>NW_028232785.1:34708710-36002312 GCF_057557595.1 Rhyacophila brunnea
TGCATGATTAATTACATAAACATAAGATTTAAATGGTTTCTCACCAGAATTAGTCTTTTTATGCCATTTCATGCTACCAGATCAAATGCATGAGTAAATATTAGATAAATTACATTTAAAAAGCTTATCACCAAAATGAGTCTTTTTGTGTATTGTCTTGCTACTGGACGTTATGCACGAGTATTTACATTTAACACATTATGACTTTTCAACAGAATGAGTCAGTTTGTGTCTTTTCATGTTACCAGACGTCGTGCATGAGTAAGTGCATGTGTCACATTTAAATGGTTTTTCACCAGAATGAGTCATTTTGTGTGTTTTCATGTCACTTGAACGTCTGCATGAGTATTTGCACTTGACACATTTAAAAGGATTTTCACCAAAATGAGCCATTTTATGTGTTTTCATGTGACCTGACCGTCTGCATGAGTAATTGCATATATCACATTTAAATGGTTTTTCACCATGAGTCATTTTGTGTGTTTTCATGTTACCTGACATCGTGCATGAGTGGTTGCATTTATCACAGTGAAAATGGCTTTTCACCAGAATGAGTCATTTTATGTATTTTCATGTGACCTGACGTCGTGCATGAGTAATTGCAATTATCGCAGCTAAAAGGCTTTTCACCAGAATGAAACATTTCATGTATTTTCATGGTACCAGACGTCGTGCATGAGTAATTGCATTTATCACAGTTAAATGGCTTTTCACCAGAATGAGTCATTTTATGTGTTTTCATGCTACTAGACGTTGAGCATGAGTAAATGCATTTATCACAGTTAAATGCTTTTTCACCAGAATGGGTCATTTTGTGTGCTTTCATAGAACCTGACTGTCTGCATGAGTAATTACATATATCACATTTAAATGGCTTTTCACCAGAATGTGTCATTTTGTGTGTTTTCATGTTACCTGACTGTCTGCATGAGTATTTGCATTTATCACAGTTAAATGGCTTTTCACCATAATGACTCATTTCGTGTCTTCTCAGTTTACCTGACTGTCTGCAAGAGTAATTACATATATCACATTTATATGGCGTTTCGCCCGAATGAGACATTTTGTGTGTTTTCAAGCTACCTGACGTCGTGCATGAGTAATTGCAATTATCACAGTTAAATGGCTTTTCACCAGAATGAGTCATTTTATGTGTTTTCAAGTCACTTGAACGTTTGCATGAGTATTGGCACTTATCACACTTAAATGGCTTTTCATCAGAATGAATCATTTTGTGTGTTTTCATGCTACCAGACTGTCTGGATGAGTAATTGCAATTATCACACTTAAATGGCTTTTCACCAGAATGAGTCATTTCGAGTGGCTTCATGACGTGACCAGGACGAAATCTTGAAAAATGACCATCGTCACATTTAACCAGCCTTGAAACAGAATCGGTCGTTTTCGCAATTGTGGTTTTGTGTATCGTTTTGTGAAGCAACATCAGGTCGAACGATGAAAAAAAATCAAAACAGATACTGCACACAAAATTTTCTTTGTGAAACGTTCTCTTTTCCAGTTGTATAACAGCCACTAATAATTCTGTGTTTACCATATTCGATTGACAAATATCACGTTTACTATTGCGACAGGCGACATCCTTGAACCTTTCTATATATATATTCAGTTCTAGCTTAATGTCTTGTTCCTCAATGTGTAGGTCTTCGCTAGACAATTGTGCTTCAGACACGTCCCAGGACGATATCATTGCAGCATTGGCCGGTAAAGTGCTTCTAGCGATAATCTAAAAAAACATACAAAAGATTTATTAAATTTCAATAATAATGTGATTTTTAAATAACAGTTCATTATAAGTAGGTGATCTAGGTAGAAATATTATACCTAGACACGGTGTTAATCAACCTTTTTACGTAGGCACGCGTGCCAAAATTTTCAAAATATAATCTTTCGACTGGCTGACGTACCGTGCAGTTTTCATTGTGAAAAATGAAAAAGTAGTTTTTAAGAAATCTATTAGAAAAAGTTTAAATATTACAATGATAGATTCTATCTTTCACCGTGTTTTTAGACGAATGCATTACTTTTATTCTAGGAATATATTATTTTTGCTTGTTTTCAAAAAGATCGTGGGAGCATTTTAACCACGCTTCTTTTCTATTTCCCATAGCTGAACGCTTTTCCATTTTCACTGTCTGTCAGAATTACTACTACTAGCTCCACCAAGTTTTTGTTTCTTATTTGGTACAGACATTTTTGTTGGTGCCAATGAAATAGTTTGTTACTGTATTACTTAGCTTTGTTTTTTACACACAAAATGACACCAGAATTCGCTGCGATCAGACGAGGCATTCTCTCGCTTTGTGGTCAGTGGTCTCAAGCTTTTTAAATCGATCAAAATCAGAAGTAATCATAAAGCATTAGAAGCGATTTGTTCAATTATATATTTACATTAAACGAGTATTTCGAGGAATTCGAGTATTTGCCTATTATTTTGTATACAAAACAATCTGTCATTTATGCACCAGGTTCGACGGTTCCGTTTGCGCATCGATTGGTCAATACCACTGGTAAAAATAATATTAAAAAATGTAGAAAATACGCAGCTATGTCGTCATTAATTTATATACGTATATATAAGTACTGATATTTATTCGTATTACTTTTTTTTATTTTTATTATTATTATATTAAGTAATATTTTTTTCTCTTTAACATTCGCGTGCCATAGGTTCACTATCACTGCTATAGAATAATGATTGGTCGGCAGAGGGAGGCGCAGGAAAGGTAAGACCACTCGTTGTCGGAGAGTTTCCGAATGCTTAGGCTTGTACTTGAGTCATTTAACACTTTCTATAAACCTACTCGATATATCACAATAACAATTATTATTAGTTACTAAAAAACTATTAAAATCCGAAATAAGCACACAGGTGTATGTATGAATTTTAACATGAAATAAAAATGTATAGGATAGCTTGTTTATAAAATAGAAATAGTTCCAGGTTAAGTATTTATTCAGAGTTCACAGAGATTATTTAAAAATAAAGGAGAATACTTCAAAAGGTACCTTTACTAAAATAGATTAACAAAATAAGACTTAAGATAACCACACTATTTACGCAACAAATGAATCTTGATAGTGTAAAATGCTAAGTTTCAAAATTGAGGCCACGCATGATCAAAAGGGTCAGACCTGATCAGACTAAGCTGACTGGCCGTAAGACTGAGATAAAAAATACGGAGTTAACATATGGTTAAATCCTGATCCTTCTATATAGCGCTTGCGAGGCCGTCAATGGGTAGCGCCATTTGTGGGTCTCTTGTCGCCGTTACAAATCGTCGTTGAAACTAGAAAATTGTGTAACTCCAAAAACACTACTTTACAGGAGAGACAAAAAACATTATGGTTTCCTATACAAATGTATGGTTTTGGAGTGAAATCATCCATGATTTAACAATGATACAATTTTTCTGGAATTACAAAATTTGCAAGACGGATAGATATTATCAACGGCCACTAGATGGCATTCAAAGTCAATTTTCGATTAAAACGGAGTTACACAATTTTCTAGTTTCAACGACGAAATGGACTTTACTACGAAAATATAATCCGAAAACACAACACGTTCGTCATTTATTTTCTTTCGGGAACCGATTATAAACGATTGCTTGAGTTGATTTCGTGAAATGGACATGACAGTTATTGGCCTCCTCTAAGGTCGTGCGATTTAAAATATATGGATTATTTCCTGTAAAACTTCGTGGAGTCACAGGTTTTATGCTGATAAACCCTATGGAAGCCAATATTGTTCCAGCAGTGCTCGAATAAGTGACATCCAAATTGGGTGACCAGAATTTTCAACGTTGAGAACAACTGCGGTGACTATATTAATTTTAATACAATGTAGATATCGATCATTTGAATATAAAAAAATGTTTAAAAGTTATGTTATTATTGAACATGTAAATGAACGTACCTGGTCTACTGGGCTGTATTGTCGATCGGAGGAGCCGGGTTGAGGATTCTCATTATTGATTTGGCAAATTGCATCGTCAACGAATTCTTGTTTGATTATGACACCCTCATTATCATTCTCTGACTTTATATTGATCAGGCTGTCTTCGCACTCCTGAAAATAACAACATGATTAATATTATTATGTAACAGTCAATCCATTTCTGGATAAGACCTGCCACAGCTGCATCCTCTGCTTTCAGTGGCCACTAATGTATGACTGCATTTGGCAAGTGAATGTATACTCACCGAGAGACATTCCAGCTAACCGCAGCACATTGCGTACTCTCATCTGCCTTTTTGTAAACATATCGCACATTGAGATCGATAGGGTCGTAACTGCTGATAACATGATCTTGTATAATTTGAGTTTGAATGTAAAATAATTAACTACAATTTAATTAATTGCAGTAGACTGCTGAAAATTGTACCATATTAGAATAATTTTGTGTACTTTATCCTACTGTACCTACTTCTTAAATATATAGATATATTTTTTTTAAATTGAATTGTGGATTTTTGCAGTTGCGGCCTTATAGTTTGAGAATTGACGAACAAACTTGCGGATGCGGGTCCATTGTTTTAATAGAAAAAAACAAAATGCACCTTTTCCATATAAAATTTTATTAAAATTAGTGTTTTATATAAAAACTAGCTGACCCGGCGAACTTCGATATGAAAATGGATACTCAAAATGAATAAGTTCAATAAATGTGCAAAAATAAAATCAAAATGGAAAGTATTTTAATTAAATTGAACTGTACACACTGTACACCCACGATAAACGCGTGGATTAAGCACCTGTCTATAGTGTCGAGGGTCCCAGGTTCGAATCCTGCGTCTGGCAAGTTCACATATTTTTTTTCAATTTGTGCATGTCTTAATACGTTGAGCAAGTGGCTGACATCCATTTTTCGTACAAATAAAATCTGTTAATACAAACCTCCACTCTGTGGAGGCCCGGCCCATATGATCCTATTAGGATCGGACATGGTCAAAAGAAAAAAAAAGAATGTAATTCACGTGGCAGAAACTATATAAATCATAGACGGCAACATCATAAGAATGGCAGACAAGATGCATTTGAGATAGGTATATATATAGTCACAAATAAGGCCATCGTTGACATGCTAAATATTCAATAGACCATTAGAATGCTGTACCTAGCCAGGACTCTCCATATAGGCTGTAAGCAAGCTGCTTAATTATTCCTGTTGAATGTATTGTAATACTAGTCATATTCTTCGAAAAGCAAGCATGGAATTTGATTTCTAAATGAGGCCACATAATAATATAGGTTTGCTAACATAGCTCAAATACTTACCATTTGTTGTATCGCTTAAGCTAAGGTTTATAGGCATAAAAACAAACAAAAAAACAAATATTTTTACAAGATATTTATTCATACAAAAAACATTAATTTATTATACCGGCTTTTGTACATTTTTGCTTAATATACGATAAACTGGTTGAGTATGAACAGTAGTTGCTGGCATTATTTTGTCACTTTGTCCCATAAAGGCAACTTCATGCATCAGCTTCTCGGCCAGCAATCTTTGTCCCTGTGACATCGATCGTAGTTTCATGGCCATCATTTTGCCAAAAACATCAAATTCATCTTCAGTCTTGCTTAGTTTGTCGGTGATTAATTCTAACACTTTGTTGGCGCTATCATTCGATTTTTTTCGTTTGAACGATGGGGGTTTTGGTGCTCTATTGAGATTCGACCTTGGAGTAGTCGACAACGTGGATGTTGAAGGCGAATATTCTATCTGTAAATAAAATGTTGATTATTTTTTGTTGCAGTTCCCTGATACGCACGAAGAAATGGAGACGATTGCAGAAGAATTTAATAGTAAATGGCAATTTCCAAATTGCCTGGGCGCAGTTGATGGGAAACACATTGCAATCGTGCCACCTGCAGGCGCCGGCTCCCACTTTTATAATTACAAACATTTCCACAGCATTGTTTTGATGGCGATTGCAAATGCTAATTATGAATTTATTTATGTTGATGTTGGAACAAATGGACGTATTTCTGATGGAGGCGTACTGAGAAAATCTGATTTTTTCAAACGTTTAGACGAAGGCAGATTAAAAATACCTGCACCAAAAAAATATTTTAATACTACCGGGGCTGTCACATGGCAAGAAAGTATGATAAGCAATAGATAAATTAAACCAATGTAACAATTTAGTTAAAATGTTTTACCTCAATACAATCTTCGTTGTTTAACGAGTTGGAGTAACTCTCATCAGGAGACATGTTTTCCAAATCGTCCACCATGCTGGATATTGAGCTCGATTCTGTAAAACAAAATGTAAATTGTTAAAATACAACATAATACTCAAACTTGTTTTTTATTATCTCTCCCCTAAGTACCCATTCCTTCATACGGTTAATATTGATATTGGTATAATTGGTGTAATCCAGTATATCGGGTATTTTCAAAATGTGTTTTCCGCTGTATTCCTCATAACCAAACTGTACCATTAATTTTGATTGATGATTGACGATTTATTGATTGTCTCTGAAGGAACCTAACTCGAGCGATTTTTGATTTTATGATCATTTCTTTTCTTCTTCTTTCGACCATGTCCGATCATAATATGGACCTCCACGGAGTGGAGGTTTGTATTGACAGATTTTGTTTTTACGAGAAATGGATGTCAGCCACTTGCTCAACATATTAGGTCCATACTCTGACTCATACACAAATTGAAATTCAATGTGTACTTGTCAGACCCAGGATTTGAACCTGGGACCCGACCACGACTCAATAAGCCGCGCTTCCACCGCCATGATCGTACCTATATATTATTATTTCTTACCTACCTCAGCAAAGAATAAATAATTTTATTGTGACTAGAAATGATTCATAGCTGTATGTTTTAATTGCTTAATAGTAGCTAATCTAATGCGATGTCACTTTCAGAGATACGACAATGTCATAGTCTGCACGTGTATAATAAATAGCTTTAAAGCATTCCCTCGTACCTATATATTATTATTATTTATTACCTACCTCGGCAAAGAATAAGAAATTTTATTGTGACTAGAAATGATTCATAGCTGTATGTTTTAATTGCTTAATAGTAGCTAATCTAATGCGATGTCACTTTCAGAGCTAGGTACGACAATTTCATAATCTGCACGTGTATAATAAATAGCTTTAAAGCATTCCTACGTACCTTCCATTTGGTCGTTCAAGAACTCCAAATTTTTATAGTACCACAGTTTGGGTAGATAAACTGCGTCTGTGCCGGCTCCGCTTCGATATGATGTCCTTACTTTATTTCTCTCCTTTCTGTAACCCGACCTCAATGTCTGTATTTTCTTTTTAACATCGTCGACCCTTGCCTGCGGCTCCACCTTGATTAAAATCTCCAAAAGTTCCGCATACGCCAAGGACTTGGCATCACGATTCTTGTATAGTGGGCTGGTCGTCTTCCACAACGATGGGTTGTCTTTAAAACAACTAATTAAATCTTCCAAGAAACTTTTCGAATGCACCCGTAGATCTACCATTGTTGTTATCGATGTGAGATGTCCGAACACTTTGAATGACAGTTGATGGCGCTGTCGTCCGTCGGCATAGATATAAATAATGTGACGGTAAAGCGTGGTGAACGTACGAATTTCAGCGGCTCGGCGAGTAAAATATCAAACATGTTTGAAATCCAACGAGCCTGGTCTGCGGATTAAAAAGTCCGCAGACCTGGGGTGCTCCACGCGAAAAAAAAGTCCGAAGACTGTAAATCGTCTGACTTGCGTGCCAATGGAGCGCCGGCATTAGAGCATAAACGTCGTAAAAAGGACACCGTTGTTTATGCACTAAAGTGAAATGGACTTCAATGGATTTTTAATTAGCTATATCGCTTAATTTACTACTTATGGATTTCAGTGTTTCATTCATTTGTGTAATGAAATAAAATAAAATTTTCTGCATATTTAACTCAGAAACGGTAAAAACAGGACTTCCGCGGTGTATCCTCTAACGTACAGATATTATTCTACAACATTACTTGGTTATTGTCAGTTTACATGGAGCCAAAGCAAAGAAATTTTGAAAATAGCCGATTATACTGCATTATTTGCAAGGTTAGGTTAGAATTGGTTTCCATTAACCATATAAATTATTATACATTTTCCATAACCTGACAAAGCACGCAACGATACAAGCATCAGTCCTGCCAGCCGACAAAACAATATGAACAACCAGAGAGGAGAATAATAGAGAAGAAAAGGGGGTAAAAACGGGCCAGCACAGAAGAACACAAGGCAAAAAATACGATCAACATCTCAACGGACTTCAGAGTCAACAAGAATAATAAGAGTTTTAATGGTAGGTAAAACTCCTTTCATTATTTATTTTCGCCTTATACCTAACTTACTGTCATTCAAATCAAGCTATTAACACCCCCCCCTCCCCTAATTAGCTATAAGTAGGGCTGGCTCAGTCTATTATTGGAGGTGCTTTAATGTAATTTGCAATATTATTTGATTTTTATTTGTTGTCATTTTTTGGGATTCTAGGGTAATATGTGATAGTTTTAATTAGTGGCAGTAATCAAACATACTATTTAACTGATATGTAATTATAGTTACACAGGCTACTTATTTTTATAAAGGTGACAGACATTGTTCAAATTTTTAATTGTAAAATATTATAAATATGTAGGTAGGTACATAATTACTTATAATTAATTATATAATTTTATGCTTATTTAAGTATATTTCTTTAAGAAATAAAACATTGTGGATTGTGGGAGATTAAATGGTACTCGTATTTCATGTTATATCGATTAAATTAGTTGGCACTATGTTCGCCTCATATCCATCGGAGTGAGATGGAATAAGGAACAGGCAGGGTAGGTTGACTAAGAAAGGAACAACTCAGAATTTGGTGTGTGAATAAAATGAACCCTGGTTTTATTATCTTCTTCCAAATTAATATTAATTTAATTATTACAGATAAGTTTAAAGATTATAATTTAGCTGAATGAAATCACGATTATGCGTTCTGATGGATTTACGAAATCGATTGGGCGGAGCGCACGATAACCTTACGGTTCAACCTTTGATGAGTTAAAGACGATGTTGCTTTCTTCTACTGAGTGTTTTAGAGTGATTCGATGCAATAGAAAATGCTGCGATAAACTACTTGAATATTTTTCATAATCATGCTTATGAGGTTTATTGTGCAATGCATGACTCGTTTGTAAATTATAAATAATTGATTTTAATTTGAACAATTATGCAGTTTTTAATACTTGAGCAAGATTGATTTTCATACAAACAACTTTTGTGCATGTGATGGTAAACTAACATTACATTATTTATTAATTAGCGATTTTATTGATTGATTGATTGATTTATTATAATATTATTTTGCTAAATTAGCTTTCTGTTTAAAATTGATTGACTCACATAAATCTCTTGTTTTGTAATTTTAACAATATTAAGTTGCAAGTTACATTGTAGTTATAAATTAATGGTTTCCTGCCAAGTCATGCTGGATGGTATGGTATTGACACCTACATAATATCTAAGTTTACATAAATCAATTATGGCATCACAAATTTTGATTAATTCTGTTTTAGCATTACGGTATCATCTCGCTCACTCGTATGGAGTTTGTCTATAAAGAAATGCCTACCTCGTGTGTGCTCTTTCCACTCATTGCACGTTATACTTTAAACAAAACGTGTGTGTAAAATTGGCCCGAGCGCTGGCTCTGTCTGACATACGGAGTTATATAGCAAACATAAGGAGAGCTTGCACTATATTATTAAATTTACGTAAATTTTGCATAATAATAAAATATGTTGCTTTTTACACGATTCTATATAACAACGACGTATTCTGATATGTCATTTTGATCATAATATAAAGGCAATTATAAAATGATTATTAATTTAATCGAATCTACGCATTGCGTAATGGCCTATTAAACTTGCTCGGTGATCTTATGGCAATACAATTAAACATTTAAATACATATGTATTCGTTATGCATACCAGTAATACCTATACATTTATTTAATTAATCCTATATACTACATCTATAATACTTACCGCTTAGGTCGACTCATGGCATCCACAGCCCATCCTGAGTAGTTGTTAAACCGATCAGTATGAACTGCGGAACTTACGACTTGGTTCATACTTTGGTTTTGTTATGGGTGGTAAACGCAATTTTATTTAGTGACAGAATTGATTATAAGGCAGTTATGTCGTCAAAATTTCATCTCCAAGAACACAGGTGTCACAGGCCTATGCTCACTATCCAACGAAACTATTGTCATTTTACTCTCATTTCGTTATTTAATAATGTCTGCAAAAATGCTGAAAA
This sequence comes from Rhyacophila brunnea, assembly GCF_057557595.1. Classification (NCBI taxonomy): domain Eukaryota; kingdom Metazoa; phylum Arthropoda; class Insecta; order Trichoptera; family Rhyacophilidae; genus Rhyacophila; species Rhyacophila brunnea. The sequence goes on from NW_028232785.1 coordinate 34,719,041, forward strand.
GCAAAGTGAAAAAAAATAACAAATGGAATATTATAACACATAACAATTGATAATAATAATTTTTTTTCTAGGTTTCTACCAAGAGATTTTTCACAAAGCATCACGATACAGGTGACAGTCAAAAATCCTCAGGTGATGGAATCCAGGATACAATGATGCAGTATTCAGAAGTCACGATAGATGAGAAAGACATTAATAAAGAAATCCATGAACAAGATACTCCGAAGGAACTTCGCCTTATTCTAAGAAGAGTAATCCATTTCTCACGAAATTTGATATGCTGCATTTGTAGCGCAGTTTTTGTTAGCAAAAGTGCTCTAAAAACTCACAAAATTACTCACATGGACGTGATTGATGATCAAAATCAAGTCACAGTATTTTCTCAACATAATATTAAAGCAAATAAAAATGCAAGTACTGGTGAAAAACCTTATCAATGCAATGTATGTTCATACAGATGCTCGCAACTTGGTCATCTCAGAAGACATAAAATGAAACATACTGGTGAAAAACCTTATAAATGCAATGTATGTTCATACAGATGCTCGCGACTTGGTAATCTCAAAAGACATCAAATGACACATACCGGTGAAAAACCCTTTAAATGCAATGTATGTTCATATAAATCCTCAACTTCTAGTCAGCTCAAAAGACATAAAATGACACATACTGGTAAAAAACCTTATAAATGCAGTATATGTTCATATAGGTGCTCGCGCCTTAATGATCTTAAGATACATAAAGTGACACATACTGGTGAAAAACCTCATAAATGTAGTGTATGTTCATATAGATGCTCGCGACTTGGTGATCTTAAGATACATAAAATGACACATACTGGTGAAAAACCTTATAAATGCAATGTATGTTCATATAGATTCTCGCAACTTGGACATCTCAAAACACATAAAATGACACATACTGGTGAAAAACCCTTTAAATGTAATGTATGTTCATATCAATCCTCGACATCTAGTCAGCTTAAAACACATAAAATGACACATACTGGTGAAAAACCCTATAAATGCAATGTATGTTCATATAGATGCTCGCAACTTGGTCATCTCAGAAGACATAAAATGAAACATACTGGTGAAAAACCTTATAAATGCATTGTATGTTCATATAGATGCTCGCAATTTGGTCATCTCAGAAGACATAAAATGAAACATACTGGTGAAAAACCTTATAAATGCAATGTATGTTCATAGAGATGCTCGCAACTTCGTGATCTTAAGATACATAAAATGACACATATGGTGAAAAGCCCTTTAAATGAAATGTATGTTCGTATAGATCCTCGAAATCTAGTCATCTCAAAACACATAAAATAACACTGGTAAAAAAAACCTTATGAATTCAATGTTTGGTCTATATAGATGCTCGACATATAGTTATCTTAAAAAAATAAAATGACATACTGGTTAAAAACCTTACAAATGCAATGTTTTTTCATATAGATGCTCGCAACTTGGTGATCTTAAGAGACATAAAATGACACATGCTGGTAAAAAACCTTATAAATGCAATGTACGTTTATACAGAAGCTCGACATCTGGTAGTCTTAAAACACATACAAAGACAAACTAGTGTTATAGCCTTCTAATTATAACGTATGTTCGTATAGATACTCGCAACTTGGACATCTCAAAACACATAAAATGACACATACTGGTGAAAAACCCTTTAAAAGCAATGTATGTTCATATAAATCCTCGACATCTAGTCAGCTTAAAACACATAAAATGACACATACTGGTAAAAACCTTATAAATGCAATTTTTGTTCATATAGATGCTCGCAACTTGGTCATCTCAAAAGACATAAAATAAAACATACTGGTGAAAAACCTTATTAATGCAATGTATGTTCATATAGATGCTCGCAATTCGGTCATCTCAGAAGACATAGAATGACACATACTGGTGAAAAACCTTATAAATGCAATGTATGTTCACATAGATGCTTGCGACTTAGTCATCTTAAGATTCATAAAATGTCACATACTGGTGAAAACCTCCTTAAATGCAATGTATGTTCATATAAATCCTCGACATCTAGTCAGCTCAAACCACATACTGGTAAAAAAAAACCCTATGAATGCAATGTATGGTCATCTAGATGTTAGAAACTTGGTCATCGTAAGTTCGTAAGAATCTCTGTTCACGTCCATGCTCGCAACTCAGTGAACTTAAAAAACATAAAATCACACCTACTGGTGAAAAGCCTTATAAATGCAATGTATTTTCATTTAGATACTCGCGACTTGTTTATCTCAAAACGCATAAATTACACATAGTGATGAAAACCTCCTAATGCAATGTATGTTTATATAGATGCTCGCAACTTGGTGATCTTAAGAAACATAAAATGACATGCTGGTGAAAAACCTTATAAATGCAATGTACGTTTATATAATTGCTCGACATCTAGTAGTCTTGAAAAACATACAAAGACATACTAGTGTTATAGCCTTCCAATCATGACGTATGTTAATACAGGTACTCGCTAACTTATCCATTATTTTATATTTATGTAATGCGTTTTTGAAGACGTACCACTTATGCAGTCTGTCAAACATCATGTGACAAATTAGTATTTGTGGCATAGCATCTGAGCGAATTGACACTAGAGTTTCTAATCACGGGATCCCTCCCGGACAATTTTCGATTAATTCTTTCGGGGTTGATTTTTTCATCAATCACAAACAATCGGTATGTGTACAAAATCATAATGTTAGTGACGTGTATGTACCCGCACACGTCACACGTGGAATCGCCGTTTGCTCGCGGATAATAACCAACTATGGACGTTATGACCTATTGTTTTTGGTTGTGAAGATATAACGTATATTATTTGTATGTAGAAGATTGCTTCGTGTGTGTGATACTCGTACTATAATGTTCTGGGGCACGATTAAATGAGACACAGGTTTGATATGGATTGTTTTATATTGTCCTCACACATTTAAGATAAACATTAATTAAACTTTATGCGGAGTTGCTCGCATGATTGACTGTACTGTTGAAGGCCGGATTTGCAACTGAATTGTTGACTCATTTCATTATTATTGCCTATGGCCAATCAATGACCATAGACAACAACTTGACATTTGTAGAGTTAAAATATAAAAACTCTACATAACGATTTTTACTGCTGTACGTAATTTTAACATTAGAAGAATAATAAATCCGATTATTTAAACCAGTTAGACATCACTGAAGTCATGGTATGCGAGCAAAGATAATTACTACATTCAATTAGCGTGTTAATTATATCGAATGGCCACTTCACCGTTACGCGCTTGGTGCGTCTTTAGAGTCCAATGATTTAAACCTAATATGTAATTCCAAGATTAAACGAACACAATTTTCATAATAAGTGTTAACTATTCTAGACGTTTTTTTACCGTTTTTATCAATGCTATAAGAGTTGTTCACGAGCCAAGTGAACCAAGTCCATTCTGGTTAGTTTTAAGTAAACAAGGTTCACACGTCATAATCTTTGAATATTTATAATTCTGTAAGGGTATTATTGCCCTTACTGAATAACCTAAATGTACTCAACGTAACACTTCAGAATTTTAATCATACTTTTATATTTTATAAGTATATAAAAATGCTATATTTACTATCGAAAAAAATACCAATCCCGAAATAGTCAAATTGTAATCGCGGGATCTAAATTTTAGCTCGAGATTGGTTCCCTAATTGACACATAGGAATGACGACATTTTTTTTAACTTTATAACTAACATTTGTAATTATTTTGCAAGCGCATGAATCGTGGTTAAGTTGGAAACGCCACAAAAACATTAATATCGCTTTGTTTCCATTCCATTTTTTTATATGCGCAACAGTGGCAGTATTTTATTATCTTTATGATTATGTACTTACTTGAGTGCAGTAATAAATGGTTTTGCACAAATTACCATAATGTTCAACTAAATAATAATGATGTGTAGTATTTATTATTGGCTCCTGTAATCTATAAATATAGTGACGGATTGTCTTTCTATACACCCAGCATATTGGAAAATAATATTGTTATAGGAATATGTAGTGTAAAATTCTTGTAGCTAATTTATTTATTTATACTATATCTCTAGAGATACAAGTACGATTTTTTTAAACTTTGTAGGTACCTACCTGCCTAACTAGAGTGTACTTAGTAGTACCTAATCACCTAGAATTATTTTAAATGCCAACATTGAAAAGATCTGATGCTACATTCATAATAACTATATGTAGTGTTACGTTCCTGGACTTTGGTCTTATACCATTATCCATCCTTGAGTAATTAATTAGCGTAAACTTGTTCCCTGACCTTGTAGTCAAAAGGCTTTAAACATAATATGATCGATTTTCTTCCTCAGATAAAAGTCCTATTTCTTGCGTATCGAGCTGGTATACGAGGCGTAGAAGTAAACGGTAAAACAGGGTGAAAGATGAGGGAAGTGCTTGTCTAGTAATAATATTGGATAATTTTATAATATGTCTAGCGATAAAATATGGAAATTTTGTCTACATAATATAAGCTAATTGATAAACATATAGGTATAACTTAGATGAATACATTATACTGCTAACGGAAAGAAGGAGATGAAAGCTAAAGAAAATTAGTAGGTAATAACAATTATATTATAATGTTTGATTTGGTATTGTTTTGAATTGTAAATAAACATTATTATGTAAATAGACATGTGTATTAAGATAAGAACCCAATATTCATTATTATTAAGATTTGTACTTAGACAATGTTGGAAATATTTGTAGATATAAGATTTTATGTATTCGGATAATAATTTTGATGTCAACTGTTAACCTATTAGAAGCAGAGTTACGCGGAGTAATTTATCTCTGTAAAAGGCGCCGGTTCTCGCGGGAAGGGCGGTTAGAGCCTCAGACTGAGATGCACGTAATAATAATTATGACCTCAACGGTTTGTTACGAAAAATAGTGCAAACTTACAGCCGACGCCGGTCGCTGCAGAGATTGTTTAATTATCCGGATAACTTAAAGTCATCGCTAGGTGTTTAAGTGATAGCTCAAATATAATAATAATTATTATAAAATAAGAACAATAACGATTGTAATCCAAAAGCCTCAATTGTAAATTAAAAAAACAATAAGGATTGTAATTCAAAGCAATAATAATTGTAAAGACTAATTCGTATTGTGTTATATCACATTACTTAGGTATCTAAAAAATAATAAATATTAAGAACCTTGTTATAAAGTATTTTCATATTCATATTAAGTCATAAATTAATATTAAGATGCAAGTGTAAAGGAATATTATAAAAATATTTGGTGAAAACATTATACGAAGTAAAGCTAATCCTGGTGTTTTTTTTAATTCTGGACCCGTGCTCCTTTATAGTATTAAATTACAAAGTCGAAACAAACAATTTATTACACTATTAATTATTATTTATTGACACCTCAAGTGCACACCAACAACCTGAGCTAGCTTTGAACTTGAGGGTAAGTACATCAGTAGGTGCGTTACGTTCTGGTCTATTAAGTCTTTTTTACTTTACAAGAATTACAGCACTGAATCAAAGAGTGCATAAAATCAATCCAAACATAGGTACAGATTTAGGCAACCAACGAACTGCTATTTATTTTAACATTCATAATAATGAAAATGTGTCAAATATTTTTGTAAGTACCTATATTAACATTTCGCGGACCCCCCCCCCCACACCGACGTTATCTACGCACCGCCAAATTATTTATAACTTGCAACAGACTTCTTCAACGGTCACAAAGACCCCTGGGGTTCTAAAGGAACCACTTAAAATAACGATTGAATAGACCTACCGAATAATTTTAAGCCTTTAAGATCGCTGGTACTAATGAGAAAAGGTGTCTGAAACTCAGTACCTACCTACCCAACTCATTTATAAAATAAACAAAATGGCTCGCGGTGAAAATCCCATGTTAGGTACCATTGCCACCAAATCTGTGGATTCAATAGCGATATGTTTTGATTTACGCTCCTTCCTCAAAGTTGCATGTGGTGATGTAACGGCTTTTTTATAAAATAAAGTTAAACTGTTACAATATTTGACATAACTACTTAACTAGGAAACAAAATAGGTCAATGCTAAAGAGATTGCACCGTCCAATATCTTTGGTAAATGCTAGTTTTTTTAATCAAGCTTTAGCTAACAGAGGTGCCAGCGAAATCAGTTCTTGCGTTTTGCTGTACAGACAAGAAAATAGTAGTGGCAGAGACATCATTTTCTATTCTGACAATAAACTGCACTCTCCAGAATAGGAAAAAACCTATTACCAGCATAAAATATATGCCATTGGGAACTTGGACATACCGACCGCTGGATTGTAGGTCTTACCAAAAAAACGTTGATTCTATGCATTCACCAATAGATTGAGCAATATAATATAAAATGAGTAATTAATCATATTTCTCATTAAAGTAAATATTGTCAAAGTATTCTGTTATCTATGAGTTAATGAGTCTTGATTGCTGGTGTTTAATTCTTAAGACTGGTTATGTGATAAACCAAGGATATTTTGATGGTACCCCAAAATAGCCACACATAGAAAGCTTTCAGTATTCTTATTTAACGTCTAGGCTTCGACTCCGCAGAGCGGAACATAGCGTACCTACATATACTTATTATCATGATGAATGTAGCATCTGATCTTTGAATGGTGGCATTTAAATAATAGATACTCGATGATTAGGTAAAACCCTTCTCCATAAAAACGTCAACAATTTCATATCACAAACCTTACCTCAATAACAAACACACCCATGTAAAAAGTTTGCAATCCCTGATAAATATTATGAATTAAATAACATTTCGCAAACGATTTCTGCGAGAGGCGATCTTCGAGTACCTGCCCTGCGCCCAATGCTATTTTCTATCCCTAAACTTCAGCCGAGCCAAGGTTGCTTCGAAACCCAAGCAACGTTAAATTTTCAAAACCCAAAAAGGCCTGAGAACATTCGGAAATTTAGCTATACTCTTCAGACTTCTTACGCATCTCCCTCCCGCCCTTCTTAAGATAATAATAATAGATATTTTCCAATCAGTATGATAAAAAACTATAAAAGCGGTGGTACCACGCAAGGGTTTGCTGCCCACGCGGCGGATATACCATCCCAACAGAAAGCCACACTTGTTTCAACATTATAAATCAGTGTATCACTTGTGTGTTATAATAATTCAATAACCACCCTTCAAGCCGCCCGTGAACCTAATAAGGTGGGTCAGTGTTACTCCCGATAATGTACCTAAAAATTAATTATAAAATATTTCTATATTATATTATTGTTTAATTTAATAAAACGCAAAAAATTTTAGTGCTTCATCAACTTCCGCCTCAGAGGGACAATTCTAAAGTTGATAATGTCCCTCTAAAGCGGACGAAACCGGTCCAGATTTATTAAAAACTAAAAGTAAAATAAGTAGGTACTAATTTATAATTTTGCGATTTATTAAATTCATAATACAATGCAGTTCAACCATTTATTGACAGTAAACACATTAAAAGAAAATAAAAACCAATATGTAATTGACATAATTTATTAATTTTAAATTGTTTCCCCTTGTTAGCTAGACACCACACTGCCGCCGTCAAGAATACATATCGCTCTGAAGTCTCTTAGCATAATTCCAAGTCATACCAACATTTTTTAGGTCTCCAGTGTGCACTCTATAGATAGATGGTATTTAACTACTTTCCAGGAAGCCAGAATCTATTTGGCTGGAAGCAAGTTGAAGTTTTTTCTCGAAACCCAGTAAAGCTACCTCTAGACTTCTCGGTACCCAGTTTTTTTGCTGTCACGTGCATTCTCCAAACACTATGAATGCAGCGGGCTTAAGGGTGTACCTGTGGGCATTAAGTGCTCCGCTCTTTGGGTACCACTGTAGGACGCCATTTGTCCAGCAGTTGTCCACTCACTGATAGACATCTCTAGTCTATTACCATTTCATCTGTTTAGCGAGCTCGATCACATCGCTTATTTTTGTCTGCTTCCTTGTCCATTAGTTTTTTTTGCAATCTTTACCGTTGTGCCCAAGAAGCATCTTTTCATGTCAAGTTGCGCAAGCTATCCATTTTTTTTTAATTTTATCTTTCATCAAGAGTTCATGTTTCAGACACTTGTGAGGTAGGTCACTTGAAGATACTATTCAGGAATGCGAAAAGTATCACCTGCATAATATGAAAAATATTGTTTGAAAAAGGTTATTCACCAACATGTCTCATTTCATGGTTTTTAAGATTACTAAGTTGCGAGCATCTATATGAACATACATTGCATTTATAAGGTTTATCACCGGTATGTGTCATTTTATGCTTGTTAAGAGCACTAGATGTCGTACAACCATATGAACATAGTTTGCATTTATAAGGTTTTTCACCAGTATGTGTCATTTTATGTATTTTAAGAACACCAATACGCGAGCATCTATATAAACACACACTGCATTTATAAGGTTTTTCACCGGTATGTGTCATTTTATGTGTTTTAAGCTGAGATGATGTCGTGCATCTATATGAACATACATTGCAATTATAAGGTTTTTCACCGGTATGTCTCATTTCATGGTTTTTAAGATTACTAAGTTGCGAGCATCTATATGAACATACATTGCATTTATAAGGTTTATCACCGGTATGTGTCATTTTATGCTTTTTAACATCACTAGATGTCGTACATCCATATGAACATAGTTTGCATTTATAAGGTTTTTCACCAGTATGTGTCATTTTATGTGTTTTCAGATGACCAGATGTCAAGGATCTAAATGAACATACATTGCATTTATAAGGTTTTTCACCGGTATGTGTCATTTTATGTCTTTTAAGACGACAAGATGTCGAGGATCTATATGAACATATATTGCATTTATAAGGTTTTTCACCAGTATGTGTCATTTCATGTTCTTTAAGATGACCAATTCGCGAGCATCTATATGAACATACATTGCATTTATAAGGTTTTTCACCGGTATGTGTCATTTTATGTCTCTTAAGATCACTAAGTCGCGAGCATCCATATGAACATACATTGCATTTATAAGGTTTTTCACCAGTAATTGTCTTTTTATGTACATTGACATTACTATGGTGCGAAACTTTTATGCTTCGATTTTGATCAGGAATCACATCTATGTGCACCATTTTGTGAGTTTTTAGAGCATTTCCGCATCCGAAAACTGCGTTACAAATGCAGCAAATCAAATTACGTGAGAAATGGATTACTCTTCTAAGAATAAGTCGAATTTCCTTCGGAGCACGTCGTTCTAAGATTTCTTGTTTAATGCTATTCTCATCTATCGTCACTTCTGAATACTGTATCGTTCTATCCTGGATGCCATCATCTGAGGATTGTTGATTCTCGTCTGTATCGTGATTCGTCGTGAAAAATCCCTTGGTAGAAACCTAGACAAATCGTAATAATCGATATCAATATTATCAGTTATGTTAATAGTGTGTCGTTGGAGAGTGTGCACAGTGCGATCATTGATAGTATTTTAATATTAATTTCATACATCAGAATTCCACATGATGTAATAGATTATTAACGACAGGTACTATTCCGTATTGGAGAAAATGTGGCCAATAATTCCCAGTAGAAACCTTTACTGTTGGTTTCAATATAATATCGTGAATTTGGAACATGATTATTAAAATTATCATCACTATCATTAACGTGCAAATAAAATAATTACGTTTGGCTTGTCCACTTTTGGGGCACACTTCGCTTTTGTGTATAAATTATTGGTCGCTTAACCTTAAAAAGTTATTTGAACATAAATATCCATTAACTTCTATTTGTCTAGTCTGCAACAGATTAGAGTAAGGGGTCCAATCACTTACCTACACAAAAAATATACGCTGCATGCAAGGAGAAGTGAACCAAGAATATCTTATTAATTGAGTTAGCATTTACTTGGTAGAATTCCATTTTACAAGAAATGAAAATATAATTAATATTAAATTCTACAGGTTTTTTTAAAAAGGTTTGTCGATAGCTATTTCGGTTGTAACACCATTATCAAGACTATTCAGATAGGCCGTTTGCCTTTGCTTAAATACTATACGTGTATAGATAGAGACAGAATACATTTTCTTATTCGTTCCAGCAATATTATGAATTTTTACATTATTATTAATTGTAATATTATTAATACTTTGAAAACCCTAAGTGGGTTTTTTAAAAATGGATATCGAAATTTTCAAAATTTATCAAAATTACAGTGTTCGATGGTTATTTATTGACATTATTAATCAATTAAAATATTATTAGTATAATTGTCTTAATCGTGTGCTTAGATTATATTTAATAGTGGCGACGAATACATTACCAAATTTTCATTAATTATGTGATAACTTTTGGATAATTCGCGATTAATTTCCAACTGTTCAAGTAAATTTAATTTTAGACCTTTATTACATATATGCAGACATTGTGGCGTTTCATTGTTACTGATGCTATGCGAGTTTGATATCAAATGTTTAGCAAACTGAGAATCTGTTTTACCATTCCTAAAAGACCGGAGGTGCTCTTCAAAACGAGTTTTTATTGACCTGCCAGATTGTCCAATGTAGCATAGACTACATGTGCCACATGTTATTTTATAAACTCCGCTTTTCTCCAGTTTGTTGATTTTATCTTTACTATTTTTTAAGTTTAATCCTAGATTATTATTAGCTTTGAATGCTACGTTAACGCTATGTTTAATTTCTTGATAAATTTTGTCTGAAATAATGCCGTGATAACCAATGGACTTGTAATAACGATTTGAATCTTTAATCTTTAATGAAAATTTGGTAATGTATTCGTCGCCACTATTAAATATAATCTAAGCACACGATTAAGACAATTATACTAATAATATTTTAATTGATTAATAATGTCAATAAATAACCATCGAACACTGTAATTTTGATAAATTTTGAAAATTTCGATATCCATTTTTAAAAAACCCACTCAGGGTTTTCAAAGTATTAATAATATTACAATTAATAATAATGTAAAAATTCATAATATTGCTGGAACGAATAAGAAAATGTATTCTGTCTCTATCTATACACGTATAGTATTTAAGCAAAGGCAAACGGCCTATCTGAATAGTCTTGATAATGGTGTTACAACCGAAATAGCTATCGACAAACCTTTTTAAAGAAACCTGTAGAATTTAATATTAATTATGTTTTCATTTCTTGTAAGAATATCTTACTTTAGAGATGAATCTTTAACCACAGCACATGACTATACTCATTAAAGATAATATTTGTTTTTATAATAATAATAATTTATAACAAAGCACATGGGAGTCTTCAAATTTTATGTCAGGAGAAATATTGCTAGTTTATGACTACTTGGTTCGATTTGCATTAAATGTCATTTACCTTTCTGTTTGTTGTGAATCCACAACTATTTTTTTTTGCTTACGAAACTTACGAAAGGGTTAATTGTCAAACCGAGCTGTGATACTGCGCATGCTTTTTGACATTTTTTGACATAGAGTGACGATCGAGCACCGATTCCAAATTGTCAAATTAATCTTCGACACTGCGATGACGCTCATTTTTGACTAAACGGATTGGTTAATAGACAAAATTGGCGTATATGGAGTCCAATCTAAGTGAGACCCTACAAACTCAATTACATCAAATAAATGCACTGCTTTTTGCGGTTCACATGCTGGTGAAACCATCGAACTTTATTTATCAAAAGATGAAGCCGGCACTCGCGTTACGGTAAATGGAGATCATTAGGCACAGGACATTGATTGGCCAATGATATTTGTTGCTGTTGCAAATATGGATGACATTGTTGCGGATAAGATGTAGTATATACCGGCTGAAGCTGCTGCAAATCACATCACAGAAGTTCCGGTGGACGGAAGCCGCGACAGCCTTTATGCAAAGCATAAAAGAAGAGCTGCGGCTGACGGACACGGGATTGGGGCTGTCCTCTTCCAAGATAGGGACGACGGCGATCGACACATCATTTTATACGCCAGGGGTTGCTTGTTTGCAGTGGAACGCAAGTACCACAGCAATGAACAGGAGGCCCTCGAGATCATTTGGGCTATCAAACGTTATAGGATCTGCCTAAAAGAACGAGGGTTCACCCTGGTAATCGACAATAAGGGGCTTATTCGGCTCCAACAAGCGAAAGACCAAAGAGCGAAACAAACCCGATGGGCGATCCTATTATCAGAAATTTCTTTCACCATTACCCACTGTCAAGGGAAAGATAACCAACTACCGGACGCTTTATCTCGGAACCGGAACCGTCGGAAGACATAGACATGGACGTATGAGCATACCAGAGGGTATCCGACAACAGATCCAACCCCCATGGCTTTAGTGCTGGAGTTACCAGACCTGGTGACCGGCATAGAACAAAACGAGACGATCAGAAGTCGGGCGAGATGATCATCGAAAGACCCATTCCAAGAGACGACACCTAGAGTGACGATCGAACTGAAATGCACGACTATGACTTATGTCGAGTAGTAAAAGGCAGACGCCTGATAATAGTACCACACTCGCAGCAGCGGCCAGTCATAAGGGCGTACCATAACGACCATAAAGCAGGTCACCCCGGAGCGGGACAGACCAACAGGGCGATCGCACGACTATATTTCTGGAAGAAGCAACGAAAACAAGTAGACGACTACGTCCGCAGGTGTCGGACCTGCGCCATCAAAAAAAGGGGAGCCTTACAGACGGAAGATACACAAAGGCCGCATACAGAAGCGCGCCGCCCATGGGACATAGCATCCAATACCACTAAGAATGGCAGTTTTCATTAACGCTGCGTATAAGACGGAAAAAATATGTAGCAAATTAAGATCCTTCTAAACTTTAAGCTACAGTATGTGAGCATACCTAATCAGTATACCTCACCCGGCAAATCTTTATGAATAGAACCACGCTGGAGCAATGCTAATTAAGTATCCGTATTTACTTAGCAAATCCGTTGTCGATTTACGCAAATTAAAACTATTTTTTTTCTAAATACCTTTATGCCACTCTACACTATCGAGTTCTTTCGGAATTTGGCACTCAAACTACTCTACTTGATGCTAACCCAACTTATAACTGCATTTTATCGCAAAATTGTGTTTAGGGATGACGCTCATTTTTGCTTAACGGATTTGTTAATAAGGAAAATTTCCTAGACGGCAAAATACCAATCTAGAAGGCTTCCTATAATTTATTACATTCACAAAAATGCATCATTTGGTGCGGTTTACACGCTGGTGGAATCACCGCACAATTTTTCAAAAATAGCGCCAAAGCTCAGGTTTAGGTGAATGGATATCCTTGTCGAGCCATGATTATTACTTTGTTTTAAATATGGAATCATTCCAAAGAACAGTGATTTCAACAGGAAGTGCCATACAGCTACCGCAACTATCGCTTTATTTGAATCAAGATTTGCAGATAAATTGATTTAGAGAAATGGATTCGTGAAGTCACTGTTATATGCTGATAAACCAGCAGCATTTAACGCATTAGAACCCAACATTTCCCGTACTATACGACCAGCAGTGCTTTAACAAAAGTAGTCCGAATTGGGCGCCCAGAATTTGACTTCGGCCTATCGGACTTTAAAAAAACTGCATTTGTTTTTAAACATACCTGGTCTAATGGCTTGTATTGCAGATTAGAGCAGCCAGGTTGCGTTAATTTATCATTTATTTGGTGAATAGCATTCTCAACTAATTCTTCTTTGATGATGGCTGCCTCATCATTATTCTTATACTTAATATTCATCAGGCCTATTTCACGCTTCTGAAAATAACATTATAAATATTAAGTAACAGTATCATTATTATGATAAGCCAGAGAAGGTCTCCCAAAGCTTTTTCTTCAATATTTGGTCGCCAATGTTTGATTTAATTTGGAAGGTGAATGTATAATAACCGAACGACATTCCAATGTTATGATTATACTTATATATTATTTCGATTAGACTTTTTTGTTTTAGTTGAATTAGGAGTACATTTTACAGATGGCGTTAAAATTCATTAAGCCTTGCCTATACCAAACCATAACTAATAAAAAATATCCTTCGATCTATAAAATATCCAAAGATCTGTATGATTTAATAACAAGATTTTAGATATTTTTCAGATAGACGAATAATTTTGGACTATTATTTATCATGGCTTGGCTTCGCGGGGTTTTGTTGAATTTTAAAAACTAACCAACACATCAGTAAATTATGGTCACCTTAATCTAATGAAAACAAATATGTATGACTGACAAAGTTTTGTGTGTACTATTTATGTTGCATATTAGCATATATAACACATTATATACCTAACAACAATAATCAAATGAGCATGTATATTATATGAGTTACCTGTGAATCACTTGCAAACGTCGACGCATCAAACTGTTCATACAAGTGACTGCTTTGGTCGCATGGAAAAGCCACTTCATCGAAAGTCAGCGACGCATCGTGCATACGTTTATGGCACTTTAAAATGTGCGCTGATGAAAAAAAATTACAACACACGTTGCAAACAAAATTTCTAACAAAAAATGAAGCTCTGTTCAACCTCAGACGGACTTCTTTCGCAGACGCAATCGCTATTTCCTTTTTGATGGCCATTTCTTGCACTTCAATTTCACCAAACGACTGTGCAGATTGTCTCTCAAAGATATCAGGTGAAATCATACAATCCATGTCACGGTTTACGAGCGGGGTCTGTCAATAAATAAAATACAAACATAAATCAATCAAAACATTTATACTAACAATATAAAAAATCAACCAACATAAAGAATGCAAAGTTTCTGGACTATGACCACGTAGAAGGGCAATTTTTGGACAAAGCAGTATCGAAGTCATTGTATGAGAAAGTGATTAGAATTTAAGAGAAATTTAATTTCTAATTAGATTTTGACAAACGCGTCTGAAAGTGGCGGAGGCTTTTGAGCTTTATAAGCTTCGACGGTTAAGGCGCTAATTTTGACAGATTTAATGTCGGAACGTAACGTTGAAAGGCTTTTTTTTTTTTTTTTTTTTTCATTTACATATTACCGTTGGAAGTGTTCTTGTGTACCTATTTAAATTCTCAATTAAGTATTCATTGTGTTTTGTTATACAGAAACATACATATTTTATTAATATTAGGTTTGTAAAATACATCGGAAGTTCCGTTCACATTCTCGTAGGTACTGATTATTATAATAACACTATTATGAGGTAAATATTGAAGTAAGTACGAGTAGCTTCTTTAAGAAATAATTATCTAGGTACAACAATCAATCGTTTTAAGAATTCAGCGATAACTAATATAAGTACTGATTAAATAATATGTTAATGTCATTACCACATTTTAGGTTATTCATACTATACTATTATACGGTTATAAATACCTAACAAGTGATGACAACGAATCGAACTCTATGCATAGAAAATTTGGGTGGAATCATGGAACAATACGATGAAAATCGGTTTATTGTTCGCGTATGGTTACTAATGAATAATAGGTATCGGTTACTACGCTATAATGTACCTACCTAATTCTACTGAACTCCCACTGTGTAAATGACTAAAATATTAATATGAACATCTCACAATATATAAATACAGAAGAATCTCAGTTTTTCTTAATCCTAAAAATAATATAATGTTCATAGGTAACGCAATATTATGTTGAGATCATTTTTAGGTTAGGTTCAGTCTGGAGAGTTATTACTTTGACAGATGTGAGAAGTGGTTTGACGTTTCAGACCAAACCATTTTTGACGGTCAGAAAATGGTTTGAAGTTTGCTGATACAGTGAACTAAACGTTTAATCTAAAACTATTCTGGCTTACTTATAACGCATGCGCAGTGCGCCAGTTTTGACCTGTCAAACTGTTTAGCTGGAACGCCGCAATTTATGTTGCCATGCAGCATGGTAGATAATTTAGTAAAATTTGAGGCTTACAACATTAATTTGTTACATAAAGTTTTGACAATAGAATTGGTCTATTTCCACCCCATTTCACACGTATGTAGGTATAGCTTCCGTTTATTGTATTTTATGGCTGCAAGTAGTTTTTTAATTTCATTTATTCACCATACAATTGATCACAATTTTAGATAATCGTATTAATTATTGCTTTACATTCGAATGATTGTGATGTATAAATCATCATAAATAAATGCTCATGGTTTTGTTTTAAAATATCAGTGTGAGCTAAAACCACTAAATGAAACAAGTTGGAGCGAATTAATAATGGTGAAATGAGTTTCAAAGATGCATTGCAAATTCAAACCTTCAATATTATAAGACGGCATCAAGGGAAGAAAACGGCACATATACCTACGTACAATTGAACGTACCTGATGATGTGGCCTGTAATCTGAATATGAACAACCCGGTTGAGGATTTTCATCATATAATGGATGTGAAACATCTTCAATAATCTCGCGCTTGACGACAGCTGGATGATCATCTGTCTCAGATTTTATATTAGAGAGGTCCGCCATATTAAAGTGCTGAAAAAAGCATTATTACATTTTGTAAACACGGTAAAACAGTTTCATGTCACGTCATCACCATATATCATTGTATAATATTTATATTTAACATGAATTAGTAGATAAACAAACCAACCCTTTAATATCACAGATGTATTGTAGCTGTCAAATTGTATAAACATGTATTTTTTTGAAACAATTAATATCACACTATGTTCCTACATTGTTTGTTAAAAAGCCACAGTTTATAATATAAAACGAATCATTGTTATTCTCAATCTAATGTTATTGTAAAAAAAAAATAGTTTCCAAAAACTAACCTCGAAATTGCAACTTGAAACGACCGCATTGTTTGGATGGATACTCAGCGTGTCAAACAAAGGCTTGCCTTCTATATCGGAGTGTCCTCCATCACATCGTTGCTTTGCATCCATGTTAAGGGTATATATTCCAGAAGCCACGTGTTATGTGACAGAGAGCATCCTTTCAAGGTAATATTAGAAAAGTGTTGCCGCAATACTGAAAAGTATTCCTGTGGAAACTAGGTACCTATAATAAAAATACACACTTGACACGGTGACACAATTATATGTATGTTTTGTTGTCTAACCAAAACAATGGTACGAAAATGATCGTCAGCATTTCATCAATCATAACGAGAACAGCGCATCTCACTATATATTATAATAACTAATAAATCAAATTGGGTTTTTTTCTCCTATACTGTAAACACTGACGATACCTTTTTCGTGACGGCTCCACTCTCTACTAGTCTCCAGCGACAGGACACACGTTTTAGTTACGATAAAAGTTCTACGTGTAGTCGATGTTCTTGACATTAGTATCTGTACCATAATACCTACAAAATTCAATAAGTACATTCTTGTTTATCAGATAATAGCTACACGGAATATTATTAACTGTATTTCGGCAACACTTATATACAACACAACAGAAAGTTGTCAAGTTGTCTCTAGCACATTGCATAGTACGATAGTTGATACGCAAATATGGAAGTCAAGCGAGAATGTGATGGAGACCAATCTGGTACTGAAGACAAGTTTGATGTAACAACCAGCCACCATAACAGCCCTGACACGCGCATCTATATAAAGCAGGAGAACACAGACGAATTCATTTGCGATTTTGAGGTTAGTTTTTATTTATTAAGTCCTTTCCTGCGTTTTTTTGTAATTATTTTACCAGAATACCTACGATAAGTTTATATTTTTTTAAATTGTTTAAGAACATACGAGGATATCAAATTTTCTTTCAAAAACCTTTTGACATAGGTACATTTAGACAGCTACCCAGCTCAATTATAAGTAAGCATTGTTATAAAATAGGTACACGAGCTCAAAATTGTTTTTTTATATGATTACAAAAATGTATAATGTTTTCTTCAGTATCCAGCAACGCGTCTCGCTGAAATTAATCCCGAGATTGACCTCCAGCTGGTTGACGTTAAACGCGAGTTCGTTGCAGATGCAATACACCCTTTCCATGATGAAGATCCAACACCTGGATGTTCGCATTCAGATAACGGACCAGTACAGCAGGTAATTGTATATTATGCGATATTTTCTTCCATCGGCTATGTATCCTATCACAGCTTTGTGACTAAATTTAAATAGGTAGATATTATCCTCGTCTCGGTTATACACGCTTCCTACAACTATTTCACTTACCTATGTATCTGGTTTAGTGTGTGTGGGCGCATTGACCTACAGTATTTGAATGTGATGTCTGTCACTGATGATGACCAATCGACCTCTTCTTTCAGAAAGTACTTTTGTCATAACATTATTGTTTGTAGGTAGGTAGCAGAAGACGTCACATGCTGGCATGGCGACAAAGTAAGTCTGTGGTTTTGTCATTCCGCTGAATATTTTGAATGATCTAATTTCAATGAACTTTAACAGTTTATACGTGTGCGTACTTTAAAATTACTTGCGATATTGCATCCATACATAATATTGTGAACAGGCCAGCGCCATCTTAAGATACAATGTTGAGCATATCTGTACACATTTGTACATATTTGTACACGCATCTCTCAAACGAGTGATCCCACTGTTCAGCTGTCAAAATCAGATTTCAGATTGTCTCCAAAACAACATAATTATAAGGTCTTTCTCGTTTTGTATTGAATTATTATAAAGAAATCGCAAATCAAATTTATAACCTATCAGTGTTTTTGTTATAAATATACATACCTGTTATTCGTCAGTTATTATCAAAGTCAAACTATTTCTTCGTGCAAAAGACGGTGGTAACATCGATTTCCGAAAAATGTCTTCTTTAGCATTGAGCTATACATTACGTTTGTGGAAGATGTGTTAATGTTAGTCTAGTAATTATGATGTACCCATCTATCAAAATCAATCCAATCCCATTTTAAGGCATCTGCGAACCTGCAGACAATAGATTAGGGATGGGCATACACGAGGTCAACGAGAACCACATTCTCGATTTTCATAATTATATACTTTACAACACTATTCACGTTCTCACATATATCGAGTAGGTTTATAGAAAGTCTTAAATGACATTACAATAGTTATTTGTACACGATGGAATTATTGATCTGAAAAAACACGGTTTCTGATAGAAAACGCGTTTTAGAAAATGATATAAGTTACTATTAATAATTATGATTATGTCAAGCTTTTTAAGATTGTGCTTGATTTAAATTGAAGTATGCTCGGGACTCCAAAAATCGAAGTAAAAACAAAGATTATGTACCAATTTACACCACCACGCGCGAATGTTTTATATTGAAGAGAAAAAAATATTACCTAATATAATAATAAAGAAAAATCCAAAAAAGTGATACAAATAAATATAAGTACTTACTTATATACACTATTAAAAAATAATTACCACATTGCTATGCGTATTTTATAGAGTTTTTAATACTATTTTTACCAGTGGTATAATACCAATCGATGCGCAAACGGAACCGACGAAACTCGTGCATAAATGACAGATCGTATTGTATACAAATTAATAATAGGCAAATTCTCTTCAAGAATTTACGTTTATCGTAAATATATAATTGAACAAATCGCTCCTAATGCTTTATGCGTGACACGTAATATTATCGCACTCACCTCATCAGGCGGCGGTGGAAGCCGCTCCGTGAACTTCTGATTTTGATCGATTTACAATGCTTGAGACCTCTGTAGCGAGAGAATGCCTCATCTGATCGCAGCAATTCTGGTGTCATTTTGTGTGTAAAAAACCAAGCCAAGTAATAGAGTAACAAACTATTTCATTGGCACCAACAAAAATGCCTGTACCAAATAAGAAACAAAAAGCTAGTAGTAGTAATTCTGACAGACCGTAAATATGGAAAACCGTTCAGTTATGGGAAATCTATAAACAAGCGTGGTTAAAATGCACCCACGACCTTCTTGAAAAATTTGAAAACAAGCAAAAATAACATAATATTCAAAGAATAAAAGATATGCATTCGTCTAGAAACACGGTGAAAGATAGAATCTCTCATTGTAATATTTAAACCTTTTTTTAAAAATTCTTAAAAACCACTTTTTCATTTTATCTTTATAAAAAACTGCTCGGCACGTCAGACAGTCGAACGATTATATTTGGAAAATTTTGGCACGTGTGTCTACGTAAAAAGGTTTGCTAACACCGTGTCTAGGTATAATATTTCTACCTAGATCTGTTACTTATAATGAGCTGTTATTTAAAAATCTCATAATTTATTTAATAATACTTTTAAATTTCTTTTTTAGATTATCGCTAGAAGCACTGTACCAGCCAATATTGCGAGTCTCATATCGTCCTGGGACGTGACTGAAGCACAAGCGTCTAGCGTAGACCTACACATTGAGGAACAAGATATTAAGCAAGAACTAAAGGAGTATATAGAAGGGTTCAAAGATGTCGCCTGTCGCAATAGTAAACGTGATATTTGTCAATCGAATAATATGGTAAACACAGAATTATTAGTGGCTGTTATACAATTGGAAAAACAATCGTTTCATAAAGAAAATTTTGTGTGCAGTATCTGTTTTGGTTTTTTTTCATCGTTCGACCTAATGTTGCTTCACAAAGCGATACACAAAACCACAATTGCGAAAACGACCGATTCCGTTGCATTGCTGGTTAAATGTGACGATGGTCATTTTTCAAGATTTCGTCCTGGTCACGTCATGAAGTCACTCAAAATGACTCATTCTGGCGAAAAGCCATTTAATTGTGACAAATGCAATTATTCATGCAGACAGTCAGGTAAAATGAAAAGACACGAAATGAGTCATTCGGGTGAAAAGCCATTTAAATGTGATATATGCAAATATTCATGCAAACGATCAGATGTCATGAAAACACACAAAATGAGTCATTCTGGGGAAAAACCATTTAAATGTGATAAGTGCAATCACTCATGCAGACAGTCAAATCACATGAAAAAACACAAAATGAGTCATTCTGGTGAAAAGCCATTTAAATGTGGCACATGCAAGTTCTCATGCACGTCGTCTAGTAACATGAAAAGACACAAAATGACTCATTCTGGTGAAAAACCATTTAAATGTGATATATGCCATTACTCATGCAGTAATTCTGGTCACATGAAGACACACAAAATGAGTCATTCTGGTGAAAAGCCATTTAACTGTGATAAATGCAATTACTCGTGCACGACTTCTGGTAGCTTAAAAAAACATAAAATGACTCATTCTGGTGAAAAGCCATTTCACTGTGATAAATGCAATTACTCATGCAAACAAGCAGGTAATATGAAAACACACAAAATTACTCATTCTAGTGAAAATCCATTTAAGTGTGATAAATGCAAATACTCATGCAGACGGTCAGGAAAAATGAAAATACACAAAATGACTCATTCTGTTAAAAAGCCATAATGTGGTTAGTGTAATAACTCGTGCATAGCGTCTAGTAGCATGAAATTGCACAAAAAAACGCAATCTGGTGAAAAGCCTTTTAAATGTTATAATTGTATTACTCATGCATAAAATCTGGTAGCATGAAATTGCACAAAAAGACTCATTCTAGTGAAAAGCCATTTAATATAATAATTGTAGTTACCCATACATCTATTTTATTAAGATAAATTTTTATGAAAGGACCCATTCCGGTGTAAAGCCATTTCGTGTATATTCTTATACGCATGCTAATTTTCTGTAAAAGACACTGACTGCTTTTCAGTGAATCGTAAACTATGAAGGAATGATTCGGATGCTGGGAGAGGCGGGTATGTCTAGGATGCCAGGTACTGACCTTGTATGCCATTGAGGCTGGCTCCATGGCCTGGTTGTCAATCCTGGTCGTATTATCAGTCTCGTTCGGTATTGTTCATTGGGTCATCCGGTGCGTGGCAGTTGACGGTTTTGCTTATGTAAGTGTTTATATGCGCACGGTTGATGAATGACTGACCGATATTTGTTGCGTCAGGCAAGGGTCAAATTGTCTGGTGGTTAGGAATTTATCTGTTGTGTTAGGGCCACCCTAATTGGCGTATTCATAATAAATATTTTATATTTTAAGTCTTAAGTAAACTTACAATTATTGTATTAAAATGTGAATTTGTCAAAGGAGTCCATCTTATTATTAGGTTGGTAATATTTAGGTATTAAAACAATTTAGTTTATAATTTTTTTTATGATGTGCTTAAGAGATTTTTACTAAACTTACTATTGTAAAATAATGTAAAATTTGTCAGAGTACCCCATTTTATTATTAGGTACATATATTTTATAGTCATATTAAGATATTATTAAAATAAATTTTAAGTTTTCTATTTTGTACTTAAGAGATTTTTCTCTAATTCATAGTTTTAATATTTTTTATATTTATTTTAAAAAACATCGATTTTTATAAAAATATAAATGTGTGGAAGCTTCGTATTTTTGCACTAGGTGCCTTTGCTCATCTATTTTGTAAACAAGATTGCTATCGATTGTAGTTTTTTTACAATTTTTAAAATTATGTACAATTACAACCAACTTCTTGTCATTGTTACAATAAGTGATAATACTCTTTAATTGAATCGTAATATGTGTGACGTTACTAAATACAAAAAAAAATGTACAACTGTCATCGTATTTCCGTTTATGCCTGTAAATTGGTGTTATTTAATAATCTATGCATGCTCCTCTTAATTAATAATCGTTTGCCTTGTTATGCTAATAATAGTTATGTCCAACGAGATTGGAATTGGTTCTGTCTAAATAAAATGTCAGCCGACGGAAGTTTTTGTTTTGAATGAATGAACCCAACATTATTAGCCTTTTGACAAGTGAAAGTTACCTGCTAAATATGACGATAACTTGCTTAAAAACTGTATTTAGTGACAATATGTACTATTATAAATAAAGAAATTCGGAAATTTATTTGGTTTTAAACGTCTTTATTCACACTATCCCATTCATAATAAGTAGCACCGGCTCGCACAAAGAAACTGCATTAATATGAGGTTCATCATTGAAACCCGTTTAGTTTTTGCCATCTCCCGTCAGAGCAAAGAAGATGCATTCTCTCTCTTCGCTCGGTATGCTGGTTGCTGGTCATCGTCTGTTATTTGGACTTGGGAGTGAACAAATAAATACCTTGTTTAAGTTCTAAAACGGCGATTTTTATTTTACTCATACTTATTGTTACATTATATTACTTATTACATTTTTATCAATTTTTCGGAACGCGAGATGTATTTTATGTTTACAATTGCAATCTCTGGAAGATTAAAAATTTTCTATGGCGATCTCGCAACAACGATAAGCGCTTTTTGATATCGCTGTCAGTGAGAAGCGCTTTAGCGCTGCAAGCGAACCCCATTACATTAACGGTGTACACAAATGCAGCGTTGCCTTTTTTTGCGTTCTGACAAACAACGTTGCCCGATATTTTTTTCTAGTAATCGACCATTACTATGAGACAGCTCGGAAATGATTCCGGCCTCTCCAGGTCTTCAGAGAAGTGTGACATTATATTATCTTCTTTTAAAATCGGAGACTCTCTTTTTGAATAAATTTTTGACCAAGAAGTATCTTTCCAGCATGTCTATTCCTATTGGTCATCACTTTAGTACGTTTCCATTATGTTCATTGTCCAAACTAATACGGAAGGCATTTCATGCATTAATCAGTTATCGGCGGCTATCTCAAATTAGGTTTTATAATGATTACATCTAACTCACACTAACAAAATAATGACTAACATTTTATAATCTAAATACATATTTAATCTAATGGATTCAAGCTCTGTACTATTCCATTTAAGTCGTTTTTTGCGACCCGGGTTTCGCCTTTCGTCATCTTCAGGCGACGTGTACACTCACCAAAGGTAAACACACTGACAACGAACTCTCTTTACTTTAGCTTATATAATAAATCAATACAAAAAAGTAGGTAAAACTCCATTACCTAACTATCAAGTCAAAGGTTACAAAAAATACACTAAACAAATTATGAATAGTTGAAGTGTCAGTATAAAACCTAATTAGTAAAAACCCTATCTTATTAATAACAATACACTCGATAGCATATTATAATAAATCGTCAAAACATAATAATAGATCATTATTCTTTATGAAGAATAAAAATACTACATTTAAGAGGTGTAAATCGTCAACTCTAAGAAAAATAATAATATCAAATGAGATATTAGTGTTTAATAATACTCTTACATGGAACCTACTTTTTTATAACATTATTTAAAAAAAATACATATAAACTCAACTAATATAGACTTATACATACCTAAATCTTCATCCATACATTCGGTCGATAGTATTAATATATGTTTATTCATTTATTGATTTTACAAAAATTGCAATTTTCCATGGTGGACGTTAATTGAGGAACACTTCCCTGAGGGTGTATCAATAAGTAATGTGAGACCCAATTATAAGAAATAATCAAGGCTTGATACACACATTTGAAATTCTGCGAAAAATGTTCCCTAGGATGATCGTATTAAGGAGGCACCCAATAATCACGTCGTTTTCGTCTACATATACTATAATGTTTAAGGGGGGACATGCTCGTCGAAGGTCAAAATTGAGTTTTTATTGTATTTTCAAACCATGATCCTGGACGCTCCTTAAACGTTGTAGATAATCTTTTCATATAATTTTGAAGCCTTATTATCCTTTATAGTTATTTTAAACATTTGATGACTGCATAAAGTATTTTTGTTACATAAAATAGTATTCTTTTAAACCTCTCGCTCTAATGTTTTAGAATATAGTCATATTTCGGTACATAACTGTGCAGTGGTGTTAAGAGTTTTTACATTTATTAATTTTTAAACGCATTTATGAAACCATTAGTATAATTTATTACAAGATAATTTTTGTAAAATATTCACGATAAAAAATTATATTTATAATCTCTGTGATCCCAAATTTGACAAGAATTAGGCATTTTATTATTCAAAAAATCGGCAAGATTAACACATTTGAAGATGATTCTAAAGATATTTATTATAAGCAATGTCTTTGACCATTCAAGTGTGATAAACATCTTATGAATAATGATTGCTTTATAATAATTATTGACCTAAGAATAAGGTAGTGTTTTTTTGAAATACGCCATTTCTTTTGTCATTCCCCAGTGGTTAAGCTACAACATACGGCCGTAGCCATAACTTGACAAACTATAATTGAAGTAGGGAGTAAAATGATATTGACGCGCGTGTTTGAACATGTACCGTTTAAAAAAAAAATTAAAAAAAATCGGTTAGGTACATGTTCAAACACGCGCGTTAACATAATTTTACTCCCTACTTTAATTATAGTTTGTCATTTTATGGCTACGGCCGTATGTTGTAGCTTAACCACTAGGGAATGACAAAAGAAATGGCGTATTTCAAAAAAACACTACCTTATTCTTAGGTCAATAATTATTATAAAGAAATCATTATTCATAAGATTTTTATCACACTTGAATGGTCAAAGACATAGCTTATAATAAGTATCTTTAGAATCATCTTCAAATGTGTTAATCTTGCCGAATTTTTTGAATAATAAAATGCCTAATTCTTGTCAAATTTGGGATCACAGAGATTATCAAAATAATTTTTTATCGTGACTATTTTACAAAAATTATCTCGTAATAAATTATACTAATGGTTTTATAAATGTGTTTAAAAAATAATAAATGTAAAAAATCTTAACACCACTGCACAGTTCTGTACCGAAATATGACCATATTCTAAAACATTAGAGCGAGAGGTTTAAAAGAATACTATTTTATGTAACAAAAATACTTCATGCAGTCATCAAATGTTTAAAATAACTATAAAGGATAATAAGGCTTCAAAATTATATAAATAGATTATCTACAACGTTTCAGGAGTGTCCAGGATCATGGTTTGAAAATACAATAAAAACTCAATTTTGACCTTCGACGAGCATGTCTCCCCTTAAGGGAGCATCCATTTACATACTTACCAAGAAATTTCCAGGATATTTCATTGAATGAATGAACTCGAATGATGCAATTTTCTTTTATTTAACCACATCGCATTAATGTGGTTTTTCACCAGTGTGTGTATTTTTATGTATTTTGAGATATCTATTTGCAGTGAACTTTTTAAAACACACATCGCATTGATGTGGTTTTTCACCAGTATGGGTCATTTTATGTGTTTTAAGATTACTACTTAGAGTGAATTTTTTAAAACACACATCGCATTCATATGGTTTTTCACGAGTATGTATCATTTTATGTCTTTTCAGTTTATTATTTACCATGAACTTTTTAAAACACACATCGCATTGATGTGGTTTTTCACCCGTATGTGTCATTTTATGTGTTTTTAAATGACTAATTTGCAGAAATTTTTTTAAACACACATCGCATTGATGTGGTTTTTCACCCGTATGTGTCATTTGATGTCTCTTTAAACTACCTATTTGCAGAAATTTTTTCGAACACACATCACATTGATGTGGTTTTTCACCAGTATGTGTCATTTTATGTAATTTGAGATCACACTTTATAATGAACTTCTTAAAACACACATCGCATTGATGTGGTTTTTCACCCGTATGTATCTTTTGATGTGTCTTTAAATTACTAATTTTCAGAAATTTTTTAAAACACACATCGCATTGATGTCTCTTTTCACCAGTATGTTTCATGTATGACTTAAGATGCTGAGACATGCATGAAACGTAGTGATGATTTAGATGTTTTACAGTTTCAAATACTCCACAACAATTATTACAAATAAAGTTACGTGGGAAATATGTAACTCTTCTCAACTTAATTCGAACCTCCTTTGGCAAGTATAATTTCTGAAATTCGAGTTTGATGTTCTGTTCATCGATGGTTATTTCCGAATGCTGCAACATCATTTTTATGTTTTTATTGATTGCATGTGCAATTTTGTTGTTACTTGGGTCATTATCAACCGTATCTTTTTTAACGATATCCAATGGTTTACTCTTACGTACTGCAAAATATTTCTGGGTAGAAATCTACAAAAAGAATAGGAATATTAATATATTCAAAGCAATACTATGTAAAAAATATCGATAAAATATACTTATGTTCCAATGTCCCTTAATATAGCACTGATACTATGTCGTTTGTAAAGTGTTTTTTCTGTTAAAACGATACGTTACACTGCGCTCACTCGTTGACATTTATAATCAAAATCTTTTCTTTTTTTTTTAATATGGTGAAAATTACAAATAATTAATATAAGACGTTTACAACATGTAATTTAGAAGAAAATGAATAATAATAAAGGAGTATTACATATTTATTTAAAAAAAAAAAAAGAAAAAGATGGCCATTAAAACAGTAGAATTAGTATAGACATTAAAAATTTTAATAATAAGGAAGTCACCGAATGCGCTAAGCATACCCTATTTTAAGAATTTATAAAACAATGCCTACATATACTCATCCTGACGCAGGTGAAATGTCAATATCTGATGAAATTTGGTTGTACAAACTTATTGCCATCCCAATTTCCATTACCAATGGCAGGTTAGTTGTGCACCTTGGGAGAACAAAAAATGGATGCTCACGATTCTTAAGATAATTATCAGACACACAAATGAATCCCACGAAGAATGCCAGTTTTCATTTACGCCGCGTGTAAGTCGGAAAAATATGTAGCTAAATGAAGATCTCTTTTAAGCTTTAAGCTACAGTATGTAAGCATACATAATGATCAGTATATACAGTCTGGCAAATCTTCATGAATAGAACCACGCTTGAACAACTCTAATAAATTATTCAAATTTACTCAGAAAAGCTGTTGTCGATTTACATAACTTATAGATAACTGCATTTAAGAGCAAAATTGCGTTTAGCGATGAGGTTTATTTTTTCGTAACGGGTTTGTTAATAAGGAAAATCGTCCACACTGAATAAGACCAATCTAGAATACTCCCTCGTATTCATTACATCCACAAAAATGCACCGTTGCATGCGGTTTACACGCTGGTGGCATCGACGCATAATTCTTCAAAAATGGTGCGAAAGCTCACGTCAAGGTCAATGGAAATCCTTGTCATACCATGATTATTTTGATTTAAATATGGATTTATTCGAAAGAACAGTGATTTAATTTGAACAGGATGTGCCATACAGCTATCGCAATCATCGTTTTATTTAAATTCAGTATTGGCGATCACTTGATTTTGAGAAATGGACCTGTAAAATTATTGCACAAGCGTGTCAATGTGATATCTCTGGATTACTTACTGTGAAGCTTCGTGAAGTCACTGGTATATGCTGATAAACCAGCAGCATTTAACGTATTAGAAGCCAACATTTCACGTACTATACGACCGGCAGTGCTTTTATAAAAGTAGTCCAATCTGGGCGCCCAGAAATTGCTTAGTTGAGAATACTAAGGCCACATACCCGAAATCATTTTCAAATGTTAATGTTATGTAGGTGTCGAATTTTCGAAAAAAAAATATTTAATTTTAACTTGTAATCTTTTTAACAATTTAAAGTTTCATCGGGCTTTAAAAAAAACATTTGTAATTAAACATACCTGGTCTAATGGCTTGTATTGTAGATTAGAGCAGCAAGGTTGGGTTAATTCATCATCAATATGGTGGATTGCATTCTCAACAAATTCTTCTTTGATGATAACTCCCTCATTATTATACTCATACTTAATATTCATCATATCGTTTTCACGCTTCTAAAAATAACAACATTGTTAATATTATATAACAGTATCATCATTACAGTTAGCCAAAAACGGTCTCCCAGAGCTTTTTCTTCAATAATTGGTCGCCTATTGACACGACCACAAAAATGCGCGCCTTCAGCGAGACTTTTTTGCGACGATTTTATGACGTCACAACTATTTTGCTCCGATCGAGATTATCGATTCCACGTTGGAATACGCGGCCTACCTCGAGACCTGACTTACAGCCACTCAGACTGAAGTATGGATGATTTGTTTCAGGTAGACCAAATGGTCTTGTAAGAAAAATGTAAGTAAATAAAAAGTCTAGAAATTGAGGTTAAAAATAAAAAAAATCTATGTGAACACGTTAGGCGTTATCATTAGATAAATGCTGTTACTAAAGCTAATTTATAACTATAATCTTCTTTGCATTATATAAAATAATTTTGCGTAGGTGCGTAATATTTTGAATTCGCCCCAGAAAATAAAACCAATAACGTAACCAATCTATTTCGGGCAATGTAAAATCTTCAGTAGAATGATGACATTTGTATAGCATTTGATTGGCTGATTTTTCGATCAATTGGCGAGCAGTATAAAATTAAACGTAAATGTCATCATATAGCAGGAGTGTGATTCGCCAGAAATGTTGTCATTTTTTTTGACAGCGTCCAGGCTGTCGAATTAAAATTTTTAATAAAGTAGTGGGAAAGTATAAGCCCCAGGGGAACGTCGTATCGGTTCCTCTGCGGACAAAAAGTTGAAAATATCCACTCGGAAGAAAAGCCGAGATTTAACTGCGTACATAGTGGCGCATTCAATGGATTTATTAGTTTTCCGTGAGAAAGCCTTTGCCACGAATTGAGTTGGAGAGGCATTTAAAGTGTAACGAAATAGTAATTATTTCGATTACTCCGCGATTGATGTAAACAATTGCATCACTTTACGATGACATCATTCATCATCAGCCGCGCATGGCAACTGGTTTACAGTACCTTGCGAGGACTTTAGTACTAAAATCAATAACCCCCAATCTAGAGGACGTTGACTCTCACCCCATGAATTTGTGTGACGTGTGTAATTAAATAAATAAATATGAATAATTATATACAATAAAATTAAGTAAATAAAATAAGTTTATAAAAATAAATATTGTCGATTTGTCAGTAAATAAAATGTAGTGTTAAGATATCTGATAAAAATTAATTATAATAAATTTATTTTATGAAAGAATAATTCAATAAATAATAAAAATCATAACTACAAAGACTTTTAATTTGAATAGGTCCGCGATCTATATTACGACTGCCACAATTCAGTACGTATTTGCGGTAATATTGAACTTGAATTGTCAGCTGTTCTTTTTGATGTTTTGCGCACGTGGGTGCGGAACGAATTAAGATTAAAATAAAGTATCTAAAGGATTCTGACGTTATTCTATTATTAGGTGGCGATTTCAAACCATTAATATAACAATATTGTTGCGGTGTGTTTGAAAGTGTCGACAAGAACTTTTATTTGACTACCCCCTCCGGCTTAGAGCTGAGCTAGCCTAAAGCAGGGGTTCTCAATTTGGTCTAAGGGCAGGACCGGTTGAGAATACAACGCCCTTGTGGTTTTACCAGGACCGGAGTAACGTCACTATGTATGACTTAATTTGGCAGGTGAATGTATAATCACCGAACGACATTCCAATGTTATGGGGAATTCGACAAAATAGTGCAGTCTTGCGGTCATACTTGTTTGTTTTAGTTCAATTAAGAGTACATATTACAGATGGCTGGATTAGTTTTTCTAAAATGCATTAAGCCTTGCCTATACCAAACCAAAATAAATAATAAATATTCTTCCATCTATAAATTATCCAAAATTCTGTATGATTTAATATCATATTGGATCGATTTCGCAGGCTTTTTGTTCAATTTTAAAAACTAACATCATCAGTAAAATATTTTAGTCTTAGTTCAATGGAAACAAATACGTCGATACGAACGAAGAAGT
Organism: Rhyacophila brunnea; assembly: GCF_057557595.1. Lineage (NCBI taxonomy): Eukaryota > Metazoa > Arthropoda > Insecta > Trichoptera > Rhyacophilidae > Rhyacophila > Rhyacophila brunnea. The sequence continues at coordinate 34,749,686 of NW_028232785.1, forward strand.
TTTGTGTGTACAATATTATTTACGTTGGATATAAGCAACCTATGTACACCCTTTGCCGTTGGATGATAGCCATTTTATATTACAAATTTAAAAAAAATTATAAGTATAGTATACAGGTGACAATATATAATACATTATATACCTAACAACAATAATCAAATAAGCATGTGTAGTATAATATGAGTTACGTGTGAATCACTTGCAAACGTCGACGCATCAAACTTTTCATACGTGTGACTGCCTTGGTCGCATGGAAAAGCCACTTCATCGAAAGTCAGCGACGCATCATGCATACGTTGATGGTACGAGTACTTCAAAATGTGCGCAAATGAAAAAAATGCACAACACACATTGCAAACAAAATTTCTATCGTAAAATGTAGCTCTGTTCAACCTCAGATGGACTTATATCGCAAAAGCAAGCGCTATTTCCTTTTTGATGTCCATTTCTTGCACTTCAATTTCACCAAACGACTGCGCAGACTGTCTCTCAAAGATATCAGATGCTATCATACAATCCATCGCAGTTTATTCGACCATAAATGTCCATTTAGTATTTTATAGTACTTTAGTAAAATAATTTAGTCGTTTCAATCCGTTCTGTTGTAATTTTTCGGTCGAGTAGCGACCCGCACTACGACTAGCGACTCTCACTAAATACCAAACAAGTGATGATATCGAATCGAACTCAATGCATAGAAAATTTGGGTGGAATTGTGGGACAATACGACCACAAGCGGTTTATTGTGCGCATATGGTTACTAATAAATATTAGGTATCAGTTACTACGCTATAACATGCCTAACAAATTCTACTGAACTCCTACTGTGTAAATGTTTAAAATATTAATATGAACATCTCACGATATATGTATGCAGAAGAATATCAATTTTTCTTAATCGTAAATGTCGAGAAAATAACATAGGTACGGAATATAATAAATAACTATAATTTCAGGTTAGGTCCTGTCTGGACAGTTATTACTTTGATAGATCGTGATCGGTTTGACGTTTCAGACCACTTCTGATGATCAGAAAATGGTTTGAAGTTTGCTGGTACAGTGAACTAAACGTTAAATCTTAAACTATTCCGGTTTACTTATAACGCATGCGCAGTGCGCCAGTTATGACCTATCAAACTGTTTACGAACGCCTAAATTTATGTTGTCATGCAGCATGGTGGATAATTTAGTAAAATTTGGGGCTTACAACATTGATTTGTTACAAAAAGTTTTGAAAATAAAATTGGTCTTTTCTCACCCTATTTCACGTATTTTACGGCTTCAAGTAGTTTTTTATAGACCTTACCTTGTATTAGGTACCTAAAAAGGACACACGGGCGATTAATTTTATACACCATACAATTGATCACATTTTTAGATATTCGCATTAATTATTGCTTTACATTCGAATGATTGTGATGTATAAATCATCATATTTAAATATACTTACGTGATTTAACTAAAAGATTTATATACCTACTTACTCAATACTGTCTCAAAATATCTGTTTTAGCAATCGCCAATAACTCGAATCTACTCCGCAATTAATAAACGAAACAAGTTTGGCCGAATTATAATATAATAGTTCCTTATCGTCGTGGTAAATGCAATAGGTCGTATGTCAAAAAAATTACAATTTTGTTTTATTGCACCATAGTGACCAGCTCAGTCATCTACACTACCTCCAATAGGTCTTATGTCGTTAGACCAATAAGAAGTCGACTATCCCAACTCTTGCAAAAAGACGAACCGACACGTCATTGATATTGGTCACGCCAAACAGTCGTATGTCAGAGCTCATCATAATGATAGTAATGTTTTTGTTTGTTTTTATTCCTCGTTCTTGACTTTATACTAAAGACTTCGTCAAATAATACGATGAAAGTAATTTACTAATCACTGTTTTTTTTAAATCTACTTTTTAATTACATTATTGTTATTAGTTTTAGTAAAATTTTCAAGATAATTTCTACAGATAATCTAACATTACTTTTTGTCTCATTTATTTATTGCCAAAGTAATTATTTTTTACCAATCACGATTGACAGTTTTAATAAGACTGTTTATTTAGTTAAAAATTATTTTGTGAAAAGCTATCAAAATGATTAATGGAAGTCGTGGGCGGTACTTGGTATCTTTAGCAGTCAGCAACATTACTTCACCGGATAATAATGGTAAGAATTAATAAGATTATGTCGCCACAAACAATAAGATGTGGAGTGGAGATGATATTTTGCTGAGATGCATTAACGATTATGAAATTTAAAAATCATTATTGTCTTCAGGACCTCAAATTACCTATGGAGTAGTAGGAACCCCTGATGATATGGCGTTACAAGTTGAACCTGGGAATGCAGTGAAACTTGAATTGTTGGTCTTAGAGCATCCATTAGAAGTCACGTTTCAAAATATTGGTTCAGAAAGAGAACTCGATTTCGCTGAGGTTAATAATACTTTGACTGTCGAAACTCCAATTTTAGAACAAACAGAATCATTGTTGAGGCAACCTTTGGACATAGAGATAGCAGAGAACATTGTATCAACACAATCAGCCCCGGGAGAAAATATAGATTGTGATATGATGATGACTGAATATAAGTGGCCCTGAACATTCACTATCTGACATCAGTAGTGACTCTGAAGCTCTGTATCAACCTGAATCAAATCAATCAATCTAATCAGAAGACTTAGAGGAGTTTGCTATGCAGTCTGACACCCATGGTGACTTACTGAGCAAGTCAATCAAATAAAACGAAAAGGGCAAAGCAATAATTGTAAAGAGTGGAAGAGGCAAAAAAAACTCTTAATTTCGATTGCTAGGCAAGTCCTATGTAGGTTTTGAGAAGTGTGAAGAGTCCAACAAGTATAGACAAACGTCTAAAAAAGAATCTAAGACCATAGGTCCACGTTGTGGTGGGCATAGTGACATGCTCAAAATAGTAGGCCAAAAACAAACTTTAAGTGCGATACAATCAGTGATGAACAACGCAGCTTGCTATTCACAAATTTTTGGAAGAAAACAAAATAAAACTACCTACCTACAAATTATTTTTCTAAAAAAGTATTCTTTTAAAACTGTTCTTTTTTCTTTTTAGTAGGTATTTACCTGCTCTATTTTTATGCAAATACTTAAGGGAGGACATGCTCGTCGAAGGTCAAAATTGAGTTTTTATTGTATTTTCAAACCATGATCCTGGACACTCCTTAAACGTTGTAGATAATCTATTTATATAATTTTGAAGCCTTATTATCCTTTATAGTTATTTTAAACATTTGATGACTGCATTAAGTATTTTTGTTACATAAAATAGTATTCTTTTAAACCTCTCGCTCTAATGTTTTAGAATACAGTCATATTTCGGTACATAACTGTGCAGTGGTGTTAAGATTTTTTACATTTATTAATTTTTAAACGCATTTATAAAACCATTAGCATAATTTATTACGAGATAATTTTTGTAAAATATTCACGATAAAAAATTATATTGATAATCTCTGTGATCCCAAATTTGACAAGAATTAGGCATTTTATTATTCAAAAAATCGGCAAGATTAACACATTTCAAGATGATTCTAAAGATATTTATTATAAGCTATGTCTTTGACCATTCAAGTGTGATAAACATCTTATGAATAATGATTGCTTTATAATAATTATTGACCTAAGAATAAGGTAGTGTTTTTTTGAAATACGCCATTTCTTTTGTCATTCCCCAGTGGTTAAGCTACAACATACGGCCGTAGCCATAAATTGACAAACTATAATTGAAGTAAGGAGTAAAATGATATTGACGCGCGTGTTTGAACATGTACCGTTTAAAAAAAAAATAAAAAAAAATTCGGTTAAGTACATGTTCAAACACGCGCGTTAACATAATTTTACTCCCTACTTTAATTATAGTTTGTCATTTTATGGCTACGGCCGTATGTTGTAGCTTAACCACTAGGGAATGACAAAAGAAATGGCGTATTTCAAAAAAACACTACCTTATTCTTAGGTCAATAATTATTATAAAGCAATCATTATTCATTAGATTTTTATCACACTTGAATGGTCAAAGACATAGCTTATAATAAATATCTTTAGAATCATCTTCAAATGTGTTAATCTTGCCGATTTTTTGAATAATAAAATGCCTAATTCTTGTCAAATTTGGGATCACAGAGATTATCAAAATAATTTTTTATCGTGAATATTTTACAAAAATTATCTCGTAATAAATTATACTAATGGTTTTATAAATGCGTTTAAAAATTAATAAATGTAAAAAATCTTAACACCACTGCACAGTTCTGTACCGAAATATGACTATATTCTAAAACATTAGAGCGAGAGGTTTAAAAGAATACTATTTTATGTAACAAAAATACTTCATGCAGTCATCAAATGTGTAAAATAACTATAAAAGATAATAAGGCTTCAAAATTATATAAATAGATTATCTACAACGTTTAAGGAGTGTCCAGGATCATGGTTTGAAAATACAATAAAAACTGAATTTTGACCTTCGACGAGCATGTCCCCCCTTAATTAAACTATGATATTTTCAAATAAATCTTTTTAAAGAAATATTGTATGTTTTGAATATTAACTATTAATCTTTTCTTTTAAACATTGAAATTATTTCTATACAAGTGCCTAATTAAACTGAGATTTTTAAACATATCTCCAATTATTGAAAAAAAAGATGTTTTCATTAGTCTAAGCTTACTTTTTAAACGTTTATGTACAAGTTTATAATAATATGTCTACATTAATATAATATTATATTTTGTTTCATTCTAAATACCTAATTTTAGTGTTTTCAATTTAGGTATGTTAACATAAAAATTGGACTTATGTCAACAAAAGTGGCCAACATTGACGAACAAATAGTCGTATGTCAACCTAACTTTCTAAATATTCATCTTAGGTCAAAATGATGATAATAGTCTTAACAGGGAACAAATTTAACTAAGTAAATAAATTTGTGAAAAAAAATCGGTGCAATGGGGTTAAGATGGGATAGTTTTTTGTCTCTCCTGAAAAGTTTGGTATCTTTGACATACGACCCATTGCATTTACCACGACGTTATGAAGTTTCAAAGACGCTTTAAAAATTCGAATTCAATATAAGACGGCATCAATGGAAGAAAACGGCACATATGCCTACGTACAATAGAACGTACCTGTTGTATTGGCCTGAAATCTGAATTAGAACAACCCGGTTGAGGGTATTCATCATCATATAATGGGTGTGGTATATCTTCAATTATCTCGCGCTTGACGACAGCTGGTTGATCATCTGTCTCAGATTTTATATTAGAGGGGTCCGCCATATTAAGGTACTGAAAGAAGCATTATTACATTTTGTAAACACGGTGAAAACAGTTTCGGGTCTCGTAATCACCATACAACATTGTATAATATTTATATTTAACAAGAATTAGTAGATAAACAAACCTAACCTATAATATCACAAATGTATCGTAGCTGTCAAATTGTATAAACATGTAATTTTTTAAAATAAAGTTTAATGTCACCTTATGTTCCTACTGTTAAAAAGCCGCAGTTTATAATATTAAACTAATCGTTGTTATTCTCAATCTAAATTGATTGTAAAAGATTTCACTTTCTAAAAACTAACCTCGAAATTGCTACTTGAAACGTCTGCATTCTCTTGCGTTACATGAAAGCGAGGGTCCGGGTTGTTTAGATGTCTAGTCAGCGTGTCAAACAAAGGCTTGCCTTCTATATCGGAGTGTTCTCCATCCCATTCTTGCTTTACATCCATGTTAAGTGTAAATATGGCAGGAACAACGTGACAGACAGGATAAATTCGGGTTAATGTTAGGAAAGTGTTGCCACAATACTGAAAAGTGTTTTCCTTCGAAACTAATATTTAAAATAGATACATTAACACTAAATTTGACACGGAAACGCACTTCAATAATAATTATGTACGTTTTGTTGTAATATCAATCTTCAACGTGGAAAAAGAACATATTATTATCTGTCAGTGCAATACAAACCAAATGCCACACGTATTTTGAGGTCAGGCAGGCACACGGACATTATTTGGGTGCGAATTTCACCATGCAAGGGTAGACACGGCAAAGTCAAAAGACATGGCCCTTTGACAATGTCTTATTTTTTGTTATACTTACTTGATCATTGGCTGAATGGGTAGGCAATAAAGTGTCCCTACTTTATTGTATTAATCGATTTAATATAAAAGTTAGAAATAACAGTGCCATAGTGTGTATTTGCCATTGGTGAATACGAGTTTACTAGTGCTTGAAAATATCGAAACGCAAAACTAATAAGTGGAAAAAAACTACTCAAATAGAACAGTACATAACTTAAATCCAATAAAACACAGTTTATTGTTTGATCGCTTCCACGGAATAGACGTTTCAGAATTTAGGCCATTAATAATAAATAATTACGTATTCTGGCAACACTTCTTTAAAACTAATGTATTGACACGAACAAAAACGCCGACCTTCAGTTAGTGTTTATGGCAGAGTATGGTTTAACGACATAACTATACAAATCTAGCCTTGTAGTCAATTCTACTTCTCAATAGCCGTGCGACAACCTCACGACAAGGTACAAACAGAATATATAAGTCCCATGGTCCTAAACTATGGAAGAAGCAGGGAAGAAATGGTCGAAAAAGACCATGAACAGGTAACCAGTAACGTAATCGTTTAGTATTAGGAAGTAAAATGTATGTTGTTAACCTTTTCTTTGTAAATGTAATAAAATTTTACGTAAAAAATTTTCGCCTCCGAAAATCAAGAGTGCTCCAGTGTAATTGGAACGCTGTGACCACAGACCTCGAGATGACACGTCGCGTAGATTTGGGCGCGATCTAATTTGGAAATAATTTCCGGGAAATCTCCATTAAACTTAGAAAATAAGTTATGGGAGAGATTGTTTACGTAAAATTTAGCAAGTACATGCTTCAATAACTTTTATAGCAATAATGGAAGTGTATGAAAATTGAAAAAGAAAATTGAATATTTATAAATTTATATACTGTATAATTGTGAATAAAGAATTTTAATACTAATTTTATCAATACAAGATAGAAGCTAACTACCGTTATAAAAATACTGTAAACGCGTATCTATATCTATAGACGCGTAATTATAATTATAGATTTTGTTAATGCTATAACTCGCTAACTATAATGAATATTGTAAAAGTAACAATTGGAAAAACTTAAGATTCTGGTATAGATGGGTTTCTACCCATAAACAATAATAAATCTTAATCGCGTCTTGGATAAATAAAAGAATCAAATACTGCGACTAAAAATACAAATTGACGCGTGACCTTGAACCTTAACTGAATTCTGTCCGACTAGAATTTACGGCCCAGCTGTGCTGGCTCGCGAGGTAAAAATAGATTCAAGGTTACGTTTAGATTACTATGGAAAAGCCACTATTAAAGACTAAATAAATTTGTAGTCGCTTGTAAATAACATCTTGTTAGGATTAAGCATTTATATATTTAAGTTGAAATGTTAAGTATAATATTATAGTATTTTCACGTAATAATGTTCGTCCGAAAGGTAAATATCGAATGAAACGTTTTCTGCGGCTCCAAATAGTTTTATTAAAACTTAGTAAAATTCTATTGGCCTAAAAAGGCCAAGAGTGGTGGAAAGGACTAGTACGTGGGTGTCAACCTTTCGTTTTGACATTTTAAATTTAAAGACTGCCATTCCCTTATTTAGTACCCGAATACTTATTCCGATACCTCGATGGAAAGATAGAAACTTTCCCCTTCGTTTGAACACGAAAAATCATATAAAATCAACTACTTTGCTTACGTCATCGCCACCGCGTATTTAAGGGACTTGTTCTAGAGGGTGCTTGAAACACCCCTATTGAAACTTTATTTTGTGAAAATAAGGTAGAGTAATTTTAACCCGATTTAATTAGAAGATATCTCTATTAGAAAGTTGCCAGGAACGGGAGATATATGTAAATTTATCCCGTGAGAGAAAGATATACATCTGCTATCCCTTACGGACTGTTTCCTGTTAAACCTCTATCCGAAGGGTATAAAAGGCGACCACTTTTCCCGTAAAATCATTAGTTTCTACACTTCTCACCAGCGATCTCCTACTAAGCAGCAGTCCTTCCGCGGATACGAGATACGGTTCTCAGTAACATTCGTGAAATTTACCTACAATAAGTCCCCATCGACGGGCAAAAAGTAACGCGAATATCTCGTATCTGCCGGTCGTGACGTGTGCCGCAAAACGTAGCGCGAATAACACGTATCTGTCGGTAGTGACGTCGGCCGCTAAAACGTAGCTCGAATACCACGTATCTGTCGATAGTAACGCGCTCGCGGAGTAATTTCATTTTTCATTACTCATCATACGAGGTGACGTAATCGGGATAAATTACGTGATCGGATTTGTTTTATAAAAACAAATTAATAAACTCAGTTTGTAATAATAAATTTTACAAATCTTTTTTCGGAATTATAAAATAAATTTTTGAAACTTTATTAAGTAAACATAATCATAAAATAAATTTTAGTAAACAAATTCATAAACATAAAAACAAATTTTAGTAAATAAATTTGTAAACATTAAGCAAACCTTTTGTAAACAAGTCTGTAAACACAAATAAATATTTGTAAATGTACTGTGAACATAAATAAACTTTATAAACAACAATAAAATAATTTCTATTCTTTTTTATAAACCTAATACTGTGTGACCAAAGAATAATTTATATTTTCTTTCTTATGGGAAAATATTTCTCGAATTAAAAATATCCAAAGAATATCGGCGTATACATTTTCTGAATTAGGTGTGACTTTTTGGGAACTCGTGAAAGATTTCACAGAGATCCTATAGTGAACAAATAAATAGTTTGCTGATACTTTAATGAGATTTAATTACGGGAACAATGACAGTTAACCTTATTGTGTGACCGTGAACTCTAGTACCTGAATAAATTCGGCACCACACCAGCTGAGAGTTTTATTCGGGAATTCAAAAGTTGTGATACTACAAAGGAGATCCACCTCTCCTAATTCATCACTAGTCTCCTCAGTGACGGCCCGGTAGCATTATTGAGCTAGCCGTGAGCCGGGTCATGTCAGTATCTTGGATGGATCCTGTTTGTCACATTCTTCCTGACATATTTACTATTAAAATGCACGTAAAGCGAGAATGTGATGGAGAACAATCTGAAGAAGAAGGCAAGCCTTTGTTTGATATGCAGACTAGCCACCCAATCAGCCCGGAAGTTCGCACTCATGTAAAGCAGGAGAATGCCGACGTTTCAAGTTGCAATTTCGAGGTTAGTTTTTTGAAACTAATTTTTTTAAATTGGAAATAACAACGATTAGTGTGTAATAATAATATGTTGCTTTTTTTACAAACTGCGTAGGGACATACGATGGCATAAATGTTGTTTCAAAAAATGACTCGATTATACGATTTGACAGTTACGATACATTTTTGACATGTTAGGTAGGTTCACCTACTTACTAATTGAAGTAATTATAATTAGTATACATTGTAATAGGTATGTATATTCTATAAAGTTTTCGCATTTTGAGGTTAGTTTTTTGAAACTTTCCTACGTCGTCTTTCACAATCATTAATTTGGAATAACAACGATAAGAATAAGATTAAATTATAATGCTGCGTTTTTGACAAAATATGTAGGTACATTACTTACATTGATATTAAACTTTATTTCGAGAAATACCGGTAATGGTGCCTTTCATAACGTTCGTTTTAGACTAAACATAACCTGACCTTACCTTATCTAACCTAACCTAACCTTAGTGTGTGAGAATGCTACATCCAGCGCAAATCAAGCCGTAATATTCTTCTATCTATAAAATATTTAAAGGTATGCCATTCATGCATTCAATATTATTTTAGATATTTTGTTAATAGAATAATTTTGGTTAGACAGGGTTTAATAGATTTTAGAAAACTAACCAGCAACATCTGCAGTTTGTATTCTTAGTTTAATGAAAATAAATAAATAGGTATGTGCTTAGTGTGCACTATTTATGTCGGATCTGAACAGCCTACTTCCACCTAGATTATAATCATAATATGTACATTTTGACATTTGATATTTTTTGTATATCGTCGTGGTAAATGCAATAGGTCGTATGTCAAAAAAATTTCAATTTTGTTTTATTGCACCATAGTGACCAGCCCAGTCATCTACACCATCTCCAATAGGTCTTATGTCGTTAGACCAATAAGAAGTCGACTATCCCAACACTTGCAAAAAGACGAACCGACACGTCATTGATATTGGTCACGCCAAACAGTCGTATGTCAGAGCTCATCATAATGATAATAATGTTTTTGTTTGTTTTTATTCCTTGTTCTTGACTTTATACTAAATAATTCGTCAAATAATACGATGTAAGTAATTTACCAATCACTGTTTTTTAAAATCTACTTTATAATTACATTATTGTTGTCCGATTTAGTAAAATTTTCAAGATTCTTTCTACAAATAATCTAACATTACTTTTTGTCTCAAACTAAAGAAAAATTCTCCGCCGTATATATGGACCGATCAGGGACGGCACCAATTGGAGAAGAAGATATATTGCTGAGCTCTACGGGCTATACGAAGATTGCAGCGCAGTTCAATCAATTAAGATTGGGGGACTGCGATGGCTAGGTCATGTGCACCGTATGAATGTACGTACGTATGATGTCCGGCAATCCAATCGGGCGTAGAAGAAGAGGCAGGCCAAAGATTCGCTGGTTGGATGGAGCTGCCAATGACTGCCGTGTTCTAAGGGTACCAAATTGGAAAGCGGCCACACTGGATAGGGACAGGTGGAGGGAGCTGTTGGAGGAGGCCAAGACCCACACCGGGTTGTCGTGCCCCTGATGATGATGATGACTTTTTGTCTCATTTATTTATTGCCAAAGTAATTATTTGTTCACCAATCACGATTGACAGTTTTAATAAGACACTGTTTATTTAGTTAAAAATTATTTAGTAAAAAGCTATTAAAATGATTAATGGAAGTTGTGGGCGGTACTTGGTATCTTTAGCAGTCAGCAACATTACTTCAGTTCAGAAATAGAACTCGATTTAGCTGAGGTTAATAATACTTTGACTATCAAAACTCCAATTTTAGAACAAGCAGAATCATTGCTGAGGCAACCTTCGGACATAATGATAGCAGAGAACATTGTATCAACACAATCAGCCCTGAAATAAAATATAGATTGTGATATGACGATGACTGAACATCTAAGTGGAACATTTACTATCTGATATCAGTAGTGACTCTGAAGCTCTGTATCAACCTGAATCAAATCAATCAAGCTCATCAGAAGACTTAGAGGAGTTTGCTATGCAGTCTGACACCCATGGTGACGAACCTACTGAGCAAGTCAATCAAAGAAAACGAAAAGGGCAAAGCAATAATTGTAAAGAGTGGAAGAGGCAAAAAAAACTCTCAACTGCTTAGACTATAGATACATCTCAACTGCTCAACTCAACTCAATCAGCTCAACTGCGATTGCTAGGCAAGTCTTATGCGGGTTTTGAGAAGCATGAAGAGTCCGGCAAGGGCGGCAAGTATAGACAGACGTCTAAAAAAGATTCTATGACCATAGGTCCACGTTGTGGTGGGCATAGTGACATGCTCAAAAGGGTGGGCCAAAAATAGCCTTTAAGTGCGATACAATCAGTGATGAACAACGCAGCTTGCTATTCACAAATTTTTGGAAGAAAACAAAATAATACTACCTACTGTTTAAATAAAAAAATTACTTTTCTAAAAAAAAGTATTCTTTTAAAACTGTTCTTTTTTCTTTTAAGTAGGTATTTACCTGCTCTGTTTTATGCAAATACATAATTAAACTATGCTATTTTTAAATAAATCTTTTTAAAAATTATTGTGTGTTATTTTGAATATTAACGTTTAATCTTTTCTTTTAAACATTGAAATCGTTTTTATACAAGTGCCTAATTAAACAGAGATTTATAATAAAAAAAAAACTTTTTCATTAGTTTAAGCTTACTTTTTAAACGTTTATGTACAAGTGTATAATAATATGTCTATATTAATATAATATTATATTTTGTTTCATTATAAATACCTAATTTCAGTGTTTTCAATTTAGGTATGTTTGCATAAAAATTGGACTTATGTCAACAAAAGTGGCCAACATTGACGATCAAATAGTTGTATGTCAACCTAACTTTCTTATTATTCATCTTACATCAAAATAATGATAACAGTCTTAACAGGGAACAAATTCTACCAAGTAAATAAATTTGTGAAAAAAATCGGTGCATTGGGGTTAAGATGGGATAGTTTTTTGTCTCTCCTGAAAAGTTTGGTAATCTTTGACATACGACCTATTGCATTTACCACGACGATATGTAAACGTTGTTTTTTTCAGTTAGCTGCGACGGGTGTCACCGAGACTGACATAAAGCACGAGTTCACTGAAGACGAAATGACACCATTTTCTGATGAAGATCCTCAACCCGGATGTTCGCATTCAGATTACACACCAGGAAATGGGGTATATTCAATTTTATATTATATTGTAACATTTGCTTCTCTATTCACCGATTTCTATCGAAGGTTGACGCTTAACATTTCAATAAATCCCCATAATATTCCAGCCAGTCGTAGTAGCTATAATATATCAGTAGAGAAGGGTGGAGATAGGCTGTGAAGATTCGCCATAAATAGTTTACATTGAACTTTGCTGGTCTCACCTATTTGTTTTTATTGAAATAAAACTACAATTTACAGATGGTGTTGGTTAGTTTGTAAAAAGCAATTAAACCCTTCCTAAGCCAAACCATATAGTTTTGGTATACTTTGGGCGATACGACAAAATTGTGCACACTTTTTCATTCATACTTATTCGTTTTCGTTGGATTTAGAATACATATTATACATATTGTCGCCATTGTCGGTCCATTTATTTAAATTCATAGTCCTGCCTAAACCAAACTATAATAGATAAAAAAATATTTTTGAACCTATAAAATATTCAATTTTATTTATGATTTAATAGGATATTTTTTGATATTTTATGGATAGACTACTATATTTACTATCAAGAGCGTACTTCAGTGAAACAGCAAATAGTTTTCAACAGTACGCATTTCGCACTCGTTGCCAATCAGAGACCGACTGCGAGGTGCGCGCGCGTCGATTAGATGTGTCATGGTGTCGGATGAATATATTCTTAAATCGTGTAAAGATGACTTAAAAACTTTACTTGAAAAAGGAAACGTATCAATGAATATACTTTTATTATTAGTTATATAAAAGTAAACATAACATTAAATGGACGCAAGTTGAATTTTTATGAAAAAAATATATTTCGTTTGGCCCGCGTCATTTGCACTATTCGCACATCGCCTAGCCACGATCTTTTTAGACCATGCCTCAACTAAAGTTTAGCCTTGACTATTATGGCCTGGTTGTCGCAGGGTTTAATTGAGTTTTAAAAACTAACAAACACTATCTCCACATTGTACCTAGTCTTATATAAAAGAAAACAAATACAATTGACTGAAAAACTTTAATATGCACTATTTATCTTGACTCTTAACAGCCTATCTCCACCCTTCGCCTCTGATATATTATTGTATATTGTGGGCTTCTTATATATATGATTTTATTTGTTATTTACACGAAGTACTATTGTGTCTATGTAAATAGTTTGAACATGAAGTGACGTCCCTTCGCACAGTACCGCCTTTGATAAACAGACTAAACATGACCCCCTATTTTTCGAGATATTGCCGCCGATAAGTAGTGTTCATTTTTTGCACTTGTTTTAAAATAAATCACAAATAATGTTATTATGCATCTAAAAATATACTTCCCATTGATTAAGTAAACGTTCGGCTATCGACGGTAGTTTATCAAAAATTTATGTATTGAGTATTACAATTGTTACAATAGGTTAGTCGCCTAAACTGCCTATCTCGCTCTAAAAGTTAACACAGCCCAGAGAAGGGCTGTTAAAACACAACACTTTTTGACAGTTTGTTTAGACGGTTAACTTATTGAAACAATTAACCGCACCAATATATTAATATTATAAACTACATACGATAGCAGTCGCTAGCCGTCTTGTGTATAGAATAGACCCACCGGAAACACAAAATTTTATCTGTTTTGTGATAACACAAAAATAGGTACTTACTAATATTTTCTTGAATTAATCTATGATCTGTAAGCTTTCCTAATCTAAGTCCGTGAAAGATTGTTGGACCTACGTAATGAGTCACTTTTGCTTAACTCACCCTAATACCCCGTTTACACGTGCATGGGTTAACTGCTGACAGTACGTATTATCGCGGGCGTAACAAGAACAGTTACTTATACGTAAACACGTATTATTGTGCAAGATTGCATGCATGTATCATAAAAGTTCAGAAGGTTCTGAATTTTCACGCAAAAATTGGAGGTGCGCGTAGCGGTGCGCATGTGAAATGGAACGATAGTGGCGAACCTGCAGAAATAAATACGAACTACACCACATAGAATATTTTTACGTCTACATATTATCTACAAACTTGTTCAAACCTGTCTGAATCTTTCAAAGATCACCAAAACGATGATTTTATCGCTTCTCGCAAACACTTGAAGAATTAGATTGGAGAGACAGCCGTTGTATATTAATTATATTAACCGATTTATTCCTTCTCGAGAGTGTCGCTCTTTGCATAACTGCCGTCCCTATACAACGCTCATTATGCGTGCTCTCACGAATTCAGAAGTATGATACCTATATTAAAACATTGTTTGTACTTTTGAACGAGGTCGCTTGATAAATTTTGAATATAAATTCAATTTAATCATTTTGAATATTTTTTTGTGACATAGGTTTTGCCTTTCGGCATCTTCCGACACTATGCACACTCTCCAATGACACATTGATACAGAAATTACTAGTTATTACACGTAACTTAAAATGTTTTTTATCGAACAGGGTGCAAAACTGCCTCATAGTATGTACGTTATTCTGGTGATCTTAAATTATTTCATCAAGAAATATTAGAAATAAACACGGTAAAGTGAAACTATTTTATTCAGATCAATCTAAAATTTTGCATTCGAAACTATAATAGATTTATACATATCACCAAGAGTAGTACCACAATTGTGTCATTGTCTGTTTTGTGCATTTGCTTTTCGATGTTACATGTAGGTGAATTTTTTAAAAACTATTTACGATTTATTCCGTAACATTGTATGTATTTAATATCTATGCCGGTACTATTACCACTTCTTAACATCATTATCATTCTCACTTCATTTATAATGTCTGAAGATGCTGAAAGGCAAAAGCCTCGAAAAAATAGCTCAAATGGAACAGTTTAAAATCTTATCTAGAATAATATTGACTTTTGTGTTTTTCTAGGTTTCTACTAATGGCTTTTTTACAAATCATCACGATATAGACAGGTGTCAACAATTCTCGCCTGATGGAGTCCAAGATAGAATGATACAGTATTCAGAAGTGACGATAGATGAACAAAACATTAAAGGAGAAATCTCAGAACGAGAGACTCCGAAGGAACTTCGACTTATTCTGAGAAGAGTAGTACATTTCTCACGTAATTTGATTTGCAGCTTTTGTAACGCAGTTTTTGGATGTGGAAGTGCTCTCAAAAGTCACAAAGTAATTCACACGGACCTAATTGCAGATCAAAATCAAGAAAATATATTCACGCAATTAAATCATTACAAAGCACATAAAATAACACACACAGGTGAAAAACCTCATAAATGCAAGGTATGTTCATATATATGCTCGCGACTTAGTAGTCTTAAAAGACATGAAATGACACACACAGGTGAAAAACCTCATAAATGCAAGTTATGCGCATATAGATGCTCGCGACTTAGTCAGCTTAAAAACCATGAAATGATACATACAGGTGAAAAACCTCATAAGTGCAAGGTATGCCCATTTAGATGCTCGCAACTTAATAATCTTAAAAACCATGAAGTGATACACACAGGTAAAAAACCCCATAAATGCAAGGTATGCCCGTATAGATGCTCGCGACTTGGTAGTCTTAAAAACCATGAAATGACACACACAGGTAAAAAACCTCATAAATGCAAGTTTTGCTCATATAGATGCTCGCGACTTACTAATCTTAAAAGCCATGAACTGACACACACAGGTGAAAAACCTCATAAATGCAAGGTATGCCCATTTAGATGCTCGCAACTTAATAATCTTAAAAACCATGAAGTGATACACACAGGTGAAAAACCTCATAAATGCAAGGTATGCCCATATAGATGCTCGCAATTTAGTAATCTTAAACGCCATGAAATGACACACAGGTGAAAAACCTCATAAATGCAAGGTATGCCCATATAAAAGCTTTCATTTTAGTAATATTAAAAAAGATCAAATGACACACAGGTGAAAAACCTTATATATGCAAAGTATGCTCAAATAGATGATCGCAAATTAGTCATCTTTAAATCTATGAAATGACACACATGTGAATTACTTCATAACTGCAATGTATGCCCATTGATTACCCAGTGTTGGGGAATAGTGCAAGAACAAGGTCGTACGACATTCCTAGGGTCATTGCTACGTCCGCGACATGTGAAACAAGCTTCGCGTAGATCTCTTTTGTATCAGAGGGAAGGTAGTCCATGGTAACGGAACTCATGAGGTATTATAGCGAAGGGTTTGTTTCTGATGTTTTTGTACCTATCTTCAATATTAAAAAAAATAATAATAGTTTTATATTTTTGTTTTGAAAATGTAATTGGCAGCCCTGTTATATTATGGGGTTTAAATAATAAAATAGGTTAAACTAAATAAAATTATTCTTTTATTATAATTAGCTGTAATAAAACATAATTACATAACACTTTATAATTAAAGAGTTTGAATATTATTTTTATTAATTGGCTTCACAATCCTTTGTGGATCTTGCCGCCCCACGATTACTTTTTACGATAAATGGATGTTAGCCACTTGCTCTACCTATTTGGTCCATGCTCTGGATTACACTGACATGAAAAACAACAAGTGAATTTTACCAGACCCCAGATTTGAGCCCGAGACCCTCGACTTACCAAGCGGATACATTACCACTCAGCCATCGCGGTGCTCATGTTATGGCAGTTGTTATTATTGTTCAGAGTCCAACAAAAGTGTCGATGTCAGTGACATTCCTAGACAAAATACCGCCCCATTTTTTATACAGTATATTTATCATCATATCATGACTTCAATACCTACCTATCTGAGAAGGTGTTGTACATCACTAACAAAATATATACCCCTAAATCTAATTGAAATGCCATCTCTACTTTAATGGTCAATATTGCGAGTCCATCGTTTAGATACATTAAAAATACTACACCAGATGATAACTTTCAATAGGTACTACAAGTGATTGGCAAAAATATTTTCATAAATTAAATAGTGATATCGGCTATATTGCGCAATATTCAATATTGCTAGCCAACTTACATTAATTTGACAGTGGAAGAGAGTGGGTGGTGGACGAAAATACGCTCGAACAGGGTTGCACAATATTTATTTGCAGTTAGTAAAGTACATAAAACACATAAGTCACAGGCATAACATGGGAATTATCATCACAATGTGTAAGTCAATAAGCACAACATGAAAATAGTCAACGCGAAAAGTCAATAAAAAAAATGATAGCCACACAAGCTTTAAGAGGATACCTCTCCCTGACACTGAAGTTATATTAAAGGTAACTGAGCGTGTTATAAAGAGATGCACTGATTCAAACTGGCAGAAAAAAATGGTCGACGGCAATGGTGGCTGGCTGGCTGCGCTGGTTACCCTCAAGGGGAGTCGACCAGACTTCCTAGGCGAGTGCTACTTGTCAAGCCGGAAACCTTCATAAGGTGATAACCGTAACAAGACTGACTGCTGGATGTGACCTACTAGCGTAGACTGATCTCTGGAGTACACTGACTGCACTCTAGAGTAGAGTGACTGAACTCTAGAGTGGGCTGGAGTAGACTGACTTTTCATAGTGCTGACCTCGATATTTTATCCGCGGCGGGAGCATGGCGTTTTTGGTGCGGCAATCACGGGTACTAGGTCATTATCTTGAAATCTTCGCGAAGCGCGGAACGGCTCTATGTAAATCATAATCGTATTGCTTCCTATTGAATCTGATGGCGCGGAATGGGGATTTAATTAATTTGTTCAATGAATTTTCGAATTCGGACAAAATAAAAATTACGTTATATAGATGAAATATCTGGCTATCTGCTGTAATTTTTATAATCATAAAAATTTAAATTTAGAAGGTTAAATTTGATTCCTAATAAAAATGAATAGTTATGGATGAACGAAATTACTTTCATATTATAAAATTGATTTTACAGTGTCAAGGATTTTCAATTGGTATGATCAATAATTTGATATACAAAAATTGATTTAAAAGTTATATCTTTAAGGCATGATTTAAGTATATAAAAAAATGTTCGAATTATGATAAAACAATTGCTGGAGGCTATTAACCTTTGCTAGGTTTTTTTACGGCGTAGGTATTTTTAATTCGCGATATGTTTAAAAAGGTACCTAAAGTTACCTACATGTAGGTAGGTGCGTGGAGCGGCCCACGTCGTCTTCTTGCTTTGCACGTAATACCTTGCAGCTTCTGTTGGAAGCCCAAGCTCCTGGCTCCACAATGGCGTAAGGCGTTACTGTCTTGTGATGGCTTCCATCCTTCAGGAGATGTTTTACATAGATGTTGGCGTTTTTGCATGCCTTCCGTCATGATGTCATCGCTCCTGACATCGCGAGTTTTCATCAGATAGAATGGAGACTATTATTGTTCAATGCGCTGATTTCTTGCCAAGAGATAAAGTTATCGTTTACGTCCATACGATGTTTCTGGCAAAAATTGCGGAATGTGAACGGCTGCTAGTGTAAAATAATGCTTCCATCGTCGCGAGTAAGTATTTTGTTGTAAAATTTGCTGCGTTCGTCTTCGAGTAATGAAATAACATCCATCAGAGGTATAAATGAGAACTCTGCCATTCCGAGTAGTGTGACCTGTGTGTCCCTGATAACTGTCTCAGAAATAGAGAGCATCAGTTGTTTATTCTCCCAAGGTGCCGAACCAACTGCCACTGGTAATAACAATTGGGAGGGCGATAACTATGTTCAACCAAATTACTTCGGGTGTTGATATATACCACTCGCGTGAGGGTAAGTTAAGGTGGACGCTATTTTATAAATTCTTAAAATAGGGTCTCCATAGAAAACTCGGTGTACTTCTTTGAACTTCTGTATATGTATATTTGTATTTTTACTGCTTTTGTATGTTCTCTTTTTATATTTTCATTTTTATCCCTTTTATTACTTTTCTTTTTCTCTCTTCTTTATAATACTACTAGGAACATGCATAGCATATATAATTTAGCATCAATTATTTTAAGTGGTCATTCACACAGTATAACTTTGTTACCTATATGGTAACAACTTCATTATTACTACGTTTTACATGTTATTCATTTTATAATATTTATCAGGGATTGCAAACTTTTATCAGGGGTATGTTTGTTATTGAGGTAAGGTTTGTAATATGAAATTGCCGACGTTTTTATAGAGAAGGGTTTTACCTAATTACACAGTACTTATTTTAAATGCCAACATTGCAAAGATCAGATGTTACATTCATCATAATAATAAGTACATATTGTATTTTACTGCGGACAGGAAACATATTCAAATACACTGACAGAAACGCTGTGGCCATGAAGGTGATGTCTCTAGGTAAAGTTGTTATCGAAAAATAGCTAGAAAAGTTTATTAATCGATAAAATATATATTAAAAAGTAATGCGAAAAATAAAATAAAAAATTAAGAAGTATCGTGGAGTTCTATATACCAAAAATACGTGTCAAATTCGGTACATTTCTATCGGGTGGTAAGAATGAATGACATAAGATTTATCATCAAAATTACGATAAAAATGTACGTAAATCTATTACCCAGGGAAACGCTAAACAAAAATTGGAATGTATTATATCCTTATATCTTTTTTTTCAAATTTAAAAAACATCGATTTAGAGGTTAGAAAGCATGTAATTAAAATCGAAAAATCTCGGTTTTGACGCAATTAATCGCGAAAAAACTTATCGTTTCTATTAAAAATATTATTTATTAATTTTTACGGGAGTTATTTAAATTTGATCTTGTATTTTTGTATATTAACGAATCGATAGAATCGTAATTGCTCAAATTGACATCACATAGCCGATGTTTGGCTGTCCGGTGCTGCCGTGGTGGAATTATTTCGAAACATATTCCATACAAAATACACACACATACCACAACATGACGTTGAAAATGAAACTCACACATAGACAAGACAAAATAACATTTCTCTGCATTTTGACAAAAATCAGTTTATCAGTTTGAGGCGAATTTGCCATATGAATAAAAATAACTTAATAATTGAAATTACAATATTTACTTAATTTACGTAGAAACCTGCCTATATTCAAAATTTGAAACTGCGAATTATTTGCAATTAGTATTTGCTTAAATTACAACTGTTTTTTATCATTATTTATGATAAAAATAATCAAAAAATAAACAAATCTCGCATTTTAACATATGGTAGCATTCGTGCTGTCGATCGAATATCGGGTTTATAACGATTCTTCTTTATTTGGCCATTATTATATTGTTTGAAAACAGGAAGGAATAGACTCATCAGTAACATTTTTGTCAAGTAAGTAAACTTTTAAGTGTATAATAAATAATATTATTATCGTAGGTACATCAAAATGACAAACTATGTCACGCAGTTTTGATTGTCAAACAAACATTCAAAAATTATTTAAAAGAGTTACATATACTGTATTTTCAATCACCATCATGCATTTATCATCAATATATATTATTTTAGGCGTAGACTCATCGTTTTCGTAAAATTTTAAATACTTTACGTCAGTTTGAGGTTATGTTTATGACAAATGTCATCGAGCCTATCTTGTACGTTTTGTAAATTATCTAATAGATAGTGAATTTCTTTCATTCGCATAATATGATTGTAGAAACGAATTTAATAAAATAAAATTTTAATTTCATTCAAAATTACTGAAACTTGTCTCGAAAATGTATCTCATAATCATCATTATAATTATTCACAATGCTATACAATGTAACCAATGATTGATTATATACCTAATCAAATATTTTATGTGCTTTCAAACACGTGTCCGTGTTTTTAATACAACATAATCGTAAATTGAAAACGTTATCTACAGTGATAAGTTTGACACGAGTATATGAATGTAATGAGGTTATGTTTTTTTGTTTACATATAGATAAATCTTTTAATACTGATGAAGTCGACGAAATATTGGACGACAGTGACTTCGAAGTCGGCGACGGTTACGACTCCAACAACAGCGACGACATTTACATTCTTCAGGTGGGAACGGACGACGATGTTCATGTTATGGGTTGGTTTTATTAAAAGATATTATTAATTATATTTAACGTTTTCTTTTATTCCGATTTATAACACAAAATCACATACAATTATTATTACTGAAGTTTTAATACAAGGTTGAATATTACAAGGTACACAATGCGTGTTTCTTGTGAGACGTCCGACTGTAGAGTGTTTTGTTATTCTGAAATACTTCTAGGAAGGAAACAATAAATATGATGCAACATGTTTCAGCCTGTCGAACCCACAGGCTGACTAACTAACGGTAAAAATTTGAATGGCACATAACACCTCCCTTCAAAAGAATAAACTTATGGTACACAATTTTTACCATGAGTTTGGTTAAAAGAAATTATAATCATATTAATACATTGGTTTTCGAAAATAGATTTTGTTGTGAACAATAGATTGTGATGTGTGACAAATAGATTTAGAACAATTGAAGTCATATTACATACAGGTATATATATTTATTTTTTTTTACATTTAGAAAAACAATAAAATTCTTAATATTAGTACATATTATAATAAAGTAAATAATAACATAATCCTTTGAATGAGATTATTTATTGTGAGGGATCTAAATTAGCTTGCTTAATTCTATTTGTGTGAACCTTAACTAACTTATTCTGAACCTTAATTGTAACATTTAACGGACTGTTAACCTTGACAATTTCGTAAGGTCCTTGGAAATTAGGAGATAATTTTTTTGATTTATTTATTTTAGAGGCGTTATTGGTTAAGTATATTTTATCACCGATTTTAACTGTTCTTAAGGTCTGTTTAAGGTTCTGTCGAGTGATTTTATTTTTCTGACAAGATTCACATTGTTTAATGTAATCTTTGATGTCTTTTTTCATATTCGTCCATTTGTATTTTAGATGTACGCGATTTAAGGTTCTGTGATATCCGGAATGTTCGCTTATGGGAGTTCTTTAAGTATTTGTGGAATTTCATTATTATTAAGGTTAATTATCGTACTTATTTCTGAAGCTATTTCCTTGGACATTAATTTATCATTCGAAATACAGTGTGCAATCGATTGTTTTTGATTTGTAAGAGATTCATCGGTTTCATTCAAGTTGACATTGACATTTTCCTTTTGTTTCTCGATGAAGTCATTGTATGAATATGAAGGATTACACGCTGAAGAATTATTTATGAGAACAGTACTTTGATTGTCGATTTGAGAAAAAGCGTTAGTATTAGAGTTTGTAAAATCAACGAAACTTTCGTGTTTATTAAATGGTTCGAGAGTTATTTTATTTGATAAGATATTGACTGACTTAATACTGTTGTTGACGATTGTGGCATATACTTTATTTCCTGGAAGTACCTTTGCAAGAGTACGTGATAAGTATACGTCTGGAAGTATTTGGATATTTGGTATAACACCTTCGTTAATTTCAGGATTTTGAACAACTAATTCTATAAGGGTTTTGGATATAGGCTTTAAAGTATAAATAGGATTGATTTTATTGAATATAGGAATAATTTCATCGTGAATATGTAATGTATTTGTTTCGTAGTCAATCTTTGCATTATTATTGACGAAAAAGTCATGACCTAGTAATCCGTCGAAAGGAATATTAGTGACATGGTTTGAAATTCCGTGAATAGTATGATGAAGTTGCTTATATTTTAAAGGAAATGTCAAATTAACTGTTCCGATAGTTTTTACTGGATTCGGAGAGTTATCGATACCTTTGAGCGTGACGAGTTCAGTTTCATTAACAAGTTCGTTTCCATCTAGGGAACTTATTTTTACTAATGAAATGTCGGCACCTGTATCAGGGCATTTTCGCCAAAGTTTGTACATGTTTGAAATTTGGGTAATATTATTTTTTCACTCAAATTAACCATTTTTATATAGCTAGCAGATTCCTTGTTCTATTGCTGAATTGGTGATAGCAATTTTTCAGCAAAATATTGATTAATACAATATTTATATCATTTTTATTATGAAATTGGGCATAATAAGTTTCCGTTCCGTGACTACGAAACTAAGCTTTTAAAGCATGAATGAGACACTTTTTATCACTTAAAAGAGCTCTATCAGATTAAATAAACCATACACTTAAAAATAAAACTACAAATAGTCAAAAAATATTATTGAATTTTAATTCTTGGGCACATTCCGTTCCCCTCCGTTACCCTATGTCTATAATGGCAGAGCATTTTTCCTTTAGTATTTGACAAAACCAATCAATGTTCGTTCTGCTATTTTTTTAAAGACAATAATCACTTTTACTAAATTTTATTGGAAAAATAAATAAGTTTCGTTATTTAATAATCAAATGAAAAATAGTTAACGTTCAAATTTTTTGGGGACATTTTCGGAATGGAACGAAATGGTAACGGAGTGTAATTTGTAAAGCTAAAGTTACATGTTACCATAAAAACAAATTTTTGTTTTATGAAATTTATTTGAATTTTTTGATAGACATATATATTCAACGTGCGTCAAAATAACAAAACAAATCAAACTTAATCACTAAAATAGACATATTTTATAATAAATTTCACAATACTTGTAAAATAAGGTAGGTAATAATTTTGACACACTATACATTACCATAACTTTTATTTGGCATTTATATTATTTGTAACTCAGATAAAAAATATTTTTAAGCAAATTAACAATATATGAAAAAAAAAATCAGCAAGGGATTCGGACGCGAGTTCCTAGCGCGGCACGGAGTATATAACTTTTACGAAAATAATTACAGTCGAACTCGGTTATTACGATCTCGGACATAGCGAGATCTCGGATGTAATAACGAAACATTTGTTGACATTTGGTTTATGATTTTCGCCATACATTTAATTTTTTCACTGCTATAACGAGCAACTTATCGGATATACCGAGCTAAAATACTGTTAATGTGTCGATCGTTTTAAAACATTTCGACCCTAAGCAATAAAATCCGATTGGATGCCGCCGGGGTCGGATTACGTTTATGACACTAGTAAAGTGTCTAAGTACCTACCTTATTGGTGTTTCGCCGACAATAATAAAAAAGTATCCACGCATATGGTTGAAAAATCCAAGGTTTGTGAAGTCCGTAGGTACCTACCAGCGTTAATTACAATAAACAACTTCTTTTGTAGTTTATGAATGCCATGCTCGTTTCGGGGATTTTTACGATGGTTTCCAAATTTTTTATTTTCGACTTTTTGTGTAATGTGACATGCTCATTTAAAAATTCCTATTCTCTGATATAACGAGTAACGCTTATAATAAGAAAATTCAATCGGTCCCATCTTCCTCGTAATAACCAAGTTCGACTGTATGTTGTCTTGAAATTTACTTGTATTCATCAACATAAAATGTAGCTATACAGGTTGATTGTAATCAAGACGTACTTTTCTGACATTTCGCGAATACCTACAGTTCCAGGTATTAAATCTAATAGAGTACACATTTCTGTTAAACGTGACAAAAAATACCTTTTCATACATAAAATGTACGGAGAAGTTTTAAAATTTTGGTGGCGTATAACAGAAAGAGTATGACAGAGCCAGTGCCTGTCTCGCAATTATTTCAGTCTTGTGTTTTTTCTTTTCCTTCTGTTGTTTTTTTTTTTATCTCCATACTTTTATCTGCGCTAGTTTTGCGTATTCAGACATATCACATACTTTTTTAATCTTTATTATATAGTCAGGTTATTTTCTATATTTTTTAATGAAAATATTTTTGTTTTCCATACGAACAGACAAAATAAAACTTTTTATAATCTATGAAGAACTAAACACACACTGTAAACCCAACTTTATGCATTCCATTTCGTTACTTTTACATTCCACATATACGTTACCACCAATATAGTTTCGGAATGGAAGTAACGGATTCTGTTTCAGAAGTGTTTGAAGCCAAAATTTAGCTTAGTTTTATTGTTAAACCTGCGATATGTTTTATTATATCTGTAGTATGAAAGATAAGCTCCATATGTATAGTATGTAAAATAGAAATATGTGATTTCTTACCTTATAAATCGTGGTAACAGTAGTGGAACTTCTTAAATGACCAACACAGAATGCAACCTGTTCCGATAGCGATACCGACACACACCAACAATTTAAATTGTAAATGGCGATCAGTATTATACAAAAGTGTTGCTACATTAAAAAAAACATATTTATAGTGGAAATGTTTCGCCTTCATGCTAAAATCGTGGTAACGGAATGTGGAGTTCCACTTTTTCAAATATCCTGGGACACACTTTGAACGTGATTTTTTTCAATATTGGTACAAATTTACGGAAAAACTATATATTTTCCAAAAATATATAATGTAAGCTGTTGAAGACACTACGAATTTAATTTTACACACTCAAAATTAATGACGAAATCAGACTTTGTTTATTTGAATTTAGGGGTGGGACATGGTAAAAACACACTACCTTTCGATCTAAATAATCAATTAAAAATATATACAGGTCAGATAGTTGTATTTAACTGATCGAATAGAGTAAATTATTAAATTTGCATGTTAAAAATACATAACTTTCCAATATTTTATAATATAATAACTATGAAAAAATCAATCAAAGTCATGGGACATGCCAAAAACGCAATGTACAAACTTTGGCGAAAATGCCCATCAATCAATAATTTTAGATATTTTTTTTCTGTATATGGAAATTCAACATACGATGTATTTGGTTCTAATGAAAATATTCTGCCTGAATGCTTCGCACGTACCGGGAGGAGGCAGGTCTCCTGGAGTGCTGGGAGTTGATAATTTTGAGAATTTTGTGAATATTGCGAATTTTGCGGAGATTGATGGAAAGAAACATTTTGATTTGTTTGATTAGTTTGAAGCTGAGAAGGATTCGAATTATTTTTAAAACGATTATTGTACTGTCGTTTTCTGCACTCTTTGATTAAGTGTCCTGAATTTTTGCAATATCTGCACACTTTATTTACTGAAGTTTTGAACTGATTTATGTTTTGATTATTGTAATTGAAATGATGCGACTGATTATGATAATTATTTTTAGAGTTTATGTGCATACCTTTGAAATCGTTTAAAATCTTATCCTCGTCTATAGCCACGTTTGCTGCTTCTGTTAATGTTGTTGGTTTAGACAATCGAACTACCATAGACGTTTGAGGATGGATTCCTAACATGAAAGTATTTAGAGCGCTATCCTCAATTTGTTTAATGCGACCTTTTAACTCGTCGTCATCCTTATGTAATAGTCTAATTGCGTTGATGAGGTTATTTCTGCAATTCTCTACACGCTGAATAAATTTGATAAAAGGTTCTTTATAATCCTGTTTGCAATTTCTGAGTTCTAATTCTAATTGTGATGTATGTTTATTTTCACCGTAAGTAGTATTTAGAAAAGATTTGAAATTGTCATAAGATTCAAATTTATAATTCGAAATTGTATATTTGGCGTTACCTACTACGCAGTGAATCATGTATTTTAACAGGACGGGTTTTAATTCATTCGGACATATTTCAAAAGCCGTATCACAGTCATTAAGAAATGGGTATAGATTTTTCCTTTCTCCATCGAAGGTTGAAATAAATTTCATCAGGGTATCTAAGCTTAGTGACGACATAATATTATTGTAGTTATTGATAATTTTCATATAAATGAATGAATAATTAATTTACCGTTCTGTTGTGGAGAATAAATACCTACACTTTACACTGTCACTGTTATATACACTAAGCACTTGACACTCGGAGATTATGTCTTGATGATATTGGAGATTTGAAGACTTGGAGACTTGAAGATCTGATGGACGCTTGAAGAATATGAAGCTGTAGCTTGAAGCATTTGAAGCTGGAGCTTGAAGAATTGGAGTTGGAGCTTGTAGAAAAGGAGTTGGAGCTTGAAGAATTCGAGATTGGAGTTCGAAGAATTGAAGATTTGAGTTTGTAGAATTGGAGTTGGAGCTTGAAGAATTCGAGACTTGAGTTTGATGAATTCGAGATTGGAGTTTGACGAATTGAAGATTTGAGTTTGTAGAATTGGAGTTGGAGCTTGAAGAATTCGAGACTTGAGTTTGATGAATTCGAGATTGGAGTTTGACGAATTCGAGTTTTGATTTTGAAGAATTGGAGATTATTCGTCGAATTTAGGAATTTGAAGATATTTGAAGACTCTTGATTTAATGATTTTGAAGATTTAGGAGAATATACAACTTTATATTATTAATTAGATTTTTAATTTCCGTTCGTTTTTCACAACGATGTACTTTAAAAAACAATTAGTTTATACGTAATATTATTATGTGTTTTATTTTTAGGATTCTTGCTATTTTTAAAGAATTTGAATTCACCGTTAATTTATTTCACGTTATTTAGCTTTATCCACACTTCCTGACACCAATTTTATGTTATGGGTTGGTTTTATTAAAAGATATTATTAATTATATTTAACGTTTTCTTTTATTCCGATTTATAACACAAAATCACATACAATTATTATTACTGAAGTTTTAATACAAGGTTGAATATTACAAGGTACACAATGCGTGTTTCTTGTGAGACGTCTGACTGTAGAGTGTTTTGTTACCTATTCTGAAATACTTCTAGGAAGGAAACAATAAATATGATGCAACATGTTTCAGCCTGTCGAACCCACAGGCTGACTAACTAACGGTAAAAATTTGAATGGCACATAACATTCAGCCTGAAGAATCAAACCATGAAGAAGAAGTATTGGAGCCTGAGGATGAGATTATTTTACAACCTTTGACATCACAATCCAGGGTTCTTCCCTGGCTCACAAAATGATAGGTTTACAATTTTATTAATAATATATTTATTGGTTTTATATACCATCCGGTCATACACTAGATTCATTTTCATTACATGCTTTGGCATGAAAACAAGAATTCATTACATCTTGTACACATGATGTAGCGATTGTCTCGAATCCTCATACCTAGTAAACTCCGAATCGTAACATACTATTGCCCATCATTATTTGTATTTTTACTGCTAAATACTTGAATTTATGAGGAAATAAGGATTATGTAATAATATTTTTTCCTATTGTTTCAGTATGCAGAATGCTGGTCCAGAATTGGAGGAAGATTTTTTGGCGAGAGGAAATGTTGCTGACAATGTCCTCAGCTCCTTTTTCGAATATTTCAACCTCGCTCTCTTCGAAAAAATAGCTGAGCAGACAAATTTATATTCAGCGCAAAAAAGGGACCGGCATCCAAATTATGATGGGTACGTTGAAGTTTCCGCAGACTCGAATGTACTGGTGTTATGATTTAAGCATTCCAATTATTAATCAAGCAATGCCCAGAGACCGGTACTTCGAACTGCGGAATCACTTGCATTTTGCAGATAACACTGTTGACCGCACGGGCTGCACGGATAAACTTTGGAAAATTAGTCCTTTTTTGAGTTAGGTACTAAAAAAATGCCATACTTTGCCCAGACCTGCTCATAACTCCATCGACGAGCAAATGATACAGTTTACTGGCCGCTGTGAACACAGGCAATTTGTGCCTAACAAGCCAAATCCTGTAGCCCTTAAAAATTTTGTTCTCGCGGCCAGAGGTGGATTAGTGATAGATTTTCACATATATGTAGGGAAGGGAACGGTATTAGATGGAGATATGAAGCAGTTCGGTCTGGGCGCAAGTGTGGTCGAGTAACTCTCCCCAATGACTCCTTCTGCACTGTCTATACTGATCGTTTTTTCACCAGTTTAAAGCTCGCCGATTCGTTACTTCTAGACAAAATATTCTTAACTGGAACTGTCAGAAGTAGGTAATAGAATCGGCGATGTGATAAAGAAATTAAAAAACGATAAAGCAATGCAGAGGGGAGATTGGGGTGAGAAGGTTCGGCAGCAAGACAAAGTCTGTGCAGTCAAGTGGGAAGATAATAAATCCGTGTTATTACTTTCCACTGCGGTTGCGAGTACTCCTGTTGGTACCTGCATGCAATGGTCGAAGGAAGTAAAGAGGAAGATCAATGTCACTCAGCCGGCCATTGTAAAGTAGGTACCACAATATGTCGATGGGTGGCATTGATCTTTGCGATCGCTTGATCGCTTATTACCGGATTGCGATGAAGACATGCAAATGGCCTGTGAGGGTTTTGAACCACTTTGTGGACTTGGCGGTGGCCAATTGTTGGCCGATGTATATGTGGAATTGCAAACAAGAAAATGTAGCACGAAAGGACATTATGGGGTTGTTGTCGTACCGAATCAGATTAGCAAAAACTATGATTCGGTATGAAGGTCGGGTAGCCAACATTTTAACACCGCCAGCACGAGGTCGGCCAAGAAACATGTTAACCTCAACATCGCAGCTAGACACAGAGCCAGCAGCTAGCGGGAGAAATGTAATCCCCCAACCGATCGCTGAGGTGCGTTTGGACAACGTTGGCCATCTTACTCGCTTTCAGGATGACCATTCAGTATTCTTGTACAGATATCCTGGATGCAAGTTTTAGGATTTTATTGGCATAAAATGCAATATATACCTGTGTACCAAATTTTGCTTTGAGATGTATCACACGGTATAGGATGCAGATCAAAGCAATTTTAAAGTAGGTACATATTTAGGTTTTTTTTTCATAATTTTTAATAATTTTAAGTGTAAATATATTTAATTACCCTATTTATAATGTTTTTGTATTGTTTTTATTGTATAATGTTCTAATAAAATTATCCATTCCTTTGAACAAGTTGTTTTCTTTACCTTCCCTAAGTTTATAGAGTAGGTAATATTCATCTGCATTGTGACCTGACATCCACATAATGTGCATTTATAGTATATTTTACTTGTTATAAAATAAAAAAAACCTATTTTTTTTGTCAATAGACTAATAAATACTTCTCTTCCATAAAATCAAAGAAATATTTTTTTCGATGGCTGGTTCTCCCTCGGGTCTCAAGAGGTATGTTATGATGGTATAATTTGCGACCCGGGTTTCGCCTTTAGGCATCTTCCAGCACTGTGTATGCTCACCAAAAGGCAAATAAACACTGACAATGAATACGTCTTTTAACTCTTACTTATATAACAAATCAATACAATAAAGTAGGTTAAATATTCAATACCTACCGTCAAAACTGGTAACATTGCCCGCTTTTTTGATAAAAAGTTATTTATCGACACATTTTCATATAGTGATGTATATTGGTAAACAGCTAGGTATGAAGTTTGAATAATTGTTTACATGTTATTGCATGAAAAACTGTTTTTTATACTATCACCGTGACATAATACCATTTTTTTAAAATGGGCAAAATAAGCCAAACTTCGGGTAACTTTGCCCACGACTATTTAATGTGCTATTTCAAGACTTATGGCTATTTATTTAAAATACTCGATTTTGTGCAGGGTCTAGTTTACGTGGTAGCTTATATTACCATTAAATTCAGAGTGATATTCTTAATACCCATCTTGGGTCAAGTTACCAAACTTACTTTGAAACTTTTCATACAAATGTCCAAAACATCACAGGGTTGGCAAAAAATAAAAATGATAGTGTGTTATTTTTTCAGATTTATTTATGTACATACACCTTTATTGAAAAAAGAATTAGGTACAAATTATAGGGGACATACAAAAAATTAAATTAGTTTAGCTGAAAATCTAACAATAAAATTTTCCAATAACAACATGCAATAACAATATTTTATATTTTGACATGTTTGTTTGAAATTTCAATAGACCCCTCCGAATCTGAGGTTCTGGCATAATTTTCACAATGTCAAGTACAATATAATATTAACAACCGAAATATCCTCAACTCTGGGCCAAAAAATGTGTCAATATTTGGCTTCTTTCTTAAAAAATCTGCAGTTGCACTGTTTTCCTCATTTTTATCACCTGCGTCACTGTCATTAAATTCCTTATCTGTTAACAATTCTAGCTCATCTTCTGTTGAATCGTCTGATTGTTCTCTACTATTACTGTCATAACATGTATGATTTCTTTCGGCGTATTGACTATAAATTTAGAATAGTTATACGGGGATTCTGAATTCTGATTCAGTTCCGTTGCAATACACAGCGTTTCAGAGTTTTAGTTATTTTATGGTCTCGCTCCTAGTTTTCTGCGTTCTATTTACACAGTCATAACTTCCATTTGAAAAATAAAGCATAAATAAAGTAAGTAGTAGAATCTAATTCATTGCAAACACATTCATAAACATTAGCTAACCAATCTACATTATTGCACTATTACTTAAAAATATATAGTTGGTATCAACAAGGATGGTTTTTTGATAACCCTAACATGCTTTTTCGGCGGGAAAGGGCGTTCAGCATAGTGCTTTGGAACTATTGGTAAGATTGCCTAAGAAGAAAATATAGGCTATACCTTCGAAAAATGCAATAATTCAATTGTAATTGTGATCTCAGTTATATATTATTTTACAACCCACTCAACATTTTACTCACCTGACTTCCGTTAGTTTAGATGTATAATCAAAAGTTTGACACAAGAGCAGACGGACACCAAAACAGTAGTTTACTTCAGAGTAGGATATTTGGCTTTTGAATGAAGTTAGCGGGAAAAATGGTATCAGTGTAGCAAGTAAACAAATATATTTTGACATAGATATTTGCTCGACTTTATTTGAAGATGCCTTGTCGGGTAAAATCACTTTTTTGTCCGACTAAATCTTTTGGGTAAAGTTACCCTGGAAGGGCAATGTTACCAGTTTTGACGGTACCTCATGGAATAACACACTAACTCTAAATTATCAACTTTTCAGGAGAGCAAAAAAATTTGTAGCAAAAGCCGTTTATTGTGTGCAAATATTATTTTAATTTTAATTTATATCTTTAAATAGCGAATCATTTAAGCAGACAATCAACTTTTGCATGACATTAATTTAGGAAATAACACCCTAAATATTGTGTTTTTCCACGTTAAGTTTGATAACTAAAAGATTACATCTAGATTTGGTGTGATTTTTCCCGCTTATATTTTTTAGAGGGTGTATATATCTATACTTAGTTTGTTTTTCCACGTAATTTTTTTTTTTCATAAAAAAAGTACCACGTAACTTGAGTTGGTGTATTTTTCCATGCTAATTCTGAACGATTATATTAAATATTTTGTTTTGAATTTTCGGAGGAATGACATACTATGTGCTCATCGTTGATATTTGATTAAACAGAAAAT
This sequence comes from Rhyacophila brunnea, assembly GCF_057557595.1. Classification (NCBI taxonomy): domain Eukaryota; kingdom Metazoa; phylum Arthropoda; class Insecta; order Trichoptera; family Rhyacophilidae; genus Rhyacophila; species Rhyacophila brunnea. The sequence goes on from NW_028232785.1 coordinate 34,782,302, forward strand.
ATATTTAGATATTCTGATGGAATATGAGGAGATTTTTTAATTAAACAGTATTTTATCGCAATAAACTGTATTTTAACCATTCAGTCAGTTTCAGGTAATTGTTTTACAGAACATAATATTAGAGTAAAATAATTGCAAAAGGTACTAAATGAATATTTCACTCAACATAATAATAATTGATAGTATAAATTTAGTTACCTATATATTTTAAGTAAATTACGTTTGCCTAGCAGCATTGACAAGTAAATACGTACCTACATGGATAATAATTATAAACGTTATGTAAATAAATCTTTTTATATTAAGTGTGGAAAAAATATCAACTAACATACAACTGTATTCTTAAAATTAGATTTAAAATATGTAATAATATTACTTATAAGACGTATACTTCTATGCAGCAACTTATTTCTATCGCACCTTGCTTAGCTGTTTGTAGATGCTAAAGATAACAATTAATAGCCATCCTTGCTAATAATATCATAACAGTGAGATTAAAGATGGCATATTTTCTCTTAAAATGAAAGACTCATACTTCACTTTGTGACACAAAACTTTTTGTAAAACAATGCATGCTGTAACAGTTGAAATGCGATTTTCTTTTGCACGATTTATATCATCCTGTTTCATCTCTGTCGAACGTTCTATAAATAATAAATGTTGCTGATAATCACTTTCCAGTTATTGTTTCTGTTTCTGGTCAGACGAATTATAAATAAAATACTTTTCACACAGGTCCTTTTAGGGCGAAATAAGGAAAGGTTGAAATACGTGGAAAATATGTCTTTATATTGGGGTTCAGTATACATATCGTAAGATTTAATCCGATTGTCTCTCATGATTGGCAATCATCCAAAATGAATCAAAACTAACTTGACGTTCGGATTCACTCATTTTGGGGCGCATTTGAATCGGCAAGAATTTTTACACGGTGCTTCCATGGTATTCAAATATTCTGATATTCATTCAAATATCCTTCGCAAGTCTTAAATTACAGCTCTCTTCTTTTTTTCGATCCAGGTGTGTCAATGGTGGAAATACTCTGTACAAATGCACTAAGGACAACATCATATCTGGTGATGTGATGTCTACAAGTGCATTTGTGTCTAAAGGTGGCAAAATACTTTGACAGAAGAATATATAATGTTATTATGCTCTGAAGTAGAGCCATATTTTTCATTCTGTGTAAGATCTGCTGGAGATTTCGTAATTTCTTCAATCAAATCATCAATCATTCCCAAATATTTGTGTCATATCTGGCACACTAGCAGAACAGCTAAACCACGATAATCCAGGATCACTATTCACTAGAAGTATTATTGGAAATGGATAGTCATAAATGTATATGAGTAAAAAGTATTTTCAATACATATGCAAAATTAGGCAAGTATTACCTTACCTACTAATCGCAAGTCGTCATGGAATCGATACAAGAAGAATAATTAATGTAGGTTGTAAATTAGAAAGTAATGGTGCAAATATGCATTTATACGATGCTTACTAATGATAGAAAGATGTTATAGTTTATATTACGAGACACAGAATATTATAAACATTGAAAATCCTGTAGGAGCCAATAGTACCGACAGAATATTTACGGTTGAATTATTTATAATTATAACCTATAAATGTGTTGTCTGAAGTAGGAGATGATTAAAGCCACATATTATTTACCTTTATTGTTTCGATCCTTTATTTTACTAGTCTCTTGAGATTATTGTAATATTCGCCGAGATCTAGTTGGAGACTTATTAACTAAATGGAATAGTACATAACTTAAATCCATTAGAATTTAAATTCAAATTCCCACCATCGGTCGATAGTATTAATATTAAAATTAGTCACTTGTTTACAATAACGAAAATAATCCAACTTTACTGTCACAAAAGCAATTAGCGATAATAAAATTTTGCGCGATTCATTACAAAGGATAATGATTTTTTAATACAGTGATGTTCTATGTTGATAATGGCGAGAGTTGAAGGTGAAAATTGAATAAGTGTCATATTCCACGGTGAAATAATAGTTAAATGATACACTAAAATGATTTGTGTACGGAGCATGTATATTTTTTTCCGAGTAATATGACACCAACTCGGCATAGTGTCATATTCAGTGTCACGTAAAAATTAATAACAATAACTTGTGATACCAACTACAGGTGGATTATTATTCCATGTTATTTAAGATTTTACAAAAAATGTTATATAATCATAACTCTACTTACGAGTATTATTAAACAGTATTTTGGGTGTTTTTCGAGAAAAAAATCCAAAAAAAAATTGGCTGGTGTGGTATTTTTTTCTATGCAACAATAGCTCAAAAAACTTAAAACACACTAATTTGAATTGGTGTGTTATTCCATGAGGTAGTCGATGTGTGATATGTATTTCTAATTCAACGAAAACTAATAAATCTGAATGAAAAAGTATGCACCATATTGTCGGATCGCCCAAACAAAGCTATGAACTAACTAACAGTTCCACGATGGCCGCACGACTTAAGCATCGGCTTATGGCGTCGTGGGTTCCAGGTTTAAATCCTGGGTCTGGCATGTACACATATTGTTTTTCAATCTGTATAGGGTCAGAGTATGGACTTATTTGGTTGAGCAGTGGCTGACAGTCGTTTCTCGTGGAAACAAAATCTGTTGGAGGCCAATATGATCCTATTAAGATCGGATATGGTTATAAAAAAACAACTAGCTTACGGTTGTAGAGTTCGAAACACTTCAATTTATGTTACTAAGAACTAACTTCAACTTTTCGAAATACACCAACCATCAAACGAGATTTCTTAGAGCAAGTGGGTTTGAAGTATTCAAAAACTATGTTTAGTACAGAGACAATAAGTATTATTGTATGGTTTAAAATACAATGACTAACGGTTAAATAATAATATAATGTCGCTATAGAATGGGCTACAAAAATATTAATTATTTACGTAATCGGTTGATGATAAAAATGACGTACGCACGTTCGGTCCCTTCTCGACTGACCGTTAGTTCAAAGTCTTTAACCTTTCCCTTACCATGATAAAAAAATTACGCCCGTTCCCATGCCGTCCACTCAGTGTCCCGATAGAAATTTGGCATTTTAAGGCATTTTAAAAGCTAATTGATTGCTTCAAAAGGTAAAGTATGTTTTTAAATACTGTTTAGTCATCGTTTAACATTTTATTCTGTGTATATTACATGCAATTATCTTATAATCGTGTATAATATCGGACATCGATAAAAGTACGTCATATCTAAGCCACGGCGTGTCTCGGTCTGTTTTAAATGGAACAACCAACATACGCTGCCATTTCACGGAGAGTGGGGGTGGCTAATTCATCCGAAGCGAACGAGGGATGTTATTAGGTAGGATAACATCTGTGTGGACTTGCGTTATCACGTTCACCACATAAAATAATAGTTATAATTTTGCAATATCGATTCCCTATATAATTTTAAAACACTGTGATCTTATTGTATCATGTTATTAAGTATTTTTTAAAATCGTATTTTAAAACACATTAAAATAATATACTTACATAAGAACAATTAATCAAGAAAAATACTCCGATTGATCGTATAGTTTCCACTAAATATATTTTAATATCATGTTTCTTATGCTGAAATAATACACATTAATAAATATAAATAACTACGCTACTTGAACTTATACGCACGTATTAAGTCTATACCTCTAAGACTTTAGATATATCTTACCTACTTTTAGATAATTTCCCTAGTATATAAAAAAAATACTTATAATTTTGCAATATCGATTCCCTGATTATAATCTATAATATAAAAATGAATATTTGTTAGTTTGTTTGTTCGTTTTTTTATGCGCTGCCATACCGTTCATCCGATTGCGATAAAACTTTGTCAACTTATTGCTTGCACTTGCGCGCAGATTATAGACTATATCTTATACATACAAATGAAAGTCTGTCTGACATATGCGTTCCTATACCATTCATCCGATTGCGACGAAATTTTGGTGAATTGATGTGTGCACTACGGGTGCGAGTCATAGACGCTAAATGTAAAAGCAGCTGAAATGGTGGATTGCTTTGAGAGAAAGATCCTTAGGCGGATATACGGACCCATGAATGATGATGGGGAGTGGAGAATTAGGTACAACACGGAACTATACCGCTTATACCAAGATTCAAAACTCTCCAACTTCATAAAACTCCAGAGGCTAAACTGGGCAGGCCATGTCCAGCGCATGCCTGAGTCACGGATACCGAAGAAGATCCTCGAAGGAAACCCAGGAAGAAAAGGGCCAGTGGGAAAGCCACGCACACGATGGCGTGATAATGTTACAAAAGATGCCAACCAGATACTAAAAATCAGGAACTGGAAAAGACGTGCGGAGGACCGTTCCGGCTGGAGGATAGCGGTGGAGGAGGCCAGGGCTCGACTTGAGCTGTAGCGTCATCGAAGAAGAAGAAGATGTGTGCACACCCACAAAGGTTTCTGAATTAGAAAAACTATCTTCTTCTTCTTCATTATATCTTCTTTTATTCATATGGTTCCTATACCATTCATCGGATTGCGATGAAACCTTCGCCAGTTGTTGTGGCAACACCCGCAAAGGTTTCTGAATCAGTACAACCATCTTCTTCTTCTTCGTCGTCTTCATTCTATATTCTTTTATTCTTATGATTCCTATACCATTCGTCCGATTGCAATGAAACTTGCGTCAGTTGTTGTGCCGACACCTGCGAATGTTTCTGAATTAGTACAACAATTTTCTTCAACCTTTTTTTCTATTCTATCTTCTTCTATTCGTATGCGTTCTTATACCATTCATCCGATTGCGATGAAATTTTGATCAGTTGTTGTGCGCATGCCCGCGAAGATTACTGAATTAGAAAAACCATCTTCTTCGTTATATCTTCTTTTATTCGCATGGTTCCCATACCATTCATCGGATTGCGATGAAACCTTCGTCAGTTGTTGTGGTAACACCTGCAAAGGTTTATGATTTAGTACAACTATTTTCTTCCTCTTCTATTCATATGCGTTCTTATACCATTCATCCGAATGCGATGAAATTTTGATCAGTTGTTGTGCGCATGCCCGCGAAGATCTCTGAACTAGAAAAATCATCTTCTTCTTCTTCATCATATCTTCTTTTATTCATATGGTTCCTATACCATTCATCCGATTGCGATAAAACCTTCGTTAGTTGTTGTGTTAACACCTGAAAAGGTTTCTTAATTAGAACAACCATTTTCTTTTTCTTCTTCATTCTATCTTCATTTATTTTATATAGTTCCTATACCATTCATCCGATTGCGATTAAATTTTGGTGAGTTGTTGTGTGCACACCCGCAAAGGTTTCTGAATTAGAAAAACTATCTCTTCTTCTTCATTATATCTTCTTTTATTCATATGGTTCCTATACCATTCATCGGATTGCGATGAAACCTTCGTCAGTTGTTGTGCTAACACACGCAAAGGTTTCTGAATTAGTACAACCATCTTCTTCTTCTTCATCGTCTTTATTCTATATCCTTTTATTCGTATGATTCCTATACCATTCGTCCGATTGGAATGAAACTTTCGTCAATTGTTGTGCCCACACCTACAAAGGTTTCTGAATTAGTACAACAATATTTTTCCTCTTCTTCTATTCGTATGCGTACCTATTCCATTCATCCGATTTTAATAAAACTTTCGTCAGTAATTGTGCCAACACCCGCGAAGGTTTCTAAATTAGTACAATTATCTTCTTCTTCTTCTTCTTCTATTCGTATGCGTTCTTATAACATTCATCAGATTGCGATGAAATTTTTCTCAGTTGTTGTTCGCACACCTGGGATGGTTAGTATTATATAAAATACAAAGTTTGTTGTTTGTTTGTTCCATCCAATTTTGAATTTTTTACTACATATTAATACTATTAATAACGTTTGCATATTTTGGATTCGATTTTAATTTACAGTTCTTTTGTTTGACCTTTACTCCTATTAGAATTACTTTCATATTGTATTACACAGATATTTTAATATTAAAAAGATAATTTCATTATTATTTTTTAAATATCTAAGGTAAATGTATCCACTAAGCGACCCTGTGCGAAGCCGGGTATCTCACCTATAATATAATTTCAAAACACGTTAAATATTTATATAAGAATAATTAAAAACAAAAATAATTCAATCTTATAGTTTCCACTAAAATTATTTAATGTTATGTTTATTATGCTGAAATAATTACACATAATAAAAATTAAATCACTACGCTATGTGTACCTATACGCATGTAGTAAGTCTATAATATACCCACCTTTCGAGAATTTCATAACAAGAGGTTTTCTAGTCTATGTTAAAATAAATATATTGTATCTCCATAAAAATGTACTTTCATACATATTATATATTGCCAAACTGGTAGGTGCGCAGTGTTGCGAAGGTAGGCACGAAAAGTTTTACACAAATAAAGCCACGTCATGATTGCAGTTTGCAAATAAAGTTTATAAAACAGCCGCTAGTTATAAACTACATAAAAACAGTCCTAAAAAACGTTGTTTGTTAAACTGTCTGAAGATAATATGTAGACTAATTTTTTAATACCTCACTTCTATACTATTGTTGAGTGTGCTGGCTATCTCGTGAAAAAATGATATACAAGGATCAAATCATAATATTGAAATTTGAGGCAAATTTGTTAACGAATGATAACTGTTGTTAAATTTGTCTATTTAGTTAAAATTAAAAAAAAGTGAATAAATCAATGCAAGGACCACTAATGCATTGACTGATTTAAAAAGACAAAGTGAAGGCATACATAAAAAATTGGAGCTTTGGAAATCAAAATTTAAAAAAAAAATCGTCATGTTTCCACTTTTAAATGATTTTGCGCCAGATATATTGAAGCAAACAAAAATCTATTTACTGAGCGTTATGATAGTTTGCTAATGCACTTTCCCCATTATTTATTTCACAAATTTACTCTAATAGTAAAAAAATCATTTGATTTCAAAACTATGATATATTAAATATGTAGGTAGTTGTATGTTTGATGTGATACCTATATCATGAGTGATATATGTAATGATAACTCCCGTGTATGTGTATAATTTAGGAAACACTACATTATAGTACCACACTGCCCTTAACCTCAGAGATAGGTAGGTGGGCCCGACAAATATCCTGGCCTAGGGGCTCGCTTTTCGCAAAATCTTTTTTAAACATCCATCGCATGAAAAATAAATTAATTTAAATAAGTATAAGTAGTAATATAAGTAGTAAAACCTTGTTTATTATTTATATATTTAAGTTTTCTTTATTTTTGTATTAGTGCCTACATTTTTGACTATTTAAAAAGGTGTCTGAATTATTTAATGAAATAAAGGGGGGAGGCGCCAAGTTTCATTTTTTTTTAAAAAGGAGGCGTAATAACATTAAGTTTGGAAATCACTGATGTATTTGATAGGAACCGTAATTTAATACTTGTGTATTTTTGTAGATACTAAACATTATACTTACCTACATATAATAAAACAATCATTAGATTTACTTAGGTGGAAGATAACGGTGTGAAAGACCCCTTACTTCAAAAATTGTACTGAATTCCACACCACCGTAGAGGTACAGTTAAATTGCGGGTTTTTTTAAATCTGTGGTTTTCCCATTACGACTATTTCATTGTACTACGTTTTAACTTAATTTTCTAAGCATAACATATTATACAAACTACAAATGAATATATCTACATAATATTATCTAATTAAAATTTAAATGGTGACTCATAACTTTATATTATAATATAAAACAATCGAAATAATAAAACTACCTACTATTATATTTCTAAGAAAAATACTCACTTTCTGAAATGCAAAATATTAAGAATAACATTACCTACATAATATATACAAAATACATAAAAACATTTTATACATGTGATAGAGGTATTTTTTGCAATTTACATTAAATTTAGTCAATACCATTATGTACGGACTATGTCCAAAATGGTATACCAACATAAAATGAATTGATTTTACAGACATGGGGTGCAGAGAAATAATATTATATTATGTTTATACCTACATCAGATTGAGTATGATAACATTTTTATAATAAAATAATATTATTTGGTACTTATGACATTAAAAGCAAAATTAATAATTAGTAGGTAATCTTAAATGTATTAGTCCTACCTAAATAAATTCACTGATTTCAGGGACATAATAACATGGAGTTAATGTTATAGTATAATAACTACATGTAAATGCAACAGTTTCAATATAATTAATTATTTAGACATGTACCTACTCACTAATATTATTTTTTTTAAATAAAAAAGATAAAAATAAATATCAGTAAGCACTTATTCATTAGACGTAACCAACTGAAAGAAAGCATAGTGGTTCGTACCACGAGAATGTCGTGTATACTATACTATTGAAAATACTAAAAATACTTTCTGCGACTATTGTATACCTACATACTTCATAAACAAAAGAATATCTAGTTGTATTTGAAATGCATGTCCTGACTAAATAATATTCTTTTCGGGCATAAGTTATTATTAGTAATTTATAACTACAATATAATTTATTATAGAGGTAGAATATGCAAGTACTCATATGCACAAAGGAAAACCGACCGCTTGCTGTGCGTTTTTGTGCAGGTCACTCGAGGTAGGTATATTTTCAAATGCACATGTTCCACAAACTGATGTAAACTTTACAGACCTTGTAATAAGGGTTGGTATTCTTCTAAATCTGGGTAAAAAGGTTTTTATGACATGCCCGAGATACCGGGAATTTAAGGTAAGTGTTTAGGAATAAACGTCATATGAAGCAAAGTTAACATGATAAAATAAACACTAATAACATTACATTAAGGGTTAGTTTGGCATTTATCGTCAGATGCACGGAACATTTTAAATTTCAAGGTTCGTTATATTATGGGAGGATTTATACGAGCCATCAGTCATATGATTAAATTGAACAAACACATAAATTGGTCTCGCTGTTCTAACAAATAACATTTTATAATAGTGTCTCACTTTACAAAATTATTATGTGGGTTTCTCTAACGTATATCTTTTTACATAGCCCTATCACTGTCTTATCAAAATATCGATCAGACTTTGGAAAATGATTAATTTTATATAGAAAACATTCAATTAAACTACTTGTGCATTTTTATTTTTACGCATAAGCATTTTATCTACAAATAGCTAAAAGTAGATTTTTTTGTATATAATAATAAATGGGGTATCCATGATTTAAGGGCCTAAATAAAGTGCGAGTTCTTCATGGCAACGGGAGTGTTAAACCAAAATACACCAAACAACGAACGAGAAGAACGCCTTTATTGGTATATTATATTATATTATATTATATTGAAATTATATCCCAAAAATGCCGGATTTTTTTAAAAATAAATAAGTCGTTGTGAAGTATGCTACCAGAAGTTATGCATGTGTAATTATATCAAATTCAAATGGCCTTGTCTAAATACGCCAATTAGGGTGGCCCTAATACAACAGATAAATTCCTACCCACCAGACAATTTGACCCTTGCCTGGCGCGACAAATAACGGTCAGTCATTCATTAACCGTGCGCATATAAACACTTACATAAATTAAACCGTCAAGTGCCACGCACTGGGTGACCCAATGAACAATACCGAACGAGACTGATAATACGACCAGGATTGACAACCAGGCCATGGAGCCAGCCTCAATAGCATCAAATGTCAGTGCCTGGCATCCTATACATACCCTACCCTCCTAGCATCTGAATCATTCCTTCACATTTTACAGTTCATTGAAAAGCACACCCAGTGTCTTATTTTCGTGTCTTTCACAGACAATTTGCATGCGTATAAGATTTTACGCAAAATGGCTCTTCGCGGAATGGGTCCTTTCATGTTAAAATATACGCATGCCAAATTGCAATTAAAATATTTAAATGGTTTTTCACTAGAATGAATCCTTTTGTACAATTTGATGCTACCAGATTTTATGCGTGAGTAATTACAATTATCTCATTTAAAAGGCTTTTCACTAGATTGCGTCTTTTTGTGAAATTTCTTAATACTAGACGTTATGGCACGCGTTATTACACTTATCACGTTATGGCTTTTCACCAAAATGAGTCATTTTATGTGTTTTCATGTTACCGGACTGTCTGCATGAGTAATTGCAATTATCACATTTAAATGGCTTTTCACCAGAATGAATCATTTTGTGTGTTTTCAAATGACTTGGATGTATGGTTGAATAATTGCAATTATCACATTTAAATGACTGTGCACCAGAATGAGTCATTTTGTGTGATTTTATATGACTTGAATGTCTGCTTGAATAATTGCATTTATCACAGTTAAATAGCTTTTCACCAGAATGAGTCATTTTATGTGTTTTCATACCACCAGACTGTCTGCACGAGTAATTACATTTATCACATTTAAATGGCTTTTCGCCAGAATGAATCATTTTGTGTGTTTTCATGTTACTTGAATGTCTGCAAAAAAAATTGCATTTATCACATTTAAATGGCTTTTCGCCAGAATGAATCATTTTGTGTGTTTTCATTTGAAAAGATTGTTTGCATGAATAATTGCATATATCACAATTAAACGGCTGTTCACCAGAATGAGTCATTTTGTGTGTTTTCATATGACTTGGATGTCTGCTTGAGTAATTGCATTTATCACAGTTAAATGGCTTGTTATCAGAATGAGTCATTTTATGTAATTTCATGCTACCAGACGCCGTGCATGAGTAATTGCATTTATCACAGTTAAATGGCTTTTCACCAGAATGAGTCTTTTTATGTCTTTTCATACCACCAGACTATCTGCACGAGTATAGGCATTTATCACATTTAAATGGCTTTTCACTTGAATGAATCATTTTGTGTGTTTTTATTTGACAAGATTGTGTGCATGAGTAATTGCATTTATCGCATTTAAATGGCTTTTCACCAGAATGACTCATTTTATGTGTTTTCATTACATCTGATCGTTTGCATGAATAATTGCATATATCACAGGTAAACGGCTTTTCACCAGAATGAGTCATTTTATGTATTTTCATTCTACTATAAGTCGTGCACGAGTAAGTGCATTTATCACAGTTAAATGGCTTTTCACCAGAATGAGTCATCTTGTGTCTTTTCATGTGAGTTGTATATCTGCTTGAATAATTGCATATATCACATTTAAAAGGCTTTTCGCCAGAATGAGTCATTTTGTGTGTTTTCATGATATCTGATCGTGTGCATGAGTAATTGCATGTGTCACATTTAAATGACTTTTCACCAGAATGAATCATTTTGTGTTTTTTCATGGAACCTGACTGTCTGCATGAGTAATTGCACTTATCACATTTGAATAGCTTTTCACCAGATTGAGTCATTTTGAGAGACTTCATGACGTGACTAGGACGAAATCTTGAAAAATGACCATTGTCACATGTAACCAGCCTTGCAACGGATTCGGTCGTTTTCGCAATTGTGGTTTTGTGTATCGCTTTGTGAAGCAACATTAGGTCAAAAGACGAAAAAAAATCAAAACAGATACTGCACACAAAATTTTGTTTATGAAACGATTTTTTTTCCATCTGTATAACAGTCACTAATAATTCTGTGTTTACCATATTCCTTGATTGAAAAATATCACGTTTACTATTGCGACAGGCGATATTATTGAACCTTTCTATATATTCCTTGAGATCTTTCTTAATGTCTTGTTCCTCAATGTGTAGGTCTTCGCTAAACGCTTGTGCTTCAGTCACGTCCCAGGACGAAATAAGACTCGCAGCGTTGGCCGCTATAGTGCTTCTAGCGATAGTCTAAATAAAACATTTAAAAGTTTTAATAAATTATGAGAATTTTAAATAACCGGTCATTATTACCATTATGTATGAGGTCAGTCGTAGCGATTCTAATCATGCACAAAACTCTTTTATGCGGCGCTCTTGTTTTAATTATTACAATATGTTTTTCTCCACCGTTGATCCATTCAATAATTTACATGTTTTGTTTAAACGCGCTATTTCCAAAATTCTGTATAAATAGATGTATATATACTTTTATATTTTAAAAAGTTTGTCTTTTTATTAGTCTTCCTCACTTTTCTTAAGTAATTTCATTATATTTATGTTATTCTTACTTTCTATCTTGTTAGGCTTAACTATATTATAATTAATACATGTAAACTTTGCTAGTTGTCATAACTTTTCATTATTCTATTGAAAACATATTTTTGTAATTAAAATGTAACTGTTTGTTTCCTAATTAAATTTTAAAAAAATAGCAAAAGATCCAGGTGGAAACATTATGCCTAGACACGGATAACGTCAAATACTGTCGGGGAGATGATATCAGTAAGTTAAGACCCAACCATACACCAATGGTAAATCCACATTGATCAGTCATTAATAATATAACGTTAAAATATTACGAGGTAAAGGAGCAAATAAAAAACAACGTTTGAACTATTTTTAAAAGACACCAGTGATGTATCATAATTAGTTAAAAAATAACAGAGTTCTTGAGATTCTATCTTTCACCGCGTTTCTAGACAAGGTCATTACTTTTATCCTTTGAATATATTTTTCCTTGTTTTGAATTTTTTCAAAAAGGTCATGGGAGCATTTTAATCACGCTTCTTTTATATATTCCCCTTAAGGGCGGACGTGCTCAGCGTGAGTCAAAATGGAGCTTTTTTTCTATTTTCAAAGCATGATCCTGGACATATCTTAAACGTTGTAGATAATCTATGTATATAATTTTGAAGCCTTATTATCCGTTATATTTATTTTAGATATTTGATGACTGCATAAAGTATTTTTATTACATAAAATAGTATTCTTTTAAAGCTCTCGCTCTAATGTTTTAGAATATAGTTATATTTCAGTACATAAATGTGCAGTGGTGTTAAGATTTTTTACCTTTATTAATTTTTAAACGCATTTATAAAACCATTAGTATAATTTATCTCGACATTATTACAGTAAAATATTTACGATAAAAATTATAATGATAATCTCTGTGATCCCAAATTTGACAAGAATTAGGCAATTTATTATTAAAAAAATAGGCAAGATTAACACATTATTGTGACCATTTCCATATTCATTTTGACCTACGCTGAGCATGTCTCCCTGACATCAACATAAATGCATAATCCATGAATCTTCAAACAAATCAGTTCCGTCCAAGCGATATTCTCCGGAGGACGTGCGAGACGCCGTGGTCTACTACGCACTCTTCGTTAACAATTTTAATATAAGCGAATATAATCATTACGAGATTACGATAATCAGTTCAAATCGACTGCAGTCCCGGTCGGATCCTGCCATCACAGCAGTATCCGTAACACGCGAAGGGTTTCGATAATCATAGTACTACGTACTCACGAGTTATTTTTAACGGGATTTCCGCCCGCGCTAAATCAGTGTCACATGTGCGGTGACCATATAAATTTTAATACCATTTAGATATCGATCTTTCGAATATAAAAAATGTTTAAAAGTTGTGTTACTAGTGAACCTGTAAATGAACGTACCTGATCTACTGGGCTGTATTGTGGATCAGAGGAGCCTTGTTGAGGATTCTCATTATTGATTTGGCGAATTGCATCGTCAACAAATTCTTGTTTGATGATGACACGCTCATTATCATTCTCCGACCTTATATTGATCAGGCTGTCTTCACACTCCTGAAAATAACAACATGATTAATAATATTATATAACAGTATCACCATTAGGATAAGCCAGAGTTAATCCATTTCTGGATAAGACCTGCCACATCTGCATCCTCTGCTTTCAGTGACCACCAATGTACGACTGCATTTGGCAAGTGAATGTATACTTACCGAAAGACATTCCAGCTAACTGCAGCACATTGCGTACTTTAATTTTCGTTTTGTAAACATATCGCACATTGAGATCTACAGGGTCGTAACTGCAATAACATGATATTGTGTAATTTGAGTTTGAATGTAAAATAATTTACTACAATTTAATACATTTAAGTAGGCTGCAAAAATTGTACCATGTTAGAATAATTTTGTGTACTTTACCCTACTGTAGTTCTTAAATATAAAAATATATTTTTTTAAATTATATTGTGGATTTTTGCAGTTGCGGCCATATAGTTGACGAGCGAGAATTGACGAACAAACATGCATATGCGGCTTCATGGTTTTAATAGAAAAAAACCAAATGCTCCTTTTTAAATAAAATTTTATTAAAATTAGTGTTTTATATAAAAATTCTTTTAATCTAGACATAAAAAAATCAATAAAAATAATATAAAACATATAGATATAAAATAGAACAATAAAAATAACTTAATGATCAGTAAAATTCGAAATATATTTTATTTCAATGTCGGACAATTAAAAAAAAATTGTGTGTGTAATTATGTACGCACGTTAGAAGTTATACTTCTTTCGCGTAACAAAACTTGTGATAACCTAGATTCTTCGACTAGCTCTTAATTATCTTGTTATATTAGACACATAAGAAAATGAGCCGCCTATTGAAGCGCCGTTGGTTTATTTCTATATATTTTAACTTATATTACTAAATTATGTAATTATTACTCGTTTTTTTTATTTTCAAAGTACCAACTGTCACTCTGACGTTTAATAGTTAGGTATTTTAGGTAATTAATTGCTGTTCGGTTATCAGGAATACAGCGGAAAACTATTTTTGAAAATACCCGGTATACTGGATTATTTGGTAGTTCGGGTTAGTTTAGGTTAGATTAGGTTGATAACCGAACAGTACAGATTAATTTGTTACAAAAAGTTTTGAAAATAGAATTGGTCTATTCTCACTCCATTTCACTTAGATATTGCTTCCGTTTAGGGTATTTATGGCTGCAAGTAGTTTTTATTACCTTCCTAAAAAGGGCTCACGGGCGATTAATTATATTTACAAATAATCACATTAATTATTGCTTAACATTCGAATGATTGTGATGTATAAATCACCATATTTAAATATACTTAAGTGATTTAACAATAGATTTATATACCTACTCAATACTGTCTCAAAATATCTGTTTTAGCAATCGCCAATAGCTCGAATCTACTCCGCAATCAATAAATGAAACAAGTTTGACTGAATTATATTACCTATAATAGTTCCTTATGAAGTTTCAAAGATGCATTATAAATTCAAACCTTCAATATAAGACGGCATCAAGGGAAGAAAACGGCACATATACCTACGTACAATTGAACGTACCTGATGTATTGTCCTGTAATCTGAATATGAACAACCCGGTTGAGGGTATTCATCGTCATATAATGGGTGTGGTATATCTTCAATGATCTCGCGCTTGACGACAGCTGGTTGATTATCAGATGTTTTATCAGAGAGTTCCGCTATAAGGTACTGAAAGAAGCATTATTACATTTTGTTAACACAGTAAAACCAGTTTCAGTTCACGAAACGTCCATACAACGATGTACTTATAATAAATATATTTAACATTAATTAGTAGATAACCTAAGTTATATCACATGTATGTAACATACCTGTCAAATTGTTTAAACATGTAATTTTTTGAAACAAACTTTAATATCACCTTATGTTCCTAAATAGTGTGTAAAAAATCCACAGTTTAAATATTAAACTAATCATTGTTATTCCCAATCTAATGTAATTGTAAAATAATTTAGTTTCCAAAAACTAACCTCAAAATTGCAACTTGAAACGTCCGCATTCTCTTGCGTTACATGAAAGCGAGGGTCCGGGTTATTTAGATGAATAGTCAGCGTGTCAAACAAAGGCTTGCCTTCTATATCGGAGTGTTCTCCATCACATTCTTGCTTTAGATCCATGTTAAGTGTAAATACGGCAGGAACAACGTGACAAACAGGATAATTTTAGAAAAGTGTTGCCACAATACCGAAAAATGTTTTCAGTCGATACTAATATTTATAATAAATACAATAACACTTGACACAGGTGACACACTTCAATAATAATTATGTATGTTTTGTTGTCAAAATAAAACAATGTAGCGATAATGATCATCAGCATTTCCTCAATCATAACGAGATCAGCGCATCTCGGTTTTCAAATGGCAAAAGGGCCCATCTGCATTTTTTCTATTTTCAAGTTTTCTTTTACAGACGTTGTGAAAGACAATATTAAGTTTAAACGCGGCATAAGAACATATCTGTCAGTGCAATACAAACAAAATGCCACCCGTATTTTGAGCCAGGCACACGGACATTGGGTGTGATTTGCACCATGCACTTATAGACAAGAAAAAGTCAAAAGACATGGCCCTCTGACAATGTCTTGTTCGTTTTACTTAGGTACCTACTACTTGATCCTTGACTAAATGGGTAGGCAATAAAGTGTCCCAACTACTGCAAGCGCTGAATAGGTACAATAACACTTGACACATTTCAATATGAATTAAGTATTTTTATGTTTTGTTGTCAAAACAAAACAATGGAGCGAAAACGAAAACATTTCCTCAATCATAACGAGATCAGCGCATCTAAATATTCAAAAGGCAAAACGTTGTTAAATAGTAAGTACAATAATAATCTTCAACGTGGCAAGTGAACATATCCGTCAGTGCAATTAATACAAACCAAATGCCACCCGTATTTTGAGCCAGGCACACGGACATTGGGTGTGATTTGCACCATGCACGGATAGACAAGGCAAAAGGTCCATTTACCTGGATCACCCAATGTTAAAACTCCAACTTTTTTTGGGTGCATTTGTTTGTGCATCGTTAGTGCACGTTTGTGCACGATTTTTTTTCGTTTGTGCACATATAATAACAGAAAAATTCCAATTTCAAATTGGGTGTTCCAGCTAAAGGTTTGGTCTCTAGTGACTTGATACTTGAACCAATAAATTAGCCTTAATTTTTTTTTGTTAAATGCATCTGATTAGGTATATTTATTTCAACTTTAAACACGATTTTTTAAATTTTTATCTTTTATATTAAGCTAGTAATTTAATTTTGTGCGGCCGTCAAGTTTTAAAACCAAACATTTTTTTTTCCACATTTTTTAATTACACACCTTTGAGTAATTTAATTACATGATTTTTCATGAAGTTTTTATTGTTTTTTCATTTAAATTACGCGAAAAATTCGCATTTTTCCATTTTCACTAAGTACCCCGTGAAAATATCCCGAACAAAAAAGACCGCATCCGTTTGGAAAATCCAGTCAAAAGAGTCAATACAAAATAGTCAAAACGGTGTAATGCTCACTAAATATGTCCGTTTATACTACCTAAAACTTAAAATTACTACCTTTAAATTGATATTTTGATTACACAAAAGTGTCAAAATTACAAAAACATTCAACATTCTTAACATTTATCTTTTTATTTATGATTTTGAATAGATCAATGTCAGTTGCATACGGGAAAAGCAGTAATTAATAATTATTCTTAGGTACCTACTGTTTTTTAACAATATGATCCGTAATAAAAATAAATAAGTTATTAGAATACAATTAGGTATGCATATTTTTGACAAATGCAATATATTTTA
The DNA here is from genome assembly GCF_057557595.1 of Rhyacophila brunnea. Taxonomy (NCBI): domain Eukaryota; kingdom Metazoa; phylum Arthropoda; class Insecta; order Trichoptera; family Rhyacophilidae; genus Rhyacophila; species Rhyacophila brunnea. Next base: position 34,799,811 of record NW_028232785.1, read on the forward strand.
TGCAACGATATTTTCTTCAAAAGATAATATTGGAATGACATTTATATTTATTTTGTATATAGGAGTTACCTTGCAGGCACTTAACTCTTCCTAATAATATTTGCATAGGTATTCTGATTTTTTTCTTTTTCTCTGTTTCTCCAGATGGTGCAACGTATGCTTGTAGTTCTGGTAGGTATTATGTTAGGAGAGAAGTGTTAGACAAAAACTTCATATTATGCTCTTCAGAATCGATATCAAATGAAGTTTTGTAGGTACTTTAAAAAGTTATTGCCTCTGACGGCTTCGACAATTGTTTCACGCAAATGGTTTTCTTCCGAATGTGTGAGTTTATGAGCTCTTAAACAACGTACCGACCTACATATCTGTTTACATTTATATTTAAATTCATCACGTTTATGAGTTTTTAAATGACATTTGTTTACATTTAAAATGAAATAGATCACATATATCATAATCACATAGATCATAATAGCTAAAAATACAATGTTCTAAGAATCGGATGACCTTGATTTTTTTTTCTAGCAAACGTATTTGAGTATAGACATCTTATCCGTGGTAAGCTCAAAATACCTAAACTATCGACTAACCAACTTTTGGCAGCAACGTATTGAATACGTTGTTTAAGAACTCATAAACTTACACATTCAGGAGAAATACCAGTTGCGTGTGATGATTGTGATTTGAAATGTAATCAAATATGTCATTTAAAAACACCTTGTAGTCTTAAAATATGTTGAATGACAACTAATACTGGTGCACACCCTCACAAATGCGACTTATGTTCATATAGATGCTCGCGAATTAATATTTTAAAAAGACAGAATGACGCATTCTGAAGAAAATCTAATAAATGCAATGTATGTTCATATAGATTCTCGCGAATAATATGCATACTTGCCAGACCGAGGATTAGAACCTGAGACCCTCGACGCAATAGGCTAACTCTTAAGCTGCGCCGGCATTTTTGGTGACTGGTGAAAAACCTTATAAATGCAATGTATGCTCATATAGATGCTCGCAACTTAGTCATCTTAAAAACAAACAAATGACCAATTCTGGTGAAAAACCTTTAAAATGCGATATATATTCATATAAATGCGTGCGACTTAGTTGTCCTAAAACACATGAAATGAATATATACATAATATATAGAACATACTCGTGAAAAATCTTATAAATGCAATGTATGTTCATTTGGATGCTCGCGACGGAGTAATCTTTAAACACATGTAAAGATACTTAATGGTGAATAATCTTTTAAATAAATTGACTACCTATACGGAGCCACGGCACAACATTATCTTAGAGTTCATAAAACGAAACAGGAGAAAAACCATTTGCGTGTGATCTATTTCATTTTAAATGTAAACAAATGTCATTTAAAAACTCATAAACGTGATGAATTTTAATATAAATGTAAACAGATATGTAGGTCGGTACGTTGTTTAAGAACTCATAAACTCACACATTCGGAAGAAAACCATTTGCGTGAAACAATTGTCGAAGCCGTCAGAGGCAATAACTTTTTAAAGTACCTACAAAACTTCATTTGATATCGATTCTGAAGAGCATAATATGAAGTTTTTGTCTAACACTTCTCTCTTACCATAATACCTACCAGAACTACAAGCATACGTTGCACCATCTGGAGAAACAGAGAAAAAGAAAAAAATCATAATACCTATGCAAATATTATTAGGAAGAGTTAAGTGCCTGCAAGGTAACTCCTATATACAAAATAAAAATATAAATGTCATTCCAATATTATCTTTTGAAGAAAATATCGTTGCATAAAATATATTGCATTTTTCAAAAATATGCATACCTGATTGTATTCTAATAACTTATTTATTTTTATTACGGATCATATTGTTAAAAGACAGTAGGTACCTAAGAATAATTATTAATTACTGCTTTTCCCGTATGCAACTGATATTGATCTATTCAAAATCATAAATAAAAAGATAAATGTTAAGAATGTTGAATGTTTTTGTAATTTTGACACTTTTGTGTAATCAAAATATCAATTTAAAGGTAGTAATTTTAAGTTTTACGTAGTATAAACGGACATATTTAGTGAGCATTACACCGTTTTGACTATTTTGTATTGACTCTTTTGACTGGATTTTCCAAACGGATGCGGTCTGTTTTGTTCGGGATATTTTCACGGGGTACTTAGTGAAAATGGAAAAATGCGAATTTTTCGCGTAATTTAAATGAAAAAACAATAAAAACTTCATGAAAAATCATGTAATTAAATTACTCAAAGGTGTGTAATTAAAAAATGTGGAAAAAAAATGTTTGGTTTTAAAACTTAAAAAAAATTAAATTACTAGCTTAATATAAGAGATAAAAATTTAAAAAATCGTGTTTAAAGTTGACATAAATATACCTAATCAGATGCAATTAACAAAAAAAATTTAAGGCTAATTTATTGGTTCAAGTATCAAGTCACTAGAGACCAAACAAGCCTCCCCCAAACCAAAGCGAATATTCGCAGCGAATTCGCAACGCCCTCGCTATCGCTGTCGCTACCGCTTGGATTTGATGCGAATTTCGCGTTTGGCCCCACACCAAAGCGTCAGCGACGCAGCCATAGACTAAATAATTTTATTTACGCGCCAGATTTAAAATTGTAAATATTATTAATATTTTACGCCAATTATTCTATAATTTTTATGAATTGAATATAAAAAATACACGTACACTATAGTGCTTTCAGAATTGCTACAACTTTTACCCACTTTGCGTAAAGTGTATTTTAATTATCTGAAACAAGGTGGCAGCATTGGATGCAGCCATAGACTAAATACATATACGAATGTCAAAGTGACAGTTGTGTGTTGACAAAATGTACACGTCTTCTGAATGCTTATTACACGCTGAAGATATAATGAGATGGCGTGCGACAAATTACATCGACATTTAATATAACCTTACTTTATGACAGGGCAAGATTGCCATGGCTCATAGGTAAGATAGATTTACTCAGTTTCATAACTGCACATATTATAAATAAGCATTTACCATGAAGGGTTAACAGGATTTGAAGGTAATATGCTATTGAAATAACATGTCTCCGTTATTTGAATTGTAGGTTTTGACTATTTTGCGTTTCTACGCAGAGGGAGCGTACCAAAAACGGGTAGGCCAAGTCTTCTGCGCAATGAGCCAGACATCAGTAAGCAGATGCATAGGAAACGTGTCCGATGCTATAATAGCAGTGCTTAGTAATACTTACATACAGTCGCCATACAGCGCTGACAGTCTTTAGTGTTGTGTTGATACCCTCTGATCAATTTATACAATATTACAATGTACATGTCATGTAACTAGAGTAACTGCGCATAGACACAACAAGTAAATTACCTACTCAATAAGAATTTAACGGGAATATTATTTTGTGTCGGTAAAAATATTTTTTAATTTCAGACTTCAAGAAAGGGCAGGTTTCCCGAAAATCATTGGGTGCATTAACTGCACCCATGTGCGAATATACCCGTCATACTTGGAGACTTTCAAAAATGAGCGCAGAAAATTTTCTGTAAATGTGAAATTCGTAATAAATATCATAACATGACATTTATTTTTATGCAGGTATCTGACATGTCTGACATGGACATTCTGGCAGTGAGTGCCAGATTTCCTTTGAGTGTTTATGACCAATTCATATTTAGTGGATCGTTGGTAAAAACTGAAATGAAACATCTACAGAACGACAAGAATTGGGAATTTTGTTTTATTAGGGAAGTATGTTAAACTTTACTTTACTATGGCAGTACCAGTAACAAATATTTTTGTTTGGTTTATATTCATCCGTATTTTGTACAGGTACTTCAAAGGAATCAAAATTTTGCATAGGTATGAATATGATATTTAATGAAACAGTTTTTTAATTATTTAAATCCTGATTTCTAATATTTTTACAACTTTCAGTCGAAAACATATTCAAATTAACAGACTGTGTATATTGAAATCATTCTAGTGCCACCATAGGCCAGCCAGACTCACTACACGGCTGCCCGCTGTTTGACCAGGGATGTGATTGAGTGTTTTTGGATAATGGACCACACCAGATCGCATAGCTACAGCAACAAGTGCAAGACCAACCGTGGCTATACATACAGTATACATGTATATATTAAATATAATTTATGTATATTTATTTATGGCTTATACACTGAAACAAAATATGTCACTTAACTGTACTTGAATTTTTTGCAGGATCATTCAATAAAAAATACTTGGTTTAGGTTAAGAAAGTTTTAATAATCATTTTTGCACAGAATACAAGAAAAATATTTATATAATTATTAGAATTACAATGAGCTTTAAAAGTAACACGATATTGTAATAAAATGGACAAATATGAAAAAAAATAACAATAAATTGTATATAGATAGGTGACAGGGTTCAGATGATTCTGGCAGTGCAGGCGACTCATTTAGGTGTCAGTATTGTTACTTTCAAATGACAATAACACCGTTCCAATGTGATTCGGTCGTGCCAGAAGACTCTGTCCTTCCTCTATTTAGTAACCGGGCGTTTTACAACTTTAAATGAAAATTAAGTGGGTATATAGATAGTATATTTTTTCTAGTATAATATTATTTAATTAGGTGACTTTTTATTTCTTTATTACTTGAAATGGTGTTTATATGGTAGATGGATTATAATGGTTTTGAAATATAGTTATTTTTGTTAATGAGTCATTTACCTTGACAGCTGTTTCGGCACATAAACTCATTTTCGGAACATTCAACAATAATTTGTGATTATAAAAGAGCTACAGGTCACGTAGCAAATTAAATACGCTTAGTTAAATAATAAATACATACCAAATATTTTACAAAATACACCACATACATCCATCGAATATGGTATATAAAATACAGATTCAAGTATCAAATAATTCTTGGATAAATAGATGTTTATGTAAGTATATGTTTTTTTAAATACTTACATAATACTGTGTTGTATAACATTTAAATTTATATTTTTGATTTTGATTTACATACTTAAATGTACCTACATAAATTTGTAATGTACAGTAGGTACTTAATTACATTTTTAACATTAGGAAATTACCATTATTCGATTCTATCCACCCGCCATGTCTATAATCACCCCAACGCTGGATAGAAAGAGACATCACACAAAATTGGCTGTTTGATAATAAATGGTAGTTGAAAAATATTTTAGAGTATGATTATGTCCATAGAAACAGGTTTTAAGTCATTCATATTTGTCCGAATAATGTGTAGCAGAAAAATAGAAATTTTAAAAAGGGTCTATTCAGTATTCACCCCATTCTACGGCAAACATTTTTCTTAATAAAAATAGGTACATCAATAGAGGAATCATAAAATGGACCTTGGCCCTCGCCCACGCCTTATTCATCCTTGTATATTATATTATCACACTTAATGTTTTGGAAAATTCATTAACATTGTGCACAAATGCCACTTTTGTTGATTGACACTTCACTTAGTTGATCTCTTTGTTCACGTGAAGTACAATAAAAGTATGTAGCAGCGAAGAACTAGAGACCGAAAATAGTAGAAGGAGCTAGAAGAGGCTTTCATCTAGCAGTGGAATGACCCCGACTGATGTTGATGATGAAATATTATTTTATTCCTGTTAATGCCGGGGATTTCATTTTTAATTTCTTCTGGTGCTTTGTACCTACGTTGAAAGGTTGAAGATCTTTGCTAAAATTAAATTCATCACAAAGCATTAGTATATCTCCAACATCATTCAGGTAGGTATCCATGATGATAATATAATATTATGTACTTAGAGGAGGTACCTGACCTTTATATTTACATGCACATAAAATTATTAATCTTATTGCCTAATGCAGACCAAGATATACCTACCTACATAATATTACATGAACAGAAGTTTAAGAACATCTCAATTAAGTTTAAAATGTTTGTAGGTAGGTATACAAATTAATGTGAAACAGAAAACATTGGTTATGTTAGGTAGGTACATGGAACATGTAGATATTATCTTGGTTCGCGGTCGGCACTGGGCAAAACCAGTTTATTAGCTCAATATACCTATACATAATGAAGGAAATATATATCTAGTAGGTATATAGGTACATAATATCGTTTTTGTGATTGAGGTCTCTTGAGATCAAAAAACAAACAACCTAGGTACCTATGTCCTACTGTAAATAACCCGATAGTAAGTAGTATGTAAGGTTTTTGGTCTAAAACCTTACAAAATACCACAATGACGACATGGAGTACCTACTTATCTACCTATATGTATATTATATCTTTAGCTACAATAGAAATGCTATGCTGCATAATGTTAGATGCAAAAAAATAATCTTAAAGACTACCTATCTAACCTAAAAAAATATTATCAACGAATATAAAATGGGTATTTACGTGACCGATACCGAATATGATTGAAGTAGGTATTGTAAATGATACCTAATTATAACATTATTGATATGACTGCTCGAAAGTCGAAACCAAAACGTCAAACGATCGCAATAAGTTAGAACTGTCAGTGCCCTAACAATCAAAGTTATAAAGTTTCTGTTATTAAAGGCTGTGCATGACGCAAATTAATAATATGTATTTTTTAAATATCGGGACCTTAGATTAAAGTTATTTATTTATAATAGCGTATTCATCCTGTCAAAAAACTTTACATACTTTGGTTAGACAAAGATAAAAGATATTATTATGACGACCTTCATACCATTTTCAACAATTTCCCTGCCAATTTCATCCCATATCTTATCTTTCTTTCTCATGTTTTGTAGTCACTGTCAGAGAAATTATAAAGGATTGGATATTTCCGGACCAACTCGATCAGCTGCTCAATGTCTTCGCCATTTTGATTTTACTAATTCCCTTGGCGAAATTGTCCGCCGCGAATAAATTCGCTGTCGACAGAGTTCCCGAAAATCGCAGCGAATATTCGCTGCAAATTCGCACTCAAGACGCAAGGCGGTCGCGCAAGCGTGCTCTGTCCCGTAAGCCAATACGAGCTTGATTGGCGAATAATTCGCTGCGAATATTCGCCGCGAATATTCGCTTTGGTTTGGGGGAGGCTTAAGCTGGAACACCCAATTTGAAATTGGAATTTTTCTGTTATTATATGTGCACAAACGAAAAAAAATCGTGCACAAACGTGCACTAACGATGCACAAACAAATGCACCCAAAAAAAGTTGAAGTTTTAACATTGGGTGATCCAGGTAAATGGACCTAAACCTGAGACTGATGATCAACTATCCGTCGTCAAGCGCGAGATTATTGAAGATGTAATAGACCCATTATGTGATGTTGAAGATCCTCAACCGGGTTCAGATTACCCTATACATCAGGTTCGTTCAATTGTATAATGTGTTATTTTTCTTCCCTTGGTGCAGTCTTATATCGATGGCTGGAATTAGCAATTCATGTTTTAATCTTAGAGCCGTTACACACGCGACACCATTGTCTCGAGACGCTGCATGAATGAGCGTATTTAGACGGAGAACAGTGTTGCCATATTTTGAAAGTGGAAAAATTTCCCAATTTTTTACAGTCGACTCGTTTTTATTAGGTGAAATATTTCGTCGCGGGCCGCAGGTTCCTAATTTTTCATGGTCGGCTTGTTTTTTTTAGGAAAAAAATATTTCGTCGCGGGCCGCAGGTTCCCTATTTTTCATAATCGGCTTGTTTTTTTTAGGAAAAATATTTCGCCGCGGGCCGCAAATTTCCAAATTTCCGAAGACCACTCGATTGCGAAATGGCAAGTGCAAAATTATAGTACTTTTATGTAAAATTATAGTACGATTTTCAAAATTATAGTATTTTGGGCGTACTATACCTATTTTATATCGTACATAGTACGCGGACCAAAATTATAGTACAAATACTATAATTATAGTACGGTTGGCAACACTGACGGAGAAACAAGTGTGAATGTTGTCACCGCTTTGTGAAAACAGTTTATTCAATTGTGCGAATATTTATATTCCCCTAATAAAAATACACACTTGACACGGTGACACAATTTAATAATCTGTATGTTTTGTTGTCTAAACAAAACAATGGTACGAAAATGATCGTCAGCATTTCCTCAATCATAATGAGAACAGCGCATCTCGGTATATAATAACTAATGACAAATAAATCAAATTGGGTTTTTTTCTCCTATAATTTACGTTAACGTTTAGTCGGTGTTCTTGACATTAGCATCTGTACCATAACACCTTCAAAATTCAATAGGTAGGTACATTATTGTTTATCAGATAATAGCTACACGGAATATTATCAACTGCATTTCGGCAACATTTATATAATACTAGTAAAACATAACAGAAAGTTGTAAAGTTGTCTCTAGCACATTGCATACGATTGTTGATAAGCAAACATGTAAGTCAAGCGAGAATGTGATGGAGACCAATCTGGTACTAAAGACAAGTTTGATGTAACAACTAGCCATCAAAACAGCACTGACACGCGCACCCGTGTAAAGCAAGAGAACACAGATGATTTCAGTTGCGATTTTGAGGTTTGCTTTTATTTATTAAGTCCATTCCTGCGATTTTTTATAATTATTTTAGCAGAATACTCGTACCTACGATAGGTTTATATTTTTTACTAAGTGTTTAAGATCCGACTGATTTTCTCTTAGGGATGCTTAGATACTGTAGCTTAAAATTTAGAAGGGATCTTTATTTAGCTACATATTTTTTCAGACTTATACGCGGCGTTAATGTGAACTCTGCCATTCTTGGTGGTGTTGGCTTGTGTGTCTCTGATAATTACCTTAGGAATCGAGGGCATCCGCTGTTTGTTCTCCCACGGTGCAGAACTAACCAGCCATTAGTAATGCCAATTGGGAGGGCAGTAACCATGTTTAATGAAATCGCTTCGGATATTGATATATTCCACTTACGTGAGGGTGAATTTATGTGGACGTTGTTTTATAAGTTTTTAAGATAGGGTCTATCAAAGTTCACTCTGTGTGCTTCCATCTACTTTTATTTTGTTACTTATTTTATTTATTTTCTTATTTTATTTCTTATTTTATTACTTATTTTCTGTATTTTTATTTTAAAAATTATTAACACTTATTTTATGTCATGTCGTGAACGCTTTGAATTTATAATTTGTTATGTTCATTATATGTAAAATAAATAAATTTGATTTGATTTGAAGAACATACGAGGATGTCAAACTTTCTTTCAAAAACCTTTTGACATAGGTACATTTAGACAGCTACCTTCCTCAATTATATAAAGAAGTATTGTTATAAAATAGGTACGCGAGCTCAAAATTGTTTTTTTATATGATTACAAAAATGCATAACGTTTCTTTCAGAACCAGGCAACGCGTCTCACTGAAATTAATCCCGAGATTGACCTCCAGCTGGTTGACGTTAAGCGCGAGTTCGTTGCAGACGCAAAACACCCATTCCACAATGAAGATCCAACACCTGGATGTTCGCATTCAGATAACGGACCAGTACAGCAGGTAATTGTATATTATGCGATATTTTCTTCCATTGGCTATGTATCCTATCACAGCTTTGTGACTAAATTTCAAAAGGTGCATATTATCCTCATCTCGGTTATTCACGCTTCGTACAACTATTTCACTAACCTATTTATCTGGTTTAGTGTGAATGGGTGAATTGACCTACAGTATTTGAATGTGATGTCTGTCACTGATGATTACCGATCGACCTCTTCTCTCAGAAAGTACTTTTGTCATAGCATTATTGTTTGTAGGTAGCAGAATAATGCTGCGATGACATTATGCCACGTCTCATGCTGGCATGGCGACAAAGTAAGTCTGTGGTTTCGTCATTCTGCAGAATATTTTGAATGATGTAATTTCAATGAACCTAAACAGTTTATACGTGTGCGTAATTTAAAATAACTTGCGATATTGAATCCATACATATTATTGTGAACAGTGCCAGCAGCCATCGTAAGATACATAGCTTGAGCATATCTTTTTGTACACGCATCTCTCAAACGAGTGAACCCACTGTTCAGCTGTCAAAATCAGATTTCAGATTGCCTCCAAAACAACATAATTATAAGGTCTTTCTCTTTTCGTATTGAATTATTATAAAAAAAATCGCAAATCAAATCTATAACCTTTCTGTGTTTTTTTTATAAATATACATTCCAGTTATTTGTCAATTATCAAAGTCAAACTATTTCTTCATGCAAAAACGGTGGTAACATCGATTTCCAAAAAATGTCTTATGTAATTTTGAACTAGGTATACAATACGTTTGTGGAAGATGTGTTAATGTTAGTGTAGTATTTATGATGTACCCCATCTATCAAAATCAAACCAATCCCATTTTCAAGACAGCTGCAAACCAGCAGACAATAATAGATTAGGGATAGGCATACATGAGGTCAACGAGAACCTCATTTTGGATTTTCATAATTATATAAAGTACCACACCATAGTCACGTTCTCACATATATCGAGTAGGTTTATAGAAAGTGTTAAATGACATTACAATAATCAATTTGTTTCTGATAGAAAACGCGTTTTATAAAATGATATAAGTATCTCTTAATAATTATGATTATGTTAAGCGTTTTAAGATTGTGCTTGATTTAAATTGAAGTATGTTCGGGACTCCAAAAATCGAAGTAAAAACAAAGCTTATGTACCAATTTACACTACCCAGTACCACAGTCGGTTTTAATCGATCGATCACTCCGCGCCTTGTCAAGTGCTAGCCTTGGCATTCGGAAACGAGTGGTCTTACCTCTCCTGCGCCTCCCACTGCTGACCAAGCATTATTCTATAGCAGTGATGGTGAACCTATGGCACACGAATGTTTTATGTTGAAGGGAAAAAAATATTACCTAAAAAAAAAATTAAAAAAAAACAACAAAAAGGTGATACAAATAAAAATATAAGTACTTAGGTATATACACTATAAAAAAATAATGATGACACAGCCGTGCGTAATTTCTATATATTTTTTTAATTATTTTTAGCAGTGGTATTTACCAATCGATGCACAAGCGGAAACGACGTGCATACTCGTGCATAATCGTTATACGATCTGTCTATTGCATAGAAAAATAATAGGCAAACACTCTTCTAGAATTTATGTTTAACGTAAATATATATTTAAACAAATCGCTCCTAATGCATGAAAAATAATATTATCGCAGTCACCTCATCAGGCGGCGGAGGAAACCTTTCCGCGAAGTTCTGATTTTGATCGATTTATAATGCTTGAGACAACTGTGGCGAGAGAATGCCTCATCTGATCGCAGCAATTCTGGTGTCATTTTCTGTGTAAATAACCAAGGTAGATAATACAGTAACAAACATTTTATTTGGCACCAACAAAAATGACTGTACCAAATAAGAAACAAAAACTTGGTGGAGCTAGTTGTAGTAATTCTGACAGACAGTGAAAATGGAAAACCGTGCAGTTATAGGAAATCTATAAAAGAAGCATGGTTAAAATGCTCCCACGGGTCAAAAGGTTCACTAACACCGTGTCTAGGTACAATATATCTACCTGGATCTTATAATGAACTGTTATTGAAAAATCTCATAATTTATTAATACCTTTAAATGTCTTTTTTAGATTATCGCTAGAAGCTCTGTAGCGGCCAATCGTCGCTATAGGATTTGTTTCCCGAATATCCATTTTTGTCGAAATCGACATTTTAATGCAGTTCAATTTCTTTTATCGAACTCTACCGAAATCGTTTATAAAAACAATATATTTTTATCTAGGAACAGAGATATTTTTTTGAAAAACCCGAATACGCCATGTTAAGTTACAATTACTTCGTGTTGTTTTCCCGAATGTCCAACTATTCGTACCTGAATATCCAAGTTAATTTCGGTCGAAATAAATCTCTGGCTGAGTTTTTATTTCCCGAATATGACTTTTAGCCAATCAAACCGCGCTGACGCCGTGCATCTCGCTCCCACATTCACGCTGTCCAGCTCTAAAACAATCACGCCCACTTTCATATTTTTCGGCTGTCCGGAATGCTCTTTCAAATTTCGTCTTATTGATATTGTTTTTAAAGTTACTATTGTTTTAATAGTGAATTCATCAAATTTGAAGAGATTATTTATAGCTGATACATCACCAGTTCGCCCTAAACTTATAGTAAAGTTATGGAAGTGAGTATTTTAACCTAAATAACTGCATTTTGTTTTGATAAATGACACAAAATCCCAACGGTTATATGAATTCTACAGTGTGACCCGGCAACTACTATGACGTAAAAAATAATTATTATTAATTAAACATTGTTTGTCTTTATTTTACTTTTAATCTGGGTATTTCTATGAAAATAAAGGCGATGCTATTATTTATTTTTGAATGCGCTGATAGTTAATTTAATTTAATATGTATGTTAGTAACTATTTATTTGGTAAATATTATATACTTAGGATATTGGTACCTACCTAATATTAGCAGCCAATGGTAATTAATTTATAGATGCTAATATTTTGTATTGTCATTCCAATAGTTAATATATAATATTTATTTGGTGGTTTGTAATAAGTTTAATTGTTAATTATAGAAATATATAGATATAATAATATACAGATATACATAGATTTTTTTTTTTTGGGAAAAGTATTAATATAAAATTGTTAGCAAGTACGAGTAAGTACCGTCATAAAATATTGGAGAAATCCGTGACGTCGGTTAGTAATTGAAGTAGTAGATACCTACTTTTATTTAATAAACCAAAATCGATCGCCGATAGATAATTTGTGGACTGGGTCGTAAACCCAGGAGATGCAGGGACGATTCCTGCCGGGTGTCTTACTTTTTTCAAAAAGATTTTTTCTATTGGTTATAATATATTTTCTCAGAAGTGATTTTAAAAATTATGTATGTTCAATAATTAGAATGGTACATTCTTAAATCTTGTGAATTATTCGTTGAATAAAAAAAAAGATTATTAAAAACTATTTTATTACTTATTACGAAAAAAACCGAAAAAAGCGAATGCCGCATGTTATTATTACCTACGAACTTGGGTTATAACGATCATTAGGTATTTAAATAGTAAAAGTAATCATTAACAATTATCGTTTAAATAAATATAACATTTGAGGTGCGTACTTTTTGACCACTCAGTAATCCGTGGGCCGTGCAGCAATACGCTACGGTCTTAAGTCCCGAACGTCCTTGTTTTGTCCCGAATATCCATTATTCTGAGAGAGCGCTAAAAATTTCCCGAATATCCACAACGAGTACTTGTAAATAAAACGCATTTTCTGTGCATTTACTGATTTATACCAGTATATTATTCTTGGAATTTATTCTTAGATAATGTTGCAATCATACAGTGTAGAAAAAATGATTGATACATCTACTGATATTTCATAATACGACAATGAAATTTGTTTTTCGTCTCCTGAAAAATTGACATTTGGTCTATTCGGGAAACAAATCCTATAGCGACGCAATGCTACGAGTCTCATATCGTCCTGGGACGTGACTGAAGCACAAGTGTCTAGCGAAGACCTACACATTGAGGAACAGTACATTAAGCTAGAACTCAAAGATTATATTGAAAGGTTCAAAGATGTCGCCAGTCGCAATAGTAAACGTGATATTTTTCAATCGAATAATATGGTAAACACAGAATTATTAGTGGCTGTTATACAACTGGAAACAAAATCGTTTCATAAAGAAAATTTTGTGTGCTGTGACTGTTTTGATTTTTTTTCGTCGTTCGACCTAATGTCGCTTCACAAAGCGACACATAAAACCTCAATTGCGGAAACGACCGATTCCGTTGCAAGGCCGGTTAAATGTGACGATGGTCATTTTTCAAGATTTCGTCCTGTTCACGTCATGAAGTCACTCAAAATGACTTATTCTGATGAAAATCCATTCATGTGCGATATTTGCAATTACTCATGCACAACGTCTAGTGTCATGAAAGTGCATAAAGAGACCCATTCCAGTGAAAAGCCATTTAAATGTAATATCTGCAAATACTCATGCAAACGATCAGATTACATGAAAACACACAAAATGACCCATTCTGGTGAAAAGCCATTCAACTGTGATAATTGCAATTATTCATGCACGACGCCTAGTAAGTTGAAAACACATAAAATGACTCATTCTAGTGAAAAGCCATTAAACTGTGATAAATGCAACTATTCATGCAAACGATCAGATTACATGAAAATACACAAAATGCGCCATTCTGGTGAAAAACCATTTAAATGTGATATATGCAATTACTCTTGCAATCGATCAGGTAGTTTGACAACACACAAAATGACTCATTCTGGTGACAAGCCATTTAAATGTGATATATGCAATTACTCATGCACGACGTCTGGTAGCATGAAAACACACAAACTGACTCATTCTGGCGAAAAACCATTTAACTGTGATAAATGCAATTACTCATGCACAACGTCTAGTTGCATGAAAAAACACAAAATGACTCATTCTTGTGAAAAGCCATTTAAATGTGATATATGCAATTACTCATGCAGACAGTTGGGTAACATGAAATCGCACAAAATGAGTCATTCTGTTGAAAAGCCATGTAAATGTGATATATGCAATTAATAATAAAACTATCAGATCACATGAAAACACACAAAATGCGACATTCTGGTGAAAAACCATTTGAATATGATATATGCAATTACTAATGCAATCGATCAAGTAGATTGACAACACACAAAATGACTCATTCTGGTGACAAGCCGTTTAAATGTGACGCACGCAATTACTCATTCATAACGTCTAGTAGCATGAAAATGCACAAACAGACTCAATCTGGTAAAAAGCTACTTAAATTATAATTACTCGTGCATAAAATCGCATATCATGAAATTCTATAAAAAGACTCATTCTGGTGAAAAACCATTGAAATGTGATCAACAAAATGTCTCATGCAGACAGTCAGGTACCATGAAAAAACACAATACTACTCATTTTCGTGATAAGCTATTTAAATGTGATTTATTTAATAATTACTCATGCATTGAATCTGGTAGTGAAGTCATTTACATAATTATTGTGATAAATGCAATCACCCATGCATATATTTTAATAAGATAAAATTACATGAAAGGACTCATTCCAGTGAAAATCCATTTCGTGTAAATTATTCTGCGCATGCTAATTGTCTGTAAAAGACACTAAAATAAAAGACACTGGCTGTGCTTTTCAGTGAACTGTAAACTGTGAAGGAATGATTTGGATGCTGGGAGGAGAGCGTATGTCCAGGATGCCAGGCACTGACCTTTTATGCTATTGACGCTGACTTCATGGCCTGGTTGTCAATACTGGTCGTATTTTCAGTCTCGCTCGGTATTGTTCATAGGGTCATCTGGTGCGTGGCACTTAACGGTTTAGCTTAGGTAAATGTTTATATGCGCACGGTTGATGTATAACTGACCGTTATTTGTCGCGCCAGGCAAGGGTTCAATTGTCAAGTGGGTTGGAATTTATCTGTTGTATTTGGGCCACCCTAATTGGCGTACTCAGACACGGCCATTTGATTGTGATATAATTACTCATGCATAACTTCTGGTAGCATATTTCACATTTTTAAAAAATCCCGCATTTTTGGGACATAATTTCAATATTATACCAATAAAGGCGTTGGCTATCCGTTCACTAATTAGCTAGGATAAAGTATCTCTAGTTAAGACTTTGAAATAATGGTCAGTCGAGAAGGGGCCGAACGCGCGTACGTCATTTTTATCATCAGCCGATAACGTAAACAATTAATAGTTTTGTTGCCCATTCTATAGCGACATAATATTATGTAACCGTATGTAATATTATTTTAAACCATACAATAATAATTATTATCTCTGTGCTTAATACAGTTTTTGAATACTTTAAACCCACTTGCTCTAAGAAATCTCGTTTGTGTCATTTTGGATTTGTGTAAGTGGACGTTAGGTCTTAGTGACATAAATTAAAGTGTATCGAACTCCACTACCGTAAGCTTGTTTTTTTTTATCCATATCCAATCCTAATTGGAACACATGGGCCTCCAACGGATTTTGTTTTTACGAGAAACAAATGTCATCCACTTTCTCAACCTATTAAGTCCATACTCTGACCCTACACAAATTCATAAACAATATGTGTACATGCCAGACCCAGCATTTGAACCTGGGACCAACGACGCTTAAGACGTGCGGTCATCGTGGGATTAGCTAGTTCATAGCTTTGTTTAGGGGATCCGACAATATTAACGAGTGGTGCAAGACTAGTCAATGAGCTCCCCAAACACGTAGATATGTTTTTTGTCTTTAAAATTTTATTTCTCTGGTTAAAATTGTACTAAGGGTCTGAAGTAAGTATGTTTTTATTATTTTTATTTTATATATGTAGGTATCTATTCTCTTCTTCTCTATTTGTGATATTTGTGATATTAGAAATCTCATGTTGTGTACGTCTTGAATTTAGATTTGTTATCTCCTCAATGTCTTGTTTTCTTAAATAAATATAAATAATCATATAATAATAATAATTAATTATAAGTTCCTATCTACGTTCCTATTTATAATGATTTACAATTAAGAATTTAAACAATGTCTCACATTTATAAAAATAATTAGCCTGTATAAGAAATATAACTACAATACCAGTTAAATAGTGTGTTTAATTACTTCCACTAATTGAAATTATCACATCGTCACCTATTAACATAAAAACGTATAACAAAAAGTCAATTTTTTCAGGAGGCAAAACAAACATTTTTTTTGTTCAAGCGTTTTATGCAAAACTAAGAATCGTAGAAAAATGAAATTTGGTTTTCTTTTTTAAACAACTTTTTTTTATTATATATTAAAAAAGTCGATCTACTTACGATTTCGTGTTGCCAACAAATTTTCAGTCCATCACTGGTAAATACTAAGGTTTCAAAAAATGAGAGTCATTATTTATTTTTCAAGTATGTTTATAATTAAAACTATATAGATTGAAATTATTTATATAGTTATTAAAACCTGCCTTGCCAAAAAATGATCGATTAAAATATTCTTATTTCTATAAAATATCTAAAATGATTTAATGGCAACTTTAGATATTTTATAAACAAACTAATATCTTTTTACTATTATCGTGGTACTAGGTCTTGGATCTACATATTATTGTAGTCATGGTGATTGAACTAAAAGAACATAACTACGTTTGACTTACAAAGTTTAGTGTGCAATATTTATATTGGACTTTAAAAGTCTACCTCCACCCTTCGCCACAGCAAAACACGTACATAAAATTGTGAAGGAAGTTAATCATAACATAAACAATACGTGTAAACATCGTTTTATTTATGAAACGATTTTGGTTTTAAATAATTTCCAATTCTTAACTTTCTTAAAATAACAATTCAGGTTTTCATAAACATACATTTTTCATAGTTTTAATTTATTCGAGTGGAAATTTCCAATGATTACAACACCACAACCAGAGTTGATTTAATTATCAATAGTCAGATACAGCCTCATACACAAAATGGCAAAATAATTAGGATTGAATTGGATTGCAACATAAAGATGCCACAAAACGACAGCTTATTGCAAAGATCTATATGATATTCACTACTGCTAGGGGCGCGAGTTAAAAATGCATATAAGTATACCTTAACATAAATTTATAGGGGTTCGTACCACTATGAATCATGTATTTTAGGAATAAGAAGTTTCCAACGTGCATATTATACGTTGCAATGAAAAGGTTATAGGCTTTTCTCCAGTATGTCATTTCATGTTTTTTATGATCAACAAGTTGTTAACATTTATGTGAAAAAAGGGTGCATTTATAATGTTTTACACATTATAAATTATGTCACGTATTTTAAGAAAGGGACGTTTCGATCGTCCATATGAATATACATTGCAATTAAAAGGTTAAACACCAGCATGTGATATTAAATGACTTTTAAGATTACTAATATGAAGACGCATTGAATTTATGAGGTTATTCGCCAGAATGTAATTTTTTATGTGTTTTAAGATTATTAGGGTGCGGAGGTCTGTATGAGCACATACTGCATTTATATTGCTTTTCACGAGTATGTTTTATTTCGGGTTTCATAATTATGTTATCCAATTTGTGAGCAGCATCTATCTTTATGAACATACATTGTATTTATAAAGTTTTTCAACAATATGTAATTTTTTGCGTTATAATATAACCAAGTTGCGAGCAGCTGTAACAGCATAAATTGCATTTATAAGAATTTTTATTAGTATGCTAATGTTTTTTAAGAGTACATACTAAGTTGCGAGCATCTGTGTACACACATGCAATTAAGAGGTTTTTCACCAAATGCTTCATTTTAAATAAATAACTTAGTTGCGAGCATCTATATAAACAAACATTGCATTAATACGATTTTTCGACAGTATGTGTCATTTCATGGTGTTTAGGACTACTAAGATGCGAGCATCTACATTTGCATACCTCTCATTTATGACGTTTTACACTTGTATGTGTCATTTCATGTCTTTTAAGATTACTCAGTTGCGAGCATCTATATAGGCATACCTTGCATTTATGACGCTTTTCACCTGTGTGTGTCATTTCATGGTTTTTAAGATTACTAAGATGCGAGCATCGATATTTGCATACCTTTCATTTATGACGTTTTACACCTGTATGTGTCATTTCATGTCTTTTAAGAAGACCAAATGTCGAGCATCTATAAAGGCATACCTTGCATTTATGACGTTTTTCACTTGTGTGTCATTTTATGGTATTAAAGACTACTAAATCGCGATCATCTATATGGACATTCTTTCATTTATGTGGTTTGACACCTGTGTGTATCATTTCACGGTTTTTAAGGTTAACAAGTTGCGAGCATCTATATAAGCATACCTTGCATTTATGAGGTTATACACCTTTGTGTGTCATTTAATGTTTTTGAAGAGTACTAAGTTGCAAATATTTATATGAGCACACCTTGCATTTATGAGGTTTTTCACCTGTGTGTAGTTTCATGTCTTTTAAGATCACTCAGTTTCGAGCAGCTATATGTGCATTTCTTGCATTTATGAGGTTTTTCACCTGTGTGTGTCATTTCATGGATTTTAAGATAACTCAGTTGCGAACATCTATATGAGCAAACCTTGCATTTATGAGGTTTTTCACCTGTATGTGTCATTTTATGTCTTTTAAGATCACTCAGTTTCGAGCATCTATATGTGCATTCCTTGCAATTATGAGGTTTTTTTCCTAAGTGTGTCGTTTCATGGCTTTTAAGATCTCTCAGTTGCCAGCATCTATATGGGCATACCTTGCATTTATGAGGTTTTTCACCTGTGTGTGTCATTTCATGGTGTATAAGATTACTAAGTTGCGAGCATCTGTATGAGCATACTTTGCATTTATGAGGTTTTACACCTGTGTGTGTTATTTCATGGTTTTTAAGACTAATCAGTTGCGAGCATCTATATGAGCATAACTTGCATTTATGAGGTTTTTCACCTCTGTGTAACATTTCATGGATTTTAAGACTACTTAGTCGCGAGCATCTATATGAGCATACCTTGCATTTATGAGGTTTTTCACCTGTGTGTGTCATTTCATGCATTTTAAGATAACTCAGTTGTGAACATCTATATGAGCATACTTCGCATTTATGAGGTTTTACACCTGTGTGTGTTATTTCATGGTTTTTAAGACTATTAAGATGCGAGCATCTATATGAGCATAACTTGCATTTATGAGGTTTTTCACCTGTGTGTGTCATTTCATGGATTTTAAGACTACTAAGTCGCAAGCATTTATATGAGCATACCTTGCATTTATGAGGTTTTTCACCTGTGTGTGTCATTTCATGAATTTTAAGATAACTCAGTTGTGAACATCTATATGTGCATACTTTGCATTTATGAGGTTTTACACCTGTGTGTGTTATTTCATGGTTTTTAAGACTATTCAGTTGCGAGCATCTATATGAGCATAACTTGCATTTATGAGGTTTTTCACCTGTGTGTGTCATTTCATGGATTTTAAGACTACTTAGTCGCGAGCATCTATATGAGCATACCTTGCATTTATGAGGTTTTTCACCTGTGTGTGTCATTTCATGTTTTTTAAGACTACTAAGTTGCGAGCACCTATATGTGCATACCTTGCATTTATGAGGTTTTACACCTGTGTGTGTCATTTCATGGATTTTAAGAGAACTCATTTGTGAACATCTATATGAGCATACCTTGCATTTATGAGGTTTTTCAGCTGTTTGTGTCATTTTCTGTCTTTTAATAACACTCAGTTTCGAGCATCTATATGTGCATACCTTGCATTTATGAGGTTTTTCATATGTGTGTGTCATTTTACGTGTTTTGAGATGATATAGTTGCGAGAATATATCGTCTTGTTTTTGATCAGTAATCACGTCTGTGTGAATTATTTTGTGACTTTTAAGAGCACTTTCGCATCCAAAAACTGCATTGCAAAAGCTGCAAATTAAATTACGTGAGAAATGTACTACTTTTCTCAGAATAAGTCGAAGTTCCTTCTGAGTTTCTCGTGCTGAGATTTCTCTCTTGATGTTTTGTTCATCTATCGTCACTTCTGAATACCGTATCATTCTACCTTGGATTCCATCAGGCGAGGATTGTTGAAACCTGTCCACATCGTGATGTTTTGTGAAAACGCCTTTAGTAGAAACCTAGAAAGACCAAAATAATTGATCCCATTATTATTATAAATAAGCTTACACAATGTTCTATTTGAGTATGCCTTTCAGCATCTTCAAACATTAAAGCGTCGTGAGAATGAAAATGACAATAAAAATGGTAATATTAGCAACATAGATATTAAATACAAACAATGTTACGGAATGATCCCCAAATAGTTTTAAAAAATTCACCTAAATGTAGCATTGAAAAGCAAAAAAGACAATGACACAATTGTGGTACTGCTCTTGGTAATATGTGTAAATTTATTATAGATTTGAATGCAAAATTTTAGATTGATGTGAATGAGATAGTTTCACATTACTGTGTTTATTTCTAATATTTCTCGATAAAATAATTTAAGACACCAGAATAACGTACATATTATGAGGCAGTTTTGCACCCTGTTCGATTAAAAATATTGTAAGCTTCGTGTAGTAACTATTAATTTCTTTGTCAGTGTGTTATAAGAGAGTGTGCATAGTGTAAGAAGATGTCGAAAGGCGATAAGGTCACAAACAATATTCAAATTGAGAGAATTTATATTCAAATTTTATCTAAAGTTACCTCGACCAACAGTATAAAAATTGATAAAAAGACAAAACAGAATTAACTGAACATGAAATCGATTCTACTTAAAGATGGCTAAAATTATTAAAGAATGCATTATCATCGTGTTTTGATATATTCTAAAAGTTTCAAATGTCTAGCTAGAGTTAGTTAAAAATCGTATAAATAATAAAAAAATAGTAGGGAAAGTTAAAAATTGATTGCAAGATTTGTACCGGACAAATAAGAATACGAGCTAAGAAAAACATTGTAAAATAAAAACATATTAGCGGCATTATCTAGAATAATATGGGGTTGTTTTTAGTCTGAATAATATCAAAGGCAGCACTGTGTCAAGGGATGTCACTTCATGTTCAATCTATTCACATAGCCACACCAGTTCTTCGTGTATATACAAGGCATGAAGATGATAGTGTAAATTACTAATAATATCATAGGTATAAGGTGACAATAGAACATATATTACAGTGGTGAAGGGTGAAGGTAGGCTGTTACGATCCGCCATAAATAAGCACACTAAACTTTGACAGACAAATGTATGTGTTTTCATTGAAATAAGACTACAGTTATAGAGGGTGTTGCTTAGTTTTTAAAATTCAATTAAACCCTGCGAAACCAAGCCATGATAGTTAATAGTACATACCTAAACATATTCGCTTATCTATAAAATATTTATAATCATCCAATTAAATCATACATAACTTTGAATATTTTATTGGGACAATAATATTTTTATATCTGTATAGTTTGGTTGGGCAGGACTATGAATTTAAATAAATGAACCGGCAATATGTGTAATATGTATTCATAATCCTAAGAAAACAAATAAGTATAATTAAAAAAGTGTGTACAATTTTGTCGTATCGCCCACCAAAACTATTATGGTTTGGTGAGGAAGGGTTGATTGATTTTGACTGACAAAGTTTAATGTCCACTATTTGAAACGGTTCTTAACTGCCTACCTCCACCCTTCGCCACTGATATAATCATAGCCGATACGACTGGCTGGGAAAATTACGGATATTTATTGAAATTTTAAGCGTAAACCTTCGATAAAAATCGGCGAATAGAGAAGCAAATGTTACAATATATAAAATTGAATATACCTTATGTCCGGGTGTGTTATCTGAATGCGAACATCCGGGTTGAGGATCTTCATCAGAAAATGGTGGCATTTTATCTTCAGTGAGTTCGCGCTTTATATCAGTCTCAGCTTTGATACCAGTGACACCCGTCACAGCGAACTGAAATAAACAACGTTTCATAAAGCATGTTGTCAATATTTACATATAACAAATAAAAATGTTATTACCTAGGAAGAAGTAGGCTGTTGAAATCCGACATAAATAGTGCACACCAAACATTATCAGGCATACTTATTTGTTTTCATTAAATCGAATTTTGTGAAAATTGGACTTGATCCATAATATTATTGTGAACATATTATAACTGTGTCCGATCCTAATAGAGTCACATGGGCCTCCTCAGAGTGGAGGTTTGTATTACCAGATTTTGTTTTTACGTGAAATGGATGTCAGCCACTTGCTCAACCTATTAGGTCCATAATCTGACTAATACACAAATTGAAAAACAATATGTGTACCTGCCAGACCCAGGATTCTAACCTGTGACCCACGACGCTATAGTACGATGTGACACTGTAAACATAAGTACTTATTACGTATTATTGCAGAACCCATTTTGTAATTCGAAGAAAAGACCACTGAAGGTATAAACCTTTTGTTCCTTCCGATTTAAAAATAATATTGTCCAGCAAGAAAAGACTAGCAATTCGATGGCCTAATGTTAATACCCCGTAAGTGACTTTTAACAAATTGTGCAGGAAGCTTAAAAAAACTGAATATTGAATATTGAACTGAAAAAAAAGAATTAAGTATCCGTTACGTAAAAATTGGTCAAGCAAAGCATATAACAACTGTACTAATAAAATGATAAAAGCCAATAAAATGTGACATACTTTTTATAAAAATAAACATCCAAATTTGTTATATTACTTGCTGTTTTACCTGTTAAATAATTCGAAAGTGACATTTTGAAAATGAATTCAACACACGTCATACAACACGCTTAACAGCTTAGAGGCAAGATACGGACTATTACAGGTTTATTCCTGCAATGTTCAGATACGGGAAATTACTATAATGGCTGTATCATTTTTGTTAAATTAATTACAGATATGGGAATTTCACATTCCATGAACAGTATTTATGTTGTTTTTAGTACTTACATCAAAAAGACATTTTCGTCATATATGTCGGATACGGGGTATTGACATTAGAACATCCAATAGTTAATTTTTTGCTTAATTCCGTTTAGAAATTGACTGCGCATTTGTCGACAAAATTATGAATACCTTCGCTTAAACAAACAAAGGATCTACTTACCACTTTTAAGGAGATAATATTGCTGTCGTCCTCGATATTTTCCTGTTTGACTGACACGTCAAATTGACCCTTGCCCTTGAAGTGATTGACGTCTTTCCATTGGTATGCACCGTCGCCGATTACCTCCGCCGTTTCATCAGGCAATAATTCATCGCTTGTTTCGGTTTTTATATCCATTTTATGCGGTATTTGATATCAGAATCTGTCAATAGCTTCACGACCACGTGCGTCTTGTTTTAATAGATAATATACAATGGCATAGACAAAATGGATTCAATCAAATTACCATAGACATCAGGTGATCGACCACAAAGAAAATTAATAATACTGACAATATTGAATTGAGCAGTAACTATCAATATAAATACAGTGATATTGCTGTAAAGATCTACCTTTAACAGGGGACATACTTACCTAAAATATTACTGTGATCAATTAATAAAAAGTTTTGGTGAACCCTACTTTAAATTATTTTTCACTGGTCCACCAGGTAAATGTAGGTACCTACCTACCACCATTAAATTGACATGGAAATGGTTTCATTTTTGCTTAAATTTTGCCAATCATTCTCAAAGCACAAAACTCTTCTTTACTGTAAATAAAAAAAAATTCGCATTCGCTTCGGCATTTTTGTAAAACGGGGTAACTTTATGCCTAACATTGTAATTAGGTAGGTGCGTAGTGTAAAATAAAGTCATAATTAGGTACCTAGTTTATTTATTATTTTAAAGGTAATAAATAAGATAATATAACACGTCCAGCTACCTACTTTTACATTGAAATACCTACGGAAAATGGATTTAACATGCGAATTAGATGATGACCATTTTTTTTGTTTTTACCCAACAGCCAAGGCGCTGACTTTAACGTAAAACAAGAAATGCCAACGAATCCAACTACCTACAGTTTTAAGGTTAGTTTATCCTATACGGACTAGGTAGGTAGGTAGTTATCTAGGTACTCTATGACAACATCTTCTTGGCTACGTGTTAAAACTTTGAACTAACATGCTTCTCCCATTTTTAACCGCATTTCCATTATAAAATAACAAGCTCCTACCATTTAGTCGACAACAGCGCCTTCCTTCAACAATATTCGTTTGTTGTATGTATCCGTTATTTTCTAATGCTATGAATCACCAGATTTAAACTATTTTATTTTTTCAATATGATGAATCACTCAATTAATTTTAACAAAAGCTAGTTACGTTGTTTTTTATTTTTACCTAAATGATTGTAACTGTAAAAAATATCTAATTTTAAAAGTATAACTTTACTCATGTGCCTATACTTCGATTCAAAAAATATTATTTGCTCTATTTTTATGGAAACACCAACCTTGACGATCCATTTTCCGACAAAATGCTCACACCATAGCCCAAATATTGAAGCATGGATACTATTATCAAGCGCGATCCTGATGAGGAAGTGCAGCCTTGGTTTGAAGTACCAATAATTACGAACCCAAACGTTCCGGAAGCCCCCACCATAAAGCAAGAGAATGCTGATGATTCAGGTTACAAGTTTGAGGTTAGATTTTTAAGAATCTGTCAAATAGGTAAAAACCAGTCTGGAGTATAATGTTTCCATATTTTTTACGAGCAATTTAATCAATTCGAAATCAATTAATATTTTATATTACCTAGTAATAATTGTCCACCATTATGTAGGTACGTGGTAGGCTTATACCCCGTTTACATGTGCAAGGATTTACTGCTGACAGTACGTTTTATCGCGGCCATGACAAGAAAATACACGTGTAAACACGTATTGTCATGCAAGTTGCAAATTGCATCCATGAATCAAAAAAGACAGTTGGGATTTTTCGAATTGCGCCAGCGCAGTAGAACGATAGTGGCGAACCTGCCGGCAAAAAAACATATTACACCTCTCATTTTGAGGTTCACCGATTTTTTTACCATGAAATGATAACATCGCGTCTCGCTTACTCTTGGTGAATGAGATTGGAGAGGGTCAGCACTTTTACGTGTAAACAAATTATTGTCACTATAGTTTAAAATACTCACGATTGCTGCAAATAAATCCATACACGTGTACAGGTGCTATTAATCTACCTATGCTGCTAGATAGCTGTATCTTACTAAAAGATACAGCGATTTTAAACGAATATTGGTTAAAACTTACTAACTGTCTAGCACATTTCGTGATTGTATTTAACTTTCTTATCATAATATCATAGCATAATTATACCTACTCAATTTTGTGTATTAAAATAATAAACATTGCATGGGTAGGTAAATATTTTTTAATTCTGTTTGCAAACGTACGCTAACTTGTCTAAAATAACATACACTTCAATTCTCCTACAGATATCAGAAATATAACGGTACATGGGCTATACTATTTATATTATAATGTGATCATATAGTATTATGTTCCTTTCAGTACCCTGCAAAACCTGAGACTGACTACGGGTCTGTTGACGTCAAGCGCGAGCTTGTCGAAGATACAGTACACCCATTGTATGATGAAGATCCTCAACCAGGATGCTCGTATTCAGAAGACAGACCAGTACAACAGGTATGTCTGATTTTAGATGTAAAGATTTCATCTCCTCAGTGACGTCTTCTGTCAAAGGTCGGCAATCGAACTGCATTCTATCTCAATTCTGGATCAGCTATAACTATGTCACTTCTTCATTGAGGTAACTCTATTTAGGTACCCACATTCATATACGTACTTGAATTAGTTAAGTATTTGATCGTTGTACCTGTGTGTGCTAGCTGATGACTATATTATTAAGATTTTTGAATTTATACTTCTTTTGACGCGTTTGGGAAATCAGATCAGAGTGTATTTTTGACGTGTGACATGACGTAACACATAATTTATTTTTTCACGCGAAAAAAAACGCTTTCGATTGGATTCGAACCATCGATTGATCGGTTATCAGCCGAACGCACTACCTTTACATCACAGTATGGTCTGCAATCGTGACGATTATACAGTATAATATTATTATAGTTTAGAATTGTTCCGTTGCCTAGGCAGCGAATTTGTTATTGTAAGCCATTTGCAATTCCTTACGTAGACAAACGATTAATCGCCAGAGTGACCGTTGGTACTTTAAAAATAAAAACAACAAAAAATAATTATATAATTTAGTAATATAAGTTAAAGTTTATAGAAATAAACCAACGGCGTTCCAATAAGCGGTTCTGAGTGTGTAATTTAACAAGATAATAATTAACAGCTAGTCGAAGAATCTAGTTTATCACAAGTTTTGTTTGTGTTTTGATAGGCCAAAGAAGTATAACTTCTAACGCGCGTACATAAGTACACACATCGATTGTTTTTGATTACTTTTCACATTTGAAACCCACCATCACTCCATAGTTTGTATGTTCAATTCTATTTAAATACCAAAGCTATTCCGTTTGTGTGAGAGCATTCACTTATTTTCGCTATTCACCCTTTTTAACATACTACAGTAAGTAAATTACTTTGCTGGAGATAAAATTTGTTGGATTCTTTCACTTCATTAAGGGGGCACATGAACGTCGTAGGTCAAAATTGAGTTTTTTTTTGTATTTTCAAACCATGATCCTGGACATTCCTTAAACGTTGTAGATAATTATTTATGTAATTTTGAAGCCTTATTATCCTTTATATTTATTTTAAACATTTTATGACTGCATACAGTATTTTTATTACATAAAATAGTATTCTTTTAAACCTCTCGCTCTAATGTTTTAGAATATAGTCATATTTCGGTACATAAATGTGCAGTGGTGTTAAGATTTTTTAGATTTATTAATTTTTAAACGCATTTATAAAACCATTAGTATAATTAATGACGAGATAATTTTAGTAAAATATTTACGATAAAAAATAATATTGATAATCTCTGTGATCCCAAATTTAACAAGACTTAGGCATTTTATTATTCAAAAAATTGGCAAGATTAACACATTTTAAGATAAATCATTATAAAGCAATCATTATTCGTAAAATATTTATCACACTTGAATGGTCAAAAACATAGCTTATAATAAGTATCTTTAGATTTATCTTCAAATGTGTTAATCTTGCCAATTTTTTGAATAATAAAATGCCTAAGTCTTGTTAAATTTGGGATCACAGAGATTATCAATATTATTTTTTATCGTAAATATTTTACTAAAATTATCTCGTCATTAATTATACTAATGGTTTTATAAATGCGTTTAAAAATTAATAAATCTAAAAAATCTTAACACCACTTCACATGGACGTACTGAAATATGACTATATTCTAAAACACTAGAGCGAGAGGTTTAAAAGAATACTATTTTATGTAATAAAAATACTTTATGCTGTCATCAAATATTTAAAATAAATATAAAGGATAATAAGGCTTAAAAATTATATAAATAGATTATCTACAACGTTTAAGGAATGTCCAGGATCATGGTTTGAAAATACAAAAAAACTCAATTTTGACCTACGACGAGCATGTGCCCCCTTAAACAACATATGTAATTAATGACAACCATAACCTCATGTGACTGAATAATTTACTTAGTACCTAGTTAGTAGGGTAATTTATCATGTTTATGTATCAATGTAATAATTTTAGGTACAAAAAGTAAGCCGTCAAATTGTCTATCTCGCTCTAAAAGTTAATAAAAGAGGGGGTGTTAAAGCATATTATCACTG
This sequence comes from Rhyacophila brunnea, assembly GCF_057557595.1. Classification (NCBI taxonomy): domain Eukaryota; kingdom Metazoa; phylum Arthropoda; class Insecta; order Trichoptera; family Rhyacophilidae; genus Rhyacophila; species Rhyacophila brunnea. Next base: position 34,828,115 of record NW_028232785.1, read on the forward strand.
TTTGATAGTTTAGCTTCAGGCGGTTAATTTATTGTAACAATTAGCCGTCTCAATACATAAATATAAAAATACTACCCTCGATAGCCACCGATAACACCCTTTTTATAGAATAGATGGGCTGGGATGCATAATAATATAGACTATTTCTTCATCATCATCAGCCTGTATCTATCCACTGCTGAATAAAGGCTTTTCCAAGCTTATTCCACTTCTCTCAGTACTGTGCGTTGCGTTGCCACGTACTTCAGCAGAATTTTATCATTTCATCGATCCAGCGGCCTCTAGGTTTACCTTGTGTAAGTTTTGTACCTCATAGTACCCTTGAATGACTATATTTGTCCAACGATTGTCCCTTCTTCGAGCTATGTGTCCAGCCTATTTCAATTTGAGGCCTTTAGCAAACTATATTACGAATGAAAACAATTTAAAACTTATTAATTCTGGCAATGAATCTCATAGTAAACAATTTCAAAGTCATTGACGATTTTTTTTAAATCAACATCAAAATGGAGATTTTTTTATGTACGTGCATATCTTATTAAACTATGTATCATTATTACTATGAAAAAACCGCCTAATTATGTCAATATACGTGGATAATATCTACCAGTAGCGAAGACTCCATACTAGGCGATTACTTAAAGCCTACCTTCTTAAGAAAAATATTTTTTAATTGCATATTGACATATTTATATACTTAATCACTTCATTATTTTATGTTATATAAAAATAATTTATTTTGCCAATGAGAGATCTCGTATATTTCGGAATGTATTACAGGATTACACAGTTTACAAAACAATTGCAAATGTATTAAAAAATATACCACAGCGCGCCGTAGATAAATAATAAACGCCGCTACGTCTCGACGTAAATAAATCTCCGATTATGTGTGAAATAATTCTAAATTTTTTTCGTATGGACTTTACGTCTCGTAACCTCAGCAAACCTGCTGATTTGTACGAAATAAGGTAAGTTTCTATCGCAGAGCCTAAAACATTCGCGCACAATAATGTGGTCACGACTGCGCACTTTGTCCAGAATCATTAATAATTGGATAATTAAAAAAATAATTTCAACGGCGTTTAATGGAATATTAATAAATAAGTAAGTATAGATTGTTTTTATAAATAAAAATAAAGTTTATCCAATGATTTTTGATGGGTATACATGTTTTGAAAAATACGAAATTTAAACACATCGCTCATTATTATGTCGTCAATGAGTTTTTGAAGTTTCATTAAATAAGTGTGTCGTTGTCATTTACTAGTGTGTACCTATTCATTAGTAGTAAATATTGTACTATTGTCGTAAGTATACATGACAAGTGGGCTCTTTTTATCAGATCTCCACAGCCTACCTCTTTCCAAAAGTCACCCTTCGCCACTGAATTATCTACCATATGCATGGTTATTATGTCTCTTAATATTGTACATTTCTAAATACTGTCATGATAATATAAATATAATTAATAACATGTAGGTACCTAATTGCTTTATGATGATAATATATCAAACTTTTTAATCTTATATTATATTATTATTGTATAAAGGGAAAACTGTTAAAAAAATAAAATGATAAGTATTACATGCGTAAAATAATATATCTGCAGCTCTATGAAGTTGGCTTCATCCAGTATATAGTAATACTTTATAGTTGTCTGGCAACACATTTTGCATTCAGTGATCTTCACTCTCTAGTCAAGAAATATGTTAGTAGTATGACCAATAATTATTGATTTCTGATTCCTCATCATATTGTATTAAATTCCTAATAACTGACTTCATGCCGCTTCAGTACCTCAATATTATTATAATATGTAGTGTTTTCTGATAAGCAAGGTGTATTAGTGTATTAATTTATTTAATTTATTTTTGAACAGAGAATATCTTACCTAGTATACATATCTTTTAGTATGATAATTAACATCTGTAGTATAGTTTTCCAGGGGTGAAGGGTAGAGGTAGGCTATTGAGATCAGGCGAAAACTAATATTTGAGAAATTTTGGCATGCGTACATAATAAGTTTCGCAAATCCTGGTATAGTCCATTTTTATTAGGATGTGTGCAGTTACATTTTTATTGGTATTTTCAGTCCACGACTACGAGTATTACTGAATCTGAGACTGGTTATGAGAAAGTCGATGTCAAAGACGAGTTTGTCAAAAACACTTTACGCCAATTTTACATTGAGGACCCTGAAGTTAATTTTTCTGCACCAGAAAGCAGTCTGGAAGATCGGGTACGTTCAATTATATGTATATGGCCAGCGCCATCTTTAGATTAATAAAGCCCGAGCATATCTTTTTTCACAAGCAACGAGTGGTCCACTGATTAGCAGTCAAAATCACTTCCCAGATTGCTTGACACATTGATTCGTCCTTTCTCGTTTCAAATTGAATTATAAAAAATTCTCAAATAAAATATATTAACTATCAGTGTTATTTTTAAATAATATACATTCCTATTATTCATCAGCTGTCAAAGTCAGACTAGTCCTTCACACAAAAACCGGTAGTAATATTATTGATTTCCAAAAAATATGTAGCAATGATCTATGCATTACACTTGTAGAAGGTGTGTTAATGTTAGTGTATTATTTATCATGTATCTCATCTATCCAACTCAAACCATTCCCTGTGTGAACACGACAGAAGCGTTAGTATGAGCACTCTATAGAACAATGACATAGAATGACAGGTCATCCATTGACAACAACGGGAGCGGCCGAAAAAATAGGAGCAGTCGTTGTGAATGTATCGGCTTTCTACTTGAGTCGGCAATGATATGAACCAAAAGTAAATGTCACTGTAAATATCAGAATTGTACCTGTAGCATTCTGGTAGGGCAGAGGATAGGTATTGCATATGTAAGACAGTAGTAGTTCTTCGTGATGATGGAGGAGACGAGAATTTATTTACTATTTCAAATAACTACAAGGGTACAATCGATGCAATACAAAAAACATAACGTAATTTCGGTGCGATGTGTCTTTAACGGAAACCTGCAATCGAGTGAGTGTACAATCGATTCTGACCGGCTTACTATAAAATAATATGTTGAAATCATTATGAAATAATCTCTTACGACCATGTGCGATCCTAATAGGATCATATGGGCCTCCACAGGGTAGAGGTTTGTGTTAACATATTTTGTTTTGAAAAAAAGCAGCGCCTATTAATAAAATAATGTGAAAAGTACATTAGCAAACTAACAAAGAACTCAGTAAATAGATTTTTGTTTGCTTCAATATATCTTGCGTAGAAATCATTGAAATGTGGAGACATGGCAAACTTACTTTTTTGTAATTTTGATTTCCTAACTCCAATTTTTTTACGAATGCCTTGACTTTGTCTTTTTAAATCAGTGAATGCATTTTAGTAGTCCTTGCATTGATTTATTCACTCATTTTTTTTTTTAAATTTTAACCAAATAGACAAGTTTCACAACAAAATTTTAGTTCCTAAACAAATTTGCCTCAAATTTCAACGTTATGATTATTTGACCCATTTACTTCTTTTTTAACGAGATAGCCAGCGCGCTTCAAATAGTAATATAAAAGTGAGGTACCTGGGGTGTATGTGGGTACTTGTACTGCGGCTGTATTTTTTTTTTGACCATGTCCGATCCTAATAGGATCATATGGGCCTCCACAGGGTAGAGGTTTGTATTAACAGATTTTGTTTTTTTACGAGAAATGGATGTCAGCCACTTGCTCAACCTATTAGGTCCATTCCCTGACTCACACACAAATTACAAAACAATATGTGTACTTGCCAGACCCAGGATTCGAACCTGAGACCCACGGCGTGATAGTCCAACGCTTAAGCCGCGCGGCCACCGTGGATGGCTGTATTAATTATGTTAAACTCCGCGCCACCCATTTTGGAAATCGCTTTTTTAATGTGTGATGGGTAATTCTCTCCCCAAGTTTTGATGAAAAATTTGCTGTACAGCTCGTGGGTCGCAATAAAATTATGGCGGGCCGCCAGTTGGACACCGCTGCTCTGACGCATGCACAATAATTAACTTTTTCAAATTGCAGGTTCGCTATCTCATAGCATTACTAAATCATTTTATATATGGGTACTGACTATTGTATTGACTACTGAAAAAATTTATATAATAAATAATATTATAATATTGAGATCTGGGTTACAGGAATCCGATGACAGCCACACTTAACTTAATTTAATACGTTGATTAACAATTGATTTTAATATAACAATACTAATTTCCTTATAGAGTTCTACCCTGAGAATGGTCACAAAACGTTCCAATAAGTACGAAATTCGATTGAGCGATGTGGATGTAAATACATCTTTCAAAGGGAGTGATATCGAAAATCATTCGGAACCTACATCCAAGATATTCAAGAAAGGATGATACAGCGCCCTGAGATAACAAAAGATGAAAAAAGCATGAAGCAAGAACACAGCGGTGTACAGCAATATCATTGCAATGATTGCTCATTTAAATGCTGGCAACTCAGTCAACTTAACATACATAAAATGACACATAGTTTTGAAAAAGCACATCAATGTCCTGTTTGTCCCTTAAAATTTGCTTTTGTTAGTGCGCTCAAAAGACATACAATAATTACGCACATTGGTGAAAAACCTTATCAATGCGATATTTGTTCATATAAATGCACGCAAAGTAATACTCTCAAAAAGCATAAAAGGACACATTCTGGTGACAAGCCATATCATTGCAATGTATGCTCATATCAGTGCTCAGACTTAGGTAATCTCAAAAGACACCAGGTAAAACATGTTGAAAAAACAAATCAATGTGCTTTTTGTTCATTAAAATTTACGTTGGTTAGTGATCTCGAAAAACATAAAGTGATACATACTCGTGAAAAACCTCATCAATGCGATATATGTTCTTACAAATGCACGCGAATTGATATGAAAAAACATAAAAGGATGCATGCAGTTGAAAAAGCAAGTCATTGTGAAGAAAGTTCATTTAAATGCTCAGACATACCTACTTTAAAAACGCACGAGAAAACATGCATTGATAAAAAACCTTATCAATGTGGTTTTTGTTCATTAAAATTTACGTTGATTAGTGATCTCGATAAACATAAAATGATACATTCTGGCGAAAAAGCACTTCAATATGATGTTTGCTCATTGAAATTCGCGTTAGCTAATGATCTCAAACGACATAAGAAAACACATACTTGTGAAAAACCTTATAAATGCGACATATGTCCATATAAATGCACAAACCTGTGTATCCTTAGAAAGCATAAATTGGTACATTCTGGTGAAAAACCATATCATTGCGATGAATTTTTATTCAAATGTTCGCAAATAGGTAATCTAAAATCTCATAAAAAGACACATTCTGGCGAAAAACCTCACAAATGCGATGTTTGTGAATCCAAGTTCACGCAACTTTATACTCTTAAAAAGCATAAAAAGACACGTCATACTAATAATTAATCACAATTATTGTCAATACTAGCACACAAACCGGGCGAGGTACAAAAACAACGTTGCTGTATATTTTGTCAATGGCGTACGGCTAAAATATAGAAATTATTATAAATATTATGTAGATTAAGTAGTTTTTTTTATATACTTAATTAAAAATATTACAGATAATAAACTGAAGATTATAGTGTCAAATATTGGTATGTCTTGTTAGACCCCTGTTCATATTACTATGAGTCCGCTCGTAAATGATTCAAGTCTCTGTGTACTCCTCAGAGACATCCTCAAATGGAAAAAAACTTGGGGTTGTGGCTTTAACTACATGTCAATTAATTCCATTTTTCCCAACCGGGCTTCTAGCAGACGTCAAAATGCCTTTGGCTTCCAAGTTCTGTAAGTTTTTTTGAACAGATTTTCCTCAGTAATTTAGCATGTCAACTAAATATACGTTTAATAAACACAATGCAAGCAATTATTTAACTTGCTTTAGTAATATTAGGTATGTAATGTTTTATATTGTGATCTTTTCAATGTATGATTATTTGACACAAACGCAGTAGGTACATATTATTAATATTCTTTTAAAAATGAGTGGCAGTATAACAATAATTGTAAAACTAACTACAATAGCTACGTAATATCTATAAATATTGTTTCCAATCCCAATATTCTGAAAATTTATAATTTTTGTGCCCGCGTTAATTTGGCTGAAATTGTTTCCTTATGTCGGGGTCACCAGGCACCAATAGGGAGGGCTGTGCGGCTGGTCAATGAACTACCTAGGAATGTTAGACATTTTTAGCGATGTACTCTGTTTTTAAAATTGTATTGTTTAATTAGTATTTTTTTTTAAATTATTTTTATTATTTTATTTCTACAAAATTATTTTTTGCCCTGTTTTTTTCTCTACCTCTATTCTTTTCTCGTTGATTTGCTTGTACTTTTTATTCTAATATTCGTTGTGATTGTCTTGAATTAATATTTTTTTTTTATTCTCACCTGTAATTTTTTTAAATTAATAAAAAAAAAAATACTTTTTACATGAATAATAACATTCAATTATTTTGTATTCGCAGAGTTTCGGAATAATATACAAAATCGTCAATAAATAATTCAAAAATAATTGTTTCATCGTGTTTTATTTCTCACTAAAATAGGTATACAATCTACCTGCATTAAGTATCTGATCGTCAGAAATTTAATGCGCATGAAAATAAAGATACTTAATTTATAGCATTTTTTCTATACATTTAAAGCTGTTGGACGCATCAAAGAAAGCCACAAGTCAAATGCGTTTTTTGCAAGCTAGACGCCTATCGACAAATGCTAGGTCTAGCAAACAAACGCTGTAGAAACTGTATCATGAATATGAACTAGCTAAGAGTATGGGATAGAAACCAACCACCAGCGCAAGTTTTATTCTACGGAGTACCTAGGTACCTAAATATTACAGCTGATGAGCATTGCAAGCTTAAATAATTACAAGATAAAAAGAACTTTTAATATACAACGTTTTTAAATTTTTTGGTGAAATATTATACTCAATATGCTCAGACTTGTACTTGATATGAAGTAAATAAAAAACAGAGAAATATAGAAAACTGAAATTTCATTTTGATTTCATAGTAACGCACGTATATATTAATAATTTAGTTGCTCAGACCACCCTCTTAGCAACCATTAATAGTCCAATAGACCAATCCATTCAAAACAGAATTAACTGAAAATGAATTCAATTCTGCTTAAAGTATTAAAAGAATGCACTTGCATCGTGTTCTGATATATTCAAAAAGTTTCGAATGTCTAGCTACTCGGGAAGTTAGTTAAAATCGATTGCAAGATTTGTATTGGATAAACAACCACCGGACAAACAAGAATACGAGCTAAGAAAAACGTTGTAAAATAAAACACAAAATGTTGCAATGCAGTAATTTATTTTATATAAATAAGGCATGTCATGATTCAAAGTTATATATTTGAATTACTGATAATTATTAAAACAGAAATCACAAAATTTAAATACTATTTTTTTTTAAATATTTTAAAACAAGATCTAACAGTCTAGGTAAATTTAAAAAATTCGAAATTCCAGAAAATTATTCATCATTATTTCCAATAAGAGGTCATTCATTTCTGCCTTTTCATCGCAATTTTAGTTCGAAAAGAATATTGGAAATCTATACACATGCAACAATAATATGGCAGAATTCAGGTATCAAAGTCCAAATTTAAGGATATGTATAATGCCAGCGTTCCATTGGCGAGCCAAAAGTCCGAGGACAATACATCGTCCGATTTGTCTATGCTCTGCTACTGATCAACGAACGAATAAAAAGTCGAGCTGTCAATAGTTGCGATTATCGAAATGTTTTCCGATAATCCTATAATTTTGTGTTATTCATATGTAGACTTGCATAAAATAATATAGCAGTGAAAACAACACAATTTGTATTTATGAATATCATAAATACAAATAAAAAAATAATTGGTAAATCTCTCATTTTCTAATGTGTAAATTAACAAATTAATCATTGAAAATGTTTAAAACAATAATAGATTTTTTCGGTCAGAATTATCGCGTATTAATGTCTAATCGAATTTATCGAATTAAGTCTGGCAACTCGGAGAGTAAAATATCTGATATATTTGAAATCCAATGAGCCTAGTCTGCGAATTAAAAAGATCGCAGATCTGGGGTGCTATACGCGAAAAAAAATCCGATGACTGTAAATCGTCTGGCTTAATACCAATAAACAAGAAAAAATATTGATTTTTACAATGAAATAATCCATTGGGAAACGAGATAAGAAATTGAAGTTTTAAATAAAAACATGTTATGTACCGAATTTAATAAAAGCGGATTTCTAAGATGTTATGAAAGTTAAATTAATATTATTACTTTACTATAAATAATATACCATCGTAAATGGCCCGATGTTCGAAATTAGAACTAAGCTCATCACTGTATAAAAAGTATTGAATGCTATGTCAAATGTTAGCATGTGGCGCCCTCACTCGGCAGACAACTTATACTGATGGAGCTAAGTAACTTTTGCTTGATAATTAAAACACCCCACGTCCAGTACTTTTAAACGGCTTTATCTGAGGTGTGGTTTTTTGAACATTTCTTAAATTATTATCTAGTGTGTTCCACTTTTAGCTCACAATTATTTTTTTGATTAAAATAATGTTTACCTTAATTATTCAAGAATATAGTTGTATGGACTTGAGTATCATTTAATAAAATTAGTGATTCGATTATCAACAAGATATAAGATATTAATTTAGGGATCAATCTTTAACTGTCAGCAGATCATTGATCGGCGGATATTTTCACGATATCTATATTTTATATATGAAACTTTCATTTACAATATTTTTGTGTGAGGACTGTGCGGGGATGAAAACATGTGTGCAAACACATTTAGTAGGAACATTGCTCGACACTAGAGCAAACATTACAAATCGTATTTCATAAAACTTGAATACGCTCACTTGATAGATTGTCTTTAGTCAGAAGCGTCAGAGTATGTGGTTTAAAGTACCTAGGTATTGAGTCAAAATCATTTTTGACCACATATTTGAATTATCATAATTTTAAGTTTTATCCAGTTCCCATTCATCACATATACAAGTTAAAACTATCCTCAAAATTATTAAAAAATGTTTCTAATACGTTGTAAAGGCGTTTTTTTTTTAATTATTAAATACAAACCGAGTAATTTTCAATTTTTATTACAATCTGTTTACCTCTAAATCGATGTTTCTTAAACTTGAAAAAAAAATATATACTTAATGATATAATTAATTGCAGTATTTGTTTTGTGAACAGATTCACAATTGTTGTGTTACATAGATAATGGATTTATGTAACTTTTTATCGTAATTTTCATATTAAAACTTGCATCATAATATTACGCCAACCTACATAAATCTACCGAATTTTACACCTATTTTAATACCTGCATAGTAATAACTATATGAGTAATTATTGTAATAATAATATGTATTAACAGTATATGTTTTAAAGTAAAGCTAAATAAGACTAAATTGAGACTTCGTAGCTTAATAAAAAAAAACTATACCTTAATACTATGAAACTTATATCTGACTCCATCATCTAAAATACATTGCATGGCATTACACACATATGCCATTTCATTTAAAATTAGGTTTTATAACGATGACATCGAAATTCTTATTCTACTACGGGTAAAATATTGTATTCTGTATTATCATTCACCTTGTTCGTTTACACAGCACAATCAATCACACGCACTATCAAAATTATGACTAACATTTTATTATCTAAATACGTATAAATTCATTTAGTGATTTTACAAAAAATAATCATTTTAACTCATCAATGAATTTGGGTATACGGTTCGTTTACCCAAGTGACTATTGGATGAGGTTATAAGTTTGGGCCTTGCAATTGTTCCGCGGTGGACGTTAATGGAGGACCAACGCCCCAGGATTGTATCAATATCTAATGTGAGACCCAATTATAACAAATTATCAAGGCTTGATACACACATTCGAAATAATGCGGAAATGTTCAAAAAAAGGCAGCATTCTTTTTCGTACTAACCAAGAAATTGCCAGAATGTTTCATTGAATGACTCAACTCGAATGATGCAATTTTATGCGTTTTGAGATAACTGAGCTGCCCACATTTATATAAGCATCCGTCACAGTGGTGTGACTTCCAGCAGAATGTTCATTTAATGTGTTTTGAGATGACTCATTTTAGTACATTTTATAGGCAAGCGTCGCCTTCTAACGGCTTTTCACCGGTGCATATCATTTTCTGAGATTCTGAAGTACTACAATACGTACATTTATTTGAACATAATAGAAGGCATTAAAGTTGTTTTTCACCAGGAAGTATACGTCATTTTACGTGCTATAAGATTACTAATTTGTAGAATTTTTAAAAAGCATATCGCATTGATAAGGATTTTCACCATTATGTGTCTTTTTCTGTGCTTTGAGATACTTGATTTGCACATTTTTTTATTGTGGTTTTTACCAGAATGTTTCATTTTATGGTTTTAAAGAACGCTAATTTGACCAAATTTTTTAAAACACACATCGGATTGATGTTGTTTATCACCGGTATATGTCCTTTTATGCCGTTTTAAAGACTGACGCTCACAAAATGTTTAAAACACACATCGTATTGTTTTGGTTTTTCACCAGTTTGTCATTTTATGTATCTGAGATGTATTTTTGATGATATTTTTAAAACACTCATCGCATTGTTGTGGTTATTGACCAATATGTGACATTTTATGTTTTTGTAAATAACCAATACGCTGAAATTTTTATAAACACACATCGCATTGATGTGGTTTTTCACCAGTATGTGTCATTTTATGTGTTTTTAAATGACAAATATGCAGAAAATTTTTAGAACACACATTGCATTGATGTGGTTTTTCACCAGTGTGTGTCATTTCCGTTCTTGAGCCTTTTCACAGCCGATTTTATCTCGGCGTGCGTGGGCGGGCAATCGGAAATGTCGGTCGCTCGGGGAATGTCCAAAAGTAAAGCTTCCGCAGATATGTCAAAGGGATCCAAAGGGGGTGGGCGGTTCAGCATTCCGCAGAAATGATTCTTCCAAATCTTCCTGACACATTCTGCGTCAGACTCTATTGCTCCACTGGGACCACGAATGGATTCGGCTATCGGTGAAATCGGCTGTGAAAAGGCTCAAGAACGGAAAGGCACCTGGGGGAGACGGGATTCATCCTGAATTCCTCAAGTACAGCCTGAGCGCAATCCTGCACCCTATGTTTCATTTGATGACAAAGGTGTGGGAAGAAGAGCGCTGTCTAAGGGACTGGGTGAACGGTGAAATCATCACACTTCATAAAAAAGGTGACCCTTTAAGCTGCGACAATTACCGAGGCATTACGCTACTCAGTGTTCCGGGAAAGATTTTGGCAAACATCATTTTGATGAGAATAAGGGACCCTATAATGCACGTCCTCAGGAAAAACCAAGCCGGGTTTCTACCTGGTTGAGCGTGTGCAGACCAAATCCACAACCTTCGATGTCTTCTCCAGCAGAGCCATGAGCTGAACAGTCCGATGGCCTGCTGCTTTGTGGATTATGAGAAGGCGTTCGACAGTCCGCACCGCCCCTCCCTCTGGACGATACTGGGAGCATACGGGATCCCTCCCAAGATCATTGCCATAATCAAAAGCCTGCACGAGAATAGCGAATGCTGTGTCAGAATTGGAGACACTGTCACGGAATGGTTCAGGGTCACAACCGGAGTCAGACAGGGTTGTGTCCTTGCACCGTTTCTCTTCATCATTCTCTTTGACTTCATACTACGGAAGTCAATACCACCCGACCGAGGCATACCTGTTACCCCCACGGTGAAGCTATGCGACCTAGAATATGCCGATGACGCTGTCCTATTCGACAACTCAATCGAGGGCATTCAAGAGACAATCGACAGGTTGCATAACAACTCCTCTCGCGTAGGTTTGAAAATCAACGCGAAGAAAACCAATGTCTTGTGTAATAGCACCTGTCCTGATCCAGATTTCCCTCTGATTAGCGACGGACAAAACATCGAGAGCGTCGACAGCTTCAAGTACCTGGGGATACACATCACGGGAGATGGCATTTTGCAGAAAGAGCTCGCTATCCGAATGGGAATGGCTGGAGCAACATTCAACTCGATGCGAAATGTCTGGGACTCACGATTGTACTCGGTCAAAACCAAATGCCGCCTATTCGACGCTTGCATTCTGACGGTGCTGCTTTACGGTAGCGAATCATGGCACCTTACGAAGGCTCAGAGCAACCGTATACTGAGCTTCGAAAACAGATGTTTGCGACGAATACTGGGTGTGCGGTGGTATGACTTTAGGAGCAACGAGGAGATAAGAGAACGCACCAAGCAGCCTCTCATCACGCTGAAAGTGAAGAGGCGACGTTGGCCCTGGCTCGGCCACGTGCTGCGGATGCCAGAAGAGAACTTCAACCTGGCTTGCCTGTTCTTTAAGCCGACCGGATTCCGGCGTCCTGGAAGGCCGCTAAATACAATCTACAGAGTGTATACGGCGGAGCTACGGGATGCTGGTTTGACCTGGAACGAAGCAAGAAGACTGGCGAGCGACAGGGATTCTTGGAGGCGCCAAGTGGTGTCCATATGCTCCAGTTAAGGGGCGGATATGGCAAAAGAAGAAAGAGAGAAGAAGTGTTTTATTTTATGTTTTTTGAGTTTACTTTTGTTGATGAATTTTTTAATACATACACCGCATTGATGTGGTTTTTCACCAGTATGTGTCATTTTATGTGTTTTTAAATGACAAATATGCAGAAAATTTTTAGAACACACATCGCATTAATGTGGTTTTTCACCAGTGTGTGTCAATTTATGTCTTTTGAGTTTACTTTTGTTAATGAATTTTTTAAAACATACACCGCATTGATGTGGTTTTTCACCATTATGTGTCATTTTATGCGATTTGAGAGTACTAAATTGGGTAAAAAATATAAAACAAACTTCGCATTGATGCAGTTTTTCACGAGTATGTGTCATTTTATGTAATTTTAAATCACTATTTCTCAAGAACTTTTTAGAACACACATCGCATTGATGTGGCTTTTCACCAGTATGTGTCATTTTATGTGTTTTTAAATGACAAATATGCAGAAAATTTTTAAAACACACATCGCATTAATGTGGTTTTTCACCAGTGTGTGTCAATTTATGTCTTTTGAGTTTACTTTTGTTAATGAATTTTTTAAAACATACACCGCATTGATGTGGTTTTTCACCATTATGTGTCATTTTATGCGATTTGAGAGTACTAAATTGGGTAAAAAATATAAAACAAACTTCGCATTGATGCAGTTTTTCACGAGTATGTGTCATTTTATGTAATTTTAAATCACTATTTCTCAAGAACTTTTTAGAACACACATCGCATTGATGTGGCTTTTCACCAGTATGTGTCATTTTATGTGTTTTTAAACTCCAAATATGCAGAAATTTTTTAGAACACACATCGCATTGATGTGGTTTTTCACCAGTGTGTGTCATTTTATGTCTTTTGAGTTTATTTTTGTTGATGAATTTTTTAAAACATACACCGCATTGATGTGGTTTTTCATCAGTATGTGTCATTTTATGCGATTTAAGAGTACTAAATTGTTTAAAAAATTTAAAACAAACGTCGCATTGATGCAGTTTTTCACCAGTATGTGTCATTTTATGTAATTTTAAATCACCATTTCTCATGAACTCTTTAGCACACATCGCATTGATGTGGCTTTTCACCAGTATGTGTCATTTTATGTCTTTTGAGATCACCATATCTCATGAAGTTTTTAGAACACACATCGCATTGATGTGGCTTTTCACCAGTATGTGTCATTTTATGTGTTTTTAAATTACTGATTTTTTTAGAACACACATCGCATTGATGTGGTTTTTCACCAGTGTGTGTCATTTCATGTCTTTTGAGTTTACATTTGTTGATGAATTTTTTAAAACATACACCGCATTGATGTGGTTTTTCACCAGTATGTGTCATTTTATGCGATTTAAGAGTACTAAATTGGGTAAAAAATTTAAAACAAACATCGCATTGATGTCGCTTTTTAACACCATGTGTCTTGTATGAGTTGAGATCCTGAGACTTTATGCATGAAACGTAGTGATGATTTAGATGATTTACAGTTTCAAACACTCCACAACACTTATTGCAAATAAAGTTACGTGGAAAACATGTAACTCTTCTCAACTTAATTCGAACCTCCTTTGACAAGTATAATTTCTGAAATTCATGTTTGATGTTCTGTTCATCGATGGTTATTTCCGAATGCTGCAACATCATTTTTCTGTTTTGATTGATTGCGTGTGCTATTTTGTTGTTACTCGGGTCATTATCAACCGTATCTTTTTTAACGATATCCAATGGTTTACTCTTACGTACTGCAAAACATTTCTGGGTAGAAATCTACAAAAAGAATAGAAGTGTTAAAATGTTCAAATCAATACTATTACAATCAATAAAATATACTTATGTTCCAATGTTTCCCAATATAGCACTGATTTTTTATCGTTTGTAAAGTGTTTTTCTGTCAAAGCGATATGTTACACTGCGCTCACTCGTTGACATTTATGATAAAAATCTTTTTTTTTTTTTAATATGGTAAACATTACAAATTATTGATAGAAGACGTTCATAGCATGACATGGAGAAGGAAATAAACAATAAGTTCTAATGGATTCAAGCTCTGTACTATTCCATTTGATTCGTTTTTTGCGACCCGGATTTCGCCTTTCAACATCTTCAGGGGCCGTGTACACTCACCAAAGGTAAACACACACTGACAAACGAACAATCTTAACTCAAGCTTATATATAAATAAATACAATAAAGTAGGTAAAAATTCCATAACCTATCTATCAAGTCAAAGGTCACAAAAATACAATAAAGAAATTATGAATAGTTGAAGGGTCAGTAAAAAACCTAATTAGTGTAAAACCCTATCGTATCAATAACAATACACCGGATAGCATATTTAAAAAAAACGTCAAAAACTAATTATAGATCATGTCAAACGTACCAGGTCTAATGGCTTGTACTGTAGATTAGAGCAGGCAGGTTGAGGTAATTCAGCATTAATTTGGTGGATTGCATTGTCGACAAATTCTTCTTTGATGGTAACTCCCTCATCATTATTCTCATACTTAATATTCATCAGACCGTTTTCACGCTTCTGAAAATAACAACATTATTAATATTATGTAACAGTATCATTATTACGATAAGCCAGAAAGGGTCTCCCAAAACTCTTTCTTCATTAATTTTTGGTCGCCTATGTATGACAAATTGGCAGCTGAATGTATAATCACCGAACAGCATTCCAATTTTATGGGCAATCCGATAAAATGGTGCACCCTTGCGGTCATACTTGTTTGTTTTAATTCAATTAAGAGTACACATTACAGATGGCTGGGTTAGTTTTTTTAAAATTCATTAAGCCTCTCCTATACCAAAATAAATAAAAAACATTCTTCCATCTATAAATTATCCAAAATACTATATAATTTAATAACATATCGTCGGTGTTTTGTAAAAAGGGCGAATCAACCAAAATGCTATTTTACAGGAGGAGGATTTTTAACTTTGACATTTAATTATTAAATACCTATGGATGATTATAAATTTCTAACAAATACATAATAAAGCTTAGAGGAACTACTGTCTTGATAATATAAAAAAATGTATAAATTTGTATAAAAAGGTCGGAAAAATCATTTTAAATGGATATTCGCCCTTTATGTGTGATAAAAAATACGGAACAGTTGCACGTGATTTGCCCTTAAATATGTGGCTTTCTTAGGGAATAAATATAAGGAAAGTAATTTTATTATGTTTATAATATTTTATTTAAACTTTTACAAGACAAAACAATATAATAGTGAAAGTTAAATTAAATCAAAACCATATTCTAGTAAACATTAAGAGTGTTTTTGTCCTTAAAAGGCATTATATACCTAATCAAAATAGTTATGGGACATCAGATTATTGTTTATTAAGTAAGGACAGATTAACTAGACTGGAGATACAAAATGAATAAAATTGTGTGAAATATTGTTTACACGCTGCGTTTTGGGGTTTTCAATAGTTATACTATCTGAAATATATTGTCTCCGTTCATCTTGGTTGCCATCGTTTTCACCGAGTTTCCAAAATTCCCCAAAAATCTATCATTGCATTTATAATATGTACATTTTCTGCAGAAAAAAATTAAATCGTTTCCTTTGTTGAACAACATTTCCCGCCGCAGATTTATACTCTTTTCCAGCGGCTCTCAGCTGTTTTTTTCTTTCCATAGCCTGATTTCCGGTATTTTATCTTAATGTATATTACATATCGAAACCAAAATTGCTTACCAACTGTACAACACGAAAAGTTAAACAAGAAAACTTACATCTCGCTCATTTTGAGGTAAAGTATGTTGTATCACTCGATGAATACTTAATATTGAATACAAATGCTGTTCAATTACGCATCAGTGACATTGAGCTACTTTATGAGTTGCTTGTTGGCGAATTTACAATCTGCCTATAAAGTCGCTCAGTGTCATCATCGAACAAGTTAACAAGCAGATTGTAAACAATCTACCGAGAAAAGTTGAAAGCCGGTCAACTTTACACGCTACATGCCGGCGTGTGAGCAGTAGAGCGTAGTAGCGACCTCCCGGTAAAAAACGATCTACGTTCTGTCAAAATAGTCGCTAGCTCGTTGGCTTCTCAGCGAATGGAAAGTTTTGCGTGTCATCATCACAATCGCAGTAGCTGAATCGCCCGCTTTTAAATTCGCCAACAAATAGCTCGTAAAGCAGCTTAATGTAATTGTAGCATTAGTAGAAAAAGCCAATAACAATATTTCAAACGATTGTTTAACAAATTGTCAACTAAAACATTCTTTTATCACTAATGGCTCGATGACATCGAGCAACTTTACAAGCTGCTTGTTGGCGAATTTACAATCTGCCTGTAAAGTCGCCAAGTGTCATCATCGAACAAGTTCACAAGCAGATTGTAAATAATCTACTTATAAAAGTTGACTGCCGGGCAGCTTTACACGCTACACGCTGGCGTGTGGGCCGATCTGCGTCTGCGCAGTAGAGCGATAGTGGCAAACCAGCCGGTAAAAAAACGAACTACTCAATACGTCCTGTCAAAATAGTACCAAAAATGATGGTTTCAAATCAATAGCTTGCTGGCTTCTAAGCGAGTGGAAAGTTTTGTGTGTCATCATCACAATCGCACTCGCTGACTCGCCCACTTTTAAACTCGCCGACAAGCAGCTTGTAAAGTAGCTCAATGTCATCGAGCCATAAATTACACTGAGGAAACTTCTAAAAACAATCCCGCCAATAAGCTTTGTCATTACTGTCATTAGTAAAATGACACGAATGATAGTGACGTTGGGCGAACTCGACAATTTTGATTTAACAATAGTCACATTGATATGTAGGTGCAGGTGGATATGCAGGGAGGGCCAATATCGTATATTCGCCCGTACATCATAACACTTACCACTACTTTAGGACAGATTTTATTTTAAAAGGCCCAATATGTCACATTCGCCCTTTATTCATAACACAAAGTGGATACTCGCCCTTACGATTATCGTTTTTAAGTACTTTCCCGTAGAGATACAGGTTTGCCGTTTTTACATAACAAGGCTAGTGAGGTACATATTGTGTTTTCATTAAAATCTCAATTTCGCCAAAATGGTTGATTCGCCCTTTTTACAAAACACCGACGATATTAAAGCTTGGTTTTGCAGGTTTTTTTTTAATTTTAAAAACTAACATCAGTATATTATTTTAGTGTTAGTTTAGTGAAAACAAATACGTAGATACGAACAAAGAATTTTGATCCATAGTCTATCAACTAGATAGTAGGTAGGTAACTGATACAATGCCTCGTATTTTGCTTATGTACAAAATGCAATATTTCTCATAGAGATAAGATGGATTTACGTAAGATTACGATAAATTTCTTTCGCTAAACGACCGCAAAGATAGGTACCTACTGCTGTATCTGGCAATAAAATATGCAATTGGAAGCATTTTGCATTCTTCAAAATATTATGGTACCTACCTACCTAGTTAATTATTGTAAGATAACTGTAATAAACAAGGCGCAACTCTAAAATACACTGGTAACATAAATAGTGTCATACGGTGATTGGTATAAATGATAATAATATATAGAGATTATTACATATTATTATCTCAATCCATTTGCATTTCAGTAATTAATTCTTATTTTGTTTTGACATCTCTTAAGGGGGGACATGCTCGTCGAAGGTCAAAATTGAGTTTTTATTGTATTTTCAAACCATGATCCTGGACACTCCTTAAACGTTGTAGATAATCTATTTATATATTTTTAAAGCCTTATTATCCTTTATAGTTATTTTAAACATTTGATGACTGCATGAAGTATTTTTGTTACATAAAATAGTATTCTTTTAAACCTCTCGCTCTAATGTTTTAGAATATAGTCATATTTCGGTACAGAACTGTGCAGTGGTGTTAAGATTTTTTACATTTATTAATTTTTAAACGCATTTATAAAACCATTAGTATAATTTATTACGAGATAATTTTTGTAAAATATTCACGATAAAAAATTATTTTGATAATCTCTGTGATCCCAAATTTGACAAGAATTAGGCATTTTATTATTCAAAAAATCGGCAAGATTAACACATTTGAAGATAATTCTAAAGATATTTATTATAAGCTATGTCTTTGACCATTCAAGTGTGATAAAAATCTTATGAATAATGATTGCTTTATAATAATTATTGACCTAAGAATAAGGTAGTGTTTTTTTGAAATACGCCATTTCTTTTGTCATTCCCTAGTGGTTAAGCTACAACATACGGCCGTAGCCATAAAATGACAAACTATAATTAAAGTAGGGAGTAAAATGATGTTAACGCGCGTGTTTGAACATGTACCTAACTGAATTTTTTTTTATTTTTTTTTAAACGGTATATGTTCAAACACGCGCGTCAATATCATTTTACTCCCTACTTCCATTATAGTTTGTCAATTTATGGCTACGGCCGTATGTTGTAGCTTAACCACTGGGGAATGACAAAAGAAATGGCGTATTTCAAAAAAACACTACCTTATTATTAGGTCAATAATTATTATAAAGCAATCATTATTCATAAGATGTTTATCACACTTGAATGGTCAAAGACATAGATTATAATAAATATCTTAAGAATTATCTTGAAATGTGTTAATCTTGCCGATTTTTTGAATAATAAAATGCCTAATTCTTGTCAAATTCGGGATCACAGAGATTATCAATATAATTTTTTATCGTGAATATTTTACAAAAATTATCTCGTAATAAATTATGCTAATGGTTTTATAAATGCGTTTAAAAATTAATAAATGTAAAAAATCTTAACACCACTGTACCGAAATATGACTTTATTCTAAAACATTAGAGCGAGAGGTTTAAAAGAATACTATTTTATGTAACAAAAATACTTTATGCAGTCATCAAATGTTTAAAATAACTATAAAGGATAATAAGGCTTCAAAATTATATAAATAGATTATCTACAACGTTTAAGGAGTGTCCAGGATCATGGTTTGAAAATACAATAAAAACTCAATTTTGACCTTCGACGAGCATGTCCCCCCTTAATATAAGTGATTGAAGTTAAGTTAGTCATAATATGTATGTATTGACACCAAATGGAAATGTTTACTGGCAATACTGTATCCTTGCAGTAGAATCGTAAAATAAATGTGATAAAATGACTGATATATTATTTAATGTTCATAATATTAATTCATGTATAATTATTAAATTCATATGGTACCGTTCGCACACTTTCAGACACATTTACAATTTAAAAATATTAAATTAATGGTCGGGGAATGAAATTTCATAAGTATGCAATTATTTGGACGCCATGACACATTATGACGTCACATCGTGACGTCGCTAAACAACGAATTACTACTTGTAATACCTACCTACCTAAAAAGGACTCAAGGGCGAATAATTTTATTTACCATACAATTGATCACAATTTTAGATAATCGCATTAATTATTGCTTTACATTCGAATGATTGTGATGTATAAATCACCATATTTAATTATACTTACGTAATTTAACAAAAGATTTATATACCTACTCAATACTGTCTCAAAATATCTGTTATAGCAATCGCCAATAACTCGAATAAACGCCGATATCAATAAATGAAACAAGTTTGACTGAATTATATTATAATAAGTCCTTATGAAGTTTCAAAGATGCATTACAAATTCAAACCTTCAATATAAGACGGCATTAAGGGAAGAAAACGGCACATATACCTAATGAACGTACCTGTTGTATTGGCCTGTAATCTGAATTAGAACAACCCGGTTGAGGGTATTCATCATCATATAATGGGTATGTTATATCTTCAATTATCTCGCGCTTGACGACAGCTGGTTGGTTATCAGATGTTTTATCAGAGAGTTCCGCTATAAGGTACTGAAAGAAGGATTGTTACATTTTGTGAACACAATAAAACCAGTTTCAGTACACTAGACGTCCATACAACGATGTATAATAATTATATTTAACATGGATTAGTAGATAACCTAACTTATCACATGTATGTATCATAGCTGTCAAATTGTATAAACATGTAATTATTTGAAACAATGTTTAATATCATCTTATGTTCCTACATAGTATGTAAAAAAGCCACAGTTTACAATATTAAACTAATTAATTTTAGTCTCAATCTAAAGTGATTGTAAAGGACTTTAGTTTCCAAAAACTAACCTCGAAATTGCAACTTGAAACGTCCGCATTCTCTTGCGTTACATGAAAGCGAGGGTCCGGGTTGTTTGGATGGCTAGCCAGCGTGTCAAACAAAGACTTGCCTTCTATATCGGAGTGTTCTCCAGCACATTCTTGCTTTACATCCATGTTAAGGGTATATATTCCTGAAGCCACGTGTTACGTGATAGACAGGATACATTCGTTAATGTTAGAAAAGTGTTGCCACAATACTGAAAACTATTTTCCGTCAAAACTAATATTTATAATAGGTCATTACCGACTCAAGTAGAAAGCCATTAATTCACAACGACTGGTCCTACTTTTCCCGCCCCTCCTGTTTTTGTCTATGGATGACCTGCCATTGTTCTATATAGAGTGCTCAAACTGACGCGTCTGTCGCACAGGGGATGGTTTGATTCGAATAGTTAAGTTACGTGATAAATAACACACTAGCATTAATACACCTACAAAATATGTAATGCATAGATTAATGCTACATATTTTTTGGAAAACGATATTACCACCGGTTTTTGTGTGACGGACTAGTCTGATTTTGACAGCTAGTGAATAACGGGAATGTATATTATTTATAATTTATTAATATATTACGTGATTTGAGATTTTTTATAATTGAGTTTGATACGAGAAAGGGAGAATCAATATGTCAAGCAATCTGGGATCTAATTTTGACAGCTGAACAGTGGAGCACTCGTTGCTGTGCAAGAAGATAATATGCTCAGGCTTGATTAATTTAAAGTTAGCGCTGAATAGGTACATTAACACTTGAAACGGTGACACATTGCAATAATAATGATTATGTAGGTACGTTTTGTTGTCAAGACAAAACAATGGAGCGAAAATGAAAATGAGCATTTCCTCAATCATAACGGGATCAGCGCATCTCAGTTTTTAAAGGCAAAAGAGCCCATCTGCAGTTTTCTTCTACATACGTTAAATACAATATTAATCTTCAACGTGGCAAAAGAACATTTCTGTCAGTGCAATACAAACCAAATGCCATAGGTACGTATTTTGAGCCAGGCACACGGACATTGGGAATGATTTGCACCATGCACGGATAGACAAGGCAAAATCAAAAGGCATGGCCCTTTGACAATTTCTTGTTTGTTATACTTACTTGATCCTTGACTGAATGGGTACCTAGGCAATAAAGTGTCCCTACTTTATTGTTTTAATTGATTTATTATAATAGGTACCTACTTAGGTTAAAAATGACAGTGTAGGTATTGAGATATCCCGGATCCTGTGGCTAGCTCAGGATGTTGGTAAGACCTGGGATTCACAAAAATTAAATAATAGATGAAAAGTCGTTCTTTGTTGAACACGTGGCGTTATAATATTTTCAGCGGTTATTTTTACAAAAGAAATTTATGTGTAACAGTATCCAAATTAATCTTATTTTGGTAACAACGTTCCTAATGTTAATTATATCCTAGCATCGCTTATATTCTAAGTAATAATTATCTGAATTCGTTAAATTGTTGAGTTTTTAGCGCGGGAATTCGCAAACTCAATACCACGTCCTTTAGCGACTATTTATTTTTTTTCACCCTTTTTATATTGAGCAGTGATGCCATCTTTTTTTTTTCATACCTACTCCCGAATATTAAATTTCTTTGGCTTTCGTTTCTTTTATTCGGCACAATCACATTCTTCCCTGATATATTATTATTATAATTTGATACGATTATTACGTGCTAAGTACATGTTGAACATTTTGACAGTTAATCAAGGAATTTTAGAAGTACGTACGCACATTGTTGACTAGAGGTCAGATGACATGGTTACACCTAATAATTACCGTAAAACCCCCTAACTTCGCCAAGTGTCCCTAACTTCACCTAAATCAATTAAACACTAAAAACTCATGTTTTTACTATTGCACCACTTTAAGTCACTGAGGCGATTTTAAAGATAATATTCGTCCTGTCACCACACAATTTTCAAACCGCCATTATTTTCGCCGTGTTTGTGTTAGTACCGTTTTTTCGTGTCCGGTTTGAAGAGATTTTTTCGGAATACCTCTGAACTTTTGCTGATTTCTAAGAATCTTGTAGAGGTAGGTTCTTCATATTTTTAATATAATATAGTGATATAGTCTGCTTGCCAAATGTAACGTGCGATTTCCGATATATATAATAAAACATCAATTATTTGAGTATGCAATGTCAGGCTATGTTTTTTGAACTACTTGTTCCTACACTTCCCCTGGCTTAAGGGTTGTCACAAAAAAACGATTTTCTTGAAATAAATGTGTTTTTTTTATTTGTATTGTTTTTAGACTAAAAACTATTCATCACTTTGAATCACCAGTTAACAATTTTTCTCATATTTCCTTTATTAAAAATTTACTATGTAAATCAACACATAAAAATGATACTACGAGGGTGGGTCAATAATTCTTTAGAAAAAAGCATTAAAACAGTTTTTATTTTTGTATTTTTTTTTTATTTCTCAACATAATCTCCTTGGAGCTCAATACACTTGGTTAGACGTTTCTCAATTTTTTTTAAACCGTCAGAAAAATAAGTTTTCGGAAGGTCCTCAAAATAAGCATTTGTCCGATCGATGACTTCTTCATTTGAAAAAAAACGTTGTCCACTTAGCCATTTTTTTAAGTTTAGGAAAAGGAAAAAGTCACTGGGGGCTAAATCTGGCGAATACGGTGGGTGGTCGACCAATTCGAACTTCAATTTTTCAATTTTAGCCATTGATCGTAAACATGTGTGAACACGGGCATTGTCCTGATGAAAGAGGATTTTTTCCCTGTTTAAATGAGGCCGTTTTTCTTCAATTTTGTTTTTTAGCTGGTCCAATAAAGATGCATAATAATCCCCTGTTATTGTTTTTCCTTTTTCCAAATAGTCAACGAAAATAATTCCACGTGCATCCCAAAATACAGTAGCCATAACCTTACCAGCTGATTTTACGGTTTTCGCCTTCTTTGGACATGGTTCGCCTTTCGCAATCCACTGCTTTGACTGTTCTTTCGTCTCGGGAGTATAGTGGTGTATCCATGTTTCATCTACAGTCACAAAGCGACGAAAAAATTCATCCGGATTGCGTTGCATGAGCGACAACAGGGCTTTAGAGGCCACCACCCTATTGCGTTTATTGTCGACTGTGAGAAAACGCGGCACCCATCTTGCAGAAATTTTTTTCATGCCCAATTTGTCATGTAAAATAGAAATGACGCTACCTTTTGAGATCCCTGTAACCTCAATTATCTCACTCAACTTTAATCTTCGGTCACTTAACACCATATCGTGGACTTTATTGATCATTTCTGGTGTAGTCACCTCTACAGGACGTCCTGAGCATGGTTCATCCTTTGTTGATGTACGACCACGTTTAAATTCATTTAACCAATTATAAATAGTTGCAAGTGAAGGAGCAGATATGCCGTGAACTAAATCCAACTCATTTTTTATTTCCTTTGCTGTTAACCCTTTTATATTAAAATGTTTAATAACAGCTCTAAACGCAATTTTCTCCATTTTCCATTTTTCCATTTTCCACAAGCAATTTTTTTGTTAAATGTACGAGAAACACAACAACCCGACCAATCTGATTGAAACTTCGCAGCATACTGAATCGGTAGTGCCGCTGCATGAAAACAAACCGCTTACAGTACTAGTCGAGCCACCTGTCGGCTTTTCTAAGGACTTATTGACCCACCCTCGTATAATGCTTTGGGTTTTGGCAGCCCTAGCGTAAATTGGTAGGTTGTATGAAACAGTCATTGAAGTGATTCCTATCTTCGCCAACGTAGATATTTCTTTAAAATATGTCAAATTGTCTCTAGCATAAGACCTGAATTTGCTTAAGGCTATTTTTTAATAGATTTCGTGAGTATCCATAGACAATATTTTTTTATTGTACCCACTAAAACACATTAGGCGAAGTTAGGGAATCGCGCCGTAACTTCGTCTATATAAAAAATGAAAGGAGTTTTACCTACCATTAAAACTCTTATTATTCTTGTTGACTCTGAGGTCCCTTGAGAGATGTTGATCGTATTTTTGCCTTGTGTTCTTCTGCGCTGGCCCCTTTTTACCCCCTTTTCTTCTCGATTATTTACCTCTCTGGTTGTTCATCTTGTTTTTTACCGGCTGGCAGGACTGACGCTTGTATAGCGGCGTGCTTTGTCTTTGGTATTCAATTTGATATGTCTCAAGGAAACCAGGTAGGTGTTCTCTGGACTTCAGAGTCAACAAGAATAATAAGAGTTTTAATGGTAGGTAAAACTCCTTTCATTATTCGCTATTGACTCTGAAGTCCCTTGAGATATCTGTTTGTTATCACCTGGTAAAGCAAGATATATCCTGCAAGATAAGGTGGATGAACCTAACATGAGAATTAGGTATAATATCTCCTTGCTTTTAGGCTCAGTGTACCGGGCTGAATAGAGAGGTCAACATATTTTGTTCCCCCGCTGTAGAAGTCTGTGTGTCTATCGGTCTCTGGTAAAATGTCTTAAAAGTAGCTTCTTGGCGCCAATTACCTCTCTGCAGGATGTCATATATGGGGCAGTTCTCTAACCAATTTAGAGAGGCGACTGCTGATCGAGTACTGCCTGGTGATTCCTGTACCCCTGCATCAGCGAGTACTGACTTCACCCAATTTCCAATGACTGCTCGAGTCGCAGGTTTTGGGGGGCCTCTTGACGAGATAAATAATGCCGGAATATTACCACCCTCTTCTCTTCTCTCATTGGAAACGCAGATAAGTTTTCGTAGCCAAAAAACTGGATCGATGTTTTGGCAACTGGAAGCGCTTAATTTCCATCCAGATTGGCGCTGCCTTGATGTGTCCGTCTTGGAACCAAACACTGGCCATAGAATTATATGGTCGCCATTATCGACTAGGCCATTATCCGCTATACTGAGTAGGGTAAGGTCATGAACCCGTCGTCCCGATGCGAGTAATAATAGTATAGCTGTTCTGCGTGAAACCTCATATAGGTTGTATACTAGTGGTGTTGTTTTCTTGAGGTAGTCCACGATTATTCTAGGATCCCAAATCGGTGGTTTTGTAGGTCTAGTCTTGCGGGTGGATATGGCTTTTAACATATGACGCACTACTATGTTACTGCTGATGTCTTTACTGATCATAGGTTTGCAAAAGGTAGCTATGGCTGACTTATGTACAAGAATAGTGTTATATGAAAGACCTTCCTTATTGTATAAGTGACCCAGGTATCTAGCCACTTCAATCGGCTCGGGGGTATTATAGCTTATCGTGTTGGCCATGCACCATGTCTTCCATTTGTCCCATGCCGGTCTATAAGTCTTCAAAGTGGATGGTCGCCAGCCAGAAGTGAGAAGTGATCTGTCCTCTACCGACCAGCTAGAAACTAACTCTGCCCACCCAAAATTATCCATAACTGGAGTGATAGGTCCCGGACTTGTGGAGGTGGATGGTTTGTCACCGTATCCACTAGAAATGACTCCAAGTGCGGGATCGGGTAGGGGGGTTCCAGTGATCTCTGCTGTAGGTCTGCGCTCCAAAAACACTTCTTCCACCATGGGGCCACTAGTAAATATTTTCCCCTTGCCATGTTCAGGTGTGCCAATACTTGTGGAATTAGATTCGGTGGCGGGAATATCCAGGCTAGTTTGAAGTCCCACTGTCGACTGAAGGCATCGTGGAACAGTGCAAGAGCATCGTTCGGATTTCGTGAGACATAGGTTGCGACAACATGGGCTGTGTTGGACGCGAACAGGTCTACGTCTGGGAGTCCCCATCTTTGAAATAGGGGAGCTGTAGCCGCCATAACTAGGTGCCATTCTGGGATAATTTTGCTGCGTGAGAGATGGTCTGCCACGCAGTTGTATTTTCCTGGAAGGTATTGTGCAGTCAATGATATACTGGCCTGGTTGGCGATTTCCAGGATCTGTCGGCAAAGACTTAGTAGGCTTGCGGACTTTGTGCCCCCTTCGTTGTTGATGTAGGCCACCACTGTTTTGTTGTCGGTTTGTAGGAGTAAATCTGATCCCCTGAGCGTTTGCTCCCGGAGTTGTATGGCTGAAAGTACCGCAAACAGCTCTTTTCGGTTGGAGTGCCACGTGAATTGGCGTTTTGTCTATGTACCTGATAGGTGGTACTCGTCTAACTGCGCTCCCCAGCCTGAATCGGCTGCGTCTGTGGTGAGGAAGTGATTGTAGGTTGCCCTGTGAATCTTTCCTGAGGAGCCCACCGCTCGAATCCACCACATGATGTCCTCTCGAGCTTGTGGAGGAATCGATGTTGATTTGTGAGGGTGGCTCCTCGATAATTGAGCGCTCGTACGTTGTAGACGTCGGCAATGCAACCTCCCCTGTGGAGTGACGAAGGTTGCAAAGTTGAGTCGCCCGAGGAGGCGTTGGGCCTGCCTGAGCGACCAACTGCCTTTTTGGATCTGCAATTGCAGGTGGTGACGAAGTGATGTGCACTTCTCTGTTGATAGATATTTCCGATTGTTGTGAGTATCCCACGTGATACCCAAGAACTTCCGCTGTTGGCTTGGAATCAGACAAGATTTTTTCTTGTTGATTATCCAGCCTAGAGCTTGCATGAAATCTATCATATAAGTCAGTTGCGACAGGAGAATCTCTCTGGACTGATTTGCCATCAGAAAGTCGTCTAAGTAAGTGACGATTCTCATACCCTTTCCCCGGAGGTGTTCGGCCACCCAGTTTGTTAACGAGGCAAACAGTCTTGGTGCTGCCGACAGTCCGAATGGAAGGCACGTGAATTGAAGGAGTTCTCCTTGGTAAACTAGCCGAAGAAATCGGCGATGTTGTATAGCTATAGGTACATGTAGGTTCGCTTGGCTTAGGTCTATTTTTACTAACCAGTCTTCCCTTTGCAGAAATGTTGGGACCTTGAAGTGGTGGAACAGTTTGAACGGCCTTGGTTGTAGGAAACCGTTTAGGCGTTTTAGTTTGAAGACGGGTCGTTGACTGCCGTCTTGCTTCCTTACTAGGAACAGGGTTGAGAGGAAGCTTGGAGATGGTTCTGCCAATTCCAATACTCCCGATTCCTTCAGTTCCGCGATTTGTGAAGTGATCTCGGCGATTGTCGCGTTTGGAAATCCTTCTGGAATTGCACGGAAGGCATTATTAGAGGGGTTTTCTTTATAAACGGAATACGGGTTCCCGTTATTATTTTTAATAATGGTGGTGGTGCACCCTTGGCCTGCCAGATTTCCTGGAAATGCTGGAGGCGTCCCCCTTTGAACGTGGTGAGGGAGACCCGGTCACCTGCGTCTTGGGTAAGTGCCCCTTGCACCACCTCGGTTATCTCTGGGAAAACCTCGGTTGGATGGGCGTGGGCCTCTCGGCAGGCCACCCCTAACCTGGTCTGGTATCCTCCTCGTATATCCCTGCCTCCGAAAGGTGTCCTTGCGTCCACCTGACGAAGTGCTAGGTTGACTCTCCCTAACCTGGTCAACCACTTTGGTGGTCTGATCGAAGACCTTCTCACGACCCCCACCTCTCTCTAGGAATACCGCCAGTTTATCTTTATTGAAGATGTGTTCGGCGCTAGGTGGGATCTTGTTAAGAGCCTCTCGGGTGAAGGTGTCTCTTATACCGGAGAGGATTTTCTTTCCGTCTCGTCTGAACTAACTCTGCCCGCTTTCCACAAAGGATTCGGGTGACGTCCTCAGACACTTTGTTGAGTGCTGAAGAGGGCCCGAACTCCTTTACGACAGTCTCAAAAAGAGCCGTACCGATGGTGTGGTCGCTGACAGAGTCGACCACTCGCTGCAACGCGTCCCGAATACACTCTTTTTGAGCGAGCATTGCATTTTGGAGGCCGGCAATCGTACGCTCCATTAAATGTATTGTTTGCGATGAATGGTCGTAGGGGCGTAACTCATCGTTGAGTCCCAACTCAACGAAAGACGGGGCCGCCAAATATTGTTTTTTGGGTTTCAGCGTAGCGAACCCCCGCCCAATTACCTGTGTCGAACAGTTGGAGCCTGGTAAGTTCCGCTACCCGAGCTTTGTCTGGCGTCGGAAAAGCAGGCTCCTGAACTATGACGCTAAATACAGGCAACGGAATCCTGTTGGGTTTTTCCGCTGTCTCAGGCCTTGCGGGCGGCCGTAAAAAACTTACCGGAGAGTCGATGTTTACCATCGGCTTCTGCGGAGTAGGCACCACTGCAGGGAGACTCTGTTGGGTCAAGATTGAATAAATTTGTGATACCTTGTTGTCCAGGCATCTAACTGTTTCCCTTAGCTCACCCACTGGATCTTCCAACAGCAATTCCGATTCATTCGAGTCGGTCTCCATCGCTAGTCCCTCCGCGACGTTACTGAACAGATATCTCAAGGGACTTCAGAGTCAATAGCGAATAATGAAAGGAGTTTTACCTACCATTAAAACTCTTATTATTCTTGTTGACTCTGAAGTCCAGAGAACACCTACCTGGTTTCCTTGAGACATATCAAATTGAATACCAAAGACAAAGCACGCCACTATACAAGCGTCAGTCCTGCCAGCCGGTAAAAAACAAGATGAACAACCAGAGAGGTAAATAATCGAGAAGAAAAGGGGGTAAAAAGGGGCCAGCGCAGAAGAACACAAGGCAAAAATACGATCAACATCTCTCAAGGGACTTCAGAGTCAATAGCGAATAATAGTGATTTATTGTATTATTTAGTATGAAAAGGGTATTACTTCAATATAAATAAAATTAAACACTATCATTGTGCATTACATAAGATCTATAAGACTTCATATTGGTGGATATTTTGGTGGCAAAACGACTTTCTGTTAAAAAACCGGGCGAAGTTAGGGGGTTTTACGGTACGTAATTTAGACAATCGGGAGAGGTCTAATAGTCATGGGTGTAAATGTATACGCTGTTAGTGTGTATTTGCCATTGGTGAATACTCGTAGTGCTTGAAAATATCAAAAGGCAAAACCCGAGTGGAAAAAAACTACCTACTCAAATAGAATAGTACAAAACTTAAATCCAATAAAACACAGTTTATTGTTTGATCGCTTCCACGGCATAGGCTTTTCAGTATTTCGGCCATACATAATAAATAATTACGTATTCTGGCAACACTTCTCTTAAATTAATGTACCTTGGATGGATCCTGTTTGTCACGTTCTTCCTGACATAAATTATTTACCATTAAAATGGACGTAAAGCGAGAATGTGATGGAGAACAATCTGATGAAGAAGTCAAGCTTTTGTTTGATACGCAGATTAGCCACCCCAATCAGCCCGGAAGTTCGCACTCAAGTAAAGCAGGAGAAAGCCGACGATTCAAGTTGCAATTTTGAGGTTAGCTTTTTGAAACTATTTTTTTTAGATTTGAAATAATAACGATTAGTGTGGAATAATAATATGTTGCTTTTTTATAAACTTCGTAGTGATATACAATGATATTAATCGTTGATTAAAAAAAATAACTCGACTATACATTTTGACAGCTAGGTACGATACATTGGTTAGGGCAGGTTATCTTCTAATTCATTTTGACTATAATTAGTATTCATTGTTATATGGATATTATATGAAGTTACGTGAATTGGAAGAGGTTTTACTGTGTTAACCACAATGTTTCTTTCAGTATCTTTTAACGGACCTCTTTAATACAAAACCTGAGACTGATGATCAACTATCCGTCGTCAAGCGCGAGATTATTGAAGATGTAATAGACCCATTATGTGATGTTGAAGATCATCAACCGGATTCAGATTACAGGCCTATACATCAGGTTCGTTCAATTGTATAATGTGTTGTTTTTCTTCCCTTGGTGCAGTCTTATATCGATGGCTGGAATTAGCAATTCATGTTTTAATCTTAGAGCCGTTTCACACGCGACACCATTGTCTCGAGACGCTGCATGAATGGGCGCATTTATATAATACTACAACATAACAGAACGTTGTAAAGTTGTCTCTAGCACATTGCATACGATTGTTGATAAGCAAACATGGAAGTCAAGCGAGAATGTGATGGAAACCAATCTGGTACTGAAGACAAGTTTGATGTAACAACTAGCCATCAAAACAGCACTGACACGGGCACCTGTGTAAAGCAGGAGAACACAGATGATTTCAGTTGCGATTTTGAGGTTAGCTTTTATTTATTAAGTCCATTCCTGCGATTTTTTATAATTATTTTAGCAGAATACCTACGATAGGTTTATATTTTTTACTAATTGTTTAAGATCCGACTGATTTTCTCTTAGGGATGCTTACATACTATAGCTTAAAATTTAGAAGGGATCTTTATTTAGCTACATATTTTTTCAGACTTATACGCGGCGTAAATGTGAACTCTGCCATTCTTGGTGGTGTGGGCTTGTGTGCCTCTGATAATTACCTTAGGAATCGAGGGCATCCGTTGTTTGTTCTCCCACGGTGCAGAACTAACCTGCCATTAGTAATGCCAATTGGGAGGGCAGTAACCATGTTTAATGAAACCGCTTCGGATATTGATATATTCCACTTACGTGAGGGTGAATTTAGGTGGACGTTGTTTTATAAGTTTTTAAGATAGGGTCTATCAAAGTTCACTCTGTGTGCTTCCATCTACTTTTATTTTGTTACTTATTTTATTTATTTTCTTATTTTATTACTTATTATCTGTATTTTTATTTTTAAAAAATAATAAAACTTATTTTATGTCATTTCGTGAACGCTTTAAATTTATAATTTGTTATGTTCATTATATGTAAAATAAATAAATTTGATTTGATTTGATTTGAAGAACATACGAGGATGTCAAACTTTCTTTCAAAAACCTTTTGACGTACATTTAGACAGCTACCTACCTCAAATATATAAATAAGTTTTGTTATAAAATAGGTACGCTAGCTCAAAATTGTTTTTTCATATGATTACAAAAATGCATAACGTTTCTTTCAGAACCAGGCAACGCGTCTCACTGAAATTAACCCCGAGATTGACCTCCAGCCTGTTGAAGTTAAACGCGAGTTCGTTGCAGACGCAAAACACCCATTCCATGATGCAGATCCAACACCTGGATGTTCGCATTCAGATAACGGACCAATACAGCAGGTAATAGTATATTATGCGATATTTTCTTCCATTGGCTATGTATCCTATCACAGCTTTGTGACTAAATTTAAATAGGTAAGTAGATATTTTTCCTCGTCTCGATTATACACGCTTCCTACACTATTTCACTTACCTATGTATCTGGTTTAGTGTGAGTGGGCGCATTGACCTACAGTATTTGAATGTGATGTCTGTCACTGATGATGACCAATCGATCTCTTCTTTCAGAAAGTACTTTTGTCATAACATTATTGTTTGTAGGTAGGTAGCAGAAGACGTCACATGCTGGCATGGCGACAAAGTAAGTCTGTGGTTTTATCATTCCGCAGAATATTTTGAATGATCAGAATTTCAATGAACTTTAACAGTTTATATGTATGCGTACTTTAAAATTACTTGCGATATTGCATCCATACATAATATTGTGAACAGTGCCAGCGCAATCTTAAGATACAAAGCTTGAGCACAGGTATCTTTTTGTACACGCATCTCTCAAACGAGTGATCCACTGATCAGCTGTAAAATCAGATTTCAGATTGCCTCCAAAAGAACATAGGTAATTATAAGGTCTTTCTCGTTTCATATTGAATTATTAATATAAAAATCGCAAATCAAATTTATAACCTATCTGTGTTTTTGTTATAAATATACATTCCTGTTATTCGTCAGTTATCAAAGTCCAACTATTTCTTCATGCAAAAAACGGTGGTCACATCGATTTCCAAAAAATGTCTTATGTAGCATTGAGCTATACATTACGTTTGCGGAAGGTGTTAATGTTAGTGTACCTAGTAATTATGATGTACCCCATCTATCAAAATCAAACCAATCCCATTTTCAAGACAGCTGCAAACCAGCAGACAATAGATTACGGATGAGCATACATGAGGTCAACGAGAACCACATTCTGGATTTTCATAATTATATAAAGTACCACACCATAGTCACGTTCTCACATATATCGAGTAGGTTTATAGAAAGTGTTAAATGACATTACAATAATAAAATTGTACACGATGGAATTAAAGATCTGAAAAATCACGGTTTCTGATAGAAAACGCGTTTTATAAAATGATATTAGTATCTATTAATAATAATGATTATGTCAAGCTTTTTAAGATTGTGTTAGATTTAAATTGTAGTATGTTCGGGACTCCAAAAATCGAAGTAAAAACAAAGATTATGTACCAATTTACACCACCCAGTACCACAGTCGGTTTTAATCGATCGATCACTCCGTGCAACGCCGACTTAAGTACAAGCCTAAGCATTCGGAAACTTGCCGACAACGAGTGGTCACACCTTTCCTGCTCCTCCCACTGATGGCCAATCATTATTCTATAGCAGTGATGACATATGGCAAGCGAATGTTTTTATAATAATTAAATTTAATGAAAATAATTTTGATTAAAAACTGATAAAAATAAATATAGGTACTTATACACTATTAAAAAATAATGACGACATAGCTATGCGTATTTTCTACAGTTTTTAATATTATTTTTACCAGTGCTGTTTACCAATCGATTCGCAAACGGAACCGATGAAATTCGTGCATAAATAACAGATCGTATTGTTTAAAAAAATAATAGGCAAATACTATTCAAGAATTTATGTTTATCGTAAATATATAATTGAACATATCGCTCCTAATGCTTTATGCATGACACATAATATTATCGCACTCATCAGGCGGCGGAGGAAGCAGCTACGCGAACTTCTGATTTTAATCGATTTAAAATGCTTGAGCTCACTGTAGCGAGAGAATGCCTCATCTGATCGCAGCAATTCTGGTGTCATTTTGTGTGTAAAGAACCAAGCTAATTAATATAGTAACAAACAATTTAATTGGTACCAACACAAATGCCTGTACCAAATAAGAAGCAAAAACTTGGTGGAGCTAGTAGTAGTAATTCTGGCAGACAGTGAAAATAAAAAACCGTTCAGTTATGAGAAATCTAAAAAAGAAGCGTGGTTAAAATGCTCCTATGACCTTTTTGAAAAATTTGAAAACAAGCAAAAATAATATATTTGTCTAGAAACACGGTGAAAGATAGAATTTCTCAATGTAATATTTAAACTTTTTTTAATAAAATTCTTAAAAACTACTTTTTCATTTTTTCCCTATAAAAAACTGCTCGGCACGTCAGACAGTCGAAATATTATATTTGGAAAATTTTAGCAGGCGTGCCTACGTAAAAAGATTCGCTAAAACCTTGTCTAGGCATAATATTTCTAACTAAATCTTTTACTTATAATGAACTGTTATTTAAAAATCTCATAATTTATTAATACTTTAAAATGTATTTTTTAGATTATCGCTGGAAGCACTATACCGGCCAATGTTGCGATTCTCATTTCGTCCTGGGACGTGACTGAAGCACAAGCGTCTAGCGAAGTCCTTCACATTGAGGAAGAAGCTATGAAGAAAGAACTCGGGGAATATATTGAAAAGTACAAAGATGTCGCCTGTCGCAATAGTAAATGTGATATTTTTCAATCGAATATGGTAAACACCCAATTATTAGTGGCTGTCATACAACTGGAAAACAAATCGTTTCATAAACAAAATTTTGTGTGCAGTATCTGTTTTGATTTTTTTTCATCGTTCGACCAAATGTTGCTTCACAAAGCGATACACGAAACCATAATCGCAAAGACGACCGATTCCGTTGGAAGGCTGGTTAAATGTGACGATGGTCATTTTTCAAAATTTCGTCCAGGTCACGTCTTGAAATCACTCAAAATGACTCATTCTGATGAAAAGCCATTTAAATGTGATAAGTGCAAATACTCATGCAAACTATCTAGTCATATGAAAACACACAAAATGACTCATTCTGGTGAAAAGCCATTTAAATGTGATATATGCAGTTACTCAAACAGATATTCAGGTGACATGAAAACACACAAAATGACTCATTCTGGCGAAAAGCCTTTTAACTGTGATAAATGCAATTACTCGTGCAGACAGTCCGGTAACATGAAAACACACAGAATGACTCATTCTGGTGAAAAACCATTTAAATGTGATAAGTGCAAATACTCATGCAAACGATCAGATAACTTGAAAAGACACAAAATGAGTCATTCTGGTAGAATGCAATTTAAATGTGATAAATGCAACTTCTCATGCAAACAATTTAGTAAAATGAAAATACACAAAATGAATCATTCTGGTGACAAGCCATTTAAATGTGATATATGCAATTACTCATTCAGTAATTCAGGTGACATGGAAAACACACAAAATGACTCATTCTGGCGAAAAGCTATTTAACTGTGATAAATGCAATTACTCATGCAGACAGTCCGGTAACATGAATACACACAAAATGACTCATTCTGGCGAAAAGCCATTTAACTGTGATAAATGCAATTACTCATGCAGACAGTCCGGTAACATGAAAACACACAAAATGACTCATTCTGGTGAAAAGCCATTTAAATGTAATATATGCACTTACTCATGCAGACGATCAGATAACATGAAAACACACAAAATGACTCATTCTGGTGAAAATCCATTCAAATGTGATACATCCAATTAGTCATGCACAACGTCTAGTGACATGAAATGACACAAAATGTCTCGTACTTGTGAAAAGCCATAATGTGATAAATGTAATTACTCGTGCATAACATCTAGTAGCATGAAAATACAGAAAAAAGGCTCAATCTGGTGAAAAGTTACTTAAATTATAATTCCTTATGCATAAAATCTGGTAGCATGAAATTGCACAAAAGGACTCATTCTAGTGAAAAGCTAATTAAATATGATAATTGCAATTTCTCATGCATATATTTTAATAAGATGAAATTACATGAAATGCCATTTCTGTGAAAAACCATTTGGTGTCAATTCTTATACGCATGAAAATTGTCTGTAAATGACACTGACTGTGCTTTTCAGTGAACTGTTAACTGTGAAGAAATGATTCGGATGTTGGGCGGAAAGGGTATGTCTAGGATGCCAGACACTGACCTTTTATGCTACTCCATGGTTGTCAATCCTGGTCGTATTATCAGCTTCGTCCAGTATTGTTGATTGGATCATCCTGTGCGTGGCACATGACGGTATAGGCTATAAGTCTTTTTATGCGCACGTTGATGAATGACTGACCGTTATTTGTCGCGCCAGGCAAGGCTCAAATTGTGAGGTGGGTAGGAATTTATCTGTTGTATTAGGGCCACCCTAATTGGCGTATTTATACAAGCCATTTTAATGTGATATAATTACTAATGCCTAACGTCTGGTAGCATATTTCAAGACATGGCTTATTTATTTTTAACAAATCCCACATTTTTCGGACATAATTTCAATATAATAATATATTATACCAATAAAGGCGATAGCTAACATAAATTGTCTGTAGTTAAGACTTTGAAATAATGGTCAGTCGAGAAAGGACCGAACGTGCGTACGTCATTTTTATCATCAACCGATAACGTAAACTATTAATATTTTTGTTGCCCATTCTATAGCGACATAATATTATTATGTAACCGTATATTGTAATATTATTTTAAACCATACAATAATAATTATTGCCTCTGTGCTAAATACAGTTTTCGAATACTTCAAACCCACTCGCTTTAAGAAATCTCGTTTGTTGTTTGGTGTATTTTAGATTTGTATACGTGGTCTTCAGAGACATAAATTGAAGTGTATCGAACTCCACTACCGTAAGCTAGTTTTTTTTTTTTTTTTTTTTTAACCCATATCCGATCCTAATATCAGAAACGGATGTCAGCCACTTGCTCAACCTATAAAGTCCATACTCTGACCCTACACAAATTCATAAACAATATGTTTACATGCCAGACCCAGGATTTGAACCTGGACCCACGATGCTATAAGCCGACGCTTAAGCCGCGCGGTCATCGTGGGACTGTTTGCTCGTTCATAGCTTTGTTTGAGTGATCCGACATTATTGTGCACACTTTGTCATTATATTTATTTGTTTTCGTTGAATAAGAAATAAATATCACACATGTTGTTTGTTAATTTTTTTTTCAATTTTATGCTTTGCCGAAACAAAACTATAATCGATAAAAATATTATTCTATCTATACAATATCTTATTTAATGTATGATTATTTGGCATAATTTTAGATTAATATATGTGTATGATGAGTATGTTTTGACAAAGTATATTCTGTTATGGTTTGGTTTCGACGGGGCTTAACGCCATTGGTGTTTTTTTGATAATTCACAATTTTATCTATAATAATTAATAAATATGTATCTGAAAACAAGTCAAAGATAAACTTACAATTTTAAAAAATGCTATAACACGTGAATTTGTCAAAGGACCTCATCTTATTATTACTTAGGTACATATTTTTTATGGTCATATTATTTAAGTAATATTAAAATTTTGCTTAATAAGTGTTCTATGACGTAATTAAGAGATTTTTACTAGTTCATAGTTTTAATATTTTTTATATTTATTTTGAAAAACTTCGATTTTTATAAAAAATATAAATGTGTGCAAGCTTCGTATTTTTGCGCTAGGTGCCTTTGCACGCTATCGCGGGTAGTTTTTACAATTTTGTGGAATTACAATCAACTTATTGTTATTGTTACAATAAGTGCTAATACTTCGATACAAATTAATGAAAAAACTACCCTCGATGGTTGCCGATAGCGGCCGATATCAGTCTTGTGTATAGAATAGATGCCTTGGTAGGTGAAGACATCTCCTTAATTGAAATACAAAAAAATGTAAAACCGTCATCATATTTTCGTTTATGCCTGTAAATTATTGGTGTTATTTAATGTTCTGTGCATGCTCCTCTTAATCGATAATAATTAAACTTTTGCCTTGTTATGGTAATAATAGTTATGTCCAAAAAGATTGGACTTGGTTCTGTCTAAATAAAATGTCAGCCGACGGAAGTTTTGTTTTGAATGAATGAACCCAACATTTTTAGCCATATTTGACAAGCGGGAGGTACCTACCTGCTGAGTATGACAATAGCTTGATTAAAAACTGTATTTAGTGACAATATGTATTATATTTTATATATAAATAAAGAAAATCGGAAACATATTTCATTTTATTTGTTTTTATTCACACTATCCCATTCATAATAAGTAACACCTGTTCTCTTAAAGCTCTGGCACTCTGGAAGCCAAAAATTTTTCGCTTTCGAACTCGATATCAGCGAGAAGCGCTTTAGCGCTGCAAGCGAACTCCCATCACAAAAGCCAAAAGCCGTGGACACCAATGGAGCGTTGCATTTTTTTGCTTTCTGACAACGTTGCCGGATATTTTTTTTTATCGTTATCGATCATACTATGAGTCAGCTCGGAAATGGTTCCGGCCTCTCCAGGCCTCCAGAGGAGTGTGACATTATGTTTTCTTTCAAATGAGAAAAATCGGAGACTCTTTTTTAATAAAAATTTGACGTAGAAATAAATATCTTTCCAGCAGGTTTATTCTTAACGGTCATCACTTTAGTACGTTTCCATTATTTCCATTGTCCAAATTAATACGGAGGGCCTTTCATGCATTACACAGTTATCGGCGGCTATCTCCAATTCGTAATACGGCGAAAAATAAGTTTGTTTTTTTCTGCAGGTAAAGATTTTTTTCATTTATTCAAGTAACAATGTTTGTCTTTGAGTATTTTTAGAATACAAAACATGGCTGACAAGTTAAAAACTAAAAAGCAAAGATGGATTTCTTTCAAGTTGTCACAAGCAAAGTCAGACTTATTGATGGGTGAGAAGCAAATGCAGCCTTCTTGATATTTATTATGTATATATCTTAGTCATGTAACAAAATTAATGGTTCTAAAAGTTAAATTGACTTTGAAACACAATATTCTACTATAATGTATAGCTCACATAAATTAAATTAAATTGTAAGACTTATCAGTTTTTGACGTTTTTCTCAAAACTACCCACGTGGTAAAAAGCTGCCTTTAGGCACCACATTTATCGGATCGCGTACATGTATATTTTCATAATTACCCACCTAAAAATTATGCTGACGCGTAAATTAGGATTATTTTAGTTTTTTTTATCATTTTATTTAGAAATTTTATAAAAAAAATATAACTAGATATATTATTATTGTATACTTACTGATCATTGCTGTTTTCTACGTACTTCACCATGCCATTTATTACCCAGTGTTGGGGCATAGTGCAAGAACAATTTCGTACTACTTGCCTAGGTCCATCGCAACGTCTCGCGATATGTGAGACAAGCATCGCGTAGATCTCTTTTGTAGCATCGCTGCGGGGAAAGGGTGGTCGTCCATGGTGAAGGAACTCATGAGGTCTCGCGATGGGTTTGTTTCTGATGTTTTTATATTCAGTATTGAAAAAAAAATTATCTAAGTACATTGAATTTTTTTTTATATTTTTGTTTTGAAAATGTAGTTGGCAGCTGATACATTTTCACATTAGCCTATTGATAGTGCCTACACTGTTACTTCAAAAAAAGGCTGAAACATGTTACCTAATCTCAAAAATTGTCGGCTTAACAAAACAAGCACCTTGAGAACCTGTCAATATATTCTAGTTATTAAATCATTCATATTCATTCATATTCATATTCATAGATAACATTTTAATGTTTTATTACGCTAATTGTTGTATTAAATGCCTATAGTTGTAAATTGAATCGTATAAACAATAATATGTAAACAGTGTGAAGGATGCAGTGTGTGAGTTGTACCTGACGAATGAGATGTTAAATAATAGTATAATTAATATTGAGGTTATGTAAAATGTATATTAAATATTTAGTTAATAAAACGTAAATTATACAGCGTAATGATCGAATATAATTTAAATTCAGTAGAATCGTTTGTATATAATAGTAAAATCATAATTCTAAATAATAAATACGCAATAATATTAAAATGGTAACACCATTGGATAATACATTGTAAATTTATTGTTTTGTCGCGTTATTAAATAAAGCGAACCCCGTCGCGTTTCCGCTATTTTTCTTCACTGGGTACTGGCTGTGAACACTGTCGAAGTTAGATAGCATCTTTAGATAACACTTACTGTCGGGAAGTTTATTATATAGGAGAAAGCTCGTGCGAGCAACAAATAGCCCATTAAGAATAAATATAAGTTTTAATTAATTATCTATTAGATAAAGTTAAAATAATGTGCTCTTAAAAAGAAAAATATATTAAAAGTGAATCTACTAAAAATTTGTGTTGCCCGTAAATTGCCTACTATCTCACCTGTGTCTCTTTATGACACTACAGTCCCGAATCTACTGAAACGAAAGTGAATAAATATAATATAATCTTTGACACCTCGGGTCTCCCGACTGAGCAAGCCCCAAAAGACCCTGAAGATATGTCAGGTCCTTTGACAAATTCACATTTTATAATTTTTTTTTTACAATTGTAAGTTTACTTTTGACACAAAAAAAAAAAAAAAAATTCAATGTTTTCAGATACCTACATATTTATTACTAGGGACAGTTGAAATTGTTAAATATCAAAAAAATGCATATCGCCCTAAGCCATGCGAAACCAAACCATAACAGAATATACTTTGTCTAAAAATACTCATCTATCTATAAAATATCTAAAATTGTGCAATTTAATCAGACATAAAATAAAATATTTTATAGATAGAATAATATTTTAATAGATTATAGTTTGGTTTGGGCAGGGAATAAAAATTAAAAAATATATTAACATATATATTTTTAATTCAACGAAAATAAATAAATCTGAATAGAAAAGTGTGCACCATATTGTCGGATCGCCCAAACAAAGCTATGAATTAGCTAACAATCCCACGATGGCCACTCGGTTTAAGCGTCGGCTGATAGCGCCGTGGATATCAGGTTCAAATCCCGGGTCTGGCATGTACACATATTGTTTAATCAATTTGTGCAGTGTCAGAGTATGGACTTAAAAGGATGAGAAAGTGGCTGATATCCGTTTCTCAATTTATGTCACTAAGACCTAACGACCACTTACTTTACATAAATCCAAAATACACCAACCATTAAATGAAATTGTTTATCAATTTGTGCAGGGTCAGAGTATGGACTTAAAAGGATGAGAAATTGGCTGATATCCGTTTCTCAATTTATGTCACTAAGACCTAACGTCCACTTACTTTACATAAATCCAAAATACACCAACCATTAAATGAGATTTCTTAGAGCAAATGGGTTTGATGTATTCAAAAACTGTATTTAGCAAAGAAACAATAATTATTACCGGATCACCCAATGAACAATAGCGAACGAGACTGATAATACGACCAGGTTCGACAACCAAACCATAGAGCCAGCCTCAATAGCATAAAAGGTCAGTGCCTGGCATCCTAGACATACCCTCTCCTCTCAGTACCCGAATCATTCCTTCACAGTTTACACTTCACTTAAAAGAACAGCCAGTGTCTTTTATTTTAGTGTCTTTTACAGACAATTTGCACGCGTATAAGAATTTACACGAAATGGCTTTTCAATGGGTCCTTTCATGTATTTTCACGCTACTAAACGTTACACATGAGTAATTACATTTATCACATTATAACTTTTCACCAGTATGAATCATTTTGTTTCTTTTCATGCTACCAGACGTAGTGCACGAGTAATTGCAACTATCACAGTTAAAAGGCTTATTACCAGAATGAGTCATTTTGTGTGTTTTCATGCCACTAGACTGTCTGCATGTGTAATTGCATTTATCAAACTTAAATGGTTTCTCACCAGAATGACTCATTTTATGTGTTTTCATGTGACTTGGGTGTCTGCATGAATAATTGCATTTCTCGCGTTTGAATGGCTTTTCACCAGAATGAGTCATTTTGTGTTTTTTCATGCCACTTGAATATCTGCATGAGTAATTGCACTTATCACATTTTAATGGTTTTTCACCAGTATGAGTTATTTTGTGGTTTTTCATACTACCAGACGTCGCGCATAAGTAATTGCATGTTTTAAATTTTATTGGTTTTTCACCAGAATGACTCATCCTGTGTCTTTTCATGTCATCTGATTGTCTACATGAGTAATTGCACTTATCACATTTAAAAGGTTTTTCACTGGAATGGGTCCTTTTATGCCGTTTCATGTGACTAGACCTTTTGCATGAGTAATTGCAATTGTCGCATTTAAATGGTTTTTCACCAAAATGGGTCATTTTGTGTCTTTTCATGTCACCTGATTGTCTGCATGAGTAATTGCACTTATCACATTTTTAAGGTTTTTCTCTGGAATGGGTCCTTTTATGCAATTTTAGGTTACTGGACCTTGTGCATGAGTAATTGCAATTATCACATTTTAAAGGTTTTTCACCAGAATGATTCATTTTATGGGTTTTCATAATGCTAAGCGTCGTGCATGAGTAATTGCATTTGTCACATTTTAATGTTTTTTTACCAGAATGAGTCATTTTGAGTGACCAAAACAACATCTTGAAAAATGACCAGCGTCACATTTAACCAGACTTGCGACGGAATCGGTCGTTTTCGCAATTGTGGTTTTGTGTATCGCTTTGTGAAGTAACATTAGGTCGAACGATGAAAAAAAATCAAAACAGAACTGCACACAAAATTTTCTTAATGAAACGATTTTTTTCCAGTGGTATAGCAACCACTAATAATTCTGTGTTTACCATATTCGATTGAAAAATATCACGTTTACTATTGCGACAGGCGACATCTTTGTATCTTTCAATATATTCTCCTAGTTCTTTCTTTATGTTTTTTTCCTCAATGTGTAGGTATTTGCCAGACGCTTGTGCTTCAATCACGTCCCAGGACGATATGAGACTCGCAACATTGACCTGTACAGTGCTTCTAGCGATAATCTTAAAAAGACATTTAAAGTATTAATGAATTTATTATGAGGTTTTTAAATAACAGTTCATTATAAGTATGAGATCAAGGTAGAAATATTATACCTAGGCATGGTGTTGGCGAACTTTTTTACGTAAGCACGCGTGCCAAAATTTTCCAAATATAATCTTTTAACTGTCTGACGTGCCAAGCAGTTTTTTATAGAAAAAATGAAAAATGAGTTTTTAAGAATTCTATTAAAAAAAGTTTAAATGTTACAATGAGAAATTATATCTTTTACCGTGTTTCTAGACGAATGCATATCTTTTATTCTTTGATTATATTATTGTTGCTTGTTTTCAAATTTTTCAAAAAGGTCGTGGGAGCATTCCACGCTGCTTTTATAGATTTCCCATATTTGAACGGTTTTCCATTTTCACTGTCTGTCAGAATTACTACGGCTAGCTCCACCAAGTTTTTGTACTCGTATCTTATTTGGTCTAGGATTTTTTTTGGTACCAAATAAATTGTTTGTTACTGTATTATTTAGCTTGGTTCTTTACACACAAAATGACCCCAGAATTGCTTCGATCATATAAGGCATTCTCTCGCTACAGTGGTCTCAAGCATTGTAAATCGATCAAAATTGGATGTTCGCGCAGCGGCGTCCTCCGCCGCCTGATGAGGTTTCTTTCACGAACCGATTAGTCCCTCAAATCTGCTCGCAAAAATAAATACAAAACAGCAAAGGTCCAGTGGTTCTACACTTTTATCAACCAAGATATTAGGTTTTTACCCTCTCCTGAAAAAAAGTGTTTTGTGACATTTGCTGTTCTTAGGCCAAGGTCTTCGATTGCTTTAGTTGATTTTGAAAAATGGTACTGCCTAATATTGGCCACCTCCAACGTCGTGCGATTTGTTATATTTGGATGATTTCCTGTAAAACTTCGTGAAGTCACTGGTTAATGCTGATAAACCCAATGGAAGCCGATATCGTTCGCGATATACGACAAGCAGTGCTCGAATAAGTGACATCCAAATTTGGTGACTAGAATTTTCTTCGTTGAGAACAACTGCGGTGACCACATTATAAATGTTAAGGGCATGTAGAAAAATGTTTATTAGTTGTGTTATTAGTGAACCTGTAAATGAACGTACCTGGTCCATTGGGCTGTATTGTTGATAGGATGAGCCGGGTTGAGTATTCTCATTATTGATTTGGCGAATTTCATCGTCCACAAATTCTTGTTTGATAATGACATCCTCATTATCATTCTCTGACTTTAAATTGATCAGGCTGTCTTCACACTCCTGAAAAAAACAGCATCACCATTGTGATCAGCCAGAGTCAATCCATTTCTGCTCTATCCTCTGCTTTCAGTGGCCACCAATGTACGACTGCATTTAGCAAGTGAATGTATACTCACCGAAAGGCATTCCGGTTTCATGGAGTATTTTAATCTGCCTTTTTAACATAATATTGCATAACATATCGCACATTGTGATCTATAGGGTCGTAACTGCAAATAACATGATCTTGAGTAATTTGAGTTTGAATGTAAAATAATTAACTACAATTTAATTGATTGCACTAGATAGCAGAAAATTGTACATGTTAGAATAATTTTGTGTACTTTACCCTACTCTAGTTCTTAAATATATAAATATATTTTTTAAATTATATTGTGAATTTTTGCAGTTGCGGCCATATAGTTTGAAAATTGACGAACAAACTTGCAGATGCGACTTAATAGTTTTAATAGAAAAAAACAAAATGCACCTTTTTCATATATAATTTTATAAAAATAATGTTTTATATAAAAAATATTTTATTATAGAAATAAAAAAATCAATAAAAATATGACGAAACATAGAGAAATAAAAAAGAACAATGAAAAAAACTTTAATCATCAGTAGGATACAAAATATAATTTATTTAAATGTCGGATAATTAAAAAAAAATCGGTGTGTATTTAGACCATTCCGAGGTATTTATTTGTCACTACCAAGTCCAAATAACAGACGGTGACCAGCAACCAGCATACCGAGCAAAGAAAGAGAATGCACCTTCTTCGCTCTGACGGGAGATGGCAATAACTATATGGGTTTCAAT
This sequence comes from Rhyacophila brunnea, assembly GCF_057557595.1. NCBI lineage: Eukaryota > Metazoa > Arthropoda > Insecta > Trichoptera > Rhyacophilidae > Rhyacophila > Rhyacophila brunnea. Next base: position 34,872,875 of record NW_028232785.1, read on the forward strand.
AATGAATCTCATATTAATGTAGGTAGTTTCCTTGTGCGTACAGGTGCTACCTATTATGAATGGGATAGTGTGAATAAAAACGATTAAAACCAAATAAATTTCAGATTTTCTTTATTTATATATAAAATATAATACATATTGTCAGTAAATACAGTTTTTAACCAAGCTATCGTCATAATCAACAGATACCTTCTACCTTCAAACGGCTAAAAATGTTGGGTTCATTCATTTAAAATTAAAACTTCCGTCGGCTGACATTTTATTTAGACAGAACCAATTACAATCTCTTTGGACATAACTATTATGAACATAACAAGGCAAACGTTTAATAATTATTAAGAGGAGCATGCATAGAACATTACATAACACCGATTCACAGGCATAAACGAAAATAAGATGACAGTTGTACATTTTTTTTTATTTAGTGACGTCACACGTATTACGATTAAATAAAGGAGATGAACCTACCAGCGCATCTACTCTATACACAAGACTGATATCGGCCGCTATCGGAAACTATCGAGGGTAGTTTTTCATTTTTTTGTATCGAAGTATTAGCACTTATTGTAACAAGTACAAGAAGTTGGTTGTAATTGTAACAATACTTGCTATGTTTTAACAGCACCGCTCTGTGTTAAATTTTATAGCGAGATAGACAGTTTTGAATGTTCTAAAGGAAAACTTATTGTAATCGTTACAATACGTGCTAATACTTCGATATAAAAATGAAAAACTACCCTCGATAGCAATCTTGTGTACAGAATAATTGTACAAAGGCACCAAGCCTAAAAATATTCGTATTTTTGCTTGCACACATTTTTTTTTAAATCGATTTTTTTTAAATGAATATAAAAAAAATTAAATCTATGCATTTGTCAAAAATGTGGAACATGGAAAACTTAATAAACTAAATTTTAATAATACCTAAATATTACCTACCTAAGAATAAGATGGAGTCCTTTGAAAAATTCACATTTTATGACATTTTTTTTAATTGTATGTTTACTTTTTACTTAAAATAAAAAATATTTTTCTTATCAATGTTTTCAGATACATATTTATTAATTGGTACAGTTGAAATTGTAAATTATCAAAAAAATGTATATCGCCTTAAACCCTGCGAAACCAAACCATAACAGAATATATTTTGTCAAAAAATATCTAAATTTATGCCATTTAACCATACATAAAATAAGAATTTTATAAATAGAATACTATTTTTATCGATTAGTATGGTTTGGGCAGGGCATACGAATTTAAAAAAAAAAATAACAAACAACATGTGTGATATTTATTTCTAATTCAACGAAAACAAATAAATATATTGAAAAAGTGTGCACAATATTGTCGGATCGCCCAAACAAAGCTATGAACTAGCTAACAGTTCCACGATGGCCGCGCGGCTTAAGCGTCAGCTTATAGCATCGTGGGTCCAGGTTCAAATCCTGTGTTTGGAATGTACACATATTGTATTTCAACTAGTGCAGGGTCAGAGTATGGACTTAATAGGTTGAGAAAGTGTTTGACATCCGTTTCTCGTAAAAACAAAATCTGTTGGAGGCCCACGTATTCCTATTAGGATCGAATATGGTTAAAAAAAAAAAACAACTAGCTTACGGTAGTGGAGTTCGATACACTTCAATTTATATCTCTAAGACCTAACGTCCACTTACACAAATCCAAAATACACCAAACAACAAACGATATTTCTTAGTGCGAGTGGGTTTGAAGTATTCAAAAACTGTATTTAGCACAGAGACAATAATTAATATTGTATGGTTTAAAATAATATTACATACGGTTACATAATAATATTATGTCGCTATAGAATGGGCTACAAAAATATTAATTGTTTACGTTATCGATTGATGATAAAAATGACGTACGCACGTTCGGTCCCTTCTCGACTGACCATTATTTCAAAGAAACTTTATCCTATCTAATTAGTGAACGGGTAGCCAACGCCTTTATTGGTATAATATCTCTATATATAAAAATCTCGTGTCACGATGTTTCTGGTCGAACTCCTCCGAAATGGCTCGACCGATTTTTATGAATTTTTTTATATATATTTTTTAGGTATGAGAATAGGTCAACAAGTATATTTCATACCGCCGGGTGATTAGGGTATCTCTATCTAGAAAAATTTTCTTTTATTTTTTTGACAATTTTTTTTTTTTATTTTTTTATTATTTGGCATAAAAAATACCTATAACCCCAAATTTTCACTCTCCTACCCCCACCCTCCCATTTTTTAATCGCGATTTTATTATTTTTGTATGAACAAATTTAACCGTCGTTCGTATTTCAAACAGAACGAAATTATTTATGTTGTTGAATGACAGATGGCACTACGTCCGAGAAGAATTCAAGAGAAGCGTCGCGTCATTTTGACATTTCATTCGGCATATCACAACGCAGTGCGTGCAAAATTTGGTAAGATTTATTTTAATTTATCATTTTTATGTGCGTGTATTAAAGTGCACAATGCCAGTAAGACGCAAGGGGTGCCATTTGGGCCGTCGAACGAATAAAGCAACAAACATGCGAAATAGTAGAGCAGAAAGAACAGACAAACAAATCCATCAAGATAACAAAAACGTGCGTGTAAGCATGTCGCAATTGCGTGCATCCCAATCACAAGAGGCACGAGCTGAACGAAATCAACAACGACAATTGGAACGGAGCCAAGCGCGCCAGTTTGTAGTTAACACACGCAGAGCAAATGACCGACAACGCCAACAAGTACATCGAACATTTACATCCGCTTCGTTCCTTCGTCTCGCATTCGAATACGAGCCAGATATTGAATATTCCGCTCATCCGAAAGTGCTGATTGGTGTTATGGACAAAGAATGTCCCCATTGTCATGCGCTCAACATGAGTCAGCCGGGATGTGTTGCGCATCAGGAAAAGTGCAACTACCAGAAATTGAGATACCACCAGAACCATTGAACGGCTTGCTCATCGGCACGGTTCCAGATTCAAACCTGTTCCTGAAGTCCATTCGCACTTTTAATCCATGCTTCCAAATGACTTCCTTCGGAGCAACAGAAATAGTTCACAATACTGCGGCAAATGGTCAACAATTCCATTCTACGTTCAAAATCAAAGGCCAAGTATACCACAAAGTAGGCTCATTGCAGCCAATGCCAAACGAACCACATAAATTTTTACAAATCTACTTCATGTGCGGTGAGGACATCAATCATGTGGATGCACGTTGCGGCTGCAATAGCCTCAATTCGCCTAATGCCAGGCGCATCGTCGGCGAACTGGACGCCCTGTTGAATGAGCACAATGAATTATTGAAATTCTTCAAAGCACACATGCACGAATTGCAAAGTGACAATCACGCTATTGTCATCAATCCTGATAAAACACCAGCTGGAGAGCACGTGCGTCGATTCAATGCGCCTGTTGTTGACGACATTGCTGGTTGGCGACCGCACATCGACGCGAGAAATCGTGATTCGAAGAAGAAACAATAATCTGGAGTTCATCGCTGACACACACCGTTTATACGACGCTCTCCAATATCCGCTAATTTTCTGGAAGGGACAAGACGGATATTGCATAAAAATTAAAGAACGAGATCCTGTCACAGGTAATTCATTCATTATGAACATCATTACTCATTTTGAATTGAGAAAATGAATGGTTGATGTTTTTTTGTTTTTATCGGCGGTCATCGTCTACAGCGCTCTATTTCTCTTTCTGTCATAGATCCCATCCCTACACAGTTACGATACATTCGTTATTTTTTATTTAACAACCAAAATATTCACTAGAAATAATTTATATGGAAGAACAACGTTTGCGGGGTCAGCTAGTATTATATAAAAATTATGTCCTAAAAATGCGGGATTATTAAAAAATAACTAAGTCGTTGTGAAATATGCTACCAGAAGTTATGCATCAGTAATTTTATCACATTCAAATGGCCTTGTCTGAATACGCCAATTAGGTTGGCCCTAATACAACAGATAAATTCACCCCAATGAACAACACCGAACGAGACTGATAGAACGACCAGGATTGACAACCAGATCATAGAGCCAGCCTCACTAGCATGAAAAGTCAGTGCCTGGAATACTAGATATACCCTCCCCTCGCAGCATCTGTATCAAAACTTTAAAGTTTACAGTTCACTGATAAGCACAGTCAGTGTCTTTAACAGACAAATTGCATGCGTATAAGAATTAACACGAAATGGCTTTTCACCGGAATGGGTCCTTTCATGTAATTTCATCTTATTAAAATATATAAATGGGTAAATGCATTTATCATAACAATTATGTAAATGACTTTTCACTAGAATGATTCCATTTGTGCAATTTCATGGAATAAATTTTATGCATTTAAAAGGCTTTTTACCAGATTGCGTCTTTTTGTGTTTTTTCAAGGTAACCGACTGTCTATATGAGTAAATTTGTTAATCACATTTCAATGTTTTTTCACCAGATTGAGTCTTTTAGTGTGTTTTGATGCCACTAGATGTCTTGCATGAGTAATTACATTTATCACATTATGACTTTTCATTAGTATGAGTAATTTTGTGTATTTTCATTCTACCAGACGTCGTGCATTTGTAATTGCATATGTCACATTTAAATGGTTTTTCACCAGAATGAGTCATTTTGTGTGTTTTGATGCCACTAGATGTCTTGCATGAGTAATTGCATTTATCACAGTTAAACGGCTTTTCACCAGAATGGGTCATTTTGTGTGTTTTCATGTTACCTGAATGTCTGCATGAGTAATTGCACATATCACATTTAAATGGCGTTTCACCTGAATGAGTCATTTTATGTATTTTCAGGCTACCAGACGTCGTGCATGAGTAATTGCAATAGTTACATTTAAATGGTTTTTCACCAGAATGGGTCATTTTATGTGTTTTCATGCCACCTGATGTCGTGCATGAGTAATTGCATTCATCACAGTAAAACGGCTTTTCACCAGAATGGGTCATTTTGTGTGTTTTCATGTTACCTAAATGTCTGCATGAGTAATTGCACATATCACATTTAAATGGCTTTTCACCAGAATGAATCATTTTGTGTGTTTTCATGTCACCTGACTTTCTGTTGGAGTAATTGCATATATCACATTTAAATGGCTTTTCACCAGAATGAGTCATTTTGTGTGTTTTCATGACATCTGATCGTTTGCATGAATACTTGCATATATCACATTTAAATGGCTTTTCACCCAAATGACTCAGTTTGTGTCTTTTTATTTTATCTGACTGTCTGCATGAGTAATTGCATTTGTCACATTTAAATGGTTTTTCACCAGAATGAATCATTTTGTGTGTTTTCATGTCACCTGACTTTCTGTTGGAGTAATTGCATATATCACAGTTAAATGTCTTTTCGCCAGAATAAGTCATTTTGAGTGACTTCATGACGTGACCAGGACGAAATCTAGAAAAATGACCATCGTCACATTTACCCAACCTTGCAACGGAATTGGTCGTTTTCGCAATTGTGGTTTTGTGTATCGCTCTGTGAAGCAACATTACGTCGAACGATGGAAAAAAATCAAAACAGATACTGCACACAAAAGTTTGTTTATGAAATGATTTTTTTTCAAGTTGTATAACAGCCACTAATAATTCTGTGTTTACCATATTCGATTGACAACTACCACGTGTACTATTGCGACAGGCGACATCTTTGTATCTTTCAACATATTCCTTGAGTTCTTTCTTAATATCTCGTTCCTCAATGTGTAGGTCTTCGCTAGACGTTTGTGCTTCAGTCACGTCCCAGGACGATATCAGACTTGCAACATTGGCCGGTACAGTGCTTCTAGCGATAATCTAAAAAAACATATAAAAGTATTAATGAATTATGGGATTTTTAAATAACAGTTCATTGTAAGTAATAGATAAAGGTAGAAATATTATACCTGGACACGGTGTTGGCGAACCTTTTTACGTAAGCACGCTCCAAAATTTTCCAAACATAATCATTCGACTGTCTGACGTGCCGAGCAGTTTTTTAAGGGAAAAAATGAAAAAAGTAGTTTTTAAGAATTCCATTAAAAAAAGTTTAAATATTACAATGAGAGATTCTATCATTCACCGTGTTTCTAGACGAAGGCATATTTTTTATTCTTCAAATATATTTTTCCTGTTTTCAGATTTTCCAAAAAGGTCGTCGGATTATTTTAACCACGATTATTTTATAGATTTCCCATAACTGAACGGTTTTCCATGTTCACTGTCATGTCAGAATTACTACTACTAGCTCAACCAAGTTTTTGTTTCTTATTTGGGGCAGGCATTTTTGTTGGTACCAAATTAAATAGTTTGTTACTGTATTACTTAGCTTGGTTCTTTACACACAAACTGACACTAGAATTGCTGCGATCAGATGAGGCATTCTCTCGCTACAGTGGTATCAAGCATTGTAAATCGATCAAAATCATAGGATCGCGGAGCGGCTTTTTCCGCCGCCTGGTGAGGTGAGTGCGATAATATGATGTGTCATGCATTCAGCATTAGGAACGATATGATCAATTATATATTTACGTTAAACATAAATTCTTGAAGAGTATTGGCCTATTATTTTTTATACAATAGACAGATCGTATTACGATTATGCACGAGTTTCGTCGTTTCCGCTTGCGCTACGATTGGTAAATACCACTGGTAAAAATAATATTAAAAACTATAGAAAATACGCATGGCTATGTCGTCATTATTTTGTAATAGTATATATAAGTACCTATAATTATATTTGTATCACTTTTTTGTTTTTTTTTTATTATTACCTATTTTATGTAATATTTTTTCTCTTCAATATAAAACATTCGCGTGCCATAGATTCACCATCACTGCTATAGAATAATGATTGGTCAGCAGTGGGAGGCGAAGAAGAGGTAAGACCACTCGTTCTCGGAAAATTTCCGAATGCTTAGGCTTGTACTTGAGTCGGCGTTGCGCGGAGTGATCGATCGATTAATACCGACTGTGGAACTGGGTGGTGTAAATTGGTACCTAATCTTTGTTTTTACTTCGATTTTTGGAGTCCCGACATTACTTCAATTTAAATCAAGCACAATCTTAAAAAGCTTGACATAATCATAATTATAAATAGATACTTATTTAATTTTATAAAACGCGTTTTCTATCAGAAACCGTGTTTTTTCAGATCTTCAATTCCATCGTGTACAAATTAATTATTGTAATGTCCTTTAACACTTTATAGAAACCTACTCGATATATGTGAGAACGTGACTATAGTGTGGTACTTTATATATTTATGAAAATCCAGAATGTGGTTCTCGTTGACCTCATGTATGCCCATCCCTAATCTATTGTCTGCTTGTTTGCAGCTGGCTTGAAAATGGGATTGGTTTGATTTTGATAGATGAGGTTCATCATATTTACTACACTAACATTAACACATCTTCCACAAACGTAACGTATAGCTTAACGCTACATAAGACATTTTTTGGAAATCGATGTTACTACCGTTTTTTGCATGAAGAAATAATTTGACTTTGATAACTCGTCTCTGTGCTGGCAGAACACACTAACTGGAGAATACTAGTTTTGAGTAATTTGACTTTGAAGTTGTTAAAATGTTTGAAATGGTCTATCATGTGAGTTTATTAAGTAATTGTAAAAAGGATGTCTTTAAGATAAAGACTGTTTATTTATTAAGAAGGTTTTAGTTTAAGGAATTAGTGTCTTCTACTAGAACAGTGACGAAATGACGAATAACAGGAATGTATATTTATAACAAAAACACTGATAGGTTATAAATTTGATTTGTGATTTTTCTAGAATTCAATACGAAACGAGAAAGACCTTATAATTATGTTGTTTTGCAGGCAATCTGGGATCTAATTTTGACAGGTAAACAGTGGGATCACTCGTTTGAGAAATGCTTGTACATAAAGATACCTACTCTCAGTGTCTCGTATCTTAAGTTGGCGGTGATACTGTTCACAATAATTATTATGTATGGATGAAATATCGCAAGTAATTTTTAAGTACGCACAAGTAGGTATAAACTTTTAAAATTCATTAAAATTAGATCATTCAAAATATTCTGCGGAATGACGAAACCACAGACTTACTTTGACGCCATGCCAGCATGTGACGTGAGCATAATGTCATCGCATCATTATTCTGCTACAAAACAATAATGTTATGAGAAAAGTACTTTCTGAAAGAATCGGTCGATCAGTCATCATTAGTGACAGACATCACATTCAAATACTGTAGGTCAATGCACCACTCACACTAAACCAGATAAATAGGTTAGTGAAATAGTTGTACGAAGCGTGTATAACCGAGACGAGGATAATATTGAAATTTTGTCACAAAGCTGTGTCAGGATACATAGCCAACGGAAGAAAATATCGCATAATATACAATTACCTGCTCTACTGGTCCGTTATCTGAATACGAACATCCAGGTGTTGAATCTTCATCATGGAATGGATGTTTTGCGTCTACAACGAACTCGCGTTTAACGTCAACTAGCTGGAGGTCAATTGTGGGATTAATTTCAGCGAGACGCGTTGCCTGGTTCTGAAAGAAACGTTATGCATTTTTATAATCATATAAAAAAAAATTTTGAGCTCGCGTACCTATTTTATAACAATACATATTTATATAATTGAGGCAGGAAGCTGTCTAAATGTATGTCAAAAGGTTTTTGAAAGAAAGTTTGACATCCTCGTATGTTCTTCAAATCAAATCAAATTTATTTATTTTACATAATATAATGAACATAACAAATATCAAATTCAAAGCGTTCACGACATGACATAAAATATGTGTTAATAATTTTTAAAAATAAAAATACAGAGAATAAGTAATAAAATAAGAAATAAAATAAGAAAATAAAAAAAATAAGTAACAAAATAAAAGTAGATGGAAGCACACAGAATGAACTTTGATAGACCCTATTTTAAAAACTTATAAAACAACGTCCACCTAAATTCACCCTCACGTAAGTGGAATATATCAATATCCAAAGCGATTTCATTAAACATGGTTACTGCCCTCCCAATTGGCATTACTAATGGCAGGTTAGTTCTGCACCGTGGGAGAACAAACAGCGGATGCCCTCGACTCTTAAAGTAATTATCAGAGACACACAAGCCAACACCACCAAGAATGGCAGAGTTCACATTTACGCCTTTTGTTTTTTATTTATTTATTAAAAAATATATAGCTAAATAAAGATCCATTCTAAATTTTAAGCTACAGTATGTAAGCATCCCTAAGAGAAAATCAGTCGGATCTTAAACAATTAGTAAAAAATATAAACCTATCTGCTTTCTTCACGCCGTGGGTCCCAGGTTCGAATCCTAGGTCTGGCAAGTACACATATTGTTTTTCAATTTATGTCTGTCAGGGTATGGACCTAATAGGTTGAGCAAGTGGCTGACATCCATTTCTCGTAAAAACAAAATCTGTTAATACAAACCTCTACTCTGTGGAGGCCCATATGATCCTATTAGGATCGGACATGGTCGAAAAAAAAGGTATTCTGCTAAAATAATTATAAAAAATCGCAGGAATGGACTTAATAAATAAAAACTAACCTCAAAATCGCAACTGAAATCACCTGTGTTCTCCTGCTTTATATATGTGCGCGTATCAGTGCTGTTTTTATGGCTAGTCAACAATCGTATGCAATGTGCTAGAGTCAACTTTACAACTTTCTGTTCTGTTGTAGTATTATATAAGTGTTGCCGAAATGCAGTTGATAATATTCCGTGTAGCTATTATCTGATAAACAATAATGTACCTATTGAATTTTGTAGGTATTATGGTACAGATGATATTATTGTCGATTACACCGACTAAACGTAGAACTATTATCGTAACTAATAGGGTGTTCATCCAAAATTTTCGAATGCGATTTTACGCCAGATACATAATACCCCCGTTTAATTGCGTTCATCAAAATTTAGTACATAAGCATCTCGCCGAACCCGAACACCTAATGCCCCTCTACCATAAGTTTAGCGAACCGATTGCTAAATTCGGCAGAGTCCATTTTTGACACATCGCAACTGACACCCCTAGTTTGTTGATAATTGTCATAGGTACTTGTTTTCTTCCGTATTTCATTATGATTCGTGTATTATTTTGATTATTGTATAATGGTACTACCTATTTTACAATTGATTCTATAATTGGTGCTTCATTTTATTCAATCATGAATGTTTTATTTATAGGTAGTAAACTTTGCTTTCGTAGATAAAGCTAATCTACAATGCCGTAAATTTCGTAAAAGCGGCGACGCTCGAGTCTCGTTAGTACGAGGGTGAGTCAATAATTCCTTAGAAAAAAGCATTAAAACAGTTTTTATTTTTGTATTTTTTTTTTATTTCTCAACATAATCTCCTTGGAGCTCAATACACTTGGTTAGACGTTTCTCAATTTTTTTTAAACCGTCAGAAAAATAAGTTTTCGGAAGGTCCTCAAAATAAGCATTTGTCCGATCGATGACTTCTTCATTTGACAAAAAACGTTGTCCACTTAGCCATTTTTTTAAGTTTGGGAAAAGGAAAAAGTCACTGGGGGCTAAATCTGGCGAATACGGTGGGTGGTCGACCAATTCGAACTTCAATTCTTCAATTTTAGCCATTGATCGTAAACATGTGTGAACACGGGCATTGTCCTGATGAAAGAGGATTTTTTTCCTGTTTAAATGAGGCCGTTTTTCTTCAATTTTGTTTTTTAGCTGGTCCAATAAAGATGCATAATAATCCCCTGTTATTGTTTTTCCTTTTTCCAAATAGTCAACGAAAATAATTCCACGTGCATCCCAAAATACAGTAGCCATAACCTTACCAGCTAATTTTACGGTTTTCGCCTTCTTTGGACATGGTTCGCCTTTCGCAATCCACTGCTTTGACTGTTCTTTCGTCTCGGGAGTAAAGTGGTGTATCCATGTTTCATCTACAGTCACAAAGCGACGAAAAAATTCATCCGGATTGCGTTGCATGAGCGACAACAGGGCTTTAGAGGCCACCACCCTATTGCGTTTATTGTCGACTGTGAGCAAACGCGGCACCCATCTTGCAGAAATTTTTTTCATGCCCAATTTGTCATGTAAAATAGAAATGACGCTACCTTTTGAGATCCATGTAACCTCAATTATCTCACTCAACTTTAATCTTCGGTCACTTAACACCATATCGTGGATTTTATTGATCATTTCTGGTGTAGTCACCTCTACAGGACGTCCTGAGCGTGGTTCATCCTTTGTTGATGTACGACCACGTTTAAATTCATTTAACCAGTTATAAATAGTTGCAAGTGAAGGAGCAGATATGCCGTGAACTAAATCCAACTCATTTTTTATTTCCTTTGCTGTTAACCTTTTTATATTAAAATGTTTTATAACAGCTCTAAACTCAATTTTCTCCATTTTCCATTTTCCACAAACAAATTTTTTTTTTAAATGTACGAGAAACACACAACAACCCGACCAATCTGATTGAAACTTCGCAGCATACTGAATCGGTAGTGCCGCTGCATGAAAACAAACCGCTTACAGTACTAATCGCGCCACCTGTCGGCTTTTCTAAGGACTTATTGACCCACCCTCGTAAATACACATCAGACGCAGATTCATGAAATCAAATAAATACAAGTAATATAATATTTTGAACAACTCAATTCACATGATTATGCTGGAATCGATTTATGCATAATAATTATATGGTAGGTAGGTATACTATCACGATAACCATTTACTTTCATTTGTTTATATTGCAATGATTATTTATTCAATAACGTTTATTCGGCATTCGGATTATCCGGCCATAATGTAGTATTAATCGAAAAATAAAAGAAATAATATGAAAGTAAATGTAATAGCGAGTTCAAAATATATGGACCACTAGGGATATCTAGCGGCAAAATGTGAGAAATGGTCATTTATTTGACAGTTAAGTGCCCATAGACATCAAAAACTGACCATAGAGAAAAAATATTTTTCTGTTTTAATATAAGGAATACTTGTTTCAAATAGACGCGCATGTACAAACACCGTTATTTGAATGGAGCATAATAGAACACGGCGGCGCCCGTATATACAATTCCGAAGATAAGTGAGTGAACACTCGACAAGTTTTATTACGGCAATAAACGGTTTCGGCGTAAGGTGAGACCGTCATAAACCATTCGGTTCGGCTTATTTCCATGGAAACCCTATAAAACGTATGTCCTGTCTCTGGAGACTAGTAGAGAGTGGAGCCGTCACGAGAAAGACATAGTCAGTGTTTAAATTATAGGAGAAAAAAACCCAATTTGATTTATTTATCATTGGTTATTATATACCGATCTAATGATCTGAAAAACTATCGACCAATTCTGTATAAGGTTTTCACGAAAATACTCTCAAACTATCTCGAAACTAAAAAAAGAGCGCTACCAGGAGTACAAACTGCCATTATATCTTGGTTTTATGGACTATGAAAAGGCGTTAGATTCCATCAAAAAAATCTCAATTATAGAAGCCCTTAGCAAACAAGGGATTTCCAGACGCTACAAAAACATATTGAACAGTATATACAGTGATGCCACAGCATGCGTAAAACTCCACAAACGGTCGTGTAAATTCCCCATTAACAAAGGTGTCCGGCAAGGTGATACCATTTCACCTAAACTATTCACCGCTACTCTTGAGGACTTATTTAGGAAACTTGATTGGGAGGAAAAAGGTGTTCCAATTAATGGGGTACACCTCAGTCACCTGCGCTTTGCAGATGATATTGTTATACTCTCACAAGACCCGAAAGACCTCCAAGGTAGAATGCAAGAACTCGCGGATGTCAGTCAAACGGTCGGTCTAAAGATAAATGTCTCAAAGACAAAAGTGATGAGGAACTGTTTTTCGGACCCTGCGATTATTTGTATTTCTGGCACCCAACTCGAGCAAGTCAGCAGCTACGTCTATCTCGGACAGCAGGTGTCCATAGACGGAAGCATGCACGATGAAATTGCTCGAAGGGCCAGGCTGGGATGGAGTGCTTTCGGACGTCTGAATAGTATCTTCAAGAGTGACCTACCATTATGTCTTAAGCGTAGGGTGTTCAACCAATGTGTGCTACCCGTGCTCACGTATGGCTGCGAGACGTGGACCCTCAACACGAGAGATGTCCAAAGGCTAAGAGTCACACAGCGAGGCATGGAGAGGTGCATGTTGGGCATCACGCGAAAGGACCGTTAGAGAAACGAATGGGTTAGGAAGCAGACAAGAGTACGCGATGTAGTAGACGTTGCCAAACAGCTGAAATGGAGATGGGCGGGACACATTGCTCGCCGAAAGAACGGCCGCTGAACAAATGCCGTCATCCAGTGGTACCCAAGGGGCACGAAACGGCCACAGGATCGCCCTAAAAGCCGCTGGATTGACGAACTGGTAAAGTTCGGCGGACATACGTGGCAGCGAACGACACAAGACTGAGAGAGTTGGAGAAAGCTTGGGGAGGCCTTCATCCAGCAGTGGATTGACCCCGGCTGATGATGATTATATACCGAAATGCGCTGTTCTCGTTATGATTGAGGAAATGCTGACGATCATTTTCGTACCATGGTTTTGTTTAGACAACACAACATACACATTATTAAATTGTGTCACCGTCTAAGGGTGTATTTTTATTAGGGGAATATATATTCGCACAATTGAATAGACTGTTTTCACAAAGCGGTTACAACATTCACACTTGTTTCTCCATCTAAATGCGCCCATTCATGCAGCGTCTCGAGACAATGGTGTCGCGTGTGAAACGGCTCTAAGATTAAAACGTATTGCTAACTCCAACCTTCGATATAAGACTGCACAAAGGGAATAAAAAAACACATTATACAAATGAACGAACCTGATGTATTGGCCCGTAATCTGAATAAGAACAACCCGGTTGAGGATCTTCAATATCACATAATGGGTCTTTTACATCTTCAATAATCACGCGCTTGATGATGGATAGTTGATCATCCGTCTCAGGTTTTATATTAGAGAGGTCCGCTAAAAGATACTGAAAGAAACATTATGGTTAACACAGTAAAACCACTTTCACTTTCAATGACTAATTATAGTCAAAATGAATTAGAAGATAACCTGCCATAACCTAAATCATAAATGTATCGTAGCTGTCAAAATGTATAATCGAGTTATTTTTTTAAATCAACGTTTAATATCATTGTATGTCTCTACGAAGTTTATAAAAAAGCAACATATTATAATAATATATTATTCGTTGTTAGTCACAATACAGAGTGGTTGTAAAAGAAATCAGTTTCCTAAAACTAACCTCGAAATTGCAACTTGAAACGTCGGCATACTCCTGCTTTATATGAATGCGAACTTCAGGGCTGATTGGGAGGCTAGTCTGCGTATCAAACAAAGGCTTGCCTTCTGTATCAGACTGTGCTCCATCACATTCTCGCTTTACGTCCATTTTAATAGTAAATGTCGGGAAGAACGTGACAAGCAGGATCCATTCAATGGTACATTAATTTAAGAGTAGTGTTGCCGCAATACGTAATCATTTATTATGTATGGCCGAAATACTGAAATCTATTCCGTGTAGCGATCAAACAATAAAATGTGTTTTACTGGATTTAAGTTTTGTACTAGGTATTCTATTTGAGTAGTTTTTTTTCTATTCGGGTTTTGCCTTTCGATATTTTCAAGTACTAGGTACACGTATTCACCAATGGCAAATACCCACTAACAGCGTAGGTAGGTATAATGTTATACCCATGGCTATTGGGACTCTCCCCATAGTCTTAATTACCTATGTAATTATTAGGTGTAACCATGTCACCTGACCTTCTAGTGAACAATGGGCGTACGTACGTCCAAAATTCCTAGATTATCTGTCAAAATATTCAACATGTACTTAGCACGTAAGAATTATTGTTTATCTAATTATAATAATAGTACCTACCTAATATGTCAGGGAAGAATGTGATTGTGCCGAATAAAATAAACGAAAGCCAAAGAAACTTAATATTCAGGTGTAGGTATGTAAAAAGAAAAGATGGCTTCACTGCTCAATGTAAAAAGAGTACAATAGAAAAAATAGGCACATAGTCGCGGGAGGACGTGGTATTGAGTTCGTGAATTCCCTCGCTAAACACTTAACAACAAAACGAATTCAGATAATTAATAATAATTAGAATATAAGCGATATAATTAGCATCAGGAACGTAACAATATAAGATTAATTTTGATACTGTTAAACATAATTCCTTGTGAAAATAACCGTTTAAAATATAAAGCAACTTGTTCAACAAAGAAAGACATTTAATTTTTGTGAATCCCGGGTCCTACCAACATCCCGAGCTAGCCACAGGACCAGAGATATCTCAATACCTACACTAATATTTTTAACCTATATAATAAATCAATTAATACAATAAAGTAGGGAAACTTTATTGCCTACCTACCCATTCAGTAAGGCTCAAGTTGTAGGTAAGTATAACGAACAAGACATTGTCAAAGGGCCATGTCTTTTGACGTTGCCTTGTCTATCCGTGCATGATGCAAATCACACCCAATGTACGTGTGCCTGGCTTAAAATACGTGTGGCATTTGGTTTGTATTTCACTGACAGATATGTTGTTTTGCCGCGTTGATGATTAATATTGTATTTAACAACATCTGTAGAAGAAAACTTGAAAATAGAAAAAATGCAGATGGGCCATTTTGGCATTTGAAAACCGAGATGCGCTGATCTCGTTATGATTGAGGAAATGCTCATTTTCATTTTCGCTTCATTGTTTTGTTTTGACAACAAAACATTATATAATTATTATTAAGGTGTATCACTGAGTCAAGTTAGCGTTTGTATCTATTATTAATTGATATTAGTTTCGACGGTAAACACTTTTCAGTATTGTGGCAACACTTTTCTAATATTAACCTGAATGTATCCTGTCTGTCACGTTGTTCCTGCCATATTTACACTTAACATGGATGTAAAGCAAGAATGTGATGGAGAACACTCCAATATAGAAGGCAAGCCTTTGTTTGACACGCTGACTAGCCATCCGAACAACCCGGACCCTCGCACTCATGTAACGCAAGAGAATGCGGACGTTTCAAGTTGCAATTTCGAGGTTAGTTTTTGGAAACTAAGTTATTTTACAATAACATTAGATTGCGAATAACAATGATTGGTTTAATATTATAAACTGTGCTTTTTAACAAACTATGTAGGAACATAAGTTGATATTAAACTTTGTTTAAAAAAAATACATGTTTATACAATACAAATACAATACATGTGATATAGGTTAGGTTATCTACCTATTCATATTAAATATAATTATTATACATCGTTGTACGGACGTTACATAAACTGGAATTGGTTTTATAGTTCTATATATGCTTTTAATAATGCTTTTTTCAGTACCATAAGGCGGACCTCTCCGATAAAACATTCGATAATCAACCAGCTGTCGTCAAGCGCGAGATTATTGATGATATATCACACCCATTATATGATCAAGATCCTCAACAAGGTTGTTCGTATTCAGATTATAGGCCAATACATCAGGTTCGTTCAATAGTACGTAGGTATATGTGCCGTTTTCTTCCATTGATGCCGTCTTATATTGAAGTTTTGAATTTGTAATGCATCTTTGAATATTGATTAGGAACCATTATATTATAAGTCGGTCAAACTTGTTTCCTTTATTGATTGCGGAGTAGATTCGAGCTATTGGCAATTGCTAAAACAAATATTTTGAGACAGTTATGAGTAGGTATATACATCTTTTGTTAAATCACGGAAATATTTTTAAATATGATGATTTATACATCACATGCATTCGAATGTAAAGCAATAATTAATGCGATTATCTAAAATTGTGCTCAATTGTTTGGTGAATAAAATTAATCGCCCGTAAGTCATTTTTATGTAGGAAATAGAAGCATATTGTCTATAAAAAGAACTACTTGCAGCCATAAAATACCATAAACGGAAGCAATATCTACGTGAAATGGGGTGAGAATAGACCAATTCTATTGTCAAAACTTTTTGTAACATTAATGTAAGCCTCAAATTTACTAAATTACCTACCATGCTGCATGACAACATAAATTTAAACATTCCAGCTAAACGGTTTGACAGGTCAAAACTGGCCTACTGCGCATGCGTTATAAATAAACCGGAATAGTTTTAGATATAACGTTTAGTTCACTGTACCAGCAAACTTCAAACCATTTTCTGACCGTCAGAAGTGGTTTGGTTTGGATTTTTCTGTTCGTACACGTTTAGTTACTAAATTACTCGCCTTTTGAATAAACTACTCGCCTGATCCGAACCGGGCTTAAGGGTGTATCCATGAGCGCAGCGATAAAATCAAACCTCATTGACGTGCCTATTCAATCGTGAAGACTCGACAGCTGAATGGCAATTTTTGAACAAAGCGGTACGCAAACAAGAAGCAAAACGCAACAGTATTTCCAAAGGAGGCATAGTGCTTCAAACGGTGTCCAATAATGCAACAAAAATACTGAATGCACATTTATGGTCGCGTAAGAGTTTGCATTATATTTTTGTCTATGCTCACATGACAGCTAGTTGGGGTTGTCATTAGATTTTCCATCCTGGAAATGAATATATCTGCCAATGGTTTCGATAACCGGAATCATTTCACATCGTCTTCATTTCGCCTCGTCTGTTATTTTGAATGGATCCGTCCGGTTACCAACTCTTAACAACTAAATTTCAGCGTGAATCACTTCCATTTTGGATACGTGTAAAATAACCTAAAATGTGGTAATGATATTATCATATTATTTAATCAGTACTTATTAGTTATCGCTGAATTCTTAAAACGATTGATTGTTAAAGAACATGCTTACTTCAATATTACCTTATAATAGTGTTATTACAATATTCAGTACCTACGAGAATGTGAACGGAACTTCCGATGTATTTTACAAACCTAATATTAATAAAATATGTATGTACACGATACATACTTTATTGCGAATTTAAATACAAAACAACACTTCCAACGGTAATATGTAAAAGACAAAAAACAATAAATAAAGAACCTTTCAACATAACGTTCCGACATGCGTCTCCGCGCCTCAACCGTCAAAGCTTATGAAACTCAAAAGTCTCCGCCACTTTCAGACGCGATTGTCAAAATCTAATTAGAAATTAAATTTCTCATACATTCTAATCACTTTCTCATACAATGACTTCGATACTGGTTCGTAAAAAATTGCCCTTCTAGGTGGTCATAGTCCAGAAACTTTACATTCTTTATGTCGTTTGATTTTTTATATTGTTAGTGTAAATATTATGATTGATTTATGTTTGTATTTTATTTCTTGACAGACTCCGCTCGTATACCGCGACATGGATTGTATGATTGCACCTGATATCTTTGAGAGACAATCTGCACAGTTATTTGGTGAACTTGAAGTGCAAGAAATGGACATCAAAAAGGAAATAGCGCTTACTTCTGCGAAACAAGTCCGTCTAAGGTTACACAGAGCTTCATTTTTCGATAGAAATTTTGTTTGCAACGTGTGTTGTAATTTTTTTTCAACTGCGCACATTTTGAAGTACCATAAACGTATGCACGATGCGTCGCTGACTTTAGGTGAAGTGACTTTTCCATGCGCACAAGCCGTCGACAAAAGCAGTCACTTGTATGAAAAGTTTGATGCGTCAACGTTTGGCAGTGGTTCACAGGTGACTCATATAATTAATATATATGCTCATTTGATTATTGTTGTTAGGTATATAATGTATTATAATACATTGTCATCTGATACGTATCTGTATACTATACTAAACTTATATATATATATTATATTGTAATACAAAATGGGTATCATCCAGCGGCAAAGGGTGTAAATAGGCTGCTAATATTCAACATGAATATGGTGCACACAAAACTTCATCGTTCGTATCTACGTATTTATTTTCATTGAAGTAACACCAAAATAATTTACTGATAGTTTTTAAAATTTAACAAAATCCCTGTGAACCTAAGCCTCAATATATTATATCATACAGAATTTTTGATATTTTATAGATGGAAGAATTTTTTTATTTATTTTGGTTGGGTATAGGTAAGGCTTAATGGATTTTAAAAAACAAACCCAGCCATCTGTAATATGTACTCTCAATTGAACTAAAACAAACAAGAATGACCGCAAGAGTGCACTATTTTGTCGGATTGCCCATAACATTGGAATGTCGTTCGGTGATTATACATTTACCTACCAAATTAAGTCATAATTTGGGGGCCACCGATGGAAGAAAGAGCTCTGGGAAACTCTTTCTGGCTAATCGTAATCATGATACTGTTACATAATATTAATAATGTTGTTATTTTCAGAAGCGTGAAAACGTTCTGATGAATATTAAGTATGAGAATAATGATGAGGGAGTTATCGTCAAAGAAGAATTTGTCGAGAATGCAATGCACCAAATTAATGATGAATTAACTCAACCTGGCTGCTCTTACCTACAATACAAGCCATTAGATGAGGTATGCTTAGTTGTTTTTTTAAGTCCGATGAAACTTTAAATTGTAAAAAAGATTATAAGTTAAATTTAATTTTTTTTTTTCGAAAAATCGACACCTTCATGGCATTAACATTTGAAAATGATTTCGGGCATGTGGCCTTAGTATTCTCAATCAAGCAAATTCTGGGCGAGGAATTTGGTCTACTTTTATTAAAGCACTGTCGGTCGTATAGTATGGGAAATGTAGGCTTCTAATACGTTAAATACTGCTGGTTTATCAGCTTATTCCAGTGACTTCACGAAGCCGCACACTAAGTAATCCAGAGATATAACATCGCACAACCCTGTATTCCAACTGACAGGTTCATTTCTTAAAATCAATCTATCGCCAAATCTTGATTTAAATAAGGCGATGGTTGCGGTGACTCTTTGGCACATCCTATTGAAATGACTGTTCTGCCGAAAGATTCCGTATTAAAACAAAATATAAATCATAGTTCGATAGAGATATCCATTGACCTTAACGTGGAGCTTTGGACCCATTTTTTAATAAATGTTCGACGATGCCACCAGCCTGTAAACCGCACCAAACGGTGCTTTTTTGTGGATCTAGGGAGTCTTCTAAAGTGGTCCTTTTCCGTGTGGGCAATTTTCCTTATTAACAAAGCCGTTAAGCAAAAATGAGCCTCATTGCTAAACGCAATTTTGCCCTAAAATGCAGTTATAAGCTGCGTAAATCGACAACAGCTTTTCTAAGTAAATTTGGATGTTTTATTAGCGTTGTTCTATTCATGAAGATTTGCCGTACTAGTTATACTAATCATTAGGTATGCTCACATACTGTTACTTAAGTATTTTTATTTAGCTACATATTTTTTCCGACTTATACGCAGCGTAAATGAAAACTCTGCACTTCTTGTTGGCATTGGTTTGTGTGTCTCTTATAATTATCTTAGGAGTTGAAGGCATCGATTGTTTGTTTTCCCAAGGTATAACACTAAAATGCCATTGGTAATGCCAATTGGGAGGGCAATAAGTTTTTACAACCAAATCACTTCAGATATTGACATATTTCACCTGGGTCAGGATGAGTATAAGTGGGTATTGTTTTATAAATTCTTAAAATAGGGTCTGCTAACTCATTTGGTGACTTCCTTGTTATTTTTTTTTAATGTCTAAACTAATCCATGCCATGTTGTAATTATAGCATATAATTTGTAATGTTCACCGTATTAAAAAAAAAAGATTTTGATCATAAATGTCAACGAGTGGCGCAGTGTAACGTATCGTTTTAACAGAAAAACACTTAACAAGCGACGTAATATCAGTGCTATATTAGAGAACATTAGAACATAAGTATATTTAATTGATATTTTATAGATAGTATTGCTTTGGATTTATTAATATTCCTATTCTTTTTGTAGATTTCTACCCATAAATGTTTTGCAGTACGCAAGAGTGAACCACTGGATATCGTTAAAAAAGATACGGTTGATAATGACCCGAGTAACAACAAAATAGCACATGCAATCAAAAAAAACAGAAAAATGATGATGCAGCATTCGGAAATAACCATCGATGAACAGAACATCAAACATGAATTTCAGAAATTCTACTTGCCAAAGGAGGTTCGAATTAAGTTGGGAAGAGTTACATATTTTCCACGTAACTTTATTTGTAATAATTGTTGTGGAGTGTTTGAAACTGTAAAACATTTAAATAATCACTACGTTTCATGCATGAAGTCTAACCATCTTAAAACTGGTGAAAAACGTTATCAATGCGATGTGTGTTTTAAAAAAATTCTGCAAATTGGTAATTTAAAAAGACATAAAATGACACATACGGGTGAAAAACCACACAAATGCGATGTGTGTTTTAAAAAATTCATCGCAAAGGGTGATCTCAAAAACCATAAACTGATCCATACTGGTGAAAAACCACATCAATGCGATGTGTGTTATAAAAAATTTCTACGAATTAATCATTTAAAAACACATAAAATGACACATACAGGTGAAAAACCACATCAATGCGATGTGTGTTTTAAAAAGTTCATCACAAGTAGTGAACTCAAAACACATAAAATGACACATAGTGGTGAAAAACGACATCAATGCGATGTGTGTTTTAAAAAATTTCTGCAAATTAGATATTTAAGAACACATCAAATGACACATACGGGTGAAAAACCACATCAATGCGATGTGTGTTTTAAAAAATTTCTGTATATTTATCATTTAAAGGCACATCAAATGACACATACGGGTGAAAAACCTCACCAATGCGATGTATGTTTTAAAAAATTCTTCACAATTAGTGTACTCAAAAGACATAAAATTATGCATACCGATGAAAAAACACTGAATGCAATGTGAGTTTTTATAAAAATCTGCAAATATTCAACTCAAAAGACATTTAATAATTACACATTCTGGTGAAAAACCACGAACAATCTTTCACTTGCAGAAATCAATAATAATTAGATCAATAAACTCACTAAAACCTTAAGGTGATACATCAGTGAAACGGAAAATAATTTTCAACTATTGGCGCGTCGAAATTTTGAACTCGCTCGCATTCTGAAAGAGAACGTCTAGCTGGAAACACGTCACTTTGTTTCGTGATAACGACGGGCGTATTTCTTCTTAAATCGTGTAAAGATAACTAAAAACGTTACCCATTTACTTTAAAAAGAAAACATGTCAATGAATATATTATTATTGTTACTAATAGAACAATACACAGTACATAAAATGGACGTATGTTGGATTTATATGACAAATTATATTTAGTTTGGCTTGCGTCATTTGCACACGCGACCTGCAATCCGCGC
This sequence comes from Rhyacophila brunnea, assembly GCF_057557595.1. Lineage (NCBI taxonomy): Eukaryota > Metazoa > Arthropoda > Insecta > Trichoptera > Rhyacophilidae > Rhyacophila > Rhyacophila brunnea. The sequence continues at coordinate 34,895,208 of NW_028232785.1, forward strand.
ATCGCCTAGCCACGATCTTTTTAGACCGTGCGTCAACTGAGATACAGCCTTAACCCCCCTCCATCACCTATGCCGAATTTTATTCATAAGACACCATGAAGAGCATCAGAAGTCGATATGCGGTTATACATATTACAGAATAACAAAATTGAGATAGATTTAAATAGAGATAAACTAGGTTCGCTTTCCATTGCCATGCATTCTATTACAAGCGCAATAGGTAGGTTCTCTAAAATAAATCACCAAGTTGTGTTTTTAAATATGTATATAGAGATATCTAGAAAAACCTATTTATCTGAACAATTCTAAATAAAATAACAAAACAGCTTGACAGGGCTGTAAATTACATTATCAACTTTTCTAGTATCCAAAAGAATAGTTATTAACCTACTATAAGTCCGATAAGAAGAAATTGGCGATAACAGGAAGTCTGTAGATGCATAAAGGAGACTTCTCAGTGACGTACCTGTCATGGCGGCAACGCGCGCACGGCATGCGTGTTTTAAATAATGTATCGACTCCTTCGACGCGACTCTTTTCTTTGCAATTCACTATAGTTTACTAATAATAATTGTAACTGCAGTCCTGATCGTTTTACACATATTTTTCATAACACCACGGGAGCGTGTCATGAAATAATAAATTTAAGGGCGTACCTCGTTTTATAACGAAATGCGAGCTGCACTGCACGGGATATTAAGTTCATGGTTTTAACTCGTGGACAAGAAGTTCTTGTTCGAGAACAGTTGCAAATTTGATCCTTGGTGATATATTTATAAAGTATTGAATTTCTATAGCAATAATTCCTACTCAGCTTGTAATATTTAGAATTATTTGTATGGTAAATGAAACTAATTAAAATAATAAATATACCTATTTAGATACAAAATCGTTTTTATTATTGTATTTTTCTGTGTTGATATTCGTTATGACCAACGATTGTGTTATGAAATTCTGTTGTCAAATGAGATATACATATTTCCATAGTGAAAATTTACCGTTTGACAGTACCTAGGTACCTAAGTTATCGATCATTTTTTGTGAAACCATCCATTTCCGTTGCCAATTTTATCATTTTAAAAGTTGTTAGCCAAGGCCTACTATACCTACGATAACATTCAATCATTGATACCAACCGTACTATAATTATAATACAACACTATAAATTTAATTACGCGAAATATTGATTCAGTAAACTGTTACATTTTGATTACAAATATATGTTTAAAAAAAGTTATTGAAACCAGCACATTTTCCATGTATATAAAGTATATAAATATAGTTAAGCCTAACAAGATAGAAAGTAAGATGAACGTAAATATAAGGGAAATATGAGTACCTAATATGAATGAGGAAGAATGTTGAATAATTATAGACATAAGGGACATTTTTAAAAATATATAAGTATATAATATATAATATTATATTATGTGTGTTAAGAATATTATTAAAATTTATACATACTTTGAGTGATCTAAGATAGAACAGAAAAAGATAAAAATACAATTGGAAAAAAACATAAATTTTTAAAATTGGATTAATGTCCATAATACAAAATTTTGGAGATAGCGCGTTCAAACGAAACAGGAGAATCAACGGTGGAGAAATGGGCATTTTCGCCAAAGTTTGTACATGTTTGAAATTTGGGTAATATTATTTTTTCACTCAAATTAACCATTTTTATATAGCTAGCAGATTCCTTGTTCTATTGCTGAATTGGTGATAGCAATTTTTCAGCAAAATATTGATTAATACAATATTTATATCATTTTTATTATGAAATTGGGCATAATAAGTTTCCGTTCCGTGACTACGAAACTTAGCTTTTAAAACATGAATGAAACACTTTTTATCACTTAAAAGAGCTCTATTAGATTAAAAAAACCATACACTTCAAAATAAAACTACAAATAGTCAAAAAATATTATTGAATTTTAATTCTTGGGCACATTTCGTTCCCCTCCGTTACCCTATGTCTATAATGGCAGAGCATTTTTCCTTTAGTATTTGAAAAAACCAATCAATGTTCGTTCTGCTATTTTTTTAAAGACAATAATCACTTTTACTAAATTTTATTGGAAAAATAAATAAGTTTCGTTATTTAATAATCAAATGAAAAATAGTTAACGTTCAACTTTTTTGGGGACATTTTCGGAATGGAACGAAATGGTAACGGAGTGTAATTTGTAAAGCTTAAGTTACATGTTACCATAAAAACAAATTTTTGTTTTATGAAATTTATTTGAATTTTTTGATAGACAGATAAATATTCAACGTGCGTCAAAATAACAAAACAAATCAAACTTAATCACTAAAATAGACATATTTTATAATAAATTTCACAATACTTGTAAAATAAGGTAGGTAATAATTTTGACACACTATACATTACCATAACTTTATTTGGCATTTATATTATTTGTAACTCAGATAAAAAATATTTTTAAGCAAATTAACAATATATGAAAAAAAAAATCAGCAAGGGATTCAGACGCGAGTTCCTAGCGCGGCACGGAGTATATAACTTTTACGAAAATAATTATAGTCAAACTCGGTTATTACGATCTCTGACATAGCGAGATCTCGGATGTAATAACGAAACATTTGTTGACAATTGGTTTATGATTTTCGCCATACATTTAATTCTTTCACTGTTATAACGAGCAACTTATCGGATATACCGAGCTAAAATACTGTTAATGTGTCGACCGTTTTAAAACATTTCGACCCTAAGCAATAAAATCCGATTGGACAGGATGCCGCCGGGGTCGGATTACGTTTATGACACTAGTAAAGTGTCTAAGTACCTACCTTATTGGTGTTTCACCGACAATAATAAAAAAGTATCCACGCATATGGTTGAAAAATCCAAGGTTTGTGAAGTCCGTAGGTACCTACCAGCGTTAATTACAATAAACAACTTCTTTTGTAGTTTATGAATGCCATGCTCGTTTCGGGGATTTTTACGATGGTTTCCAAATTTTTTATTTTCGGCTTTTTGTGTAATGTGACATGCTCATTTAAAAATACCTATTCTCTGATATAACGAGTAACGCTTATAACAAGCAAATTCAGTCGGTCCCATCTTCCTCGTAATAACCAAGTTCGACTTTATGTTGTCTTGAAATTTAATTGTATTCATCAACATAAAATGTAGCTATACAGGTTGATTGTAATCAAGACGTACTTTTCTGACATTTCGTGAATACCTACAGTTCTAGGTATTAAATCTAATCGAGTACACATTTCTGTTAAACGTGACAAAAAAATACTTTTTCATACATTTTTATAAATTTCTATGCCTAAAATGTATGGAGAAGTTTTAAAATTTTGGTGGCGTATAACAGAAAGAGTATGACAGAGCCAGTGCCTGTCTCGCAATTATTTCAGTCTGGTGTTTTTTCTTTTCCTTCTGTTGTTTTTTTTTATCTCCATACTTTTATGTGCGCTATTTTTGCGTATTCAGACATATCACATACTTTTTTAATCTTTATTATATTATTATATTATAGTCAGGTTATTTTTTATATTTTTTAATGAAAATATTTTTGTTTTTCATACGAACAGACAAAATAATTTTTTTTATAATCTATGAAGAACTAAACACACACTGTAAACCCAACTTTATGCATGCCATTTCGTTACTTTTACATTCCACATATACGTTACCACCAATATAGTTTCGGAGTGGAAGTAACGGATTCTGTTTCAGAAGTGTTTGAAGCCAAAATTTAGCTTAGTTTTATTGTTAAACCTGCGATATGTTTTATTATATCTGTAGTATGAAAGATAAGCTCCATATGTGTAGTATGTGAAATAGAAATATGTGTTTTCTTACCTTATAAATCGTGGTAACAGTAGTGGAACTTCTTAAATGACCAACCCAGAAAGCAACCTGTTCCGATAGCGATACCGACACACACCAACAATTTAAAGTGTACATGGCGATCAGTGTTATACAAAAATGTTGCTACATTAAAAAAAAACATATTTATAGTGAAAATTTTTCGCCTTCATGCTAAAATCGTGGTAACGGAATGTGGAGTTCCACTTTTTCAAATATCCTGGGACACACTTTAAACGTGATTTTTTTTCAATATTGGTACAAATTTACGAAAAAACTATATATTTTCCAAAAATATATAATGTAAGCTGTTGAAAACACTACGAATTTAATTTTACACACTCAAAATTAATGACGAAATCAGACTTTGTTTATTTGAATTTATGGGTGGGACATGGTAAAAACGCACTACCTTTCGATCTAAATAATCAATTAAAAATATATACAGGTCAGATAGTTGTATTTAACTGATTGAATAGAGTAAATTAATAAATTTGCATGTTAAAAGTACATAACTTTCCAACATTTTATAATATAATAACTATGAAAAAATCAATCAAAGTCATGGGACATGCCAAAAACGCAATGTACAAACTTTGGCGAAAATGCCCAAATACATATTGTAATTTAATTTAAATACTTACATGACTAACAGATTTCTATTTTCAAACTTAACACACTATTATATACAATTATTCACATGTTATATACAGGCTTCCATTCTAATTTACGCAAATCTACACAAAAGGTGAACCTCAATCATCATGTTCCGTACCACCTTACCAGGTTTTCCATCCACGTCTTTCACAAACAGCTTAAAAAGCATAGGACGTGAGATTTACTTCTGGAAACAATCGTTTTAAACGGAATTTCTGCATACGGTTCGTTTATCCAAGTGACTATTGGATCAAGTTAAGTACCTGTTTAGCCCTTTCAAATGTTCCAGGGTGGACGTTAGTAAGGGACCAACGTCCCAAGGGTGTGTCACTATATAGTTTTAACACGGCAACAAGGCATGGGGCTTGATGACAGTAACTAATCGTCGCTATAGGATTTGTTTCCCGAATAGACCAAATGTCAATTTTACAGGAGACGAAAAACAAATTTCACTGTCGTATATTTTAATATCAGTAGATGTATCAATCATTCTTTCAATACTGTATGATTGCAACACTATCTAAGAAAGATTCCAAGAATAATATACTGGTATAAATCATTAAATGCACAGAACATGCGTTTTATTTACAAGTACTCACTGTGGATATTCGGGAATTTTTTAGCGCTCTCTCAGAATAATGGATATTCGGGACAAAACATGGACGTTCGGGATTTAAGACCGTAGCGTATCGCTGCACGGCCCACAGATTACTGAGTGGTCAAAAAGTACGCGCCTCAAATGTTATATTTATTTACATGATAATTGTTAATAATTACCTCTACTATTTAAATACTTAATGATCGTAATTACCCAAGTTCGTATGTAATATTAACATGCGGAAATCGCTTTTTCGGTTTTTTTTCGGATTAAGTAATAATATAGTTTTTAAGTAATTAACTATTTTTTTATTGAACGAATAATTCACAAGATTTAAGAATGTACCATTCTAATAATTGAACATACTTACATATTTTTTTTAAATAAATTCTGAGAAAATATATTATAAGGTATCTACTGCTTCAATTACTAACCGCCGTCACGGTCATTTCTCCAATATTTTATGATGGTACTTACTCGTACTTGCTAACAATTTTATATTAATACTTTTTCCAAAAAAAATAATAATCTATTTATATATATCTGTATATTATTATATCTATATATTTCTATAATTGACAATTAAACTTATTACAAACCACCAAATAAATATTATATATTTACTATTGTAAGGAATAACAACACAAAATAATAGCATGTATAAATCAATTACCATTGGCTGCTAATATTAGGTAGGTACCAATATTCTAAGTATGTAATATCCACCAAATAAACAGTTACTTACATACATATTAAAATAAATTAACTATCAGCGCATTCAAAAATAAATAATAGCATCGCCTTTATTTTCATAGAAATACCTAGATTAAAAGTAAAATAAAGACAAACAATGTTTGATTAATAATAATTTGAAATAATAATTATTTTTTACGTCATATTAGTTGCCGGGTCATACTGTAGAATTCATATAACCGTTGGGATTTTGTGTCATTTATCAAAACAAAATGCAGTTATTTAGGTTAAAATACTCACTTCCACAACTCTACTGTAAGTTCAGGGCGAACTGGTGATGTATCAGCTATGAATGATCTCTTCAAATTTGATGAATTCACTATTAAAACAGTAGTAACGTTAAAAACAATATCAATAAGACGAAATTTGAAAGAAGTCTCCGCACGGCCGAAACATATGAAAGTGGGCGTGATTGTTTTAGAGCTAGACAGCGAGATGCACGGCGTGAGCGCGGTTTGATTGGCTTAAGTCATATTCGGGAAATAAACACTCAGCCAGAGATATATTTCGACCGAAATTAACTTGGATATTCAGGTACGAATAGTTGGACATTCGGGAGAACACCACGGAGTAATTGTAACTTAACATGGCGTATTCGGGTTTTTTAAAAAAATATATCTGTTCCTAGATAAAAATATATTGTTTTTATAAATGATTTCGGTAGAGATCTATAAAAGAAATTGAACTGCATTAAAATGTCGATTTCGACAAACACGGATATTCGGGAAACAAATCCTATAGCGACGTAATGACAATCGCAATATTACACTTAGATTTTCTATTTATTTTATACGTTCAATATATATGTAATATATCATATTTAAAACTATAACATGCCATAAGTCTTGATTACAGAAGTGTAATCAGAAATAGAAGTGAACAAAAAGTGCAAATAGAAGAAGAAACAAACATCCAGGCTTTAAGTAAATCACATAAATAATGTTGTGACCTTCTCATGACTCGAACCCAGCGTTCCGAATAATAGATTAAATAAAAACTATCTTGATAAAGGATCAGCAAATTTAGATTCAAAACTTAATTAACCAACAATAATTAGGAAACAGTGTATTTCATAAAGGATTTTTAAGCTTAAAGCTGAGTACTCATTTGCGAGCCATAACCAGTAACGTCCCTAGACAAAATGCCGTACCATTTTGTTTATCATCCTTTCATGACTCCAATATCTAAGAAATGTGTTGATGGTCATTACTAACAAAATATATATATCACTAAATCTAATTTAAATAGGTCCATTTACCTAGAACACCCAATGTTAAAACTCCAACTTTTTTGCGTGCATTTGTTTGTGCATCGTTAGTGCACGTTTGTGCACGATTTTTGTTCGTTTGTGCACCTATAATAACCGAAAAATTCCAATTTCAAATTGGGTGTTCCAGCTAAACGTTGGGTCACCCAATGTTGAAATTTCAACTTTTTTCGAGTGCATTCGTTTGTGCATCGTTAGTGCACGTTTGTGCACGCGTTTTTTTCGTTTGTGCACGCACATTAAGGGGGTTATTCGCATTTCAATTTGGGTGACCCAGCTAAATGCTGGATACTTGTGTCACTAAACATGTGTTTTTCCTTAAATTTAAATTGTAAACACTTGTGCGTTGGTAGTGAACGTTAGTGCACGATTTTGTTTTGCTTTTTCACCTATATTCAGCGCGCTATTTAATTTCAAAGTTTGTATGCAAAACCTGACTGGGTGGGTTTAAAAAAATATTTTGTAGTTAAATCTCTTGTTGCATAGCTAGTGCGCAATTCTTTATACTTTTTTATTTTTTTTCTCATATAGTGCGTGAGTTATTCTACATGAAATATTTAATTAACGTTAAGTAGAACCACCCAACAAACTTTTTTAACTTTTTATTAAGTCATCAATTTGTCTATTATTGGCTTACGTTTGTGCACGTGCTTTTTTTGTTTTATCGATTATATCGTGAGAGATATTATTTTTTAAAATTTAGTGACTTGATACTTGAACCATTAAATTTGCCTTAAAATTTTTTTGTTTAGTGCATCCGATTAAGTTAAATTATGTAAACTTTTAGCACGATTTTTAAAATTTTTATCTCTTATATTAAGCTAGTAATTAGATTTTGAGTGGCCATCAAGTTTTAAAACCAAACATTTTTTTTCCACATTTTTTGAATGCACACCTTTGAGTAATTTAATTACATGATTTTTCATGAAATTTTTATTGTCTTTCCATTTAAATTACGCGAAAAATTCGCATTTTTCCATTTTCACTAAGTACCCCGTCAAAATGTCCTGAACAAAAACGACCGCATCCGTTTGGAACATCCAGTCAAAAAGGTTTCCTCAAAATAGCCAAAACGGTATAAGGCTCACTAAATATGTCGGTTTATAATAGACTACCTCAAAATTGACAATTTGATTACACAAAAGTGTCAAAATTACAAAATCATTCAACTTTCTTAACATTAATCTATTTATTTATGATTTTGAATGGATCAATGTCAGTTTCATAAGGAAAAATGCAGTAAATTATATAATTATACTTACCTACTGTTTTTTAAAATGATCTGTAATAAAAATAAATACCGTTAAGTTATTAGAATACAATAAGTTATGCATACTTTTGAAAAATGCAATAGGTATGATTTTATGCAACGATATTTTCTTCAAAAGATAATATTGGAATGACATTTATATTTTTTTTATATAAAGGGGTTAACTTGCAGGCACTTAACTCTTCCTAATAATATTTGCATCTTCTTTTTCTCTGTTTCTCCAGGTGGTGCAACGTATGCTTGTAGTTCTGGTAGGTGTTATGTTAGGAGAGAAGTGTTAGTCACTTCATATTATGCTATTCAGAATCGATATCAAATAAAGTTTTGTAGGTTGTTTAAAAAAATATTGCCTCTGACGGCTTCGACATTTGTTTCACGTAAATGGTTTTCTTTTGAATGTGTGTGTTTATTAGTTCTTAAACAACGTACCTACTTACATATCTGTTTACATTTATATTTAAACTCATCACGATTATGAGTTTTTAAATGACATATTTGTTTAGGTACTACTTTCAAAATAAAATTCATCACACGCAAATGGTTTTTCTCCTGTTTCGTTTTATGAGCGTTAAGATAATTTTGTGCCGAGCCTCCGTATAAGTAGTCAATTTATTTAAAAGGTTATTCACCATTTTGTATCTTTACATATGTTTGAAGATTACTCCGTCGCGAGCATCCAAATGAACATACATTGCATTTATAAGATTTTTCACGAGTATGTTCTATATAATATGTACATATTCATTTCATGTCTTTTCAGTCAACAAAGTCGTACGCATTTATATGAATATACATCGAATTTTAAAGGTTTTTCACCAGAATTTGACATTTGTTAGTTTGTAATATGACTTAGTTGCGAGCATCTATATGAACATACATTGCATTTATAAGGTTTTTCACCATCCACCAAAAATGGCCGCGCGGCTTAAGCGTTGGCATATTACGTCAAGGGTCCCTAGTTCCAATCCTCGGTCCGGCAAGTACGCATATTATTCGCGAAAATCTATATGAACATACATTGCATTTATTAGATTTTTCATCGGAATGTGTCATTTTGTGTTTTTTAAAACTTTAATTTGCGAGCATCTATATGAACATAAATCGAATTCGTTAGTGTGTTCGCCAGTATTGTCATTCCACATGTTTTAAGACTACTAGGTTTTTTAAATGACATATTTGATTACATTTCAAAGTCATCACTCATTACACGCAACTGGTTTTTCTCCTGAATGTGTAAGTTTATGAGTTCTTAAACAACGTATTCGATACGATGCTGCCAAAAGTTGGTAAGTTGATAGTTTAGGTATTTTGAGTTTACCACGGATAAGATGTCTATACTTATATACGTTTGCAATATAAAAATATCAAGTTCATCCGATTTTTAAAACATAGTTTCTTTAGCAGCTATTCATTATGTTAAAAATACGTAACTCTTGATCGTTCAATTTACCAACATCAGAAGACTGTAAAGATGTTTACAGTTTTAATTTAGATAAGAATCTAACTAATGAAATGCAGTGGTAAAATCTTTGTAATACTATTACCTAACATTTTTATTATTTTTCAATAGTTGAGCTAAAATAATATAGGACTTCCGAAATAAGTTTGTAAATATTATGGTAAAATGGCATAGAAATTACATTATTTTCAACAGAAGGTATATGGAAGAATTATCAGAAACATATTCAAATAACATGAACTTATTCAATGAAAGAACTTATGAACTTACACATTCAGGAGAAAAACCATTTGCGTGTGATGAATGTGATTTCCAATGTAATCAAACATGTAATTTAAAAATACCTAGTGAGCCTAAAACATATGGAATGGCAATACTGATAAAAATATTATAAATGCGATGAAAGTTCATATAGATGCTTCCAAATTAGTTGTCTTCTCCTTGGTTGTATACTCATTGCTGAGGATCTTAACCACTTTTAAATTTTGTCATCCTTTGAGCGACCAAGACTTTCAAGCCTTCTCGACCTTCAGCTTCTCGCAGAGCAGAATGAATGGTGCCAGCAATACTCGTAAAAAACATGAAATAACACATTGTGACGAAGAACCTAAATGTGATCAGTGTACATATAGATGCTCGTAGTTTAAAAATACATAAGATGACAAAAAAAAGTGTTCAAAAACCTTATAAATGCAAAATATGGTTATAAGGATGCTCGCAACCAAGAAACCTTAAAATTTATAAAATAAAACATAACGGGGCACACCCTCATAAATGATCCCATATGGGATTTGGGATTATAAGATCTTATAAGTAATGGACATGTTCGAAAACAATATGTGTCATAATATGTAGGTATTTAAAGACTACCACGTCGCGAGAATCTATATGAAAATACATTGAATTTAAAAAAAAAATTAATCAGAATGTGTCATTGTATGACTTTTACAACATTAATTCGCGAGCATCTATATAAACACAAATCGCATTTATGAGGGTATGCCCCGTTATGTTTTATTTTATTGATTTAAGGTTTCTAGGTTGCGAGCATCTTTATGAACATATATTTAATTTATAAGGTTTTTGAACACATTTTTTTTGTCATCTAATTTATTTTTAAACTAGCGAGCATCTATATGTCCACTGATCACATTTAGATTCTTCGTCACAATGTGTTATTTCAAGTTTTTTACGAGTATTACTGGTACCATTCATTCTGCTCTGCGAGAAGCTGAAGGTCGAGAAGGCTTGAAAGTCTTGGTCGCTCAAAGGATGACAAAATTTAAAAGTGGTCAAGATCCTCAGCAATGAGTATACAACCAAGGAGAGAGGAGAAGACAACTAATTTGCGAGCATCTATATGAACTTTCATCGCATTTATAATGTTTTTATCAATATTGCCATTCCATATGTTTTAAGCTCACTAGGTATTTTTAAATTACATATTTGATTATATTGGAAATCACATTCATCACAAGCAAATGGTTTTTCTCCTGAATGTGTAAGTTCATAAGTTCTTTCATTGAATAAGTTCATGTTATTTGAATATGTTTCTGATAATTCTTCCATATACCTTCTGTTGAAAATAATGTAATTTCTATGCCATTTTACCATAATATTTACACACTTATTTCGGAAGTCCTATATTATTTTAGCTCAACTATTGAAAAATAATAAAAATGTTAGGTAATAGTATTACAAAGATTTTACCACTGTGTTTCATTAGTTAGATTCTTATCTAAATTAAAACTGTAAACATCTTTACAGTCTTCTGTGGGTCTATTCTATACTTATAGAACACTAAATTGATAAATAGTATCAAACTTATGGTAGGTTTGTATCAAAATAATAGCACTTATTGTAACAATTACACGAAGCCGGTTTTTATTGTTGCAATAAGTGCGATATTTTAACAGCAGCAAGATAGGTGCTGTTATAATATAGCACTTATTGCAACAATAAAAACCGGCTTCGTGTAATTGTTACAATAAGTGCTAATATTTTGATACAAACCTACCCTAAGTTTGATAATATTTTTCACTTTATCACTTTAGCGGTCGATAAGCATAGAATAGACCCACTGATGTTGGTAAATTGAACGATCAAGAGTTACGTATTTTTAACAAAATGAATAGCTGCTAAAGAAACTATGTTTTAAAAATCGGATGAACTTGATATTTTTATATAGCAAACTTATATAAGTATAGACATCTTATCCGTGGTAAACTCAAAATACCTAAACTATCAACTTACCAACTTTTGGCAGAATCGTATCGAATACGTTGTTTAAGAACTCATAAACTTACACATTCAGGAGAAAAACCAGTTGCGTGTAATGAGTGATGACTTTGAAATGTAATCAAATATGTCATTTAAAAAACCTAGTAGTCTTAAAACATGTGGAATGACAATACTGGTGAACACACTAACGAATGCGATTTATGTTCATATAGATGCTCGCAAATTAAAGTTTTAAAAAACACAAAATGACACATTCCGATGAAAAATCTAATAAATGCAATGTATGTTCATATAGATTTTCGCGAATTTAATGCGTACTTGCCGGACCGAGGATTGGAACTAGGGACCGTTGACGCAATATGCCAACGCTTAAGCCGCGCGGCCATTTTTGGTGGATGGTGAAAAACCTTATAAATGCAATGTATGTTCATATAGATGCTCGCAACTAAGTCATATTACAAACTAACAAATGTCAAATTCTGGTGAAAAACCTTTAAAATTCGATGTATATTCATATAAATGCGTACGACTTTGCTGACTGAAAAGACATGAAATGAATATGTACATATTATATAGAACATACTCGTGAAAAATCTTATAAATGCAATGTATGTTCATTTGGATGCTCGCGACGGAGTAATCTTCAAACATATGTAAAGATACAAAATGGTGAATAACCTTTTAAATAAATTGACTACTTATACGGAGGCTCGGCACAAAATTATCTTAACGCTCATAAAACGAAACAGGAGAAAAACCATTTGCGTGTGATGAATTTTATTTTGAAAGTAGTACCTAAACAAATATGTCATTTAAAAACTCATAATCGTGATGAGTTTAAATATAAATGTAAACAGATATGTAAGTAGGTACGTTGTTTAAGAACTAATAAACACACACATTCAAAAGAAAACCATTTGCGTGAAACAATTGTCGAAGCCGTCAGAGGCAATAATTTTTTAAAGAACCTACAAAACTTTATTTGATATCGATTCTGAATAGCATAATATGAAGTGACTAACACTTCTCTCCTAACATAACACCTACCAGAACTACAAGCATACGTTGCACCACCTGGAGAAACAGAGAAAAAGAAGATGCAAATATTATTAGGAAGAGTTAAGTGCCTGCAAGTTAATCCCTTTATATAAAAAAAATATAAATGTCATTCCAATATTATCTTTTGAAGAAAATATCGTTGCATAAAAACATACCTATTGCATTTTTCAAAAGTACGCATACCAAATTGTATTCTAATAACTTAACGGTATTTATTTTTATTACAGATCATTTTAAAAAACAGTAGGTAAGTATAATTATATAATTTACTGCATTTTGCCTTATGAAACTGACATTGATCCATTCAAAACCATAAATAAATAGATAAATGTTAAGAAAGTTGAATGATTTTGTAATGTTGACACTTTTGTGTAATCAAATTGTCAATTTTGAGGTAGTCTATTATAAACCGACATATTTAGTGAGCCTTATACCGTTTTGGCTATTTTGAGGAAACCTTTTTGACTGGATGTTCCAAACGGATGCGGTCGTTTTTGTTCAGGACATTTTGACGGGGTACTTAGTGAAAATGGAAAAATGCGAATTTTTCGCGTAATTTAAATGGAAAGACAATAAAAATTTCATGAAAAATCATGTAATTAAATTACTCAAAGGTGTGCATTTAAAAAATGTGGAAAAAAAATGTTTGGTTTTAAAACTTGACGGCCACTCAAAATCTAATTACTAGCTTAATATACGAGATAAAAATTTTAAAAATCGTGCTAAAAGTTAACATAAATTAACTTAATTGGATGCACTAAATAAAAAAAATTTAAGGCAAATTTAATGGTTCAAGTATCAAGTCACTAAATTTTAAAAAATAATATCTCTCACGATATAATCGATAAAACAAAAAAAGCACGTGCACAAACGTAAGCCAATAATAGACAAATTGATGACTTAATAAAAAGTTAAAAAAGTTTGTTGGGTGTTTCTACTTAACGTTAATTAAATATTTCATATAGAATAACTCACGCACTATATGAGAAAAAAAATAAAAAAGTATAAAGAATTGCGCACTAGCTATGCATCAAGAGATTTAACTACAAAATATTTTTTTAAACCCACCCAGTCAGGTTTTGCATACAAATTTTAAAATTAAATAGCGAACTTAATATAGGTGAAAAAGCAAAACAAAATCGTGCACTAACGTTCACTACCAACGCACAAGTGTTTACAATTTAAATTTAAGGAAAAACACATGTTTAGTGACACAAGTATCCAGCATTTAGCTGGTCACCCATATTGAAATGCGAATAACCCCCTTAATGTGCGTGCACAAACGAAAAAAACGCGTGCACAAACGTGCACTAACGATGCACAAACGAATGCACTCGAAAAAAGTTGAAATTTCAACATTGGGTGACCCAACGTTTAGCTGGAACACCCAATTTGAAATTGGAATTTTTCGGTTATTATAGGTGCACAAACGAAAAAAATCGTGCACAAACGTGCACTAACGATGCACTAACGATGCACAAACAAATGCACGCAAAAAAAGTTGGAGTTTTAACATTGGGTGTTCCAGGTAAATGGACCTCATTTTCAACGTCATGTTGTTGCATGTGTGTGTATTTTGTATATATGTATTGTTTCGAAATAGTTCCACTGTGGCAGCACCGCACAGCTAAACATCGTTTGAATTTGGGCAATTATTATGGTTTCGATTTCTATCGATTCGTTAATATACAAAAATACAAGATTAAATTCAAATAACTGCCGTAAAAATTAATAAATAATATTTTTAATAGAAACGCTAAGCGTTTTTTACGATAAATTTCGTCTAAGCCTAGATTTTTCGATTTTAATTGCGTGCTTTCTAACCTCTAAATCGATGTTTTTTTAATTTGAAAAACAAGATATAAGGATATAATAAATTCCAATTTTCGTTTAGCGTTTCCCTGGGTAATAGATTTACGTACATTTTTATCGTAATTTTGATAATAAATCTTATGTCATTCATTCTTACCACCCGATAGAATTGTACTGAATTTGACACGTATTATTGGTATATAGAACTCCATGATACTTCTTAATTTTTTATTTTATTTTTCTCATTACTTTTGAATATATATTTACCGATTAATAAACTTTTCTAGCTATTTTTCGATAACAACTTTACCTAGAGACATCACCTTAAGTCTTTACTATCAGCAACAGCAATCTCTTATTAAATTCACATTATTATTCATATTACAATATTATTTACTCCATTAAACTTGTGTATTTCCAAGATTGAACGTATACAATATTAACAATAAATGTCTTAAATAGTATAAATTATACTAGATTTATTTTTGACCGATTTATCAACGTTATTTGTAAATATAATTTTTTTATATTAACAATGGAAAAAAATGCCAATCCCGGGATTGTCAAATTATAATCCCGAAATCCCGGGATCAGAATTTTGGCTCGGGATTAGATTCCCTATCCACAATTAAACGTTTCTAGTGAAGATGTTAGTTCGTTGGAAGGACAAGAGGAACAATAACAAAATGCATAATTCCAGCAACAAGGTTAACCAATTTCTTCAATCCGATATACATATTGTTTTCTGGAAAACAAGAAGTATTCTTAATAGACTAAAGGAGATAGAGTGATGCTAGATGAAATTGATATTTTTATAGGCGTGGAAACATGGTTAAATGACACCATTTCTCACATAGTTATTAGCTTCCCAGGTTTAATGGTGCTTCGGCGAGACATGACGTACGCCAGAGGGGTAGATATAATTTTCATTATTAGAAATACTACAGCTTACAAAGCTATTAACAACCTCATCATTCCGAACATATCCACTGAAGTTTTGGGCATTACACTGACTAACCTTAAAGATTAACTTAGTATAATTGCAGTTTATAGGCCCCCTAGCAATAGCGGAAATAATACAGATCTGTCGCTTCAGGAATGGGATCAAGTTTTAAGTAATACTCTATTAGATGATAAAACCATATTGGTGGGAAACTTCAATGCCCACAATGTCGCGTGGAATTGCAATAGAAATGATATAAATGGTTCTAGAATCATCTACACTTTAGCTGATCACGACATAATTTTAATAAATAATAATACTAAAACCCGTATTGATCTGCGACGAGGTACAAAATAAATTATTATTGATTTAGTTTTTGCTTCTCCTAATCTTCTACAACAGATTGTATTAAATGTAGATGAAGACCCCCGGGGATCGGATCACTATCCAGTGCGTATTAACTTATCTGTACAAAAAGCAATTTATTTCAAAAAGACTTTCAAGTTGCAGACCAAAAAAACCAATTGGGTTAAAATTAAAAATACAATGGCGGAAAATATTAATGAATTCAAATCAGATTCTTTTCTCAGCTTAAGTTCAGTCTCGCAGTATAAAAACCTCATTAAAAAAATCACACAAGCAGTCACAGACTGCATCCCCAAAAATGGAATAATCCCCAATTTCGCCATAGCAATCCATTAGAATGGTAGGTCCATTTACCTGGAACACCCAATGTTAAAACTCCAACTTTTTTTGCGTGCATTTGTTTGTGCATCGTTAGTGCACGTTTGTGCACGATTTTTTTTCGTTTGTGCACCTATAATAACCGAAAAATTCCAATTTCAAATTGGGTGTTCCAGCTAAACGTTGGGTCACCCAATGTTGAAATTTCAACTTTTTTCGAGTGCATTCGTTTGTGCATCGTTAGTGCACGTTTGTGCACGCGTTTTTTTCGTTTGTGCACGCACATTAAGGGGGTTATTCGCATTTCAATTTGGGTGACCCAGCTAAATGCTGGATACTTGTGTCACTAAACATGTGTTTTTCCTTAAATTTAAATTGTAAACACTTGTGTGTTGGTAGTGAACGTTAGTGCACGATTTTGTTTTGCTTTTTTACCTATATTTAGCGCGCTATTCAATTTTAAAGTTTGTATGCAAAACCTGACTGGGTGAGTTTAAAAAAATATTTTGTAGTTAAATCTCTTGTTGCAAAGCTAGTGCGCAATTCTGCATACTTTTTTATTTTTTTTCTCATATAGTGCGTGAGTTATTCTATATGAAATATTTAATGAACGTTAAGTAGAACCACCCAACAAACTTTTTTAATTTTTTATTAAGTCATCAAGTTGTCTATTATTGGCTTACGTTTGTGCACGTGCTTTTTTTGTTTTATCGATTATATCGCGAGAGATATTATTTTTTAAATTTTAGGGACTTGATACTTGAACCATTAAATTTGCCTTAAAATTTTTTTGTTTAGTGCATCCTATTAAGGTAATTTATGTAAACTTTTAGCACGATTTAAATTTTTTTTATCTCTTATAATAAGCTAGTAATTAGATTTTGAGTGGCCGTCAAGTTTTAAAACCAAACATTTTTTTTCCACATTTTTTAAATGCACACCTTTGAGTAATTTAATTACACGATTTTTCATGAAGTTTTTATTGTTTTTCCATTTAAATTACGCGAAAAATTCGCATTTTTCCATTTTCACTAAGTACCCCGTCAAAATGTCCTGAACAAAAACGACCGCATCCGTTTGGAACATCCACTCAAAAGAGTCTCCTCAAAATAGCCAAAACGGTGTAAGGTGCACTAAATATGTCGGTTTATAATAGACTACCTCAAAATTGACAATCTGATTACACAAAAGTGTCAAAATTACAAAATCATTCAACTTTCTTAACATTTATCTATTTATTTATGATTTTGAATGGATCAATGTCAGTTTAATAAGGAAAAATGCAGTCAATTATATAATTATACTTACCTACTGTTTTTTAAAATGATCTGTAATAAAAATAAATACCGTTAAGTTATTAGAATACAATTAGGTATGCATACTTTTGAAAAATGCAATAGGTATGTTTTTATGCAACGATATTTTCTTCAAAAGATAATATTGGAATGACATTTATATTTTTTTTATTTAAAGGGGTTAACTTGCAGGCACTTAACTCTTCCTAATAATATTTGCTTCTTCTTTTTCTCTGTTTCTCCAGGTGGTGCAACGTATGCTTGTAGTTCTGGTAGGTGTTATGTTAGGAGAGAAGTGTTAGTCACTTCATATTATGCTATTCAGAATCGATATCAAATAAAGTTTTGTAGGTTCTTTAAAAAGTTATTGCCTCTGACAGCTTCGACAATTGTTTCACGCAAATGGTTTTCTTTTGAATGTGTGTGTTTATTAGTTCTTAAACAACGTACCTACTTACATATCTGTTTACATTTATATTTAAACTCATCACGATTATGAGTTTTTAAATGACATATTTGTTTAGGTAAGTACTACTTACTTTCAAAATAAAATTCATCACACGCAAATTTTTGCAATGTACGTTCATATAGATGCTCGCAACTAAGTCATCTTAAAAACTAACAAATGACAAATTCTGGTGAAAAACCTTTAAAATTTGATGTATAGTCATATAAATGCCTACGACTTTGTTGTCTTAAGAGACATGAAATGAATATGTACTTATTATATAGAACATACTCGTGAAAAATCTTATAAATGCAATGTATGTTCATTTGGATGCTCGCGACGGAGTAATCTTCAAACATATGTAAAGATACAAAATGGTGAATTACCTTTTAAATAAATTGACTTCTTATACGGAGGCTCGGCACAAAATCATCTTAACGCTCATAAAACGAAACAGGAGAAAAACCATTTGCGTGTGATCTATTTCATTTTAAATGTAAACAAATGTCATTTAAAAACTCATAAACGTGATGAATTTAAATATAAATGTAAACAGATATGTAGGTCGGTACGTTGTTTAAGAACTCATAAACTCACACATTCGGAAGAAAACCATTTGCGTGAAACAATTGTCGAAGCTGTCAGAGGCAATAACTTTTTAAAGAATCTACAAAACTTTATTTGATATCGATTCTGAATAGCATAATATGAATTGACTAACACTTCTCTCCTAACATAACACCTACCAGAACTACAAGCATACGTTGCACCACCTGGAGAAACAGAGAAAAAGAAGAAGCAAATATTATTAGGAAGAGTTAAGTGCCTGCAAGTTAACCCCTTTATATAAAAAAAATATAAATGTCATTCCAATATTATCTTTTGAGGAAAATATCGTTGCATAAAAACATACCTATTGCATTTTTCAAAAGTATGCATACCTAATTGTATTCTAATAACTTAACGGTATTTATTTTTATTACAGATCATTTTAAAAAACAGTAGGTAAGTATAATTATATAATTGACTGCATTTTTCCTTATTAAACTGACATTGATCCATTCAAAATCATAAATAAATAGATAAATGTTAAGAAAGTTGAATGATTTTGTAATTTTGACACTTTTGTGTAATCAGATTGTCAATTTTGAGGTAGCCTATTATAAACCGACATATTTAGTGCACCTTACACCGTTTTGGCTATTTTGAGGAGACTCTTTTGACTGGATGTTCCAAACGGATGCGGTCGTTTTTGTTCAGGACATTTTGACGGGGTACTTAGTGAAAATGGAAAAATGCGAATTTTTCGCGTAATTTAAATGGAAAAACAAGAAAAACTTCATGAAAAATCATGTAATTAAATTACTCAAAGGTGTGCCTTTAAAAAATGTGGAAAAAAAATGTTTGGTTTTAAAACTTGACGGCCACTCAAAATCTAATAACTAGCTTAATATAAGAGATAAAAAAAATTTAAATCGTGCTAAAAGTTTACATAAATTAACTTAATCGGATGCCCTAAACAAAAAAATTTTAAGGCAAATTTAATGGTTCAAGTATCAAGTCACTAAAATTTAAAAAATAATATCTCTCACGATATAATCGATAAAACAAAAAAGCACGTGCACAAACGTAAGCCAATAATAGACAAATTGATGACTTAATAAAAAGTTAAAAAAGTTTGTTGGGTGGTTCTACTTAACGATCATTAAATATTTCATATAGAATAACTCACGCACTATATGAGAAAAAAAATAAAAAAGTATGCAGAATTGCGCACTAGCTATGCAACAAGAGATTTAACTACAAAATATTTTTTTAAACCCACCCAGTCAGGTTTTGCATACAAACTTTAAAATTAAATAGCGCGCTGAATATAGGTGAAAAAGCAAAACAAAATCGTGCACTAACGTTCATTACCAACGCACAAGTGTTTACAATTTAAATTTAAGGAAAAACACATGTTTAGTGACCCAAGTATCCAGCATTTAGCTGGGTCACCCAAATTGAAATGCGAATAACCCCCTTAATGTGCGTGCACAAACGAAAAAAACGCGTGCACAAACGTGCACTAACGATGCACAAACGAATGCACTCGAAAAAAGTTGAAATTTCAACATTGGGTGACCCAACGTTTAGCTGGAACACCCAATTTGAAATTGGAATTTTTCGGTTATTATAGGTGCACAAACGAAAAAAAATCGTGCACAAACGTGCACAAACGTGCACTAACGATGCACAAACAAATGCACGCAAAAAAAGTTAGAGTTTTAACATTGGGTGTTCCAGGTAAATGGACCTTAGAATGGTGGGATTCAGAGTGTAATAAGGTAAAGAGAAAAAGAAAAGCTGCCTTAAAAAATGGGAATTTACCTTAGATTTTAAAGACTTAATTGAATACAAAAAGAATGCTGCCATAGCTAAAAAAACTTTAAAGAAAAAGAGAGACTGCTTTTGAAAATCCGCAGAGACCATCGATTTTAGCACAGACCTTATCGTCGATGTTTTGTAAAAAGGGCGAATCAACCATTTTGGCGAAATCGAGTTTTTAATGAAAATACAATATCTACTCCACTAGCTTTGTTGTGTAAAAACGGCGAATTTTTATCTCCACATGAAAGTACTTAAAAACGATAATCGACTAAAATTAAATTAATTAAAATTACGAAATAAAAAGCAAGTGTGACATATTAGGCCATTTAAAATATTATATAATAATACCTATTATAATGACAGTATTCTATCTTAGCTTTATTATAAACTTGTTAGATATTTATAATCATCTACAGGTAAAAAACAAATAAATGTCAAAAGTTAAAAACCCTCCTCCTGTAAAGTAGCATTTTGGTTGATTCGCCCTTTTTACAAAACAACGACGTATATGCCGGCGCTCCATTGGCACGCAAGTCAGACGATTTACAGTCTTCGGACTTTTTTTTCACGTGGAGCACCCCAGGTCTGCGGACTTTTTAATCCGCAGACCAGGCTCGTTGGATTTCAAACATGTTTGATATTTTACCTCCGAGTTGCCAGACTTCGTCCGTCGATCGCAATGCAAATTTGATTTGACATAATACGCAATCATTCGGACCGCAAAAAAATCTGTAATTGTTTTAAACATTTTCATTGATTTATTTGATAATTTACACATTATAAAATGAGAGATTTACCAATTATTTTTTTATTTGTATTTATGAAATTCATAAAAGAAATCTTGTGTTGTTTTCACTGCTTTATTATTTTACGCAAGTCTACATATAAATAACACAAAATTATAGGGTTATCAGAAGACATTACGATAATCGCAGGTCCATTTACCTGGAACACCCAATATTAAAACTACAACTTTTTTTGCGTGCATTTGATTGTCCATCGTTAGTGCACGTGTGTGCACCTATAATAACCGAAAAATTCCAATTTCAAATTGGGTGTTCCAGCTAAACGTTGGGTCACCCAATGTTGAAATTTCAACTTTTTTCGAGTGCATTCGTTTGTGCATCGTTAGTGCACGTTTTTGCACGCGTTTTTTTCGTTTGTGCACGCACATTAAGTGGGTTATTCGCATTTCAATTTGGGTGACCCAGCTAAATGCTGGATACTTGTGTCACTAAACATGTGTTTTTCCTTAAATTTAAATTGTTAACACTTGTGCGTTGGTAGTGAACGTTAGTGCATGATTTTGTGTTGCTTTTTCACCTATATTCAGCGCGCTATTTAATTTTAAAGTTTGTATGCAAAACCTGACTGGGTGGGTATAAAAAAATATTTTGTAGTTAAATCTCTTGTCGCATAACTAGTGAAAAATTTTGCTTACTTTTAATTTTTTTTTCTCATTTAGTTCGTGAGATATTTGATATGAAATATTTGATGAACGTTAACTAGAACCACCCAACAAACTTTTTTAACTTTTTATTAGGTCATTAATTTGTCTATTATTGGCTTACGTTTGTGCACGTGCTTTTATTGTTTTGAAGATTACATCGTGAGAGATATTTTTTTTTTTAATTAGCGACTTGATACTTGAACCAATAAATTTGTCTTACATTTTTTTTGTTAAATGCATACGATTATGTATATTTATTTAAACTTTTTCACGTTTTTTCAAATTTTTATCTCTTATATTAAGCTATAAATTTGATTTTGAATGGCCGTCAAGTTTTAACACCAAACATTTTTTTTTTCACATTTTTTAAATGCATTCCTTTGAGTAATTTAATTACATGATTTTTCATGAAGTTCTTATTGTTTTTCCATTTGAATTACTCGAAAAATTCGCATTTTTCCATTTTTACTAAGTACCCCGTCAAAATATCCCGAACAAAAACAACCGCATCCGTATGAATGGTCCGGTCAAAAGAGTTTCGTAACAGCCAACACGGCCCCTACCTACCTGTTTTCCATTTATGTACTAATCCAAGAGTATCAATATCTTCGTGCTTCAATTTGGAAAGCACCTTAATATATTTTTATTGGTGCGTCGTCAAAATATCCTTTGCGAAGACATTCGCAACAGTCATAGCTCTCACCAAAAACTGTTTTCACCACTCCAATGTCATAATATAATAATATTATATTATTTATCTTACAAATTATTGATGGCTTTCACTATATTATCTTTAGACCTCGTGCGTTCATAAATGTTTCGTTGTGCATTAATTTATGACGAGCAAGCTTTATATCCAACGCTAGTTACTTTAAAAATCTCTTTTTATTAATTTTAAGTACGTTTAATAATAAGACAACCAATAAACAAAATTATAAGTAGTTATTATCCACCTTATCGTTTCGAATGACAGCGAATAATTAGTAATAATTATTTAAATATTAGTATTTTGTCAAATATTGTCTATTACTATATTAACAAGTTTGTTGTCGTTGCCTATCAAACGTCACAATCATCTGTCACATGAGATGCGCCTTTCATGTTTAGGGTACTGGATATACTATTTAATACACATTTATCCATATATTTACCACATCCATGCTTAAGCGATTTTAGTGGATAATAATTATTGTTCTCCCTAGAATTTTCCCAGCACCTGATGTCGAATACTCTCAACATTAACTATGAAGACTTCAGAAGCAACGAAAGCGACTCGTCGGGCTGTAGCTACCGGACGGAAAACTATTGCAATTCGGGACGTGAATTCATCAGACGAGGAGGACAACGCAGAGGAGTCGCACCATTCGCAGGAGGAAGTGAGCGATTCGGAAGCGAGTATTCCGGATATGGAGCCAGAAACCCAAGCCATTTACGAGGAATTGGGAATTCAGGAGACGACGAATTCTACGGAAGCAGCCGTCACGAAAGCGATAGATTTACAAGCAGAAGTAGGAGCCCCGCCTTTGATATCCATGCTGGAAATATTGGAATTGGTGTGGCCTCCAGCGATATGTCTGAGTTTTCTGGAGCGACAGTGCTTGAAAACGAGAAATCTGACCTGGAAGAGGATCTGCTCCACGACGTCGCAAGGGGTATTACTCATCGCAAAACAGCTCAAACGGGACAAAGTCGAATTAGAAAAATGTACGTTCTCGGCTTTCAAAGGGTCGCTTCGAAAAGGAGAGTTTTACACGACGTTTACGAGAAGAAATGTTCCGGGCGGGTTGACGGATCAGTTTATGGAGGTCTTCGGTGGAGACACAGGGGAGCAGTGTTCCTCATCTGCGATCACGCCGACCATTTCCACATTATTCACGACTGCCAGTACTATAATTCCACCTGCAAATGCTGCGCCGTCGACGAACTCAGATCGGTTGCCCGGAACATTGTCGGTCGAAGATACGCTCGACGCGTTGTTGCCAGTGTCGATATCAGCATCGACCACTGGTACAATATCACAGTCTATTGCGAGAAGGAAGAACGGCACATTGATTACTTGGACATCGCCGGGAGAAACTGGATACCAGGTAATAAAGCTGGACATATACGACTTCAAGAAGATCTCCGCAGTGGACAAAAAAAACTGGTGGAAACTTTCGGAGATGCGATCGACCTTCTTGACGTCCAGTATTGCCGACCCAAAGCATCAAGCCCTGCAGAAGCTGGTGGCAATGGCTGCGAAGGATCTGACGACTCTCCCGGGCGTAAAGAAGGATGAAAGGGAGACCGGCTCGTCGAGTTTCTTCGGCGGTTTCCAACAGCGCCAATAGGTCACGTGTTCGGTCTGTCTATCTGGATGCAATCCAAGTACAAATTTTTTAATCGGCAGTCTCCATTGTTGCAAAATGTATGTAAAATTGTTGGCAGTACTTACAATGAATTATCAATCTCAGAATTAGCCGAGTTCTTTGCATCAAGGGATCCTCAAAATTTAATTTTTATCGCTCCAATGGGAAACGTCCAAAATTACTACTTGTCAACAGAATAAAGTTTCCATGTTATGGAGCGACTAGTTTATTTTCAATTTAATGACAATCGCTCGCTCAGATGTTGAGTATTTTTTCAAATGTTTATTTAATGTCCTCGACCGTAGAGTACCAAAAAAAAATACTCTCTTTATATTAAGTCCGCCGAATGCAGGTAAAAACTTTTTTTTCGATGCCTGCATTCATTATTATATAAATTTTGGCCAAATGGACAATTTTAATAGATATTGTACATTTCCACTTATGGAATGTGTTGACAGGAGGGTAATATTATGGAATGAACCTGTTATGGAAGCGTCCGCGAGCGAAACACTATATCTTTGGGGGCGACACGTGTAATGTGAAGGTGAAATATCAAGGCGATGCGGTCATTGGCCGAACGCCAGTGATCGTATTATCTAATAGCGACGTGTTTCCCATAGACGAAGCGTTTAGTTCGAGAATGTTTTCATTTCAGTGGCGGCCAGCGCCTTTTTTAAAGGAATATAATAAGAAACCGAATCCCATTGTACTATTTTTATTATATAAAAGAATAATTATATTAATGTTTCATTGATGATCTTCCCAATCCCCCTGTTGTTGTCCTTTTGTGCTTCCTTTTGGTCGGACGATCCTCGTCGTCCAAATCTAACAGCTGGAAATCTTCGTCGATAGTCTCGGTAAACGACGACAGATTACCCGTTCTGGCGTCCGTCATGCCAAACAGCGTTCGCCCATCAGTATAACTGTGAGCCCTGTTTTCTACGAATCGCACTTCCTTTGGCCACGATATCGGCGTGCTCTTCGTAAATGCTGAACTAATAGAAAATTCAACAGTCGCACCGCACTTGACTTTCCAGTAGGCACTAGAATTCAGAAATGATTTGTCCGAATGTCTGTCTGTTTGTCTGTCTGTCTTTCTGTCTGTCCCGTATGCGTTCCTATACCATTCATCGGATTGCGATGAAATTTTGGTAAGTGGTTGTATGCACACCCGCAAAGGTTTCTGAATTTGAAAAATCATCATCTTCTTCATCATCATTCTATTTTCTTTTAATCGTATGGTTCCTATACCATTCATCCGATTGCAACGAAACTTTCGTCAGTTATTGTACACACACCCGCAAAGGTTTCTAAATTAGAAAAACCATCTTCTTCTACTTCTTCTTCATTATATCTTCTTTTATTCATATGGTTCCTGTACCATTCATCCGATTGCGATGAAACCTTCGTCAGTTGTTGTGGTAACACCCGCAAAGGTTTCTGAATTAATACAACCATCTTCTTCTTTTATTTTATATTCTTCCATTCATCCGATTGCAATAAAACTTTCGTCAATAATTGTGCCAAAACCTGCAAAGGTTTCTGAATTAGAATAACCTTCTCCTTCTTCTTCTATTCACAATGAAACTTTGGTGAGTTATCGTGCGCATGCCCACGAAGATTTCTGAATTAGAAAATCATCTTCTTCTTCTATTCGTATGCGTTCCTATAACATTCAACCGATTGCGATGAAACTTTTGTGAGTTGTTGTGCGTACACCTGCGAAGGTTTCTAAATTAGTATTATATAAAATACAACGTTTATTGTTTGTTTGTTCCATGCAATTTTGATTTTTTTTACTACATATTAATAACGTTTGCATACTTTGGATTCGATTTTAATTTAGTGGTCTTTTGTTTGACCTATACTCTTATTAGAATTATTTTCATATTGCCATATTGTATAACACAGATATTTTAATATTAAAAAAATAATTACCTCTTATTATTTTTTAAATATCTAAGATAAATATAACCACGAAGCGACCCTGTGCGAAGCCGGGTACTTCAGCTAGTATTATATATAAATGAATGTATGTCTGTCCCGTGTGCGTTCCTATACTATTCATCCGATTGCAATGAAATTTTGGTGAGTTATTGTGCAAACGCCCGTCAAGGTTTCTGAATTAGTACAACCATCTTCTTCTTCCTCTATTCTATCTTTTTCTATTCGTATGCATTCCTATACCAAATTTGGACAATCCATGCTTCTCACAAGGGCAGCTGAATGTGCCCTACTTCCTTCTCTGTTCCATAAGATTCAATGTTGCCTTTGAAAGCTTGGTGGGAGGAGTGACTTCCGAGCTTTTTACGCCTGTTTTTTTCTGCACATTGTAGAATGATATTCGTTATATCCTCCGCGTTGGATAGGGAAACAGTTTCGTTCTCATCTAAGAAAGCCGATAGTGCATTTTTGAGTTCATCTTGGAATTCAGTATTGTTCTGCAAGTATATGCGAGCATTTGACTTCTGGAGTTTGGATCTTTCTGATTTGAAGTTCAATCTTATCTTACATCTCACCATCCGGCGATTGCTGCCGGTGTTAAACAGATTGATCACCTTACAGTTTAAAAATGTATATTTTCTGTCAGTGAGGATGTAATCGATTTCGCTGGTTCTACCTGACGGTCTTCTCCATGTCCACTTACGTGTAGGTTTATGTTGGAAAAAGTAATTCATAATGTGAAGAATGTTGGTTTCAGCAAACTCCACAAGCATGTCCCCTCTACCATCCTTTGAGCCATGTCCGAAATGTCCGACCAGTACGTCATCTCTTTGGTATGATCCAATACGTGCATTGAAATCTCCCATTATGATGTTCAAGTGGCATTTACTTTTATTTTTCGAAGATTATTTATTAGATAGAGAAAGATTAGTTATTTCTTCGTAAAACTCTTCCACTTTTTCATCAGGATAGCTCTGTTTCAGAGCATATGCTTGCAAAATCTGAATCCGGTACCTTGCATTGATTTTGAGTAGGTATCAGGCTTGCGACCCTCTCAGAAATGCAGTTGAATTCGACTATGCGGTCTTTCCAGGTTTTGTTGACAATAAATCCAACACCACTCGTGCGTCCTTCATCGGTTCATTTGTAATACAGCACATGTCAGCTTTGTAAAGTGATAATACCCTCACCTTTACGTCTTACTTCGCTGAGTCCGACAACATCCCAGTGGATATTCGTGAGCTCTTCTTGTAACTCTACAAGATTATATATTACTTATAAAAAATTTTAATATTTACCGACATTAAATATTTTACTTTTTAATTATGTTAAATCAGGCTTTAGTATAGGTTCTATATGTTTTAAAATTTTACTTTTTCCTCTAATTAATTGATGAATATTTTTTCTCTTAAGTGTTTCCCTATATGTATTTATTGATAAATTAAAACACTGTTGAATGAAAATGCTTGATAAATTATATCAAATTACAATATGTTTCGTTATCCTGTTACTCTTGGGGGATGCTTCTACCTACCTACCAGAGGCACCTAGCGGAAAAATACGAAGATTGCAATTTGAGACATTTTTTTGATAAACTAGTAAGAAGAAAAATATTTTTATTTGAAGTCGAAGATAAACTTACAATAATTGTAATAAAATATGAATTTGTTAGATATTTACATACACAGTGACATTATATTTTATGGTCATATTTATTATTAAAATTTAGCTTATGTTTTCAATTTTTCGTCGTGTAGATTTTTGACTAATTCATCATTTTAATATTTTTATATTTATTTAAAAAAACATCGATTTTTATAAAAATATAAATGTGTATAACTTGAAATCTTTTTTATTTATATGCAATCTTATTTAGGTATGGTCCCATTATTTAAGCTCATCAAACTCATAAGCTAATCAAGTCCAACGTCGCCTCTGCACTCTCAAGTGTGATGAGAGGCTGCTTGGTGCGTTCTCTTATCTCCTTGTTGCTCCTAAAGTCATGCCACCGCACGCCTAGTATTCGTCGCAAAGATCTGTTATCGAAGCTCAGTATACATTTGCTCTGAGCCTTCGTAAGGTGCCATAATGCGCTACCTACCCGTCAAGAAATTTCATAATTTTTTATGCATCTAGGCGTGATATGGTTCTAATAGCCCAACTTAAAATCAAGCTATACCATCAATAATATAATCTCAATAAGATTCTGATACACCCCTGTTACAGGCGGGCTTCTCTCGGTGTAAAATAATCATTTAGTAGCTATAAGTCGAAACGTAACCCTGACCTCTAGAAACGGCTTCATAAAACATCTAATCTGATTCCTTGCTCAACCACGTAAGTATTTTTTATTCATAGGTAAAGGCCTTCGTCCGGTGTGTGAAAATCGCATATTGGGCGGAGGTGTAATTAAGATAAATTTAATTTAATTTAAAAAGTATAAATGATGATGGATCAAAGCGATAATTTTAAGACTAAATATAATTATTCAAATATAATAAATTTTGCCGCGCATTGTGCGTGAAATCCTCGCGCGCCGGCGCCAGGGTCAGGCTCGTGATTCGCCGAATCAAAGATCATGCGATCAGATTTGGCCAATCACTAGTCCCTTGTACAAAACTATATTTAACTAGAGTGAATTATTGTGAATGTAATTAATATTAATTTAACATGTAAGATAACTTTTAATTCAAGCTTAGCAGATAATATACATATAACCAGTTTAAGTTTTTTCACTTAATCTCAAAACTGAATTAATGTGACGATGATTATTCTTTTCGCTTACCCTTCACCTATGTGCCAACAGAAAATTGATTTAATTTTATATCGTATATTTCATGATTTTTTAAGACGACTACCTAGTTACATAATTACCACTGGAGTTAATAATTATTGTTAATAGATATAGGTAGGTACCTAGTTTTAAGTATTTCAATAAATATATGTTTTCACGATGAATGTTGAATTTCAGTTTTCCCTTCTTTTCCTTTAATAATTTTAAGTCTATCTGCATCAGTTATCAAATTATACAATGATTTTATAATATGAGAGAGCATAATATTACTAATTATTAAACTTTTTGGCATATATCTGTGTGCAAGGAATCCACCGTGCTCTTATACAATATACTATTTCACAATATTTGTGAAGATGACATTTTTTTATTGAACATGAATAATTTTAAAACACACCAGTTGGATTAATATTGCACCGGACAGGACTTGATGCTGTATTTTGGCCAAGCTGCGGAGGCCAATGACCAATATTAGTGAATCTTGTAAAATGCTTCAGATGAATTTTGGATAGTTAATTACACCCTAATTTTTTTTTTTTGAAAAAAAAAAAAAACACCCTGATTAGATAGGTGACTAAATTGGTAAAGCACATCAGCCGGAATCCAGTGTATACAGGTTTGAACCTGTCTGGCGTTATATTTTTTCAAGCACCAATGTCTCTGAGGTGTTTTCAAATAATGTAAGTAGGTATGTTATGGTGAGTATTGTCATGTCCTGTCACGCATTCTCTTAGCATAGGTATAAATAAAATATTGTTTTACACTGGCTGGCTTGCAATACTTTTATTAATAGAATTTAAATACAATAAAAAAACAGAATACATGTTGCAGTTTTTAAGTTCATCAGCTGAATGCAGAGCCCCAAGTCTTATGTCGGTGTTATCATATCGTAAGATACTCCAAGTTCAAACGGTGTCCTACCTAGTTATCTTCGTGGAGCGCACGTGGCACAGGTCCTGTTTGGATTATGGCACATCCATCGACATAGGGTGTGTGGAAAATTATGTGGTGTATGAGGATATGAACAAAAAAATTACGTTATCGTGACATTAGTCTGATACAGTTGTCTTCAATCTTTTTGTACGGTTACCTATGTGCCTAGTTGCTGGGAAAATTCTAGGGATGGTAATTATCCACTTTAGTTGCTTCAACAGGGATGTGGTAAATATATGGAAAAATCCAGTTCCACTTTTGACTATAAAAGAAAATTGAAATATTTTTATTATTTTTGGCGATGACAACTGACAGATGATTTTGACGTTAGCTAGTATTTACATAGACAAAGACAACAGGCATTCATAAACTATATTATATTGCCGGCCGAAAACAATACTAATAAATTAATTTTATTTATACGCTGTCACGATAAAATGAATAATAAGTACTAATAATTTTGTTTATCGTTTGTCTTGATATTGAACGTAGTAAAATTGAGATTTTTAAAGTTTAACTAGCGGAATATCAGCTTGCTCGTCATAAATTAATGTACAAATGAAACATTTATGCACGCAGGAGATCTAACGATACACTGAAATGTTATACTATGTGACATTGGAGTGGTGAGAATTGTTTTTCAACACAGCTTTGACTGTGTGAAAAGCTTCGCAATGGATATTTTGACGACACATTTATAAAAATACATACAGGTGCTCGCCAAATTGAAGCACGAATATGTCAGATTGGTAAACGTATGGAGAAGAGGTAGGAAGAAAGCATTACAGTCGGGTTGTCTGTGTTACGAGACTCTTTTGACAGAACCATCCATACTGATGCGGTTGTTTTTTTTCGGGATATTTTGACTCAGTACTTAGTGAAAATACAAAATTGCGAATTTTTCGCGTAATTTTAATGGAAAAACAATAAAAAATACATGAAAAAACATGCAATAAAATTACTCAAATGTATGCATTTAAAAAATTTGGAAAATAAATATTTGGTCTTAAAACTTGACGGCCACTCAAAATCAAATTTCTAGCTTAATTTAAGAGATAAAAATTTAAAAAAAATGTTGAAAAAGTTTAAATAAGTATACATTATCGTATGCACTTAACAAAAAAATTTTAGGGCAAATTTATTGGTTTAAGTATCAAGTCACTAAATTTAAAAAAATAATATCTCTCACGATATAATCTCTAAAACAATAAAAGCACGTGCACAAACGTAAGCCAATAATAGACAAATTGATGACCTAATAAAAAGTTAAAAAAGTTTGTTGGGTGGTTCTAGTTAACGTTCATCAAATATTTCATATCAAATATCTCACGCACTATATAAGAAAAAAAAATTAAAAAGTATACAGAATTGCCCATTAGTTATGCGACAAGAGAATTCACTAAAAAAAATTTTTTTAAACCCACGCAGTCAGGTTTTGCATACAACATTGGTTGTCCCAACGTTTAGCTGGAACACCCAATTTGAAATTGGAATTTTTCGGTTATTATAGGTGCACAAACGAAAAAAAATCGTGCACAAACGTGCACTAACGATGCACAAACAAATGCACCCAAAAAAGTTGGAGTTTTAACATTGGGTGATCCAGGTAAATGGACCTTTGTTTATCAGTAATCTTTGTTACTTTTGAGACTTAAATGTCACATTTCTCAACTATTAGTGAGTTGTTATTATCCCATTTTCAAATGTTGATAACGTGTAAGATTACTACAATAATACAAGATATGACCTACGCTACGAAGCTTTATTTAAAATAAAAAACTTTAAGACACTCGTTCGTGTCCAGAACCTACCCCTTTTATAACTATATTCCTACCTTTTTCATAAATCTCCTATTCCCAGTGACACGTTTAACCCTTACGATAAAATTAACAATTTATTTAAAAAAAAATGAATGCAGGAATTTTATTATGCTTTAGGTAACATTTAACACTCAGATTGTGAGAAATGCGAAGACTTTTTTTATTTCACGTTATGATTTAGAAACAAGACCCACAGACGGCGCTGCCCATTGACTGGACACCGCAAACTCCGTGTAGGCAGATTAGGGTTTAACCCTATGTTACTCCCGTAATTTTTACACATAATCATATAATGTAATCACACATAGTCCTATTAGTTCTGACCCTTTTGATCATGCAAGTCCTTTATTTTGAAACTAATCACCTTACACTATCAAGGTTTGTTTCTAGTGGTAAGTGTGGTTTCTAGTTGTCAAATGTGATAATTACCCGAACTGAACAAACTCTTTCAATTTCAACTGATTATTTGGTCGAGCGAGATATCTTATCTTGTTAATTAATTTTCGTATGCCGCTTCTCTCTGTGAACTACGAATAAATGCCACAACAGGAAATGTTTCTATTTTATAAATAATCTATATCTTTGTGGCTGATTTTATTTCTTTGAGGCCCCATTTTAAATTTTCTGACGAATTGAATTCGTCATCTACGTCAAAGAAACAGGCCACTGCTTATTCCATCCTCATATTTACCTACGCAAATTAATATTACTATTTTCTCTATCATATTTATTTATATATTTTTTTAAGAAAACAAAACACTGTGGACATGATATATCTAATTTCAAGACGTAGGTACTAATACATACAACATGAGATTTACATTATAACAAATATTACCTTCACTAGAGAAAAGAGAATAATATTTATAAAGTAATAATAATGATAAAAAATAAAATTAAAATAAAAACATACAAGTTTATACAGAAAAATAAAATTTCGAATACAGAATACATAGCTCATCACCGAAAATATCTACGTCTTTGGGGAGCGCATTAACTCGTCTTGCACGCCTGGCTACTGGTGCCTGATAGGCTTGACACGAGGAAACGGTTCCGATCCGGCATAAATCATGGCTGCGACTACGTAGGTAATTGGCAGACGCATTGTTAAAAGGACTAATTTGTAGGTA
Source organism: Rhyacophila brunnea (assembly GCF_057557595.1). Taxonomy (NCBI): domain Eukaryota; kingdom Metazoa; phylum Arthropoda; class Insecta; order Trichoptera; family Rhyacophilidae; genus Rhyacophila; species Rhyacophila brunnea. Next base: position 34,928,327 of record NW_028232785.1, read on the forward strand.
CCTACCCTTTCAAACGTTAAGTATACTCACGGCCGCTATATTACAAACTACATTAACTATTTATACCCTTTGGAAATACTTCTATATTACTCTAATCTCAAGTCGGCTACTTCTCATGGGTAGATTCGCGCTCTTTTTACTGGGTGAAGCCCACACCGCATGGTGTTAAGGGTATGCGTCGTGTGACGCAATGCGTAGTTAGGCATATAACACTTATTTAATAGGGCGCCAGCCAGTATTCACTAATGCGGAAATACTGGAAATAACATAAGTACTACAATGATGGAAGATAACAGAATTAAATGAAACCCAGGACATGTAGCCATCTCACTGTATTAATCTCAAACAAATTAACACAAAACAATATAGCGAGAATAATTACAAATTATAAACGGCCTCGGTGACCCCAACGATAATGGTGAGAGGCTCGTAGAGTTTGCCATCGGAGGCACTGTTTTTCCCCACAAAGATATTCACAAATATACGTGGACGTCTCCTGATGGACGCACTAGGACGCAGATTGCCCACTTCTTGTACAGCTTGAAGCAGCGAAAGAAACTTCTTGACGTGCGTACTTACAGAGGCGCCGATATCCATAGCGATCATGAGTTACTCATTGGAAACATCCAAGTAAAACTCAGTCGCCAGGCGAGGCCTCCAAAGTGCGAACAAATTGACATTGAGAAGCTCCGACGCCGCAGAATTCGGATCGACTTCGAAACCGCTGTACGAGATAGTGTAGATCGTATCTACGAGCGGCACACATCTGAATCCGACCTCATTGAGGCGGACCGGAGCCTCATAAAGAGTGCGATTGTGTCGTCGGCCCGTACCGTCCTTGGTACCAGAAGGAGTGAGCAGCCAAAGTGGATGTCTGACGAAACGTGGGCTGAAATTGGAAAACGAGCCAGGCTGAAAGCCCTGAGAGACGAGGAGACAGACCCCGACCTAACCGAGGACCGCCGGACTGACTACCAAACCCAAGACAGGGTAGTCAAACGATCCGTGCGGTTGGACAAGCGCAATTTTATGAACCGGCAAATTGAAGCGGCAAAGGAGGCAGCAAGCAGAAATGACACCAGGAAACTCTTCCGAATCACCCGTGAAGTCTGCGGCAGGCGACCACCGACTCCCGGAGCCATTCGTGGTCCCAGTGGAGCAATAGAGTCTGACGCAGAATGTGTCAAGAAGATTTGGAAGAATCATTTCTGCGGAGTGCTGAACCGCCCACACCCTTTCGATCCCTTTGACATATCTGCGGAAGCTTTACTTTTGGATATTCCCCGAGCGACCGACATGTCCGATTACCCGCCCACGCACACCGAGATAAAATCGGCTGTGAAAAGGCTCAAGAACGGAAAGGCACCGGGGGGACACGGGATTCATCCTGAATTCCTCAAGTATAGTCTGAGCGCAATCCTGCACCCTATGTTTCATTTGATGACAAAGGTGTGGGAAGAAGAGCGCTGTCTAAGGGACTGGGTGAACGGTGAAATCATCACACTTCACAAAAAAGGTGACGCTCTAAGCTGCGACAATTACCGAGGCATTACGCTACTCAGTGTTCCGGGAAAGATTTTGGCAAAAATCCTCTTGATGAGAATAAGGCACGTCCTCAGGAAAAACCAAGCCGGGTTTCTACCTGGTCGAGCGTGTGCAGACCAAATCCACAACCTTCGATGTCTTCTCCAGCAGAGCCATGAGCTGAACAGTCCGATGGCCTGCTGCTTTGTGGATTATGAGAAGGCTTTCGACAGTCCGCACCGCCCCTCCCTCTGGACGATACTGGGAGCATACGGGATCCCTCCCAAGAACATTGCCATAATCAAAAGCCTGCACGAGAATAGCGAATGCTGTGTCAGAATTGGAGACACTGTCACGGAATGGTTCGGGGTCACGACCGGAGTCAGACAGGGTTGTGTCCTTGCACCATTTCTCTTCATCATTCTCTTTGACTTCATTCTACGGAAGTCAATACCACCCGACCGAGGCATACCTGTTACCCCCACGGTGAAGCAATGCGACCTAGAATACGCCGATGACGCTGTCCTATTCGACAACTCAATCGAGGGCATTCAAGAGACAATCGACAGGTTGCATAACAAGTCCTCTCGCGTTGGTTTGAAAATCAACGAGAAGAAAACCAATGTCTTGTGTAATAGCACCTGTCCTGATCCAGATTTCCCTCTGATTAGCGACGGACAAAGCATCGAGAGCGTCGACAGCTTCAAGTACCTGGGGGTACACATCACAGGAGATGGCATTTTGCAGAAAGAGTTCGCTATCCTAATGGGAATGGCTGGAGCATCATTCAACTCGATGCGGAATGTCTGGGACTCACGATTGTACTCGGTCAAAACCAAATGCCGCCTATTTGACGCTTGCATTCTGACGGTGCTGCTTTACGGTAGCGAATCATGGCACCTTACGAAGGCTCAGAGCAACCGTATACTGAGCTTCGAAAACAGATGTTTGCGATGAATACTGGGTGTGCGGTGGTATGACTTTAGGAGCAACGAGGAGATAAGAGAACGCACCAAGCACCCTCTCATCACGCTGAAAGTGAAGAGGCGACGTTGGACCTGGCTCGGCCACGTGCTGCGGATGCCAGAAGAGAACTTCAACCTGGCTTGCCTGTTCTTCAAGCCGACCGGATTCCGGCGTCCTGGAAGGCCGCTAAATACAATCTACAGAGTGTATACGGCGGAGCTACGGGATGCTGGTTTGACCTGGAACGAAGCAAGAAGACTGGCGAGCAACAGGGATTCTTGGAGGCGCCGCGTGGTGTCCATATGCTCCAGTTAAGGGGCGGATATGGCAAAAGAAGAAGATAAACAATGAATCAGAAAACTACGCCTAACCTCACCATCTGTACATGTGCCACAATTTTGAATTTATACATTAGAAATAATAAAGGATATTTTGTATTTACACTTCCACCAACCGGTCATCCGACCGGCAAAATAGTTCCGTCCATCCAAGGCAACCGTCCAGAGAAGAGAGTCGGAAATCTTCCACTTTCGGTCGGACGCATGGCATACTCCCCATTGAAAAAAATCCCTCGCGATAACAGGCAAAAGTGTTTCAAGAGGAGAAAAGACCGACGAGATTCAAGAGAGTGAAACGTAAGCATGCCTTCTTGAAAAGCAGTCGGAAAATAGTTATGTCTTAAAATAAAGACATCGAAGAAATTTCTTCTGCGGAGCTATTCTAACGTATCCAAACGTATGTGTTAAAAGGTTAAAACGGCTAATTATGATAAAATTATCACAATAGCACATTTAGCTATTCCGGCGGTCATTTGCGTAAGAAAGTTAACCGATATCCCTGTCAAAGTTAGCGGCACCTCGATGTGCCGTGCTACTGCGAGAACGAGAGAAAATATGTCAATTTTACATATTGAAAATTGAGATGCAAGATAATATGCAAAGTTTCAAACCACAATTTGTGGTTCAGTTCTACGGATTCTATGGTTAGAATCATAGATACTACTAATAAATGTTCAATTCGCGGATGTCAAACAACTGTTCGTGATATTGTTTTATCATTTTTATTTTTCCATCTACATTCTACCGCAATGGCGTTCATTCTTGCGATTCATTTGCACGCCGAGGAAGTAAGAAGACAGCGTGTACAAGAGATACGCGTGCTGAATATAGAGCGAAGGAGGCTACGCGACAGTCAAAATCCTTTTGATGTAACGGAAACGTTCTTTCGACAATTATACAGACTGTCGAAAGAAATGGTGATCGAGATAGTGACCAAATTGGACTCCGTGTTGATGAGAGGCATACCCAAAAGAATTCCTGTCCAAATTCAGGTAATTAAAGTCACAAATTACTTCGACATTTAGTAGCTATACTTAACCCTACTATATGACAGCGGAAGATAACATCATGGGTAAGATACATTTACTCAGTTTGACAACAGCACATGTAAATACCTACCTACTTCATCTTTAAGCATTCACCACGACAGATTAACAAGATTTGAATATTATGATATTGAAAAAACTTGTTTCCTTTACTTGAATTTTAGGTTTTGGCTACTTTGCGTTTTTACACAGGGGGAGGTTACCAAAAAGGGGTTGGCCAAGACTTCTTCTGCACAATGAGCCAGCCATCAGTGAGCAGATGCATTGGTAATGTATCCGATGCTATAATATCAGTGCTTGGCAGTACTTACCTGAAGTTTCCGAACAGTGCTGACTCTCGTGACAGAATTCAAAGAAGGTACTTACCAAACAATGCATTATTTTTAGTGTCGTGTTGATACCCTCTGACCAATTTATACAATTTTACATATAACTAGAGTACCAACAACATACACATGATGAGTAAAAAAGCAAATAATGATTGAACTGCAATATTATGTGTCGGTAAAACTTTGTTTTTATTTCAGATTCCAAGAAAAGGCACATTTTCCAGGCATCATCGGATGCATTGACTGCACTCATGTGCGCATTTGCCCGCCACACTTGGAGACAGCATCATTTATAAATTACCGTGGAAATTTTACTGTAAATGTGCAATTGGTAATAAATCATTAATTTGACTATGTTGTTTAATACTTTCATTACGAATAACTCAAACAAACAATTCATTAACACGACATTTATTTTTATGCAGGTATGTGATATGGACATGAACATTCTGGCAGTGAGTACAAGATTCCCAGGCAGTGTTCATGACCAATTTATATTTAATCAATCGATGGTCAAAGTGGAAATGGAACGATTGCACAACGAAAGAGTTGGGAATTTTGTTCTCTTGGGTATGTCGAACTTTACATGTGTGCACTATTTATGGCGGATCTTAACAAACATTTCAAATTTATTTAAATCCTGATTTCAGTTGAAAACATATTAAAATTAACAGATTGTCATTGTTCATTGTCCTTCGTCATTCTTCATTTCCTCTTCTCTTTCCTTTCCTCTATGTGTCATTTTATGGAATTTGAGATCACTAATTTGGATGAACTTTTTAGAACACATATCGCATTGATATGGTTTTTCTCCAGTATGTGTCATTTTATGCATTTAGAGATGTTTATTTGCAGTAAACTTTTTACAACACACATCGCATTGATGTGGTCTTTCACCAGTATGTGTCATTTTATGTGTTTTTAAATGACCAATACACACATTTTTTTTTAAACACACATCGTATTGATGTGGTTTTTCACCCGTATGTGTCATGTTATGTAATTTGAGAACATCCTTTTTGCTGAACTTTTTAAAACACACATCGCATTTATGTGGTTTTTCACTCGTATGTATCATTTTATGTAATTCGAGAACACCCTTTCTGCTGAACTTTTTAAAACACACATCGCATTGATGTGGTTATTCAGCAGTATGTGTTATTTGATGTATTTTTAAATTACAAATTTGCAGAATTTTTTTTAACACACATTGAATTGATGTAACTTTTCACCAGTATGTTTCATTTTATGGATATTTAGAGAAGTGATTCGCAGAATTTTTTTAAAACACACATCGCATTGATGTGGTCTTTCACCAGTATGCGTCATTTTATGTCTTTTGATATCACTATTTGAGATGAACTTCTTAAAACACACATCGCACTGAAGTGGTTTTTCACCAGTGTGTGTTATTTTATGTCTTTTAAGTTCACTGTTTGTGATAAACTCTTTAAAACACACATCGCATTGATATGGTTTTTCTCCAGTATGTGTCATTTTATGTATTTTAAGATGTCTCTTTGCAGTAAACTTTTCAAAACACACATCGCATTGATGTGGTCTTTCAACAGTATGCGTCATTTTATGTCTTTTGAGATCACTATTTGTGATGAACTTCTTAAAACACACATCGCACTGAAGTGGTTTTTCACCAGTGTGTGTTATTTTATGTCTTTTAAGTTCACTGTTTGTGATAAGCTCTTTAAAACACACATCGCATTGATATGGTTTTTCTCCAGTATGTGTCATTTTATGTATTTTGAGATGTTTATTTGCAGTAAACTTTTCAAAACACACATCGCATTGATGTGGTTTTTCACCAGTATGTGTCATTTTATGCAATTTGAGATCACTATTTCTGATGAACTTTTTAGAACACACATCGCATTGATATGGTTTTTCTCCAGTATGTGTCATTTTATGCATTTCGAGATGTTTATTTGCTCTAAACTTTTTGAAACACACATTGCATTGATGTGGTCTTTCACCAGTATGTGTCATTTTATGTGTTTTTAAATGACCAATATACAAAAAAAATTTTAAACACACATCGCATTGATGTGGTTTTTCACCCGTATGTGTCATTTTATGTAATTTGAGAACACCCTTTTCTCTAAACTTTTTAAAACACACATCGCATTGATGTGGTTTTTCACTCGTATGTGTCATTTTATGTAATTTGAGAACACCCTTTCTGCTGAACTTTTTAAAACACACATCGCATTGATGTGGTTTTTCATCAGTATGTGTCGTTTTATGTTTTTTTTAAAGTACTAACTTGCAGAAATTTTTTTAAACACACATCGCATTGATGTGGTTTTTCACCCGTATGTGTCATTTTGTGTATTTTTAGTCTGAAATTTACGCTGAACTTTTCAAAACACACGTCGCATTGATGTGGTTTTTCACCCGTATGTGTCATTTTATGTGTTTTTAAATTACTAATTTGCAGAAATTTTTTTAAACACACATCGCATTGATGTGGTTTTTCACCCGTATGTGTCATTTTGTGTATTTTTAGTTGACTATTATGGGTGAACTTTATGAAACACACATCGCATTGATGTGGTTTTTTACCCGTATGTGGCATGTATGACTTAAGACGCTGAGTCTTCATGCATGAAACGTAGTGATGATTAAGATATTTTACAGTTTCAAACAGTCCACTACAATTATTACAAATAAAGTTACGTGGAAAATATGTAACTCTTCTCAACTTAATTCGAACCTCCTTTGGCAAGTATAATTTCTGAAATTCATGTTTGATGTTCGGTTCATCAATAGTTATTTCCGAATGCTGCATCATCATTATTCTGTTTTTATTGATTGCATGTGCTATTTTGTTGTTACTCGGGTCATCGTCCACCGTGTCTTTTTTAACGATATCCAATGCTTCACTGTTACGTACTGCAAAACATTTCTGGGTAGAAATCTACAAAAAGAATAGGAATATTAATATATCAAAGCAATACTATCTATAAAATATACCTATGTTTCAATGTTCCTTAATATAGCTCTGGTACTATGTCGTTTGTAAAGTGTTTTTCTGTTAAAACATAAATGTCAACGAGTGAGTGCAGTGTAACGTATTGTGTAACTGCACTCACTCGTTGACATTTATGATGATTTTTTTTTTAAATATGGTGAACAATACAAATTATTAATATAAGACGTTTACAACATGACATTTAGAAAAAAATGAATATTAATATAAGACTATTACATATATATTTTAAAAAAAGAAAAGAAAAAGATAACCATTAAAACAGTAGAATTAGTGTAGACATTACAAAATTTAAATAACAAGGAAGTCACCGAATGAGCTAAGCAGACCCTATTTTAGAAATTTATAAAACAATGCCCACTTATACTCATACTGACGCAGGTGAAATATGTCAATATCTGATGTGATTTGGTTGTACAAACTTATTGCCCTCCCAATCGGCATTACTAATGGCAGGTTAGTTTTTCACCATAGGAGAACAAAAAATGAACACCCTCAATTTTTAAGATAATTATCAAACACAAACTAATCCCACGAAGAATGTCAGTTTTCATTTACGCCGCGTGTAAGTCGGAAAAAATTTGTAGCTAAATGAAGATCTATTCTAAACTTTAAGCTACAGTATGTAAGCATACCTAATGATCAATATATACAGTCTGGCAAATCATTATGAATAGAACCACGCTTGAACAACTGTAATAAATTATTCAAATTTACTCAGAAAAGCTGATGTCGATTTACACAACTTTCAGATAACTGCATTTTAGAGCAAAATTGCGCTTAGCAATGGGTTCATTTTTTCTTAACGGGTTTGTTAATAAGGGAAATCGTCCACACTGAATATGACTAATCTAGACGACTACTTTGTATTCATTACATCCACAAAAATGCACCGTTTGATGTGGTTTACACGCTGGTGGCATCGACGCTCAATTATTTATAAATGGGGCGAAAGCTCACGTCAAGATCAGTGGAAATCCTTGTCGTACAATTATTATTTTGATTTACATATGGATTTATTCGAAAGAAGATTTTATTCGAAAGAACACACAAGAATTTCAACAGGATGTGCCATCCAGCCATCGCAACCATCGTTTTGTTTAAATTAAGTATTGGCGATCACTTGATTTTGAGAAATGGACCTGTCAATTGGCATACAGACTTGTGCAATGTGATATCTTTGGATTACTTACTGTGAGGCTTCGCGAAGTCACTGGTATAATATATAAGCCAACATTTCACGTACTATACGACCGGCAGTGCTTTAATAAAAGTAGTCCAAATTGGGCGCCCAGAATTTGCTTAGTTGATAATACTAAGGCCACATGCCTGAAATCATTTTCAAATGTTAATGCTATGAAGGTGTCGAATTATCGAAAAAAAATATTTAAATTTAACTTGTAATCTTTTGTACATTTCAAAGTTCAATTTCAAATTCAAAAATTTGTAATTAAACATACCTGGTCTAATGGCTTGTATTGTAGATTAGAGCAGCCAGGTTGGATTAATTCATCATCAATATGGTGGATTGCATTCTCAACAAATTCTTCTTTGATGGTAACTCCCTCATCATTATACTCATACTTAATATTCATCATACCGTTTTCACACTTCTAAAAATAACAACATTGTTAATATTATGTAACAGTATCAGCATTAAAATTAGCCAGAAAGGGTCTCCCAGAGCTCTTTCTTCAATAATTGGTCGCCTATTGACACGACCACAAACATGCGCGCCTTCAACGAGAATTTTTTGAGACGATTTCATGACGTCACAACTATTTTGGTCCTATCGAGAATGTTGATTTCACGTTGGAATACGCGGTCTACCTCGAGACCTGATTTACAGCCACTCAGAGTGGTCTTATAAGAAAAAATTAAGTAAATAAAAAGTCTAGAAATTGAGGTTAAAAATAAACAATTCTATGTGAACACCTTAGGCGATATCATAAGCTAAATGCTGTAAACTAAAGCTTATTTATAACTATTATCTTCTTTGCACTATATAAAATCATTTTGCGTAGGTACGTAATATTTTGAATTCGCGTGAGGAAATAAAATCAATAACGTAATCAATCTATTTCGCGCAATGTAAAATCTTTAGTAGAATGATGACATTTTTATAGCATTTGATTGGCTGAATTGGCGATCATCGGCGAGCAGTATAAAATTAAACGTAAATGTCGTGATATAGTTGTAGTGTGTTTCGCCAGCAGTGTTGCCAAGTCAAAATTTGAAATTTCAGTAGAATGTGTAAAAATTTTTTAGTAAAATCGACAAAATATCAGTAGATTTCTGCTTTAGGAAAAATATTTCGCCGCGGGCCGCAAGTTCCCAATTTTTCACAGTCGGCTTGTTTTTTTAGGAAAAATATTTCGCCGCGGGCCGCAGGTTCCCAATTTTCAAAAATGGCTGGTTTTTCCCAGTTGGTGGGAGTTTTATATTTATATATATAGGAGAAATATCAAAAAATATCATTAGACATAGCAACACTGTAATCGCCAGAAATGTTGTCATTTTTTCCGACAGCGTCTAGGCTGTCGAGTTAAAGTTTTTAATGAAGTAGTCGGGAAGTATAAGCAGCAGGGGAACGTCGTATCGGTTCCTCTGCGGAAAAAAGTTACACAGTTACAGTTAAAGTACTGTGTAAATGTCTAAAATATTAATATGAACATCTCACGATATATGTATGCAGAAGAATATCAATTTTTCTTAATCGTAAATGTCGAGAAAATAACATAGGTACGAAATATAATAAATGACTATCATTTTTAGGTTAAGTCCTGTCTGGGCAGTTATTACTTTGACAGATCATGACAAGTGGTTTGACGTTTCAGACCACTTCTGATGGTCAGAAAATAGTTTGAAGTTTGCTGGTACAGTAAACTAAACGTTAAATCTTAAACTTTTCCGGTTTACTTATAACGCATGCGCAGTGCGCCAGTTTTGACCTATCACACTGTTTACGAACGCCTAAATTTATGTCGTCATGCAGCATGGTAGATAATTTAGTAAAATTTGATACTTACAACATTAATTTGTTACAAAAAGTTTTGAAAATAGAATTGGTCTATTCTCTTAAAAATTCGAACCTTCAATATAAGACGGCATCAATGGAAGAAAACGGCACATATACCGACGCACAATTGAACGTACCTGTTGTATTGGCCTGTAATCTGAATTAGAACAACCCGGTTGAGGGTATTCGTCATCATATAATTGCTGTGATAATATATCTTCAATGATCTCGCGCTTGACGACAGCTGGTTGATCATCAGATGTCTTATCAGAGAGTTCCGCTATAAGGTACTGAAAGAAGCGTTATTACATTTTGTAAACACAGTAAAACCAGTTTCAGTTCACGAAACGTCCATACAACGATGTACTTATAATTATATTTAACATGAATTAGTAGATAACCTAACTTATATCACGCGTATGTATCATAGCTGTCAAATTGTATAAACATATAATTTTTTGAAACAAAGTTTAAAATCACCTTATGTTCCTACATAGTAGGTATGTAAAAAAGCCACAGTTTACAATATAAAACTAATCATTGTTATTCTCAATCTAAATTGATTGTAAAGAAATTTAGTTTCCGAAAACTAACCTCGAAATTGCAACGTGAAACGTCCGCAATCTCTTGCGTTACATGAAAGCGAGGGTCCGGGTTGTTTAGATGGCTAGTCAGCGTGTCAAACAAGGGCTTGCCTTCTATATCGAAGTGTTCTCCAGCACATTCTTGCTTTACATCCATGTTAAAGGTATATAATCCAGAAGCCACGTGTTAAGTGGTAACGTTAAGTAGAATAAATGCCGAGCGATACAACTGCGGCTGGTGTTGCTTGTTATAAAATACAAATTCATTTATTATTATAGTAATAATATTATGTAAGCGGAGATCGCAAATATTATATTTTATTTATTTTTACAAGGGTAAAACAAAGTTAAAGTTATTTATGTAAACATATTATTTTATAAAATAATATGATATAAAAATGTAAAAAATTTTAGAGAGCATTATAAATATTAAGTTATTGTGAAATAATATAGACTAATAACTCAGTATTCAAATTTTATTTATTGTATCTAGTGAATATTACAAATTATTAATTTAAGACGTTTACAACATAAATTAATATAGGTACCTAATTGTGAATGACAATGTCGGTAAATCTAAATAAAATTTACCTATATATTTCAATAATATCATAGTAATTAATTATTATACTGATGATTGATTTAAATATAATTTTGTGGCATCTTTAAATTTATTGTAAGTATATAATCAATACCTATATAAATATTACCGTATTCTAAAAATATGACCAAATAGATAATAATTGATACTGTCTTTTAAATAACTGATTTTAAATAGCCTATCGTACGCTGGATCTTCTCTAGGAAGGTGGTTTGTATTGTCTAACCTATTTCCAGTACCCAAAGAAATGTGATCTACGTTTTCTTCATGATCACTCTTAATGATTCTACAGGTCGACAATTTGGCTCAATATCACTGTCACTATCGGAATAATCAAGGTTATCAATGCTTTCTGAAGAGTCCCATCTCTCCAAAATATCATCAATCTCTCTGTTAGTAAATGCTCGTTTTCTGGAATACATTTTGGAAAAGAAATTAGTATTTAAGAACCAATTCATAACTGAAGTATATTATAAAGTACCTACACAAATAAAAAAGTACGTCAATGCATGATGATGCCAAATGGCATCACAAACATTTTTCCAATTATTTCCATGTATTTGACATTCAGCATAAAAATTATAATAAAATCATAAAGTACATACCTGAATGATTTACGAAATAATTTTTTTATGTTCTTGAATAGACTTTCTTTGGCTAAAAAATATATTTGAAACAGGTGAATTTCAGGTACAACCACTTTCGCTTCTGTCAGAATTTATTTAAAAAATGGTATTAACTTGGAGACATCTGTAAATTAACTGTACTACTATTTAATTAGAACATTTACTAATGAAAAATACTAAAACATTTCAAAAAATAAATCATCGAGGGGGTTATTAATATTTGCATTTAAATATCATGATGCCAAATATGGCATCAGTATGCAGTGATCTGTGGTGTGCCCACTAACGTACCTACAGTTATTGACTTTGCCATATTGTTTAACCTGTTACGAAAACTGTACGTCTGAGGCGGCCTATTACCACCGATTTTTTGTGAAGGACTAGACTGATTTTGACATCTAATGAATAACGAGAATGTATATTATTTATTAATATGTGTGACTTGAGATTTTTAAACTTAATTCAATTTGAAACGAGAAAGTGAGAATCAATATGTCAAGCAATCTGGGATCTAATTTTGACAACTGAACAGTGGACCACTCGTTGCTTGTGCAAAAATATATGCTCAGGCTTGATTAATCTAAGGATGGCGCTGAATAGGTACAATAACACTTAACAGACTTCAATAATTATTATGAATTGTATATTTATGTTTTGTTGTCAAAACAAAACAATGGAGCAAATATGAAAATAAGCATTTCCTCAATCATAACGAGACCAGCGCATCTCAAAATTCAAATGGCAAAATGGCCCATCTGCATTTTTTCTATTTTCAAGTTTTCTTCTAAAGACGTTGTTAAAGAATACAATATTAATCTTTAACGTGGCAAAGAAGACATCTGTCAGTGCAATACAAACCAAATGCCACCCGTATTTTGAGCCAGGGTCACGGACATTAAATTTGGGTGTGATTTGCACCATGCACGGAAAGACAAGGCAAAGTATTAAGACATGGCCCTTTGACAATGTCTTATTTGTTATACTTACTTTTGATCCTTGACTGAATGGGTAGGCAATTTTATTAAGTGTCCCTACTTTATTGTATTAATAGATCTGATTTATTATAAAGGTTGAAAATAACAGTGCAGGTATACATTAGTGTGTATTTTTTGACATTGGTGAATACGAGTTTAGTACCTATTGCTTGTAAATATCGAAACGCAAAACCCGAGTGGAAAAAAACTTCTCAAATAAAATAGTAGGTACATAACTTAAATCCAATAAAACACAGTTTATTGTTTGATCGCTTCCATGGAATGTAAGTCTCAGAATTTCGGCCATTGATAATAAATAATAGCGTATTCTGGCAACACTTCTCTAAAATTAATGTACCTTGGATGGATCCTGTTTGTCACGTTCTTCCTGACATATTTACCATTACAATGGACGTAAAGCGAGAATGTGATGGAGAACAGTGAAGAAGAAGGCAAGCTTTTGTTTGATACGCAGACTAGCCACCCAATAAGCCCGGAAGTTCGCACGCATGTAAAGCAGGAGAATGCCGACGTTTCAAGTTGTAATTTCGAGGTTAGTTTTTTGAAACTGATTTTTTTAGATCGGAAATAACAACGATTGGTGTGTAATAATAATATGTTGCTTTTTTTACAAACTGCGTAGGGACATACGATGACATAAATATTGTTTCAAAAAATGACTCGATTATACTTTTTGACAGTTACGATACATTTGTGACATGTTAGGTAGGGTCACCTACTTACTAATTGAAGTAATTATAATAATTATTAGTATACATTGTTATATGCATATTCTATAAAGTTTTCACATTTTGAGGTTAGTTTTTTGAAACTGTTTCCTACGTCGTCTTTCACAATCAATAATTTGGAATAACAACGATAAGTATAAGATTATATTACAATGTTGCGTTTTTGACAAAATATGTAGGAACATTACAATGATATTAAACTTTGTTTCGAAAAATACAGGGAATGGTGCCTTTCATAACTTTCTTTTTAGACCAAACATAACCTGACCTTATCTTATCTAACCTAACCCAACCTTAGTGTGTGATAATGATGCATCCAGCGTTAACGAAGCCGTAATATTTTTCGATCAATAAAATATTTAAAGTTATGCCATTCATGCATTCAATATTATTTTAGATATTTTGTTCCTAGAATAATTTTGGTTAGACAGGGTTTAATAGATTTTAGAAAACTAACCTACACCATCTGTGATTTAATATATTATTAATTTAACCAAAATAAATATGACTGAAAAATTGTGCACTGTTTTTCTCGAATCGCCCAAAGCATCTTTTATATATTATTATCCTAAGAGATTAATATGATGTGATGTTAAGGGTACCTAAATAGGATCTACAAGGGGGTATCATATATAAATATATAAGGGGCAATTGGAATTATAGAATACGGAAAAGGGAATTCAGGTAGAGCGAGGAGAAGTTAGTTTCAGGAAGTGGGTCTCGATCTCCGTACCTACGCAGCTCACGTGCCATCCAACAATATAACTTACGGTTTAACTTATGGCCGAGAAGATTCTGAAATAATAAAATACTTAATGGACGCCACCCCCGGAGGGGAAAATGTCAGATGTAACAAAAATATAAGCTCAGTTAAATAAAAGGCGGCGGTAGTTATAATAAATAAATAAATATATTTTCTCAAAAGACAATGGTGAATACATCTGACATGGTAAAACAAAGAACACCAGAATTAATTGAATTTAAATAGATTGGAACGGAGCTATGGTGATCTAACTATAGAAACATAATACTAGCCACGATGTCCGGATGCTAAATACCAAAAGACCACGTGAAACGATACAGATTAATACTTGCAGTTCAACTCGATAGATGACAGTTCTTTGACATTGTTCTTTCAGGTTAAAAAGGTGCACTGAATTTAAAGTAAGCCCACCGGTTACTAAGTTCACCGGGGGGCTTACGCTAACACTGGACTCGACGACGGCTGGGTATAAAAAAGCCCTGTAATCACGCCGGATTATCTTTTTATATCATCCTTAATCGGCGGAACCTGTCAGAAAACAACGTCAGTGTTGACGTTTCGGCTGCCGTGTCGCTATGTTTGTTACAGGTCGCCGGGCGAAATGGTGTTGCCATCGCCTCGACAGATATCCTTATGTTTACTCGTTGGTTGTGTTATTTGAACATAACAATATCCCGGTCCTTGGAGAGAGAAGACCAACCCGACGAGCGGTCTTCGACTAGAGGCGTACTGGAGTGTCTTCAGTAGTAGACGTTCTTCCTAGGGCTCGTACATAGAGTGCGGGTCGGAAATCTCGGCATCTCCGTAGAATGGTATGGCTGGCCTCGAGGCGGATGTGTAGTAACAACGGCAAAAAATTTGGTTCCGTACATGGATGATAAGTGAAAATTTTGAAGAAACGTGGAGAAACCAGTAACGAGCAGGGTCCTGAGGGGAAGTGAAGTTCTAGATGTCATCGCAGGGCTTCCCTACCTAACCACAGTTCACCACGTATCTATACTAAATGCAAATTTATCTGACTAATACAAAAACCATAACGTTCCAATCAAGCAAGTATAAAAGAGAGAAATTTTAGTAAGCTTTTAACATAATTATAACCTTAAATGGTCACACAGCACATTAATCAGGATGTGACCCGTAATTCACAATGGTGAATTGTATTTCCAAATTTTACTTCAAATATTATCAAAAAAAAATAGAACAACATTTAACAGATACAACCCCAGGTTAAAATTTGACAGCATCATTTAATAGTTATTTAAGTGTATGAATTTATAAATTAAGATGCTTTAAAATCTCTTTAAAAAGTTTAAATAAAAATATTTCAATAAAACAGCACAAGAGTACTGACAGCTAAAGGCTGATGGAAAATTTTTAAAATGAGTTGAGAGAAAAAGAACCCAGTATGGTGGTAATAGAATATACTGCCGACGGGGTGATCGCGCAGTATTGTAAAAGTACAGCTGTAGTGTGACAAAGAAAATAACCACCAATAGGGTTGATTACAATTGTGAATTATAGGATACAAATATAACTTACAACTAAAGGTATACAAGGCTACGTTTGAGTTGGCGTGCGTATGAGGCTAACGGTATAATGTATCGACGACAAACGTCAATCCGTACATTTAATAAATTTAGCGAAATTCAATTACGAGAAAAGAGTACAGACTACCAAATCTGACTAATATACCAGCGGAGTTAACAACCGATCGCGGCATCTTGGATGTCCGGAATGCAAAAAATATATAAAAGTAACGTGAGCTGATGATCTAAGCTGTGTACTGAATTACGCGTAGATTTCTATTAATTACCAAAACAAGCGAACGAAGAGAGGAAGAAAAAAAACAAAACGAGTGAAGCTCCGCGATAAGTAAATTTAAATAAACTACGTTAAAGGTCTACGATTGCGGTACGAGACTGTCGTAGACTTCAACAAACACGGTTCAATCTTCGAGGTTACTCTATCTTAACTAACTTAACCTAAAATATAGTTACCACACCGTGAACGCTAAAATGAACTCGATCCCGCAACACAAGAGACTACTCGTGGTACACTACTCTTCCGGGTGCATTATTTCATGCCTGGGAATGCACTAGTCCCAAACCTGAAATCCTTCAGAGGTGGCCTCGGATAATAAAAAAAAATAAAGAAGCTAAAGGAAACGCTACAAGCAAAACAGACAACTGCAAAGGCACCAGTATCGCGACGGAAGTTAAATGTAATTAATAACCAATATAGGTTATAGCGCAACTCACATTCAAGTGAGGGCTATATAAAAAAAACAAATAAACTAACATGCAACAGGTTCCGTATAACTAACGGCCAAGAGAATTTACACTAAAGATTGGTTCCTTATCAATTCAATCCAGGCAACGCCAAAAATAACCTTCAATCATCAGAGCGCACTGGTTTCCACACGTCAAGCACGGAAACCAGCCGCACGTGTGCAAAAAGGGCAAGCCAAACGCCCTCCCTTTAGGACACAATTCAACTGCTAGAAAAATAAAACCACCTGCCTTGGGAACCATCTTCCGCACCCAAGGTCTTTGAGAAAAAAGACGCCATTGGATTTCGATCCATTCCAATGGACGTACAGAACGCAGGCTAGCAGTTAAATTAGAAACTCATCATCTTCGACTCTTCCATCCTTCAAATAAAAAAATAAAAAAAAAATCTCCCACCATCCTGGATTGAATTGAGCGCGACTAAGCTAGGATACATCTTAGTTAAATATAAAAATCATTACAATAAAATCAAAAAAAATCACACGCCAAAACAAGTACAATAGCAAACCTTTCAAACAAATAGAGCAGTAAAAGCCTGAGTAAAAATATCTGTAAAAAAAAATCACATTGAGCAGTAGTATCTAACAGTAGATTCCCGCCGAAGATCGACAACTCCTCCGCCCAAGAATGAAATGCCGCCTCCCGAAGTGAGAGCCCTAAAGCTTGTTTTAAGCGTCGATTGATTTTTCTTGATTAACTTGAAATCTTGATAATAAATTGCTTGATAAACGGTATAGGGTACTTCTCCGCTCCGGGAAACTGCAAGACAGGGTCTTCATCTGGGCTGGATTTGGTAGTTGAAGATCCACGAACAAGAACCACTGCAGACGAACATCTGAAACCCACAAAATAAGATCTATAGTATGATGTAAAATAGCGTACAATAGCCATAACATATATAAAAGGCAAAATTACTGCTGCTATGAGAAATTTCAGACTTCTAAATATCACAAGACTTTGAATTGTTAAGTAATAATGCTATAAAGAGGCAAGATTAATTAACCTAGGGTAGATATCACAATTTAATACATATAAAATTAAAACACTGATTCCTTTTTAAACAATAAGATGGTAATAACAATTAAAAATATTAAATTCATTTTGATATGTTTGAAAATTGTAATTGTACAAAATAAATGGAAAATTACAATATTGATTCTGTGTCATTGTTGAATCACAGTAAATAGCAAGTAGCCATTATATTGTATAAGTTGGCTTGCAATTAATTTGAAAAAAAAAAAAAATAGTTACAAAAATATAACAATATACAAAACACTAAACAATGTCCAACCGCAGACGGATTGTCGCAGAAGATCAAAAAAATAGATCTATAGTTGAAATTGCAACCGCAATGAGTACCCCGCTGACTTTAAAAAGAAAAAAAAACTCGAACCCACAAACAGGCAATAAAGCAAAAGGAAGTTAAGTTGAAAATAAAATGGCAAAAATTTAATATTAATAATTAGAATCAAAAGGATAGAATAACAAACTTTAGTTAGTGTCACTGTAAGTTTAACCAAAACTGAATTTAATAACGTTTTACTGGAATTTTGAAATATTTAATAGGTATAATTGTTTAATAGTTCAGAAAAATTAGAAAAAGATGACAATATACTATTGTTATTGATGTTAAGTTCCGAACAAAAGATTCTAATAATTTGATTTAATAATAAACTTTAGTTTTGCACAAAAAAATTAGTCGGAACGTACTAGGATAATAAACTAAAGGTCAAAGTGTACACAACTTATGAAAGATTACTAAAATTGAGCTTAATTTTCTGAAGGAAAAGGAATTTTACTGTTTCAAAATATCTTTGACGTGAAATCGGCCGACAGATCTTCCATTAAGATCGCCTAGTAAATACACAGTAGGAGAAATTTTCTGCAAAACAATGTTTTCAACGAACCTCGGAGCCAATTTGTGTGAAAAATATGAGGCCGCTTTAGATAAAACAAAATTTCTCCTCCAGACAGTATCACCAGGGTCAAACTGAACCCGTTTTCTGCGTAAATTGTAACGCTGAGCACTGGAATGGAAATTTTCAAGAAGCTGGTCTTGTACCATCTCGAAAATTTCCGGGAGATTCAACAGCTGGTCAGGGAAAACAGAACGGTTTGCAGCGTCTGGGGGGACTAGATCTACATCAGTCCTTCCAACCCACGTTGCGTCCATTTGCTCTCTGGATCATATTTCTCTCACTTCTGTTCAAGCCCAAACCTTAGAGTCTATTAAAAACAATTTTTTTTCCATATCTTTCGAAAATTGCGGTTTGGGTCGTACTCATTTAATTTCTCATCAAATCGAAACTACAGGCCCACCTATTAAGCAAAGGTATTATCCACTATCTCCTGCCAAACAGGCTATTATGGAAAAGGAGCTGAATGAGATGCTGGCTTTAGGTGTGGTCACTCCGTCTAATTCCGCTTGGTCTAATCCCACTATTATCGTTCCTAAGAAGGATGGTTCCGGGAGATTATGTCTTGACTCTAGAAAATTGAACGCAGTTACAAAACCGGATAGATACCCTTTACCTTACATCTCTCAAATACTAGATCATCTTCGCGATGCAAAATTTATTTCATCTATAGATTTATCTAAGGCATTTTGGCATCGGTTAAAAAATCGGTTATATTATATTTATCTACATATTCATATCGTCATCATCAGCATCACATCGACCTGAACCAATACACTGCTTAATAAAGACCTCCCTAGCCTGATTTTACTCCGTTATGTCATATGAATCCCTGTATTTATAAAAATCGGTGATATTATATATTTTATCTGCATATTCATATCATCATCATCATCATCATCAACCAGGATTAATCCACTGCTTAATAAAGACCTCCCTAGCCTGATTCTACTCCTTTCTGTCATATGAATTTCTGTATTTATCAAAATCGGTGATATTATATTTATTTACATATTCATATCGTCATCATCATCATCATCGACCTGAACCAATCCACTGCTTAATAAAGACCTCCTTAGCTTGATTCTACTCCTTTCTGTGATATGAATTTCTGTATTTATCAAAATTGGTGATATTACATTTATCTACATATTCATATCGTCATCATCATCAACCAGGATCAATCCACTGCTGGATGAAAGGTTCCGCAACCTGATTCTACTACTATATTATACCTATTTCTATCGTCCTTATCATCATTGACCTGGACCCATCTACTGCTGGATAATGGCCTCCCAAGCCTGATTCTACTCCTTTCTGTCATTTGAATTGCTGTATTTATCAAAATCGGTGATATTATATTATATCTATTTATATTTCCATTATCATTATGAGCCTGAATCAATCCACCGGTGGATGAAGGCCTCTCTAAGTTGTTTGAATTTCTGTCGGTCATATGAATTGCTATATTTATCAAAATTGCTGATATTACATTTACCCATTCATAATATCGTCATTATCATCATCAACCAAGATTAATCCACTGCTGGATGAAGGTTATCCCAACCTAATTCTACTCTTCTTGGTCATATAAACTGCAATATTTTTTTAAATTTGTGATTTTATATACCTACCCATTTATATCGTCATTATCGTCATCAACCTGTATCAATCCACTGCTGTATGAAGGCCTCTTTAAGCTGATTCCACATCTTTAGGTCTTATAAATTCCTATTTTTATCAGATATAATATGTATTGCTTCATTATTTATCAACATTTGTCTCGATATGAATGTCCCGCACCGGGAAACTATATTGTTTAAGGTTAATTTTTAAATCAAAATATGATTTTTTAAATATTATTCTATGGCTCCGAGCATTTATTTTTTATAGACAATGAAACAAAATAATGTTTAAATTAATTTTTTATGCTGCTAACCTTTTTCTATTATGTAAATGGGACCCGAAAGAGATTAGAGCGTTATATTGGATCGCTATTTATGATAATCCCGATTGAGATGTATAATTATTTATCATATTTAAATGCACATACCTACACATATATTGTATTAAAATTAAAATGACAGTGGTAGCAATCGGCGATTGCCAGCTGTTCTGCTAGGCCTAGCAGTCTGAAATGGTGTCAGACGATATTGAGAAGGCCAGACTCCAGAATAGACTACGCACATGACTCCAAATTTGTATTGGCAGTGACGACATGCAGATTGTAAAACTGACAAATCAGCTAAATTTTCAACTGTCTGACGTGAATGAAAATCCATCCCGAAGGGAAAACTATGGCGCCGTCTATACACGCTTTACAATTTTTATATTAAAATCCAACACCAAGTCACTATGTCGAAAAGCTGTCTGCAAGACCTAGCGAGACAGACTGGCGAGAGCCAGCTGGCTCAGCTAGTAACTTATTAATGTATTATGGTTTACTTTAGGCAGGGTTTAATAGAATTTAAAAAAATAGCCAGCAACATCTGCAGTTTGTATTCTTAGTTTAATGAAAATAAACAAGTAGGTATTAGCTTAGTGTCCACTATTTATGTCGGATCTGAACAGCCTACTTCCACCTAGATTATAACATTTTAATTAGTCATAATAATAATATGTACATATCGACAACATGTTATATAGGTAAACGTTGTTTTTTTCAGTTAGCTGCGACGGGTGTCACTGAGACTGGCATAAAGCATGAGTTCACTGAAGACGAAATACCACCATTTTCTGATGAAGATCCTCAACCCGGATGTTCGCATTCAGATTACACACCAGGACATGGGGTACATTCAAGTTTATATATTGTAACATTTGCTTCTCTATTCCCTGATTTCTACCGAAGGTTGATGTTTAAAATTTCAATAAATCCCCATAATATTCCAGCCTGTCATATCAGCTATCAGTAGCGAAGGGTGGAGATAGGCTGTTAAGATCCGCCATAAATAGTTTACATCGAAATTCGCTAGTCATACGTATTTGTTTTTATTGAACTAAAACTACAATTTACAGATGGTGTTGGTTAGTTTTTAAAAATCAATTAAACCCTTCCTAATCCAAACCATCATAGTTTTGGTATACTTTGGGCAATACGACAAAATTGTGAACACTTTATGATTCACACTTATTTGTTTTCGTTGGATTTAGAATACATATTATACATATTGTCGGTTCATTTAGTTAAATTCATAGTCCTGCCTAAACCAAACTATAATAGATAAAACATATTTTTGAACCCATAAAATATTAAAATTTATTTATGATTTAATTGGACGATTTATGATATTTTATGGATCGACGAATATATTTACTATTAAGAGCGTACTTCAGTGAAACGGCAAATATTTTTCAACAGCAGGTGCGACGAAATTTCGCACTCGTCGCCAATCAAAAACCGATAGTTGAGGTGTGCGCACATCGATTTGTTTTGTCATTGCGTCGGATGAGTATATTCTTAAATCGTGTAAAGATGACTGAAAAACTTTACGTATGTAATTGAAAAAGAAAAAGAAATGAATATACTATTATTATTAGTAACAAGTAATATAACAATAAACATAACATTAAATGGACGCAAGTTGAATTTTTAAGACAAATTATATTTCGTTCGGCACGCGTCATTTGCACAATTCGCGCATCGCCTAGCCACGATCTTTTTAGACCATGCCTCAACTGGTATAACCTTTACTATTATGGCTTGGCTGTCGCAGGTTTAATTGATTATTAAATACCAAAAAACACTATCTACACATTGTAGTTTTAGATCAAATAAAGCAAAAATGTTTGACTGAAAACTTTAATATGCACTATTTATGTCGACTCTTAACAGTCTATTTCCACCCTTCGCCACTGATATATTGTATATTATTGGCTTCTTATATATATGATTTTATTTGTAATTTGCACAAGAAACTATTGTGTATATGTAAATAGATTGAACATGAAGTGACGTTCCTTGGCGCAGCACCGCCTATGATAAAGAGACTAAAAACGACCACCTATTTTTCGAAATATTGCTGCCGATAAGTAGTGTTCATTTTTTGCACTTGTTTTAAAATAAATCACAAATAATGTTATTATGCACCGAAAAATATACTTATTTATTTATTTAGAAAAAGAGTATTACGGCATTACAGCGATTGGCCAATACGCCATAATACATAATAAACACAAATATATAAAAATATATTAATTACAAATAACAAATAATATAACAAGAAAGTAGAAAAGACAGAATGTGTAAATATATAAGAAAAACGATAATATATACAATAATCAATACGTCCACAAACATTATATCATCATCATCAGCCGGGGTCAATACACTGCTGGATGACGGCCTCCCCAAGCTTTCTCCAATTCTCTCGGTCCTGTGTCGTTCGCTGCCACGTATTTCCGCCGAACTTTACCAGTTCGTATATCCAGCGGCTTTTAGGGCGACCTTGTGGCCGTTTCGTACCCCTTGGGTACCATTGGATGACGGCATTTGTCCAGCCGCCGTCTTTTCGGCGAGCAATGTGCCCCGCCCATCTCCTTTTCAGCTGTTTGGCAACGTCTATTACATCGCGTACCCTTGTCTGCTTCCTAACCCATTCGTTTCTCTTACGGTCATTTCGCGTGATGCCCGATGCCCAACATGCACCTCTCCATGCCTCGCTGTGTGACTCTTAGCCTTTGGACATCTCTCGTAGCCATACGTCAGCACGGGTAGCACACATTGGTTGAACACCCTACGCTTAAGACATAATGGTAGGTCACTCTTGAAGATACTATTCAGACGTCCGAAAGCACTCCATCCCAGCTTTGTTCTTCGAGAAATTTCATCGTGCATGCTTCCGTCTATGGACACCTGCTGTCCGAGATAGACGTAGCTGCTGACTTTCTCTAGTTGGGTTCCAGAAATACAGATAATCGCAGGTTCCGAAAAACGGTTCCTCATCACTTTTGTCTTTGAGACATTTATCTTTAGACCGACCGTTTGACTGACATCCGCGAGTTCTTGCATTCTACCTTGGAGGTCTTTCGGGTCTTGTGAGAGTATAACAATATCAACTGCAAAGCGCAGGTGTCTGAGGTGCTCTCCATTAATTGAAACACCTTTTTCCTCCCAATCACGTTTCCTAAATAAGTCCTCAAGAGTAGCGGTGAATAGTTTAGGTGAAATTGTATCACCTTGCCGGACACTTTTGTTAATGGGGAATTTACACGACCGTTTGTGGAGTTTCACGCATACTGTGGCATCACTGTATATACTGTTCAATATGTTTATGTAGCCTCTGGAAATTCCTTGTTTGCTAAGGGCGTCTATAATTGAGAATTTTTTGATGGAATCAAACGCCTTTTCATAGTCTATAAAACCGAAATATAATGGTAGTTTATATTCCTGGTAGCGCTCTATGATTTCCCTGACGACCTGTATATGATCCAAAGTACTGTAGCCTCTTCTGAATCCGGCTTGCTCTCTTGGTTGGTTCTCGTCTAGAACTGTTTGAGGGTATTTTCGTGAAAACCTTATACAGAATTGGCAGTAGACTAATTGGTCGATAGTTTTTCAGATTTTAAGTGTCTCCTTTCTTATGGATAATAATAATGGAGGCATTTTTCCATGACTCTGGGATGTTCTTTTCGTGCAGACAAGACGTGAACAGACGTGCGAGCACTTCACTCATCGTCCTCCCGGCCCGTTTGAGAACATCGATAGTCAACCTATCTTCTCCCGGGGCTTTCCCACTCTTCATGCACATTATAGCATATTCCACCTCTGTGGTAGTAACCTCGGGAAGAGGATCTCCATATTCTCCGTTCACCGGAAGATCTGAATTGATGTCAGTGTCATCTTTGTATAGAGCGCTATAAAACTCTACAACAGTGTCCAGTAGATGATCCCAGTTACGCACGATACTTCCATCTTGCGCTTTTAGTGTCGTGATCTGCCGTCTCCCTATTGACAGATGCTGCTTGTTCTTATGTAAGCTCCTTCCTGTCGCAACAATTGATTTTACAAGGTTCATATTGAACTTACGAAGATCTTCTCGTATGTTTTTACGTAGAGTTTTGCACAGCGTGGAGTATTCGAGATCATTTGCAACTTGTTGCTCGCTTTTCGTACTCCTACGCAGCTTCATAAGATCCAACGTTTCCTTTGAAAATTTTGCTTACTCGTTCAACCACAGCAGCAACTGTCTCTTCCAAAGATTCTATAATGATTTTTGTTACTGCCTCGGTATTTTGTAGGGAGATGGGGTCATTTTTAGCTTGGAAAGCCGCTAGCCTGTTCTCTGCTGTCTTATATAGAAGGTTGGAATTTGCAAATGCATCTTCGAAACTCATTACACCATTATTAATTCGCTCCAACTTGTTTCATTTGTTGGTTTTAGCTTAGGTACACTAATAATATGTTAATATAATATATGTGTAGGTTTGTACATCTTCCGTTAAATCGTGAGTATTTAATTATGATAATTTATGCATCACAATCATTCTAATGTAAAGCAATTTTTAATGCGAATAGGTATCTAAAATTGCGATCCACTGTACGTTAAATTAATCTCCTGCGAGCAGTGGCGGCCGGTGACAAGAATATGAGGGAGTGCAAAAAAGACTCACCTATTTATGCAAGAAGTCCATCCTCCGATCCTTGGATTTTGAAAACACGTCAATAACACGAATATTAAAGTCTGGTATTGACGATATCAATTGTTTTTCTATACTAAGCATCGCAAGAGCATTTAGCCTGCCTTGAGACATGGTATTTCTCAAAAATGACTTAACCCTCTTTAAAGTTGAGAAACAACGCTCACTTTCCACTGAAGTCATCGGAATTGTACAAATTATTTTTAATAGGGTAACACTTTCACTAAATACTTCCAGTAAATTATTATTAGTGAAAAGTTTAAGTATCGACAATGCTCCATCAGTAACGTAGAAATCTTTTCTACTGTATAAGACTATTAGTTCATTTTTAAGTTTAAATTTGTCAATAATGTCGTATAATGTGGTTACCGTATTAAAATCTGTAGTTGGAAAATTTGTATGATAATCCCGGAACTTTTCACTAAAAAACAATTTGGCTATTACTAAATGACCTTTATATTCGAAACGATCTTTTGCTTGGTTCACTATAATGTCGCATACTTCATTGCATATTACAGAATGAGGTAAATCATTGGGACGACGTTTTTTCGATGGTTGAATTTGTGACATATGATTATTTTGACGAATACATTGTATAGCACGCGTAAAGTGTTCAATGTCCATATTTATCTCCAACACGTCCTTTGACCTCGATTGAAGTTGTTTAAAAAGTATATCACAGTTTGGCATAATTTTGGCAAAGAAATCTAACCAATAGTTAAAATTGTCTTCGTTTAAATACCGTAACAACATTCCAGCTTGATTAATGGTATCGGCGTCTAAATTTTCAGATTCTAAAATGTGTTCCATGCACTCTTTTAACTGATCGCGATAAGTATGCACAATAGTAACTGTTCTTATATTGAAATTCCACCTCGTTGTTGGTGCTGCTGGTATTTTTCTATGAACTATTTCTTTCAAGATATCAGTTCGCTTCGCAGACCTCGAAAAAAAAATTGGAAACGCTCGTAAATTAGCAAAAAAGTTTCGGACTATGGTGTTAGCTGAAACACTTCTTTCCATTATCAAATTCAATTGGTGTGCATAACAATGTATGAAGTGTGCGTGTGGATACGAAGCTTTTATCAAAGCCTGTACACCACCTAATCGGCCACTCATCACGGATGCGCCGTCATAACTCTGGCCAATTAGTTGTGCTTGTTTAATGTCGAGAACTTCTAGTTCTTTCAAAATTTCAGATGCAATACCTGCCGCAGTGTGGTTTTTCGGCGTCATAAATTTCCAGAATCGTTCATGTATCTGTCCGCGTAGTTCATACCTTATGACCAAAACAAGTTGTTCTGTAGTAGATATGTCCGTTGTTTCATCTGCTTGTATAGCTACAAACTTGCTTTGTGATATTTCATTTTTAATTTCGTTACGGCACACCTCTAGAATCGAATCTAAAATGTCATTTTGAATCGTTTTTGACGTACCCTTAAAAACACTATTGCTCTCCAAATGCTGTTTCATGGCTATGTCAATTTCCGAGACAAAGTCAATAAGCCCTCGGTAAACACCTGGATTATTTGAATCTGCAGATTCATCATGTCCTCTAAGAGCTAATTCAAATGCACCACAGAACTTCACACAGTCAATCAATCTGGATAAAATATAACGATTTTTGTCAACACGTTCGTTAAATTGTTTCACAGATAAACGGTACCCTGCATCCAATTGTGAACGTATATCTATTTCTCCCAAGACTGCAAGTTGCATTTCATTTAAAATATGTTTTTCTGAACCACTGTGTTTTTTGATTTTTACTGACAGGTGGACCAAGTCTTGAATACCATGGACCGTCCAGTTAACATCTCCGCCGAACAACAGACACGGAAAACAAAATAGGGTATTAAGAATATTACATCCGCAAAGCCATTGTGTTTTTGAGTACATTTGCACATTAAATTTCCGATTAACAATCTTCGATTTCACTGTACACTTTTGAATTAAATTTATACCTACATGGCAAAGGACGGCCTGCCACTTTAATATCAATTCGTTTGGAAAAATCGTGACGATTGTCCTTAATAGGTATATGCAACTGAATACACGGTACTCATTGTAAATACTATTAAATCTATATTATAAACCCAACTGTCGAACGATCAACCCATAGACTATATCAACCAAACTAACAGTCGTGAATATGATTATATTTTTGACACAATATGCATCGACATGAAGTTCGTCATTTCATTATAATAATTAGGCTTCCAACTGTACCTCGACGCGTCGCCTGAGTTATATGTAGGAATATTCATATTGGTTTGTGAGGTTTGTGTATAAAGTCCAAATGACTAGCTTATGTGTGTGTGCTTTCGGCCGGTGCACTGTACTTGAAATGAAAAGAATATGAAAAACATCATTTCCAACGAAGACTCATGTAGTCTTATAGAACTTTGGTGATTTTGATTCTACAAGCTTCATTTCTTTTGTCGCTGTGGTTGTCCACTATAAATGTATGCGTGAAAAATGTGCGTAAATTCAAGGAACACTTCGAATAATGCTCCTGCATCGATGGAATTATTACGTGTGTATTGGTCGCGTCTCATCGACATTGTTTTTTCGACATTTGTGTGTATGGGTGGCTGAGGCGAAGTGTTGAAACGCTTGCGTCACTATTGTTCGAAAACGCGCGGAATTTAAAATGAGTGATTTCGCATAAGTTTTCGATATCGCATTTTTCTGAATACATGGGGGTTTTATATTACCTATATATTTTTATTTAATCTATGACGGGAGTGCACTGCACACTTTGCTCCTTTACTAGAGCCGTCCCTGCCTGCGAGTGCCTTTTAAGTCATGCAAGGTAAGATATTATGTAAACAATTAATAACGTTAATTTGTTCTATTGTTTATGTTACGCCGAATATGCGAAATTGACTAGTACATGAAATGGGCAACATTTTGGCTAATTCATGTGAGGGTGGAAGTAGTCCGCAGACAGTGCAATGTGTAGATAGCAGTTAAAACCTAAAAATTACAACATTTTAATAATTCAATATTTTTAATAATCAGCAAAACACTGCCGTGAGAACGGACATATGATCACCTCCCGCCGGCTGAAGAAATGCTTAAGTGCCGGGTGTCAGTTGTCCATCACAATCCATTGTTGGACTGATAACGTTTGTACCTTAATCAAATTTCGCAGACAAAATCCCAGGAATCTATCCGCAATGTGGGAACAAAACAATAAATTTACCCACGCTGTGGATAGCATTTTCTTTGTCTACTTTCAATATAAAAACAGACGTGGCAATCCAACAAGAACTCAGTACCTTAAATTCGCTCGTCTTAATAACACGCCGCTCGCTTCAACGTTAAAATAACTTTTATCACAAACACTATCGTCGTAATCTAATTTATAAACTTTGTATTATTCAAGCTGTAAATTGAATCTGTAATTTGTGTTAAGGGATAATAAATTTGGGGAATTACTTTTATACGCATCAAAACCTTCTGATTTTATTCATCACCTACCCCTCATCACACCATCCCATGTAACAGTGGTGACCCGTAAAGTAAAATTCAATTCATTCATTTTCATTTTACAGACTTCGTTTAATTTTTTATTAACTACTATTTTACTGTGTTTGTGAGAGAATTATTTTTTCGTTGGAGCTCGTTTTCCCGCGCAGTTTTCAACATCCGTTTTCCCGCGTTAATTTTCTTAAATTCACTTGCCTTGTCAAGATGCCCAATGGACAGTTCTCCAGCGGGTATGGCAGCAATGCCGGAGGAGAAACGACAACACCAGCACCAGCCCAGCAGACCACACCTCAGATCAGCCGCGTGGCAGTGAGGATCCCACCATTCTGTCCAGAAGACCCGGAAATGTGGTTCTGCATGGTGGAGCGAAGCTTCGAAGCAGCTGGCGTCACGACTGACGCGACCAAATTTGGATACATCCTGGGAGCTTTGGAATCTCGTTACGCTTCAGAGGTTCGAGACATCATCCTTAACCCACCTCGTGAAGGAGCCTACGAGCACCTCAGGACGGAGCTGACGAGAAGGCTGAGCTCTACCCAGGAGCAGAAGACCAGACGACTACTGGAGCACGAGGAAGTTGGTGATCGCAAACCATCACAGTTCTTGCGCCACCTACGTTCTCTCGCAGGAGCAGCCGTTACTGATGACATCCTACGCACGCTTTGGATGGGTCGCTTACCACATACCATGCAATTGGTACTGGCGACACAGAAGGACGCGGATCTCAACAAGGTTGCAGACCTAGCTGACGCCATGGCAGATTCCACATCAAAGGCATCCATTGCTGAAACCACGATGGAAGACCTGTGCGGCATCAGCAAGCTGGTGATCACCTTGCGGGAGGAAATCTCAACTCTTCGCGAGGAGCTCTCCAAAGAGCTCGCAAGAGGAAACCGACCATCAAGGCCACGTCACCAGTCACGATCAGCCAGCCAAAGGAGGAACCATTCCCGACCGCGAGACCAAAGCCACAGCAAACCTGGCATGTGTTGGTATCATCGTAGATTCGGCCAAGATGCGGAGAAGTGCGTCACACCATGCACCTTCAACAAGGGAAACGCCACGGGCAGTCGCTAAGCGCGGCCAGCGATTACAGCCCTACCTCCAGCCGCCTCTTCGTCACCGACCACGCCACGAAAATACAATTCCTTATCGACACCGGAGCGGACCTTTGCGTTTTCCCACGCACGAAAGTACAGGGGCGCCGACCAAAATCACAGTACGAACTTTCAGCAGCAAACGGATCTGTCATTGCTACGTATGGCAGTATCTCACTGACGCTGAATTTGGGGTTACGAAGAGAATTCACCTGGAAATTCGTGATTGCAGATGTCACCAAGCCCATTATTGGTGTTGACTTCCTAATCCATTTCGGATTATTAGTCGATGTCAAGAATCGCAGACTGTTGGATCAGACGACTCAACTTACAACCTCTGGACGCCACAGCAGCACTGAGATAGCAACTGTCAAAACTGTCACAGGTAAATCCCTTTATCATGGATTACTGCAGCAGTTTCCGGATCTCACGCGCCCAGATGGAGCTGGTAGAGAAGTCATCCACAACACGAGACATCACATACGAACCACCGAAGGACCTTCTGTAGCTCAACGTCCTAGACGCCTAGCTCCCGACAAACTTCACATCGCCAAAAAGGAATTCGAAACCATGACCAGACTTGGAATAGCACGACCATCTGAAAGTTCTTGGGCGTCACCCCTTCACCTGGTGCCCAAATCTGAAGATCAATGGAGGCCATGTGGTGATTACCGCGGATTAAACGCTCGAACCGTACCTGACAGGTACCCCGTGCGTCATATCCAAGACTTCACACAAACATTGCGTGATAGGAAAGTTTTCTCCACGATCGACCTGGTGAGAGCATACAACCAAATCCCAGTGGCTGAAGAGGACATTCCGAAGACTGCCATCACAACACCCTTTGGATTGTTCGAGTTTCCATTTATGTCGTTCGGCTTGAGGAATGCGGCCCAGACTTTTCAGCGCTTCATTGACGAGGTTTTGCAGGGTCTGGACTTCTGCTACGCCTACATAGACGACATCCTGGTAGCCTCCACAACAGAACAAGAGCATCTTCAACACCTGGAAATTTTGTTCAAACGCCTACAGGAGTACGGCCTGGTTGTCAACTCCACGAAGTGCCACTTCGGAGTAGAGAAAGTTAAATTCCTTGGCTACCTGGTTTCCAGCACCGGAACTCGACCACTTCCAGATCGTGTCAGCGCTATTCGCGAATACACCCGCCCAGACACTCAAAAAGGACTACGACGGTTCTTGGGAATTTTGAATTTCTATAGGAGATTCGTCCCCAAGGCCGCAGAAACGCAAGCTCCACTGAACTCACTCCTGCAAGGAAAAACTTCCAAGAAAGAACCTATCATCTGGACACCAGAAGCAATCGAGGCCTTCGAGGAATGCAAGAAGAGTTTGGCGGAAGCAACGCTATTGAAACATCCGAAAAGTGAGGGGACTCACTTAGCGATTATCAGTGACGCATCCGATACTTCCGTTGGCGCAGCACTTCAACAACGAGTTGACGATCAATGGGAACCGCTGGCATTCTTTTCAAAGAAGCTAAGTCCAGCGGAGAGAAAATATGGCGCTTACGACCGCGAGCTTTTAGCTATCTATCTAGCTGTCAAACATTTTCGACACATGATAGAAGCTCACACGTTCACCATATTTACCGACCACAAGCCCATTACGTTCGCATTCCAACAAAAATCGGACAAGTGCTCACCAAGACAATTCAGACACCTCGATTTCATCGGACAATTCACGACCGACATACGTCACGTCGCTGGAAAAGACAACATCGTCGCTGATGCCTTGTCTAGGATAGAAGTCGTTGAAGACACACTGAATTATGCCAACCTCGCAGCCGACCAGGAAACTGACAACGAAATGAGTACATTTTTACGTGACGGATCGGTACTTCAGTTGAAACAAGTACTTATTCCCGACACAGACATAAAAGTATTCTGTGACTTGTCAACACCTATCGCAAGACCTTTCAAAACCAAACCGCACCGACAAGCAGCTTTTAATCATATCCACAGACTTTCACATCCCGGAATTAATGCGACCGTCAAACTTGTCACACAACGATTTGTTTGGCCGTCGATTAAAACGGATTGTCGAAATTGGGCCCGCAACTGTCTTCAATGCCAGAAGAACAAGATCACACGTCACATATCAGCACCACTCGGAAACTTTGCACCTTCAGGACGATTTGAGCATGTCCACATCGACATCGTCATCCTTCCTATGTCTGAAGGCTGCAGATATTGCCTCACCTGCGTTGACAGATTCACGCGGTGGCCGGAAGCATTTCCGATTAAAGACCAAGAAGCGGAAACGATCGCCCGTACATTCTACAATGGTTGGATCGCCCGTTTTGGAACGCCTTTGAGAGTGACAACGGATCAAGGCAAACAATTTGAGTCGAACCTTTTCAGACAATTAAATCGTCTGACTGGTACGGCGAGGATTCACACGACAGCATATCACCCAGCCGCAAACGGTATGGTCGAAAGACTGCATCGTCAATTGAAAGCCGCTATAAAATGCCACGAGAATGAGAGATGGACTGAAACATTGCCGACAGTGTTAATGGGAATCAGAGCAGCTTGGAGAGAAGATTTAAAGACGACAGCAGCTGAGCTTGTGTACGGCGAACCCTTACGCCTACCAGGGGAATTTTTGTGCCATCAAACCAGCACAAACCAAGACCCGAGCAACTACGTCACGATCCTAAAAAAAACATTTCCAACAACTGCAACCTGTAAAAAGCCAGCAACACGGCGAAAAACGCGTTTTCATTTTCAAAGACCTTAACAAATCGACACATGTCTTCTTACGCGATGATACAGTCAAAACTCCGCTAAGATCTCCATTTACCGGACCATATGAGGTCATCACGCGCAATACGCGAACATATGTCATTTGCAAGAGAGGAAAAAACGTCACCGTTTCCATCGACCGTTTAAAACCAGCGTACATTCTCAAGGAAAATAAAACAATGGAACAGCCTGAGAAAAATCCTGACACCGTGGGAGCTCGTGTTACCCGATACGGCAGACGTGTCCATTTTCCAGACCGTCTCTAGGTCAATAGGACAAATATCGGTCAACAACATCAGGCACGAGCCGAACAATGCAATCGGGGTCGTGTTTCAAAACAGCACGCGGAGTTTCCGATTTCAAAACAGCAACGTTAGCGATAGCAAGAACACACATCGACCTAGAATGTAGGTCAGTGGTGTACGCAATATTTAAAATGCAGGCATAAACAATTTATTCACAATAAATGCGGATAACTCAACTGGATTATTCAGTATTTTACCATCATCATCACCAAGAGACACCAGCATACGAAAATGGGTGCACAACAGACAAAGGAAGAGATCATCGTCGCACAGACTGCGTCGGGCGGAGCAATTGTCAACGACACGTCGACAGGCCAACTGTCGTGGGCAACGCTTGCCTTGATTATCGTCATCATTGCCGCAGTTTCCAGCTACCTGCTATGGACAAATTGCAAAAAGCACATCACCAAGAGAGTCATCAAGGACATGAGAGCAGACGTCCCGGGATGCAGACCACCGCAGCATCCACCGAGACAGATCTGATTGGACCTTCAAGCGACCACCTCTACCTACTTTCATCGCGATTTGCGTGCCGCATTTCGCTGGAAGGGGGGTATGAGGGTGGAAGTAGTCCGCAGACAGTGCAATGTGTAGATAGCAGTTAAAACCTAAAAATTACAACATTTTAATAATTCAATATTTTTAATAATCAGCAAAACACTGCCGTGAGAACGGACATATGATCACCTCCCGCCGGCTGAAGAAATGCTTAAGTGCCGGGTGTCAGTTGTCCATCACAATCCATTGTTGGACTGATAACGTTTGTACCTTAATCAAATTTCGCAGACAAAATCCCAGGAATCTATCCGCAATGTGGGAACAAAACAATAAATTTACCCACGCTGTGGATAGCATTTTCTTTGTCTACTTTCAATATAAAAACAGACGTGGCAATCCAACAAGAACTCAGTACCTTAAATTCGCTCGTCTTAATAACACGCCGCTCGCTTCAACGTTAAAATAACTTTTATCACAAACACTATCGTCGTAATCTAATTTATAAACTTTGTATTATTCAAGCTGTAAATTGAATCTGTAATTTGTGTTAAGGGATAATAAATTTGGGGAATTACTTTTATACGCATCAAAACCTTCTGATTTTATTCATCACCTACCCCTCATCACACCATCCCATGTAACACATGTAATAAGAAGTCTTTTGCCTTATTCATGAATTAGGTAAATTATCTGCCGACTACGTGAATTCGCCGGGGTAAAGAATTCTTAAACTGGCAACATGACAGTGGAAAAATTAAATTTAATACGGTTGGTTTCATTAGTTATAATTGGTCATAATATAATAGTATTATTATTAGGTTAGGTTAGGTTAGGTCATGTAATTCTGAATTCAACTGAATGTCCATTTTGAGGTTAGCTAACAAGTCTCGACAAACTATCACAAACATACAATCGACCATTGCACGATTGATAACCAAGCATGAATCAAATCACGAAAATACCTTTTAATAAAATTCTTCCGTTATTATATTAAAGTTCTAGATTTTTTTTACGCATAGTAAATGGATGTGAATGTCATTGTAGTTATTGATTGGTATATTTTTATATTATAATCAATAACATTTGACATATTTGGTTAGTTTGATTAGTTGCAAAAAACACCACCGGAGCGCGACCATCTATTTTGACCATAGATAATATACGTAAATTTTGACCAATGCATGAGCATTTGACACATTTAGTTTAGTTGCAAAAAACACCACCGTAGCGCTACTATCTAATTTGTCCAATCCATGAACTAGGCAGTAAAATTACTGCCGAATTCACGCTCTCGGCAGATATTTTGTCTAATTCATGAATAAGCCAACGGGCTTGCATTTTTCATGATTTAGGCAAATTTTTGCCCATATCATGTAATTGTCAATTTCGCACATTCGGCGTAACATTTATAAAAAAATTGCTTCCAGCAAAGAGGAGGCTTACCGCACGCATCCCGACGCGTAAGCTGCTCGGCCATCGTTACGTTATTTAGGTGATCATAAGTTATTTTAACCAGAAATATCAGGAATAAACATAGCACAGTTGCAGAGTGAACATATTTTATTGACATCAGTCAATTATGTTATCCAATCTTTGAATTTGCATTCAAAACTATATTAATTTTGTGGTATCTGTCCACCGCGGAGTTCTTGACGAAGTGCATTCTGTATGTCCGGTTTTGCGCCACTTTTTCGAACACTGCTGGCCGTATATTACAAATAGCACTAACAATGTTGGTTTCCAAGGCGTCAATTATGTATGGCTTATCAGCGTCACCCAGTCACTCAGGAAATATTCCATATTTGTCAAATCGCACGACTTTAGAAGCAAATTGACGGGTTCATATCATAAATAAACCTAATTCAATAAGTCGGTGGTTGCGGTCGTATCCTGATACGAAGTTTCATCATGTAAACACCACATCCTCTCCGGATCAATGCCATCCATATTTGCAACAGCAACAAAATCGTTGATCATGGGTCAGTGCATTATGATCTCAATTGATTGTAACGCGAGC
The DNA here is from genome assembly GCF_057557595.1 of Rhyacophila brunnea. Taxonomy (NCBI): domain Eukaryota; kingdom Metazoa; phylum Arthropoda; class Insecta; order Trichoptera; family Rhyacophilidae; genus Rhyacophila; species Rhyacophila brunnea. Next base: position 34,963,867 of record NW_028232785.1, read on the forward strand.
TCCCGCCTCTTTTTTAATAAATATAGGTTGATGATTCCACCTGAATGTACACCGCACAAGCTAGTGCATTATATTTATGTAAAGATATCTGTAGGGTCTCTTCCAGATTGGACCTCATATGCGCCAATTTTGTTAATTAACAAACCCGTTTAGCTCAAAATAAGCGTCATCGCTTAAGGGGGGACATGCTCAGCGTAGGTCAAAATTAAGCTTTTATTGCATTTTGAAAGCATGATCCTGGACATTCTTTAAACGTAGTAGATAATCTATTTATATAATTTTGAAGCCTTATTATCCCTTATATTTATGTTAAACATTTGATGACTGCATAAAGTATTTTTATTACATAAAATAGAATTCTTGTAAACCTTTCTCTCTAGTGTTTTAGAATATAGTCATATTTCAGTACGTCCATGTGAAGTGGTGTTAAGTTTTTTTACACGCATTAATTTTTAAACGCATTTACAAAACCATCAGTATAATTTATGTCGACATTATTATAGTGAAATATGTACGATAAAAAATTATATTGATTGTCTCTGTGATCCCAAATTTGACAATAATGAGGCATTTTATTATTCAAAAATTTGGCAAGATTAACACATTTTAAGATAATTCTAAAGATAATTATTATAAACTATGTCCTTGGCCATTTAAGTGTGATAAACATCCTACGAATAATGATTGCTTTATAATAATTATTGACCTTAGAATATGGTAGAGTTTTTTTGAAATACGCCATTTCTTTTGGCATTCCCTAGTAGTTAAGCCACAACATATGGCCGTACCCATAAATTGATATACTAAAACTGAAGTAGGGAGTAAGATCATGTTAACGCGCGTGTTTGAACATGTATATAACCGAAAAAAACTTCTTTTTTTTAAACGGTTGTCAAAAAGTGTGCGCAGTATTGCAGGTCGTTTTGACGATTAAACCTTTCGTATGTTCTATATAAGCAAAAAATAAAACTCTTTTTCCATTGTGGAATCTTGAAAACAGAGAGGTAATGGTATTTCATGCGAATCGAGTTGAAATATCACGAAATCGGTGATTTAATGTAGTACCTAATTATAATATTTCACCTGCCATGAAATACAAAATGTCGATTGTCTTTTTCATCTTTAACGAGTGTAGTTATGTGCAGTGGATAAAAATTCATCTCTCGAGTAAGATATTTTTTGTCCACTTCTCCTTGCATGTAGTGTGTATTTTTAGTATGGATAAGTGATTGCACCCCCACCCTACTATACCTTAGGCTTAGATTATACAATCAAAAGTCTATAAAAAACCTCATACAGCTATTCATTCATTAACGACCAATAATTAATAGACGACAGCGGGAAGTGCCACAAGAGTGGGCAAGCCAAACGTAATAAATTTAATTTACAATTAATTATAGGGATATTTAATAATAATATTCCAAATTTACGAAATATTGAAATCAACGGTAGAAGTTTTCACTGGATATAGTAATTTTGAGTATTGTTGTCTAATAACCATTCCTACACCCCACAACACTTTCTCCAATATGAATTAGTATCGTGTAGAGAGTGTTCTATTAAATCATGTGGAATTTTGAAGTATGATATATTAAAATATTTTTTATTCTATTGATCGAGGTTGTTTGATGAGTTTTGAATATTTTTGTGACCTTTGTTTCGCCTTCAAGCTAGGCAGGTGACAGTCACCCAGATTCGACTAGCTCAGATATGCGATCTGGGGTCATCTATGTGAGGATCTTAGAGTACATAGTGGAAACACTCGATGATGGTGCTTCACTTCAGTTATTTTAACTACTTATATTCCATGGCCAAGGTCAAATATAATTTATATGTTGTACAATATTGTTCTTAGAAAAACTTATATATATAGTTTATATTTATAATTATAGGAACTAATTCGTAGAATTTTATTGAGGAATAAAGTCCAAATTTATTTATATATATTTATTTATTTAATTTGTATTGACTGATAAAAGTCTTAATAATGTCTTAATAACATAGAGTCGCTAATTAGAAAGTTGAAGAACCGCACACGTAATTAGGATGTACTCGCGGCTTCTCATCAGGTTTAACCAGAAAAAGAAGAGATACGCTGCGCGGATTAAAGTTTTACATCTCAAATAGTTACATCTTGAATAAGAGAAGTTAATAGTTTGCACACATAATGAACCCTTAGCTCATCGACTGGACTTGTAATGATGTAAGTTTACACTTTATGGTTATATCATCCAGTTTTGAGCTATACAAACTATGATTTTTCATCTGTACTTATGTTTGGACATACTCGTCTAAATGATAGATACAAAGTTATAAAGGCTTAAGATTATCTTAGTCTATTAGTTAATATTATTATGTTCGCCGTATATCTATGTTTATATAAATTAATTATGGCATCACAAATAATTAATGTGCAAGAAAATTTTAATTAATTCTGTTTTAGCATTACGGTATTATTTCGCTCACTCGTATAGAGTTTATCTATGGAAAATTGCCCACCTAGTGTATGCTCTTTCCGCTCACTGCACCTTATACTTCAAACAAAACGTGAGTGGAAAATAGGCCCGAGCGCTGGCTCTGTCTGACATACGGAGTAATATAGCTATTATAAGAAGGAGAGTTTGCACTATATTATTAAATTTACGTAACTTTGCATAATAATAATACATATTTAAAAGATGCTGCTTTTTACATGATTCTTTATAACAACTTGGTATTCTGATACGTCATTTGATTATAATATAATGGCAATCATATAATGATTATTAATTTAATCGATTCTATACATTGAGTAATGGCATATTAAATTTGCTCGGTGATCTTATGTTAACAATACAATTAAACATTTTAATACATAATTCGTTATGCATACCAGTAATACCTATAAATTTATTTAATTAATCCTATATACTACATCTATAATACTTACCGCTTAGGTCGACTCTTGGCATCCACAGCCCATCCTGTGGGTCTATTCTATACTTATCGAACACTAAATTGATAAATAGTATCAAACTTAGGGTAGGTTTGTATCAAAATATTAGCACTTATTGTAACAATTACACGAAGCCGGTTTTTATTGTTGCAATAAGTGCGATATTTTAACAGCAGCAAGATAGGTGCTGTTAAAATATAGCACTTATTGCAACAATAAAAACCGGCTTCGTGTAATTGTTACAATAAGTGCTAATATTTTGATACAAACCTACCCTAAGTGTGATAATATTTTTCACTTTATCACTTTAGCGGTCGATAAGCATAGAATAGACCCGCTGAGTAGTTGTTAAACCGGTCAGTATAAATTGCGGGACTTACTCCTTGGTTCTTACTTTGGTTTTGTTATAGGTGGTAAAAGTAATTTTATTTAGCGACAGGATTTATTATAAGGCTGAAATATGCAGTTATGTCGTCATAATTTCACGTCCACGAACACCAACTGAAGGTCAGTGCTCTTGTGTCTGTGTCACAGGCCTATGCACACCCTCCAACGACACTATTGTCAGTTTACTCTCACTTCGTTATTTAATAATGTCTGCAAAGAAAACTGAAAAGGAAAAAAAAACAAATGGAATATTATAACACATACCAATTGATGATATTGATTTTTTTCTAGGTTTCTACCAAGGCATTTTTCACAAAGCATCACGATACAGGCGACAGTCAACAATCCTCAGATGATGGAATCCAGGATAGAATGATGCAGCATTCAGAAGTCACGATAGATGAGAAAGACATTAAAAAAGAAATCTTAGAACGAGATACTCCGAAAGAACTACGCCTTATTCTAAGAAAAGTCATCCATTTCTCACGTAATTTAATTTGCTGCATTTGTAGCGCAGTTTTTGGTAGCAGAAGTGCTCTACAAACTCACAAAATTGCTCACATGGACGTGATTGATGATCAAAGTCAAATCAAAATATTTTCTCAACACAGTAAATTAAAGGCAAATAAAAGTACAAGTACAGGTGAAAAATCCTTTAAATGCAATGTATGTTCATATAAATCCTTGACATCTAGTCAGCTCAAAAAACATAAAATGACACATACTGGTGAAAAACCTTTTAAATGCAATGTATGTTCATATAGATGCTCGCAACTTGGAAATCTCAAAACACATAAAAAGACACATACTGGCGAAAAACCCTTTAAATGCATTGTATGTACATATAGTAGCTCGCGACTTGGTCATCTTAAAACACATAAAATGATACATACTGGTGAAAAACCTTATAAATGTAATGTATGTTCATATAGATGCTCGCGACTTGGTAGACTAAAGAAACATAAAATGACACATACAGGCGAAAAACCTTATAAATGTAATGTATGTTCATATAGTTGCTCGGAACTAGGTTGTCTAAAGAAACATAAAATGACACATACTGGTGAAAAACCTTATCAATGCAATGCATGTTCATATAGATGCTCGCAACTTAACGATCTTAAGAGACATCAAATGACACATACTGGTGAAAAACCTTATAAATGTAATGTATGTTTATATAGATGCTCGCGACTTGGTAGTCTAAAGATACATAAAATGACACACACATACTGGTGAAAAACCTTATAAATGTAATCTATGTTCATATAGATCCTCGACATCTAGTAGGCATAAAACACATATATTGACACATACTGGTGAAAAACCTTATCAATGCAATGCATGTTCATATAGATGCTCGCAATTTAATGATCTTAAGAGACATAAAATGACACATACTGGTGAAAAACCTTATAACTGCAATGTATGTTCATACAGATGCTCGCATCTTGGTAGTCTAAAGAAACATAAAATCTCACATACAGGTAAAAAAACCCTATAAATGCGGTATATATTCATATAGATGCTCGACATCTAGTTATCTCAAAAGACATAAAATGACACATACTGGTGAAAACCTAATAAATGAAAAGTATTTTCATTTAGATGCTCGAAACTTGGTCATCTCAAAACACATAAAATGACACATTCTGGTAAAAAACCTTATATATGCAATGTATGTTCATATAGATGCTCGCATCTTAGTGATCTTAAAAAACATAAAATGACATACTGGTGAAAAATCTTATAAATGAGTTTTATGTTCATTTATATGCTCGCGACTTGGTCATCTCAAAACACATTAAGTGACACTTACGTACTGATAAAAAACCTTATGAATGCAATGCATGTATATAAAGATGCTTTATACTTGCTTATATCAAATGACATATACAGGTGAAAAACTCTATATAATATGTAAAATTATGTCCATATAAATGCTCGCAGCTTGGTGATCTAAAGAGACATAAAATTATACATACTGGTGAAAAACCTTACAGATACAATGTTTTTTCATATAGATGACCCTCATCTAATAATCTTAATACATAAATTTATACATAGGTACTGGTGAAAAACTTTATCAATGCATTCTGTGTACATAATATAAATGCTCGACATCTAGTTGACTTAACGGCCCATATGCTCAGCGAAGATCAAAATGGAGCTTTTATGGTATTTGTAGAGCACAACTCTGAACATTCCTTAAACGTTGTGGATAATCTATTTATATAATGTTGAAGCCTTATTATCCTTTACATTTATTTTACACATTTGATAACTGCATAAAGCATTTTTATTACATAAAATAAGATTTTTTTTAACCTCTCACTCTAAAGTTTTAGAAAATAGTCATATTTCAGTACGTCCATGTGCAGTTGTAATAAGATTTTTTAAATTTATTAATTGTTAAATGCATTTACAAAACTATTTGTAAAAAAAATGTTTATATTATATAGTAACATAATATTTAGGATAAAAAATTATATTTTATAATCTTTTTGATACCAAATTTGATAAGAATTAGGAATTTTATTATTGAAAAAATGGGAACGAATAACACATTTGAAGACAATTCTAAAGACACTGATTATAAGCTATGGCTTTGACCATTAACATGTGATAAACATCCTACGAATAATGATTGCTTTATAATAATTATTGACCTAAGAAAAAGGTAGTATTTTTTTAAAATACACAATTTCTATTGGCATTTCTTAGTAGTTAAGCTACAACATACGGCCGTTGCCATCGATTGACAAACGATAAATGAAGTAGGGATTAAGATCATAGTAACGCGCGTGTTTGAACATGTAACGTTAAAAAAAACGGTTTTGTACATGTTCAAACACGCGCGTAATTGTAAGAACATTAGAAAAATAATCAATCCTTTTATAAACCAGTTAGACGCCACTGAAGTCCTGGCACGCGAGCAGCGTCTAGCCAATGCCAAGGATGTACAGGCACGCACTTGTTTCAGAGCCGAATTTTTAGAATGTAAGTAGGTACTATGTTTTAATTTTATCGTGGAATTTTAAAAAACACATTAGCAAATGAATAGCAATTTATAGAAACTCGAAATGTTTGTGAACTTTATTATAAGTATGTATTGTAGTCATTGTCAACACAATGTTATGTTATTTAAATCAAACTTGTATTTTTTTACTTAAATAAATTAATAAAACTATTTTTGCACTAATATTTTCTACATTAAACCTATGTTTTTACAAGATTGAATGAACACGATATTAATAATAAATCTCTTAAAACACTATAAACTACGCCAGGAGGCCAATCCCCGAAATCCCTGAATGAAGCATGGCCGAAGTGAGTAGTCATAATGGCATAGTGTGTTCTGTGACGCTTCCGCGGAAGCGTGCTGCTCCTTCCTGTGTCCAATAATGCAACCTAATATTTGCCAAAAATCGGGTGTACATATATGATCGCCTTATTGTTTGCATTAAGGTGAGTCGGGGTAAGTGTGACTTTGGGGTAAGTGTAGCTACTAAGATATATCAGTATCTACTACAAATTGGATGATGCCATCTATAGAAAGGTGATAGCAAAATCACCGATTTATAAAAATAATCAGAAATGGTGTCGATACCATGTTTTTTGAGGTGACTACATGGAATTTTCTCCAGACGACATTTTGAAGTCGACGAGTGAGATGGTAGCTGTTACTAAAATATTTTTTTAAACATGGAAATCTGCACATTGTGGTTGTAAAAATTGGTGAGTTTATGTGTTTTGATACGCTGCTTCACGTGGTGTTATCGTTTTACTGAATTATAAGCATTTGAAACCTTTAATCAAGTAGACACACTTCCCCCACGAAAGTAAACACGTGGGGTAAGTGTGCCTTTGTATTGTGTCACACTTCCCCCATATATTTTGTATGAATTTGCAAAGTCAATATTTTAACTAGTGATGGGACATGACGCATTATTTATATCGATCGAAGTATCGAAGATCGAACATGTTCGTAATTGAAATAGAATTATTATATGTAAGAATTTGTATACCCGTATAACCTAGATAATTCGAAATCCAAGGGACTCTGAAAATTTGATTTCGAATTCGCGAAAATCGCTATAAATCGAATTTTCTGAAGAAGAAAAAAAAATGGGACTGTTCGACTCAAAAATGTTCTTCTAAGCCTATAATTCTGGATTGCAAAGTTGTTCAATTACCAAATAAAGAAGTTTCCTGCAGAAAATATAGAAAAAACTTTGTTTGAAACACTTTTGCTGAATTCTATCAGTAGTAAGGCGCATATAAAGAATAAGAGAAAAATGGTTGCCCCAGGAGCAGAAGTGATTACATGTTATGATGTTATAGAGCGAATGAAAAATAATGTCCCAACAGAAAAGAAAATAAAGCCATTGCAAGACAAAACTAACATGCAGAAGAAGGTATTGAAACCGATAAAAGTACACCAAAACAAAAAAAAAACGAACCCATGTCATCAGAAGAAGATTTGTCATGGACATCGCTCGGCGATGAGGAAAACGATCCTTCAATTAATTGTCTGATCAGTTTGATGATACTGCAGTTGCATCTAATTCAGAAATGTTAGAGATTGGAAAGTGGATTGTAGTACAATTTGCTACAAAAAAAACTGTGAAACATTTTTTCGGAGTTATAATAAAACTTGAGCAAGATGACAGAATTCTGACAAAGTTTGCTCGAAAACTTAAGACGATTAAAAAAGAAAACGAAACTATGTTTTCATTACCAAGAGTAGAACACATTTACAAAGTGAAAGAAGAGGATGTCATCTGCATATTGCCTCAACCATCAACTGGACAGAGAGGCGAAATAATTTTCAAAACAAAAATCTCTGGTTAAAATATTCAGTAGGTACCTAGTCATGCAATTTCAAATATTGCAATTCGAAATAATTAAGTTAGAATAAATAGTTTTGTAAGTAAGCACTTAACTTGAATTGTAAGTACAGAAAAAACGAAAGAATGATTCGAGAATGAGACCCAAAACGTTACTAGAGATTTCATGTTTTTGTGTATTAATTATTATCTTTTTCTTTTATATCTTACTTTCTATTTGTATCCACATTTTATTTTTGCTGATTGTTATTTAATTTTGTAATAATACGAAAATAATCATGTTAGGTATATTAAATTTCATCAACTGTTTGTTAATGCTCACTGTTTCGAGCTAAAAAAATATGTTTTACCCTGTTAATTCTTGGTGAAGCCATTATAACATTTCAAATTTTACTTATTCTTTCGTACACTTATTCTCACACCACACACAATCGACAAACCTCTTTATCGTTTTGATTTTACTGTAAGTGCTTACGTCTTTGTCATGTAAGTACTGACTATTTTTAGGGTTACTCTGCATTCCTGAATTTTATACTTTGTATTTGTGCTCTTTCGAGACGAATAAAATTATAAGTTAATCTTCAAAAGCCTTTGATTGGTTTACCTACCACTCCTGTTGCTGAGATAACCACATTAAATAATTAAGTACCTACGTAATAAAAAACGTAATTTTTGTTTCGGGACATCACTAGCTCTACATACATTACTATGACACACTAACCCCAAAAAAAATGATATAGATCATTTTTGTTGAAAATCTATACAAAATCTTTAATTTAAGAATCAATATCCATTAAATGATATATTACCTTTCTATGCATGTAATACGTTATGGTTTTGAAGAACTTTTGGAACAATGGTGAATTTAGTTACACTTACCCCAATATCGGGGTAAGTGTGACAAACTGACTAGTGATCAAAAAATATTAAAATGTCGTATTATAGTAAGATATACAGTGGGTTCCTTCTGTACATATTAATTGTAATGATATTGTAGATCCTATGGTAAAGTTTTCAACTGTTTAAAACATACCTATTCATCATGAACCAGGTTGAAATTCATCTCATCAAATTATATGTCACACTTACCCCGACTCACCTTATATTTTTGTCTATGCCCTCATCTGACGACTATTTCGCGCGCGCAAAAACTTTTAAAAGAACATATATACGTCGGTAAGTCAGATTTGATTTTAAATATACTGTGTCTCTTTTATAAAATAATATGTAGGAATCATACTAAAAGTGTATTTATTTATTCCTTTAGAGAATTAACAAAATTTCAATGGCCAATAGGTATTAGACGAAGATGTTGATAGAATTCATAGAAAGTAAGTACATAAACGTTTAATTTGGATATATTGTAAACATATCTCGTATACTCGTAAGAAATGCAGCCTACTAAAATTATGCCAACATGTGGAGTTAACACGGTTCGAAACATAGCCTGTATCATTATTATGACATTATTATATGGTTGGAAGTATTTAATTTGCGATGGCAAATTATGTAATGACTTCGTTTTTTAAGACTAAAAACCAAACCATAACGTGCTGTAACTTTACTCAAACCAGCTTAACCGCAATGATATGGAATACTATAAAATTACCATATTTTCCGTAGTGCATTGACACCTACTCAAATACGTTGATTTCTAGTTGGTGTTCGTAGTAGTAAAATCGTAACGACATAACTGCATATTTCAGCCTTGTAGTCAACCCTTTCATAGTTTGAAATGACGTTAACTTCCCACAACAAAACCGGTACAAAATCCCCATTCTAAGTCAGTTCACGCTGATCAGTTCTTCTACTACTCAGAGTGAGCTGTGGATGATAAAAGTCGACCTAAAAAGGTCAAGAACAAATTATAAGTAAGTAATATAAAAGGTATTACATAAGTGCTGTTTATGTAATTTCGTAGGTGTCACTCGCATACTGCGAGTCAATAATATGTATAATTTGAATTATTTTATAATGTTATCAATTTAAATCACTGATCAAATTTAAGATGCTGTTTGTAAAGTATTGAATCTACGAAAATTATACTTTCAATATAAATGTTATTCTCAAATAAATTCACACAAATAATGTCGCGCATCTTCCTTCTCCAGTAAATACTATATAACCCTTTTGCGAGACAAATTCACAATCTTAAAATATAGAATTAATCAAAAGGAAGAAATCTTTTCATATCCACTCTTGAGATGCGATTATTGATTTATATAAACTTGAATGTAAAATGAACATTGTTTATATTATTAGAGTATAATAATTAAGTCTCTTTATAAACTTTACTAACATATTGTAAAAGTTTGAGAGATCTGATGTTAATCCATACAACTTGTCGCCTCTCTCATTCTAGGCGGATCTGTTTGATTCGCGCCTCACGAGACAAGTTGTATGAAGAATCAAGAAGGTCAAAATATCCTGTTTCCGATTATTCTATCTTTCTCAAAAGCATTCAATTTACTATCAATCAATCAATTCTACCTTACACATACCTTTTCTGAGCAAATCATCACGTATTTGCTGATAACCACGTATTTTCTTTCTTGAAAGAAAGAGACCGGAGGGTGTTCCCTCTTTGGCAAAACTCCCTCCCAATGTCCCTCTGGACCTCTATAAAAGAGGATAATCTCTTCGAAAAAATCAGTTTAACACTCATTCAGACCAGCATGGATGAATATACCACCACAAGCACCACTGAACCCGATCAAATTAATGAAGAGCTGATCAATTTAATGATGAACTCATTACAAGACTGACGAACAAAATGACCTAGATCCACACCGAAGACCAGACTGAAACGAACGAGCGCCGACAAGAGAGAAAAACGATGAAAAAGAAAAAACACGCACCTTTTTTTAACCAATAAGCCAATACGTAGACACAACAGAAATCCCGCAAGGGAGCAGACTTCCATCACACGCCAACAGCACAGATGAAAGGGATAGGAGGCAGAGCCGCGGTGCCTTACACGTCAAATATACCAAAATAAAAAAAATAACAAATCAGTTCCGTCCCACCGATATCCTCCGAAGCCCGTGCAAGACCTCTAGGTCTATTACGCACTCTTCATAAATAGTTACCGGCTAGATACGTCGCGTATAATTCTAGGCGGAATTCCCGCCCGCGCTATCCTGACATCATACATAGGTGACGTCACGCCTATGGTATAGCGAAACGAATTTTTTAAACGTCAGTTCCTTCGTAAACATAAAACAAATACGCTTTTAATCTTTTAATTCATCCAAGTTATTAATTACCTTTCAAATTAAATAGTGCCTTTAAGTGTTTTAACTTTAATAATTATTATATATAAAACCTATTTATAATTATAACCGTGTGCTAAGGATAAATAAAAATAATTAAATAAATAAACAAACATTTCTTAAGCCTTGACTTAGGTACGAACAAAGTTCCTGAACAAAGACTATATTTACAAAAACATTTATTATAAAAAAATTAGTTCCTATAAATATATTAAATATAAACATTATTAATTTCATATCATAAACATTACTCTGTGACCTTGACCTCTGATAGAGGATTGTGTTATAATAAAAAAATACAAATATTTTAAAAGCGAGTTATTATTAATAAAGTGCCGTTAGTGGAGCACCATTCACGATTGCATCCACCACCTACTCCTATCCCTCACTGGATGGAATCCCTCTCACGATACTGAACTAGTCGAATATCAGGGTCCGCCATTGTCGACCGACCTCTCACTTTAGGCGTTGACACTCTCAGTAGGGTCAGGGCGGCATACCAATAAAGACAATTTAATACGGTGTGCTATCGTCCATTAGCGGATTTATTAGGGAGCATTAGCATTAGCATTAGGGAGGGGACACTCCTGACCCAGTCGCCGGAAGGCTTACCGGGCAGTGCACCAGCCTCGACACCGAAAGGTTGTGGAGAGAACTGTCGGAGCAGTTGAATGCTTACTAAATGACATTTGACTGGCAACACTCATTCATCCCTGGCTGCAAGTAATCGACGGCCGGACTGTAGAAGGTGGGAGGGACGCGGGGCGATGGCAAGGTGCCGCGCGGATCGGAGAGATCTTCGGCACTGAGCCGGGCCATAGATTAATATACGCAGACCAAAGCCCAAATATTGAAGCATGGATACTATTATCAAGCGCGATCCGGATGAGGAAGTGCAGCCTTGGTTTGAAGTACCAATAATTACGAATCCAAACGTCCCGGACGCCTCCACCATAAAGCATGAGAATGCTGATGATTCATGTTACAAGTTTGAGGTTAGTTTTTTTAAGAATCTGACAAATACTACTGCAAAACACCAGTATGGAGTATAGTAACATGTTTCTATATTTTACAAACTATTTAGAAAGATTTTCAAACTTTGTTTAATCAATTACCCTCCAACATTCAATTCGACAGCAATTATTATTTTATTTTAGTAATAATTGTTCACGCTAGAGTAAGGCAATCCTCTCACGCAGAAACTAAAATCCGAAAAACTGGTTGCTGATGGAATTCATAAACTGGCCAGTGACTGATGCTTCGCACACCGGGCTACTGAAGCCCAATAATCTCATAACCTCAAACTGTCAAACCCATTATCTTTCCTTCTTCACCCTAAGCTGTTTCCGTAATATCTTTACGGGAATATTCTGGCACCCTGTAATTATACAGGCAGGAGTATTTCTCAACATCTGCCACATATTTTAAATTAAAAATTGGTTCGCCCATCTTTACATTTTGACTTGTTATTGCTTGTGTACCTATTTCAGTTCAGTGGTACCAATTTTGGTTAGAATATATGATTTGTCATCGAATCTACTGATATTGGTACCACTGTTTAATGAATGACTGGAAACTGAGAGACTAGGAGACTAGCATGGCGCGTCTTCTCGGTTTCAGTTGCGGGCGATTTGAAACGAGAGATTCCAGTCTTACCGTCAGCGAGCCTCCATTGCAATACATTAGCTGGATACTGGAGTTTCAGTCATGACTTTACCTCTTACGGCGTATCCACGTGAGAGGATGGCCTTACTGTGTTGCTCTACAATCTCCCGAATAAACACGAAGAGGACCGAGCGCGAGAGTGTGGTAGATCAGCTCAGTTTTCTTCTTCTCGCGGGAGCGCGGTCCTGTAGCAGTTATAATTATTTGTGCCTATCAGCTTCTACGCAGGCAGATAAAACCGTAATGGCGTATACTATTTGACAGAGATATAAATTTCACCCTTAGTGCAATGCCAATAGAGTTCACGTTGTTATTATGTATTGTGTAGGTACTGTTATCGAACTTCGGGTTCAACTTTATGTAAACAACTTTTATATTGAAACTGGCTTTATATTAAAATGTTATACCTATATATAATATATAGAAATTAATGTTTGTTTGTTTGTCTGTCTGTCCCGTGTGCATTCCTATACCATTCGTCTGATTGCGATGAAACTTTGGTGAGTTGTTATGCCCACACCCGCGAAGGTTTCTGAATTAGTACAAACTTCTTTTTCTTGATCTATTCGTATGCGTTCCTATACCATTCATCCGATTGCGATAAAACTTTTGTGAGTTGGTTTCTGAATAAGTGCAACCATCTTCTTATTCTTCCATTCTATCTTCTTCTATTCGCTTGCGTTCCTATACCGAATTCGGAAAATCCATGCTTCTCACATGGACAGCTGTATGTGGCCTGCTCGTCGGCAAAGGAATGACCAATTCGTTGGTGTCGTATGACTCGCAGCCCAAGCATGCAACTTCTCTATTGCAACAATAGATTTTTTTTTTCAAATTAAAAAGTCGCATTCCACCAAACTGCGGAGCTCCATTTGGCAACGTGTATTTGTGAATAACGATGACGTATTCGACACGTGTCAAGCGGAAGAGTTTTGACGTGAAAACCGGCTTAACGCGGCAAAGACTACGCTTTGCTCTTCTTCTTGGTCGTAAACTCATGGCTGAGGATCGTGACCAAATTTAATTTCGTCATCCTTTGAGCGACCAAGACTTTCCATCCTTCTCGATCGTCCGCTTCTCTCAGAGCAGAATGGATGGTGCCCCCAGTCAGCTCTTCCACTTGTATTTCGAGCAATTAGTTCTACATAAGGCCTGACATCTTTTCACAAATCTCTGACTGTAACTTAATAATTTATTGATCTGCGTCACTCTGCCGCTGTAGACGACCTTTGTTATCAAATGACAAAGGACACAAAATGTAACTACGCAGTGCATTACTTTCCGCAAACAATACACGAAAAAAAATCTACTATTTCATAAATATAATATGTAAAGTAATTACGTATAGAACGAGTCGTTTCGGCTTTAATGGCGAGCTATGTAATGTCTAAATAATTGATGTTTCTTCAATTTGAACAAATAAAATATCGATGTGTGATTAACACAAAAGAAGTATAACTTCTAACGTGCCTACATAAGCACACACCGATTTTTTTTCCGACATTGAAATAAATTATATTTCGAATCCTACTGATGATTAAGTTATTTTTATTGTTCTCTTTTATTTCTCTATGTTTAATATTATTTTTAATATTTTTTTTATTTCTATAATAAAAGAATTTTTATATAAAACACCAATTTTATATGAAAAAGGTGCATTTTGTTTTATTCTATTAAAACTATGAAGCCGCATCTGCAAGTTTGTTCGTTAATTCTCAAACTATATGGCCGCAACTGCAAAAATCGACAATATAATTATTTAAAAAAATATATTTATATATTTAAGAACTACAATAGGATAAAGTACAAAAAATTATTCTAACATGGTACAATTTTCTACAGTCTACTGCAATTAATTAAATTGTTGTTAATTATTTTACATTTAAACTCAAATTTTACTCAAGATCATGTTATTTGCAGTTACGGCCCTATAGATCTCGATGGGCGATATGTTTACAAAAAGGCAGATTAAAGTACGCAATGTGCTGCAGTTAGCTGGAATGTCTTTCAATGAGTGTATATTCACTTCCCAAATGCGGTCTTATATTGGTGGTCACTGAAAGCAGAGGATAGAGCTGTGACAGGTCTTATGCAGAAATGGATCGACTCTAGCTGATCATAATGGTGATACTGTTACATAATATAATTAATCATGTTGTTATTTTCAGGAGTGTGAAGACAGCCTGATCAATATAAAGTCAGAGAATGATAATGAGGGTGTCATCATCAAACAAAAATTTGTTGACGATGCAATTCGCCAAATCAATAAGGACAATCTTCAACCCGGCTCCTCCGATCGACAATACAGCCCAGTAGACCAGGTACGTTCATTTACAGGTTCACTAATAACACAACTTTTAAACATTTTTTTTAATATTCGAAACATCGATATCTACATTGCATTAAAATTTATATGGTCAACGCAGTTGTTCTCAACAACGAAAATTCTGGTCACCCAATTTGGATGTCACTTATTCGAGCATTGCTGGTCGTATATCGCGAACAATATTGGCTTCCATCGGGTTTATCAGCATAAACCAGACTCCACGAAGTTTTACAGGAAATAGTCCAGATATATCAAATTGCACTACCTTGGAGGACGCCGATAATTTTATTGTCAGGTCCATTTTTCGAAATCAACTAAAGCAATCGTTTATAATCTGTTCACGAAAGAAAATAAATGACAATCGTGTCGTACTCACTTCATCAGGCGGCGGAGGACTTCTGATTTTGATCGATTTACAATGCTTGAGACCACTTTAGCGAAAGAATGCCTCATCTGAGTACTACAGTAACAAACCATTTAATTGGCACCAACAAAAATGCCTGCACGAAATAAAAAACAAAAACTTGGTGGAGCTAGTAGTAGTAATTCTGACTGACACTGGAAATGAAAAACCGTTAAGTTATGGGGAATATATAAAAGAAGCGTGGTTAAATTGCTCCTACGACCTTTTTGAAAAAATTTAAAACAAGCAAAAATAATAAATTCAAAGAATAAAATATATGCATTCGTCTAGAAACACGGTGAAAGATAGAATCTCAAGAACTCATTGCAAAAATTAAAACCTTTTTAATAAAATTCGTAAAAACTACTTTTTCATTTTTTCATTTACAATAAAAAAAACTGATTCTATTTAGAAAATTTTGCACGCGTACCACCGTAAAAAGGTTTGCTAACACCGTGTCTAGGTATAATATTTCTACCTAGATCTTAACTTATAACTGTTATTTAAAAATCTTATAATTTTAATTTATTAATACTTTTAAATGTCTTTTACAGATTATCGCTAGAAACACTGTACCGGCCAATGTTGTTAGTTTCATATCGTCCAGGGACGTGACTGAAGAAGGAGCATCTAGTGAAGACCTACACATTGAGGAACAAAACATTAAGAAAGAACTAGGGGAATATATTGAAAGGTACAAAGATGTCGCCTGTCGCAATAGTAAACGTGATATTTGTCAATCGAATATGGTAACCACAGAATTATTAGTGGCTGTTATACAACTGGAAAAAAAATCATTTCATAAAGAAAATTTTGTGTGCAGTATCTGTTTTGATTTTTTTTCATCGTTCGTCCTAATGTTGCTTCACAAAGCGATACATAAAACCACAATTGCAAAAACGACCGATTCCGTTGCAAGGCTGGTTATATGTGACGATGGTCATTTTTCAAGATTTCGTTCTGGTCACGTCGTGAAGTCACCCAAAATGACTCATTCTGAAGAAAAGAAATTTAACTGTGATAAATGCAATTACTCATGCAGACAATCAAGTCAGATGAAAACACACAAAATGACTCATTCTGGTGAAAAGCCATTTAAATGTGATATATGTAATTACTCATGTAAACAATCAAATAACATGAAAACACACAAAATTACTCATTCTGATTCCAAGCCATTTCAATGTGATAAGTGTACCTACGCATCCACAACGTTTGGTAGCATGAAATTGCATAAACGGACCCATTCAAGTGAAAAGCCATTTAAATGTGATATATGCAATTACTCATGCAAACAATCAGGTTACATGAAAACACACAAAATGACCCATTTTAGTGAAAAGCCATTTAACTGTGATAAATGCAATTACTCATGCAGACAGTTTGGTAGCCTGAAAATACATAAAATGACTCATTCTGGTGAAAAGCCATTTAACTGTGATAAATGCAATTACTCATGCAGACATCTTGGTAGCCTGAAAATACATAAAATGACTCATTCTGGTGAAAAGCCATTTAACTGTGATACATGCAAATACTCATGCAAAAAGTTTGATAGCCTGAAAATACATAAAATGACTCATTCTGGTGAAAAGCCATTTATATGTGACACATGCAATTATTCAGGCACACGATCAGATGTCATGAAAAAACACAAAATGACTCATTCTGGTGAAAAGCCATTTAAATGTGATATATGCAATTACTCATGCATACAATCAAATGTCATGAAATTACACAACATGACTCATTCTGGCGAAAAACCATTTCAATGTGATAAGTGTACTTACGCATCCACAACGTTTGGTAGCATGAAATTGCATAAACGGACCCATTCCAATGAAAAACCATTTAAATGTGATATATGCAATTACTCATGCAAACAATTAGGTTACATGAAAAAACACAAAATGACTCATTCTGGTGAAAAGCCATTTAAATGTGATATATGCAATTACTCATGCAAACAATCAAGTAACTTGAAAACACACAAAAAGACTCATTCTGGTGAAAAGCCATTTAAATGAGATATATGCAATTACTCATGCAATCGATCAAGTAGATTGATAAAACACAAAATTACTCATTCAGGTGAAAAACCATTGAAATATGATATATGCAATTACTCATGCGAACAACCAGGTAACATGAAAACACACAAAATGGCTGATTCTGGTGAAAATCCATTTAAATAAGATATATACAATTTTTCATGCATCTATCAAGTAGCTTGACAATACACAAAATGACTTATTCTGGTGAAAAGCCATTTAAATTCGATGTATATAATAATTGCATTAGATGCATTAGATGCTGGTTGCATGAAATTGTATAAAAGGACTCATTCTAGTGAAAAGTCATTTACATAATTATTATGTAAATTTTAATAAGATGAAATTACATGAAAGGACCCATGCCAGTGAAAAGCCATTTCGTGTAAAAGATACTGGCTGTGCTTTTCAGTGAATCGTAAACTGTGAAGGAATAATTTGGATGCTGCGAGGACAGGGTATGTCTTGGATGCCAGGCCCTGACCTTTTATGCTATTGAGGCTAAATCCATGGTCTGGTTGTCAATCTTGGTCGTCTTATCAATCTCGTTCGGTATTGTTCATTGGGTCATCCGGTGCGTGAACTTGACGTTTTAGTTTAGGTAAGTGTTTATATGCGCACAGTTGATGAATGACTGGCCGATATTTGTCGCGCCAGGCAGGGGTCAAATTGTTAGGTGAGTATGAATTTATCTGTTCTATTAGGGCCATCCTAATTGGCGTACTCAGCAAAGCCATTTGAATATGATATAATTACTCATGCATAACTTCTGGTAGCTTATTTCACGACTTATTATTTTTTAAAAAATCCCGCATTTTTGTGACATAATTTCACAATAATATATTATACCAATAAAGTCTTTGGCTACCCGTTCATTTATTAGCTAAAATAAAGTAGCTGTTGGTAAGAATTTGAAATAATGGTCAGTCGAGAAGGGACCGAACGCGCGTACGTCATTTTTATCATCAACCGATAACGTAAACAATTAATATTTTTGTACCCCATTCTATATCGACATAATATTATGTAATCATATGTAATATTATTTTAAAACATACAATAATAATTATTGTCTCTGTGCTTAATACAGTTTTTGAATACTTCATACCCACTTGCTCTAAGAAATCTCTTTTGATGGTTGGTGTATTTTAAAAAGTTGAAGTTAGGTCTTAGTGACATAAATTGAAGTGTATCGAACTCCACTACCGTAAGCTAGTTGTTTTTTTTTTTAACCATATCCGATCCTAACAGGAACACATGGGCCTCCAACAGATTTTGTTTTTACGAGAAACGGATGTCAGCCACTTGCTCAAAATAAGTCCATACTCTGACCCTACACAGATTGAAAAACAATATGTGTACATGCCAGACCCAGGGTTTGAACCTGTACCCACGACGCTATAAGCCCACGTTTAAGCCGCGCGGCCATCGTGTGACTGTTAGCTAGTTTATAGCTTTGATTGGGCGATCCGATAATATTGTTCACACTTTTTTGTTATATTTATTTGTTTTCGATGAATTGAAAATACATATCACACACATTGTTTGTTAATTTTTATGCCCTGCCCAAACCAAACTATAATTGATAAAAATATTATTCTATTTCTAAAATATCTTATTTTATATATGATAAATGGCATAATTTTAGATTGTTTATAGATATATGAGTATTTTTTGATAAAAAATATTGTTATGGTTTGGTTTCGTAGGGTTTAAGACGAGACATTTTTTTGATAATTTACAATATCAACTGTAATAATTGATAAATATGAAAGTACCTACATATCTGTAAACATTAAAAAAAAATATTTCAAGTCAAAGAAAAACTTACAATAGTAAAAAAAATGTTATAATGGCTCAAATAAAATCGATGACGATCGGTCATATTAATGCCGAAAACCCCGTTTCTTATATTGGCGTCCTGTTGCACAGGGTATCGCAGAGTGTAAATACGATGTCATAGCTGTCATACAATATCTATATATAATATGTTGGAATGGCATAGAAATGATCATAGACACTTAATCGCTCTTGGCATATCGCCCGTTAGCCCATTAGCCCGATCGTCATATAGTCTATTTGAACCTTTATATCATGTGAATTTGTCAGAGAACCCTATCTTATTATTAGGTACATATATTTTATGTTCATATTTAGGTTTTATTAAAATTTAGTTTATTAAGTTTTCTATGTTGTGCTTAAGAGATTTTTGACCAATTTATATTTTTAATTATTTTTTATATTTACTTTAAAAAACACCGATTTTTGTAAACATATAAATGTGTGCAAGCTTCGTATTTTTGCGCTAGATGCCTTTGCGCATCTATTCTTTACACAAGATTGCTATCGGCCGCTATCGAGGGAAGTTTTTCATATTTTTATATTGAAGTATTACTTAACACCCACTGTAACAATTAAGTTAGCCGTCTAAACAGTCAATATCTTTATCTCGCTATAAAATTTAACACAGGTAGGTGCTGTTAAAACATAGCACGTATTGTAACAATTACAACCAACTTCTTCAAATTGTTACAATAAGAGCTAATACTTCGTTTCCAAAAATGAAAAACTACCCTCGATAGTTACCGATAGCAGTCTTGTGTATAGAATAGATGCGTTGGTAGGAAAAGACATCTCCTTAATTGAATCGTAATACATGTGACGTCACTAAATACGAACACTTGTACAACTGTCATCGTATTTTCGTTTATGTCTGTAAATTGGTGTTATTTAATGTTCTATGCATGCTCCTCTATAATTATTAGGAGTTTACTTGTTATGGTAATAATATTGATGTCCAAAGAGATTGGAATTGGTTCTGTCTAAATAAAATGCCAGCCGACGGAAGTTTTTGTTTTGAATGAATCAACCCAACATTTTTAGCCGTTTGGCAAGTGGAAGGTACCTGCTGAGTATGTCGATAGCTTGGTTAAAAACTGTATTAAGTGACAATATGAATAAAGAAAATTGAAAACTTATTAGGTTTTAATCGTTTTTATTCACACTATCCCATTCATAATAAGTAGCACCTGTTCGCACAAAGAAACTACATTAATATGAGATTCATCATTTTAATCCATATCGTTATTACCATCTCCCGTCAGAGCGAAGAAGATGCATTCTCTTTTTTCGCTCGGTATGGTGATTGCTGGTCATCGTCTGTTATTTGGACTTGGGAGTAAACAAATAAATACCTCGGAATGGTCTGAAACAGCGATTTTTATTAAATCTTCTTTACTCCTCTTCTCTCGATGGCATGCTGTCAATTGACAACGCGGATTACGGAGAAAACAGTGAGTTTATTTTTCGGAAAACATTTACAGGAAAACAGCGTAGGTATACATTGAATATTTCAAATTTTATCACCCGTATGACTGTAAAATAATTTTTGCACCATTTTCAATATCTGAATGTATTTAATAATGATGGTTTGCAAATAAAGTAGACGTATCCTTTCCAAGTCTTTGGGTTGCCTAGTGCTCCGAAATTCTAATATTAACTTTCCTCGTAGTTTTATCAGTATTATCGTACTAGATCCGGCCCCTCTTTTCACCAGCTATTGCGTGGAGTGATCGATCATCGATCTGTTATATTATGACCTCCCAAGCTTCAGAATAAACGTTATACCTATCAAAGCCGATGAAGTACCTAGCCAAATTTATAAGTCGATAAAGGCTAATCAGTGAACACAAACTTAATGGGAACAGAAATGTGTCGAAAAATTGGAACAATAAATTATTTATTTTATTCAACAAATAAGACACGAGATTTGAGAATGTTACATTCTATATTATATTGAAAATACGTTTGAACATATTATACCATGCGTATATTATACACTACTAAATATTTTTTTCTGCGAATTTATGAGAAATAATCAAAGATTCACTTTGTATTTTAATTAATCAATACGTATCTAAAAATATTGGAAAGAATAATATTAACTATCTACTTATATATATATATATATATTACTTATGTGAGAGATAAAACCACATTTTTTTTATTTTTACGAAATGCGAATTTGTTAAAAGATACCATCTATTATTAAAATTTATTTCATAGTTATGTTTTTCACAGAGAACTCAAATAGTGGAAACTGATAAACCTAATTGATGCGGAGTAAGTGGATGCAATTGTTTACATCAAACGCGGAATAATCGAAATAATTACAATTTCGTTACACTTTAAATGCCTCTCGAACTCAATTCGTAGCAAGGGCTTTCTCACGGAAAACTAATAAATGCATTGAATGCACACTATTTACGCAGTTAAATCTCGGCTTTATTCCTGAGTGAATATTTTCAACTTTTTTTCGGCAGAGGAACCAACACGACCGTCCTCTGCGGATTACACTTCCCCACTACTTTATTAAAAATTTTAAATCAACATCTCGGACGCTATCGGGAAAATGACAACATTTCTGGCGAATCATAGTCCAGTTAAATGATGACATTTATGTTTAATTTTATACTGATAACCATTGGTCGAGAATGTCTTCGCATTCGACCAATTGAATGCTATAAAATTGTCATCATACTACTGAATATTTTACATTGCCCGAAATAGATCAATTACGTTATTGATTTTATTTTCTCGCGCGGATTCAAAATATTACGTATTTACCCAAAATGATTTTATATAATGCAAAGAAGATTACAGTTATAAATTAGTTTAAGTTTACAGCATTTAGCTATTGATATCGCATAAGTTATTTACATGAAATGGTTTATAATTAACCTTAATCTCTTGACTTCTTAATTACTTACATTTTACTTACAAGACCGTTTGGTCTATCTGAGAGAAATCAACCATAGTTCACTCTGAGTGGCTGTAAGCTGTTCAGACTATTTTTTGGGACTCGCTACATAATTGTTATAGCTTTGTTTAGAGGTAGAACGCCGTCGTAATGTCGGACCGAAAAGTTGTGACGTCACAAATGTATCGCAAGAAATGTCCGTTGAAGGTGTACATTTCGTGGCCGTGTCACATACTTACTAGTAAAAATAAAATGGTATTTTACTGTTATATTAATTTCAATTTTTGATAGTATGGCGATGGGTTAATGAGTGAATATAAAAACAACAATCTTACAATCGAAAATAATACATAATTATTATTTCTGACTTCGTTACACAATCCTAAGTTTATAAAAAAAGTTATTATAAACCAGTAGGTAGTTGTAATCTTTGAGCGCCACATAGAACCGTTGACGTTTAGCAGCTGTGCTAACAAAACAACTCGTCCCACGTCCCTTCTCTCTTCCACTTGGGCATACTAATAAAAATTATATTTTATGTTTTTGTCGTCGACATCAGGCCTTTAAAGTAAGGCGCATATATAAATGATTTACGCGCGGACTTAGTATGGTTCTGCATCGCCCTCTTAGTTTGTTTGGAAAGGCATTGCATCGTCAGTCTTTTTCTGCGGGATTTCTTTACGATAAAAACTTTGTACAGATATGAAGAAATTTTTCAAGACATACATCGCATTAATGTAGTTTTTCCCCACAATGCGTCATTTTATGATCTTTTAAATCATTGACTCGTAGGAATTCTTTGAAACACACGTCACATTGGTGTGGTTTTTCAAAAGTAGGTGTCATTTTATGATTTTTAGATTGATTATTTGCAGATTTTTTTTTAAACATACATCGCATTGATTTGGTTTTTCATCAGTGTGTCAATTTATGTCTTTAGAGATCACTATTTGCTGACATTTTTAAAACACACATCGCATTGATGTTGTTTTTCTCTAGAATGTGACATTTTATGGTTTATGAGAGTACCAATTGCAGTAAATTTTTCAGAACACACATCGCATTGATGGTGTTTTTTACCAATATGTATCATTTTATGTGTTTCCGGATTTTTTTTAAACACACATCGCATTGATATGGTTTTTTGCCAGGTATGTGTCATTTGATGTGTTTCGAGATTAGCAAGGCGCAATTTTTTTTAAAAACGTACATCGCATTCTTGTGGTTATTCATCAGTATACGTCATTTTATGTCTTTTGAGATCACTATTTGATATGAACTTTTTAAAACATACATCGCATCGATGTGTTTTTTTTACCAGTATGCGTCAATTGATGTCTTTTAAGATTACTAATTGTACGAAATTTTTTAAAACACAGTTCGCATTGAAGTGATTTTTCACCAGTATGCGTCAATATATGTCTTTTGAGAGCACTGTTATGATTGAATTTTATAAAACAAACATCGCATTGATGTGGTTTTTCACTAGTATGTGTCATTTTATGTGATTTAAGATTACCAATTTGAGTGAATTTTTCAAAACACACATCGCATTGATGTGGTTTTTCACCAGTATGCGTCAATATATGTGTTTTGAGAGTACTGTTTTGATTGAATTTTTTAAAACACACATCGCATTGATGTGGCTTTTCACCAGTATGTGTCATTTAATGTCTTTTAAGATCACTAATTCGCAGAAAATTATTTAAACACACATCGCAGTGATGTGGTTTTTCACCAGTATGTGTCATGTTATGTATGTTGAGATGACCAATTCGAGAGAATATTTTAAAACACACATCGCATTGTGGTTTTTCACCAATATGTGTCTTGTATGTGTTCAGATACTGAGACTTCACGCATGAAATGAAGTGACTGTTTAGATGATTTACAGATTCAAACACTTCACAACAATCATTGCAAATAAAGTTACGTGGAAAATGTGTAACTCTTCTCAACACAATTCGAAGCTCTTTGGGCAAGTATAATTTCAGAACTTTCAGTTTAATGTTTTGCTGATCTATATTCATCTCTGAATGCTTTATCACATTAGCATGTGCTATGTTGTTATTGGCCAGGTTATTCTCAACCGTATCTTTTTTTACGATGTCCAGTGGTTTCTGTGTGAAATATTGCTGGGAAGAAATCTACGAAAAAATATGGTTGGCATATTCAATTCAATAATATTAAAATCAATAAAATTAAATATATTTTGTTCCCGCAACTTATTGTAACCGAAAACAGAAGTCGATTTTGATAAATGGACCTGCTAATAAAACAACGATTTATTGGAGCATTGAAACCCAACATTGTTTGTTTTATAGAACCAGAAGTGTTTGAAAAATGTAGTCCAAATTGGAAGCCAAGTATCTGCTTCATCGAGCACAGCTGCGGTCGCTATAAGCTCGAAATTATTAAAAATGGTGACGTTATGTAAGTATCCACCTTTGTAGTTTTTATAATATAATAATATAATAGTTCTATCGGACTTAAAGTCGCTTCCTTCATAAATTGAACGTACCTGATCTAATAGCATGTATTGTTGATCAGAGAAACAACGTTGAGGATTCTGATTATTGATTTGGCGGATTGCGTTGTCAGTAAATTCTTCTTTGACGAATCCCTCTTCATAATTTTCAGACTTTATGTTAGTCAGGCTGGTTTCACTATTCTGAAAATAACAACATTATTAATTTCATGTAACGATTAAATAGCTTTTGCGTCTGCTCTGAGTAGCTGTCAGTGTATGATTGCATTTTGCAAAACAACATATTCTCAACGAGCGATATTCCGGACCAATTACATCTCATGAGTATGCTGCACCACATCGCGTACTTTTTTCTACATCTGGAAAATACTATTTTAAAATCTTGTCGCAAGATGTCCAAAATGCACCTTAGAGTGTTACGTTGAAGTAACTCGTAATTTTTCAGTATTGGATTAAACACTATTTACACACATTTCACATCACACCTTCAGCAAAATGGGAGGTCATTTTTATGGTACATTCGGCGCTTAGATGTGTTTGATGTCACATTGGTTTTTAAATACTAGATATTGTTAAACTGCGGATATCAAAGTTATGTTCCAGCAAAACAAACTGAACTGAACGAAACAAATCAAATCCAGATGGTTGGATCCTTGCACATTTAATAGACATTTTGCGGGAACGACTACTAATTAATTATTACCGTTGCCAATTCTTAAAATTCATTGAATAACTAGTTGTTGTCTCTAAAACAGCAACACATTTATTGAAATGTAAACTTGTTATGAACTTCTAACCTATAATTAGTAAGATGGATTATATAACCTGATCATTCCGGGTCGATTTTCCACTTAGTTTGTAATTTAGAATCCGTTACAAGATATAAATTAAATTAAAATAAATATGGTCTTACACGATAAAGATAGGTATGATGATATTATCAAATCGAACTTTTTGCATAGAAAATTTGGCTGGAATTATGTGACAATACGACCACAAGCGGTTTCTTGTTCGCATATGTTTACTAATGAAGAAAATGTATTGATTACAAAGCTATAATATAACTAATTCAACTGAACTCCTACTGTGTAAATGTGTAGGTAACATATTAATATGAACACCTCACGAAATATAAATTCAGAATCTCAAATCATAATAATAAAAAATGTTATAATATTCATAGGTAACGCAATGTCGATAAAATGACATACGGAAATAAATGATTATCATTTTTGGGTTACGTTCTCTCTGAATATTTATCACTGTGTCAGATCGTCAGAATGATGGTCAGAAAATTGTTTCAAGTTAGCTGGAACAGTGAACCAAATGTTCAAAATGTTTCCGATTTACCTTCTTAGTTTTAGTTTTGACCTGTCAAACTGTTCGAAACGTTAGCTGGAACGCCTAAATTTATGTTGTCATGCAGCATGGTTATTGTAACCATTTATTTTTGTCCTTAAGACGGGACATCTACCAATTTTTACGTTATAGTATGTGTATTCAAGAAAACGCGTATTTATTCATAGTTTTATTTATTAATAAAAAACAGGAATGTTGATGAAGGGATGAAAATGAGACGAAAAGAACAGGAATGAATAATATAAATATAAAAAAAATATGTTGTTTTATATTTTTCTGATTTTCTGAACAAATTTTCTTAAGTATTAAGTAAGTTTGCTTTTAAATAAGAATGAAATTCTTGAAAGAATTTCTTAAAATTAATTTTAATTAACAACATCGCTTTAAGAACTGCGAATGGCAATTGCGTTTTTTCGGTCGTCTACAACTTGTTCATCTGTGAAAAGACTCTTTCTACGGGTGCATTAGTTCCGGGCAGGCATAAAATGTATTATACGAAAGTTTTTCTGATTAAATTATTGGTGCGAAAGTCTTGGAACAATTCCACGACTCAACGACTTTCGATTGAAACGTTCCCATTGTTCCATTCTGCCACTTTTTGCGGTGTAATAGTTAGTAAAAGTGAATATACATTAAATACTTCTGTATCTTGGTTACAATTAATAAATCCCTTTTGAATCAATATATCCATTACACCTTGCATTTCTTATGTAGGTGTTTTGGTTAAATCTGCCCATTCAAATATTTCTAATTCTTCAAAGAACAAAGTCCACTGCTCCAAATAGTCTTTGCTTATTTTATAGAACTCAGCAGCTGTAGTTTTTATTTGTTCTTCGTCAACACTGCTGCAATCACTTTCTTGCAATTTTGCCATTAATATACGAACGGAGTGGGGAAGAAACAGAGTACTTTGTGTCATGGCCAATTTATTTTTAAGTTGATTTATTTCCTTCGTGGCTTTAATTGCAGAAATACTCTGACCCTCGATCTTTAATATAGCTTGATGGAACGTTGCTGACTGTGCATGCATAAAAAAGCCATAATTCAAAATTAGGGTTTTCAAAAAAGGTTCTCAATATGTTTGGACATATATCTTTACTCAAAAAGTAGCTTTTTAATGGCCTGTACAGTTTCAAAACTCTTTCAATAGCGGGCATAAGCGCAAGCCACCTAGTTTTGCCATAGCCTAGTAATTTCTGATACTCTGTATCAACTTCATTACACAATTATTTCAGAGTTACCACACGAACGCAATAGATATAAAAATGTGAATATATTTTCACAATAACGCATTCAAAGTCTACGGGTAGATAATCTGCAGCAGTTTTAATCGCATTGTGAATTATGTGAGCTCCACACCCCATTCCTATCAATATTCTTCCGAGAGATGAATTTAGTTTTTCATAAACATTGTTAACACCTCGTCTTTTCAATCCGCCAAAATTGCAGTTAGTATTATCTCCACAAAATGCTACGACTTTTGAAGTCAAATTATTTTCCGTTAATACTTTCATTAGATAACTGAAAATAATGTCTGAAGTTTCGCCGGCTAGGTCTTAAAATTCCAAAAGTTTGACTTGTACGCCTTCGTATGGTAAAAAAAGCGA
Organism: Rhyacophila brunnea; assembly: GCF_057557595.1. Classification (NCBI taxonomy): domain Eukaryota; kingdom Metazoa; phylum Arthropoda; class Insecta; order Trichoptera; family Rhyacophilidae; genus Rhyacophila; species Rhyacophila brunnea. The sequence continues at coordinate 34,991,969 of NW_028232785.1, forward strand.
ATTAAGACTGGAAATATTTGCATGCTTCCGTGGTTTGAAGCATCAGTTAATATAGTAACACAAGTGCATTCGTTGAGACAATCTTTTAATTATTCACCCATTACTATAGGCGCTAAAATATTTACCTACAACAATAGATTCTGTATCCGTACAAGCACATCTAAATTTCTGTTCAAAACATGTTTGAATTAACTTAGAAGCACAATCGTTTGAGCGAAAACTGTGGTTCTCTTGCACCGTATGATAAGCCCAGGCGCCTTCCGTCGCAGCAGCTTCCAGATCTTTCGAAGTTGGTGAATCCGTGTTCTTAAAAAAATTAAGCACTGAAGAACTTGAAGCGGCGGCAAGATCGGAATTTCTGTGTTGCTCAATAGCGCTGGCACCTCCGTGGGCTACGCTAAATTCTGTACGACACTTTTCACATCTGACGTCCGATGAAGTAATACTTTGCTTTACAAACGGGTATTTAGTTTGTAAGTCAACATTAAAAGTGCACTTCCGTTTAGGCTTTGTTAAATGAAGGGTTCACGTAAAAAAATTTACTACAATAGCACACGTCAATAAAAAAAATCAATCGTCAAGAAAGATGCGCGAGCTGTCAACGTGTACTCGGAAATGAGCGAACAGCCGAATTCTAAACAAACATTAATGTGTGTGTATGATGTTTTGCGCATGACTCGCCGCCCCCGCGCTATAGCCATATGCACCGATACACAGTGTATGCAGATGAGAAATCAAGCCAGTCGATTTTTTGCACTTTTTTTTAAATTGTTACCGTGTGTCGATTTGATTATAAAACAATAAATGAATAAATAAAAGACCGGTGATAATTAAAAGCAATATTTATAATTGCTAAGACTCTGTCTGATCATATTGTTTTATATCATAATGTCATCGCAGCATTATACTGCTACAAACAAAAATGTTATGACAAAAGTACTTTCTGACTGATTAGGTCGATTGGTCATCATCAGTGACAGACATCACATTCAAATACTGTAGGTCAATGCACCCACTCACAGTGAACCAGATAAATAGGTTACCTAGTGAAATAGTTCTACGAAGCGTGTATAACGGAGAAGGGGATAATATGTACCTTTAGAAATTTAGTCAGAAAGCTGTGATAGGATACATAGCCAATGGAAGAAAATATACCTAGCATAATATAAAATTACCTGCTGTACTGGTCCGTTATCTGAATGCGAACATCCAGGTGTTGGATCTTCATCATGAAATGGGTGTTTTGAGTCTGCAACGAACTCGCGTTTAACGTCAACCAGCTGAAGGTCAATATCGGGTTTAATTTCAGCGAGACGCGTTGCCGGGTTCTGAAAGAAACGTTAGGTACCTATACATTTTTGTAGGTATTCATATAAAAACACAATTTTGAGGTCGCGTACCTATTTTATGACAATACTTACTTATATAATTGAGTTAGGTAGCTGTCTAAATGTACCTATGTCAAAAGGTTTTTGAAAGAAAGTTTGACATCCTCGTACCTATGTTCTTAAACAATTTTGAAAAAATGTAAACAAAACGATGGTATTCTGCTAAAATAATTATAAAAAAACGCAGGAAAGGACTTAATAAATAAAAGCGAACCTCAAAATCGCGACTGAAATCGTCCGTGTTCTCCTGCTTTATTTGTGTGCGCGTGTAAGTGCTGTTGTGGTGACTAGTTGTTACATCAAACTTGTCTTCCGTACCAGATTGGTCTCCATCACATTCTCGCTTGACTTCCATGTTTGCTTATCAACAATCGTATGCAATGTGCTGGAGACAACTTGACAACTTTCTGTTCTGTTGTATATATCTGTTGCTGAAATGCAGTTAATAATATTCCTTGTAGCTATTATCTGATAAACAATAATGTATTGAATTGTGTAGGTATTATTATGGTACAGATGCTAATGTCAAGATCACCAACTAAACGTAGAACTTTTAACTAAAACTTATGACCTGTCGCTGGATACTAGTAAAGAGTGGACCCGTCACAAAAAGAAATCGTCAGTGTTGACATTATAGGAGAAAAAAACCCAATTTGATTTATTTGTTATTATATACCGAGATGCGCTGTTCTCGTTAAGATTGAGGAAATGCTGACGATAATTTTCGTACCATTGTGCTGTTTAGACAACAAAATATACATATTATTAAAACACCGTGTGAAGTTTTTATTTTTATTATAGGTAGTTTTCACGAAAATACTTTTCAGTGTTGCAGCAACACTATTCTAACAGTACCTTGAAAGGATCCTGTCATTCCTGTCTGTCACGGAACACGTTGCTTCTGGAATATAATATACCCTTAACATGGATGTAAAGCAAGAATGTGATGGAGAACACTCCGATATAGAAGGCAAGTCTTTGTTTGACACGCTGACAAGCCATTCAAACAACCCGGACCCTCGAACTCATGTAACGCAAGAGAATGCAGACGTTTCAAGTTGCAATTTCGAGGTTAGTTTTTGGATAATGATATCTTTTACAAACACTTTAGATTCTCAATAGCAGCGATAAGTGTAATATAATAAAATGTTGCTTTTTTACAAACAGTGAAGGAACTTGCGATGATATTAAACTTTGTTTCAAAAATTTACATGTTTATACAATTTGACAGCTACGATACATATGTGATATTATAGGTTAGGTTATCTACTAATTCATGTTAAATATAATTATTATACATTGTTTTATGGATGTTACGAGAACTGAAACTGGTTTTACCGTGTTTACAAAATATAATAATTCTTCTTTCAGTGCCCAATGGTTGACCTCTCCGATATAAAATCTGAGACAGATGATCAACAAGCCGTCGTCAAGCGTGAGCTTATTGAAGATTTTTCACACCCAATATATTATGATAATGAAAACCCTCAACCGGGTTGTTCGCGTTTAGATTACAGGCCAATTGTAAGTAGACACAATGTGTGCTGTCTTATATAGAAGGTTGAAATTTGCAAATGCATCTTTGAAACTCATTACACCATTATTAATTCTCTCCAACTTGTTTCATTAATTGTTGGTTTTAACTTACACTAATAATTTATGTTAATACAATATATGTGTTGGTTTGTACATCTTTCGTTAAATCGTGAATATTCAATTATGATAATTTATACATCACAATCATTCGAATGTAAAGCAATTTTTAATGTGAATAGGTACTCGTATCTTAAATTGCGATCCACTGTACGTTAAATTAATCTCCCGTGAGTGTCTTTTAAGTCATGCAAGGTAAGATATGTAAAAAAAAATAACGTAATTTGTTGTATTGTTTATAAAAAAATTGCTTCCAGCAAAGAGGAGGTTTATTGCACGCATCTCGCCGCGTAAGCTGCTCGGCCATCGTTACGTTATTTAGGTGATCATAAGTTATTGTATCCAGAAAAATCAGGAACAAACATAGCACAGTTGCAGAGTAAACATATTTCATTGACATCAGTCAATTATGTTATCCAATCTTTGAATTTGCATTCCAAATTATATTAATTTTGTACAAATAAATAACACATATTGTACCACAATAATTGTATCATATTATTCTGTTTTATGTATTTCCTTTCGGATGTTACATGCTGAGTTCCATATTTTGTTTTAACTTTTTACGGATTTTTCTGGAACAATATTGAATTTGTATATAATACCTTGGTAGGGGTAGGTACTGATATCATTTTTACTCTAATTTCTTTACTTTTGACCATACATCAGTGAAACGGCAAATAATTTTCAACTATAGGCGCGACGAAATTTTGGTACTCGCTGGCATTCGAAGAGCGAACGTCGAGGTGTGAATACGTCAATTTGTTTCGTGATGGCGACGGGGGTATTAATTCTTAAATCGTGTAAAGATGACTAAAAATGTTACCTATTTACCTAAAAAAGAAAACATGTCAATGAATATAAATTATTATAACATCAGTGAAACGGCAAATAATTGTCAACTAGGTATAGGCGTGACGAAATTTTGAACTCGCTGGCATCGAAGAGCGAACGTCGAGGTGTGAATACGTAAATTTGTTTCCTGATGGCGACGGGGCTATTAGTTCTTAAACGTGTAATGACTAAAAACGTTACCTATTTACTTGAAAAAGAAAACATGTCAATTAATATGTTATTTTTATTGTTACTAATAGAACATAAACAAAAAATGAAATAGACGCGTCTTGGATTTATATGACAAATTATTTTTCGTTCGGCATGCGTCATTTGCACTCGCGACCCGCAATCAGCGAATCGCCTAGCCACGATCTTAGACCATAAGCTTTAACCGATTCATTGCTGGCCTACTAATTACTTATTAATTATCACATTTAAATATCATGTTAATTATATCTAATGGCCAACTAATGCAAACACGCCAGTCGCGGTGTCAGCACTAAATGAGTTGATGTCTTGATTCTGAAAATCATAAACGTTGAAAAAAAATAACTCAAACGAACAGTTGGAAGCAAATTGATAGGTTCATATCATAAATAAATCTAATTCAATAAGTCGGTGGTTGCGATCGTATCTTGATACATAGTTTCATCCTATTGACACCACATCCTGTACGGATCAATCCCATCCATACGTGCAACAGCAACTAATATCATCGATCATAGGCCAGTCAGTGCCTTATGATCTCCATCGACCATAACGCGAACTCCCGCCTGTTTTTTAATAAATAAGGTTCGATGATTCCACCAGCATGTAAACCGCACAAGCTAGTGTATTATTTTTATGTAAAGAAATCTGTTCTCTTCCAGATTGGACGCCATATGGGGCAATTTTGTTTATTAATAAACCCGTTAAGCCCAAAATAAGCGTCATCGCTTAAGTAAAACAATTATATCTTTGAATCGCTGTTCGATCGTCACTCTATTCATGTTTTGCCGGTCTTACTACCGATCAAGTGTCAAAAAGTATGCGCAGTATTACAGGTCGGTTTGATGAATAACCCTTTCGTATGTTCAATCTAAGCAAAAGATAAAACTCTTTTTTTCCGTTGTGGAATCTTGAAAACAGAGAGGCAATGGTATTTCATGCGAATCGAGTTGAAATATCACGAAATCGGTGATTTTGTGGTACCTAATTATAATAAAATACAAAATCTCGGTGGCTTTTTCATCTTTAGCGGGTGTAGTTATGTGCAATGGATAAAAATTCATCTCTTAAGTAAGACATTCTTTGTCCACTTCTCCTTGCATGTAGCGTGTATTTTAGTATAGATAAGTGATTGCACCCCTCACCCTACTATACCTTAGATCATACTTAAATCTTAGCAATACATAAATTTGCGTAGGTACATTGCGAACCTGCATGAACTTAATAAAACAATGCAAGGTCAGAGTGAAAATATATTGACGTGCTCTGACAAATTAGAAGAATTCAAAAATAAACTCGAACTTTGGCAGGAGTTAAGACAAGGATTTCTACAATTAATGTCAATACCAGACCACCATTGAAAACAAGCAATTAATTTTGGATCCATCTCAAAAACTTTTAACTTTGCTGCAAAAGAAATTTCATCAGTACTTTTATACAACCAATACGACTGGAGACGAAACCCTTTTGCAACCAATGCCGAAAATTCTATAGAAGCGCTTTTCCTATAAATTCGACAGGAATTTGTTGAATTAATAAACGACAGGGACGCTAAAACTGAACTTCGACGATGTTACATTGGCTATTTTCTAGATTTCGCAGTTCAGCTCCAATTTTCGAGTCAAAAAAAGTCGCCTGCGGTGCTATTTTACTACGCTAGTATTAATATTTTAAGACATGTGATTGTAGGATACAATATATTATTATTGTGTCAATGCTCGACTAACAATAATTATTCCTAACCAGACAACTAACCATAATTATATAAATCTAATATAACCATTCAAAATCGCTAAACATAAAATCAATACCATTAATTTTACCTTGCACACTATTTGAAAAACACTATTTTAGAGTATCACACTGTCTTTAACCTTAGCGATAGGTAGAGGAGGCCCGCCAAAGATCTTGGCCTGGGGTCCCCGTTCAGGATGTGGGGGTCCATGTTTTGGTGTATAAATTATTTTACGTGTGGTGTGCCGTGGAATTCTGGGAAGAGCTTTGGTGTGCCGTGGATGGGAAAAGGTTGCGGAGCACTGCCTTAGATTATACAATCAAAAGTTTATGGAAAACCTGAAACAGCTATTCATTCATTAACGACCAATAATTTTAATTATTTATAGGCGAAAGCCGAATGTGCCGCAAGAGTGGGCAAGCCAAACGTTATTAATTTAATTTACAAATTAATTATAGTGATTTAATAATAATATTCCAAATTCACGAAATATTGAAATCATCCATAGTAGTTTTCACTGGATATAGTAATTTTGAGTTTCGTTGTCTTATAGTCATTCCCACACCCCACAATACACTCTCCAATATCGAGTAGTATCGTGTAGTGAGTGTTCTATTTAATCATGTGGAATTTCGAAGTATGATAATGTATCAAAATATTGTTTATACTATTGATCGAGGTTATTTGATGAGATTTGAATATGTTTTGTGACCTTTGTTTCGCCTTCAAGCTAGGCAGGTGACAGTCACATAGGTTCGACTAGCTCAGATATGTGATCTGGGGGTCATCTATGTGAGGATCTTGGAGTACATAGTGGAAACACTCGATGATGGTGCTTCACGACAGTTATTTTAACGAATAAAACTCACGTTCAGTATAACGATATTTATTGTTAATGGCACTACTATTATTCCATGGTCAAGGTCACATATAATTTATAAATTGTATAATTGTTCCTAGAAAAACTTTAAAAAAAATATATAGTTTATATTTATAATTATAGGATATATTTAGTATTAAAGTCCAAATTTATTAATATATTCATTTATTTAATTTTTATTAACCTATAAAAGTCTTAATAATGTTTTAATAATATAGAGTCGCTAATTAGAAAGTTGGAGAACCGCACACATAATTATGATGTACTTGCGGCTTCTCATCAGGTTTGACCAGAAAAAGAAGAGATTCGCTGCGCGGATTAAAGTTTTACCTCTCAAACAGTTACATCTTGAATAAGAGAAGTTAACAGTTTACATACATGATGATTCCTTAGCTCATCGACTGGACTTGTAAGGATGTACGTTTACACTTTATGGTTATATCATCCAGTTTTGAGCTAAACGAACTATGATTTTTCATCTCTACTTATGTTCGGACATACTTGTCTAAATGATGGATACAAAGTTATAAAGGCTTAAGATTATCGTAGTCTATAAGTTAATATTATTATGTTCGCCTTATATCTATGTTTATATAAATCAATTATAGCATCACAAATAATTAATCTGCAAGGAAATTTTGATTAATTCTGTTTTAGTATTACGGTATTATCTCGCTCACTCGTATGGAATTTATCTATGGAAAATTGCCCACCTAGTGTGTGCTCTTTCCTTTCACTGCACCGTGTACTTCAAACAAAACGTGTGTGGAAAATTGGCCCGAGCGCTGGCTCTGTCTGACATACTGAGTTATATAGCAATTATAAGAAGGAGAGCTTGCACTATACTATTAAATTTACGTAAATTTGCATAATAATAAAATATGCTGCTTTTTACGCGATTCTATAATATAACAACTACATATTCTGATACGTCATTTTGATTATAATATAATGGCAATTATATAATTAATATTAATTTAATCGATTCTATACATTGAGTAATGGCATATTAAATTTGCTCTGTGATCCTTAGTTAACAATACAATTAAACATTTAAATACATAATATATTAATTCGTTATGCATACAAGTAATACCTATAAATTTATTTAATTAATCCTATATACTAAATCTATAAAACTTAGGTACGTGTAATTATATTCATGACCGCTTAGGTTCTTGGACTCTTGGCATCCACAGCCCGTCCTGAGTAGTTGCTAAACCGGTCAGTATAAATTGCGGGACTTACTCCTTGGTTCTTACTTTGGTTTTGTTATAGGTGGTTAACGTCATTTTATTTAGCGACAGGATTTATTATAAGGCTGAAATATGCAGTTATGTCGTCAAAATTTCACGTTCACGAACACCAACTGAAGGTTAGTGCTCTTGTGTTGTTACAGGCCTATGCACACTCTCCAACGACACTTTTGTCATTTTACTCTCACCTCGTTATTTAATAATGTCTGCAGATGCTAAAAAGCAAAGTGAAAAAAAATCAAATGGAATATTATAACACATAACAATTGATAATATTGATTTTTTTTTCTAGGTGTCCACCAAGGCATTTTTCACACAGCATCACGATACAGGCGACAGTCAACAATCCTCAGATGATGAAATCCAGGATAGAATGATGCAGTATTCAGAAGTCACGATAGATGAGAAAGACATTAAAAAAGAAATCTTAGAACGAGATACGCCGAAGGAACTTCGACTTATTCTAAGAAGAGTAATCCATTTCTCACGTAATTTAATTTGCTGCATTTGTAGCGCAGTTTTTGGTAGCAGAAGTGATCTAAAAACTCACATAATTGCTCACATGGAGGTAATTGATAATCAAAATCAAATCACAGTATTTTCTCAACTTAGTAATATTAAAGCAAATAAAAATACAAGTACAGGTGAAAAACCTTTTAAATGCAATGTATGTTCATACAGATGCTCGCAACTTGGTAATCTCAAAAGACATAAAATGACACATACTGGTGAAAAACCCTATAAATGCAATGTATGTTCATATAGATGCTCGCAACTTGGTCATTTCAAAACACATAAAATGACACATACTGGTGAAAAACCATATAAATGCAATGTATGTTCATATAGATGCTCGCGACGTGGTTATCTTAAAACACATAAAATTACACATACTGGTGAAAAACCTTATAAATGCAGTGTATGTTCATATAAATGCTTGCAACTTGGTAATCTGAAAAGACATAAAATGACACATACTGGTGAAAAACCTTATAACTGCAGTATATGTTCATATAGATGCTCGCTACTTGGTAATCTTAAGATACATTTAATGACACATGCTGGTGAAAAACCTCATAGATGCAGTGTATGTTCATATAGATGCTCGCGACTTGGTGATCTCAAAAGACATAAAATGACACATACTGGTGAAAAACCTTATAACTGCAGTATATGTTCATATAGATGCTCGCGACTTGGTAATCTTAATATACATTTAATGACACATGCTGGTGAAAAACCTCATAGATGCACTGTTTGTTTATATAGATGCTCGCGACTTGGTGATCTGAAAAAACATAAAATGACACATACTGGTGAAAAACCTTATAACTGCAGCGTATGTTCATATAGATGCTCGCTACTTAGTAATCTTAAGAAACATTTAATGACACATACTGGTGAAAAACCTTATAAATGCAATGTATGTTCATACAGATGCACGCAACTTGGCCTTCTCAAAGCACATAAAATGACACATACTGGTGGAAAACCTTATAAATGTAACGTATGTTCATATAGATGCTTGCGACTTGGTCATCTTAATGTACATAAAATGACACATACTGGTGAAAAACCCTTTAAATGCGATGTATGTTCATATAAATCCTCGACATCTAGTAACCTCAAAACACATAAAATGACACATACTGGTGAATAACCTTATAAATGCAATGTATGCTCATATAGATGCTCGAGACTTGGTGATCTTAAGATAGATAAAGTGACACATAAAAATTGTTTAAAAAGTTACGGGTTTATGTTAACCAATTTACGTGACCCCGCTTGCGGCTAGCTTATTAATGTAACCAAGCCCGCGCTATGAAAACTAGGGATGAACTGGGAGGATGGATCTCCCTTGTGGTAACACAACTTTTGATTATACGTAAATAAAACTCTTGGTTAGTGTGATACCAAATTTATTCAGGTTCAATGTTCACAGTGTCACAATCAAGTTATTTGTCATTGTTCAAACAATTAAAACTTATCAAGATGTCCGTGAACTATTTAGTTAATTATTATATAATCTTTATGAAACCTTTCAAAAAGTTTCAAAATGTTCACACTCAATCTGAGGAAAGTATACGCAAATGTTCGATAAATATTTTTTTTTTCGTAAAATATTCTCTTATACAATGTTACAATCGTATTATATTCACATAATATTAGGTTTGAAAAATAGTTTTTATTTTATAAACCGCTTATAAAAGGTTCATTTATATATATAAACTTATTTATTAAAAGTTAATAATGTTTACAAACTTATTCACTAATAGTTTATTTATATTAACAAACTTATTGACAGAAAGTTTGTTTATTATTTACAATTAAAGTTTCAAAATTTGTTATTATAACTATAAAATAGTTTTTCAAATTTATTATTATAACTATAAAATAGTTTCTAAAGTTTGTTATTATTATTACAAACTCGATTTATTAATTTGTTTTTATTTCAAAACAGACTCTGGCGTAATTTATTTCGATTACGTCATCCCGAAAAAACACCTAACGAAAAAGATGTTACTCCGCCGAGATACGTCACAGTCGACAGTTAACTGGTATCCGGTTTTTCCCGTTACTACTCGCCTCCTTTTGAAGGAGGACTTTTAAATTCGATTTCGCGTACGATTTGCGCCTCGACGATTTGGAGGTCTTACGATCAACGACTTGATGAACTGCTACATGGTAAACTGTTGCTTGTATGGAAGAAGGGTCACTTTTTATACCCTCGGAATCGAGATCCAGTAAGAAATAGTCCGAATGGGATAGCAAATCTGTCCCTTTCATCCAAAATTTAGTTTAGGCATATCTTTTATCTATGATACTTTTCTAATAGAAATAACTTTCAATAAAGTTGAGCTGAATTTATCATGTGTCGTCCGTGGTTATTTTTATAGCCTCCGGAACATGTCTCGTAAATACGCAGTTAGGAATGAGTCACAAAAATGTCCAATGAGCTATTACAATAAGTATTCGTGTGTGGAATAAGGGGGTGACAGTCCTTAATCAAAAACGATTAAATCAAGGCGTTACGCCTACCAAACTTTCCCATGATAAAGTTTCCACCACTCTAAATCGTTCCAGACCAATAAAAATTTATCTAACTTTAATAAAACTAGTTGGACCCAAAATAACTTTTTCATTTGATAACTTTCCTTAGTAGGTACGGTAATTATCACGTAATAACATTACAATGATACATCCAACATCCACAAATAAATATGTAAATGCTTCAATTTATCAAAGATATTAATCACGAGCAATCACTAATTTATGAATCTTTTAATAGTGTTTTAAAACTTTAAACTAAATACAATCTCTTATTTAATTTCTCCTCGCGACGTGAATCAGCTGTATCAAATATTCGCGTCGAATACTTTTCGTGATTTTCACGGTCACGCGATGTTTTTTACGTATAGAATTTTAACAATTTATTTCTTCATTCATTTGAAGTGCGATCAAGATTTACTGTTGCTTATGGATATAAATCCATCTAAGGCAAGGCCTCGAGATTCTCTACTAGTTATTTTTGCAATATTTAATGGATTTAGCGGATTTTTAGTACACAAAAAATCTACATTTTATAATTACGCGTACATAAGCATATGTACGAGTTTACAATATTTTTATAATAATAGCTTAGCTCACCTTAATCTAATTTAATTAATATAAAATTTCATTAGTCATAATTGTACAGTCCAGGAATTTATAAAAGTTAATATTTTTATTTTTATACATTTCCAATACACGTACGAAGCTTAATCAAGCATGTACTTAGCAAAGCTCATCTTAACAATTTTTCACATGTTTTATTTTCAAATTCCAATGGACATTAATCAATAGAAACAAGTTTATTCATATCTCAGAATGGCAGCGACAAAATCTATTGAATCGCGTGTATCAGAGTCTCTGATCACAGCGTTACAATTACGCATGAAAAGTCTCGATTTCTGAACTGAAATTTTTAAATAAAATTTTCATTACATTTATTAAAAAGTGTTAACAATAATACATTTATCTTCTATTACTAAACGATTATTCTTACTTACTACCTGTTTATGGTCTTTTGACCAATTATATTTATGCTTCTTCCATAGTATGTACTGAGAAGTCGTTTTTGACTTGCCAACAAGAACTATGGGACTTATATACATCTTATTAGTACTTTGTCGCGAGGTTGTCGCATGGCTTTTGAGTGGCAGAATTGACTACAAGGCTAGATTTGTATAGTTATGTCGTCAACCATACTCTTTTTCAAACACCAACTGAAGGTCGGAGTTTTGTTCGTGTCACTACTTCGAATAAATATTTTTTTAATTTGTACAAAACATATTTATTTTTTCTCCAAGAAATATAACCACTGGACGCCTTTTGCAATTTCCTCATGCGCCCCTCCATGCATTACACCCTAAAATCATACATGTTAATTTTAACAGTCCCTAAAACGGTATTTGAGTTTCATAGTCCTCTAAAATGAAAATCATTTGATTTTTAATATATTCTCTAAGTAAAATATGCAAAAAGTGAGTAAGGGATACTAAATATTATACTCTTTATAGTGTATAAATCAAATAATAAATACATAAAGTTCAAGCGCTTCCAATGCAATTCTTTTTCTCATTTTTCTCAGAACTGTCAAAAGTCGTTTTAGGGGCTTTTGAAATTAGACGCTTCAAATAATATATAACGAATAATTAACTATGTCTTTTATTCAACGAATAATTCACAAGATTTAAGAATATATCATTCTGATTATTGAACATATATTATTTTGAAAAAAACACTTTCTATATAATAACCAATTGAAAAAATCTTTTTTTGAAAAAATTAAGTCACCTCGACGGGGAATCGAACCCTGTATCTCCCGAGTATACGCCTCATCCGTCGCATTAAGCCATTATGCTACGGCGTGACATACTAATAGCGAACAAATTTTAACTATTGGTCAATTTCTATACCTACCCATCAGCGTTCCTTCCAAATCAGCTACTTTGGCAATCGATTTTTGTTTCTTAAATCAATGTAGGTATAGTACTATTACTTTTGATTACTAACCGACGTCGTGGAATTTCTCCAATATTTTTTAGATGTAGCTACTTGCACGTCTTGCTAATAATTTATAATTAACTATTTCTTTTATTCAACGAATAATTCACAAGATTTAAGAATATATCATTCTGATTATTGAACATATATTATTTTGAAAAAAAACACTTTCTGATAGAGTATCAGTATTTATAGTATATAGGGGTGACTTACTTTTTTCAAAAAAAGATTTTTTCTATTGGTTATTATATACTCTATCAGAAAGTGTTTTTTTTTCAAAATAATATATGTTTAATATAATAACGGGTGCGAAGCTTTTTTATGTACGCGTGCCAAATATAATTTTTAAATTATCAGACGTGCTGAGCATTTTTTCATGAGGTAAAATAGTTTTTTAAAATTCCATTAAAACAATGACGATGATTTATATACCACTCACAGAAAATATTTATAGCTTCACTAACTTAACTTCACTTTTTCAATTAGGTACGCCGAATATTTCCGTCCACCAATTTTGTAACTGTCTGCCAGAATTACTATTATTAGCTACACCAAGTTTTTGATTCATATTTGGTGCATTCATTTTATGTGTGTAGAAAAGAAAATGGTTAATAATGAATTAATTAATTTGGTTCTTATCGATCAAATTGACATGAGAATTGCTTTGGTCAGACGATATATTATTTCGTTATAGTGTTCTCGAGCATTGTAAATCGAAATCAAAATTAGAGGTTCGCGGCACGGCATCTCCTACCGTCTGATGAAGTAAGTGTGATAATATGATATGTGACGCATAAAGTCTAAGGACCAACCTTTGCAACTATATATTTAAATCAAACGTAATGCTTATTGTTGAACAGTAAAATTCTGTTTTTTTAATACAATGCGATCTGTCATTTATTAATATTATAGGAATTATTTTTCTTCAAACGCGTGCCATAGGTTCGCCACCTCTAATATATATCAACGCTAGTGCACAAAATCATCTCTTTTAATTACTGTCGCCATGCTGTGTGTACCCACTTCGATCCTGAGACATTTTAATTCTACAGACATTTAGGTATCTATTTAAAAAGTAAAGCAAATGGGAAAGGTTTTTTTTCGGACACATGCGGTGGGCAGAACTGCAATGTCAACTTGTGTGCAATGTTTTTGATGGCAATAAAAATCTCAATATACACAAAGATTGATCATTGCTTTTTTGAACCCGGACACTCCCAAATGCAGTGTGATTCAGTGCACGAGCAAATTGATAGAACGTCAAAGAATATCGATATATTTGACCCATCTGATTGGTACGCAGTGGTTCGGATGTCGTCAAAAGGTGGAAAGACAAGTACGCTATCAATGAACTTGACACAACGTTGCTATAGGATTTGTTTCCCGAATATCCATTTTTGTCGAAATCGACATTTTAATGCAGTTCAATTTCTTTTATCGAACTCTACCGAAATCATTTATAAAAAAGATATATTTTTATCTAGGAACAGAGATATTTTTTTAAAAAACCCGAATACGCCATGTTAAGTTACAATTACTCCGTGGTGTTCTCCCGAATATCCAACTATTCGTACCTGAATATCCAAGTTAATTTTGGTCGAAATATATCTCTGGCTGAGTGTTTATTTCCCGAATATGACTTAAATAATAATAATAAAATAATAATAATAAATAATAATAAAACCGCGCTCACGCCGTGCATCTCGCTCCCACATTCACGCTGTCTAGTTCTAAAACAATCACGCCCACTTTAATATGTTTCGGCCGTCCGGAGACTTCTTTCAAATTTCGTCTTATTGATATTGTTTTTAACGTTACTATTGTTTTAATAGTGAATTCATCAAATTTGAAGAGATCATTCATAGCTGATACATCACCAGTTCGCCCTGAACTTACAGTAGAGTTGTGGAAGTGACTATTTTACCCTAAATAACTGCATTTTGTTTTGATAAATGACACAAAATCCCAACGGTTATATGAATTCTACAGTATGACCCGGCAACTACTATGACGTAAAAAATAATTATTATTTCAAATTATTATTAATCAAACATTGTTTGTCTTTATTTTACTTTTAATCTAGGTATTTCTATGAAAATAAAGGCGATGCTATTATTTATTTTTGAATGCGCTGATAGTTAATTTAATTTAATATGTATGTTAGTAACTATTTATTTGGTGGATATTATATACTAAGAATATTGGTACCTACCTAATATTAGCAGCTAATGGTAATTAATTTATACATGCTATTATTTTGTGTTGTTATTCCTTACAATAGTAAACATATAATATTTATTTGGTGGTTTGTAATAAGTTTAATTGTCAATTATAGAAATATATAGATATAATTATATACAGATATATATAAATAGATTTTTTTTTTTTTTTGGAAAAAGTATTAATATAAAATTGTTAGCAAGTACGAGTAAGTACCATTATAAAATATTGGAGAAATGACCGTGACGGCGGTTAATAATTGAAGTAGTAGATACCTTATAATATATTTTCTCAGAAGTTATTTTAAAAAATTATGTAAGTATGTTCAATTATAAGAATGGTACATTCTTAAATCTTGTGAATTATTCGTTCAATAAAAAAATAGTTAATTACTTAAAAACTATTTTATTACTTAATCCGAAAAAAAACCGAAAAAGCGATTACCGCATGTTATTATTACATACGAACTTGGGTAATTACGATCATTAAGTACCTATTTAAATAGTAGAGGTAATTATTAACAATTATCGTGTAAATAAATATAACATTTGAGGCGCGTACTTTTTGACCACTCAGTAATCTGTGGGCCGTGCAGCAATACACTACGTTTTTAAATCCCGAACGTCCATGTTTTGTCCCGAATATCCATTATTCTGAGAGAGCGCTAAAAATTTCCCGAATATCCACAGTGAATACTTGTAAATAAAACGCATTTTCTGTGCATTTAATGAATTATACCAGTATATTACTCTTGGAATCTATTCTTAGATAATTTTGCAATCATACAGTATTGAAAGAATGATTGATACATCTACTGATATTAAAATATACGACAATGAAATTTGTTTTTCGTCTCCTGTAAAATTGACATTTGGTCTATTCGGGAAACAAATCCTATAGCGACGACAACGAACTTCATTGACTTAAAATCTATTGCCAAAAAAAAAAAAATTAAAAACAAAAAGATTCACTCGAATGAAGACCAAGTAAACTGGTCGAAAATTTCTTGGTTCCAATATAGAAAAAATAAACCTAATAATATATAATTCAATTATGAAAAATCTGAGGAATTTCGCAGTATACCGATACAGCGGCGCCTCAGTACAAGACAAAACCTATAATTCAATAAATTTTATACAGGCATATTATAATAAACCACAACCAATAGCCAAAGAAAAAATCTAGATTTAATGGTGCTTAACAGCAATACCACCAGTTTTACAATAATTTAACTATCAGTGGTGATATTCATGATTATGAATCGGATTGAAAATGATATTATATCTTAATATAATATTGACACCCCGGAAGTCCGGGTAGGGAGGGGAGTCGGGGCCACACAGCCCGATCCGACCTTCGCGCTCAAGTCTCCGGTCAACCGGGCGTCAATGACGCCCTGATTAGCGTGCTGTCGGTCGGCACGTGGGAGTCACATGACCAGCTTCCACCCTTCGACTAGCTCAGAATAGTTCAAGGCGGTCAATAGAAGCTGGGTTTTAGTTCGGTAGAGCACGTTCAGTGTACGGTAGGTCTTGACAGTTGGGGGTAAATGCAGGATTGACGGGATGATAAAAATGATGAACGCACCAATTAATCGACGCAAAGGTCAACAGTTTTTATTATTAACTAGGGTTCACAAAAAAAGTTACATACACAACACAATATCACTACACATTAATAATTTCGCCACAACCCTAAATTTGTTATTAATGAGCGCCGTGGGCTGCGGCAATTAAAAATTTAAGGATCGAATCCTTCCACGTTCGTAACACGTGAACGCTTAAATTATTTTTCACAATCGGCGAAAACCCTAGGAATGGTACGCGGGGACACACAGCCCATCCTA
Source organism: Rhyacophila brunnea (assembly GCF_057557595.1). NCBI lineage: Eukaryota > Metazoa > Arthropoda > Insecta > Trichoptera > Rhyacophilidae > Rhyacophila > Rhyacophila brunnea. The sequence continues at coordinate 35,009,037 of NW_028232785.1, forward strand.
TCCAACGGCCTCGGTTGTACTAACTTTCTTCTCCCTTTTTCGACTCCTCGTATCCTTAGATGGATTAGGCGGGAGTCTCGCACCTCTCTGATTGGCCGGTCAGATCAGGCGAAGAAACTTTATTCATCAATTTTAGGCGCATTTCCCAGAAGCGCCTTTCGCGGGTTAACCTAACCGCTTATGCGCCTACGGCTACCGACTGCATTTGGCAGGGGTAATAAAAAATCCTGGACTGAAAACTTCGCGAACACACTTTCTTTCACGAGGTTTTACATATAGTGGATTACAAACAAAAAATAATAAAATAGTACCTATTACATTTAAAAATATTTATCAGAAGAACACTTTCGCAAGGAAATTCCGCGATACATAATTCGAGATACTTGTTGACATAGGTACATAAATTTAATTTCACCTTTCACCAACAGTGTTACTAATTTTGAAATACCTACAATAATAGTTATCATTACTACAATTGATACAGAAGGGCCGTCGGCTTCAATTGAAAGTTATAAAAATTAACATGAGTAATCCACAACAAAAATTCACGGAAAGAATGTAATCTATAATAATCATTAAATTATTAGTTAGTTGCAAGAGATATCAAAACCAAATGTAAATAAAAACAATACCTCCCACGGGGGCAACATAATAAAACAATTCACTCGTAAATTTTTGCACCCCTGGATTACACCGGCTTCTCTTTACTTTCCCTTCTCAAGGAATATTATAAAAACAAAAAAAAACCCGCTTTCTCTTGCTTTAACCTTTCCCTTACCATGGTAAAAAAATTACGCCCGATCCCATGCCGTCCACTCAGTGTCCCGATGGAAATTTGGCATTTTAAGGCATTTTAAAAGCTAATTGATTGCTTCAAAAGGTAAAGTATGTTTTTAAATACTATTTAGTCATCGTTTAACATGTTATTCTGTGTATATCACATGCAATTATCTTATAATCGTGTATAATAATCGAACATCGATAAATGTACGTCATAACCAAACCACGGCATGTCTCGATCTGTTTTAAATGGAACAACCAACACACGCTGTCATTTCACGGAGAGTGGGGGTGGCTAATTCATCCGAAGCGAACGAGGGATGTTTTTAGGTAGCATAACATCTGCATGGACTTGCGTTATCACGTTTACCACATAAAATAATAGTTATAATTTTGCAATATCGATTCCCTGTATACATAATTTTAAAAATTGTGATCTTATTGTATCATGTTATTAGGTTTTATTAAAAATCGGATTTTAAAACACATTAAAAATATACTTACATAAGAATAATTAAACAACAAAAATACTCCGATCGTATAGTTTCCACTAAATATATTTTAATATTATGTTTATTATGTTGAAATAATACACATTAAAAAAATTAAATCACTACGTTACTTGAACCTATATGCACGTTTTAAGTCTATACCTCTTAGACTATAGATATATCACACCTACTTTTAGATAATTTCATAACAAGAGGTTTTATAGTCAATAATAAAATACATAAACATATATTTAATGTAATATTGTATCCCCAGAAAAATCTACTTTTATACATATGGATAATATGATAGGTACCGCAATTTAATACTTATATATTATAAACTTCTATTAAATTTTCATTATCCGAAATTTTATTGTCGTTCACTTCAAACTCAATATCAGAGTCATCACAAAACTCCTCTGCAGCCACCCTGATTTCTTCCTCTGTTAAATATCTTCTCGGCATGATTAAATATTTTCAAAAATATTTGTCAATTTGATAATCGACGTGTAGATGATGGGAGTACGCACAAATCTAACCGTTCGACTGCCTGCTGTGCACCCAAATAATAGTATGTTTTTTTAGGTCGCTCGAAGTTTTCAAATACACATGGCCCACAAACCGATGTAATTCTTACATACCTGGCAATAAGGGTTTGTATTCAAAATCCGGGTAAATTTATTTTTATTACGGGCGCAATAAAACTGAGCCTTTCCGGTCAGTATTTTGAAATAAACGGCATATAAAGCGAAGTTGACTTGCTAAAATGAACACTTATAACATTACATTAAGGGTTGCTTTGGCGTTTATCGTCAGATGCATTTGAAACATTTATAATTCAAGGTTCGATATATTGTAAGAGGCTACGGCTGAATGCATCCTTCACAGAATTATGTTGAACAAAGACATAAATTTCTATCTCTGACTAACAAATGACATTTTAAAATAGTGTCTCATGTTTACATTACTATTATGCGCGTTTCTCTAACATATATCTTTCTAGATAGCCCTGTCACTGTCTTATCAAAATATTGATTAGACTTTCGAAAAATGATTAATTTTACATATAAGACATTCAATTCAACTACCGACATATTTTTCTTTTTATGCCTAAATATTTTATCTACAAATAGCTAAAAGTAGACGTTTATATACATAATAATAAGTGGGGTATCTATGATTTAAGGTCATTTCTAAACTCCGAGACCATCGTGGCAACGGGAGTGTTAATAACGACCCAAGGTTTACCTAAGTATGGTTAAAAATGTTGTAAAAATTCAAATTTAAATTCCCGCGCTGTGTCCTTTAACTACGTAGTCATTACATTTTGTTTTGAATTATTATCAATCTTGCGTGATCAGCCTCTATCTCGCGTATCTGATAATTAGTATATTTATTCCGCTAACAAATAAAAGTAGAGATCATTCCACCTGATCGAGCAGCGACAGAGGGAAATCCGGCTGGGTGGACTACAAGAAACATTAATGTGGCATCCATAATGCCGGCGCTCCATTGGCACGCAAGTCAGACGATTTACAGTCTTCGGACTTTTTTTTCGCGTGGAGCACCCCAGGTCTGCGGACTTTTTAATCCGCAGACCAGGCTCGTTGGATTTCAAACATGTTTGATATTTTACTCGCCGAGCCGCTGAAATTCGTACGTTCACCACGCTTTACCGTCACATTATTTATATCTATGCCGACGGACGACAGCGCCATCATTATTTTACTGTCATTCAAAGTGTTCGGACATCTCACATCGATAGCAACAATGGTAGATCTACGAGTGCATTCGAAAAGTTTCTTGGAAGATTTTATTAGTTGTTTTAAAGACAACCCATCGTTGTGGAAGACGACCAGCCCACTATACAAGAATCGTGATGCCAAGTCCTTGGCGTATGCGGAACTTTTGGAGATTTTAATCAAGGTGGAGCCGCAGGCAAGGGTCGACGATGTTAAAAAGAAAATACAGACATTGAGGTCGGGTTACAGAAAGGAGAGAAATAAAGTAAGGACATCATATCGAAGCGGAGCCGGCACAGACGCAGTTTATCTACCCAAACTGTGGTACTATAAAAATTTGGAGTTCTTGAACGACCAAATGGAAGGTATGTAGGAATGCTTTAAAGCTATTTATTATACACGTGCAGATTATGAAATTGTCGTACCTAGCTCTGAAAGTGACATCGTATTAGATTAGCTACTATTAAGCAATTAAAACATACAGCTATGAATCATTTCTAGTCACAATAAAATTTCTTATTCTTTGCCGAGGTAGGTAATAAATAATAATAATATATAGGTACGAGGGAATGCTTTAAAGCTATTTATTATACACGTGCAGACTATGACATTGTCGTATCTCTAAAAGTGACATCGCATTAGATTAGCTACTATTAAGCAATTAAAACATACAGCTATGAATCATTTCTAGTCACAATAAAATTATTTATTCTTTGCTGAGGTAGGTAAGAAATAATAATATATAGGTACGATCATGGCGGTGGAAGCGCGGCTTATTGAGTCGTGGTCGGGTCCCAGGTTCAAATCCTGGGTCTGACAAGTACACATTGAATTTCAATTTGTGTATGAGTCAGAGTATGGACCTAATATGTTGAGCAAGTGGCTGACATCCATTTCTCGTAAAAACAAAATCTGTCAATACAAACCTCCACTCCGTGGAGGTCCATGTTACGATCGGACATGGTCGAAAGAAGAAGAAAAGAAATGATCATAAAATCAAAAATCGCTCGAGTTAGGTTCCTTCAGAGACAATCAATAAATCGTCAATCATCAATCAAAATTAATGGTACAGTTTGGTTATGAGGAATACAGCGGAAAACACATTTTGAAAATACCCGATATACTGGATTACACCAATTATACCAATATCAATATTAACCGTATGAAGGAATGGGTACTTAGGGGAGAGATAATAAAAAACAAGTTTGAGTATTATGTTGTATTTTAACAATTTACATTTTGTTTTACAGAATCGAGCTCAATATCCAGCATGGTGGACGATTTGGAAAACATGTCTCCTGATGAGAGTTACTCCAACTCGTTAAACAACGAAGATTGTATTGAGGTAAAACATTTTAACTAAATTGTTACATTGGTTTAATTTATCTATTGCTTATCATACTTTCTTGCCATGTGACAGCCCCGGTAGTATTAAAATATTTTTCGAAATCTCCTCGCGCTTTCTTAGCATTGGCAGTCGAGTTCCGATTAGTCGTTGCTTCCAAAGGCGCTAAGGTGTCCTGTGACCTCAGTCCGAGCTCTATTAAACCTGTCTCAGGATTTTCCCTATCAAGGTCATGAGAAGGAGTATAAGTATGTGTTGATTTGCGACGAAGAAAGTTGTGCAGCACACAGCAAGTTAATACAACTGTATTGATATTTTCAATTTTCATGTTTATTGGAGCTTGAAAAATGCGGAATCTAGCAGCTAAAATGCCAAAAACATTTTCTATAATTCGCCTGGCTCTGCATGTCCGATAATTATATATTCTTTTACTGTGTGTTAATTGCCTTTGTGAATACGGCTTTATGAAATCGTTACGTAATGCAAAAGCTTCATCGCCAATATAAACAAATGGCAGTGCATCAGAATTAGCAGTAGGTTTTTTTGGTGCAGGTATTTTTAATCTGCCTTCGTCTAAACGTTTGAAAAAATCAGATTTTCTCAGTACGCCTCCATCAGAAATACGTCCATTTGTTCCAACATCAACATAAATAAATTCATAATTAGCATTTGCAATCGCCATCAAAACAATGCTGTGGAAATGTTTGTAATTATAAAAGTGGGAGCCGGCGCCTGCAGGTGGCACGATTGCAATGTGTTTCCCATCAACTGCGCCCAGGCAATTTGGAAATTGCCATTTACTATTAAATTCTTCTGCAATCGTCTCCATTTCTTCGTGCGTATCAGGGAACTGCAACAAAAAATAATCAACATTTTATTTACAGATAGAATATTCGCCTTCAACATCCACGTTGTCGACTACTCCAAGGTCGAATCTCAATAGAGCACCAGAACCCCCATCGTTCAAACGAAAAAAATCGAATGATAGCGCCAACAAAGTGTTAGAATTAATCACCGACAAACTAAGCAAGACTGAAAATGAATTTGATGTTTTTGGCAAAATGATGGCCATGAAACTACGATCGATGTCACAGGGACAAAGATTGGAGATTGCTGGCCGAGAAGCTGATGCATGAAGTTGCCTTTATGGGACAAAGTGACAAAATAATGCCAGCAACTACTGTTCATACTCAACCAGTTTATCGTATATTAAGCAAAAATGTACAAAAGCCGGTATAATAAATTAATGTTTTTTGTATGAATAAATATCTTGTAAAAATATTTGTTTTTTTGTTTGTTTTTATGCCTATAAACCTTAGCTTAAGCGATACAACAAATGGTAAGTATTTGAGCTATGTTAGCAAACCTATATTATTATGTGGCCTCATTTAGAAATCAAATTCCATGCTTGCTTTTCGAAGAATATGACTAGTATTACAATACATTCAACAGGAATAATTAAGCAGCTTGCTTACAGCCTATATGGAGAGTCCTGGCTAGGTACAGCATTCTAATGGTCTATTGAATATTTAGCATGTCAACGATGGCCTTTTTTGTGACTATATATATACCTATCTCAAATGCATCTTGTCTGCCATTCTTATGATGTTGCCGTCTATGATTTATATAGGTAAAACAATCCACTAAACGTTCACTTTATAAGACCAACCAATGTCTACTTGTTAATGATATATTTGTAAATTTGCCCAACTTTATTAGATGACGTATAATATAATACACACCTTGAAATATTCTCCTTTCAAAACGTCAATGATGACTTGGCAAGTTTCGGGAATTATCTTGCCCAGAGTTTGTCTTCCAATCGCAGTTCTATAATTCAAGTCAGTGAATGTTCCGCCGGCAGCCAAAAATCACAGGGTTGCACATAATCTATCATGAGGAGAAATAGCTTCCCTCATCATAGTATTTTTTTTTTTTTTAAATGGGGAGACCAAATTATACAGTTCTGTGTATACATCCTCCGACATTCGCAAATAATTGCGGAAATCGCTCGGTTGCAAACGCAATTCTCGTATTAAATTTGTGTGGGATAATGTCGTTCGTTTCCTTATCCAATGTTTCACCCAGTATTTGTGTACCCTTTGCTTCGTTATTACATTATCTGCCACCCAATAACCCAAAAAACATAAAACGTCGGTATCATTTAACGCCATCACGATTTAACTGTCAGATATACGTATATTATCTATGCTGTCAAAGTCGACTGTTTTACTCGTCAAATTAATTATATACTCGTTTCGTTGAACGTCTGTTGGCCAGTAGCAGAACGTAGAAAAATCTGTAGACTTATTGTCGTCGGACTTTTGGCTCGCCAATGGAGCGCTGGCAATAAAGTTATAATTTGTCTCTGACACTGCCATACATTCGCATTTACCCCGTCAAAAAACCCGAAAGAAGCACCTGCATCGATATGAAGATCCGGTCAAAAGAGTCTCAAAAATTAGCCAAATATATGACAAATTGATGGCTTTCATTGTATCTTTTGATCCCCTACGTAAATAAATGTTACGTTTGTTCATTAACAACAGGTAAGTAGGGAGAATCAGCGGCGTTGGCTTTTTTGAAACTCTTTTGACCGGACCTTCCGTACCGATGGTGGGTGCTTTTTTCGGGATATTTTGACGGGGTACTTGGTGAATATTTGCGTTGGTTTGTGCGAGCGTTAAACCTTCGTATAAAAACGCTCTAAATAGGTAGGTAGGTATGCGAAAATAAGGAACATTTTTCAAAATTACGTTATAGAGAACAATATTTTATATATAAAATTGAGCTGTGTTAACTAAACGACATTTTTATAATTTGAGATAATTCCGACTCAAATTTTATCAATACAATAAGAAATACGAGTGAAAATGGCTTGGGTGGCTTTTAGTTACTCTTTGATTGTTCTTATAAGATTGTAATATATATCTATATTCAGTATTCCGTATTAACGCATAACCGAGAAAATTGAGATTAAAAAAAATACAAGGTTAGTTTAATATAATATTTAATATAAGAGATAACACGCTTCATGAATATTTATGATTGGTAAATTATGCCGAAAGGTAAGTTTTAAGTAGGAAAGGTGGCATTTTAATGAAAACCATTGACGTTTAATTTCAATCATTGAGAGCCGTTTATCGAGGCTAATTGACCGGGCCATTTGTTTGTGGAAGCGAAATGTTTTCGTGGGGCTCATAAACTGGATCCTGTTTTATTTATTATACATTTAATTAAATGAATACAAAATAAAGACGGAATACCGACTATGGATATATTATATTATCTTATAAAAACAATCACTAATCAAAGAGTAAATAAAAGCCATTCGAGCCATTTTCACTCGTATTTCTTATTTTATTGATTAAATTTAAGTCGGAATTATCTGAAATAATAACAATATCGTTTAGTTAACACGGCTAAATTTTATATAAAAACTATTGTTATCTATAACGTTATTTTGAAAAATGTTCCTTATTTTTGCATACATACCTACCTATTTAGAGCGTTTTTATACGAAAGTTTAAGCACGTGTGTCTTTGTATCAAATTTAACTTTATAATTATTAAAATTTTATGAAATGCATTGACGAACTCTAATATGCTATACTGATTTTTGAAAACGGCGTATTTTATTAGATACTCGTACCTAATTGAAAATGTTTGAATTTTATTCATTGTAAAAGATTTTTATATTTGTACTTATTGTCTACGCTTATAATAGCGATTTAGCCATATAATACCAATTTTTTCAATGATTGTCTATGCTCAAAAGGTGTCGCTTAGATGCTTTCAAGTATTGTAAAAAATCTGCCGTTTCTCTGCGGTGTACTCTCGGTAAATTGAGCCCGATTTGCATTAAATGTCATTTGCCTTTCTGATTATTGTTTGCTTAGATAGAACCAACGAACGGGTTAGCTGTCAAACCGAGCTGATACTGCGCATGCTTTTTGACATTTATGAACAGTATTTAGACAGGCAACCATGAATAGAGTAATGATCGCTCACCGATTCCAAATTGTCAAAATAATCTTTGACTTATGCGATGACGCTCATTTTTGACTATACGGATTGGTTAATAGACAAAATTGGCGTACATGGAGTCCAATCTAGGTGAGACCCTACAGACTCAATTACATCAAATAAATGCACTGCTTTTTTGCGATTCACATTCTGGTGAAATCATCGAACTTAATTTATTAAAAAATGAAGCATAAATGAAGCACGTTACATATATCATACAACAAGTACGTATATACAATGCAGTCTGCATGATGTGGTAGATATCTACGATCGGAGAATACTGTCATTTTATTCAAAATAAATTAAAATGCAACCCTTTTCTCCCATAAAAAATACGTATTTTTTCCAAAATGGCCCTCCAATACTATTTGTATGTGTTGCGAACACGCAACATGGTTAAATTATCATAAATCAAAGTTCAACAAATGAATGATCAATGTAAGATAGTTCCCTAGTAACAATCAGTGATGGTCCAATCAGGGCTCGAAATAGACCGGGGCGCTGTTCTGGTTCATAAAATTCTAAAAGATACCGTTCCGGCTCGTGGTTTCATTAAAAATTGCGTTCCATTTCGTGTTATTGAGATAGTATTGCATGTATTTAGTTTTTAAAGTTCCTTGTTAAAATTTTATATTAACGAAGTTACGTTTGGCCGGGCGCGCAAGAATAAAATCTATGTATAGGTTTATCATAAATTATTTCTTCCCAACCAAAGTTAACGACACCAGTGCCATGTAGTAAGGTAGCCGCCGACAGCCAAAGAGTGCCAAATGTAAAATACATTGGAAGTTCCGTTCAAATTTTCGTAGGTAAGTACTGAATATTGTAATAACACTATTATAAGGTAAATTGTGAAGTAAGTAGCTTCTTTAAGGATAAATTTGCTACGTACTTTAACAATCAATCGTTTTAAGAATTCAGTGATAACTAATTAGAACTGATTAAATAATATTAAAATGTCATTACTACATTTTAGGTTATTGTACACGTACCTAAAATGGAAGTGATTCACGCTGAAATTTTGTTGTTAAGATCTGGTTACCGGACGGATCCATTCAAAATGACAGACGAGGCGTTTGTGAAACGATTCCGGTTATCGAAACCATTGGCAGGTCATTTCCAGGCTGGAAAATCTAATGGCAACCCGCTAGTTGGGGTTGATCATGTCATGTGAGCATAATCAAAAATATAATGCAAACTCTTACACGATCATAAATGTCCATTCAGTATTTCTGTTGCATTATTGGATACCGTTCGAAGCACTATACCTCCTTTGAAGATAATGTTGCGTTTTGCTTCTTGTTTGCGTACTGCTTCATTTTGCCCTTCAGGTGTTGAGTCTTCACGATTGAATAGGCACGTCAATGCGGTTTAATTTTGTCGCTGCGCTAATGGAAACACCCTTAAGCCCGCTCCGGGTCAGGCGAGTAGTTAAGTCGAGTGGCGAATAATTTAGTAACTAAACGTGTACGAACAGACAAATTAAGTCGGGTATTTTAGTAAAATCATTTAGTCTAGTCAATCTATCTTGTTGTAATTTTTCAGTCGAGTAGCGAATCCTACCACCTCTCACTAAATACCAAACAAGTGATGATATCGAATCGAACTCTATGCATACAACATTTGTGTGGAATCATGGGAAAATACGACCAAAATCGATTTATTGTTCGCAAACGGTTACTAATGAATAATAGGTATCGGTTACTACGCTATAATAAACCGACCTTATTCTACTGAACTCTTACTGTGTAAATGTCTAAAATATTAATATGAACATCTCACGAATTATATAAATGCGGAAGAATATCAATTTTTCTTAATCCTAAAATTATTAAAATGTTCATAGGTAACGCAATAATATTATGTAGAGAACATACCATAGGTACGGAATATAATAAATGACATCGTTTTTAGGCTAGGTCCTCCTGGACAGTTATTACAATGACAAATCGTGAGAAGTGATTTAACGTTTCCGACCAAACCACTTCTGACGGTCAGAAAATGTTTTGAAGTTAGCTAGCACAGTGAACTAAACGTTAAATCTAAAACTATTCCGGTTTGCTTATAACGCATGCGCAGTGCGCCAGTTTTGACCTGTCAAACCCTTTAGCTGGAACGCCTGAATTTATGTTGTCGTGTAGCATGGTAGATAATTTAGTAGAATTTGAGGCTTACAACATTAATCTGTTACAAAAAGTTTTGAAAATAGAATAATTGGTCTATTCTCACCCCATTTCACGTATTTAACGACTGCAAGTAGTTTTTATAGACAATAGGCTTACCGTAAAACCCCCTAACTTCGCCAAGTGTCCCTAACTTCACCTAAATCAATTAAACACTAGAAACTCATGTTTTTACTATCGCAACACTTTAAGCCACTAAGGCAATTTTAAAGATAATATTCGTCCTGGCAATACACAATTTTCAAACCGCCATTATCTTCGCCGTGTTTGTGTTAGTAACGTTTATTCGAGTCAGGTGTGAAGAGTTTTTTTCGGAATACCTCTGAACTCTTGCTGATTTCTACGGATTTGGTAGAGGTAAGTTCTTCATATTTTTACTATAATATAGTGATGTAGTCTGCTTGCCAAATGTAATGTGAGATCTCCTATATTTATAACAAAACATCAATTATTTGAGTATGCAATGACAGGCTATGTTTTGTGAACTACTTGTTCCTATACTTCGTCTGGCGTTAGGGTTGTCACAAAAAAAATGCTTTTCTCGAAATATTTATCGTATTTGTTTTATAATATATTTTTCTCTATTGTTTTAGGTATTTGTCATAAAATGGAAAACGAAAAACAAAAAAAAATCAAAAAACCGCTTTTCAAAAAGAAGAGGAATTATACAACGCAACACAGCAAAGAAATGTTGGAAATTGCTTTAGATAATATCAGAGAGAAAAAAATTACTTCGTATGAAGCGGAAAAACAATTCGGCATACCCAGGAGGACATTACTGGACAAGTTGAATGGAAAGCACTCCAGAAATGTTGGGTGCCCTACGCGTCTGACGGCAGAGGAAGAATCCAAAATAGTGAAAGTGCTTGTGGCTGCTGGAGATTTTGGCAGTCCTTTAACCGTTTTAGATTTGAGACTCGTCGTTTATAGATATCTTCTTGGGAATGGCCGCGAATCTTTGTTCCAAGGAAAGATTCCAGGAATAAAATGGGCACACAATTTTATTAAACGACACAGGGATACATTAACGACGCGAGCCACGCAAAATATTAAACGGTCGCGTGCTGAGAAGACATGCAGTGAAATGTCAATTTATTTTGATAATTTGAAAGTGTCTTTAGATAAAATCCCACCTGAAAACATATTAAATTATGATGAGACGAATCTCACCGATAATCCAGGTGCATCGAAATGTTTATTCAGGCGTGGGATTAAATACCCAGAGAGAGTGCTAAACTACACGAAAGGTTCAATATCGGTAATGTTCGCTATTTCTGCAGACGGCGTTTCATTACCCCCATATGTTGTGTATAAGGCGGAATGTCTGTGGGATCAGTGGTGTATCAACGGGCCCAAAGGTGCAAGATTTAATCGAACAAAATCAGGGTGGTTCGATACTGCCATCTTTGAGGATTGGTTTAGATCAATAGTTCTTCCTTGGGCGAGAAAAAAATCTGGTCCCAAACTATTGATCGGCGATAATCTCGCATCTCACGTCAATACGCACATAATTGATGCATGCGAACATAACGAAATTAGATTTGTTTTCCTTCCGCCAAATTCGACACACATCACTCAACCACTTGACGTCTGCTTTTTTGGGCCGATGAAAAAACAGTGGCGAAGAATATTACTAGAATATAAAACTAAAAATCCATCGGAAAGTTCAATGAACAAATCTCACTTCCCTGTGTTATTAAAGGAGTTGATAGAAGTTTCTAAAAAAAGGGAAAATATTATCAGTGCTTTTTCCAGTACTGGAATTTGCCCATTTCGCCCTGAAAAGGTTTTGAAAAAACTGCCGACTCACACGGAACGAACTTCTTTTGGAGTTGATACAGCTCTGTTAGACTATTTAAAAGAAAATCGATCTCCAAATCCAATGAAGAAGGTACGCAATAAAAAATTAAATGTAGAACCTGGGACCTCCATATGCTCCGACGATTTTGGTTGGCACACCGTGCAACCAAATAGTCGTATAGAAAAAAACACATTGACACTACGAAGAGAACCTACAATCATTGCACCTAATTTACCTATTGAAAAATGTCAACCTGGTCCTTCCTCAGCATCTAGTCAGTGGTGTCCAAGCGAAAAGGACAGTAGTGTAATTATCACTTCGAACTCTTTAATATCTGTTGCAAATCCTGCACAAGAAGACAACGGCAACTCATCAGAAAATGGGTGCAAAGATGGACATAACACTGAAACTGTTGAGAAAATTGAAGTGCAAATCGAGGCCTTTATTTTTGTGAAATTTTTTTCAGAAAAACGTTGTAAGTAAATTTTCTATTGGTCAAGTACAAGACATTTTAAGTGAGAACTGTTTCCGGACCAAATTTTTAAGGCACAAAGGCAAAGGACAGTTTTCGTGGCCTAACGTAGCGGATATTTCAGATGTTTATATCACGAATGTTGAAAAAGTGTTAAAAATACCAAAAAATGGCCGACGAGGTGTGTTAGTATTTAGTGGTTTAGATTTTGAGAAATATTGCATTTTTTAAATTTTCTTCCTAGTATAAGTAGGTATCATAATAATTTATGTATCTGACATTCTTAATTATAAATATTATATCAGTGTTCTAATTTATTGTGTTTATATGTTTTTCTCAATCCGTTGTCATATAGGTATAAGAATAAGATAATGTTAATTTCTGTTTTCTTGTATTTTTATGACTTTAACTAAAAGCCATATACTTACCTATTATTTGACTATATTTATGTAGTATTTTTTCTCGTGTTAATTGTGTGTTTTTATTTCTATCGATTTTAGAACACTATATTGTTTTGTTTTGCCATTTATTTTTGTCATAACTGTTTTACAATTTTTTCTTATTTTATTATGCATTTGTATTATTTTATGTTCAATTGTATTTCTATCGCTTTTAAACTTAAATCATTCAACTGTATTTTTTTGACATATATGTTATGATAAGTTTTACTATTCTCTCTTATGTGCTCGTGTTATTTTGTGTTCTTTTGTATTTCTACAATATATTGTATTTTTTAATCATACCTATGTTTTCATACATTTTACCATTCTCTCTTATATGCTCGTGTGATTTTGTGTTCTTTTGTATTTCTATCGTTTTTAAACTTAATCCATTCTACTGTTTTTTTATGATACCTATGTTTTCATATATTATACCTATTATTGTATGTGTGTATGTGTATTGTATTATTTTGTATTTCGGTCAAACTGTATTTTCTGTAAACTATTTTATAAAAATAAATTATACTACCGACTGTGTAATTATGATAGGTGTGTTTTTTTTTTAATTTTTATGGTTTTTAGAAAGAAAAACTACTCATCACTTTGAATCACCAGTTAAGATTTTTTCTCATATTTCCTTTACTAAAAATTAACTATCTAAATCAACACATAAAAATGGTACTATAATGCTTTGGGTTTTGGCAGCCCTAGCGTCAATTGGTAGGTTGTATGAAACAGTCATTGAAGTGATTCCTATCTTCGCCAACGTAGATATTTCTTCGAAATATGTCAAATTGTCTCTAGCATAAGACCTAAATTTGCTTAACGTCATTTTTTAATAGATTTCGTGAGTATCCATAGACAATAATTTAGTGCTGGACCTCCTAAAACCCATTAGGCGAAGTTAGGGAATCATGCCGTATTTTCGTCTATATACAAAATAGTGATTTATTATATTATTTAGTATAAAATGGGCGTTACTTCAATATAAATAAAAATAAACACTATCATTGCGCATTATATAACGTCTATAAGACTTCAAATTGGTAAATATTTTGGTGGCAAAACGACTTTCTGTGAAAAAAACGGGTGAAGTTAAGGGGTTTTAATAAAAACATCGCGTCTCGCTTAGGGCCGTTTGTGTCGGTGTTCGGTGTTGCGCTCGTATATAATAAACGGGCTTTTGTACTTTGTTTATGAACGCCCCAGAGCTAATGAGTTAACGCATAATTTCGTGTTATAAATTAAGTAAACATACAACTGGCTGCGGTAATTAAAACAAGTGCTTCGGCGGCTTGAGAATGTAGCGGCCGACGGAAAAGTGTACTGGACACGCGTTGACTCATTATCTCTGAGGCGTTCATAAACATAATACAAAAGCCTCCTTATTATATACGAGCGCGACACCGAACACCGACACAAACGGCCCTAAGCGAGACGCGATGTTTTTATTTTATGCTAGCTACTTTTTGACAGGTCGTGAATATCGGTTAAACTCAAAATGAGACTGCGCGGTGTAGTTTGTTTTTTTTTCAGCATGTTTGCCTCTATTGCGCAGGTGCAGATATCGACCAACTTCCATCTGTCAAGTGAAAATTCAGAAGCGAACTTGTTTGATTCATTCAAGCAATCTTGCAACTTGCACGATAATACATGTTTACACGTGCATTTTCTTTTTATGGCCGCGATAATACGTACTATCAGCAGTAGGTAAATCAATGTTTGTGTAAACGGGGTATAAAGCTAATTGTTATTAATAGTAAAAAAAACTAACCTCAAAATAATTGCAAATGGGATCGTCACTATTCTCTTGCTTTACATAAGTGCGGGCGTCAGGATTATTTGGATCTTTTATCGTCGGTGCGTCAATCCAAGGTTTATCATCTGCATTATACTGGTCTCCATCACAATATTCTCGCTTTCCATCCATGTTTGCGGGGATACATAAGACATACACCTTCGTATCAACCTTTTCCAAACCATAGATACTTTCGCGCAGTGCTGCCATCTTTTTCTCACAGAAATTTCTGCATTTTTTATTATTGTGCCCGTTACCATCTCTGATGAAAATGTACAAATGGGTTTTTTTGTTTTTCGCACAAACAAACTGGGCTTTTGAAAAATTCCGAGGGCATGGCTCACTTCCGACCAAAAATCCTCGCTGGCGAATTCAATGAAATCCATTTAAAATTAAAGTCAAGGACTTTTTTTATCTCTTTCGAGACAGTATTCTCTCGGCTTGCACAAATAATATTCTTTACAACTTTCTAAATTACGAGTATCTACCTACAAAAATATTGTGACTGGCCTTGCATGCCTAGTCCTAAATCGAAGTATATGCGCTAATGAAAGTTACTAGTGGTCAAAAATGATTGCTTATTGATTCAATACCTACTGCGGCAAATCTAGGTACCAACTTTATTTTTTTCTGAAATCTGTAAATTCTTAGACCCGTACTTTAATTATATCAGTGACAAAAACATGGCAACATAATGCTAGGGAATATTGGCAGCCCTCTTGGAAGTAGAGCCTAGCTGTCACCTTTGTCGCTTCAAAACATGGATGTAAAGCGAGAATTTGAAGATCAACCTGGCGGAGATGGGCAGACTTGGTATGATGTACCAATTATTAATCGAGGAAGCCCAGAACCCCGGATTTACATAAAGCAAGAGAATGCCGAAGATACCAGTTTAAATTTTGAGGTTAGTTGTAACAATCAGTTTCCTGCGAGTCCATCGTTTTACAAATCGTTTATGTTTCATACTAGAGAGGAGTTTAGCTTTATGGTGTGCTATTTTCAAACATGCAAGCGTATTTTGTTATAAAAAGATTAAGAGTAATCAATATTTCCACAATGACTAAAGTACGTAGATACGTATTACAAGTTATATCGTACAAAAATGTACAAATGTTTAGTAAGCAAATAAATTGGCAAACATATTGGTCAATTTGTAGTTTTTTCGACAGAATATCTTCACATATTTTCAATATCAGCTGAGTTCACTCAGGTCTTTTTAAACTTCTATTCTATTTTCACGCAAGTCAGACGTTTTACGCTGCCACCACCAGTGACACTTTGTTTGCCCCCCCCCCCCCCCCGCGCCGTTCGACTATTACTAGGAAGTGTTAAAGCCAGTCGGTGGGGCGCTCCTGCGCTTGGCATTGACCTTCAGACATCTTTTGCATGCAACAACGTAACTTTGCTTAATTTAAGTTCCAAGCCAGACTAGTCTGGAATTCAAACATGTCTGTTATTTAACACGTCGAGTTGCCAGAATTTTTTCGTTAACCATTAGGTGAGATTGATGAAAACGTGTAATGATTCTAAATTAATTCATCACTTTGCATTTGTATTCTTAAAATTTATAAACGACAACAGTAAATTATTGTTCTCCTCAGTTTATCTATTATGTTACCTATTTAAATCTACCTAAAAATACCTGAAAATTTCACGAATATCTGAAGACATTACGGTATTATTAGGTAGGTACTTATGTATAATCAGGGCTTTTTTTAAAAAAAAAAAGGTGCCGGAACTCACTTCATGTCAAGTGTTTTACTAAATAAAATTATATTCAAATGTCACTTAAATGAAATTTAAAGGAGCTATGCCACGAAGCGAACAAAAAAAGGTTGATTTTTACGATAATTTTTTATTTTAGTCAAAACAAAGCTACAGAAACAATAAAATACATACATTATATTTGAAATATATTGTACAAATAAGACTAAATAAGACTAAATTTAAAATATAATTGTAAATACATATGTAATGTATTTATTTATGAACTTGGATAAAAGTTTAGAGTGATTTCCAAAGTTTTTTCCAATTCTCGTCTGATACATCATCTCGATTCCTTTTCTTAGTGTTAGAGTCTAAGGCCGAATGTCTTCCTTTAAGTAACCACCTATCAACATATTTTGAAGGATCGAAAAGTGTCAAGGGTGGTCCCACGAGTTTGATGAACAAGAGTGCCGAAACTGTTGAATGATTGATTTTCCTTAGCTACTTTATATGCAGTTCGAAATATGTTTGCTGTTATTACTTTTTCGCGAGATAACGATTTTAAAAAAGTATTTTCAATCTGCTTTTTTTTGGCTTCAGAAATGATTTTTAACGCTGCTTTGTGTGCAATAGATCCTCTGTGATCGAAAATTTTTTTTCGAAGTGACCCCAATTGTAGCTTCCTCTCTTTCCCAGAATACGTGATTTCATTATTGGCCCATTCTTTGGATATTTTTCCAAAGTTCCAACGTTTCTGCAAATTGTGCAGCCAAGTTTCATTTTGTGTACGTTCAACCATTTGTTTTTTGAGCAAAAATCGTTTTTTTGATCTAATGACCAGCAGTCTGGCCAATCGTTTTGAGTTCGACCTTGATCCCCGAGATCAGCTCGAGATGATTCAGGAACATCTACATGTACCGATATTTCCATATCTTCTGACATCGTTTCTGTTACTGTTTTGAGCTTTTTATTTGCGGAATCGGCGCCGCTGCCGGTGGTTGAGAAGTAACAGGAAATTTTTTTCATATTTAAACTTGGGGTTGCACTAAATAATATATAAAATAGTTGCACAACACGTAATCGTAACACAAACTGACTAAACAAACGTAAATAACAATATACGCAGATGCCGCCATGCGATAAACGTCAAGCTGTCAAAATCATAATACGCAAAGACATACGTATGAAGCTAGTTACATACGCAGGTTTGCTATTTAAACTATACGGTTACTTCACTAACACTAACACGCCAACATTCAAAATGGCTTCCACCTGTACCTTATTTTATCATTTTAACGAACTATTATTGTAATTACTTAAGCGCAAATATTTTTTCGTTTAATTGATTTTGAAATAAAACCGTGAAAAAAGGTGCCGGAACGCCGTTCCACCGCGTTAAATGGAAAAAAAAGCCCTGTGTATAATTATCTTTTCGAACTGGACTTTTTAGTCGTCCATTGTTCGGCTGACTTTCACTAGCAGGGCGGCTTATAAAATGAAGATTTTTGAGTTGTCAATGGAACGCCTGCCTTAGATTATCGAATTGCAGACTTATTATGTATTGTTTCCCTTAGTGTCCTCCAACTTGTATAAAACCTGAGACTGACCTTCGGCTAGTGGACATGAAGCGTGAGTTTATTGAAGACACGTTGCAACCATTATATGATGAAGATTCTCAACCTGGGTGCTCGTATTCAGAGGAAACCCCGAGAAATCAGGTAGGTAGTTAGGTAAAATTTTATCTTGCTGTAGTCATCAGCTATCCAAGCTTATCTTCCAAACTTTAGTGCATTTCCATATCCTAGGTCATCTGTATATATTTGTGAAGATTGATTATCTTTCTCATCTTGGTACATTTCAGTTAGTCTAAATGCCTACAGTATTACGTATCTGTATCTCCCAGTCAAGAAATGTTCTAAGAAAGCCATCGTAGTGTGTTCTTTTTAAATAAAAAATGTTACATTTCACTAACTTGTATGTATCTTTTATGTCATTAGCAAAAATATATGTAGCAATCATACCAGTCTACATTAAATGAGTGACACATTTTATAAAATAGAGTGTTAATATTCGTCGGCATTTCCTCAATCTTAACTAGATCAGTACTTAGGATATGTTGTAATTGCGATCTACATACTGCATTTGTATAAATTAGCCTAACAGAAAAAAATCGCTTTTTTAAAAACAGTACATGTTTAAACACGCGCGTTAACATGATCTTACTCCCTACTTCATTTATCATTTGTCAATTTATGGCTACGGCCGTATGTTGTAGCTTAACCACTGGGAAATGCTAATAGAAATGGCGTATTTCAAATAAATACTACCTTATTCTTAGGTCAATAATTATTATAAAACAATCATTATTCGTAGGATGTTTTATCACATTTGAATGGACAAAGACATAAATTATAATCAGTACTTTAGAATTATCTTCAAATATGTTAATCTTGCCCATTTTTTCAATAATAAAATGCCTAATTCTTGTTAAATTTTGGATCACAGAGATTATAAAATATAATTTTTATCGTAAATAAATGTTTCACTAAATAATGTTAATATTAATTTTACTAATGGTTTTGTAAATGCGTCTAAAAATAAATAAATATAAAAAATTCTTAACATCACTGCATATGGATGTACTTATGACTATATTCTAAAACATTAGATCGAGAGGTTTAAAAGAATACTATTTTATGTATTAAAAATACTTTTTGCAGTCATAAAATGTTTAAAATAAATGTAATGGATAAGGCTATACAATTTTATAATTGGATTATCTACAACATTTAAGGAAAGTTCAAGCTAATGCTTTGAAAATACCATAATCCTCCATTTTGACTACGTTGGGCATGTGAGCCATTATTGTTATTAAAGATAATAATAAATAATTATGTTCATTTTGTAGAATTCTACTCAATTTGCTGCCGCCCACAATACGTGTGATGATCTTTTGACCGGTATGAATTTGGATACAGCTATGAAATCGAACGATTCCAGCAAACATGCGTCAGTATTCAAAGAAAGTCAAGATACGATGATTCAGTATTCCGATGTAACAATAGATGAACAAAACATCAAAGAATAATCGCAATTGCCTAATCTGGTTTTCGAAAGACATAAAAAATCACAAATTGGGGAAAAATCACACGCGTGCGATGTTTGTCTATTACCATTCACACGAATCGCCAATCTAAAGAAACATAAAATGACACATAGTGGTGAAAAACCATTTCAGTGCGACGAATGCTTGACAAAATTCACACAACGCTGCTCTCTCAAGAAACATAAAATGATACACACCGGTGAAAAACCATACGAATGCAATCTTTGCTCATATAAATGTTCAGATAGCGACGTTCTCGAAAGACATAAAAGAAAACATACTGGTGAAAAGCCATATGAATGCGATGTTTGTCAACTGACATTCTCACAGATCGCTAATCTTAGGACACATAAAATGAGACATACTGGTGAAAAACCATACCAATGCGAAGAATGCTCGGCAAAATTCTTGCACCGTTGCTCCCTAAAAAGGCACAAAATAACACATACTGGTGAAAAACCTTATAAATGCGATGTTTGCTCTTTTAAGTGCACGCGGCTTAGTAATCTTAAAATACATAAAAATACACATACGGGTTAAAAAACATTTTAAATGTATGTTTGCTCATAAAGAATAATGTGACAGTCATTTTATAACCACATAAGGTGCCACACTACTGGGGGTCTGGGGGGATTTTTCCGTTCGTTAAATATTTGTGTTTTTAAATTACGTTTGTTTGATAAAAGAATGTTACATTCTTAAATCTTGTGAATTATCTGTTGAAAAAACATAGTTATTTCATTTATTAGCAAATTCAAACACGTATAACAAAAATCTTGGACCAATCCTGACATCGGTTAGTAATAAAGATATTTTTTTTTTCAATACAAAAGCCGATTGCCAATATTTAAGAACGCAATTTAGACTATTTACTATACGCAACTATTCTATTCCTGATTTAAAATAATAAAACGCATTTTTTTCCCTTTTTATTACACTTTTTTATTTAATAAATTTGACTGGTTTCACCCGCCTCGAAGGGAGATTTTTAACTGAATAATAAAACAAATATTTACCACAGCAAAATCATAAAGGCGACACAAATAATCAACTACTACATCACATTATCCATCCAATTGTGCTTTGTCACTAACAATTAAATTTGATATAGATCCTGTCCTGGGTGCCCGCGTCAGGATATGGGGGCCATACTGCTGGGTGTCCATTTATTTTCAAAAAGATTCATTCTATTGGTTATATATTTCTCAGAAGTGTTTTATAATTATGTAGAGGTATTTATATTATATAATAATATAAGCACATCTATTATTTGTATGATATTCGGTAGACAATAAAACTAATTGCAATAAGAATGACTCAACTTCTGAAAAATATCCTAGAAAACGTAACATGGGTCTAACTTCTTGGGGAATCCCATTCGTCCACCAATTAAATATTGTGTTTTTTATGGGTTGACGGTTAAAGATGACATTTATCTGGTGTCTTTTGATAATATATCTAATGTTAATCAACCTACCCGTGACATATTATGTCTCTGTTAAAAATTTAAATTCTCGAGATTCGGGATGGAAAATCTCGAAAATTTTTCGGAAATTCGCGTACGGGAAATACTGAAACCCAATTCTAGGCATAACCAATCGTGGGTCTGTAGAGTTGCCACATGTCTATCTGATTTTTTAAATAGTTAAGCAAACAGGAAACACTTTTTTTTCGGACATATGCGGTGGGCAGAACCTCAGTGTCAACGTGTGTGCAATATTTTTGATAGGTAGCAATAAAAAATCTCAATATACCAATGATTGATCATTGTTTTTTTGAACCCGGACACTCCCTATTGGAGTGTTATTCAGTGCACGCGTAAATTGAGAGAACGTCAAAGAGTATATCGATATCTTTGACCCATCTGGTTGGTACGCAGTGGTTCGGATGTCATCAAAAGGTGAAAAGTACGCTGTCAATGAACTTGACACAACGGACTTCATTGACTTCAAATATACCTATTGCTAAAGAAATTATTAAAAACAAAAAGATTGACTCGAATGGAGATTAGGTAAACTGGTTGAAAATTTTTTGGTTCCAATATAGAAAAGATGAACCAAATAATATATACTTCAAATATGAAAAATCTGAGGAATTTAGCAGTATACCGATACAGCGGCGCCTCAGTACAAGACAGAAGCCAATTGAATTAAATTTTATCCAGGAATATTATAAAAAACCACAACCAAACCACAGCCAAAGAAAAAAATTAAGATTTAAGGCGCTTAACAGCAATACCACCAGTTTTATAATATTTTAACTATCGGTGGTGATATTCGTGATAATGAATCGGTATCTTAATACAATATTATTGAGTGTTTGTATCTTAAAGATGCCCACACCCGCTCTGATCGGCAACAGCGCCTTCGTACACTATACTAACATTTTATTTTTATGATTCAATTTATTATTTTCTCTTATGTGATTATTTGTATTAAATTTATTATCAAGTAAATTGTATGTACCTACCATTATTTATCATCAACCTGAAATGATGATTGTACCTTTTTATGATTTCTTCCATATATGTAATGTTAACATAATATTGTGATTGTATTGAATTGTTTCGCTGTAAATTAAAATGAATGTTTTTCCATCTAAATAAAGTTTTCATTAATCTGTATGAACCAAAATTCCATATGTATTATAATAAAATTATTTCGAACAGGTCAATTTTTGATCATCAATTGACTATCATTTTTTGATGACTAAAAATTTGTTTGCAACACGTAGACGTAAATAGAACGACTTACTTTTTATAACCAGATTTTAACCAGTGTTTAACAGAGAAATGACTACAGGTTAAAACAATCAAAATAACACCTTTCTACGATTCTTAGTTTTGCTAAAAACCCTTGTTAAAACAAAAAAAAAGTTTGTTTTGCCTCTCCTGAAAAAATTGACTTTTTGTTGTAGGTTTTTGTGTTAATAAGGGGACGATGTGATGATTTTAATTAGTGCAGTAATTAAACACACTATTTAACTGGTATTATGGTTATATTTCTTATACAGGCTAATTATTTTTATAAATGTGAGACATTGTTTAAATTCTTAATTGTAAATCATTATAAATAGGGATGTAGGTAGGAACTTATATTTAATTATAATATTTTATGATTATTTGAATTTATATAAAAAAAAGACATTGTGGACATAACAAATCTAAATTCAAGACGTACACAACATGAGATTTCTAATATCACAAATATTAGGTACCCTCACAAGAGAGAAGAAGAGAATAGGTACCTACCTTTATAAAATAAAAATAGTAAAAACATACTTACTTAGACCCTAAGTACAATTTTATCCAGAGAAATAAAATTTAAAAAAACAAAAAACATATCACGTCACCGAAAATATCTACTATTTGGGGAGCTCATTGATTAGTCGTGTACCACTCGCTAATATTGTCAGATCGCTTAAATAAAGCTATGAACTAACTACTCCCACGATGGCCGCATGTCTTAAGCATCGGCTTATAACGTTGTGGGTTCTAGGTTCAAATCCTGGGTCTGGCATGTACATATATTGTGTATCAATATGTTTAACATTGGGTGATCCAGATAAATGGACCTATCAAATGAGGAGCACCCCCAAATTAATCATTTCATTTTACACTCCCGTAGTGTCATGAAAACTATGTCTAAAACGATCAGGAGTGATGTAAGAATTATTATTAGGAAACTCTTGGTTAATTGCAAAAGGAAAAAAAGAAGACGTAATTATCTAAAAAGAGAGTCGATACATTATTTAAACTCGCATGCCGTGCGCGCGTTGCCGCCATGACAGGTACATCACTGAGAAGTCTCCTATTTTCAACGAGAGTGACTTTCTGTAATCGTCAATTTCTTCTTGTCGGATTTTATAGTAGGTCGATTACTATTCTCTTGGAAACTAGGAAAAATAATAATATAATTTCCCGCCCTGTCAATGTGTTTTGATATTTTTCTAAGATTTGTTCAAATGTTTAATATAAATATAAATATTTAAAAACACAACTTGACAATTTTTAAGAGTACCATTACGCTCGTAAAACAATACAAGGCAATGGAAAGCGAAGGTTGTTTATCTCTATTTAAATCTATCTGGTTTTTGCTATTCTATTAAATGTATAAATGCACATCGATAATTGTTGACCAAACTGTGGTGTCGCAAAAAAAATATTCGGAGAAGGTGAGGGGGGAGGGGGTAAGGGGTTTTAACAAGTCAGTGAGTTTATTTTAACTTTATTGTCGATTTCTGCAAGTGAAAGATGTTCGTGGTTTTACACCAGTCTAATGGCCAGGCAAGTGGCTGACCCATTTCTCGTAAAAAACGAAATCTGTCAACACAAACCTTAACTCTGTGGAGGCCCATATGATTCTATCAGGATCGGACATGGTCGAAAAAAAGAAGAAAAAATGTAGAAACTCACATTGCATTGAATGGTTTTTCATCGATCTGCGTAATTTTTGATGTATTTTAAGATATTAATTATGTTGAAGAAACACCGTCGCATTGCTGTCGTTTTTAACCAGTACGTGGAATTTTATGATTTTTGAGATCACAACTTTGTGTGAATTTTTGAAAACAAATCGCATAGATGTGGTTTTACATCAGTATGTGTCATTTTATCTCTTTAGAGTGGACTATTTGCGATGAACTTTTTAAAACATACATATCACTGATGCAATTTTTTAACAGTATGTGTCAATTGATGTTTATTAAAATTACCCATTTGCAGAAATTTTTTAAAACACACATCGCATTGATGTGGTTTTTCACCAGTATGTGTCATTTTATGTATTTTTAGAGTACTATTTGCGATGAAATTTTTTGAACACACATCGCACTGATGTGGTTTTTCACCAGTATGTGCCATTTTATGTATTTTTAGATGACTATTTCTTGTGAACTTTTTAGAACACACATCGCATTGATGTGGTTTTTCACCAGTATGTATCATTTTATGAGATTTGAGATCACTATTTTTGATGAACTTTTTAGAACACACATCGCATTGATGTGGTTTTTCACCAGTATGTGTCATTTTATGTATTTTTAAATGACCAATTTGAAGAAATTTTTTAAAACACACATCGCATTGCTGTCGTTTTTCACCAGTATGTCTCATTTTATGTATTTTTAAATCACCAATATGCAGACATTTTTTAAAACACACATCGCATTGATGTGGTTTTTCACCCGTATGTGTCATTTGATGTAATTTGAGTACACTATTTGTGGTGAACTTTTTAGAACACACTTTGCATTGATGTGGTTTTTCACCGGTATGTGTCATTTTATGAAATTTGAGTCCACTATTAGTGATGAATTTTTTAGAACATACATCGCATTGATGTGGTTTTTCACCGGTATGTGTCTTGTTATGAATTTTAAGATTACTATTCTTAACAAACTTTTTAGAACACACATCACATTGATGTGGGTTTTCACTTGTATGTGTCATTTTATGTGTTTTTAAATTACCAATTTGCTGAAATTTTTTAAAACACACATCGCGTGTAGTATGTGTTATGTACGAATTAAGATGCTGAGACTTCGTGCATGAAACGTAGTGATGATTTAGATGTTTTGCAGTTTCAAACACTCCACAACAATTATTACAAATAAAGTTACGTGGAAAATATGTAACTCTTCTCAACTTAATTCGAACCACCTTTGGCAAGTATAATTTCTGAAATTCATCTTTGATGTTCTGTTCATCGATGGTTATTTCCGAATGCTGCATCATCATTTTTCTGTTTTTATTGATTGCGTGTGCTATTTTGTTGTTACTCGGGTCATTATCCACCGTATCTTTATTAACGATATCCAATGGTTTACTCTTACGTACTGCAAAACATGTTTGGGTAGAAATCTACAAAAAGAATAGGAATGTTAAAATATTCAAAGCAATACTATCAATAAAATATACTTATGTTCCAGTGTTCCCTAATATAACAGTGATACTATGTCGTTTGTAAAGTGTTTTTCTTTTATTAATATAAGACGTTCACAACATGACTTTTAGAAGAAAATAATGATTAAAAAAGAGTATTATATAATTATATATTTATAAAAAAGGAAAAGATCAGCAATAAACAGTAGAATTAGTGGACAGTAAGAAATTTATATAACAAGGAATCACTGAGTGAGCTAAGCAGACCCTATTTTAAGAATTTATAAAACAATGCCCCCTTATACTCATCCTGACGCAGGTAAAATATGTCAATATCAGAAGTGATTTGGTTGTACAAACTTATTGCCATCCCAATTGCCATTACCAATGGCAGGTTAGTTGTGCACCCTGGGAGAACAAAAAATGTATGCCCTCGATTCTTAAGACAATTAACTGACACACAAATGAATCCCACGAAGAATGGCAGTTTTCATTTACGCCGCGTGTAAGTCGGAAAAAAATATGTAGCTAAATAAAGCTCTATTCTAAACTTTAAGCTTCAGTATGTAAGCATACCTAATGATTAGTATATGTATAGTCTGGCAAATCTTCATGAATAGGACCGCGCTTGAAGAACGCTTATAATTTATTCAATTTACTCAGAAAAGCTGTAGTAGAATTACGCAACTTACAATTGCATTTTTTCGCAAAATTGCGAAAGCGATTTGACTTATTTTTGCTTAACGGGTTTGTTAATGAGGAAAATTGCCCACACGGAAAAAGACTCATCCAGAAGACTCCCTAGAGTTCATTACATCTACAAATATTTACCGTTTCATGCGGTTTACACGCTGGTGGCATCGACGCACATTTCTTCAAAAATGGGGCCAAAGCTCACGTTAAGGTCGATGGAAATCCTTTTCAAACCATGATTTATATTTGGATTTAAATATTATGGATTTATTTGAAAGTACAGTGATTTCTTTTCAACAGGATGTGCCATCCAGCAATCGCAACCATCGTTTTATTTAAATTAAGTATTGGCGTTCACTTGATTTTGAGAAATGGACCTATCAATTGGCATACAGGCCTGTGCAATGTGATATCTCTGGATTACTTACTGT
Organism: Rhyacophila brunnea; assembly: GCF_057557595.1. Taxonomy (NCBI): domain Eukaryota; kingdom Metazoa; phylum Arthropoda; class Insecta; order Trichoptera; family Rhyacophilidae; genus Rhyacophila; species Rhyacophila brunnea. The sequence goes on from NW_028232785.1 coordinate 35,035,932, forward strand.
GAGGCTTCGTGAAGTCACTGGTATATGCTGATAAAGCAGCAGTATTTAAGGTATTAGAAGCCAACATTTCACGTACTATACGACCGGCAGTGCTTTAATAAAAGTTGTCCAAATTGGGCGCCCAGAATTTGCTTAGTTGAGAATACTAAGGCCACATACCCGAAATCATTTTCAAATGTTAATGTTATGTAGGGGTCGAATTTTCGAAAAAAAAATATTTAAATTTAACTTGTAATCTTTTTTACAATTTAAAGTTTCATCGGACTTTAAAAAAAACATTTGTAATTAAACATACCTGGTCTAATGGCTTGTATTGTAGATTAGAGCAGCAAGGTTGGGTTAATTCATCATCAATATGGTGGATTGCATTCTCAACAAATTCTTCTTTGATGATAACTCCCTCATTATTATACTCATACTTAATATTCATCATATCGTTTTCACCCTTCTAAAAATAACAACATTGTTTATATTATGTAACAGTATCATCATTACAATAAGTCAGAAAGGGTCTCCCAGAACTCTTTCTTTAATAATTGGTCGCCTATTGACACGACCACAAAAATGCGCGCCTTCAGCGAGATTTTTTGCGACGATTTTATGACTCATAACTATTTTAATCCGATCGAGAATGTCGTTTTCACGTTGGAATACGTGGCCTACCTCGAGACCTGACTTACAGCCACTCAGAGTGAACTATTGATGATTTCTTTCAGGTAGACCAAATGGTCTTATAAGAAATATGTAAGTAAATAAAAAGTCTAGAAATTGAGTTTAAAAATGAACAATTCTATGTGAACACCTTAGGCGATATCATAAGCTAAATGCTGTAAACTAAAGCTAATTTATAACTATAATCTTCTTTGCACTATATAAAATAATTTTGCGTAGGTACGTGATATTTTGAATTCTTGCGAGAAAATAAAATCAATAACGTAATCAATCTATTTCGGGCAATTTAAAATCTTTAGTAGAATGATGACATTTATATAGCATTTGATTGGCCGAATTGGCAATCAATTGGCGAGCAGTATAAAATTAAACGTAAATGTCGTCATAAATCTGGAGTGTGATTCGCCAGAAATGTTGTCATTTTTTCCATCACATTCTTGCTTTACATCCATGTTAAGTGTAAATATGGCAGGAACAACGTGACAGACAGGATACATTCAGGTTAATGTTAGAAGAGTGTTGCCACAATACTGAAAAGTGTTTACCGTCGAAACTAATATCAACTAATAATAGATACAAACACTAACTTGACACGGTGACACACTTCAATAATAATTAGGTATTGTCAGGTTGTTGTCAAAAAAAACAATGGAACGAAAATGAACATGAGCATTTCCTCAATCATAACGAGATCAGCGCATTTCGGTATTCAAATGGCAAAATGGCCCATCTGCATTTTTTCTATTTTCAAGTTTTCTTCTACAGATGTTAAATACAATATTAATCATCAACGCGGCAAAAGAACATATCTGCCAGTGCAATACAAACAAAATGCTACCCGTATTTTGAGCCAAGCACACGGACATTGCGTGTTATTTGCACCATGCACGGATAGACAAGGCAAAGTCACTCTACGCCTACAGGCCCTCAGCCTCCACTTAATCATCTACCCTTCACATCGGGAAGTTGTAACCAATGCGTTAACCACGTATTTTCTTTCTTGCAGAAAGAGACGGGAGGGTTTTCCCTCTTTGGCAGAACCCCCTCCCGATGTCCCTCCGGACCTCTATAAAAGAGTATAATCTCTTCAAACAAATCAGTTCCGTCCAAGCAATATTCTCCGGAGGACGTGCGAGACTTCTTGGTCTACTACGCACTCTTCGTTAACAATTTTAATATCCGCGAATAAAATCATTACGAGATTTACTTTACGATAATCAGTTCAGTTCCGACTGCAGTCCCGGTCGGATCCTGCCATCACAACGTTCTCCGTAACCCACGAAGGGTTTCGATAATCATAGTACTACGTACCCGCGAGTTATTTTTAACGGGATTTCCGCCCGCGCTAAATCAGTGTCACATGTGGATGACATCACGCTTACAACAGTATTGCGAAACTCGTACTGAATGTTATAAAAATGACAATTATATACGGACGTAAAATAATTACGTGTGCGATCTTTCAAATCTAATTGAAACATTTACCTCTCAAATTAAATAGTGTTTTAAGATTAAGTTTTAATAATAACTTAATAAAAGACTATTTTATAAATCATAACTAGGTATGTGCTTAATTAACTAAGATTTTAAATAAATAATTAAATAAATAAATACTAAGTTTCTAATTATAACCTATCAACTGAAAACATAACTAAAACACTATAATTATTATATACAAAAAAAAAACATTTACTATAAATAAATTAGTTCCCATAAATATATTAAATATAAATTTTATTATTTTTATACTATAAACTTTATCCTGTGACCTTGACCTCTGTAGAGGGATGTGCTATAGACAATACTTTACAAATATTTTAAAGCGAGTTTTTATTAATGAAGTGTCTGTAGTGGAGCACCGTCAACGAGTGTGTCCACCCCCTGCTTCATTTCTTCACTGGGTGGAATCCCTCTCACGATACTGAGCTAGTTGAATATCAGGGACCACCGATTGGTGATACTTCTGAGGTACTGGATCCTGCCTCTTGACGCGAGGTTTGCTATCAACCATTGGCGGTCACACCTGAGAGAGGGGTGACACCGCCTTAACTGAACGGTTTTCCATTTTCACGGTCTGTCAGAATTACTACTACTAGCTCAACAAAGTTTTTGTTTCTTATTTAGTACAGGCATTTTTGTTAGTACGAATTAAATTGTTTGTTACTGTATTACTTAGCTTGGTTCTTTACACACAAAATTACCCCAGAAATGCTTCGATCAGATGAGGCATTCTCTCGCTACAGTGAACTCAAGCATTTTAAATCGATCAAAATCAGAAGTTCGCGGACCGGCTTCCTCCGCAGCCTGATGAGGTTAGTACATCACGATTGTCATTTATTTTTCTTTCGTAAACCGTTTATAAACGATTGCTTTAGTTGATTTCGAGCCTCCTTCAAGGTCGTGCGATTTGATATAACTGGATTATTTCATGTAAAATTTCGTGGAGTCACTGGTTTATGCTGATAAAACCATTGGAAGTCAATATTGTTCGCGATATACGACTAGCAGTGCTCGAATAAGTGACATCTAAATTTGGTGACCAGAATTTTCTTCGTTAAGCGGTGACCATATAAATTTTAATACCATTTAGATATCGATCTTTCGAATATAAAAAAAGTTTAAAAGTTGTGTTACTAGTGAACCTGTTAATGAACGTACCTGATCTGCTGGACTGTATTGTGGATCAGAGGAGCCTTGTTGAGGATTCTCATTATTGATTTGGCGAATTGCATCGTCAACAAATACTTGTTTGATGATGACACGCTCATTATCATTCTCCGACCTTATATTGATCAGGCTGTCTTCACACTCCTGAAAATAGCAACAAGATTAATAATATTATATAACAGTATCACCATTGGGATCAGCCAGAGTCAATCCATTTCTGGATAAGACCTGCCACATCTGCATTCTCTGCTTTCAGTGACCACCAATGTACGACTGCATTTGGCAAGTGAATGTATACTTACCGAAAAACATTCCAGCTAACTGCAGCACATTGCGTACTTTAATCTTCCTTTTGTAAACATATCGCACATTAAGATCTATATGGTCGTAACTGCAAATAACATGATCTTGTGTAATTTGAGTTTGAATGTAAAATAATTAACTACAATTTAATAAATTGAAATAGACTGCAAAAAATTGTACCATGTAAGAATAATTTTGTGTACTTTACCCTACTATAGTTCATAAATATAAAAATATTTTTTTTTAAATTATATTGTAGATTTTTGCAGTTGCGGCCATATAGTTGACGACCGAGAATTGACGAACAAACTTGCATATGCGGCTTCATGGTTTTAATAGAAAAAAACCAAATGCTCCTTTTCATATAAAATTTTATTAAAATTAGTGTTTTATATAAAAATTCTTTTATTATAGAAATAAAAAATCAATAAAAATAATATAAAACAGAGAAATAAAATAGAACAATAAAAATATCTTAATGATCAGTAAAATTCGAAATATATTTTATTTCAAAGTCGGACAATTAAAAAAAATTGTGTGTGTAATAATGAACGCACGTTAGAAGTTATACTTCTTTCTCGTAACAAAACAAAAACAAAACTTGTGATAACCTAGATTCTTCGACTAGCTCTTAATTATCTTGTTATATTAGACACGTAAGAAAATGGGCCGCCTATTGAAGCGCCGTTGGTTTATTTCTATATATTTTAACTTATATTACTAAATTATGTAATTATTACTAGTTTTTTTTATTTCCAAAGTACCAATTGTCACTCTGACGTTTAATAGTTAGGTATTTTAGGTAATTAATTGCTGTTCGGTTATCAGGAATACAGCGGAAAACAAATTTTGAAAATACCCGGTATACTGGATTATTTGTTAGTTCGGGTTAGTTTAGGTTAGATTAGGTTGACAACCGAACAGTAGCCATTAATTTGTTACAAAAAGTTTTGAAAATAGAATTGGTCTATCCTCACTCCATTTCACGTAGATATTGCTTCCGTTTAGGGTATTTTATGGCTGCAAGTAGTTTTTTATTACCTACCTAAACAGGGCTCACGGGCGATTAATTATATTTACAAATAATCACATTAATTATTGCTTTACATTCGAATGATTGTGATGTATAAATCATCATATTTAAATATACTTACGTGATTTAACACAAGATTTATATACCTAATCAATACTGTCTCAAAATATCTGTTTTAGCAATCGCCAATAGCTCGAATCTACTCCGCAATCAATTAATGAAAGAAGTTTGACTGAATTATATTACCTATAATACCTGGTTCCTTATGAAGTTTCAAAGATGCATTATAAATTCAAACCTTCAATATAAGACGGCATCAAGGTAAGAAAACGGCACATATACCTCAAACAATTGAACGTACCTGATGCATTGTCCTGTAATCTGAATATGAACAACCCGGTTGAGGGTATTCATTATCATATAATGGGTGTGGTATATCTTCAATGACCTCGCGCTTGACGAGAGCTGGTTGATTATCAGATGTTTTATCAGAGAGTTCCGATATAAGGTACTGATAGAAGCATTATTACATTTTGTTAACACAGTAAAACCAGTAAAGTTTCAGTTCACTAAACGTCCATACAACGATGTATAATAATTATATTTAACATAGATTAGTAGATAACCTAACTTATATCACACGTATGTATCATAGCTGTCAAATTGTATAAACATGTAATTATTTGAAACAAAGTTTAATATCACCTTATGTTCCTACATAGTATGTAAAAAAGCCACAGTTTACAATATTAAACTAATCATTGTTATTCTCAATCTAAAGTGATTGTAAAGGAATTTAGTTTCCAAAAACTAACCTCGAAATTGCAACTTGAAACGTCCGCATTCTCTTGCGTTACATGAAAGCGATGGTCCAGTTTGTTTGGATGGCTAGTCAGCGTGTCAGACAAAGACTTGCCTTCTATATCAGAGTGTTCTCTAGCACATTCTTGCTGTATATCCATGTTAAGGGTATATATTGCAGAAGCCACGTGTTACGTGACGGACAGGATCCATTTGTTAATGTTAGAAAAGTGTTGCCACAATACTAAAACTATTTTCTGTCGAAACTAATATAATAGGTCATTACCGACTCAAGTAGAAAGCCGTTAATTCACAACGACTGATCCTATTTTTTCCGCCGTTATTGTCTATGGATGACCTTTTTTTGTTCTTTAAAGTAGGTACTTATACTGACGCGTCTGTCGTGTTCACACAGGGAAAGTTTGATTTGAATAGTTACGTGATAAACAATACACTATCATTAATACACCTACAAATGTAATGCATAGATCAATGCTACATATTTTTTGGAAATTGATATTACCACCGGTTCTTTTGTGAAGGACTAGTCTGATTTTGACATCTAATGAATTACGGGAATGTATATTATTTATACCTGATTTATTAATATTGAAAGGAGTTTTACCTACCATTAAAACTCTTATTATTCTTGTTGACTCTGAAGTCCCTTGAGATGTTGATCGTATTTTTGCCTTGTGTTCTTCTGCGCTGGCCCCTTTTTACCCCCTTTTCTTCTCGATTATTTACCTCTCGGGTTGTTCATCTTGTTTTTTACCGGCTGGCAGGACTGACGCTTGTATCGCGGCGTGCTTTGTCTTTGGTATTCAATTTGATATGTCTCAAGGAAACCAGGTAGGTGTTCTCTGGACTTCAGAGTCAACAAGAATAATAAGAGTTTTAATGGTAGGTAAAACTCCTTTCATTATTCGCTATTGACTCTGAAGTCCCTTGAGATATCTGTTTGTTATCACCTGGTAAAACAAGATAGATCCTGCAAGATAAGGTGGATGAACCTAACATGAGAATTAGGTATAACATCTCCTTGCTTTTAGGCTCAGTGTACCGGGCTGAATAGAGAGGTCAACATATTTTGTTCCCCCGCTGTAGAAGTCTGTGTGTCTATCGGTCTCTGGTAAAATGTCTTAAAAGTAGCTTCTTGGCGCCAATTACCTCTCTGCAGGATGTCATCTATGGGGTAGTTCTCTAACCAATTTAGAGAGGCGACTGCTGATCGAGTACTGCCTGGTGATTCCTGTACCCCTGCATCAGCGAGTACTGACTTCACCCAATTTCCAATGACTGCTCGAGTCGCAGGTTTTGGGGGGCCTCTTGACGAGATAAATAATGCCGGAATATTACCACCCTCTTCTCTTCTCTCATTGGAAACGCAGATAAGTTTTCGTAGCCAAAAAACTGGATCGATGTTTTGGCAACTGGAAGCGCTTAATTTCCATCCAGATTGGCGGTGCCTTGATGTGTCCGTCTTGGAACCAAACACTGGCCATAGAATTTTATGGTCGCCATTATCGACTAGGCCATTTTCCGCTATACTGAGTAGGGTAAGGTCATGAACCCGTCGTCCCGATGCGAGTAATAATAGTATAGCTGTTCTGCGTGAAACCTCATATAGGTTGTATACTAGTGGTGTTGTTTTCTTGAGGTAGTCCACGATTATTCTAGGATCCCAAATCGGTGGTTTTGTAGGTCTAGTCTTGCGGGTGGATATGGCTTTTAACATATGACGCACTACTATGTTACTGCTGATGTCTTTACTGATCATAGGTTTGCAAAAGGTAGCTATGGCTGACTTATGTACAAGAATAGTGTTATATGAAAGACCTTCCTTATTGTATAAGTGACTCAGGTATCTAGCCACTTCAATCGGCTCGGGGGTATTATAGCTTATCGTGTTAGCCATGCACCATGTCTTCCATTTGTCCCATGCCGGTCTATAAGTCTTCAAAGTGGATGGTCGCCAGCCAGAAGTGAGAAGTGATCTGTCCTCTACCGACCAGCTAGAAACTAACTCTGCCCACCCAAAATTATCCATAACTGGAGTGATAGGTCCCGGACTTGTGGAGGTGGATGGTTTGTCACTGTATCCACTAGAAATGACTCCAAGTGCGGGATCGGGTAGGGAGGTTCCAGTGATCTCTGCTGTAGGTCTGCGCTCCAAAAACACTTCTTCCACCATGGGGCCACTAGTAAATATTTTCCCCTTGCCATGTTCAGGTGTGCCAATACTTGTGGAATTAGATTCGGTGGCGGGAATATCCAGGCTAGTTTGAAGTCCCACTGTCGACTGAAGGCATCGTGGAACAGTGCAAGAGCATCGTTCGGATTTCGTGAGACATAGTTTGCGACAACATGGGCTGTGTTGGACGCGAACAGGTCTACGTCTGGGAGTCCCCATCTTTGAAATAGGGGAGCTGTAGCCGCCATAACTAGGTGCCATTCTGGGATAATTTTGCTGCGTGAGAGATGGTCTGCCACGCAGTTGTATTTTCCTGGAAGGTATTGTGCAGTCAATGATATACTGGCCTGGTTGGCGATTTCCAGGATCTGTCGGCAAAGACTTAGTAGGCTTGCGGACTTTGTGCCCCCTTCGTTGTTGATGTAGGCCACCACTGTTTTGTTGTCTGTTTGTAGGAGTAATTCTGATCCCCTGAGCGTTTGTTCCCGGAGTTGTATGGCTGAAAGTACCGCAAACAGCTCTTTTCGGTTGGAGTGCCACGTGGATTGGCGTTTTGTCCATGTACCTGATAGGTGGTACTCGTCTAACTGCGCTCCCCAGCCTGAATCGGCTGCGTCTGTGGTGAGGAAGTGATTGTAGGTTGCCCTGTGAATCTTTCCTGAGGAGCCCACCGCTCGAATCCACCACATGATGTCCTCTCGAGCTTGTGGAGGAATCGATGCTGATTTGTGAGGGTGACTCCTCGATAATTGAGCGCTCGTACGTTGTAGACGTCGGCAATGCAACCTCCCCTGTGGAGTGACGAAGGTTGCAAAGTTGAGTCGCCCGAGGAGGCGTTGGGCCTGCCTGAGCGACCAACTGCCTTTTTGGATCTGCAATTGCAGGTGGTGACGAAGTGATGTGCACTTCTCTGTTGATAGATATTTCCGATTGTTGTGAGTATCCCACGTGATACCCAAGAACTCCCGCTGTTGGCTTGGAATCAGACAAGATTTTTTCTTGTTGATTATCCAGCCTAGAGCTTGCATGAAATCTATCATATAAGTCAGTTGCGACAGGAGAATCTCTCTGGACTGATTTGCCATCAGAAAGTCGTCTAAGTAAGTGACGATTCTCATACCCTTTCCCCGGAGGTGTTCGGCCACCCAGTTTGTTAACGAGGCAAACAGTCTTGGTGCTGCCGACAGTCCGAATGGAAGGCACGTGAATTGAAGGAGTTCTCCTTGGTAAACTAGCCGAAGAAATCGGCGATGTTGTATAGCTATAGGTACATGTAGGTACGCTTGGCTTAGGTCTATTTTTACTAACCAGTCTTCGCTTTGCAGGAATGTTGGGACCTTGAAGTGGTGGAACAGTTTGAACGGCCTTGGTTGTAGGAAACCGTTTAGGCGTTTTAGGTTGAAGACGGGTCGTTGACTGCCGTCTTGCTTCCTTACTAGGAACAGGGTTGAGAGGAAGCTTGGAGATGGTTCTGCCAATTCCAATACTCCCGATTCCTTCAGTTTCGCGATTTGTGAAGTGATCTCCGGCGATTGTCGCGTTTGGAAATCCTTCTGGAATTGCACGGAAGGCATTATTAGAGGGGGTTTCTTTATAAACGGAATACGGATTCCCGTTATTATTTTTAATAATGGTGGTGGTGCACCCTTGGCCTGCCAGATTTCCTGGAAATGCTGGAGGCGTCCCCCTTTGAACGTGGTGAGGGAGACCCGGTCACCTGCGTCTTGGGTAAGTGCCCCTTGCACCACCTCGGTTATCTCTGGGAAAACCTCGGTTGGATGGGCGTGGGCCTTTCGGCAGGCCACCCCTAACCTGGTCTGGTATCCTCCTCGTATATCCCTGCCTCCGAAAGGTGTCCTTGCGTCCACCTGACGAAGTGCTAGGTTGACTCTCCCTGACCTGGTCAACCACTTTGGTGGTCTGATCGAAGACCTTCTCACGACCCCCACCTCTCTCTAGGAATACCGCCAGTTTATCTTTATTGAAGATGTGTTCGGCGCTAGGTGGGATCTTGTTAAGAGCCTCTCGGGTGAAGGTGTCTCTTATACCGGAGAGGATTTTCTTCCGCCTCGTCTGAACTAACTCTGCCCGCTTTCCACAAAGGATTCGGGTGACGTCCTCAGACACTTTGTTGAGTGCTGAAGAGGGCCCGAACTCCTTTACGACCGTCTCAAAAAGAGCCGTACCGATGGTGTGGTCGCTGACAGAGTCGACCACTCGCTGCAACGCGTCCCGAATACACTCTTTTTGAGCGAGCATTGCATTTTGGAGGCCGGCAATCGTACGCTCCATTAAATGTATTGTTTGCGATGAATGGTCGTAGGGGCGTAACTCATCGTTGAGTCCCAACTCAACGAAAGACGGGGCCGCCAAATATTGTTTTTGGGTTTCAGCGTAGCGAACCCCCGCCCAATTATCTGTGTCGAACAGTTGGAGCCTGGTAAGTTCCGCTACCCGAGCTTTGTCTGGCGTCGGAAAAGCAGGCTCCTGAACTATGACGCTAAATACAGGCAACGGAATCCTGTTGGGTTTTTCCGCTGTCTCAGGCCTTGCGGGCGGCCGTAAAAAACTTACCGGAGAGTCGATGTTTACCATCGGCTTCTGCGGAGTAGGCACCACTGCAGGCAGACCCTGTTGGGTCAAGATTGAAAAAATTTGTGATACCTTGTTGTCCAGGGATCTAACTGTTTCCCTTAGCTCACCCACTGGATCTTCCAACAGCAATTCCGATTCATTCGAGTCGGTCTCCATCGCTAGTCCCTCCGCGACATTACTGGCTTCATTACGCTCCATTATTACACAATTTTCACAATTTAACTGCACTGACAAAAATTTTTCGCTTTCGAACAAAGCAATACAATCAAACAATTGAATACCAAAGACAAAGCACGCCGCGATACAAGCGTCAGTCCTGCCAGCCGGTAAAAAACAAGATGAACAACCAGAGAGGTAAATAATCGAGAAGAAAAGGGGGTAAAAAGGGGCCAGCGCAGAAGAACACAAGGCAAAAATACGATCAACATCTCAAGGGACTTCAGAAACAATAGCGAATAATTGTGATTTGAGATTTTTAAACTTAATTCAATTTGAAACGAAAAATGGAGAATCAATATTTCAAGCAATCAGGGATCTAATTTTGACAGCCTGACTTTATAATTTTGAATTAAGTAAGTATTTGTATGTTTTGTTGTAAAAACAAATCAATGGAGCGAAAATGAAAACGAGCATTTCGTCAATCATAACGAGATCAGCGCATGTCAATATTCAAATGGCAAAAGGGGCCCATATTCTATATTTTTTCTATTTTCCAGTTTACTTCTAAAGACGTTGATCAATAATATAATAATAATCTTCAACGTAGCAAAGAACATAACATCTGTCAGTGCAATACAAACCAAATGCCACCCGTATTTTGAGCCAGGCACACGGACATTTGGGTGTGATATGCACCATGCACCGATAGACATTACAAGTCAAAAGACATGGCCCTTTGACAATGTCTTATTAATTTGTTATACTTACTAAACTTGATCCTTGACTGAATGGGTAGGTAATTAAGTGTCCCTACTTTATTGTATTAATAGATTTAATATAAAGGTTGAAAATAACAGTACAGGTATACGTTAGTGTGTATTTGACATTGGTGAATACGAGTTTAGTAGTGCTTGAAAATATTGAAACGCAAAACCCGAGTGGAAAAAAACTACTCAAACAGAATAGTTAGTACATAACTTAAATCCAATAAAACACAGTTTATTGTTTGATCGCTTCCACGGAATAGTCTCAGAATTTCGGCCATTGATAATAAATAATTACGTATTCTGGCAACACTTCTCTAAAATTAATGTACCTTTGAAGGGTCCTGTTTGTCACGTTCTTCCTGACATATTTACCATTCCAATGGAAGTAAAGCGAGAATGTGATGGAGAACAGTCTGAAGAAGAAGGCAAGCTTTTGTTTGATACGCAGACTAGCCACCCAATCAGCCCGGAAGTTCGCACTCATGTCAAGCAGGAGAATGCCGACGTTTCAAGTTGCAATTTCGAGGTTAGTTTTTTGAAACTGATTTTTTTAGATCGGAAATAACAACGATTGGTGTGTAATAATAATATGTTGCTTTTTTTACAAACTGCGTAGGAACATACGATGACATAAATATTGTTTCAAAAAATGACTCGATTATACTATTTGACAGTTACGATACATCTGTGACATGTTATGTAGGGTCACCTACTTACTAATTGAAGTAATTATAATTAGTATACATTGTTATATGCATATTCTATAAATTTTTCGCATTTTGAGGTTAGTTTTTTGAAACTGTTTAGTACGTCATCTTTCACAATCATTAATTTGGAATAAAAACGATAAGTATAAGATTATATTATAATGTTGCGTTTATGACAAAATATGTAGGAACATTACGATGATATTAAACTTTAATTCAAGAAATACAGGTAATGGTGCCTTTCATAACTTTCTTTTTAGATTGAACATAACCTGACCTTACTTAATCTAACCTAACCCAACTTTAGTGTGTGATAATGCTGCATCCAGCGTAAACCAAGCCGTAATATTTTTCTTTCAATAAAATATTTAAAATTATGCCATTCATGCATTCAATATTATTTTAGATATTTTGTTAATAGAATTATTTTGATTAGACAGGGTTTAATAGATTTTAGAAAACTTACCAAAACCATCTGTGATTTAATATATTATCGATATAACCAATATAAATATGACTGAAAATTGTGCACTATTTTTGTCGAATCGCCCATGGCATAATTAAAGTATTATGGTTTAAGGCCATGCATTAGTTGAGGCACGGTCTAAAAAGATCGTTGCTAGGCGATGTGCGGATTGCGGGTCGCGGGTGAAAATGACGCCTGTCAAACGAAATATTATTTCTCATATAAATCCAACATACGTCCATTTTATGTTCTGTTTATTATTCTATTAGTAACAATAATAATATATGCATTGACATGTTTTCTTTTTAAAGTAAATGGGTAAAGTTTTTAGTCATCTTTACACGATTTTAGAATTAATTGGCCCGTCGCCATCACGCAGCAAAGTGACGTGTGTCTGACTCGCCGTTCTCTCAATGAATGAGAAGCGAGTACAAAATTTCGTCGCGCGTACAGTTGAAAATTATTTGGCGTTTCACTGATGCGTCACCTTAAGGGTTTTAGGCAGGGTTTATTAGAATTTTAAAAACTAACCAGCAACATCTGTAGTTTGTATTCTTAGTTTAATGAAAGTAAATAAGTAGGTATGTGCTTAGTGTACACTATTTATGTCGGATCTTAACAGTCTACTTCCACCTAGATTATAACATATTAATTAGTTATAATAATAATATGTACATATTGACAACATGTTATATAAACGTTGTTTTTTTCAGTTGGCTGCGACGGGTGTCACTGAGACTGACAGAAAGCATGAGTTCACTGAAGACGAAATGACACCATTTTCTGATGAAGATCCTCAACTCGGATGCTCGCATTCAGATTACACACCAGGACATGGGGTACATTCAAGTTTATATATTGTAACATTTGCTTCTCTATTCGCCGATTTATATCGAAGGTTGACGTTTAACATTTCAATAAATCCCCATAATATTCCAGCCAGTCGTATCAGCCATCAGTAGCGAGGGGTGGAGATAGGCTGTTAAGATCCGCCATAAATAGTTTACATTGAACTTTGCTAGTCATACGTTTTTGTTTTTATTGAACTAAACTTTTAAAAACTAACAATCACTATCTACCCATTGTAGTCTTAGATCAAAGAAAACAAAAACCTTTGACTGAAAAACTTTAATATGCACCAATTAAGTCGACTCTTAACAGCCTACTTCCACCCTCCGCCGCTGATATAATGTATATAGTTGGCTTCTTATATACATGATTTTATTTGTAATTTACACAAGAAACTATTGTGTCTATGTAAATAGATTGAGCATGAAGTGACGTCCCTTGGCACAGTACCGCCTTTGATAAACAGACTAAAAATGACCCCCTATTTTTTGAGATATTGCCGCCGATAAGTAGTGTTAATTTTTTGCACTTGTTTTAAAATAAATCACAAATAATGTTATTATGCACCTACAAAATAATATACTTCCCATTGATTATTAAGTAAACATTCAGCTATCGACGATAGTTTATCATATTTATGCATTAAGGTATTACAATTGTTACAATAGGTTAGCCGCCTAAACTGTCTATCTCACTCTAAAAGTTAACACAGCCAAGAGAGGGGATGTTTAAACAGAGCACTTTTTGTCAGTTTAGACCAGTGCTCCGCAACATTTTCTCACCCACGGCACACTAAAGGTCTTCCCAGAATTCCGCGGAACACCACACGCAAAACAATTTATACACCAAACCATGGACTTGAGGCCACAATCTTCGGTTTCCCGCTACCAATCGCTAAGGTTAAAGACAATGATATACTTTAACATAGCGTTTTTCGAATGGTGTTCGAGATAAAATTAATCGTATTGATTCTATGTTTAGCGATTTTTTTGTATTTATTAATACATCCACATGAATTATGGTGAGTTGTCGGATAAACAATGAAAAAATATTTGTCGAACATTGACACAATACTAATAAATTGTATCGTATGTGTTGCCACTTTTTTGGCTATTATGGCAAATTTGTAATTTGCGTTTATCTCACTTATCTGCTTGACCTGCCACGCCACCCCCCTGAGCTTGTGGGGGGCATGCACCAAAATTACATGACATACTTATTTGATAAATAATTATATATACATTAGGTAAACAAAGAACCAAACATATTGCCATGTATTTGTATTATCAATAAAATAACATTTTATATGATACCTGAGCTTGTTGCAATGAACGTAAAAGTTTTTAGCCCTACTTTACTAAGTTTGATGGCCTTGATGTTTTTGAGACGGATCCAAAATTTATTGCTTGATTTCATTGGTCTGGTAGGTCCTTCGGTACATTTGTAGAGATCCTTGTCTTAACTCTTTTTAATCTATCAGATCATGTCAATATATTTTCATTCTGACCTTGCATTATTTTATGAAGTTCATGCAGGTGCTCAAATGTATTATCAGCCATGTACGCAAATTTGGCTAATAAGTAAGTAATGTTTTTTTAAGCAATGCTCCGCGGCACACCTAGTATCGTCTCGCGGCACACTGGTTTCGGAGCACTGGTTTAGACGGGTAACTTATTAACCGCATCAATATAATATATTATATCAATATTATTTATATAATAAACTACCTTCGATAGCAGCCGATAGCCGCCTTGCGTATAGAATAGACCCACCGGAAACACAAAATTTTATCTGTTTTGTGATTACACATAGGTTCTTACTAATATTTTCTTGAATTAATCTATGATCTTGTAAGCTTTCCTAATCTAAGTCCGTGAAAGATTGTTGGACCTACCTACGTAATAAGTCACTTTTGCTAAACTGCCTCTTATACCCCGCTTACACGTGCATGGGTAAACTGCTGACAGTACGTATTATCGCGGGCGTAACAAGAACAGGTACCTATACGTAAACTCGCATTATCGTGCAAGATGCAAGATTGCATGCATGTATCATAAGAGTTCAGAAGGTTCTGAATGTTCACGTAAAAATTAGAGGTGCGTAGGTGTGCGCATGTGAAATGTAACGATAGTGGCGAACCTGCCGAAAGAAATACGAACTACACCGCATAGAATATTTTTACGTCTACCTATTATCTACAAACTTGTCCGAACCTGTCTGAATCTGGCAAAGATCACCAAAACGATGATTTCATCGCGTCTCGCATACGCATGAAAAATGAGATTGGAGAGACAGTCAGCCCTTTTACGTGTAAATAATTATTATCGCGATAGTTTAAAATACACACTATTGTTGCAAGTAAATCCATGCACGTTTTCAGGCACTATACGTTTAGGAAATTCTATCAATCTATACAATATCATCAACAAATGAATACATAACTTATTAGTGTTTTTCATTGACGAATAAATTTATCAGAATAGTTCATTTCAGCAAAACAAAAAGGATTTATTATTGACTTATTTTAAATTACGACTTACTGTTTCGCTCAGACCAGATAAAGATAGATATGTATGATATAACATTTTATATGTGTAAATTATATTAACCGATTCATTCCTTCTTGAGAGTGTCGCTCTTTGGATAACTGCCGTCCCTATACAACGCTCAGTATGCGTGCCCTCACGAATTCAAAAGTATGATATATTAAAACTTTGTTTATACTGTTGATCGAGACCGCTTGATGAAATTTGAATATGAATTCGTTCCCGCACTTTCAGGTGAGCGTAGTTATGCACAAAGCAGCCGAATCACACAAACCTCAAACAGAGATAGAAGCACTTTTATGTAAATTGTGTTTCTTTAAATCAGCAAAGCCTCTGTATACTGTGTATACTTTTTGAATGATAGATATTATATATATATATATATATATATGATTTTGTATAACTTTGAAGAGATAAAAGCATATAATATATGAAATTTTGGTGTTTAGCAGTCCAGGTGTTTTGAGTAAAATGATTTTTTTAGAATGTGCATTCTGCAGAATGCAGCCATCTCTTATTTTTGTAAGAAAAGTCTTTATTTTTGTTTATTTTCTTTAAAAATAGCATTCTAAGTTACTAAATTATTATGGGAATTTCAAAATTCTGAAAATAATTCTAAAACTTGTAAATTATACATCAATATTTAGCTGTCTGGCACTATTTTTTATATGAAAAATCTGTATATTATATTATATATAATAAAATGAAAAACATATAATGTAATAGAGAAAATAATGTTTATTAATTGAATATAGAAAAACACACCTTACAGTCACGATTTTAAAAATTTACGTAAGTACATAATATTATCATTTGGCTGCTTTTTGCAGAACGAATATTTCATTGTTTTAGAACGCATTTATATGACATTTTTGTATGACAGCAGCTTGGTTGCTTTATGCAAATCAAAAATGTCATATTCTGCGATTTGCAAAATCTTTAAAACGCATTTATATGACATGTTTGTATGACAGCAGCTTGGCTGATTTGCGCAGAAAGTAAAACAAACGTGTGAGATTTATAACCGTAGCCAAGATACGATCGTTCTAGTAAATATTAAAACATTGTTTATACTTTTCAACGAGGTCGCTTGATGAAATTTGAATATAAACTCTCTTAATTTTAATTTTGTTTGTGACATTGGTTACGCCTTTTGGCATCTTCCGACAGTATGCACACTCTTCAATAAAACACTGACACAGAAATTACTAGTTACTACACGAAGTTTAAATTCTTTTTTTTCGAACAGGGTGCAAAACTGCCTCATAGTATGTACGTTATTCTGGCATCCTAAATTATTTTATCAAGAAATTTTAGAAATAAACACGCTAAAGTGAAACTATCTTATTCACATCAATCTAAAATTTTGCATTTGAAACTATAATAGTTTTATACGGATTTCCAAGAGTAGTATTACAATCGTGTCATTGTTTATTTTGTGAATTTTCTTTTGATGTTACATGTAGGTGCAGTTTTTTAAAAACTATTTATGGATCGTTCCGTAACATTGTTTGTATTTAATATCTATGACGGTACTTTTACCATTTCTTAACGGCATTTTCATTCTCACGTCACTTATAATGTCTGAAGACGCGAAAGCCAAAAGCTTCGAAAAAATTGCTCAAATGGAACAGTTTAAAATCTAATTTAATAAATAATATTGACTTCGATTATTTTTGTTTTCTAGGTTTCTACTAAAGGCGTTTTCACGTCAAGGCATCTCGTATATACAGTCGTCGACAATTCTCGCCTGATGGAATCCAAGATAAAATGATACAGTATTCAGAAGTGACGATAGATGAACAAAACATTAAAGGAAAAATCTCAGAACGAGAGACTCCGAAGGAACTTAGACTTAATCTGAGAAGAGTAGTACATTTTTCACGTAACTTGATTTGCAGCTTTTGTAACGCAGTTTTTGGATGCGAAAGTGCTCTAAAAAGTCACAAAATGGTTCACACGGGCGTGATTTCTGATCAAAACGAAGAAAGTATATTCTCTCAACTAGATCATCTCAAAGCAGATAAAATGGCACATACTGGTGAAAAACCTCATAAATGCAAGATTTGCTCATATAGCTGCTCGCAATTAAGTAGTCTCAAAAACCATGAAATTACGCACACCGGTGAAAAACCTCATAAATGCAAGGTGTGCCCTTATAGGTGCTTGTTTCTTAGTTATCTTAAAATCCATGAAATGACACACACAGGTGAAAAACCTTATAAATGCAAGGAATGCCCATATAGATACTCGCGACTTAGTCATCTTAAAAGACATGAAATGACACACACAGGTGAAAAACCTCTTAAATGCAAGGTATGCCCATATAGATGCTCGCAACTAAATGATCTTAAAAGACATGAAATGACACACACAGCTGAAAAACCTCATAAATGCAAGTTCTGCCCATATAGATGCTCGCGACTGAGTTATCTCAAAAACCATGAAATGATACACACAGGTGAAAAACCTCATAAATGCAAGGTATGCCCATATAGATGCTCGCAACTGAGTGATATTAAAATCCATGAAATGACGCACACCGGTGAAAAACCTCATAAATGCAAGGAATGCCCATATAGATGCTCGCGACTTAGTAGTCTTAAAATCCATGAAATAACACACACAGGTGAAAAACCTCATAATTGCAAGGCATGCCCATATAGATGCTCGCAACTAAGTAGTCTTAAAATCCATGAAATGACGCACACCGGTGAAAAACCTCATAAATGCAAGGTGTGCCCATATAGATGCTTGTCACTTAGTAATCTTAAAATCCATGAAATTACACACACAGGTGAAAAACCTCATAAATGCATGTTTTGCCCATATAGATGCTCGCAACTAAGTAGTCTGAAAAACCATGAAATGACGCACACCGGTGAAAAACCTCATAAATGCAAGGTGTGCCCTCATAGGTGCTTGTTACTTAGTAATCTTAAAATCCATGAAATTACACACACAGGTGAAAAACCTTATAAATGCAAGGAATGCCCATATAGATGCTCGCTACTTCGTCATCTTAAAAGACATGAAATGACGCACACAGGTGAAAAACCTCATAAATGCAAGGTATGCCCATTGAGATGCTCGCAACTAAGTGATCTTAAAAGACATTAAATGACACACACAGGTGAAAAACCTCATAAATGCAAGGAATGCCGATATAGATGCTCGCGACTTAGTTTTCTTAAAAGACATGAAATGACACACAGGTGAAAAACCTCTTAAATGCAAGGTGTGCCCATATAGATGCTCGCGACTTAGTAGTCTTAAAATCCATGAAATGACACACAGGTGAAAAACCTCATAAATGCAAGGTATGCCCATATAGATGCTCGCAACTAAATGATCTTAAAAGACATGAAATGACACACACAGGTGAAAAACCTCATAAATGCAAGGAATGCCCATATAGATGCTCGCGACTTAGTAGTCTTAAAATCCATGAAATAACACACACAGGTGAAAAACCTCATAAATGCAAGGCATGCCCATATAGATGCTCGCAACTAAGTAGTCTTAAAATCCATGAAATGACGCACACCGGTGAAAAACCTCATAAATGCAAGGTGTGCCCATATAGATGCTTGTCACTTAGTAATCTTAAAATCCATGAAATTACACACACAGGTGAAAAACCTCATAAATGCATGTTTTGCCCATATAGATGCTCGCAACTAAGTAGTCTGAAAAACCATGAAATGACGCACACCGGTGAAAAACCTCATAAATGCAAGGTGTGCCCTCATAGGTGCTTGTTACTTAGTAATCTTAAAATCCATGAAATTACACACACAGGTGAAAAACCTTATAAATGCAAGGAATGCCCATATAGATGCTCGCTACTTCGTCATCTTAAAAGACATGAAATGACGCACACAGGTGAAAAACCTCATAAATGCAAGGTATGCCCATTGAGATGCTCGCAACTAAGTGATCTTAAAAGACATTAAATGACACACACAGGTGAAAAACCTCATAAATGCAAGGAATGCCGATATAGATGCTCGCGACTTAGTTTTCTTAAAAGACATGAAATGACACACAGGTGAAAAACCTCTTAAATGCAAGGTGTGCCCATATAGATGCTCGCGACTTAGTAGTCTTAAAATCCATGAAATGACACACAGGTGAAAAACCTCATAAATGCAAGGTATGCCCATATAGATGCTCGCAACTAAATGATCTTAAAAGACATGAAATGACACACACAGGTGAAAAACCTCATAAATGCAAGGAATGCCCATATAGATGCTCGCGACTTAGTAGTCTTAAAATCCATGAAATAACACACACAGGTGAAAAACCTCATAAATGCAAGGCATGCCCATATAGATGCTCGCAACTAAGTAGTCTTAAAATCCATGAAATGACGCACACCGGTGAAAAACCTCATAAATGCAAGGTGTGCCCATATAGATGCTTGTCACTTAGTAATCTTAAAATCCATGAAATTACACACACAGGTGAAAAACCTCATAAATGCAAGTTCTGCCCATATAGATGCTCGCGACTGAGTTATCTCAAAAACCATGAAATGATACACACAGGTGAAAAACCTCATAAATGCAAGGTATGCCCATATAGATGCTCGCAACTGAGTGATATTAAAATCCATGAAATGACGCACACCGGTGAAAAACCTCATAAATGCAAGGAGTGCCCATATAGATGCTCGCGACTTAGTAGTTCTTAAATCCATGAAATAACACACACAGGTGAAAAACCTCATAAATGCAAGGCATGCCCATATAGATGCTCGCAACTAAGTAGTCTTAAAATCCATGAAATGACGCACACCGGTGAAAAACCTCATAAATGCAAGGTGTGCCCATATAGATGCTTGTCACTTAGTAATCTTAAAATCCATGAAATTACACACACAGGTGAAAAACCTCATAAATGCATGTTTTGCCCATATAGATGCTCGCAACTAAGTAGTCTGAAAAACCATGAAATGACGCACACCGGTGAAAAACCTCATAAATGCAAGGTGTGCCCTCATAGGTGCTTGTTACTTAGTAATCTTAAAATCCATGAAATTACACACACAGGTGAAAAACCTTATAAATGCAAGGTATGCCCACATAGATGCTCGCAACTAAGTGATCTTAAAAGACATGAAATGACACACACAGGTGAAAAACCTCATAAATGCAAGGAATGCCGATATAGATGCTCGCGACTTAGTTTTCTTAAAAGACATGAAATGACACACAGGTGAAAAACCTCATAAATGCAAGGTGTGCCCATATAGATGCTCGCGACTTAGTAGTCTTAAAATCCATGAAATGACACACAGGTGAAAAACCTCATAAATGCAAGGTATGCCCATATAGATGCTCGCAACTAAATGATCTTAAAAGACATGAAATGACACACACAGGTGAAAAACCTCATAAATGCAAGTTCTGCCTATATAGATGCTCGCGACTGAGTTATCTCAAAAACCATGAAATGACGCACACCGGTGAAAAACCTCATAAATGCAAGGAATGCCCATATAGATGCTCGCGACTTAGTAGTCTTAAAAATCCATGAAATAACACACACAGGTGAAAAACCTCATAAATGCAAGGCATGCCCATATAGATGCTCGCAACTAAGTAGTCTTAAAATCCATGAAATGACGCACACCGGTGAAAAACCTCATAAATGCAAGGTGTGTCCATATAGATGCTTGTCACTTAGTAATCTTAAAATCCATGAAATTACACACACAGGTGAAAAACCTCATAAATGCAAGGTGTGCCCTTATAGGTGCTTGTTACTTAGTAATCTTAAAATCCATGAAATGACGCACACCGGTGAAAAACCTCATAAATGCAAGGTGTGCCCTTATAGGTGCTTGTTACTTAGTAATCTTAAAATCCATGAAATTACACACACAGGTGAAAAACCTTATAAATGCAAGGAATGCCCATATAGATGCTCGCTACTTCGTCATCTTAAAAGACATGAAATGACACACACAGGTGAAAAACCTCATAAATGCAAGGTATGCCCATATAGATGCTCGCAACTGAGTGATCTTAAAAGACATGAAATGACACACACAGGTGAAAAACCTCATAAATGCAAGGAATGCCGATATAGATGCTCGCGACTTAGTTTTCTTAAAAGACATGAAATGACACAGAGGTGAAAAACCACTTAAATGCAAGGTGTGCCCATATAGATGCTCGCGACTTAGTAGTCTTAAAATCCATGAAATGACACACAGGTGAAAAACCTCATAAATGCAAGGTATGCCCATATAGATGCTCGCAACTTAGCAGCCTTGATGCCAATGTCTTTATTCAATTCAATTCAATTCATTTATTTTTTAACATATTGTCGACATTACAAATTATAAGTTTAAGACGTTCACAACATGACATTTAGAAACAAAGATATATAAATATAACAGTATTACATAAAAAAAGAGATATATCAGTAGATGAATTAGATAGGTACAAGGAAGTACACCGGATGAGCTAAGCAGACCCTATTTTAAGATTTTATAAAACAACATCCACCTAAACTCATTCTCACGTAGGTGGAATATATCAACACCCGAAGCAACAACACTTTTGAGGCTCTGGTAAACGATAAAAGATTGCATTTATCAATATTGAATTCTAGTTTGTTACGCCTGCCCCAATTTAATACATTATCTATATCAAGTTGGAGCTGACGACAATCGTCCAAGGTGACAACTTCCAAAAAGAGTTTCAAGTCATCAGCGAACAACAAAAACATAGCATTTTTTATTACCAATGCTATGTCATTTATAAAAATCGTGAACAGCAACGGCCCTAAGTTTGAGCCCTGGGGGACACCAGAAAATGTGTAAAAGGTCTGTGACTGATAAAGGCCGTACGATACGTATTGTTGACGGTTCCTAAAATAACTCCCGAATAGTTTCAAAAATCGATCCGACAATCCAATAAGTTGGAGTTTTCCATCAGGATGTCATGAATGACCTTGTCAAATGCTTTCGAGAAGTCATTGTAAGAACAGTCAACCTGGTGGCCTCTATCCAGTGCCGATGACACATAATCGGTAAATACCATCAGGTTAGTTTCCGTTGATCGGCCTGCTCTAAATCCATGCTGTTCATTTATTATGAATGACTCAATTTTTGGATAAATCATGTTGTGCATAATCATCTCAAGAACTTTTGCTGGTGCAGAGAGAACAGCTACCGGCCTGTAATTCTCCACTGATGACTCTGTACCACTCTTATGGATTGGAGTAACCTTCGACATCTTCCACGTTTCCGGGAAGATACCTGTCTCCATTGCGAGATTAAATATATATGAAAGCGGGCCTTTAACGAAGTCAATACAACCCTTTAAAAAAAATGTAGGAACATAATCAGGTCCCAAAGAGCGAGTATTCTTCAGTTTTTTAATAAACTGAAGTACATAGCCCTCATTAATTGAAAAAATATCGACGGATTGGGCACCACATGACGGTTTTCCTGACGTTGAGGCAACATCCAGATTTGGAATACTACTTGCGTAGACAGACTTGAAATGACCAGCAAATGCTTCTGCCACTCCATGTCCGGTCACCTCTTCGCCCTTCCAACTCATCCTATCAGTAAACCCACCATCTCTTCTTAACGATTTTACGTAATTCCAAAACAATTTAGGATTTTCGCGAATGGAATCTCCTACCGTTTCCATATATGTTCGATAGGCCCGTCGAACAGCTTGTCTCACTTTCGAACGATAGATGCTAAACATGATATAGTCAGTCTGATCATGCCCAGCCTTCCATACTGTATGATAGTTATGCTTGACCTTAATGTCCCCAATAATCTCCCGAGAAAACCACCTCGGGTATCGCCTTCCACCACGACATGGCGACTTCCTCGAAAAACATTGATCAAAAATATTATACACAATATTGTAAAAACATTGTACCGCCTCATTCTCATCACAAATTTCGAGCAACTCACTCCAGTCCACTTCACTCATCAATGAGTAAAGTAGCTTGAAGTTTCCGCCTTCAAACCTCCACCCGCCGAATTGGTTGGTTTTGTAAGAGGGAATTGGAGTCTGAAGCGGACGAGTCGACCGAAACCTGAGCAGAAAAACTAAAGTTGGATGATACACATATTCGCGTACAAGAGGAGATGTGCATCGTGAAAGCGATAAGTCGATATTGCTAAATACCCTATCCAAAAGTCCATTGATAGAGTTAGAGACATCATTGTGCTGAGAAAATCCAAAAACAGAAGATAGAAATTCAAGGTCATCGCTGACTCTTTTACCACTACGCGCTGAGTTTAGATTAAAATCTCCCATTACAATAATCTTTCTATCTCCAATTAAGTTGATATTAGATAGCATACTCTCAATAAAACACTTATACACCTCCAAGTCACTTGCTGGTGGAAAATAAATGACGCAAACGTAAATAGTGTCTCCGTCGTAGGTCAGTTTCACCCAAAGGTCCTCATTTTGAGTCTCCAAAGCACGGAAACGTTCGGCCTGTAACCCTTCCATACTTCTAACCCCCAAAAGACAACCCCCACCCTGCCTGTGGCCTGCGCCGGAGTCTCGATCCCTCCTAAAGACTGAGTACTCACTTCCAAAATATTCACGACTAAAAACACTATCATTGAGCCATGTTTCAGTTAACCCTATGATGTCATAGTCATCAGCCAAAACATTGCTCAAAAAATCGACAGATTTTGTTTTCAAGCCCCGAACATTCTGGTAGTAGAATAATAATTGCTTAGGGCAATTCTTATTTTTATTGTTATTATTAAGTCAGCTACTCGGTAGCCGTGGTGTTTCCATCCTGGCAACCCATTCTTTAATAAATGAATGGCGGGGCCAATTTTCCGCCTTCAAAACCAACGTACTTAGCTTAGTAGGGATCCCTACCTTAAATGAAGCGTAATCACCTTTTGACTTCAGTTTAACTACTGTGAAATCAGCAGTACAATTTGTAATTTTTTAAATATAGTCGTTCAAGTTCGCAACTGTGGTGTCGCGATGAAAGAGGTAGAAGTGATAATTTTTAACCACCTCCGCCCCCCTCACCGCCCCACCAAAGCTACCACGAATCGCAATGGCTGCCCTCTTCCTCTTCACTACCGTTGACCATTCCTCACCGGTAGTGGAGTTTCCAAGAGACACATCATTTGCTGATACCGGTGTCCCATCAGATTTCTGAGACGTCGAGGCCTTGGGAGTGACATCTCGCTTTCTTGCTGAAGTCTCCTTTGCACGAGTTGTGTCCTTCAAATCTCCGGCAATTTTTTGTGATCTTGTTATTATAGTTGTTGCACGGGTCTTTGAGTGTTTTTGAGCTGTCAGTGGTTTGGGCTCATTAACAGCTGCATTAACGTCGATTACGCCGATTAGCGTCGGTGCAATTAGTGGCTTCGGTTTTAACTGCGGAGTGGCAGGCGGTAGCGGGGGAAGACGTACGCACTGACACAAACACGAATAATTATTAATTTTTTCTTCCAGCTGTTCCACTTTTTTCATTAATAATTCCACCAAAAGCAATGTTTTCTCAGGAACCGACACATCCTCACACTGAACATATTTGTCATTAGTTGGCATTGTTGACTGACTGTTAATACCAACAAATGATAATACGTGTTCTTTAAAAATGCTGAGAGCGCAAAAAAGACGCCATTTAATCATACATAAAATACGATATTTTATAGATAGAATAATATTTTTAGCGACTAAAGTTTGGTTTAGGCATGGCATGAAAATTAAAAAAAAAAAAAAAACAACGTTACACGAGTGGAATATATTTATAATTCAACTAAAATAAATAAATATGATGAAAAAGTGTCCACCATTTTGTCGGGTCGCTAAAACAAAGCTATGAACTAGCTAACACCCACGATGGATGCGGGGCTAAAGCACCGGCGGTCCCAGGTTAAATCCTGGGTTTGGCATGTACACATATTATTTTTCAATTTTTGTAGGGTCAGAGTATGGACTTAATAGGATGAGCAAGTGGCTGACTCTTGCCATTTCTCATAAAAACAAAATCTGTTGTAGGCCCATGGGTTAAATTATAGATAATATAGGATTTAGATACACTTAAATTTATGTCATAAGACCTAACTTCCACTAACACAAATCCAAAATACACCAACAACAAACAAGTGGGTTTGAAACTTTAATAATATTACGTCGCTATAGAATGGGCTACAAATATATTAATTGTTTACGTTATCAGTGTTGATGATAAAAATGACGTACGCACATTCGGTCCCTTCTTGACTGACCATTATTTCAAAGTATTTACTACAGATACTCTATCCTAGCTAATTAGTGAACGGGTAGCTAACGCCTTTATTGGTATAATATTATATTAAAATTATGTCCCAAAAATGCGGGATTTTTTTAAAATTAATATGTCGTGAAATATGCTAGACGACTCATAGTGTGATTAGAGTATGAAATTATCATAATTCACTAATATATTTGCTTATACGCACGCAAGCATTTTACTTATATTATGTAATAAAATATTTATAATTCAACACGGAATCGACATTCACAATCGGACCAAAATAGTTGTGACGTCATAAAATCGTCGTAAGAAATGCTGGCAGAAGGCACGCATTTTAAGGTCGTGTCATTAAGTAGGTAGATAATGTCTAATTGTACAGTGTTTGACGCATACCAATAAAGGCGCAGTACCAATTGTTTGAAACTAAATGCGTGTAATCATTTGGTCATATTATCATATTAAATGAAGTGTGGACAATTCACGTCGTAGGTTATTTGCGCGTCTTAACACATGGCACGCGTTAATTCTTCTTTAAAAAGAGTAAACATGGCCACAGCGTTTCTGTCAGTGTATTTGAATATGTTTCCTGTCTGCAGTAAAATACAATATATACTTATTATTATGATGAATGTAGCATCTGATCTTTGCAATGTTGGCTTTTAAAATAAGAACTGTGTGATGAGGTAAAACTCTTCTTTATAAAAACGTCACCAATTTCATATCACAAACATTACCTCAATAACAAACATACCGCTGATAAAAGTTTGCAATCCTTGAAAAATATTATAAAATAAATAACATTTCGCAAACGATTTCTGCGGAAGGCGATCTTCGAATACCTGCCTGCGCCCAAGGCTATTTTCTGTCCCCTAGCCTCGGCCGAGCCAAGGTCGCTTCGATCCCAAGCAACGGTACATTTTCAAAACCCAAAAAGACCTGAGAATATTCGGGAATTTAGCTATACTTTTCAGACTTCCTACGCATCTCCCTCCCTCTCTTCACAAGATAATAATTAGAGATATTTTCCAATCAGTATGAAATAAAAATGCGAAAGCGGTAGTACCACGCAAGGGTCCACTGCCCACGCGGCGGATATACCATGCCAACAGAAAGCAACGCTTGTTTCAACATTATAAACCAGTGTAATCCTTTTGTGTTATAATAATCCATATAACCACCCTTCAAGCAGACGGTGAAACTAAAAAGGTGGGTCATTGTTACTCAAGATAATGAACCTAAAAAATAATTATATAATATTCCTATATATACTATTGGTTAAATTAATAAAACGCAAAATTTATAGTACTTCCTCAAGAGACAATTCTAAAGTTAATAATGTCCTTTTGAAGAGGACGAAACCGGTCCAGATTTATTAAAAAGTAAAAGTAAAATATGTATTTATTATTTTGCGATTTATTAAATTAATAATACAATGCAGTATCACCATTTGTTGACAGTAAACACGTTAAGAGAAATTTCAATTTGTAATTGTCATAATTCATTATATTTAAATTGTTTTCCCTTGTTAGCTAGACACGACACTGCGCCTTCAAGAAAAAATGTCGCTCTGAAGTCTCTTAGCATAATTCCAAATCATACTAACATTTCGTGGGTCACTTGAAAATACTATTTTAGTATGAATAGTATTTTCGTACATTTTCGTAATAATATTTTATACAACTAATATGAATAATATTGTTTTAAAAAGGTTATTCACCAACATGTCTCATTTCATGTTTTATAAGATTACCAAGTTGTGAGCATCTATATGAACAAACTTTGCATTTATAAGGTTTTTCACCAGTATGTGTCATTTCATGTTTTATAAGATTACCAAGTTGCGAGCATCTATATGAACATACATTGCATTTATAAGGTTTTTCACCAGTATGTGTCATTTGATGTTTTATAAGATTACCAAGTTGCGAGCATCTATATGAACATACATTGCATTTATAAGGTTTTTCACCAGTATGTGTCATTTTATGTTGCTTAAGATCACTGAATCTCAAGGAATCATATGAACATACATTACATTTATAAGGTTTTTCACCGGTATGAGCCATTTTATGTTTTTTGAGATCATCTAGTCTCGAGGACCCATATGAACATACATTGCATTTATAAGGGTTTTCACCGGAATGTGTCATTTTATGTCTTTTAAGATCATTAATCTGCGAGCATCTATATGAACACACATTGCATTTATAAGGTTTTTCACCAGTATGTTTCATTTTATGTTTCTTAAGATCACCGAGTCTCGTGGACCCATATGAACATACATTACATTTATAAGGTTTTTCACCGGTATGTGTCATTTTATGTTTTTTAAGATCATCGAGTCTCGAGGACCCATATGAACATATATTGCATTTGTAAGGTTTTTCACCGGAATGTGTCATTTTATGTCTTTTAAGATCATTAATCTGCGAGCATCTATATGAACACACATTACATTTATAAGGTTTTTCACCAGTATGTGTCATTGTATGTTTTTTAAGATTACTAGATATCGTACTTCTATATGAACATAGTTTGCATTTATAAGGTTTTTCACCAGTAATTGTCTTTGTATGTACTTTGACATTGCTATGTTGTGAGACTACTATGCTTTGATTTTGATCAGGAAACACCTCCATGTGCACCATTTTGTGAATTTTTAGAGCATTTCCGCATCCTAAAACTTCGTTACAAATGCAACAAATGAAATTACGTGAGAAATGGATTACTCTTCTAAGAATAAGTCGAATTTCCTTTGGCGCATCTCGTTCTAAGATTTCTTGTTTAATGTGATTCTCTTCTTTAGTCACTTCTGAATACTGTATCGTTCTATCCTGGATGCCATCGTCAGAGGATTGTTGACTCTCATCTGTATCGTGATGCCTTGTAAAAAATCCCTTGGAAGAGACCTAGAAAAATCGTAAAAGTCGAAATCAATATTATCAATTATGAGTTATAACTTTCAATTTGTTTTTATGACGCTTTTGTTTTTCAGCTAATTCAGACATTATTAAATAGCGAAGTGAGAGTCAAATATTGTTACGGAAAGATCCATAGGTGGTTCAAAACAATGCACTTATATGTGTGTATACATCATCATAGAAAACAATAATTATATCGTGTTCTGGGCTCTATATTACGACCGTACACCCTCGATAAACGTCAAATTTCTTTTTTCAATAGTTGAAAGCATCTAAGCGAGATTTTTTGAGCATAGACAATCATAGAAAAAAAACCGCTAATATATGGCTAAAACGCTATTATAAGCGTAGACAATAAGTACAAATATAAAAATCATTTACAATGTATAAAATTCAAACATTTTAAATTAATAAAATTCGCCATTTTCAAAAATCAGTATAGATAGAGTTCGCCAAAGTTAATTCATACATTTCATAAAAAAATTCATAAAGTTATAATTTGTCTCTGACACTGCCATCCATTCGCATTTACCCCGTCAAAAAACCCAAAAGAAGCACCTGCATCGATATGGAAGATCCGGTCAAAAGAGTCTCAAAAAATAGCCAAATATATGACAAATTGATGGCTTTCATTGTATCTTTTGATCCCCTACTTAAATAAATGTTACGTTTGTTCATTAACAACAGGTAAGTAGGGAGAATCAGCGGCGTTGGCTTTTTTGAAACTCTTTTGACCGGACCTTCCGTACCGATGGTGGGTGCTTTTTTCGGGATATTTTGACGGAGTACTTGGAGAATATTTGCGTTGGTTTGTGCGAGCGTTAAATCTTCGTATAAAAACGCTCTAAATAGGTAGGTGGGTATGCGAAAATAAGGAACATTTTTCAAAATTACGTTATAGAGAACAATATTTTATATATAAAATTGAGCTGTGTTAACTAAACGACATTTTTATAATTTGAGATAATTCCGACTCAAATTTATCAATACAATAAGAAATACGAGTGAAAATGGCTTGGGTGGCTTTTAGTTACTCTTTGATTAGTGATTGTTCTTATAAGATTGTAATTTATATCTATATTCAGTATTCCGTATTAACGCATAACCGAGAAAATTGAGATTAAAAAAAATACAAGGTTAGTTTAATATAATATAACACGCTTCATGAATATTTATGATTGGTAAATTATGCCGAAAGGTAAGTTTTAAGTAGGAAAGGTGGCATTTTAATGAAAACCATTGACGTTTAATTTCAATCAGTGAGAGCCGTTTATCGAGGCTATTTGACCGGGCCATTTGTTTGTGGAAGCGAAATGTTTTCGTGGGGCTCATAAACTGGATCCTGTTTTATTTATTATATATTTAATTAAATGAATACAAAATAA
Source organism: Rhyacophila brunnea (assembly GCF_057557595.1). Classification (NCBI taxonomy): domain Eukaryota; kingdom Metazoa; phylum Arthropoda; class Insecta; order Trichoptera; family Rhyacophilidae; genus Rhyacophila; species Rhyacophila brunnea. Next base: position 35,066,260 of record NW_028232785.1, read on the forward strand.
AGACGGAATACCGACTATGGATATATTATATTATCTTATAAAAACAATCACTAATCAAAGAGTAAATAAAAGCCATTCGAGCCATTTTCACTCGTATTTCTTATTTTATTGATTAAATTTAAGTCGGAATTATCTGAAATAATAACAATATCGTTTAGTTAACACGGCTAAATTTTATATAAAAAATATTGTTATCTATAACGTAATTTTGAAAAATGTTCCTTATTTTTGCATACATACCTACCTATTTAGAGCGTTTTTATACGAAAGTTTAAGCATGTGTGTCTTTGTGTCAAATTTAACTTTATAATTATTAAAATTTTATGAAATGCATTGACGAACTCTAATATGCTATACTGATTTTTGAAAACGGCGTATTTTATTAGATACCTTATTGAAAATGTTTGAATTTTATTCATTGTAAAAGATTTTTATATTTGTACTTATTGTCTACGCTTATAATAGCGATTTAGCCATATAATACCAATTTTTTCAATGATTGTCTATTCTCAAAAGGTGTCGCTTAGATTCTTTCAAGTATTGTAAAAAAATCTGCCGTTTCTCTGCGGTGTACTCTCGGTAAATTGAGCCCGATTTTCATTAAATGTCATTTGCCTTTCTGATTGTTGTTTGCTTAGATAGAACCAACGAACGGGTTAGCTGTCATACCGAGCTGATACTGCGCATGCTTTTTGACATTTATGAACAGTATTTAGACAGGCAACCATGAATAGAGTAACGATCGCTCACCGATTCCAAATTGTCAAAATAATCTTTTACTTATGCGATGACGCTCATTTTTGACTATACGGATTGGATAATAGACAAAATTGGCGTACATGGAGTCCAATCTAGGTGAGACCCTACAGACTCAATTACATCAAATAAATGCACTGCTTTTTTGCGATTCACATTCTAGTGAAATCATCGATCTTAATTTATTAAAAAATGAAGCATAAATGAAACACATTGCATATATGGATGACATTGATAACATACAACAAGTACGTACCTATATACAATGCAGTCTGCATGATGTGGTAGATATCTACGATCGGAGAATACTGTCATTTTATTCAAAATAAATTAAATGCAACCTTTTTCTCCTATAAAAAATACGTATTTTTTCTAAAATGGCCCTCCAATACTATTTTTATGTGTTGCGAACACGCAACATGGTTAAATTATCATAAATCAGAGTTCAACAAATGAATGATCAATGTAAGATAGTTCCCAAGTTACAATCAGTGATGGTCCAATCAGGGCTCGAAATAGACCGGGGCGCTATTCTGGTTCGTAAAATTTTACAAGATACCGTCCCGGCTCGTGGGTTCATTAAAAATTGCGTTCCATTTCGTGTTATTGAGATAGTATTGCATGTATTTAGTTTTTAATTGTTAAAATTTTATATTAACGAAGTTACGTTTTGCCGGGCGCGCAAGAATAAAATCTATGTATGGGTATATCATAAATTATTTCTTTCCAACCAAAGTTAACGACACCAGTGCCATGTAGTAAGGTAGCCGCCGACAGTCAAAGAGTGGCAAATGTAAAATACATTTGAAGTTCCGTTCACATTTTCGTAGGTACTGAATATTGTAATAACACTATTATAAGGTAAATTGTGAAGTAAGTAGCTTCTTTAAGGATAAATTTGCTACGTACTTTAACAATCAATCGTTTTAAGAATTCAATAATAACTAATAAGAACTGATTAAATAATATTAAAATGTCATTACTACATTTTAGGTTATTATACACGTACCCAAAATGGAAGTGATTCACGCTGAAATTTTGTTGTTAAGATCTGGTTACCGGACGGATCCATTCAAAATGACAGACGAGGCGTTTGTGAAACGATTCCGGTTATCGAAACCATTGGCAGGTCATTTCCAGGCTGGAAAATCTAATGTCAACCCGCTAGTTGGGTTGATCATGTCATGTGAGCATAATCAAAAATATAATGCAAACTCTTACACGATCATAAATATCCATTCAGTATTTCTGTTGCATTATTGGATACCGTTCGAAGCACTATACCTCCTTTGAAGATAATGTTGCGTTTTGCTTCTTGTTTGCGTACTGCTTCATTTTGCCCTTCAGGTGTTGAGTCTTCACGATTGAATGGGCACGTCAATGCGGTTTAATTTTGTCGCTGCGCTAATGGAAACACCCTTAAGCCCGCTCTGGGTCAGGCGAGTAGTTTAGTCGAGTGGCGAATAATTTAGTAACTAAACGTGTACGAACAGACAAATTAAGTCGGGTATTTTAGTAAAATCATTTAGTCTAGTCAATCCATCTTGTTGTAATTTTTCAGTCGAGTAGCGAATCCTACCACCTCTCACTAAATACCAAACAAGTGATGATATCGAATCGAACTCTATGCATAGGTAGGTACAAAATTTGTGTGGAATCATGGGAAAATACGCCCAAAATCGATTTATTGTTCGCATACGGTTACTAATGAATAATAGGTATCGGTTACTACGCTATAATAAACCGACCTTATTCTACTGAACTCTTACTGTGTAAATGTCTAAAATATTAATATGAACATCTCACGAATTATATAAATGCGGAAGAATCTCAATTTTTCTTAATCCTAAAATTATTAAAATGTTCATAGGTAACGCAATAATATGATGTAGAGAACATACCATAGGTACGGAATATAATAAATGACATCGTTTTTAGGCTAGGTCCTCCTTGACAGTTATTACAATGACAAATCGTGAGAAGTGGTTTGACGTTTCCGACCAAACCACTTCTGACGGTCAGAAAATATTTTGAAGTCAGCTGTTACAGTGAACTAAACGTTAAATCTAAAATTATTCCGGTTTACTTATAACGCATGCGCAGTGCGCCAGTTATGACCTGTCAAACCCATTAGCTGGAACGCCTGAATTTATGTTGTCGTGTAGCATGGTAGATAATTTAGTAGAATTTGAGGGTTACAACATTAATCTGTTACAAAAAGTTTTGAAAATAGAATAATTGGTCTATTCTCACCCCATTTCACGTATTTAACGACTGCAAGTAGTTTTTATAGACAATAGGCTTACCTTGTATTACCTACCTAAAAAGGACTCACGGGCCATTAATTTTATTCACCATACAATTAATCGCAATTTTAGATAATCGCATTAACTATTGCTTTACATTCGAATAATTATGATGTATAAATCATCATAAATGAATGCTCATGATTTGACGAAAGATTTATAAACCTAGGTACACATAAATTGTTTTAAAATATCAGTGTGAGCGAATTAATAATGGAGAAATGAGTTTCAGAGTTGAATTTCGAATTCCAACCTTCTATATAAGACAGCACACACTATAACTACTTACAATTGGCCTGTAATCTGAATTCGAACAACCCGGTTGAGGGTATTCATCATTATATAATGGGTGTGTTATATCTTCAATTACCTATCTCACGCTTGACGACAGCTGGTTGATCATCTGTCTCAGATTTTATATTAGAGAGGTCCGCCATATTAAGGTACTGAAAGAAGCATTATTACATTTTGTAAACACGGTGAAAACAGTTTCGGGTCTCGTAATCACCATAATATAACATTGTATAATATTTATATTTAACAAGAATTAGTAGATAACCTAACCTAACCTCTAATATCACAGATGTATCGTAGCTGCCAAATTGCTTAATAAAGTATTCTTTTGAAACCACGTTTAATGTCATCGAATGACCTTACATAGATTGTAAATAAGCAACATATTATTATAATAGTATACCAATCGTTATAATTCTCAATCTAAAGTGATTGTAAAAGAATTTAGTTTCCAAAAACTAACCACGAAATTGCAACTTGAAATGTCCGCATTCTCTTGCGTTACATGAGTGCAAGGGTCCGGGTTGATTGGACGGCTCGTCAGCGTGTCAAACAAAGGCTTGTCTTCTATATCCGAGTGTTATCCATCACATTCTTGCTTTACATCCATGTTAAGTGTATATATTCCAGAAGCAACGTGTTACGTGACAGACAGGATCCTTTCAAGGTAATGTTAGAATAGTGTTGCCGACATACTGAAAAGTATTTCCGGGAGCAATACCTTAATAAAAATACGCACTTAACATGGTGACACAATTTAATAATAGGTTTAAGTATTATGTTGTCTAAACAAAACAATGGTATGAAAATGATCGTCAGCATTTCCTCCATCATAACGAGAACATCGCATCTCGGTATATAATAACAAATTAATCCAATTGTTTTTTTTTTTCTCCTATGATAGCAACACTGACGATATCTTTTTCGTGACGGCTCCTCTCTCTGCTAATTTCCAGCGACAGGACATACGTTTTAGTTACGATTAAAGTTCTACGTTTAGTCGGTGTTCTTGACATTAGCATATGTACATTCTTTTTTTTCAGATAAATGCTACATGGAATATTATTAACTGTTTTTCGGCAACACTTATAAAGTTCGTATCATTGAACCTGAACTGAACGAATCAAATGGCACCGTTGGATTTATTTGATTTGGAACCGTTTGGTAGAATGTCCACGGAAACGCTTTTCTGACAACTAATTAGTGTTGCCAGTACTTAAAATTAATTCATAATACTTATATTAGTCTCTAAAACAGAAACATATTTGAAACGTCAACTTGTTATGAAATTCTAACCTCCTATCATGGTCTACAATAATACAAATTTAACAAACTGTCGTATTCATTCATTTTAAATATACAAAATATAAAGAATGCTTCATAAATAGGTAGCCATTTAGTTAATTTATAAGATTTATAGGTATGACGAGTTTTTAAAAATTACTTTTGATTAGAGCTTTTCATAATTATTGACCACATGTTCATGTCGACAGTATGATATTGTGACTTAGACGACAATCGAACATATTAAATTCGTTAGGTAATATAAAGATCATTCCGGGTTGATTAAACACAGTTTGTAGTTTAGAATCTCCGTTACAAAATATAAATAAAATGAAAATAAATTCTTTGTCTGACATAACAATTATAGTAATGATATTAAATCGAACTTGCATAGAAAATAGTGCTGGATTTTGAGATAATAACACCAAAAGCGGCGTCTTGTTCGCGTATGGTTACTTAGGTATTGATTATTAATCTATTATACATACAATTCAAGTGAACTCCTATGGTGTAAATATCTAACATATTAATATGAACACCTCACGATATATAAATGCCGAATAATGCTTATCAACACTTTGACAGATTGCCATTAGTCTATGGATCGTCCGAATTGGTTTGACGTTTCATGTCAAACCATTTCTGATGGTCCGAGAACGGTTTGATTTTCAATGATACACTGAACCAAACGTCAAATCTCAAACCATTTCCGGTCAACTACAATTTGTATGTATATTGTCTATGGTTTAATTTGATTTGTTTCGTTCATGTTGAAAGAAACGAACCTATTTACAACAGAACCAGTGTTGCCAACCGTACTATAATTATAGTATTTGTACTATAATTTTGGTCCGCGTACTATGTACGATATAAAATAGGTATAGTACGCCCAAAATACTATAATTTTGAAAATCGTACTATAATTTTATATAAAAGTACTATAATTCTGCATTTGCCATTTCGCAATCGAGTGGTCTTCGAAAATTTGGAAATCTGCGGCCCGCGGCGAAATTTTTCCCAAAAAAAACAAGCCGACCACGAAAAATCGGGAACCTGCGGCCCGCGACGAAATTTTTTTCCTAAAAAAAACAAGCCGACCATGAAAATTTGGGAACCTGCGGCCCGCGACGAAATATTTTTCCTAAAAAAACGAGCCGACCATGAAAATTTGGGAACCTGCGGCCCGCGGCGAAATATTATTCCTAATAAAAACGAGCCGACTATGAAAAATTGGGAAAATTTTCATTTTCAACAGATGACAACGCGTACTATATTTTATCTCCAAATACTATAATTTTGGAGGCTCTGTACTATAATTCCACTTTTAAAATATGGCAACACTGAACAGTACAGAAAGTTGTCTCTAGCACATTGCATACGATTGTTGATACGCAAACATGGAAGTCAAGCGAGAATGTGATGGAGACCAATCTGGTACGGAAGACAAGTTTGATGTAACGACTAGCCATCAAAACAACCCTGACACGCGCACCTATATAAAGCAGGAGAACGTTAGTTTTTATTTATTAAGTCCTTTCCTGCGATTTTTTATAATTATTTTAGCAGAATACCTACGATAGGTTTATATTTATTACAAATTGTTTAAGAACATACGAGGATGTCAAACTTTCTTTCAAAAACCTTTTGACATACATTATGACGGCTAGATACTTACCTCAATTATATAAGTAAGTATTGTCATAAAATAAGTACGCGTGCTCAAAATTGTTTTTTATATGATAACAAAAATGTATAACGTTTCTTTCAGATACCGGCAACGCGTCTCGCTGAAATTAATCCCGAGATTGACCTCCAGCTGGTTTACGTTAAACGAGAGTTCGCTGCAGGCGCAAAACACCCATTCCACGATGAAGATCCAACACCTGGATGTTCGCATTCAGATAACGGACCAGTACAGCAGGTAATTGTATATTATGCGATATTTTCTTCCATTGGCTATGTACCCTATCACACCTTTGTGACTAAATTTCAAAAGGTAAGTACATATTATCCTCGTCTCGGTTATACACGCTTCGTACAACTATTTCACTTACTTACCTATTTATCTGGTGTAGTGTGAGTGGGTGCATTGACCTACAATAATTGAATGTGATGTCTGTCACTGATGATGACCAATCGACCGATTCTTTCAGAAAGTACTTTTGTCATAACATTATTGTTTGTAGGTAGCAGAATAATGCTGTGATGACATTATGCCACGTCACATGCTGGCATAAGTAAGTCTGTGGTTTTGTCATTCCTGAGAATATATTGAATTTCAATGAACTTTAACAGTTTATACGTGTGCGTACTTTAAAATTACTTGCGATATTGCATCCATACATAATATTGTGAACAGTATCTGCGCCATTTTACGATACAAAGCCTGAGCATAATATCTTTATGTACAAGCATTTCTCAAACGAGTGATCCCACTGTTCAGCTGTCAAAATTAGATCCCATATTGTCTGCAAATCAACATAATTATAAGGTCTTTCTCGTTTCGTATTGAATAATAAAAAAATCGCAAATCAAATTTCAGTGTTTTTGTTATAAATATACATTCCTGTTTTTCATCAGTTATCAAAGTCAAACTATTTCTTTATGCAAAAAACGTTGGTATTATCGATTTGTTATGTGTTAACGTTAGTGAAGTAATTATGATATGGGCATGATACCTCCACGTTTCTACGTGCATGGAGGACCCCTTGAGGAAGTACGAGCGAAGATATGGATGCCACATTCATGTTTCTTGTATTCCGCCAAGCCAAAGTCCTTTTATCGCCGCCGTATGAATACGATGCTTTGTATTAATTAACTATAAATGTTGTTTCTTTTGGGCTCAATTCTTAGAAATCGCTGTAACTTTCAACTACCTAGCAAAAAAAGGTGACCTGGACGACCCTTACGTTAACACCCAGGTAAAGGCCAAGCATTCTGCTGCGGGCAAGAATGATAGAGAGGGGTGGACGTTCAGGGGTAGATTGAAAGGGACAGCGATAAAGCCAAAAAAGGAGACCTGGCCGCGAGACGGTAGGTGTCCAGGCTGGCGAGGCAGTTAGCCGGAGTCTCCGAAACACAACGGACTGTGTCCCGTTGAACCTTAGATTATAATTGACAGCCTACGGCGCCCATCTTAGGGCTGTTAAAAATTTATAAACCGTGTAAAACTTCATAATTGTGTTAATGTGTATTGATATTGTGTGGTGTATGTTTTTTTTTGTTGTGAACCCAACCGATAAATATAAAACTCTGTGCTACGAACCACGTGCGTTTCTATTTTCTATACAAAATTCTATCTTCCACCTTTCGTAGTGTCAGGTATATCATCTATGTAAATCAAACTAATCCCATTTTCAAGACAGCTGCAAACCAGCAGACAATAAATTAGGGATGGGCATACATGAGGTCAACGAGAACCTCATTCTCGATTTTCATAATTATATAAAGTACCACACCATAGTCACGTTCTCACATATATCGAGTAGGTTTATAGAAAGTGTTAAATGACATTACAATAATTAATTTGTACACGATGGAATTAAAAATCTGAAAAAACAAGGTTTCTGATAGAAAACGCGTTTTATAAAATGACATAAGTATCTATTAATAATTATGATTATGTCAAGCTTTTTAAGATTGTGCTTGATTTAAATTGAAGTATGTTCGGGACTCCAAAAATCGAAGTAAAAACAAAGATTATGTACCAATTTACATCACCCAGTACCACAGTCGGTTTTAATCGATCGATCACTCCGTGCAACGCCGACTCAAGTACAAGCCTAAGCATTCGGAAACTTGTCGATAACGAGTGGTCTCACCTTTCCTGCTCCTCCCACTGCTGACCAATCATTATTCTATAGCAGTGATGAAATATGGCACGTGAATGTTTTAATAATAATTAAATTTAATAAAAATAATTTTAATTTATAATACTTAATAAAAAAATACAAAAACTGATAAAAATAAATATAAGTACTTATACACTATTAAAAAATAATGACGACATAGCTTTGCGTATTTTCTACAGTTTTTAATATTATTTTTACCAGTGCTATTTACCAATAGATGCGCAAACGGAACCGACGAAATTCGTGCATAAACGACAGATCATATTTTATAAAAAAATAATAGGCAAATACTCTTCAAGAATTTATGTTTAACGTAAATATATAATTGAACATATCGCTCCTAATGCGTAATGCATGACACATAATATTATCGCACTCATCAGGCGGCGTAGGAAGCAGCTCCGCGAACTTCTGATTTTGATCGATTTAAAATGCTTGAGCTCACTGTAGCGAGAGAATGCCTCATCTGATCGCAGCAATTCTGGTGTCATGTTGTGTGTAAAGAACCAAGCTAAATAATACAGTAACAAACAATTTAATTGGTACCAACAAAAATGCCTGCCCGAAATAAGAAACAAAGACTTGGTGGAGCTAGTAGTAGTAATTCTGACAGACAGTGAAAATGGAAAACCGTTCAGTTTTGGGAAAGCTATAAAAGAAGCGTGGTTAAAATGCTCCCACGACCTTTTTGTAAAATGTAAAAACAAGGAAAAATATATTCGAAGAACAAAAGATATGCCTTCTTCTAGAAACACGGTGAAAGATAGAATCTCTCATTGTGATTTTTAACCGTTTTTAATTCTTCTTCTTATTGTGCCATCCCCTAGCGGAGGTCGGCCACCATCAAGGCGTACTTATCTTTGTCGTCTGCTACCCGGCACAGTTCGGTGGAGCTGCACTCGTACCAATCACGGAGGTTCTTAAGCCACGAAATGCGGCGCCGTCCTTTGCTACGCTTCCATTGATCTTTCTTTGAATGACAAGTTGGGGAATGCTGTATTTTTGTCCTCTCATAATGTGGCCGAAATAATATTCTTTTAATAGAATTCCTAAAAACTACTTTTTAATTTTTTAATGAAAAACTGCTCGGCACGTCAGACAGTCGAACGATTATATTTGGGAAATTTTGGCACGCGAACGTAACGTAACACTGTTCTATAGAGTTCTTGTCGTGTTCACTTGTCAGAGCATTTCTATTTATTAAGATGGCGCTGCTCCGCGCAATAGGTGAATTGAGATGGCTTTACTTTATTATAGGTCTGATGCATCATGTGTGTGTTTTTAAAATAATTCTTATTTTGTTTTTTATTTGCTCATTTACGTCGTAATATTTTAACGTTATATTATTAATGAATGATCAATGTGCATTTACCATTGGTGTATGGTTGGGTCTTAACTTACTGATATCATCTCCCCGACAGTATTTGACATTAGCAACAAAGTTTCCATATATAAATTATAATATAGTTAAGCATAACAATATAAAAAGTAAAAAATATAAAGAAATTACCTAAGAAAATTGAGGAAGACTAATGAAAAGACAAAAAATTAACATATTTTTGAAATATATAGGTATTTATATCTATATATACAAAATTGTGGAGAGCGTTTAAACAAAACATGTGAATTATTGAATGGATCAACGGTGGAGAAATACATATTGTAATAATTTAAACAAGAAATCCGATTAAAGTGTTGTGTGCATGATTAGAATCGCTAGACTGACATGGTACATAATGGTAATTATGACCGGTTATTTAAAAGTCTCATAATTTTTTAATACTTTTAAATGTATTTTTAGACTATCGCTAGAAGTACTGTACCGGCCAATGTCGCGAGTCTCATATCGTCCTGGTACGTGACTGAAGCACAAGCGTCTAGCGAAGACATACACATAGAGGAACAAGAGCTTAAGCAAGAACTCAAGGAATATATTGAAAGGTACGAAGATGTCGCCTGTCGCAATACTTAACGTGCTATTTTTCAATCGAATATGGTAAACACAGAATTATTAGTGGCTGTTATACGACTGGAAAAAAAATCGTTTCATGAAGAAAATTTTGTGTGCAGTATCTGTTTTGATTTTTTTTCGTCGTTCGACCTAATGTTGCTTCACAAAGCGATACACAAAACCACAATTGCGAAAACGACCGATTCCGTTGCAAGGCTGGTTAAATGTCACGATGGTCATTTTTCAAGAATACGTTCTGGTCAAGTCGTGAAATCACTCAAAATGACTCATTCGGGAAAAAAGCCATTTAACTGTGATAAATGCAATTACTCATGCAGACAGTCAAGTAACATGAAAAGACACGAAATGAGTCATTCTGGTGAAAAACCATTTAAATGTGATAAGTGCAATTACTCATGTAGACAGTCAAGTGACATGAAAAGACACAAAATGAGTCATTCTGGTGAAAAACCATTTAAATGTGATAAATGCAATTACTCATGCAGACAGTCAAGTCACATGAAAATACACGAAATGAGTCATTATGGTGAAATGCCATTTAAATGTGATACATGCAATTATTCATGCAAACGATCAGATGGCATGAAAAAACACAAAATGACACATTGTGATGAAAAGCCATTTAAATGTGATACATGCAATTACTCATGCAATCAACCTGGACAAATAAAAACACACAAAATGACTCATTCTGGTGAAAAGCCATTTAAATGTGATATATGCAATTACTCATGCAAACAATCTGGTCACATGAAAAGACACGAAATGAGTCATTCTGGTGAAAAACCATTTAAATGTGATAAGTGCAAATACTCATGTAGACAATCAAGTGACATAAAAAAACACAAAATGACTCATTCTGGTGAAAAGCCATTTAACTGTGGTAACTGCAATTACTCGTGCACGACGTCTACTAGTATGAAAATACACAAAATGGCTCATTCTGGTGAAAAGCCATTTGAATGTGATAAATGCAATTACTCATGCACGACGTCTGGTAGTATGAAAACACACAAAATGACTCATTCTGGTGAAAAGCCATTTAAATGTGATATATGCAATTACTCATGCATACAATCTGGTCACATGAAAAGACACAAAATGACTCATTCTGGTGGAAAACAATTTAAATGTGATAAGTGCAAATACTCATGCAGACAATCAAGTGACATAAAAAAACACAAAATGACTCATTCTGGTGAAAAGTCATTTAACTGTGGTAACTGCAATTACTCGTGCACGACGTCTAGTAGTATGAAAACACACAAAATGACTCATTCTGGTGAAAAGCCAGTTAACTGTGACAAATGCAATTACTCATGCACGACGTCTGGTAGCATGAAAAGGCACAAATTGACTCATACTGTTGGAAAGTTATAATGTGATAAATGTAATTACTCGTGCATAACGTCTAGTAGCATTAAATACAGAATGACACAATCTCGAGAAAAACTACTTTATTATAATTACTCGTGCATAAAATTGCATAAAAAGACTCATTCTGGCGAAAAACTTTTGAACTACATTGTATTGTTGTTGAATTTAATAAAACGCTAATTTTTGTTATACTTATTCCACATTTAATCAATAAATTAGGTCCGGTTTCGTCCGACTTAGAAGGATGCATTTTAATAAATTAAACAACAATGAAATGTGATTAACAAAATTACTTTACAGACAGTCAGGTACCATGAAAAAACACAAAAACACGCAATCTGGTGAAAACCTTTTTAAATGTTATTTATGTAATAATTACTGATGCATAAAATCTAGTAGCATGAAATTGCACAAAAGGACTCAAAGGACAAAGTATATTCTGTTACGGTTTGGTTTCGCAGGGTTTAAGGCGATATACATATTTTTGATTATTCACAATTTTAACTATAATAATTAATAAATATGTAAGTACCTACCTATCTGAAAACATTAAAGTCAAAGATAAACTTACAATTAAAAAAAATGTTATAACATGTGAATTTGTCAAAGGACCCCGTCTTATTATTACTAAGGGACATATATTTTAATGTCATATTACTAAGGTATTAGTTTGATGATGTTTTATATTATTTTTTTAACTTTATTTATAAGAAAACTATATAAATAATTGCAATCTAGTTTTAAGAATCCACATACTTAAGAAAAATAAATAATAATGACTATCATTTTTTGAAACCGTAGTATTTACCAGTGATGGACTGAAAATTTGTTGGCAACACGAAAACGTAAGTAGATCGACTTTATTTTATAATCAGATTTTTAAATATGTATAATGAGAAAAAAACAAAAAAAAATGTTGAACAGGGAAATGATCACAGATTATACGAATCAAAATTTCACCTTTCTACGATTCTTAGTTTTGTTAAAAACACTTGTTAAAACAAAAAAAAAGTTTGTTTTGCCACTCCTCAAAAAAATCGACTTTTTGTTATACATTTTTATGTTAATAAGGGGACGATGTGATAGTTTTAATGAGTGCAGTAATTAAACACACTATTTAACTAGTTTTATAGTTATATTTCTTATACAGGCGATTTATTTTTATAAATGTGAGACATTGATAAAATTCTTAACTGTAAATCATTATAAATAGGTACGTAGGTAGGAACTTTTAATTAATTATATAATTTTATGCTTATTTAATTTTTTAAGAAAACAAGACATTGTGACATAACTTATCTAAATTAAAGACGTACACAACATGAGATTTTTAATATAACAAATATTAGGTACCCTTACAAGAGAGAAGAAGAGAATAGGTACCTACCTATATAAAATAATAAAAATAAAAACATACTTACTTCAGACCCTAAGTACAATTTTTCTAGACTCTAGAGAAATAAAATTTTTAAAACAAAAAACATATCACGTCTTCGAAAATATCTACGTGTTTGGGGAGCTCATTGACTAGTCTTGCACCACTCGCTAATATTGTCGGATCCCTTCAACAAAGCTATGAACTAGCTAATCCCACGATGACCGCACGTCTTAAGCGTCGGCTTATAGCGTCGTGGGCCCCAGGTTCAAATCCTGGGTCTGGCATGTACACATATTGTATATCGTCGTTGAAACTAGAAAATTGTGTAACTCCGTTTTAATCGAAAATTGACTTTGAATGCCATCTAGTGGCCGTTGATAATATCTATCCGTTTTGCAAATTTTGTAATTCCAGAAAAATTGTATCATTGTTAAATCATGGATGATTTCACTCCAAAACCATACATTTGTATAGGAAACCATAATGTTTTTTGTCTCTCCTGTAAAGTAGTGTTTTTGGAGTTACACAATTTTCTAGTTTCAACGACGATATCAATTTGTGTAGGGTCAGAGTATGGACTTAATAGGTTGAGAGAGTGGATGACATTTGTTTGTCGTAAAAACAAAATCTGTTGGAGGCCCATGTGTTCCTATTAGGATCGGATATGGTTAAAAAAAAAACAACTAGCTTACGGTAGTGGAGTTCGATACACTTCAATTTATGTCGCTACGACCTAACGTCCACTTACACAAATCCAAAATACAACAAATGAGATTTCTCAGAGCAAGTGGGTTCGAAGTATTCAAAAACTGGATTAAGCACAGAGATAATAATTATTATTGAATGGTTTAAAATAATATTACATACGGTTACATAATAATATTATGTCGCTATAGAATGGGCTACGAAAATATTAATTGTTTACGTTATCGGTTGATGATAAAATTGACGTACGCACGTTCGGTCCCTTCTCGACTGAGCACTATTTCACAGTCTTTACTACAGATACTTTATCCAAGCTACTTAGTGAACGGGTAGCTAACGCCTTTATTGGTATAATAAATATTATATTGAAATTATGTCCCAAAAATGCGGGAATTTTTACAAATAACTAAGTCATTGTGAAATAAGCTATCAGAACGGTCATCAGGTCAACCGGTCAACCAGGCGCGACAAATACCGGTCAGTCATTCATCAACCGTGCGCATATAAACACTTACCTAAGCTAAACCGTCAAGTGCCACGCACCGGATGAACCAATGAACAATAGCGAACGAGACGACCAGGGTTGACAACCAGACCATGGAGCTAGCCTCAATAGCACAAAAGGTCAGTGCCTAGGATCCTAGACATACCCTCCTCTCCCAGCATCAGAAATAATCCTTCAGTTTCCAGCTCACTTAAAAGCACAGCCAGTGTCTTTGATTTTATTGTCATTAACAGACAATTTGCATGCGTCTAAGAATTTACACGAAATGGCTTTTCAATGGGTCCTATCATGTATTTTCATGCTACTTAACGTTATACATTTATCACATTAAACAGCCTGGGATCCTAGACATACCCTCCTCTCCCAGCATCAGAAATAATCCTTCAGTTTCCAGCTCACTTAAAAGCACAGCCAGTGTCTTTTATTTTATTGTCATTAACAGACAATTTGCATGCGTATAAGAATTTACACGAAATGGCTTTTCAATGGATGCTATCATGTATTTTCATGCTACTTAACGTTATACATGAGTAAATACATTTATCACATTAAACATTTTCACAAGTACGAGTCATTTTGTGTCTTTTCATGCTACCAGACGTCGTGGATGAGTAATTGCATTTAACACACTAAAATGGCTTTTCACCATAATGAATCATTTTGTGTGTTTTCATGTGACTTAGATGTCTGCATGAATAATTGCATTTATCACATTTCAATGGCTTTTCACCAGTATGAGTCATTTTATGATATTTCATGTTACTTGAATTTCTGCATGAGTAATTGCACTTATCACATTTGAATGGTTTTTCACCCGAATGGAGCATTTTGTGTTTTTTCATGTCACCTGATCGTATGCATGAATAATTGCATTTATCACAGTTAAATGGCTTTTTACCAGAATGATTCATTTTGTGTGTTTTCATGCAACTAGACTGTCTGCATGAGTAATTGCATGTATCACAGTAAAATGGCTTTTCACCAGAATGAGTCATTTTGTGTGTTTTCATGCTACTGGACTGTCTGCATGAGTAATTGCATTTATCACACTTAAATGGCTTTTCATCAGAATGAATCATTTTGTGTGTTTTCATGTTACTTGAATATCTGCATGAGTAATTGCACTCATCACACTTAAATGGCTTTTCACCAGAATGAACCATTTTGTGTATTTTCATGTGACTTGGACGTCTGCAGGAATAATTGCATTTATCACATTTTAAAGGTTTTTCACTGGAATGGGTCCTTTTATGCCGTTTCATGCTGCTAGACGTCGTGAATGAATAATTGCATTTGTCACATTTAAATGATTTTTTTTCAGAATAAGCCATTTTGAGTGACTTCATGACGTGACCAGAACGAAATCTTGAAAAATGACTATCGTCACATTTAACCAGCCTTGCAACTGAATCGGCAGTTTTCGCAATTGTGGTTTTGTGTATCGCTTTGTGAAGCAACATTCGGTGTAAAGACGAAAAAATATCAAAACAGATACTGCACACATAATTTTGTTTATGAAACGATTTTTTTTCCAGTTGTATAACAGCCACTAATAATTCTGTGTTTACCATATTCGATTGAAAAATATTACGTTTACTATTGCGACAGGCGACATCTTTGAACCTTTTAACATATTCCCTTAGGTCTCTCTTCATGTCTTGTTCCTCAATGTCAAGGTCTTCGCTAGACGCTTGTGCTTCAGTCACGTCCCATGACGATATGAGACTCACAACATTGGCTGGTACAGTGCTTATAGCGATAATCTAAATAAAACATATTAGAGTATTAATATATTATGAGATTCATTAAAAGTAAAAAGATCCAGTTAGAATTATGATAACTAGACACGGCGTTATTAAACCTTTTTACGTAGGCACGCGTGCCAAAGTTTTCCAAATATAATCGAAGATCTTGGCATAAAAACAGCAAATGTCACAAAACACTTTTTTTTCAGGAGAGGGCAAAAACGTAATATCTCGCCGAATCCGTGCACAGAATGCCCCTCTACCATAAGTTTAGCGAACCGATTGCAAAATTTGGCAGAGTCGATGTTTGACAGATTGCAACTGACATCCAGTGTTTGTTGATAATTGTCATAGGTGCTTGTTTTCTTCCGTATTTCATTATGATTCTGTGAATTATTTTGTTTCTGTCTAATGGTATTATTTATTTTACAATTGGTCCTATAATTGGTGCTTCATTTTATTCAATCATGACTGCTTTATTTATACTAAACCTTGCTTTCGTAGATGAAACTAATCTACAATGCCGCAAATTTCGTTAAAGCGGCGACGCTTTCGAATTCAAGAGTTTCGTTAGTAAATACACATCAGACGCAGATTCATGAAATCTAATAAATATAATATTATATTTTTAACAACTCAATTCACATGATTGTGCTGGAATCGATTTATGCATACTAATTATATGGTAGGTACCTATACTATCACGATAACCATTTACTTTTATTTGTTTACCCTCCACGTTAAGAGATTTCCTATAAATAAAATATATTTTAATGATTATATATTTATTCAATAACGTAACCTAATGTAGTATTAAATCTAAAAATAAAAGAAATATGAAAGTATGTAATAGCGAGTTCAACATATAGAGACTTTAGTGATATCTAGCGGCAAAATGCGAATATGTATCGTTTATTTGACAGTTAAGCGCCCATAGACATCAAAAAGTAGCCATAGAGGAAAATATTTTCTGTTTATGTATAAAGGTTCAAATAGACTATATGACAATCGGGCACATATATGCTAATAGCGTTTTAGTGTCTATGATCAAATCTATGCCATTCCGACATATTATACACACATATTGTATGATAGCTATGACATCCTTTTTACACTCTGTGACACAGGACGCCAACATAAGAAACGGGTTTTTCGACATATATATGACGGATCGTCATGGAGTGTATTTGAAGCATAAGGAATACTTCTTTCAAATAGACGTGCATGTACAAATACCGTTATTTGAATGGAGCATTATGGAACACGAAGCGATTTCTGTATACAGTTTCGCAAGCACCTCTATGAACACTCGACTAGTTAGTACATGGCTGTAAACGGAAACAGCGTAAGTTATGAGGGTATTAAACGATTCGGTTTGGCTTATTCCATGGAGGGGCTGTAAAACTATTCCGGTTTGCTTATAACGCATGCGCAGTGCGCCAATTTTGACCTGTCAAACTGTTTAGCTGAAACGCCTAAATTTATGTTGTCATGCAGCATGGTAGATAATTAAGTAAAATTTGAGGCTTTACAAAAATTGTTACAAAAAGTTTTGAAAATAGAATTATTGGTCTATTCTCATCCCATTTCATGTAGATATTGCTTCTGTTTATGGTATTTTATGGTTGTAAGTAGTTTTTTTTATAGACAATAGGCTTACCTTTTATTATCTACCTAAAAAGATCTCACGGGCGATTAATTTTATTCACCATTCAATTGATCGCAATTTTAGATAATCGCATTAATTATTGCTTTACATTATAATGATTGTGATGTATAAATCACCGTATTTAAATATTCTTACGTGATTTAACATAAGATTTATATACCTACTCAAAAGATCTATTTTAGCAATCGCCAATAGCTCGATTCTACTCCGCAATCAATAAATGAAACAATTTTGACCGAATTATATTATGATAGTTCATTATGAAGTTTTAAAGATGCATTACAAAATCAAACCTTCAATATAAGACGGCATCGAGAGAAGAAAACGGCACATGTACCTACGTACAATTCAACGTACCTGATGTATTGGTCTGTAATCTGAATATGAACAACCTGGTTGAGGATCATCTTCATATAATGGGTGTGATATATCTTCAATAATCTCGCGCTTGACGACAGCTGGTTGATTATCAGATGTTTTATCAGATGTTTTATCAGAGAGGTCCGCCATAAGGTACTGAAAAAAGCATTATTATATTTTATAAACACCATAAAACCAATTTCAGTTCATGTAACGTCCATGCAGCGATGTGTAATAATAATATTTAACATGAATTAGTAGATAACCTAACCTATATCACATGTGTATCATAGCTGTCAAATTGTATAAACAGGTAATTTTTTGAAACAAAGTTTAATATCCACCTTATGTTCCTACACAAATTGTAAAAAAGCCGCAGTTTATAATGTTAAACTAATCATTGTTATTCTAAATCTAATGTTATTTTAAATTAATTTAGTTTCCAAAAACTAACCTCGAAATTGCAACTTGCAACGTTTGCATTCTCTTGCGTTACATGAGTGCGAGGGTCCGGGTTGTTTGGATGGCTAGTCAGCGTGTCAAACAAAGGCTTACCATCTATATCTGAGTGTTCTCCATCACATTCTTGCTTTACATCCATGTTAAGTGTAAAAATGGCAGGAACAACGTGACAGACTGGATACATTCAGGTCAGTGTTGCCATATTTTGAAAGTGGAATTATAGTACAGTGACTTCAAAATTATAGTATTTCAGCAAAAAATATAGTACGCGTTGAAAGACCAATAAAATTCTGCATTTTCAAAAAATTAAACGTGGGGTAATTAACGTCTTGTTTTTTTTAGACAAAATATCCAGGAAGGGTAAGTAATTAACGTCTTGTTTTTTTAGACAAAATTCAAATGTTAAGTCAGTGGTTTCCAAACTTTATGTTACTACGCCTCCCTTTTAATAAATCTAATCTAGGCGCCTCCCCTCCCCCCGTATTTCATTAAATAATATAGACACCTTTTTAAATAGTCAACAATGTACCTACTTACGAATACAAAAAAAAAATAACAAGGTTTTACTACTTATATTTATATTACATTATTAGCACAATCAATTTCAATATTAGTGAATCCAAATTCACTTCGTTCATTGACAAATGGATTCTATCATGGACTCCACATCCTGAAGCAGACCCCCGGGTCAGGATTTTTAAACCACATATTTAAAATATTTAATAGTTCCGAAACAAAGCAGCGCCGCAGGCGACTTTTTTTGCTATTAATAAAACAATGTGAAAAGTGCATTAGCAAACTAACCAAGAACTCAGTAAATAGATTTTTGTTTGCTTTAATATATCTGGCGTAGAAATCATTTAAAAGTGGAGACATGGCGAACTTTTTTTTTGTCATTTTGATTTCCTAAGCTCCAATTTGTTATGAATGCCTTCACTTTGTCGTTTTAAATCAGTGAATGCATTAGTGGTGCTTGGATTGATTTATTCACTCAATTTTTTTTAAATTTCAACCAAATAGACAAGTTAAACAACAAAATTATCGTTCCTAAGCTAAATTAATTATGATTAATTAATTATTTAATTATCCTAAATTATGATTAATCTCACCCATTTATTTCATTTTTTTACGAGATAGCCATTGCGCTTCACAATAGTATAGAAGTGAGGAATTATAAAATTAGTCTCCATATTTGCAGAAAGGTTTGCAAACAACCTTTTATAGGACTGTTTTTTATGTAGTTTATAACTAGCGGCCGTTTTATGAACTATGCTTTTGCAAACTGCAAACCTGTGGCTAACGTCACCCTTTTTTAAACATGGGGATTATTTTTTTTTTGCTTCTCACGGATTACTTTGACGTTGTTTTTCTTCTATTGGCACCTTTTTCCGATTTCTCAAAATTATAGTATTTTGGGCGTACTATACCTGTTTTATATCGTACATAGTACGCAGACGAAAATTATAGTACAAATACTATAATTATAGTACGGTTGGCAACACTGATTCAGTCTAATGTCAGAAAAGTGTTGCCACAATTCTGAAAAGAGTTTTCCGTCGAAACTAATATTATTATTATAGATACATTAACACTTGACAAGGCCACACGATTCAATAATAATTATGTATGTTTTTTGTCAAAATAAAACAATGGAGTGAAAATGAAAATCAGCATTTCCTCAATCATAACAAGATTCGCGCATCTCGGTATTCAAATGGCAAAAGAGCCCATCTGCATTTTTTCTTTTTTTCAAGTTTTATTTTACAGGCGTTATTAAATACATTATTAATCTTCAACGTGGCAAAAGAACATATCTGTCAGTGCAATATAAACAAAATGCCACCAGTATTTTGAGCCAGACACACGGACATTTTTTGGTGTGTTTTGCACCATGCACGGATAGACAAGGCAAAGTCAAAAGACATGGTCCTTTGACAATGACTTGTTCGTTATGCTTACTACTTGATCCTTGACTAAATGGGTAGGCAATTAAGTGTCCCTACTTAATTGTATTAATTAATAGATTTTATTATATAGGTTAAAAATAACAGTGTAGGTATTGAGATATCCCAAGTCCTGTGGCTAGCTCGGGATGTTGGTTGGAGCTGGGATTCAAAAAATTAAATACCTAATAAATGAAACGTCTTTCTTTGTTGATCCCGTGTCTTTATAATATTTTCAACGGTTATTTTTACAAAAGATATATAATAATATGTAACAGTATCCAAATTAATCGTATATTGTTACGTTCCTAATGTTAATTATATCGCTTATATTCTAATTATTATTAATCCTCTGAATTCGTTTAATTGTTAAGTTTTTAGCGCGGGAATATGCGAACTCAATACCACGTCCTTTCGCGACTACCTATGCATTTTTTTCCACTCTTTTTATATTGAGCAGCGATGCCATCTTTTCTTTTCTCCCTAATAATAAATTTCTTTGGCTTTTTTGGCTCTTTTATTCGGCACAGTCACATTCTTCCCTGACATACTATTAATATAATTAGTTACAATTCCTACGTGCTAAGTACCTACATGTTGAACATTTTGACAGTTCATCAAGGAATTTTGGACGTACGTACGCCCATTGTTGACTAGGAGGTCAGGTGACATGGTTACACCTAATAGGTAATAATTGTAATTTGGACTATCGGGAGAGGTCCAATAGTCATGGGTGGAACAATATACGCTGTTAGTGTGAATTTGCCATTGGTGAATACTCGTAGTGCTTGAAAATATCGAAAGGCAAAATCCGAGTGGAATAAAACTACCTACTCAAATAGAATAATACAAAACTTAAATTCACTAATACACTGTTTATTGTTTGATCGCTTCCACGGAATACACTTTTCAGTAATTCGGCCATACATAATAAATAATTACGTATTGTGGCAACACTTCTCGTAAATTAATGTACCTTGAATGGATACTGTTTGTCACGTTCTTCCTGACATATCTTCCATTAAAATGGATGTAAAGCAAGAGTGTGATGGAGAACAATCTGATACAGAAGGCAAGCCTTTGTTTGATACGCAGACTAGCCACCAAATCAGCCCGGAAGTTCGCACTCATATAAAGCAGGAGTATGCCGACGTTTCAAGTTGCAATTTCGAGGTTAGTTTTTGGAAACTGATTTCTTTTACAATCACTCTGTATTGTGACTAACAACGATTAATATATTAATATAATATGTTGCTTTTTTATAAACTCCGTAGAGACATACAATGATATAAAACGTTGATTGAAAAAATAACTCGATTATACATTTTGACAGCTAGGTACGATACATTTGTGATTTAGGTTCGGGCAGGTTATCTTCTAATTCATTTTGACTATAATAAGTCATTCAAGTGAAAGTGGTTTTACTGTGTTAACCATAATGTTTCTTTCAGTATCTTTTAGCGGACCTCTCTAATATAAAACCTGAGACGGGTGATCAACTATCTGTCATCAAGCGCGAGACTATTGAAGATGTTATAGACCCATTATGTGATGTTGACGAACCTAAACCGGGTTGTTCTTATTCAGAATACAGGCCAATACATCAGGTTCGTTTAATTGTATAATGTGTAATTTTTTTCCCTCAGTGCAGTCTTATATCGAAGGTTGGAATTAGCAATACATGTTTTAATCTTAGAGCCGTTTCACACGCGACACCATTGTATCGAGACGCTGCATGAATGGTCGCGTTTAGACGGAAAAACAGGGATGTCACGTTCATATATATGTAGAGGAAACGATCATGCGGTGCCCAATCCGTTGATATATTCTCAATTGATGAGGGTGACGTGTTTAGATTTTATTAAAAAAATGAAGAATACTCGCTCTTAGAGACCGCATGCAAAAGAGCTGTATTGACTTTGTCTTGGGCCCAATTTCATATATATTTTACCAGACAATGGAGACAGGTATCTTTCCGGAAGCATGGAAGATGTCGAAGGATACTCCTATTCATAAGAGTGGTACGGAGTTATCATTGGAAAACATACGGCCTCTATCAGTCACAGACATTTAAAACATTTTCTGGTGTGCCTCAGAGCTCAAACTTGGGGTCATTGCTGTTGTTCACGTTTTTTATAAATGACATAGCATTGGTAATTAAAAATGCTATGTTTATGTTTATGTTGTTTGCTGATGACTTGAAACTCTTCATGAAAGTTGTCGCCTTGGACGATTGTCGTCAACTCTAACTTGATATAGATAATATATTATATTGGAGATGGTTTACTAATGCCTCGCGAATATTGTTCCAGTTTTCGATGCATGTTTGTATATTATCCGTGGGTCTATCCCAGTGCTCCGCAACCTTTTCTCACCCACGGCATACCAAAAGTCTTCCCAAAATTCCGCGTACACCACACGTAAAACAATTAATACACCAAAACATGAACCCCACATCCTGAAGGGGGACCCCAGGCCAGGATCTTTGGCGGCCACCCTACCTATCGCTAAGGTTAAAAACAGTGAAATACTCTAAAATAGCGTTTTTCAAATAGTGTGTGAGGTTAAATTAATGGTATTGATTGTATGTTCAGCGATTTTTTTGTGTGGTTATATTATATTAATATAATTATGGTTAGTTGTCGGGTTAGGAATAATTATTTGTCGAGCATTGACACAATAATAATTAAATATCTCCTACAATCACATTCTTTAAAATATTAATATTAGCGTAGCAAGATAGCGCCGCAGGCGATTTTTTTTTATTCGAAAATGGAAGCTAAGTAGCGATAGCCTTGTCATAGATCCGAGGATATTTTTTATTAACCAAAATCCAGAAAATAGACAATGAAACATCGGCGTAGTTCAGTTTTAGCGTCCCGTCGTATATCAATTCAACAAACTCCTCTCGAATTTATAGGAAAAGCGCTTCTATAAAATTTTCGGCACTGGTTGCAAAAGGATTTCGTATCAAGTCGCATTGATTGTATGGAAGTAATGATGAAATTTCGTTTGCAGCAAAGTTAAATGTTTTTGAGACGGATCCAAAATTAATTGCCTGTTTTTAATAGTGGTCTGGTAGGTCCTTTGGTATATTTGTAGATCTTTGTGTTAACTCTTTCTTCAAAATTCGACTTTATTTTTGAACCCTTCTAATTTATCAGAACACGTCAATCTATTTTCATTCTGACCTTGCATTGTTTTATTAAGTTCATGAAGGTGCTCAACTATATTACCAGCCATGTACGCAAATTTGGCTATTGCACCGCGGCACACCGGTTGCGGAGCACTGGTCTATCCGACTGACTGTCTCTTTGGAATGTTTACATACTGTAACTTAAAATTAACAAGGGATCTATATTTAGCTACATAGTTTTCCTGACTTATACGCAGCGTAAATGAAAACTCTGCCATTCTTGGTGGTGTTGGCTTGTGTGCCTCTGATCGGAGTCGAGGGCATCCGTTGTTTGTTCTCCCAAGGTTCAAAACTAACCTGCCATTAGTAAAGCCAATTGAGAGGGCAATAACCATGTTTAATGAAATCGCTTCGAATATTGATATATTTCACTTACGTGGGCGTGAATTTAGGTGGACGTTATTATATATTTTTTTAAGATAGTGTCTATCGATAGTTCACTCTGTGTGCTTCCATCTACTTTTATATTTTTGTTATGTTATTTCTTATTTTATTACTCATTATATTTTTAACTCACATTGTTCTGTATTTTCATTTGTAACTCTTATTTTATGTCAATCATGAACGTTTTAAATTTTAAATTTGTTATTTTCTTTATATGTAAAATAAATAAATTTGAATTTTTATTAATTGTGCAGTGTCCAGATACTAGTGTCTCGTGTGAAACGGCTCTTACTTTTTAATGAAGTCATTTTAAAATACGTGCGAGAACTCGTTTCATTTATTGTCTGTGTAGTAGAAATACATGCTATTAGAATATGTACGTTCATTTTTGTTTTATAAAGGTTGTTTTTATAGCCCGATAGAACTTTAAATTGTAAAAATATAACACTAGCTAATTTTGATAGTTTTTTATTTCGAAAGACAGACGTGCATGGCATTAACATTTTTAAATGATTTAGGGTATGTTGCCACTGCACCTGTTCTCAACGAAGCATATACTGGTCACCCAATTTAGAACACTTTTTTCGTACACTGCCAGTTGTATAACACGAATAATGTTTGCTTTCAATGCGCCAATTGTTGCTTAAGGGGGTACCTGCTCAGCGTAAGTGATAATAGAGCTTTTTTGTGTTTTCAAACCATGATCATGGACATTCCTTAAACGTTGTAGATAATCTATTTACATAATTTTAAAGCGATATTATCCATTATATTCATTTTAAACATTTGATGACTGCATGAAGTATTTTTATTACATAAAATAGTGTTCTTTTAAACCTAGACCTTTAAAATTAAGTCAATATTTATTATAAAGCAATTATTATTCGTAGGATGTTTATCACACTTGAATGGTCAAAGACATAGCTTATAATTAGCATTTTTAGAATTATCTTCAAATGTGTCAATTTTGCCCATTTTTTGAATAATAAAATGCCTGATTCTTATCAAATTTGGGATCACAGAGATTATCAATATAATTTTTTATCGTTAATATTTCACTATAATAATGTCGACATAAATTATACTAACAGTTTGGTAAATGCGTTTAAAAATTATTAATTGTAAAAAATCTTAACACCACTGCACATGGATGTACTGAAATATGACTATATTCTAAAACATTAGAGCTAGAAGTTTAAAAGAACACTATTTTATGTAATAAAAATACTTTATGCAGTCATCAAAAGTTTAGAATCAATATAAAGGATAATAAGGCTTCAAAATTATATAAATAGATTATCTACAACGTTTAAGTAATGTCCAGGATCATGGTTTGAAAATACCAAAAAAACCGCCATTTTGACCTACGCTGAGCATGTCCACCCTTAACTACCGGCATCAGCCAGTGAATTCACAAACACCCGCAAAAAATATCGCATGACTTTAGAGATCAATTGACAGGTCCATCTATGGAACTAACTTATCCCCTAAATTTTATATCGATGAGTGCTGCTGTGGTATGGCATATTTCGCCCGGATGCTTGTCATTATATTTTCAAAAATATTATTGATCAATGTTCCATAACGCAATCTTCAGCCTAATTTTGAAAAAATATTGTCCGGTAATGCAATCAAGGGACTTTTAAGGATCAGTCTCAAGCCATATGCAGCATATTTCCATACTAACAAACCCGTTAAGCTACAATGAGCTAAATCACTAAAGAGCAATTTTGCGAGAAAATGCAATAATTATAGGTTGCGCGAATCGACAACATATTTTATAGGTAGATTTGGCAAATTTGTCAACGTGACTCTATTCGTGTTGCTTTGCCAGACTAAACCAATCATTAATGTCATAGGGCCGTATGTATGAGATTCCCAAATTCTTTATAAGCTATTTAACCGATTTTCCATCATATAGCCTATAGCACTGTTTGTGACGTAAGCAATCTGACGTCACGCGCCATTCAAAATGGCTGCCTCAGCTGTCACTTTCAAATGTCATTTTAATATTGCATTCATTGCAACGTTTGCTTGAGGCCCTTGTTCATTTTGTAGACTCTGTAAAACATTTGCGAAATTTAAAAACAGTTCCTAGTCGTGCTGTTTACAAAATACGTATAATTTTGATCCCTAGTCTATAATCTAGATAGTAGGTAGGTAACTGATAAAATTCCTCGTACCTATTTCGCTTGCAATGTTTCTCATGGAGAGATAAGATGGACTTACGTAAGATTACGATAAAATATCACCGCTAAACGACCGAACAAATATGTAACTACTGCTGTATCTGGCATTAAAATATGCAATTGGAAGCATTCTGCATTTTTCAAATTATTATGGTATCTACCTACCTAGTTAATTATTGTAAGATAACTGTAATAAACAAGGCACAACTCTCAAATACACTGGAAACATCAAAAGTGTCATACGGTGATTGGTATAAATGATAATATTATGCAGAGATCATTACATATTATTATCTAAATCATTTGCATTTTCTGTCATTTATTCTTATTCTGTTTTGACATCTCATAATTAGTGAAGTGAAGTGAAGTTAGTCATATTAATATTCAGTATTGCCACCAAATGTATTCAGTGTTGCCACCAAATGGAAAAGTTTACTAGCAATACTTTATCCTTTCGTACAGTAAAATAGTTTTAAAATAAATGTGATAAAATAGCTGATAAATTATTCAAAGTTCATAATAATTATTCATATGTAATTATTAAATTTATATGGTACCGTTCACACACTTTCAGACACATTAACAATTTCAAAATTTTGAATTATTTATCGGGGAATGAAATTTTATAAAACGAACACCATGAAACATGAGATGTCACATACGTGACGTCACTTAACAGCTAATTACGTTTGTACTCATGCATACAAACGTGCAGTATATAGCCTATAAGGTTTTTGGGAATCTCATGCATACGACCCATAAAGTCAACGGGTGTCACACATCACACGACTGTAAGTTCTATCTTAGCAAAAAAAAAACACCTAGCATTTACAACTTTTAAAACAAAATTTATTTTTATTTGCTTTAATATTGTTGAATTAAATATACCTACTCTATTCTTTTTGTAGATTTATTCCCAGCGTTGTTTAACATATATTCCATTGGACGTAGCTAGAAAGGATACGCTTGACAATAACCTGACCAATAACAACACAACAGATTCAACCAATAAAATAGAAAATATGATACAATATTCAGAGATAACTACAGATGAACTAAACGTAAAACAGGAAGTTTTGAAATTATACTTGCCAAAGGTGGTTCGAATTGTGTTGAGAAGACTTATATATTTTTCACGTAACTTTATTTGCAATAATTGTTATGGAGTGTTTGAATCTGTAAATCATCTAAATAGTCACTACATTTCATGCACGTCTCAGCAACCTAAGTTATATAAAACACATATTGATAAAAGACCACATCAGTGTGATGTGTGTTTTAAAATTTTTCTGCAAATTGATAACCTTAAAAAACATAAAATGGCACACATTGGTGAAAAAAAATATCAATGCGATGTGTGTTTTAAAAAGTTTAACGCAAATAGTAATCTGAAAAGACATAAAATTATGCACACTGGTGAAAAACCACATCAATGCGATGTATGTTTAAAAAATTTCCAACAAATTGGTACTCTCAAAATACATAAAATGACACACACTGGTGAAAAACCACATCAATGCGATGTTTGTTTAAAGAATTTCCGGAAAATTGGTGATCTTAACAAACATAAAATGACACATACTGGTGAAAAACCACATCAATGTGATGAATGTTTTAAAAAATTCTCTCAAATTGCTCACCTTAAAAATCATAAATTTACACATACTGGTAATAAACCTCATCAATGCTATGTGTGTTTTAAAAAGTTCAACGCAAATGAAATCAAAACACATAAAATGACACACACTGGTGAAAAACCACATCAATGCGATATGTGTTTTAAAAAATATGTCCTAAAAAGTGATCTCAAAAGACATAAAATGACACACACTGGTAAAATGCCACATCAATGTCATGTATGTTCTAAACAATTCTCTCAAATGTCTTGTCTTAAAGATCATATAATGACTCATACTGGTGAAAAACCATATCAATGCGATGTGTGTTTCAAAAATTTTGTCTCAATTCAATATATCAAAATACATAAAAGGACACATACTGGTGAAAAACCACATCAATGTCATGTATGTTCTAAACAATTTTCTCAAATTTCTCATCTCAAAGGTCATATGATGACTCATACTGGTGAAAAACCACATCAATGTCATGTATGTTCTAAAAAATTCTCTCGAATTACTCATCTTAAAGGTCATATAATGACACATACTGGTGAAAAACCACATCAATGCGATGTTTGTTTAAAGAATTTCCAGAAAATGTGTAATCTCAAAATACATAAAATGACACATACTAATTAAAAGCACATAAATGTCATGTATGTTCTAAACATTTCTCTCGAATTGCTCATCTTAAAGGTCATATAATGACACATATTGGTAAAAAACCACATCAATGCGATGTGTGCTCTAAAAAATTCTCTCAAATTGCTTATCTCGAAAACGTGTTTTGAAAAATATTGCAAATTGATTTTCATCTTAAATATCCTAATAATCTTAAATACTTACTGGTTCTGGAACATTATTCGATTTTTATTGTATTCGTACTGCAACTAATTGCAATACTGAATTGTGAAACCTGTATGTGGCAATATTTTAATTAGTGTTCCTGTTATATTATTGGTCACTTAATATTGTAATAATTATTGTTCTTGACCATTTTATTTGTTTTCGTTTTTACTGAAAAAATAAAGCGTTTGTCCCAAACTAAACTGAACATCTTACATGTAAAAATGCTACAACCAAATCAATAATCTGCAACTAATTATCAAAATGTATGGTAGTGTGAAAGAGTTATGGATGATTTGCTATTTAGTAGGTAGTAAAAATAAAATTTGAGACTAGTATTTTGACAAAATGCGGTATATCATAAGCAAGCGGGCTTCTTTCCAGTATACAAAAATATAGATTTAGGTATAACACAACTTGGTTTGAGGGTTTTTGGTATCTATATTATTATGTATAATTACATTAATGGAGTAGAGAATGTCCGGCGGATGTACGTGGCGCTAGAGGATGCCTTTATCTACCAATGGATCGACCTAGGCTATTGATGATGACATTGACATTAATAAACTGTACTAAACTAGTTTTACGATTGTTTTAATCAAAAATAATAAAATTATCAAAAAGAGAAAAAAGCCGTTCCTTTTTAACCCACTTATTTATAAATACTTTTATATGGCAAGGTATCTTTGGGTCCAACTACTATTCAACAGTGGCGGCAGCTGGAGAAAGGTTAAGATTTCACATAAATATTGCACACTAAAATTTATTTATTTTCATTGAAGTAAGCATACAATTTGCAGATTGTGCAGGTTAATTTTTTAAATTCAGTTAAACTCTACCTCAACCAAACCACACCAATTTAGGTGTACCGTATGGGCGATCCAACTTAAATAGTTCACACTTTTTCACACATACTTGTTTATTTTTGTTGAAATAAGAATACATATTATTACACATGGCGATATTTGTTTAAAATTCATTAAGCCCTGCCTATTTCAAACGATAATAATTATTGATAACATGATGATTACAAATATTGTTAAATCTGTGGGTACTTCACGAACCTTCAATCATAGTGTATATTCAAGTTAGCATCATAGTTTGTTTAAGTACCTTAGAACCTATGTTACTTTGTAAGAAAGCTAGTTATTAGGCATGTCTTGTAATATCATTCAGTTACAAATGATTTGTCAATGGCACGCTCTGCGGTTAGTGAACTCGGATGAGTAAAGCCGACTCGACAATGAATTTCTATTAAATATTGTATAATATGATAATAATTATTATTAGATTGTCAATTATTCAACGAATAAAGAAAATATTGTCACTTATCGATGATTAAACTATGATAATGTCGTTGGTGATGTTTTCACCAAACTAACCGCTGTGTGTGTTCATATATCATCATAATTCTTATTATTACCATAGCGTTTTGAGAATTTCAAATGAAATAAAAATATCGGGTTATTACTAAATGGAGGATAATACTAAAGTGATGTCACCCCCCCTTCAGGGGTGTTACCACCGAGGGTTGATAACAAGCCTTGTGATGAGAAGAAGGATGTTACCAGTCCCTCAGAAGTATCCACCGATCGGAGGTCCCTGATATTTGACTAGCTCAGTCTTGTAAGAGGGGTTTCATCCTGTGAGGATTCGGAGTAGGAGGTGGATGCACTCGAGAATGGTGCTCCACTAATTGCAATTTATAACTCGCTTTTAAAATATTTATATTTTATTGTCTATGGCACAATTCTTTACAGAGGTTAAGGTCACAGAATAATGTTCAGAATATAAAGTTAATAAAGTATTTATTTAAAGTATTTGTAGAAATTATTTTTTTTTAATAAATAATTTTGTATATATAGTCTTGGCTACACATTCAAGTCATTGATTAAAATTAGAAAACTTATTATTTATTTATTTAATTGTTTATATAAAATCTTATTTAATTTAGCACATATTTATAATTTATAAAATATTTTTATATTTATTTATTAATAAAACTAAGTCTTAAAACACTATTTAGTTTGAGCGGTGAACGTTTAATTAAGTTCGAAAGATTATTCACGTATTTATTTTGGCGTTTATAATATAGAACGTCAGTTTATAAAATTCAGTACACGTTTCGCGTTACTGTGAGATGACGTCAGCTACGTGTGACGTCTGCTTAGCGCGAGCAGGAATTCCGCTGAGAAATGTACGCGAGGGCGTAGTTCTAGAATTATCGAAACCCCGTGCGGGTTATGGAGAACGTCGTAGTTGCAGAGATCGGACGGAAAAGATTTGATGAAAGAGATTATGTTCTTTTATAGAGGTCTAGAGGGACACCAGAGAGGGGGCTTTACCAAAGAGGGAAAAACCTCCAGTATCTTTCTTGTAAGAAAGAAGATACGTGGTTGTAGGTAAATACGTGATGATTTACTCAGAAAATGTATGCATAAGGCAGAATTGATAAATAGATAGTAAATTGGATACTTTTAAGAAAGCTAGAATAATCGGAAATAGAATATTTCGACCTTCTTAGTTCTTCAGACAATTCATCTCGTGAGGTGACACGTTGTATGAATTATTGTCTTTACCGCTAAAACCATTACAATATGTTAATAAAGTTTATAAGAATACTAAATTAATACAGTCTAATAACATAAACAATATCCATTCTTTCATTTAAGTTATATTAATCAATAATTGCATCTAAAAAGTTCGATACAAAAGATTTCCCCTTGGGATCGGTTATGTTTTAAGTTTGTGAATTTGTCTTGCTCACACGTACGAGATCTGACTATAGAGAATCTGTCTTAGAGTGTTCTCTTTCTTACTCACTAGGCTTCACAATGCGAGCGAGTGAACAGCGCCGTCACTGTTTAACATAAAGGGCTATATAGCATTTACTTGAGAAAGAAGATGTATGATATCATTCGTATGAATCTACGAATGGAAATACCATTTGATACGAGAATGTGGCTCGTGGTGTGATCACATATACTGGAAATAACATTTTAAATCTGATCAGTGATTTTAATTTAATAACATTATAGAAACAATTCAAATACATATTAACTCGCAGTATGCGAGTGACACTTATTAAATTACAAAAATCACACTTATGTGATACCTTTTTATATTACTTACATATAATTATTCATGACGCTTTTTGGTCGACTCCTATCATCCACAGCTCACTCTGAGGAGTCGGCAGACCGATCAGGGCGAACTGCGGGTCTTAACATGAGAATTTCGTATCGGTTTTGTTGTGGGAAGTTAACGTTATTTCAAACTAAGAAAAGGATTGACTACAAAGCAGAAAACCTTACAGTTATGTCGTCATAATTTTACTACTAAAAACATCAACTGAAGAACAATACATTTATGTTGATGTCACTAATCTAATAATAATATTATATTATGTCTAATTATAACTAATAAAACCATCCGTATTAAATTTACTTTTTCTACTGCCATGTTGACAGTTTAAGAATTCCATACCCTGGCGAATTCACGTACTCGGCAGAAAATTTACCCAATTCATGAATAAGGCAACAGGATTGACTATTACATGAATTAGACAAAATTTTGCCCATTTCATGTAATAGTCAATTTCGCACATTCGGCGTAACATATGCACTATTAATATATATAATGAGGACATAGCTATGCGTATTTTCTACAGTTTTTAATATTATTTTTACCAGTGGTATTAACAATCGATGCGCAAACAGAACCGACGAAACTCGTGCATAAATGACAGATCGTATTGTATACAAAATAATAGGCAAATACTCTTCAAGAATTTGTTTAATGTAAATATATATTTGAACAAATCGCTCCTAATGCTTTATGCGTGAGACATAATATTATCGCACTCACCTCATCTGGCGGCGGAGGAAGCTGCTCCGCGAACTTCTGGTTATGATCGATTTACAATGCTTGAGACCACTGTAGCGAGAGAATGCCTCAGCTGATCGCAGCGAATTCCGGTGTCATTTTGTGTGTAAAAAACCAAGTAAGTTAAACAGTAACAAACTATTTCATTGGTACCAACAAAAATGCCTATAGCAAATAAGAAAAAATACTTGGTGGAGCTAGTAGTAGTTCTGATTGGAAAAAAAATGGAAATGGAAATAAAATGGAAAACCGTTCAGCTATAGGGAATATAATAAAAATCCCCCCACGACCTTTTTGAAAAATTTCAAACATATGCCTTAGTCTAGAAACACGGTGAAAGATAGAATCTCAAGAACACGTTGCTATTTTTTAACTTTTTAATGCTACTTTTTCTTTATTTCCCAATAAAAAACTGCTCGACAGGTCAGACAGTCGAAAGATTATATTTGGGAAATTCTAGAGGTCTTGTCGTGTTCACTTGTCAGGGCATTTCTATTGATTAAGATGGCGCTGCTCCGCGCAATAGGTGAATAGAGACAACTTAACTTTTTTATAAGTCTGATACTGTACTGCTGTGTTTTTCTTCTTTACCTCGTAATATTTTAACGTTATTTTATCAATGAATGATTAATGTGCTTTTACCATTGGTGTATGGTTGGGTCTTAACTTACTGATATTATCTCCCCGACAGTATTTGACTTTAGCCGTGTCTAGGCATATTGTTTCCGTCTGGATCTTTTACTTTTTTTTTTTTTAGTGGAAACAAGCAGTTACATTTTAATTACAAAAATATGTTTTCAATAGAATCATGAAAAGTTTTGACAACCAGCAAAGTTTCCATATATAAATTATAATATAGTTAAGCCTAACAAGATAGAAAGTAAGAATAACATAAATATAAAGAAATTACTTAAGAAAAGTGAGGAAGACTAATGAAAAGACAAAAAAGTAAGATGTTTTTTAAATGTATAAGTATATAATATATATAAGACATATGAATACGTGTATTAATTAAGGCTCTAAGTACCAAAAAGTAGTATTGCCTGTAGATACAAAATACCGAGTCATTGCAGTAAAATTTCATGAAGCAGACCTTTTGAAAAATGTGGTTTTACAGTGTGAAGCAATCACGGCAGCTTCTATAATTTTAGGTATTAGGAAGTCGCAAGTGTCAACACATCATCGTCAGCCATTTTATATTGAATGAAGTTGACCACTGTAGTGCTATTTACACCATTATACATAAAACAGGCCAACGGACTTACAACGACAACAGGTTTAAATATTTTGCTGTATTTTTTTGACTTGCTTGAGGCACTTAGACCATAGCTGAAGTTATTGGCGTTAGTATGTAGAACACTTTTCTATAAAAATGTCAGTTTTTTTGTTTTTGGTACTTAGAGCCTTAATTAATACACGTATTCATATTATGTCTATCTATACAAAATTTTGGAGATAGTGCGTTTAAACGAAACAGGTAAATTATTGAATGGATTAGCGGTGGAGAAATACATATTGTAATAATAATTTAAACAAGAGCGCCGAATAAAAGAGTTTTGTGCATGATTAGAATCCCTACGACTGACATGGTACATAATAGTTATAATGATCTGTTAATTAAAAATCTCATAATTTATTAATACTTTTAAATGTTTTTTTTAGATTATCGCTAGAAGCACTGTAGCGGCCAATGTTCCGCGTCTCATATCGTCATGGGATGTGACTGAAGCACAGGTGTCTAGCGAAGACCTACACATTGAGAAACAAGATATTAAGAAAGAACTGAAGGAATATATTGAAAGGTACAAAGATGTCGCCTGTCGCAATAGTAAATATGATATTTTTCAATCGATTAATATGGTAAACACAGAATTATTAGTGGCTGTTATACAATAGGAAAAAAAATCGTTTCATAAACAAAATTTTGTGTGCAGTATCTGTTTTGATTTTTTTTCATCGTTCGACAACAACGTTCACAAAGCGATACACAAAACCACAAAATCGAAAACGAACGATTCCGTTGCAAGGCTGGTTAAATGTGAAGATGGTCATTTTTCAAGATTTCGTCCTGGTCACGTCATGAAGTCACTCAAAATGACTCATTCTGGTAAAAAGCCATTTAACTGTAATAAATGCAATTACTCATTCAAACAATATAGTCACATGAAAACACACAAAATTACACATTCTTGTGACAAGCCATTTAAATGTGATATATGCAATTACTCGTGCAGATATTCAGGTAACTTGAAAAGATACGAAAAGAGTCATTCTGCCAGACCCAAGATTTGAACCTGGACCTACGACGCTATAAGCCGACGCAAATAGTTTTGTTTGGGCGATCCGACAATATTGTGCACACTTTTTCATTCTATTTATTTGTTTTCGTTGAATTAAATATTACACATGTTTGTAAATTTTTTTTTAAATTTTTATGCCGTGCCCAAACCAAACTATAATCGATAAAAATATTATTCTATGTATGATTAAATGGCATAATTTTAGATATTTTATAGATGGATGAGTATTTTTTGAGTAGATATAAGAGAGAGATAA
This sequence comes from Rhyacophila brunnea, assembly GCF_057557595.1. Taxonomy (NCBI): domain Eukaryota; kingdom Metazoa; phylum Arthropoda; class Insecta; order Trichoptera; family Rhyacophilidae; genus Rhyacophila; species Rhyacophila brunnea. The sequence continues at coordinate 35,101,542 of NW_028232785.1, forward strand.
GTATATTCTGTTATGGTTTGGTTTCACGGGGTTTAAGGCGATAGACATTTTTTTTGATAATTTACAATTTTAACTGTAATGTATAACTGTGTGTTTAAATGCATCTGTAAACATTGAAAAATATTTTTTTTATATTTTAATTCTAAAGTAAACTTACAATTGTAATAAAATGTGAATTTGTCAAAGGACTCCGTCTTATAATTAGGTTGGTCATATTTAGGTATTATTAAAATTTAGTTTATTATGTTTTCTATGTTGCACTTAAGAGATTTTTGGCAAATGCATAGTTTTAATATTTTTTATATTTAAAAAAAAACATCGATTTTTATAAAAATATAAATGTGTGCAAGCGTCGTATTTTTGCGCAAGGTGCCTTTGCACATCTATTCTGTACACAAGATTGCTATTGAGGATAATTTTTCATTTTCATATCGAAGTATTAGCACGTTTTGTAACAATTACAATAAGTTAGCCTTCTAAACAGTTAAAACTGTCTATCCCACTATTAAATTGAATACGGAGATGTGCCGTTAAAACATAGTACGCATTGTAACAATTACATCCAATTTCTTGTAATTGCTACAATGAGTGCTAATACTTCGATAAAAAAAAATGAAAAACTACCCTCGATAGTTGCCGATACAGTCTTGTGTATAGAATAGATGCGCTGGTAGGTAAAGACATCTCCTTAATTGAATCGCAATACGTGTGACGTCACTAATTACATAAAAAAAGTATACAACTGTCATCGTATTTTCGTTTATGCCTGGAAATAGGTGTTATTTCATGTTCTGTGCATTCTCCTGTTAATGATTAATAGTTTGTTTTGTTATGGTAATAATAGTTATATCCACAGAGATTGGACTTGGTTCTGTCTAAATAAAATGTCAGCCGACGGAAATTTTGTTTTGAATGAGAATGATTTTTAGTCCTTTGAAAAGTGGAAGGAACCAACCTGCTTAGTATGACGATAGCTTGACTAAAAACTGTTTTTAGTGACAATGTGTATTTATTATATTTAATATATAAATAAAGACAATCGGAAACTTATTTGGTTTTAATCGTTTTTTTCCGAAACGGAGCAACAGACATTGATCCGAAATGCCGCCTCGATTCCTTCAAATAAAGATGACAACGAAAACTTCACTCTCGAGGAGGTCGAAAAAACAATGAGGTTGTTCAATCCAGCTAAAGCTCCTTGACACGACAGCTTCACGGCGGATATCTGTCTCAATTCATTCTTAACTGTTCCTGACATAGTTGTCGCTCTTTATAATGCTTGTTTGCGAATTGGTCATTTTCCAAAAATATGGAAGGTAGCTAGAGTGGTGGTTATACCCAAACCGGGAAAGGACGACTACGCTAACGTCTCGTCACATCGGCCCATCGGATTGCTGCCCATGTTCGGCAAAGTACTCGAAAAATTATTTATTAATCGAGATTCCAGGAAACTTCAGACTAAACACCTGCTCAGCGTTTAGCTCAATACGGTTTCACTCCTCAAAAGAGTACTTAAAACGCGCTTCATGCAGCAAATAATAGACTCAAGGGGACTTAATGCGATGGTCAGCTCGTAGTGGCGGTATCACTTGATATCAAAGGCGCGTTTGATAACGCATGGTGGCCATATCTTCTTCAACAGTTGAAATCTAAAAATTGTCCGGCTAACATTTTCAGGCTCATCAAAAACTATCTATCTGACCGAGAAGTTTTCGTTGAATATGCTGGAGCATCTGCTACCAAAGGGACATCAAAGAAATGCATACAACGTTCGTCTTGCGGCCCTGTCCTGTGGAATATAGTTCTCGACGATCTTCTCTCTATGCCGTTTCCTGAAGGTGTAAACGCACAGGCCTTTGCTGATGATGTATTGCTGATTGTGGAATCCAAAGAACTTGGTTCTCTAGAAACCATTACTAACAGTGTGTTGGAGGGCGTCGAGGCCTGGGGAAGGAAGGTCAAACCTTCTTTCTCCACGGAGAAAACGAAGGCCTTATTCTTTACTAGGAGGCGCGTCTTTCCGCCTTCGCTGGTGGTGAATGGGCAACCTCTATCTTTTTCTAGGGATTTTCAACTTTTAGGGGTAATAATCGAAGACAAACTAAATTGTTCGAAGCATGCGGACAGGATCTGCAAAAGAGCAGCAGTGACTGCGCTCAAACTAGCAAGAATGGCCAAACCCACATGGGGTGTATCTTATGAAGCACTTAAAATTCTCTACACTTGTGCTATTGAGCCTATGATCACGTATGCGGCCAGCATATGGTATGAATCTGCCAAACAGAAAAACATAGCAAAAACACTCAATACGGTTCAGCGTGCATTAGCGATACGAATTTTGCAGAGCTTACCGCACGGCTTCACTAAAGGCATGTTCTCTCAGCCGGAACTTTTTCATTTGACTAGCATCAAGTTTGCGTGCCAGAGTCTTTAAGAATAATAAGGTGGGTCAGTGTTACTCTTGATAATGTACCTACCTAAAAATTAATTATATAATATTCCTATTTATATTATTGGTTAATTTAATAAAACGCAATTTTTTTTAGTGCTTCATCAACTTCCGCCTCAGAGAGTCAATTCTAAAGCTGATAACGTCCCTCTGAAGCGGACAAAACGGGTCCAGATTTATTAAAAAGTAAAAGTAAAATAAGTATTTATAATTATGCAATTTATTACATTAATAATACAATGGAGTTCCACCATTTATTGACAGTAAACACATTAAAAGAAATTCCATTATGTAATCGACATAATTCACTATTTTTAAATTGTTTTCCCTTGTTGGCTAGACACGACAATGCGCCTTTAAGAATACATGTCGCTCTGAAGTATCTTAGCATAATTCCAAGTCATACCAACATTTCGTAGGTCTCCAGTGTGCACTCTATAGATATATGGTATTTAACATCTTTCTAGGAAGCCAGAATCTATTTGGCTGGAAGCAGGTTGAAGTTTTTTCTCGAAACCCAGTAAAGCTACCTTTAGCCTAATCGGTACCTAGTTTATTTCCAAACTCCAAACATTATGAATCCAGTAGGCTTAAAGGTGTACCTGTGGGCATTTGATGCTCCGCTCTTTGGGTACCCTGTAAGGCGGCATGTATCCAGCGGTTGTCCACTCACTGAGAGACATCTCTAGTCTATTATCATTTCATCTGCTTAGCGAGCTCGATCACATCGCGTATTTTTGTCAGCTTCCTTATTCATTAGTTTTTTTGCAATCTTTAACCGTTGTGCTCAAGAAGCACCTTTTCATGTCAAGTTGCACAAGCTATCCATTTTTTTTAAATTTACCTTCAATTAAGAGTTCATGTCTCAGATACTTACGTGAGCGTTGGTAGCACACATGGGTAGAACACTTCACGAAAACACAATGTGAGCTAGTGATGAGCCTTTGAATTCTGCGGCTAGCTCTGAGGGTTGGAAGTGGAAGTCAGTCATTAAGGAGTCGCATGCCAAGGTCTCATAGAAGGTGGTGACCACATAAGTCACCGAAATAAAACTCGTAGAAAAAGTCAATAGGTCCATATGTTGTTCACAAGCAAAAGTTCACAAGTTTAGGTTTAATTATAGTTCGGAAAAGTTTATATACAGTTCACAGAATTATTTAGTATATGATTACACAATTCCACATCAAATGTCAAGGTACAAAAAAGTTCACAAAACGAGAATAATTAATATTGAAATTCACAATTATTTCAAACGTATACACGGGGTCGCTACGAGTAGACTTTAGAACCGATGATCGAATAAAATAAAAGTTTAAACTTCGCGTTCAAAATGTTTAAGTACCAGGTAGGTATTTATCTCAAAATTTTTCACGAATCGCTGGAAGTCAGGTTTAGGTATTTATAATTATTTTTCCCGTCCGAAGTCCAGCTTTAGGTATTTATCCTAAAGGGGGAAATGGGTGGTGGGTGGTCCACACAGCCTGTGCAATCTGCACCGATTTGAGATTTTGTATGGCGGAGTCAGAGCGAGATCCTGCGTGGAGTTTACGCTAAGACGATAATAAAACTGAATATCGAATTTTAAATCCAGGGGTTTTTATCTGATTCTGGCGATTTCATCCCCTAAGATCGACGTTTCGAACATTAAAATTTTGCATAACGGTTTCATTATAAAATTCGTACTTTATTGGCCATTACGCGAAATCGCTTACACGGTGGCGGCGGGCGGTGGGCACATACAGGCGGGCATAGCATCTCGCTGCAAGGTCGCGATACAGTACCTGTTCATATTGTAATTGTCAATCGTAAAATGTATTGTTTTCTACTATTTCCATTAACCACGCGAAAATTTCACGTACGGAGGTGTATGAGACATCAAAATGTTCGTCTTCAAAACCCCACGTGACGTCAGTCTCGTCATGGCCGAGCGGCGCGAGTCCCAAGCTCGTACCTATAAGAAGGCCGCCCGTGGGCAACGTACACGGTAGCAATGAAAATGAAATTCATTAAATTACTAGACCACCTAAGCTAAGTACATGTATATGTATTATATCTAATTAACTTATCATTACTAAGCGAAAATTAATCTTAGTCCCGAGCCATATATGGTTAGATATCTCGCACGGCTTTAATAATCGTAGATAGGGAATTGGTCCATGAGTGCGAGGGAGACAACTGCCGGGATACCGATCTGGAAACGCCGCGCGCTAAGAGTCGTCGTGCTTCGAACCGCGAGATTTTCCGCGGTTCAATATACGCGGATGCCGCCTTCTCCACGTATGAAAATTTAGTATGAAAGTGATGAGAATGAAAATCGGGAATACTGGATTCCCTGTTAAGAATTTAGATACTATGTTGATGCTTTGTATGGGGCTTGGACTCGGATAAATTTTCGCTGATTTTAATCGGTACAATGTTATGATTAATCGACATCTGATTTAACTAATGGTTCGAATTAGGCTAATGTTATATTCTACTTATCATTATGATTCTATATATTAATGCCTGTCTACAATTCTACATACTGATAATACCTAATCATTGCAATTACATGGTACATTATTCATATTACATTTCATCATATTAAATTTTATTGTTATCATAATTCGAAATCCAGTACATGATTATTCTATTCTTAATAATAATATAACCTATCATCTATTTATTTAACATCAAAATACCTATTACTAACATCTCATTTATTCGAATTTAATCATTATGTTGTGTGTCTATTTGTCATATCGACTATCTCATGGAATAACACACCAATTCAAAATAGTGTGTTTTATGTTTTTTGAGCTATTGTTGCATAGAAAAAAATACCACACCAGCCAATTTTTTTTTGGATTTTTTTCTCGAAAAACACCCAAAATACTGTTTAAAATAATACTCGTAAGTAGAGTTATGATTATATAACATTTTTTGTAAAATCTTAAATAACATGGAATAATAATCCACCTGTAGTTGGTATCACAAGTTATTGTTATTAATTTTTATGTGACAATGAATATGTCACTAAGCCGAGTTGGTATGATATTACTCGGAAAAAATATACACGCTCCCTACACAAATCATTTTAGTGTATCATTTAACTATGATTTCACCGTGGAATATGACACTAATTCAACTTTCACTTTCAAATCTCGCCTTTATCAACATAGGACAACACTGTATTGAAAAATCATTATCCTTTGTAATGAATCGCACCTACTTTCATTATCGCAAATTGCTTTTGTGACAGTAAAGTTATATTATTTTTGTTATTGATATTGTGAACAAGTGACTAATTTTAATATTATTATTAATACTATCGACCGATGGTAGGTACTTGATGGAATTTGAATTTAAATTCTAATGGATTTAAGTTATGTACTATTCTATTTAGTTAATATGTCTCCAACTAGATCTCGGCGATTATTACAATTAGCTCAAGAGACTAATAAAATAAAGGATGGAAACAATAAAGGTAGCTTTAAATATTAAATAATATGTAGCTTTAATAATCTCCTACAGACAACACATTTTTAGGTTATAATTATAAATGATTCAACCGTAAATACTCTGTCGGTACTATTGGCTCCTACAGAATTTTCAATGTTTATAATATTCTTTGTTTCGTAATGTAAACTATAACGTCTTCCTATCATTAGTAAGTATCGTATAAATGCATATTTGCACCATTAGTTTCTAATTTACAACCTACATTAATTATTCTTCTTGTATTGATTGCATGACGACTTGTGATAAGTAGGTAAGGTAATACTTGCTACTTTTTACTATACTTTTATGATAAATACGGTAGTCAAAAAAGTCGAAAAGAATCATTGCATGTCTGGATGAAAATAGCATAGTCCACGATGATAACCAGGTTGATTTTACCCCATCTGAAGACTCCGAATATATATCTAATTCCAATAATACTTCTAGTGATCCTAAATTATCGGGTTTTAGCTGTTCTTCCAGTGTGCCAAATATGACATAAACATTTGGAGGGGATTTGGGAATGATTGATCATTTGATCGAATAAATTACGAAATCTCCAACAGATCTTACACAGAACGAAATATATGGCTCTACTTCAGAGCATAATAACATTAAACTTTTGTCTGAGTACTTAGCCACCTTTAGACACAAATGCAATTCATTACATCACATCACCAGACATGACGTTGTCCTTGCCTAGTGCATACGTACAGAGTATTTCCACCATTGACACACCTGAATCGAGAAAAACAAGAGAGCTGTAATTTTTAAGACTTTTGGAAAAGGAAGAAAGCCAAAAAAGTATTCAATTGGGGTGAAGAATATTTGAATGAATATTAGAATATTTGAATACCATGGAAGCACCGTGTAAAAATTCTTGTCTATACAAATGTGCTTCAAAAATGAGTGAATCTGATCGTCAAGTTAGTTTTGATTCATTTTGGATGATTGGCAATCATGAGAGACAATGGAGAGACATGAGACATCTTACGATATGTCAAGTAAGTGCAAAATAAAACCCAAAAACTACCAGCTTCAAGACGTCTAAAGGCACTTATTTATAATTTGCCATGCAATGACGAAATAATAAAAGTGTGAAAAACCAAGTTTTTACAAACGCTTTCAATTTCAAATATGTGGGTGGTGAGTGCTTTTAAAAAAAATGAAGAGTCAGAATTGCTATTGGATAGTCGAGCCAGGCACAACAACCGTCCTCATATACTCAATGAAGCAACAAAAAATAGTGTAATTGAACATATTAATAATATATTTCCGTAAAGTGAAGTATGAGTCTATCATTATAAGAGAAAATATGCCATCTACAATCTCACTGTTTATGATATTGTTAGCAAGGATGACTATTGTTATTTTTAGCATCCAGCTAAGCGAGGTGCGATATAAATAAGTAGCTGCATATAAGTATAAGTCTTATAAGTAATATTTTAAATCTAATTTTAAGAATACAGTTGTATGTTAGTTGATAGTTTTCCCACACTTAATATAAAAGAAGTTTTATTTACATAACGTTCCATGTAGGTACCTATTTACTTGACAATGCTACAATGCAAACGTAATTTACGTAAAATATATAGGTAACTAACTATCCTATCATTTTTTTTTAAATATACTATCAATCATTATTATGTTGAGTGAAATATTCATTTAGTACCTTTTGCAATTATCTTACTATAATAGTATGTTCTGTAGAACAATAACCTGCAACTGACTGAATGGTTATAATATAGTTTATTGCGATAAAATATTGTTAAATTAAAAAATCTCCTCATATTCCATCAGAATATCTAATCATATTTTTGGCTTAATCAAATATCATCGAGAGAAAAAACACTAAGAGCACATAGTATGTTATTCCTATAAAAATTCAAAACAAAAATCACTCTAAGTCGAGATATTTAAGATTATCGTACAGAATTGGCATGGAAAAAAACACCATCTCAAGTTACGTGGTACTTTTTTTATGAAAAAAATAATAATTACGTGGAAAAACACACCAAGTATAGATATATACACCCTCTAAAAAATATAAACGGAAAAAATCACACCAAATCTAGATGTAATATTTTAGTTGTCAAACTTACCGTGGAAAAACACATTTAGGGTGTTATTTTCTAAATTAATGTCATGCAAAAGTTGATTGATTGCTTAAATGATTCGCTATTTAAAGATATAAATTTATATTTAAATAATATTTGAACACTATAAACGGCTTATGCTACACATTTTTTTGAATGTTTTTTTTGCTCTCCTGAAAGTTGATAATTTAGAGGAAGTGTGTTATTCCATGAGGTAGTCGATATTAGAATCTACGCTAATTTTGATTATTATTATGTTGTTGTTATTCACATTCTTACTATTACTCTTCTTGGTCCTTGTGACCGAATTACATCATCCACAGTTTACCCTGAGAAGTAGTGGGACCTGCCAGAGCAAACTGCGGGACTTTTATATATATTTACATATTGCTCTGCTTTGTCGAGGGTCGTAGTCATATAACCGGTGGCACATTGACTACTAGGATCATACCGAGCGGCTGGGTGGTACTACTTTTTATGGGAGCGCTTCCACAGAGGTCTTTAAATAAGGTGCACGACACTAGGTCACTTGAAGATACTATTCAGGAATGCGAAAAGTTTCACCTGCATTATATGAATAATAGTGTTTTAAAAAGGTTATTCACCAACATGTCTCATTTCATGTTTTATAAGATTACCAAGTTGCGAGCATCTATATGAACATACATTGCATTTATAAGGTTTTTCACCAGTATGTGTCATTTTATGTCTTTTTAGATCTTCGAGTCTCGAGGACCCATATGAACATACATTACATTTATAAGGTTTTTCACTAGTGTGTGTCATTTTATGTGTTTTAAGATCACCAGATCTCGAGGATCTATATGAACATTCATTGCAATCATAAGGTTTTTCACCAGTATGTGTCATTTTATGTGTTTTAAGATGACCAGATGTCGAGGATCTATATGAACATACATTGCATTTATAAGGTTTTTCACCGGTATGTGTCATCTTATGTCTTTTTAGATCATCGAGTCTCGAGGACCCATATGAACATACATTACATTTATAAGGTTTTTCACCAGTATGTGTCATTTTATGTTTTTTAAGATCAGTGAGTCTCCAGGACCCATGTGAACATACATTACATTTATAAGGTTTTTCACCAGTATGTGTCATTTTATGTGTTTTAAGCTGACATGGTGTCGTGGATCTATATGAACACTTTTTGCATTTATAAGGTTTTTCACCAGTATGTGTCAATTTATGATTTTTAAGATGACCAGATGTCGAGGATCCATATGAACATACATTGCATTTATAAGGTTTTTCACTAGTAATTGTCTTTGAATATACTTTGTCATTTCTATGTTGCGAGACAACTATGCTTTGATTTTGATCAGGAATCACGTCCATGTGCACCATTTTGTGAGTTTTTAGAGCATTTCCGGATCCGAAAACTGCGTTACAAATGCAGCAAATAAAATAACGTGAGTAATGGATTACTCTTCTAAGAATAAGTCGAATTTCCTTTGGAGCATCCCGTTCAAAGATTTCTTGTTTCATGTGATTCTCATCTATCGTCACTTCTGCATACTGTATCGCTCTATCCTGGATGCCATCGTCTGAGGATTGTTGACTCTTATCTGTATCGTGATGCCTCGTGAAAAATCCTTTGGTAGAAACCTAGAAAAATCGTAATAATCGATATCAATAGTATCAGTAAATTATGACTTATAATATTCAATTTGTTTTTTTGACGCTTTTGTTTTTCAGCACCTTCAGATTTATTAAATAGCAAAGTGAGATTGAAATATTGTTACGGAATGATCCATAAGTGGGTCAAAACAATGCACTTATATGTATGTATACATCATCTTAAAGAACAATAATTATATCATGTTCAGTTTAAGTGTGTCGTTGGAGAGTGTGCACAGTGCCTGCCATGCTGAAAGGCAAAGCTAGAAAATTATATTTAAACTTCATCAAGCAACCTCGATCATTGACAGTATTTTAATATTTCATACATCAGAATTCCACATGATTTAATAGATTATTAACGACAGGTACTATTCCGTATTGGAGAAAATGTGGCCAATAATTCCCAGTAGAAACCTTTACTGTTGGTTTCAATATATCGTGAATTTGGAACATTATTAAAAATATTATCAATGTGCAAATAAATTAATAACGTTTGGCTTGCCCACTTTTGCGGCACACTTCGCTTTTGTCTATAAATTATTGGTCGCTTAACGATAAAGAGTTATTTGAACACAAATTTCCATTAACTTTTATTTGTCTAGTCTGCAACAGATTAGGGTAAGAGGTCCAATCACTTATCCACACTAAAAATATACGCTGCATGCAAGGAGAAGTGAACCAAGAATAACTTACTTCAGAGATGAATCTTTAACCACAGCACATGACTACACCCATTAAAGAAGGTATTTGTTTTTATAATATTAATAATTTATAACAAAGCACATGGGAGACTTCAAATTATATGTCAGGAGAAATATTGCTAGTTTCATGAGTACTGTGTGCGATTTACATTAAATGTCATTTACCTTTCTGTTTGTTGTGATTTCACAACTATTTTTTTTTGCTTTGCTTGCGATGAGGCTCATTTTTGACTAAACGGATTGGTTAATAGACAAAATTGGCGTATATGGAGTCCAATCTAGGTGAGACCCTACAGACACAATAACATCAAATAAATGCACTGCTTTTTGCGATTCACATGCTGGTGAAATCATCAAACTTTATTTATCAAAAAATGAAGCCGGCACTCACGGTCAATGGAGATCATTACGCACTCGACATTGATCAATGATATTTGTTGCTGTTGCATATATGGATGACATTGATGCGGATAAGATGTAGTACTTACAGGATGAAACTACGTAGTTATAACTGCTACCGAGGATGTTATACGTAGTTAAAATATCAAGTAATTTATGGTTAATAAGTTGCTGATCAGCAATCACGTCCGTGTGAATCAGTTTGTTACCTTAGAGCCTTTCCGCATCCAAAACTGCGTTCCAAATGCTGCAAATCACAACACAACATCACAGAAGTTCCGGTAAACGGAAGCCGCGACAGTCTCTTTTCAAAGCATAAAAGAAGAGCTGCGGAAACCCCTCGACTTAAGCCGACGATTCTCCCTACAGACGGACGCCAGCGGACACGGAATGGGGGCTGTCCTCTTCCAAGATAGGGACGACGGCGATTGACACATCATTTTATACGCCAGCGGTTGCCTATCTGCAGTGGAACGCAAGTACAGCAGCAATGAACAGGAGGCCCTCGAGATCATCTGGGCTATTAAACGTTACAGGGTCTGCCTAGAAGACCGAGAGTTCACCCTGGTAACCGACAATAAGGGGCTCACTTGGCTCCAACAAGCTTAAGTCCAAAGAGCGAAACTAACCCGATGGGCGATCCTATTATCAGAGTTTTCTTTCACCATTGCCCACTGTCAAGGGAAAGATAGTGCTTGAGTTACCAGACCCGGTGACTGGCATAGTACAAAAGCAACGAGACGATCCGGAGTTGGCCGAGATGATCACCGAGAGACCCCTCCAAGAGGCGATACCTAGAGTGACGATCGTACTACAATGCACGATGGCGCCCTATGTCGAGTAGTAAAAGGCAGACGCCTGATAATAGTACTACGATCCCAGCAGCGGGCAGTCATAAGGGCGTACATAACGACTCTAAAGCAGGCCACCCCGGAGCGAAAGAGATCAACAGGGCGATCGGACGACAGTATTTTTGGAAGAAGCAACGAAAACAAGTAGACGATTACGTCCGCAGGCGTCGGACCTGCGCCACCAAGAAAACTTACAGACGGAAGCTACACAAAGGCCGCATACAGAAGCGCGCCGCCCATGGGACAAAGCATCCAATACCACTAAGAATGGCAGTTTTCATTTACGCTGCGTATAAGACGGAAAAAATAAGTAGCAAATTAGATCCTTCTAAACTTTAGGCTACAGAATGTGAGCACACCTAATCAGTATACCTCACCCGGCAAATCTTTATGAATAGAACCACGCTGGAGCAATGCTAATTAAGTATCCGTATTTACTTAGCAAATCCGTTAAAAATTAAAAAAAAAAATTGTTTTAGATGACTTTATGCCTTGAAGCCTCACATTTACTATCGAGTTTCATTCAGTAGTTTGGCACTCAAACTACTCTACTTGATGCTAACCCTACTTATAACTGCATTTTATCGCAAAATTGCGTTTAGCGATGACGCTCATTTTTGCTTAACGGCTTTGTTAATAAGGAAAATTTCCTACACGGAAAAATACCAATCTAGAAGACTTCCTATAATTCATTACATCCTCAAAAATGCATCATGTGGTGCGTTTTACACGCTGGTGGCATCGCCGCACAATTCTTAAAAAATGGGGCCAAAGCTTACGTTAAGGTCAATGGATATCCTTGAGGCTTCGTGAAGTCACTGTTATATGCTGATAAACCAGCAGCATTTAACGCATTTGAAGTCAACGTTTCCCGTACTATACGACCAGCAGCGCTTTAATAAAAGTAGTCCGAATTGGGTACCCAGTATTTGACTTCGGCTCATCGGACATTAAAAAAAACATTTGTTATTAAACATACCTGGTCTAATGGTTTGTATTGTAGATTGGAGCAGCCAGGTTCAGTAAATTCATCATTAATTTGGTGAATTGCATTCTCAACTAATTCCTCTTCTATGATGAATGCCTCATCATTATTCTCATACTTAATATTCATCAGACCATTTTCACGCTTCTGAAAATAACATTATAAATATTTAATAACAGTATCATCATTACGATAAGCCAGAAAAGGTTTAACCAATGTTTGACTTAATTTGGCAGGCGAATGTATAATCACCGAACGACATTCTAATGTTATTGGCGATCCGACAAAATAGTGCACTCTTGCGGTCATACTTGTTTGTTTTATTTTAATTAAGACTACATATTACAGATGGCTGGGTAAGTTTTTTAAAATGCATTAAGCCTTGCCTATACCAAACCAAAATAAATAAACAATATTCTTCCATCGATAAATTATCCAAAATTATGTATGATTAAATCATGTAATAACATAATATTATGGCTTGGTTTCGCAGGATTTTTTTAAAAACTAACTAACACCACCAGTAAATTATTGATTAATTAATTAAGCAAATATGTATAACTGACAAAGTTTTGTGGGTACTATTTACGTCGGATATTAGCAGCCAAGTCTTCCTTTCGCCGCCGGATGACACCTATTGTGTATTACAAATAATATATATGTCCGATCGTAATAGGATCATTGGGGCCTCCACAGACCAGAGGTTGTATTAACAGATTTTGTTTTTTACGAGAAATGGATGTCAGCCACTTCCTCAACCTATTAGGTCCATACCCTGACTCACATACAAATTGAAAAACAATATTTGTACTTGCCAGACCCAGGATTTTAACCTGGGACCCACGGCGTGATATTCCAACGTTTAAGCCACCGTTTAAGTTAATAAATTCATTTGTAATGGCTACATATATTAGAAGAATTAGAGGAAGAAATTCTACGACAACTAATGAACCAAGCTAAAGATAACGTGTTCAGACTTGTCTCGAGGCTTGTTTGGTATTTAGTGAGAGGTGGTGGGGGTCGCTACTTGACCGAAAAATTAGAACAAAATGGATTGACTCGACTAAATGATTTTACTAAATAATTACTCGACTAAATTTCTGTTCATACATGTTTAGTTGCTAAATTACTTGCCACCCGACTAAATTGCTCGACTAATACGAACCGGCCTTTAGTTTGAGCGATAAAATTATTAGTCATTGTCGTGTTACTATACTTGAAAATTCAAATACAATATAATAAGAATGTTTCGTTCCATTGACACTGAATCAAACAAATCAAACCGGACAGTTGGATTTCGGACCATTTGGCAGAATTTCCACGGGAACGCGATTTCTGACTACCTACTAATTAGTGTTGCCGATACTCAAAAATAATTCAATAGCTTATTTGTCTCTAAAACAGCAACACATTTATTAAAATGTCAACTTGTTATGAAATTTGAACCTATAGCTCGGCGTCTACAATAACACAAAGTTAAATGTCGTATTCATTAATTTTAAATGTACAAAATATAAATAATGCTTCATGAATATTGTGACTCTGACAACAATCGAACACAAATTGATAAACTTCGTTAGGCAATATAAAACCTGATCATTCCGGGTTGATTTAACACAGTTAGTAGTTTAGAATCTCCGTTACAAAATATAAATAAAATGAAAATAAATTCTTGGTCTGACATGATAACATGGGTGGTTACCTAATGATATTAAATCGAACTCTTTGCATAGAAAATATGGCTGGAATTTTGGGATAATAAGATCAAATGCGATCTCTTGTTCGCGTACCTATGGTAACTTATGAATAATATGTAGGTATTGATTATTAAGATATACCTAATTCAAGTGAACTATGGTGTAAATGTCTAAAATATTAATATGAGCATCTCACGATATTTAAATGCCGAATAAGGCTTTTCATCACTTTAACGTTAACAGATCGTCATTAGTCTATGTAGGTATCGTAAGAATTGGTTTGACGTTTCATTCCAAATCATTTCTGACAGTTTGGAATGGTTTGATTTTCAATGGAACACTGAACCAAACGTCAAATCTCAAACCGTATCCGGTTTACTTTCTACCCACCTAAAACAAGTTAATGCGCTCACACAAACGAAACAGCTTAGGTATTTAACAAAAAATGAACATACAAACTATGGAGTAATGGTGGGTTTCAAATGTGATATGAAAAAATCTTAATAAATAGTCATCAGCTTCTTTAGCACACACAGGTTCAACGATCAAATACTAAACTAATTCAAGTAGGTACTTATATGAATGTGGGTACCTAAATAGAGTTACCTCAATGAAGAAGTGACATAGCTATAGTTATAGCTGACCTAGAATTGAGATAGAATACAATTTGGTTGCCGACTTCGACAGAAGACGTCACCGAGGAAATGAAATCTTTATATTTAATATCGGACATACCTGTTGTACTGGTCTGTAATCTGGATACGAGCATCCTGGTTGAGGATCTTCATTATAAAATGGGTGTACTATATCTTCGAAAAGCTCGCGCTTGACGTCAATAGATCTGTTGTAGTCAGTCTCAGGTTTTGCAGGGTACTGAAAGGAACATAATACTAGGTATACGATCACAATATAATATATATAGCATAGCCCATGTATCGTTATATTTCTGATATTTGTAGGAGAATTGGAGAATATTATGTTATTATAGACAAGTTAGCGTACGTTTCCTACACAGAGTTAAAAAATAATTACCTACTTATGCAATGTTTATTATTTTAATACAAAATTTTGAGTAGGTACCTACCTATATTAGATGCTATGATATGATATAAAAGTTAAATACAATCACGAAATGTGTTTGACAGTTAGCTATATTCATTAAAATCGCAGTATCTTTAAGCAAGATACACCTATTTAGCAGCATAGGAAGATTAAAAGCATCTGTACACGTGCATGGATTTATTTGCAGCAATCGTAAGTAATTTAAACTATCGTGACAATAATTGTTTACACGCAAAAGTGCTGTTTCTCTCCAATCTCATTCATCAAGAGTAAGCGAGACGTGATGTTATCATTTCATGGTATAAAAATCGGTTAACCTCAAAATGAGCAGTGTAATATGTTTTTTTGCCGTCAGATACGCCACTATCGTTCTACTGCGCTGGCGCAGATTTGTCGCATAAAAATTCAGAAGATTCCGAACTTTTTTGATTCATGCATGCAATATTGCAACTTGCATGACAATACGTGCATTTTCTTGTTATTGCCGCGATAATACGTACCTACTGTCAGCAGTAAATCCATGCACGTGTAAACGGGTTATAAGCCTAGCATGTACTTACATAGTGGTGAACAATTATTACTAAAATAAAATAATAATTGCTGTTGAATTGAATGTTGGAGGGTAATTGATTAACCAAAGTTTGAAAACCTTTCTAAATAGTTTGTAAAATATAGAAACATAATATTACTAAACTCCATTCTGGTGTTTTGCAGTAGTATTTGACAGTTTCTTAAAAAAAACTAACCTCAAACTTGTAACCTGAATCATCAGTATTCTCTTGCTTAATGGTGGAGGCGTCCGAGACGTCTGGATTCGTAATTATTGGTACTTCAAACCAAGGCTGCACTTCCTCGTCAGGATCGCGCTTGATAATAGTATCCATGCTTCAATATTTGGGCTTTGGTGTGCGCATTTCCTGGGTTAAGTTCGTACCATTAATGCATACTGTCGGAAAATGGAGTCAAGGTTGGTGTTGCCATAATAATTAAGCAAATAATATTTTGTGAAACGAAGTATAAGCACATGAGTTATACTAATAAAATTATATAATTATCATAGTTACAATCATTTAGGTGTAATTATAAATCAACGTACCTAGTGGTTGTTAAAATTAATTGAGTGATTCATCATAATAAATAAAATAGTCTAGATCTGGTGATTCATAACATTAGAAAATAACGGGTACCTACATACAACAAGCAAATACTGTTAATATTGTACGAAAACATCTTGGCTACGTGAAGGAAGGCGCTGTTGTCGACTAAATGGGAGGAGCTTGTTAGTTTATAATGGAAGCTATAGGTTCGTTTCTTTCAACATGTACGAAACAAATCCAATTAAACCATAGACAATATACATACAAATTGTATGAGACCGGAAATGGTTTGAGATTTGACGTTTGGTTCAGTGTATCATTGAAAATCAAACCGTTCTCGGATCATCAGAAATGGTTTGACATGAAACTTCAAACCAATTCGGACGATTCATAGACTAAGCGATCTGTCAAACGGGAAATCATTAAAAAGTATACATAACCTGAAAACATATCGATCTAAGATTTTCTACAAATATTTCGTTTGTTATTTTCTCGACATTTGACTTTTAATATAATATTTTGTAGGATTAAGGAAAATCGACATGCCTAAAAACAGCATTCTCCGGCATGTGTAAGATCATCGTGATATGTTAATATTAATATTTTAGATTTAGTAATTTGTATTTTTGGTTTTCAATACAATGGATTTATTTCAATGTATCCCATTAATTTTTGAATCGTCGTCGGAAGATTCGTCTGATGATGATTTTTTCATGCTGGAAGACTTTCAGCCCATTGCCAATAAGAAAAATGAAAATTATTGCGAAGATACTGTTGTAGACTACACGGACAGGCAGTTCATGATGCATTTTCGCGTTTCTAGAGATGTGCATGCAGATCTCACGGAACGATTTCAAAATTCTTCTCATTTTCCAACCCAGAACAGAGGCGGCAATGATAGAATCAGCGCCACTAACCATTTACTCATATTCCTTTGGTTTGCTGGACATCAAACTGCGTCATTTCGAGATGTGGCTGATAGATTTAATATCACTATCGGTTCTCTCTCCAGAGTCATCAAAAGAGTGACTGTGTTTATTAGTAATTTATCCCCAGAAATAATACAATGGCCAACGAATTCTGAGAAAGCAGTTATAGAAATGGCTTTTAGGGAGAATGGGTTTCCGGGAGTCATCGGGGTCATTGATGGTAGTCATATAAAAATTGATAAGCCAGAAGATGATCCATTGTCATATATCAATAGGAAATCATATTATTCAATGCAGGTAAGACAAGATATTTTTCTAAATTTCTTTGTTTTAGATATATTTGTGTTTTAAAATAATAAAAAAAAACTCGCCTTAGGTTAAAGAATAAATAATCTCTCATAAATTTAATCATAGCACTGGTTCAAAATAATGTTATTTAATAACTTTCCCAAGTACCTAGCTGAAAATCTCATTCGTGCCATACTTGTTTGCAGGATTTTATTGCTTTCTGTATGACTAACTATCCTTTATTTTAGTTGCAGGCTGTGTGTGATGATAATCTCAAATTTCGAAATATATATGTTGGATATCCAGGCTCAGTACATGATAGTCGAGTATATCGAAATTCTTCACTGTATAGACAACTACCAAGTAAATGTAACGACAAATACATACTTGGTGACAGTGGATATCCTTGCCTCAGGAATTTGCTGACACCTTATAAAGCCAGGGGAGTACTAAATCAAACACAAATTAATTATAATACCAAACTCAGTAAAAGTAGAATCAAAATTGAGCACGCATTTGGTCTACTGAAACAAAAATTTAGACAACTCTACCACTTAAAACTTAGAAACATTGTTTTAATTACTCACTTTATTCGAGCATGTTGTGTTTTACACAATATGTCTTTAAATGACCAGTTTGAGTGGGATATTGATTCACCTACTGGAGATAGTATTGAAGCAGGTTCATCCTATTTATCCCGCAATAACAGTACAGCTGGCGCAGATAGACGAAATGAGATAGCTCAACTTCTTGCATCCAGGAACTTTCCATAAAATTTTTAATGCTTTTAGTATACGTATAGGCAGAGTTCAATATTTCAGTTAAGTACCTACCTATCATGTTTTTATCTGTAACTTTTTGCTATGGTGTCTATTTGTTGTTCGCCGGTAGTAGGTATATTTTGTTACTTCATCAAATATAGATTTTGTGGGAGCAGTGTTTTTTTTTTTTTTTTTTTTAATTATTAATAACCATGTCCTTGCTTTTTCGTACAAGGTGGTTGTTAGTAATTTTGAACAATCACAAACACCCAGGTTTTGAGAAAAACACAAGTGTTTTTGTCATGACCGGGAATCGAACCCAGAACTCTCGGGTGGAAGGCCAGCGCCTTACCCACTGCACCACGAGAGCCGCCTTGTGAGCAAAAAGTGTTAACTGAATGGAGTCCTACCTGGTATTTTCAAAGTACCTCTTACCTAGTGTAACTTGTCTTTAATATTTTGTTTAATGGTTAGATATAGGTTATTAGTTTTAGTTAGTCTAGTTTTTTCAATTTTATTTCGGTACCTACCTAGTCTTTATTAGTTACTATATTTGTTTCCACAAGCACTTCACTGTAAATATATGTTTTCTATTTTGTTTAATGGTTAGATATAGGTTGGGTTTACTTACATTGTATATACTTATTTTTGTTAGTCTAGTTTTTTAAAATTTTATTTAGGTAGTCTTTCCACTCTTTACTGTAAATATGTTTTATATTTTGTTTAGGTTAGCAATAGTTTCAACATAATAAGTATAACAAAAGTATTACTGCTTCTTCTTCGGCCATATCCGTCCCTTAGTTGGAGCATATAGACACCACGAGGCGCGCCCAAGATTCCCTGTCGTTTGCCAGTTTTCTTGCATCGTTCCAGGTCAAACCAGCATCCCGTAGCCCCGGCATACATACTCTATAGATAGTATTTAGCGGCCTTCCAGGACGCCGGAATCCAGTTGCCTTGAAGAACAGGCAAGCCAGGTTGAAATTCTCTTCTGGCATCCGCAGCACGTGGCTGAGCCAGTTCCAATGTCGCCTCTTCACTCTCAGTGCGATGAGAGGCTGCTTGGTGCGTTATACCTCCTCGTTGCTCCTACAGTCATACCAGTATCCATCGCAAACATCTGTTTTCGAAGTTCAGTCAACTTTATACTGAGCTTCGAAAAATATGTAGAAGGTTTCTTTTCCTGTGTACATATATATTACTGATATTGACCATAATGAAGATACTTTTTAATATAAAACGCTGTGGAATATGCCTCCTGGGGAAACCACAAAGTAAAAAAAAAACGCACCATAGTACTATACCTCCAGGGTGGTGTGGAAATCAGTACCTACATAATTTTTGTTTCGGTGTTGTAAGTGCCTATTATTTAACGAATATAATATTATATAAAAATAATTCACTGGAATACAGCCACACAATGTAGGTTCAAAATCCCACAAAGCCGGGTGTGATTTCAGCCACTGGCATAGTGCCATATACGCTAAAAACTGCTGGAGAAGGGACTCTTGGAATTAAGAAGAAAAAGAATATGCTATGAATATAAATAAAACAATATCTATCAGAAACGGTCGAGGAAGATGCAATGATAGACTTAGCCACGCTTTACAGGTACTTACCCACTGGCTGATCTGGAAAGATATAGAAGATTCGCGTATCTCAGGATACCATTGTGATATAACAATAAAGCTAGACTGCTCTTTTAAAATTACATATTACTTTATTGAAATAAAATCATAATATGTTAAAACTTGTTTTTTTTTTTACAATTTTCCATAGGTACCATTCTGTAGGTTACCATCCGGCACCACCAGATTTTCTAGTGCTAGTTTACTGAGATTACATCATGATGTTGGGCATAAATTCTAATTCTGAGATTAGTTTTCGTAAATTCTAAAACTTATTCAATTATTTTTAATTTATAATCTTGCTAATACAGTTTAATCAAATTTTAAAATAATGTGAATTAATGATGGAAAGTATATTGTCATGGTAATGCTTAAAAAAAATGTAGAATGTTTTTAATATTTTTATTAGATTAAATAATGAGCATTGGAATTTTAATTACAATAATGGAAAAGGTCACATAAGTATTTAACAAATCAACTTAACTATCACAAAAACTATAACACAGATCAAAAGTAAACACTTGATGTTAGTGGAAATATTATTTTTAAATATGAAATAGCAAAGGAACATTATGTGACACATTATTGTGTCGGACAAATACAACCATACATAAGAAATATAAAAAATTAGTTGGTAAAGCCGCGTTGACACGGTCCAAGTACACTTGGACCGAGTGCCATCCAAGCGCATTCATATGAGACAGCTTTATACTAATTATTCCTATCCAAACTACTCGGACCGCGTCCTACTCGTCCAAGTTAGCTTGGATAGGAGTAATTTGTATGAAGCTGTCTCATACGAGTGCGCTTGAATGGCACTCGGTCCGAGTGTACTTGGACCATGTCAACGCGGCTCAAATGATCACAAGCATATTATGATTGTCAATTGCACAATGGAAACTTAACTATAACACAGATCAAAAGTAAACACTTGATGTTAATGGAAATATTATTTTTAAATATAAAATAGAAAAGGAACATTATGTGACACATTATTGTGTCGGACAAATACAACTATATGTAGGAAATATAAAAAATCTGTTGGTAAATGATCACAAGCATAATAAGATTGTCAATTGCACAATGCAAAAGGTCATACGACAAGTATTTTACAAAAATCAACTTAAATATAAAACAGATAATAAGTAAACACTTGATGTTAATAAAAATACTATTTTAAAAGATAAAATAGCAAAGGAACTTATGTGACACATTATTGCGTCGGACAAATACAACTATATGTAGGAAATATAAAAAATCTGTTGGTAAATGATCACAAGCATAATAAGATTGTCAATTGCACAATGCAAAAGGTCATACGACAAGTATTTTACAAAAATCAACTTAAATATAAAACAGATAATAAGTAAACACTTGATGTTAATAAAAATACTATTTTAAAAGATAAAATAGCAAAGGAACTTATGTGACACATTATTGCGTCGGACAAATACAACTATATGTAGGAAATATAAAAAATCTGTTGGTAAATGATCACAAGCATAATAAGATTGTCAATTGCACAATGCAAAAGGTCATACGACAAGTATTTTACAAAAAATCAACTTAACTATAATACAGATAAAAGGTAAACACTTGATGTTATAAAAATACTATTTTAAAATATAAAATAGCAAAGGAACTTATGTGACACATTATTGTGTCGGACAAATACAACTATATGTAGGAAATATAAAAAATCTGTTGGTAAATGATCACAAGCATAATAAGATTGTCAATTGCACAATGCAAAAGGTCATACAAGTATTTTACAAAAAATCAACTTAACTATAATACAGATAAAAGGTAAACACTTGATGTTAATAAAAATACTATTTTAAAATATAAAATAGCAAAGGAACTTATGTGACACATTATTGTGTCGGACAAATACAACTATATGTAGGAAATATAAAAAATCTGTTGGTAAATGATCACAAGCATAATAAGATTTTCAATTGCACAATGCAAAAGGTCATACGACAAGTATTTTACAAAAAATCAACTTAACTATAATACAGATAAAAAGTAAACACTTGATGTTAATAAAAATACTATTTTAAAATATAAAATAGCAAAGGAACTTATGTGACACATTATTGCGTCGGACAAATACAACTATATGTAGGAAATATAAAAAATCTCTTGGTAAATGATCACAAGCATAATAAGATTGTCAATTGCACAATGCAAAAGGTCATACAAGTATTTTACAAAAAATCAACTTAAATATAAAACAGATAATAAGTAAACACTTGATGTTAATAAAAATACTATTTTAAAATATAAAATAGCAAAGGAACTTATGTGACACATTATTGCGTCGGACAAATACAACTATATGTAGGAAATATAAAAAATCTGTTAGTAAATGATCACAAGCATAATAAGATTGTAAATTGCACAATGCAAAAGGTCACATGACAAGTATTTAACAAAAAATCAACTTAACTATAATACAGATGAAAGGTAAACACTTGATGTTATAAAAATACTATTTTAAAATATAAAATAGCAAAGGAACTTATGTGACACATTATTGTGTCGGACAAATACAACTATATGTAGGAAATATAAAAAATCTGTTGGTAAATGATCACAAGCATAATAAGATTGTCAATTGCACAATGCAAAAGGTCATACGACAAGTATTTTACAAAAAATCAACTTAACTATAATACAGATAAAAAGTAAACACTTGATGTTAATAAAAATACTATTTTAAAATATAAAATAGCAAAGGAACTTATGTGACACATTATTGCGTCGGACAAATACAACTATATGTAGGAAATATAAAAAATCTGTTAGTAAATGATCACAAGCATAATAAGATTGTAAATTGCACAATGCAAAAGGTCACATGACAAGTATTTAACAAAAAATCAACTTAACTATAATACAGATGAAAGGTAAACACTTGATGTTATAAAAATACTATTTTAAAATATAAAATAGCAAAGGAACTTATGTGACACATTATTGTGTCGGACAAATACAACTATATGTAGGAATTATAAAAAATCTGTTAGTAAATGATCACAAGCATAATAAGATTGTAAATTGCACAATGCAAAAGGTCACATGACAAGTATTTAACAAAAAATCAACTTAACTATAATACAGATGAAAAGTGAACACTTGATGTAAATAGAAATCTGCTGATTTTTAAGATTTGCTAAAAAAATCATTTCTTAAGGAAATTCTCTAGCATGCTTACTACTTTTTCGCATTGAATTGCTTTTAGCCTCGACGCCTCCGCGCGTTCGTTTGCTAATTCAATTTTTCTGTCAAAATATTTTTTCATATCTTTGCGGTACTCTTCGTGGCTATATTTTTTTCTTTTCAGTGACTGACGAGGAGTGACGGCTATCGAATGCGGCGTTGAGGTCGACGGTCCTGTCTCAGCTGTCTCAGAATGGTCTGACGACACATCTAACCCCACAATTGTGTCCGAGGACATCGCCATCACCGGATATATGTTCTGCCGACGGTAAAATATATCATCCATTTCGTTAAGAAACTGGAAGGTCTGTCGACCCTCACCAGTTCTATTCACCTTATCTTTGTAATTTTTATAACTGCGCTCCAGGACCCTCCACCTGTTCTCACATTGAGCCGATGTAAAGTCAAACCCATATCCAATCATTTTGCGGGAAATTTCATCCCACAAACTTTTTTTAGACTTCATAGTAAAACTTCCGATTTGGTCCTTCAACTCCTTATAGAGAGCGAGGAACGCCTCCGTAGCTGCGGTACTCCAATACGCAACCCTGGCTCCGCACAAAGGTATATCTGAAACAAAATGTATACACATTAATAATCAGTATGAAGGTAGCCATTCAAAAATGCGTTTTATACATGAAAGCAAAAGAGGGTAGATTGTTTATCATTGCTGTGTAAACTGAATATTTTGTAATGTTATTTATTAGGCAGCTGAAATTTTGAGAGTATTAACTATAATGTTTGAGACATTCATGGTTGTCACTTTTATAAGGACAGACAGTGTGTGAAAATCGATTCTGCGTATTTTGAGATTGTGAAAATACCAAGCACTTTGTAAACACCAACCCATGCTATGTTTAATAGGGAACGAGATGCTGCAAGAAATCCACGTGGTGTCCATAACATCTCACTCATGAATATTGATTATCTTGGACGAGTAAGAGATATACATCGATATAGTATTAGCCAAAGATATCTGTAACACCGCGACCAAGCCTAATTTTATTTTATCAAACTATTTATTATTACGACAATATGGACAGTTCCGCAGAACTGACTTTTATACACGTGGGTAAAACACTTTGGTATTTGTTTTAAATTAATAGTCTTAAACAACTTACCTTGTTCCATTTTGAATCTGCGTAAACTTCGTCTCAATTTTTGTTTGATTGCGTGAATTCGTTGTAGTATTGTACAATAATAATATTATTCGGACGCGCTGAGCTGAAGGACTGCCGGTTGAAGTTTCAAAGTTCGTTTTTGTTTTGTTTGGTGTTGTGACGTAGGAGTTGCCGTTTTATGGAAATTAATGATTGAATTAATTTTAAGCACTGGCAACACTAATTAGTTGTCAGAAAAGCGTTTCCGTGGACATTTACCAAACCGTCCCAAACCCAACCGCCCGATTTCGTTTGTTTGATGCAGGTTTGAATGATACATACTTATAGTCTATTAATTTGAACCTTAACATTTGTAATTATTTTGCAAGCGCATGAATCGTGGTTATGTTGGTAAACTTCACAAAAATATTAATATCGCTCAGTTTTCATTCCATTTTTTTACACGCGCAACAGTGGCAGTATTTTATTAACTTTGTGATTATCTACTTACTTGAGTGCAGTAATAAATGGTTTTGCACAAATTACCATAATTTTCAACTAAATAATAATGATGTGTAGTAGGTATTTATTATTGGCTCGTGTTATCTTTATATCGTGACGGATTGTCTTTCTATACACCCTGCATATTGGAAAATAATTTTGTTATATCAATATGTATTGTAAAATTCTTGTAGCTAATTTAATTAATTTATACTATATCTCAAGTAGGATTTTTTTATCAACTTTGTAGGTACCTGCCTAACTAGAGTGTACTTAGTAGTACCTAATCACCTAGAATTATTTTAAATGCCAACATTGAAAAGATCTGATGCTTCATTCATAATAACTATAGGTGGTGTTACGTTGCTGGACTTTGTGGTCTTATACCATTATCCATCCTTGTGTAATTAATTAGCGTAAACACGTTCCCTGACCTTGTAGTCAAAAGGCTGAAAACATAATAATATTATCGATTTCCTTCTTCAGATAAAAGTCGTATGCATTGAGTATCGAGCTGGTATACGAGGCGTAGAAGTAAACGGTAACACAGGGTGAAAGATGAGGGAAGCACTTGTCTAGTAATAAGATTGGATAATTTTATAAAATGTCTTGCGATAAAATATGGAAATTGTGTCTACATAATATAAGCTAATTGATAAACATATATGTATAACGTAGATGAATACATGATAATGCTAACGGAAAAAGCAGACGACAGCTAAAGAAATTAGTAGGTCATAAGAATTATAATATAATAATGTTTGATTTGGTATTATTTCGAATTGTAAATGAACATCATTGTGTAATATTTGTAGACATAAGATTTTATGTATTCGGATAATAATTTTGATGCCAACCGTTAGCGAATTAGAAACAGAGTTACGCGGAGTAATTTATCTCTGTAAAAGGCGCCGGCTCTCGCGGGAAGGGTGGTTAGAGCCTCAGACTGAGATGCACGTAATATGACCTCAACGGTTTGTTACGAAAAATAGTGCAAAGTTGCATCCGACGCCGGTCGCTGCAAATATTGTATTAATTATCCGGAAAAATTAAAGTCATCGCTAGGTGTTTAAGTGATAGCTCAAATATACCTAATTATAATTATTATAAAATAAGAACAATTAGGATTGTAATCCAAAAGCCACAATTGTAAATTAAGAAACCATAAGGAATGTAATTTAAAACAATAATAATTGTAAAGAGTAATTCGGATTGTGTTATAAAACATTAATTAGGTACATAAAAAATAAGAAATTTAAGAACCTTGTTATAAAGAAAGTATTTTTATAAAGTCACAAATTAATATTAAGGTGCAAGTGTAAAGGAATATTATAAAAATTACTGGTGAAAACATTATACGAAGTAAAGCTAATCCTGGTGTTTTATTTAATTCTGGACCCGTGTTCCTTTATAGCACTAAATTACAAAAGTTGAAACAAACAATTTATTTGACACCCCAAGTGCACACCAACACCCTGAGCTAGCTTCGAACTTGAGGGAAGGTACATCAGTAGTTGCGTTACGTTCTGGTCTATTAAGTTAAAACTGAAACGTTAAATAAGAAGAGGGTAAGGCTATCTGTGTGTGGCTGTAACGGGGACCATGAAGATATTCTGGGCTGATCACATTACTAATGAGAAGTTTTTAACAGCAGCAAATAAGACAGAAAAGCTTATAGGTACCTAACTAAAACCATCAAGCACAGAAAAGCTGTACCTATATTTTGACCATATTTACCTCGATGAGAAGTATGATTTTGACTCCTACTCTTTTTTTCTGTTATTCAGTTTATTGTGGAATGCATAGTCGACCTCGTTTGTGTATGACCTACAACCAAGTAATCGAGGGTAATAGTCGGTAGGTAAGTTGCCATTGGCATTTAGATAAGTAGGTACTAATACCGACAGAACTGTCTACCTTCAGCAGACGGCTCCCCTTGAGTACGAAAAGACCGGATCATCGCCTTCTAGTATATTAGTCAGCTGATCTTGTTTTTCATTTTTAGTGTCCCAATAGTGGAATTAAAAATAGCAATTTTAGACTTAACTTATAGAAAGGTAGTGACGATACCCCGGTCCTGGAATAGTATCGAAAGCACTTTATCTTCAACTGGCCCTGCCCTCCGACCGATTAAGAACCTTCGTTCGGCTAGCTCGGTACTATTCGGGGAGAGGGTGATCAACTAAAAGTTCTTGAATGACACTCTTGGAATACACTAATCGATATTATTTAACTTTATGTTATTTAGAATCGCCACCTAGTAATAGGTAGACGTCCAGATTATTAATTATCCAATTAACTTTCAGTTCGAATTTATTTTCGTAAATATTTACGTAAATGTCAAAGACAGCTGACCACTTGTCACTGTCTTCAGATCAGATGTTTTCCGTAAAATACTTCGTAGATTATTTTCAAAATAAAGACTCCTTGTAGTAATTTAGTTTAATTTATTTATTAAATTATTTTCGATAAATAAATTAAATTTATTTTAATTAATTATAATCGACAATTATACACTTTAGTTTATTCCCAAATAATTACATAATTATTTTATAAATCTTATTTGAATCAATTATTGAATAAAGTTAATTAATTATAATTATTTTATATTTAATTTATGTACGATCACACACTTATAATTCTATAACATTCTGTTTCATTTTACATATTGAAAATAGTATAGCTGTCTCGTTTTCGGCAATGACCAAAATTTAGTGTATGCAAGCGATAAAACAATATGAAAAAAGGCATGTTTTGTGCTTTCTTTCCGTCTCACATATGGGAAATGAGAGAGAAAGAAATATTATTAAGAAATATGAATCTTGGCGTTCATGAAATTGACCGAGCAACGCTTGTGAGAGTTGAGATACGTGTGTGTGTATGGTGGTTAGATACACGTACATATAAATTAGCGTGCGTCACGTAACAATCGCTCGGTAAAACGGAAAAAGGCGTAAGATAATAAAATATAGGAGATAATTGACATTGTATAATGTATATAGATTGTAAGATATTTATTTTTGGGAGGTGATTGACTATTTGACCCAAGGAGCCAGCCGCCCATGCTTATAATGTAAATCTCATGTTGTGTACGTCTTGAATTTCGATTTGTTGTGTTCACAATGTTTCGTATTCTTAAATAAATAAATAAAAATAAATAATATGAAAAATATTGTTTTAAAAAGGTTATTCACCAACATGTCTCATTTCATGTTTTATAATATACCTAAGTTGCGAATATCTATATAAACATACATTGCATTTTTAAAGTTTTTCACCAGTATGTGTTATTTTATGTATTTTAAGATTACCAGATGTCGAGGATCTATATGAACATACATTGCATTTAAAAGGTTTTTCACCGGTATGTGTGTGTTCATGTCTTTTAAGATCATAGAGTCTCGTGGACACATATGAACATACATTACATTTATAAGGTTTTTCACCATTATGTCTCGTGTTATGTTCTTTAAGACTACTAATTTGCGAGCATCTATACGAACATACATTACATTTATAAGGTTTTTCACCAGTATGTGTCATTTCATGTTTTTTGAGATGACTATTTTGCGAGCATCTATATGAACATACATTGCATTTATAAGGTTTTTCACCAGTATGTGTCATTTCATGTCTTTTGAGATGACTAATTCGCGAGCATCTATATGAACATACATTACATTTATAATGTTTTTCACCAGTATGTGTCATTTCATGTTTTTTGAGATCACTAATTCGCGAGCATCTATATGAACATACATTACATTTATAAGGTTTTTCACCAGTATGTGTCATTTCATGATTTTTGAGATCACTAATTCGCGAGCATCTATATGAACATACATTACATTTATAATGTTTTTCACCAGTATGTGTCATTTCATGTTTTTTGAGATCACTAATTCGCGAGCATCTATATGAACATACATTACATTTATAAGGTTTTTCACCAGTATGTGTTATTTTATGTTTTTTGAGATTACTATTTAGCGAGCATCTATATGGACATACATTACATTTATAAGGTTTTACACCAGTATGTGTCATTTCATGTTCTTTGAGATGCCTAATTCGCGAGCATCTATATGAACATACATTACATTTATAAGGTTTTTCACCAGTAATTGTCTTTTTATGTACATTGACATTACTATGGTGCGAAACTTCTATGCTTCGATTTTGATCAGGAATCACATCCATGTGCACCATTTTGTGAGTTTTTAGAGCATTTTCGCATCCGAAAACTGCGTTACAAATGCAGCAAATCAAATTACGTGAAAAATAGATTACTCTTCTAAGAATAAGTCGAATTTCTTTCGGAGCACCTCGTTCTAAGATTTCTTGTTTAATGCTATTCTCATCTATCGTCACTTCTGAATACTGTATCGTTCTATCCTGGATGCCATCACCTGAGGATTGTTGACTCTCATCTGTATCGTGATGTCTCGTGAAAAATTCCTTGGTAGAAACCTAAAAAAATCGTAATAATCAATATCAATATTATCAATTATGAGTTATGATTTTCAATTTGTTTTTTTGACGCTTTTGTTTTTCAGCACCTTCAGACATTTTTAAATAGCGAAGTGAGAGTGAGATATTGTGACGGAAAGGCCCATAAGTGGGTCAAACCAATGCACTTATATGTATGTATACATCATCTTAAGGAACAATAATTATATCGTGTTCTGTTTTAGTGTGTCGTTGGAGAGTGTGCACTGTGCCTGCAATGCTGAAAGGCAAAGCTAGAAAATTATATTCAAATTTCATCAAGCAACCTTGATCATTGACAGTATTTTAATATTTCATACATCAGAATGCCACATGATTTAATAGATTATCAACGACAGGTACTATTCCGTATTGGAGAAAATAATTCCCAGTAGAAACCTTTACTGTTGGTTTCAATATATCGTGAATTTGGAACATGTTTATTAAAAATATTATCACTATTATTAATAATGTGCAAATAAATTAATAACGTTTGGCTTGCCCACTTTTGAGGCACACTTTGCTTTTGTCTATAAATTAATGGTCGTTTAACGATAAAGAGTTATTTGAACAAAAATATCCATTAACTTTTATTTGTCTAGTCTGCAACAGATTAGGGTAAGGGGTCCAATCACTTATCCAAACTAAAAATATACGCTGCATGCAAGGAGAAGTGAACCGAGAATATCTTACTTTAGAGATGAATCTTTAACCACAGCACAAGACTACACTCATTAAAGATGGTATTTGTTTTTATAATATTAATAATTTATAACAAAGCACATGGGAGACTTAAAATTTTATGTCAGGAGAAATATTGCTAGTTTCATGACTACTTGGTGCGATTAGCATTAAATGTCAGTTACTTTTTTGTTTGTTGTGTTATCACAACTATTTTTTGTGTTGCTTAGATAGAACTTACGAAAGGGTTAACTGTCAAACCGACCTGTGATACTACGCATACTTTTTGACATTTATGAACAGTATTTAGACAGGCAACCGTGAATAGAGTGACGATCGAGCACCGATTCCAAATTGTCAAAATAACCTTTGACTAAACGGATTAGTTAATAGACAAAATTGGCGTCTATGGAGGCCAATCTAGGTGATACCCTACATACTCAATTACATCAAATAAATTCACTACTTTCTATGGTTAATAAGTTGCTGATCAGCAATCACGTCCATGTGAATCAGTTTGTTACTTTAGAGCCTTTCCGCATTCAAAACTGCGTTCTAAATGCTGCAAATCACATCACAACATCACAGAAGTTCCGGTGGACGGAAGCCACGACAGCCTCTATGCAAAGCATAAAAGAGCTGCGGAAACCCCTATAACTAGCCCGCCCCGACTTGAGCTGACGATTCTTCCTACAGACGGACGCCAGCGGACGCGGAATGGGGGCTGCGGTTGCTTATCTGCAGTGGAACGCAAATACCACAGCAATGAAGAGGAGGCCCTCGAGATCACCTGGGCTATTAAACGTTACAGGGTCTGCCTAGAAGAACGAGAGTTCACCCTGGTAACCGACAATAAGGGGCTCATTTGGCTTCAACAAGCGAAAGATCAGAGAGCGAAACTAACCCGCCGGGCGATCCTATTATCAGAGTTTTCTTTCACCATTACCCACTGTCAAGCGAAAGATAACCAACTACCGGACGCTTTATCTCGGAACTGCAACCGTAAGAAGACATAGACATGGACGTATGAGCATACCAGAGGGACCGATAACAGATCCAAACCCCATGGATTTAGTGCTGGAGTTACCAGACCTGGCGACTTACATAGTACAAGAGCAGCAAGACGATCCGGAGTTGGCGAAGCTTTACAGAATGCCGCATACAGGAATGCGCCGCCCATGGGACATAGCATCCAATACCACGAAGAATGGCAGTTTTCATTTACGCTACGTATGAGACGGAAAAAATATGTAGCAAATTAAGATCCTTCTAAACTTTAAGCTACAGTATGTGAGCATACCTAATGATCAGTATACCTCGCCCGGCAAATCTTTATGAATAGAATTACGCTGGAACAATGCTACTTATACAAATCCGTTGTCGATTTACGCAAATTATAACTTTTTTTTTTAGATACTTTTATGCCTTGATGCATCGCATTTACTATCGAGTTCATTCAGGAATTTGGCACTTAAACTACTCTACTTGATGCTAACACAACTTAAGGCGGCTCTCGTGGTGCGATACGTAAGGCGCTTGCCTTCCACCCGAGAGTTCCTGGGTTCGATCCCCGGTCAGGATACATAATATTTATGTGTTTTTCTCAAAGCCTAGATATTTGTGATTGTTCAAAATTACTAACAACCACCTTGTACGAAAAAGCAAGGACATGATTATTAATAAAAAACTAAAAAAGAAACCCAACTTATAACTGAATTTTATCGCAAAATTGCATTTAGCGATGACGCTCATTTTTGCTTAACGGGTTTGTTAATAAGGAAAATTTCCTACACGGAAAAATACCAATCCAGAAGACTTCCTATAATTCATTACATCCACAAAAATGCATCATTTGGTGCGGTTTACACGCTGGTGGCATCGCCGCACAATTTTTCAAAAATGGAGCCAAAGCTCACGTAGGTTAATGGATATCCTTGTCGAGCCATGATTATTACTTTGTTTTAAATATGGAATCATTCGAAAGAACAGTGATTTCAACAGGAAGTGCCATACAGCTACCGCAACTATCGCTTTATTTGAATCAAGATTTGGAGATAAATTGATTTTAAGAAATGGATTTGTGAAGTCACTGTTATATGCTGATAAAAAAGCATTAGAACCCAACATTTCCCGTACTATACGACCAGCAGCGCTTTAATAAAAGTAGTCCGATTTGGGTGCCCAGAATTTGACTTCCGCCTATCGGACTTTAAAAACACCGCATTTGTTTTTAAACATACCTCGTCTAATGGCTTGTACTGTAGATTAGAGCAGCCAGGTTGAGTTAATTTATCATTGGTTTGGTGAATTGCATTCACAAGTAATTCTTCTTTGACGATGGCTGCCTCATCATTATTCTCATACTTAATATTCATCAGACCGTTTTCACGCTTCTGAAAATAACATTATAAATATTAGGTAACAGAATCATCATTACGATAAGCCAGAGAAGGTCTCCCAGAGCTATTTCTTCAATAATTGGTCGCCAATGTTTGACTTTATTTGGCAGGTGAATGTAGAATCACCGAACGACATTCTAATGTTATGGGCAATCCGACAAAATAGTAAACACTCTTTCGATTATACTTATTTGTTTTAGTTGAATTAGTAGAACAATTCACAGATGGCTTTAAAATTCATTAAGCCTTGCCTATACCAAGCCATAACTAATAAAAAATATTCTTCGATCTATAAGATATCCAGTGACGTCCCGTGGGGGTAAGCAGATTGAGCGTCGCTTGGGGGCGGCAGTTGCTCGAAGAGCGGCAAATCGAGGATAATCATTTGGAATATATAGAAATAGCTACTTAGTAATAACGAAAATATTTTTACATTAAAAGATTCAGCTCATTGGTTTTGTCTGGTTCGCGATATCTAGTTTACTTCCGTTGCCCTTCGACGTCCTTGGTGACCAGAAACGACACGTGCAGATTTGCGAATAATTACACAGTCTGATATTTTGTTAATAATGTATCCATACAACACATTTTTTAGATATTGTACTTATGAAAGGATGATATAAATACTGTATAAAAAAATGGAGCGGCATTTTGGCGCTGCCGGGGGGCGGCATTTTATCTAGGGACGTCACTGAAGATATCCAAAGATCTGTATGATTTAATAACATGATTTTAGATATTTTCTAGATAAACGAATAATTTTTGACTCTTATTTATTATGGCTTGGTTTCGCGGGGTTTTGTTGAATTTGTATTTGAATTTGTTTGAATAATTATGGTCACCTTAATCTAATGAAAACAAATGGTACTGTTCGGTTATACCGGAGGCAGCGGAAAACGCATTTTGAAAATAGCCGATAAACTGGATTATTTGTTAGGTAAACCTAACCAAACCTAACCTAACCTAACCTAACCCAACCTAACCGAACCTAAACTAACCCAAACTAACAAATAATCCAGTTTATCGGCTATTTTCAAAATGCGTTTTCCGCTGCCTCCGGTATAACCGAACAGTACCATTTGTTTTGACAAAATTTTGTGTGTACTATTTATGTTGCATATTAGCAGCCCATGTACACCCTGCGCCACTGGATGATACCTATTATGATTACAAATAAAAATATACACAGTATTATATTATTCATATACGTTTAAGATGACAATATATAATACATTATATACCGAACAACAATAATCAAATGAGCATGTATATTATATGAGTTACCTGTGAATCACTTGCAAACGTCGACGCATCAAACTTTTCATACAAGTGACTGCTTTGGTCGCATGGAAAAGCCACTTCATCGAAAGTCGGCGACGCATCGTGCATACGTTTATGGCACTTCAAAATGTGTGCAGATGAAAAAAAATTACAACACACGTTGCAAACAAAATTTCTAACGAAAAATGAAGCTCTGTTCAACCTCAGACGGACTTCTTTCGCGGAAGCAATCGCTGTTTCCTTTTTGATGACCATTTCTTGCACTTCAATTTCACCAAGCGACTGTGCAGAATGTCTCTCAAATATATCAGGTGCTATCATACAATCCATGTCGCGGTTTACGAGCGGAGTCTGTCAAGTAATAAAATACATGTATACTAACAATATAAAAAATCAACCAACATAAAGAATGCAAAGTTTCTGGACTATGACCACCTAGAAGGGCAATTTTTAAACGAAGCAGTATCGAAGTCATTGTATGAGAAAGTGATTAGAATTTATGAGAAATTTAATTTCTTATTAGATTTTGACAAGCGCGTCTGAAAGCTGCGGAGGCTTTTGAGCTTCATAAGCTTCGACGGTTGAGGCGTTAATTTTGACAGATGGTAACCAGATTAAATGTCGGAACGTAACGTTGAAAGGCTCTTTATTTTTCTATTTTGTCTTTTACATAATACCATTGGAAGTGTTGTTTTGTATTTAAATTCTCAATTAAGTATTTATTGTGTTTTGTTGTACAGAAACATACATATTTTATTAATATAAGGTTTGTAAAATACATCGGAAGTTCCGTTCACATTCTTATAGGTACCTACTGAATATTGTAATAATATTATTATGAGATAAATATTGAAGTAAGTAGGTAGCTAGCTGCTTTAAGGAATAATTATTTACGTACAGCAATCAATCGTTTTAAGAATTCAGCGATAACTAATAAGTAGTGATAAAATAATATGATAAAGACTTTACCACATTTTAGGTTATTTTACACGTACCTACCTAAATTGGAAGTGATTTACGCTGAAATTTTGTTGTTAAGATTTGGTAAAGAAGGATCCATTCAAAATGACAGACGAGGCGTTTGTGAAACGATTCCGGTTATCGAAACCATTGGCAGATAAATATGCATTTCCAGAATGGAAAATCTAATGTCAACCCCAACTAGCTGTCATGTGAGCATAAACAAAAATATAATGCAAACTCTTACGCGACCATAAATGTGCATTCAGTATTTTTGTTGCATTATTGGACACCGTTCGAAGCACCATGCCTCCTTTGAAGATACTGTTGCGTTTTGCTTCTTGTTTGCGTACCGCTTTGTTCAAAAATTGCCCTTCAGGTGTTAAGTCTTCACGATTGAATAGGTACGTCAATGATGTTTGATTTTGTCGCTGCGCTCATTGACACACCCTTAAGCCCGGTTCGGATCAGGCGAGTAGTTTAGTCAAGAGGCGAGTAATTTAGTAACTAAACGTGTACGAACAGACAAATTGAGTCGAGTACTTTAGTAAAATCATTTAGTCGAGTCAGTGTAATTTCTCGGTCGAGTAGCGACCCCCACCACCTCACTAAAAACCAAACAAGTGATGATATCGAATCGAACTCTATGCATAGAAAATATGGGTGGAATCATGGGTCAATACGACCAAAATAGGTTTATTGTTCGCATATGGTTACTAATGAATAATAGGTATCGGTTACTACACTATAATAAATCTACTGAACTCCTGCTGTGTACATGTCTAAAGATTAATATGAACATCTCACGATATATAAATGCAGAAGAATCTCAATCTCTCTTAATCCTAAAAATATTTAATGTTCATAGGTAACGCAATATTATGTTAAGAAAATGACATAGGTACGGAATATAATAAATCAATGACTATCATTTTTAGATAAGGTCCTGTCTGCACAGTTATTACTTCACAGAATTGGTCTATTCTCACCCCATTTCACGTAGATATTGCTTTCGTTTATCGTATTTTATGGCTGCAAGTATTTTTATTATAGATAATAGGCTTACCTTGTAATACCTACCTAAAAAGGACTCACGGGCGATTAATTTTATTCACAATCCAATTGATTGCAAGTTTAGATAATCGCATTAATTATTGCTTTACATTCGAATGATTGTGATGTATAAATCAACATATTTATATATACTTACGTGATTAAACAAAAGATTTATATACCTACTCAATACTGTCTCAAAATATCTGTTTTAGCAATCGCCAATAACTCGATTCTACTCAGCAATCAAAAAATGAAACAAGTTTGACCGAATTATATTATAATAGTTCCTTATGATGTTTCAAAGATGCATTAAAAATTCAAACCTTCAATATAAGACGGCATCAGGGAAGAAAACGGCACATATACCTACGTACCTATAATTGAACATACCTGATGTATTGGCCTGTAATCTGAATATGAACAACCCGGTTGAGGGTATCCATCATCATATAATGGGTGTGATATATCTTCAATAATCTCGCGCTTGACGACAGCTGGTTGTTTATCGGAAGTTTTATCAGAGAGGGCCGCCATAAGGTACTGAAAAAAAGCATTATTATATTTTCTAAACACTGTAAAACCAATTTCAGTTCACGTAACGTCCATAAAACGATGTATAATATTTATATTTAACATGAATTAGTAGATAAACTAACCTAACCTATAATATCACAGATGTAACGTAGCTATCAAATTGTATATAGATGTAATTTTTCGAAACAACGTTTAATATCACCTTATGTTCCCACGTAGTTTGTAAAAAAGCCACAGTTTATAATATTAAACTAATCATTGTTATTCTCAATCTAATGTAATTGTAAAATAATTTAGTTTCCAAAAACTAACCTCGAAATTGCAACTTGAAACGTCCGCATTGTCTTGCGTTACATAAGTGCGAGGGTCCGGGTTGTTGGAATGGCTAGTCAGCATGTCAAACAAAGGCTTGCCTTCTATATCGGAGTGTTCTCCATCACATTCTTGCTTTACATCCATGTTAAGTGTAAATACGGCAGGAACAACGTGACAAACAGGATATATTCAATGTAATGTTAGAAAAGTGTTGCCACAATACCGAAAAGTGTTTTCC
Organism: Rhyacophila brunnea; assembly: GCF_057557595.1. Lineage (NCBI taxonomy): Eukaryota > Metazoa > Arthropoda > Insecta > Trichoptera > Rhyacophilidae > Rhyacophila > Rhyacophila brunnea. The sequence continues at coordinate 35,138,387 of NW_028232785.1, forward strand.
GTCGATACTAATATTTATAATAGATACATTAACACTTGACACGGGTTACACACTTCAATAAGAATAATTATGTATGTTTTCTTGTCAAAATAAAACAATGGAGCGAAAATTATAACCAGCATTTTCTCAATCATAACGAGATCAGCGCATCTCAGATCCATTTGTTAATGTTAGAAAAGTGTTGCCACAATACTGAAAAATATTATCCGTCAAAACTAATATAATAGGTCATTACCGACTCAAGTAGAAAGCCGTTAATTCACAACGACTGAGCCTATTTTTTCCGCCGTTATTGTCTATGGATGACCTGTTATTGTTCTATAATGGGCTTATACTGACGCGTCTGTCGTGTTCACACAGGGAAAGTTTGATTTGAATAGTTACGTGATAAATAATACACTATCATTAATACACCTACAAATGTAATGCATACCTAGATCAATGCTACATATTTTTTGGAAATTTATATTACCACCGGTTTTTTTGTGAAGGACTAGTCTGATTTTGACATCTAATGAATTACGGGAATGTATATTATTAATTATACTTGATTTATTATTATTTGTGATTTGAGATTTTTAAACTTAATTCAATTTGAAACGAGAAAGGGCGAATCAATATGTCAAGCAATCAGGGATCTAATTTTGACAGCTGGACAGTGGACCACTTGTTAATTGTGCAAAAAGATATGCTCAGGCTTGAATTATCTAAAGATGGCGCTGAATAGTTACAATAACACTTGACACACTTCAATAATATGAATGAAGTACCTATTTGTAGGTATGTTTTGTTGTCAAAACAAAACAATGCAGAAAAATGAAAATGAGCATTTCCTCAATCATAACGAGACCAGCGAATCTCAAAATTCAAATGGCAAAATGGCCCATCTGTATTTTTTCTATTTTCAAGTTTTCTTCCAAAGACGTTGTTAAATAATACAATAATAATCTTTAACGTGGCAAAGAAGACATCTGTCAGTGCAATACAAGCCAAATGCCACCCGTATTTTGAGACAGGGTCACGGACATTAAATTTCGGTGTGATTTGCACCATGCTCGGAAAGACAAGGCAAAGTATTAAGACATGGCCCTTTGACAATGTCTTATTTTGTTACCTATACTTAATTTTGATCCTTGACTGAATGGGTAGGCAATAAAGTGTCCCTACTTTATTGTTTTAATAGATCTGATTTAATATAAAGGTTGAAAATAACAGTGCAGGTATACATTAGTGTGTATTTTTTGACATTGGTGAATACGAGTTTAGTACCTATTGCTTGTAAATATCGAAAGGCAAAACCCGAGTGGAAAAAAACTTCTCAAATAGAATAGTAGGTACATAACTTAAATCCAATAAAACACAGTTTATTGTTTGATCGCTTCCACGGAAAATATGTCTCAGAATTCGGCCATACATTAAAAATAATTACGTATTGTGGCAACACTTCTCTTAAATTAATGTACTTTACTACTTTGAATGGATCCTGTTCGTCACGTTCTTCCTGACATATTTATCATTAAAATGGACGTAAAGCGAGAATGTGATGGAGAACAATCTGATACAGAAGGCAAGCCTTTGTTTGATACGCAGACTAGTCTCCCAAACAGCCCGGAAGTTGGCACTCATGTAAAGCAGGAGAATGCCGACGTTTCAAGTTGCAATTTCGAGGTTAGTTTTTGGAAACTGATTTCTTTTACAATCACTCTGTATTGTGACTAACAACGATTAATATATTATTATAATATATTGCTTTTTAATAAACTCCGTAGAGGCATACAATGATATTAAACGTTGATTTAAAAAAATGACGCAATTATACATTTTGACAGCTAGGTACGAAGCATTTTTCTGTAATTTTGGTTAGGGCAGGTTATCTTCTAATTCATTTTGATTTTAATTAGTATACATTGTTATATGGATATTCTATGAAAATACGTGAACTAAAAGAGGTTTTACTGTGTTAACCATAATGTCTCTTTCAGTATCTATTAGCGGACCTCTCTAATATAAAACCTGAGACGGATGATCAACTATCCGTCATCAAGCGCGAGATTATGGAAGATGTAATAGACCTATTATGTGATGTTGAAGATCCTCAACCGGGTTCAGATTACAGGCCAATACATCAGGTTCGTTCAATTGTATAATGTGTTATTTTTCTTCCCTTGGTGCAGTCTTATATCGAAAGTTGGAATTAGCAATACATGTTTTCTTAGAGCCGTTTCACACGCGACACCATTGTCTCGAGCCGCTGCATGAATGTCGCGTTTAGAGGGAGTAAGAAGTATGTCGCGTTTATATATATGTAGAGAAAACGATCATGCGGTGCCCAATCCGTTGACATCTTCTCAATTGATGAGGGTGACGTGTTTAGATTTTATTTAAAAAATTAAGAATACTCGCTCTTAGAGACCGCATAATATGTTCCAACATTTTTTTTAAAGGGCTGTATTGACTTTGTCAAGGGCCCCTTTCATATATATTTTACCTGACAATGGAGACGGGTATCTTTCCGGAAGCATAGAAGATATCGAAGGTTACTCCAATTCATAAGAGTGGTACGGAGTCATCAGTGGAAAAATATAGGCCGGTAGCCATTCTCTATGCACCAGCAAAAGTTATTGAGATAATCATGCACAGCATGATTTCTCCGAGGATTGAGTCATTTCATTGCCGACTCAAGTATTAATCTATATATGGCGCTGGTCATTTATAATGATTGAGCAGTATGGATTTGGAGCAGGCCGTTAAACGATTTCTCGTGTTATTCGGGAGTTATTTTAAGAATCGTCAACAATACGTATCGTGCACCCTCTATTAGTCACAGACATGACATTTAAAACATTTTCTGGTGTGCCTAAGGGCTGAAAGTTGAGGCCATTGCTGTTCACGTTTTTTATAAATGACATAGCATTGGTAATTAAAAATGCTATGTTTATGTTGTTTGCTGATGACTTGAAACTCTTCATGAATGTTGTAATGCAAGGATTTACTGCTGACAGTACATATTACCGAGACCATAAAAAGAAAATCCACGTGTACACACGTATTATTGTGGAAGTTGCAAGATTGCTTGCATGAATCAAAAAAGTTCACTTCTGAATTTTCACGTGACAGGTGGGATTTGTTCGATATCCGCGCCTGCGCAGTAGAGCGAAACTGGCAAATCTGCTGAAAAAAAAAACAATCTACACCGCGCAGTCTCATTTAGAGGTTTACCGATTTTCACGATCTGTCAATAAGTACCTACCATAAAATGACAACATGGCGTGTCGCTTACTATTTACGACAGTCAGCAATCTTACGTGTGAACAGTTATTATCGCTAAATAAAAGCACAATACATCTGCACATTTTCAATGTTTCCCATTAGTTCTTGGTCGTTCCCTCATGGTAAAGGATGGTGCCACCTTGGAATGTTATCATTTTTTAAGCGATCAAGAATTTCCATTTCTCTCAATTCTCTGCTTCTATCAGGACAGAGAGAAGGCTGCTCTCAGTTAGCTCTTCCTCTGCTTCACCTGCCTTGGAGGCTACCCAAAACTACCAGTCTCTCCAAAGTATCCGCTCCGCGCCGAACAATTTGTCAAAAAAACTATAGAAATCGTTTCAGACATAAATTGTCGAGAGACCTTCCTTTATAAATTATTAACATTTTATATATAACATATGGAACATACTAAATTTTGAAAACACTTTTGAGAAAATATATAACAAACTGAAGAGATCTTTTTTAGGAAAAAAAAAATACTTAATTAAAGTAATTAAGTCATTGGACGCTAAAGACGCACCTGGTGCGTAATAATCAGGCGGCCTATTGATAATAATTTACGTGTATTTTAAATTACCTTTAAATTTAAATTTTAAAAAACCCACTTTGATTTAAAAAAGCCGATTGGCAATTAATAGTACTTCAATTTGGAAAGTTCTTATTTTTAACCGCGATATTATGGTTTAGTTTAGGCAGGGTTTAATGGAATTTTAAATACTAATTTAATGAAAACAAATAAGTATGCCTGATAATGTTAATTGTGCACTATTTTTGTCAGATCTTAACAGCCTACTTTCACCTAGATAATAACGTTTTAATATGTTATATTAATAATATGTACTTATTGACAGCATGTTATATGAAACGTTGTTTATTTCAGTTCGCTGCGACGGGTGTCACTGGTATCAAAACTGAGACTGACATAAAGCGCGAATTCACTGAAGATAAAATGCTACCATTTCCTGATGAAGACACTCAACCCGGATGTTCGAATTCAGATTACACACCAGGACATAAGGTACACTCAATTTTATATATTGTAGCATTTGCTTCTCTATTCGCCGATTTTTATCGAAGGTTGACTTTAAAAATTTCAATAAATCTCCGTACTATTAATACCTAGCCAGTCGTATTGAAAAAAGTGATTAAAGTAATCAATACCTACCTACTTTGATTTAAAATACAAAAGCCGATTGCCTATGGGAACTTAATTTGGAAAGCGCTTCGGAGAGTATTGTAAGAGCCATTAGTTAAAGTCTTAACTTCCTAATTATTATGATAGGTTATTAATTAATACTGGGTAATTATTGAGTTTTTAAGAAAACACTCATTAAAGCCACTTTAACTGATTGTATTGCTGCAGGTATGTATTCATTAAATAATTAGGAGAACACAAATTATCACTTAAATAGTAGAAGTGATTAGTATACATATTAACATATCGATGGCCCATTCTCATTTTTTTATAATTTTCAAATAATGTCTTTATTGCCTTCTTAGTAAAGTTGTGAAAATCATTTTCCGTATAAATATATATGTATCCAGGTTTTCATCACTTTTAAATATTCGGTTAAATTAAAAACAATAATTTCTCGTGGTTGCCTTTGTAAAGGACTTTTCACACAAAGACGCAGCGTTTACACACCTACTATATGCGCACGAAAGTAAGTGTGCTTCTGCGCAGGTCCGTTTATAAGTGGTTTAGCCATAATACTTGAACTACCACTATTAAAAACTTGCTATTTTGCTCTGATCATTATTTAAATATCAGATGTGCTCAACGGGTAAACTTTATTAATTAGAAAAATATTCATGCTATAACATTTTTATGTGTAAATTATATAAACCGAGTCATTTATTCTCGAGAGTGTCGCTATTTGGATAACTGCCGTCCTTATGCGACGCTAAGTGGACGGTGTTATGCAGTAACCAGTTATCCACCAAAATGAAGTTTTGAGTTATAAGCATTTGACGTTAAAACGTACACCATTTAGTCAAGATAATCTATCGAGCTATAATTTTTTTTGTAAATTATTTCTTGAAAACAAACCTTGTGATTGTATAAAGACTTTTTTAATAATATGATCCGTTGTTTATAATATATTAGGTAAATAATTATTGAAAAATTGTTATCGTTCCAAAAAAAAAGAATATTAGTTTTGCAGTAACCCACCAAGCACCAACAGTGTGACTTAACTGATTTTCCATTAACACATCAATTATTATTTACGAATTTGGTTTTGCTTATTAAAAAAACAATATGAATATGGAATATTTATTACAAAATGATGTGTTTTTTTACAATATAGAAAATATATTAGCATCAATAATCCCCATTTACATATAAATAAAATTATTTTTATATAAAAATTCCTTATTATACACTAATAAATTATTAAAGACAGTTTTTTTATTGCTTAGGCAATATTTATGTATCAACCAAATATTTCAATAAATCATTTTGCAACTACCAGTTGCACCAAATAAAATGAAAAACGTGAATCACATTTCGCAATAATCAGTTAAGCAACTGAGTATGCACCATAAAAGTGTGAAAATAATTTTTGCAATAATCAGTTAAGTGAAGGCGTAAAGTGACACATCCTAAAAAACCCTTTTTTATTATTCAATTCAGCTTACCTTAGCCTTGTATTTCCACGGTAGCTTAAAAAACAATAACTTTAATGAATTTAAGTGAGTGGGGCGATGATACTCGTAACTAGGCAGATATTGTTAAAAACTGCAAAAAACGACAACGCGTGACATCACAGTTTGACAATAGCGGCCATGTTGTTTGGTGGATAACTGTTTACTGCAAAACGGAATTGTTCGTTAATTATTTAACACATTTTTTAAAAGTCTCATAGATGGCAATATAGACCGAATTTGACCACGGTCTTTTTTGCAAAACGTAGAAAACATAGTCATATTGTCGTTAAACCGAAAAACGCAAAAACACAAAAGTGTCGCTTAACTGTTTACTGCATAACACCGTCCAAGTATGCGTGCCTTCAATAATTCAGAAGTATGATATATTAAAATATTGTTTAAACTGTTGATCGAAGTCGCTTGATGAAGTTTGAATAGAAATTCTCTCTCGAACTTTCAGGTATAAATCTCCGTCTCCGATATAGTCTGTAACACTGCATACAACATTTTATATTCGTAGCCAATATAAGATGGTTCTAGTAAATCATTGAATATTTAATAATATTAAAGTATTGTTTACAATATTGATCTTAGTTGTTTGATAAAATTTGAATATACATTCTATTAATTTGAATATTTTTTGTGAGATTGGTTTCGCCTTTCGGCATCTTCTGACACTATACACACTCTCCAATAACACACTGACACAGAAATTACTAGTGAATACACGAATACATTCTTTTTTATAGAACAAGGTGCAAAATGGCCTCATAGTATATACGTTAATCAGGTGATCTTAAATTATTTTACCAAGAAATATTAGAAATAAACACATCAAAGTGAAACCATCTTATTCAGATTAATCTAAATTTTGCATTCAAAACTATATAAGATTTATACATATTTCCAAGAGTAGTAACACAATTGTGTCATTTTCTGTTTTATGCATTATCTTTTGATGTTACATGTAGGTGAATTTTTTTAAAACTATTTGTGGATCATTCTCTAACATTATTTGTATGTATTATTATGTTGCTACTATTACCATTTCTTGACGTTATTTTTATCCTCACTACACTTTAATATCTAAAGATGCTGAAAGGCACAAGCTAATTTATTTAATTATTTATTTTATAATATTTATTTAATCTAATTTAGAATAATATTGACTTCGATTATTTTTGTTTTTTCTAGGTTTCTACCAAAGGCTTTTTCACAAAACATCGCGATATAGACAGGTGTCAACAATCCTCGCCTGATGGAATCCAAGATAGACTGATACAGTATTCAGAAGTGACGATAGATGAACAAAACATTAAAGGAGAAATCTCAGAACGAGAGACTCCGAAGAAACTTCGACTTATTCTGAGAAAAGTAGTACATTTCTCACGTTATTTGATTTGCAGCCTTTGTAACGCAGTTTTTGGATGTGGAAGTGCTCTAAAACGTCACAAAATGGTTCACACGGGCGGAATTGTTAATGAAAACGAAGAAATATTCTCGCAACTAGATCATCTCAAAGCACATAAAATGACACATACTGGTGAAAAACCTCACAAATGCAAGGTATGCCCATATAGATGCTCGCATCTTAGTCATCTTAAAATCCATGAAATGACACACACAGGTGAAAAACCCCACAAATGCAAGGTATGCCCATATAGATGCTCGCGACTTAGTCATCTTAAAAGACATAGAATGACACACACAGGTGAAAAACCTCATAAATGTAAAGTATGCCCATATAGATGCTCGCAACTTAGTTATCTTAAAAACCATGAAATGACACACACAGGTAAAAAACCTCATAAATGCAAGGTATGCCCGTATAGATCCTCGCTACTTAGTAGTCTTAAAAACCATGAAATGATACACACAGGTGAAAAACCTTATAAATGTAGAGTATGCCCATATAGATGCTCGCAACTTAGTCATCTTAAAAACCATAAAATGACACACACAGGTGAAAAACCTCACAAATGCAAGGTATGCCCATATAGATGCTCACGACTTAGTAGTCTTAAAAACCATGAAATGACACACACAGGTGAAAAACCTCATAAATGCAAGGAATGCCCATATAGATGCTCGCGACTTAGTCATCTTAAAAGACATAGAATGACACACACAGGTGAAAAACCTCATAAATGTAAAGTATGCCCATATAGATGCTCGCAACTTAGTTATCTTAAAAACCATAAAATGACACACACAGGTGAAAAACCTCACAAATGCAAGGTATGCCCATATAGATGCTCACGACTTAGTAGTCTTAAAAACCATGAAATGACACACACAGGTGAAAAACCTCATAAATGCAAGGAATGCCCGTATAGATGCTCGCAACTTAGTAGTCTTAAAAACCACGAAATGACACACACAGGTGAAAAACCTTATAAATGTAAAGTATGCCCATATAGATGCTCGCATCTTAGTCATCTTAAAAACCATGAAATGACACACACAGGTGAAAAACCTCACAAATGCAAGGTATGCCCATATAGATGCTCGCGACTTAGTCATCTTAAAAGACATAGAATGACACACACAGGTGAAAAACCTCATAAATGCAAGTTATGCTCATATAGATGCTCGCAACTTAGTAGTCTTAAAAACCATGAAATGACACATCACAGGAGAAAAACATCATAAATGCAAGGTATGCTCACATAAGTGTTTGCTTCTTAGTAATCTTAAAAAATATGAAATGACACACATTTGAAAAACCTCATAAATGCAAGGTATGCCCATATAGAAGCTTCCTAATTCACTTATCTTAAATGACATGAAATAACATATACTGGTAAATAATTTTATAAATTTACCGTATGCTCATAGAGATGCTTAAACTTAGTACAGTTAAAACACATGCAAAAAGTATTCTGTTGAAGACGTTTTCTCTGCAAGAAATACCCATCTTGTTATTTGAGAAGATGAGTATATATCTCTCGTAATTTAATTTGCATAATGTTTCATATGGGCGTAATTGCTGAATAATGTGAATACAATGTTTTTTCGCGCAGAGCCAATAAAAGGACACATACCGGTCAAAAACCTTGCACAAGTGATGTATGCTTTTATAGTTGATCGCACCTTGCTCATCTTAAAATACGTAAAATTACACATTCTGGTGACAAACCTTATAAATGCAATTAATTTCTATATCTGCATCTGCTCACGACTTATTGGTCTTAAAAGACATCTTATGAACACAATAAATGCTAGTGAATATTTTTTTGAATGCAATATTTTTCTCGACCATGTCCGATTCTAGTAAAATCATATGGACCCCCATAGAGTGGAGGTTGTATTAACAGATTTAGTTTTTACGAGAAACTGATGTCAGTAGAATTCGAACCTGGGACCCACGAAGCTATAGATCGACTATGTATTCATAATTCCATATTATGAATGCTATGTATTTATATATATATATCCTATGCTTGAATAAATGACAAAATTTATACTGTGAATACCAATAATGTAGGTTAGTAATGCTTTTATATTGTTATCTTGTTGTATTTCCGGTTACCGGAATAAATTAAAACTACGTTTCCTGGTAAAACTATCGAACATCTGGAGAATAGAAAAATGTATGTTTATATAAACCTGAATTGTTATTTTTAAATGATTAAAACTTGTAAATTAACCAACACCAATTTATCGGTTCATGCATGTTTATTTTCATAATAACCCACTAAAACAATACTCTGCAATGTAAATTATGATTATTTTAGTTTTATGTTCCATCATTTTATTTAGAAATTTGATAAGAAAAATGATAAAATTTTGAGATTGAAAAAAAATGATAAAAAAGAATTAATTATCCAGTGTTGGGGCATTGTGCAAGAACAAGGTCGTACGATATACCTAGGTCCATCGCTACGTGTGGCGACATGTGAAAAAAGCTGCACGTAGATCTCTTGTAGCATCGCTGCGGAGAAGGGACGGTCGTCCCATGGTTACGGAACTCATAAATTATTATAGCGACGGGTTTGTTTCTGATGTTTTTATGTTCCTTACTTCAATATTGAAAAAATAATAATTTTATATTTTTGTTTTGAAAATGTAATTGGCAGCTCTGTTATATTATGGGGTTTGGATAATAAAATAAATTAAACTATATAATATTCTTTTATTACAATCTACTGTAAAAAACATAATCACATAACACTTTATTATTAAAAATTTGATTATTATATTCTCATTATTAATTATATCCATAATCCGGTGTGGATCTCGCCCGCCCCACAAACAGGTTTCATTGCATTACTTTTTACGAGAAATGGATGTTAACCACTTGCTCAACCAAAAGTTCCATCCTCTGGATTCCAACACATATTGAAAATCAATATGTGAATTTTACCAGACCCGGGATTTGAACCAGTCCCTCTACTTACCAAGCGGATACATTACCACTCGGCCATCGCGGGCGCTTATATTATAGCAGTTATTATTGTTCAGAGTCCAACAAGAGTGTCGATTTCAGTGACACCCCTAGACAAAATACCGTCCCATTTTTTATACAGTACAGTACATCATTTCATGACTTCAATACCTACTGATATCGCCTAAAGCAAAGCATCCTCAGAGGATCCAAGGCCATGATGAGGCCTGGACCATCATTGGGCGGATTCATGCAGACATGAGCAGATGGATTGCGAGACAGACATGTCTAGCCCGTAAGCTATGTATGAAAAATTATAGTCACCACTTTGCAAATTCAACAAAATTTAATAGAATCATTCTAGCCCTTAACTCATTAGTGGCACAGGAGTCCATATGGACACATCAATTTTGTTGATGGTGTGACATGAATAATTTTTATTTGTTTTAAAAATTGTTTATTTAAATTTTTTATGTATCTGTAATATAACAGAGAATGAATAGTGAAAATAAAATTTTCATATCGTTTTTATGTTTTGAGATAATAGCCGTGTCCGTATGGATACGCGTGACACTTATGTTATCAAGTTTTTTTTTTGGATTGTATGGTTTCGTAGTAGAATTATTATAAAGTATGATAGTTTTCAATACACATTACATACAAGCTAATATTGCATTTTCTTCACTGCGTTCTGATTTCAGATGTTTCTTTTTCTTTCAAAAAATCAGTCGCAGTGTCGATTTTTTTTATTTTTTTGAATAAAATAATTTAACCCATTAAATCGTATATCTGCTAGAACCATTGATTTTGATGTACATAGTTTTGAATATCCATCCTATCAAGATCCATTAGCTTATTTTCAACATTTTTCCCGTAAAATTGATATTTTGTGCAGCTTGGTGTAATTGCGTGTAGAATCTCCAGTTGCAGTATAAAATATCAGATTGGTCTATCTATGTTCTTGCATTCCTAGATTTCATTTGTGTATCTGCTTTTAATTGTCTATGATTTAAATTATCGATTGTTCCACCACCATCCTCATCTGTTAAAACCGCAGGATCTGGTTGGTGGTGAGATAAATAATAATACTATAATCGTCGATATTATCATCATCACTAGCTTCATAAAGTCCATGCAACGCATTATTTACCAGCATTTCTCTTTCTTCAATCTTAGACATATCCCAGAAACTAAATAATTCCATTTCGTAATTACATATCATGAAACTGAACACGTTTATAATGCATTCAATGACAGAAATATTATTCATTAATACAATATAATCATAAAACCACGGTTACCTTTAACATAAGTTCATCATTTTGTGATTCTAAAATAAATGAACACTTTGACACTTGATATTAATTTTATTATGTCAGCTAGATCATTCAAATGACGAACAATTGAAGCAGTGTACTTATTTCAACTGACTAACGTTTATAAACAAAATTATTATTTTAAAATAACAATTAGGCAAAGTAAACTGTACTACAATAATTGCGTGTCCATATGGACACGGGTGACACTAACGTGAACAATTGGGTCTGGCACTAAAGAGTTAATGTATATAAAAACCTCCATTTTACTTACCTGCATTAATTCTAGAAGCAAGCCAAGTAAAACCTAGCGTTACAATTATTGTCCTAAACTCTCAAGCTTTATTATATTCGTACTTAATAATTACCATAGCAGCATTCATATTAAATTCGTTTGCATAATACATAAATATAAATAATTCATTCATCTCCAGCCATACAATATACATAAAAATATGTCTGATTGAATTAGCCCAGCAATAATTATTCGGCAGCCGCCAAACTTTCAAAAAAATTTGCACGCATCTTCCAAAACGCCGGCGATGTACTTAGCAAAGAATTATTTTAAAATTATACCTACGAGCCTACTAGGTCTGTACCTAGTAAGTAATAATTTCTAATAGTAATGCCAACAGACGCGCAGCGAAGGGTCTACTTCGGCTTCGAAACCCAGGTACTTAACTACCTACAAGCTTCGGGTATGTTGCGAAGCGTGCCTTTTTGTCATGTTCAGTGAAGGAATTTGTAGAACCTAGGTACCTATTATTATTGTTCATAAATGTCAAAAAGTATGCGCAGTATCACAGTTCGGTTTGACAGTTAACCCTTTCGTAAGTTCTATCTAAGCAAAAAAAAAATAGTTATGAAATCACAATAAACAGAAAGGTATATGACATTTAATGCAAATCGCACCAATGACTACTTGGCCGTAACGCGAGTGCCGGCTTCATTTTTTAATAAATAAAGTTCGATGATTTCACCAGCATGTGAACCGCAAAAAGCAGTGCATTTATTTTGATGTAATTGAGTCTGTAGGGTCTCACCTAGTTTGGACTCAATAAATAAGCCAATTATGTCTATTAACCAATTCGTTTAGTCAAAAATTAGCGTCATCGCAAGCAAAGCAAAAAAAAAAAAAAAAGTTGTGAAATCACAACAAACAGAAAGGTAAATGACATTTAATGCAAATCGCACCAAGTAGTCATGAAACTAGCAATATTTCTCCTGACATAAAATTTGAAGTCTCCCATGTTCTTTTTTATAAATTATTAATATTATAAAAACAATTATCATCTTTAATGAGTGTTGTCATGTGCTGTGGTTAAAGATTCATCTATAAAGTAAGATATTCTTGGTTTACTTTCCCTTGCATGCAGCGTATATTTTTAGTGCGGATAAGTCATTGGACCCTTACCCTAATTTGTTGCAGACTAGACAGATAAAAGTTAATGGAAATTAGTGTTCAAATAACTCTTTATCGTTAAACGACCAATAATTCATAGACATAAGCGAAGTGTGCCGCAAAAGTGGGCAAGCCAAATGTCAATAATTTATTTGTATTTGTATTTTATTAACATTAATAATAGTGATAATATTTTTATTAATTATGTTCCAAATCCACGATATATTGAAACCAACAGCAAAGGTTTCTACCGGGAATTATTGGCCACATTTTCTCCATATGGAATAGTACCTGTCGTTAATAATCAATTAAATCATGTGGAATTCTAAAATACTTAAAATTAAATATTAAAATACTATCAATAATCGAGGTTGCTTGATGAAATTTGAATATAATTTTCTAGCTTTACCTTTCAGCATGACAGGCACTGAGCACACTCTCCAACGACAAACTAAAACAGAACATGATATAATTATTGTTCTTTAAGATGATGTATACATACATATAAGTGCATTGTTTTGACCCACTTATGGATCATTCCGTAACAATATTTCACTCTCACTTCGCTATTTAATAATGTCTGAAGGTGCTAAAAAACAAAAGCGTCAAAAAACAAATTGAATATTATAACTCATAATTGATAATATTGATATCGATTATTACGATTTTTCTAGGTTTCTACCAAGGGATTTTTCATGAGTCATCACGATACAGATGAGAGTCAACAATCCTCAGATGAGTGCATCCAGGATAGATCGATACAGTATTCAGAAGTGACGATAGATGAGAATAACATTAAACAAGAAATCTTAGAACGAGATGCTCCAAAGGAAATTCGACTTATTCTTAGAAGAGTAATCCATTTCTCACGTAATTTGATTTGCTGCATTTGTAACGCGGTTTTCGGATGCGAAAATGCTCTAAAAACTCACAAAACGGTGCACAAGGACGTGATTCCTGATAAAAATCAAAGGATAGTAGTCTCGCAACATAGTAATGTCAAAGTACATTCTAATGTCACATTAATTTCGGCTGAAAAACCTTATAAATGCAATGTATGTTCATATAGATGCTAGAAACTTAGTGATCTTAAGAGACATAAAATGACACATACTGTTCAAAAACCTTATAAATGCAATGTATGTTCATATAGATCCTCGGCATCTGATAATCTCAAAAAACATAAACTGACACATACTGGTCAAAAACCTTATAAATGCAATTTATGTTCATATAGATGATTGCAACTTAGTTATCTTAAGAGACATAAAATGACACATACCGGTGAAAAACCTTATACATGCAATGTATGTTCATATATATGCTCGCAACTTAGTGATCTTAAGAGACATAAAATGACACATACTGGTCAAAAACCTTATAAAAGCAATGTATGTTCATATAGATCCTCGGTATCTGATAATTTCAAAAAACATAAACTGACACATACTGGTCAAAAACCTTATAAATGCAATTTATGTTCATATAGATGATTGCAACTTAGTGATCCTAAGAGACATACAATGACACATACCGGTGAAAAACCTTATACATGCAATGTATGTTCATATAGATCCTTGACATCTGGTCATCATAAAATGACACATACTTGTAAAAAACCTTATAAATGTAATGTATGTTCATATAGATCCTTGCGAATTAGTAGTCTTAAAGGACATTAAACGGGACATAGTGGTGAAAAACCTTATAAATGAAATGTGTGTTTATATAGATCCTCTACATCTGGTTATCTTAAAAATCATAAAATGACACATACTGGTGATAAACCTTGTAAATGTAATGTATGTTTATATGGTTACTCGAGACTCGATTATCTTAAAAAACATAAAATGACGCATACTGGTGAAAAACCTATGTTGGCCAAAGCTTGATTAAAAATCTAGCATTTACCAAAGATATTGGACGGTGCAATCTCTTTGGCACTGATCTTTTTTGTTACCTAATTAAGTTTTACATATATTGAACAGTTAAACTTTTTTTTTATAAAAAAAGCCTTTACATCACCACAGGTAACTTTAAGGAAGGAGCGTAAATCAAAACATATTACTATTGAATCCACAGAGTTGGCGGCAATGGTACCTGACATGGGATTTTCACCACGAGCCATTTTGTTTATTTTATAAATGAGTTGAATAGGTAGGTAGATACTGAGTTTCGAACACCTTTTCTCATTAGTACCAGCGACCTTAAACTCTTCATAATAAACTGAATCATTTTGGATCAAAATATCGATTAGACTTTCGAAAGACAATTTATTTTATATAGAAAACTTTGAATTAAACTACCAGTATATATAGAAATAGGTAGGTACCTAAACTTTGTATATAATGACGGTATCATTAAAAATTGAGCCAACTGGTTGGAAACAAAATGTATTAATTAACAGAAAAGGTTTAACAAGACTGCATTTTTTGTCTAGTTTACTTCCGTTGTTTTTGGACGTCACGTCCTTGATGACCAGCAATGACACGTGTAGATTTGCGAAATATATTTGAATTATAGGTTGGTACATGCTTACATAATTAATTTATCAAAATATTTTTGCCAGTCACTCTCAAGTTTTGAAAGTTGTAAAGTACAGTATATATAGCTATAGTATATTATATGGTAGGTATTTTTTAATGTATCTGAAACCGTGGTCTCGTCAAATTGACCATTGAAGTAGAGATGACATTTTAATTAGTTTTAGTGGTATATATTTTGATAGGAATGTAGGTATACACCTTTCTCAGATAGGTAGGTATTAAATTCATGAAAGGATGATAAAAATTACTGTATAAGGAGCAGCATTCTAGCGCTGCCTAGGGGCGGCATTTTGTCTAGGGATGTCACTTAAATCGACACTCCTGTTGGACAATAAGAAAAACTGCTTCAATATAAGCGCCCGCGATGGCCGAGTAGTAATGCATCCGCGTGGTAAGTCGAGAGTCTCGGGTTCAAATCCTGGGTCTGGCAAAATATTCACATATTGATTTTCAATGTGTGTTTGAATCCAGAGGATGCACCTTTTGGTTGGGAGAAGTGGTTAACATCAATTTCGCGTAAAAATTAATTTTATGAAACCTCTTTGTGAGAAGGCCAAGATCTTCACCGGGATGTAGAGCCAATTAATAATAACAATATAGTAGGTATTCAAACTTTTTAATTATAAAGTATTATGTGATTATTATGTTAATTGGATTATTTATAATGAAAGAATAATATACAATAGTAATACCAATTTTTATTATCCAAACCCTATAATATAACAGGGCTGCAAACTACATTTTCAAAACAAAAATATAAAAAAAAGTCAATATACCTAAAATATATTTTTTTAATACTGAATTTAAAAACATCTAAAACAAACCCATCGCGAGACCTCATAAGTTCCGTCACCATGGACGACCCTTCCTTTCCCTGCAGCGATGCTACAAAAGAGATCTACGCGCTGCTCGTCTCACATATCGCGAGACGTGGCGATGGACCTAGGTAGGCAGAACGAAATAAATTGTTTTTGCACTATGGCCCAACACTGGGTAATCAATGACATGGAGAAGTACGTAGAAAACAGCAATGATCAGTAAGTATACAAAATTTTATTTTATATTTATGAGCAAATCCAATATTAATATATCTAGTTAAGTTTTTTTATCAAATTTCTAAATGAAATAATAGAACATAAAACTAATACAATCCTAATTTACATGTCAGCATATTTTTAAGTGGGTAACTATGAAAATATACATGTACACGATTCGATAAATTGGTGTGGTTAATTTCCAACTTCTAATAATTTAAAAAAAATAATTCTGGTCTTAAAGTCGTTTGTCACCAGTATGTGTCATTTTATGTATTTTGAGATCACTATTTGCGATGAACTTTTTAAAACACACTTTGCATTGACGTGGTTTTTCACCAGTATGTGTCATTTTATGCGTTTTTAAATGATAAATTCGCAGAAATTTTTAAAACAGACATCGCATTGATGTGGTTTTTCATCAGTATGTGTCATTTTATGTAATTTCAGTTGTACATTTGTGACAAACTGTTTCAAACACACATCGCATTGATGTGGTTTTTCACCAGTGTGCGTCATTTTATGTCTTTTGAGAGCACCAATAACCGGAAATTTTTCAAAACACATATCGCATTGATGTGGTTTTTCAACAGTATGAGTCATTTTATGATATTTTAGAGCATTAACTTGTCTAAATTTTTTAAAACACACATCGCACTGATGTGGTTTTTCACCAGTATGTGTCATTTTATGTCTTTTGAGTTCACTATTGTTGATGATTTTTTTACAACACACATCGCATTGACGTGGTTTTTCACCAGTATGTGTCATTTTATGCGTTTTTAAATGATAAATTCGCAGAAATTTTTAAAACACACATAGCACTGATGTGGTTTTTCACCAGTATGTGTCATTTTATGTCTTTTGAGTTCACTATTGTTGATGATTTTTTTACAACACACATCGCATTGATGTGGTTTTTCACCCGTATGTGTCATTTTGTGGATTTTGAGTTTACTATTTGACAGTGGCGAAGGGTGGAGGTAGGCTGTTAAGATCCGCCATAAATATTGCACACTAAACGTTGTCAGTCATACATACTTGTTTTCATTGAAATAAGACTACATTTTACAGATGGTGTTGGTTAGTTTTTAAAATTAAATTAAACCCTGTGAAAATCAAGCTATAATAGATAATAGTCAAAAAATACTCGTATATCTATAAAATATCTAAAATTATGCAATTAAATCATACATAAATTTGGATATTTTATAGATAGAATAATAATTTTTATCTATTATAGTTTGGTTTAGGCATAGCTTGATGAATTAAAAAAAATGAACCAACAATATGTGTAATACGTATTCTTAATCTAACGAAAACAAATAAGTAAAAATGAAAAAATGTGCACAATTTTGTCATATCGCCTAAAATATACCAATACTAGTATGGTTTGGTTAAGACAGGGTTTAATTGATTTTTAAAATCCAACCAATACCATCTGTAAATTGTAGTCTTATTTCAATAAAAACATATACATTTGACTGAAAAAGGTTAATGTGCACTATTTATGGCGGATCTTAACAGCCTACCTCCACCCTTCGCCACTGCTATTTGAGATGAACTTTTTAGAACACACATCGCATTGATGTGGTTTATCACCACTATGTGTCATTTTATGTGTTTTTAAATGTGCAATTTGCAGAAATTTTTTAAAACACACATCGCATTGATGTGGTTTTTCACCAGTGTGTATCTTTTTATGTATATTGAGATATTTATTTTCAGTGAATTTTTTAAAACACACATCGCAATGATGTGGTTTTTCAGCAATATGGGTAATTTTATGTCTTCTTAAATTACCAATTTGCAGAAAATTTTTAAAACAAACATCGCATTGATGTGGTTTTTCACCAGTATGAGTCATTATATGACCTTTAAGATGAGAAATTAGAGAGAATTGTTTAGAACACACATTACAATGATGTGGTTTTTCACCAGTATGTGTCATTTTATGTTTTTTGAGATCACAAATTTGCTGGAAATTCTTTAAACAAACATCGCATTGATGTCGTTTTTCACCAGTGTGAGTCATTTTATGTATTTTGAGAGTGCCAATCTGCTGGAAATTCTTTAAACATACATCGCATTGATTTGGTTTTTTACCAGTATGGATAATATTATGTCTTTTCAGTATATTATTTGCGATGAACTTTTTAAAACACACATCGCATTGATATGGTTTTTCACCAGTGTGTATCATTTTATGTTTTTTAAGGTTACTCATTTGCAGAAAATTTTTAAAACACACATCACACTGATGTGGTTTTTTACCAATATGTGTTTTATACAACTTAGGATGCTGAGACTTCGTGCATGAAATGTAGTGATGATTTAGATGTTTTACGGTTTCAAACACTCCACAACAATTGTTACAAATAAAGTTACGTGGAAAATATGTAACTCTTCTCAACTTAATTCGAACCTCTTTTGGCAAATATAATTTCTGAAATTCATGTTTGATGTTCTGTTCATCAATGGTTATTTCCGAATGCTGCAACATCATTTTAATGTTTTTATTGATTGCATGTGCTATTTTGTTGTTACTCGGGTCATTATCAACAGAATATTTTTTAACGATGTCCAATGGTTTACTCTTACGTACTGCAAAACATTTCTGGGTAGAAATCTACAAAAAGAAATATCAATAAAATATACTTAATATGTTCCAATGTTTCCTAATATAGCACTGATACCATGTCGTTTGTTAAGTGTTTTTCTGTCAAATCGATACGTTACACTGCGCTCACTCGTTGATATTTATATATATATATATATATTTTAATTGTGGTGAACATTACAAATTATTAATATAAGACGTTCACAACATGACATTTAGAAGAAAATAAATATTAATAAAAGAGTATTACATATATATTAAAGAAAAAAAAAGATGACCATTAAAACGGTAGAATTAGAGTAGACATAAATATTTTTAAATAATAAGGAAGTCACCGAATGAGCTCAGCAGACCCTATTTTAAGAATGCCCACATATACTCATCCTGACGCAGGTAAAATATGACAATATCTGATGTGATTTGGTTGTACAAACTTATTGCCCTCCCAATTGCCATTACCAATGGCAGGTTAGTTGTGCACCTTGGGAGAACAAATTGTGGATGCCCTCGATTCTTAAGATAATTGTCAGACACAAATGAATCCCACGAAGAATGCCAGTTTTCATTTACGCTGCGTGTAAGCCGGAAAAAATATGTAGCTTCTCGGGAAAGCACTTAAAAACGATAATCGTAAGGGCGAATATTCACTTTGTGTTATGAATAAAAGGCGAATGTGACATATTAGGCCTTTTAAAATAAAATCTGTCCTAAAGTAGTGGTAAGTGTTATGTTGTACGAAACGGGCGAATATAGGATATTCGCTCTTTCTGCATATCGACCTACATATCAATGTGACTATTGTTAAATCAAAATTGTCAAGTTCGCCCAACGTCATTATCATTCGTGTCATTTTATTATTGACAAAGCTTATTGGCGGGATTGTTTTTAGAAGTTTCCTCAGTGTAATTTATGGCTCGATGACATTGAGCTACTTTACAAGCTGCTTGTCGACGAATTTAAAAGCGGGCGAGTCAGCTAATGCGATTGTGATGATGACACACAAAACTTTCCACTCGCTCAGAAGCCAACAAGCTAGTGATTAGAAACCATCATTTATGGTACTATTTTGACAGGATGTATTAAATAGTTCGTTTTTTTACCGGCTGGTTAACCACTATCGCTCTACTGCGCAGACGCAGATCGGCCCACACGCCAGCGTGTACCCAGCGTGTAAAGTGGCCCGGCATTCAACTTTTCTCAATAGACTGCTGACAATCTGCTTGTTAGCTTTTTCGATGATGACACTCGACGAGTTTACAACCAGATTATAAATTCGCCAACAAGCAGCTTGTAAAGTAGCTCAATGTCATCGAGCCATTAGTGATAAAAGAATGTTTAAGTTGACAACTTGTTAAACATTAGTTTGAAATATAGTTATTTGCTTCATCTACTAATTGAACAGCATTTGTATTTAATATTAAGTATTCATCGAGTGATACAACATACTTTAGCTCAAAATGGGCGAGATTTAAGTTTTCTTGTTTAATTTTTCGTGTTGTACAGTTGTTAAGCAATTTTGGTTTCGTTATGTAATATTGTAATTTAACATTGATATATTAATATTGTTTGCATATGTGAGTCGTATAGAATCATATGTAGAACTGTGCACTATTCATCGTTTCGAGAAAATGACGAAAAACGCTTTGTTGGATTTTTAAGTTTAATAAAAGCATAAAATATTTTTCTACTTTTATAAATTAGAAATACACAACAGAATTTACGTATGTCAGAATTCTGATTGTTGTAAATAATTAAATATACATGTTTTAAAAGTGAATAGTGCTACATTTGATACTCACATAGTATACAGTTCTGTCTTTGTTACCAAGGTTGTGTAACGTTCTGTATTTGATCCCAAACAATTGTGGATGACGTCACTAAGAAGTAGTTCAAATTTACCAGTGCAGTACATCATTATAATAAAAATATTGTATTTTTTTTATTTATTGATTTCAATTTTAATAGGTATCTACATAAAATTTATAATACTTTAATTTTAAATTGATTAAATATTGTGGGTATTAAAAAAAAACCATGAAACCATAGACAGAGATATTATTGTATGACATATTTTATAATAAAGAAAATAGGACATATTTTCCAATATATTAGGTATTAAGAATAATAACGGAGTAAAATCTATACTATAAGTTTATTTAGAATGTCATATTGTATTTTACCTAAGTTCACGTCCCCCGAATCTCGTAAATTATTCCGGGAGTTATTTTCATCAAAAGTTTTTTTTATAGAATTGGAGAGTACCTAGGTAAAGTTTACCATTGTGGCCCATAATGCTTAGTTAATAATTTATTCAAAAACTTCTTTCACTTGGCAACCTTTTTGCAACTGTAAATGGACGAATCGTATCAATGTTATTATTTTTCTTGTATAATATTCTTTAGTTTCCCGTAGTCTGATCGATATAAATTCTCTACCTGGACTAAAACATTCCCCTAACGTTTTGAACGCTTCATATTTCTTTTCTTAATATGTCATCGATAAGAAAAAAGGAATGAAATAAGCAGTTCACAGAAAATAAATAAAAAATTTAAGAAAACAAACAAAAAGTGAACAAAAACAATCCAAATAATTATAGAAACTATTCTTGTTGGTGGAGAGGGGGGACATTGTTTTAATCTAGTTTTAATAATATAAATAAAATTTCATAAAAACAATTGTACTAAAATCCACTTTATTCAATGAATCAGGAGCGGTTTATCCTTATAGGAAAATTTTCAACTGAGGTTTCATTCTTCCGAGGATGAAAAAGAATTAACACTATAGTTTAAACTTGGACAAATAAAATAAAATTAGAATATTTAATAAGTAATATTTTCAAAACATTTGATGTAGGTACGCCTATGGATTTTACACGCACTGACCTGCCAACTTTGTCGATTTTTGCCTGTCATTTTTCAGGATTTTTGTTTCTCTTGCAACCTTTGTTTATTATTACTGGTGTTGGTTGGTACTCCATGAGTGGACTAGCCATCAGTATTTATATGTTTTGGTAAAAAAACCATAAAAAACTCAACTTTAAACACGGCATGTCAACAGTCACAACTGAACGATATGTATGAGCGGGCATATTGTGACGTCACTTAGGGCAACTCTGTGATTGGTCGAAACCGAACAGTTCTACTTGTGTTTCCAAAGACGTGAACAGTTCTAACTTTGATACCAAGCCCTATTTTCTTTCACGATTTTATAGCACACAGATATGATTTTAATTCGAATATTATATTGCTAGTCATACATTATGATCCGAAGAATAATGTGGCATACTTAGTTCAATTTCGACATATATGCGACAGTTCTACTTTTGATACTATACGACTCATGTATACATAACATACCTACTTATTAATAGTATATTCATTCTTTTTATCACTTCCTTCTTTCTACTTTCTTTCTTTCTGACACGCTTAAAATTACGAAAAAGTGATACCTACTCGTTATTTTATTGTATTTCAGATTGTCGGCGATTTTACCTGAGAAATCTTCAGAAATCCAATCCAACCAAGTAATTGCTGTCTCAAGTAGAGTTGGGTATTTCCCGAAAAAATCTCAATCTCGAGATTTCCCGAAATGATAAAATTTTGAATTCTCGAGATTCGGACTTCCAGAACAGAATTCTCGGGAATTCTCGAGATATCAGGAAATTTAAAAAAAACCTGTAAAAATCCTATAATCAGTGTAAAAACAGACAAATTATAAATAAATATTATTTATTTTATTCATGTAAGACAAACAAAATAAAAATACGAAAACAAAAATAATTAAAAACATTACCTACTTATTAAAATGGAATTTCAAAACACAGACTGGCAATCGCTGCGTCTGGCAATCGCATACGATTTGGAGATACAAAATACCCTGATGTTGCAAAAATTGCGCTCATTTGGAGTCGACGTTGGCTTATTAGTCTTAAATGCCCCGACCAGTCTTTAACGTTTTGTGTTTTCTGTCCACTTTTTCATATATTATATAGAAAATCGATTTTTTAAATATTTGATAATAAAGAAAACCCGAATCCCGAGAAAAGATTGTCGAGATCAGGGATTTCCCGAGATGTTATAAACTTCTTTTCTCGAGATTCGGGATTGAAAATTTCTCGAGAATTCCTGGAACCCAACTCTAGTCTCAAATGATCACTTTTGTCGAAGTGCTGAAAACTATTTGATTTTGGATAAGAAAACAGGGAGCTTTGTGTCCGCATTTATTTGTTATGAACGTGGGGAGAAATATCGTTATAAAAGTAAATTAAAAAATCATTTGATTAATAAGCTTTTGAAAATACACCTTAAGATAAAATACCGGAAATGGAAAGAAAAAAACAGCTGAGTGCCACTGGAAAAGAGTATAAAACTGCGACGGCAAATGTTGTTCAACATAGGAAACGATTTAATTTTTCTGCAGAAAACATTTGCAGTGACAGATTTTTAGAGAAAGAAAAGGACATGATTTTTGGGGAATTTTGTAAACTCTGTGAAAACGATGGCAACCAAGATGAACAGAGACAATATAATTCAGAACCACCTATTGAAAACCCCAAAAGGCAGCGTGTAAACATTTTTTTACACAACTTTATTCATTTTGTATCTCCAGTCCAGTTAATTTATCCTTACTTAATAAAAAATAATCTGATGTTCCATAATTATTTTGATTAGGTATAATATGCCTTTTAAGGACAAAACACTCTTAATTTTTACTAGAATATGAATTTTATTTAATTTAACTTTCACTATTATATTGTTTTGTCTTGTAAAAGTTTAAATAAAATGAATACGTGTATTAATTAAGGCTCTAAGTACCAAAAACAAAAAAACTGACATTTTTATAGAAAAGTGTTCTACATACTAACGCCAATAACTTTAGCTATGGTCTAAGTGCATCAAGCAAGTCAAAAAAATACAGCAAAATATTTAAACCTGTCGACGTTGTAAGTCCGTTGGCCTTTTTTATTTATAATGGTGTAAATAGCACTTCAGTGGTCAACCTCATTCAATATAAAATGGTTGACGATGGTGTGTTGACACTTGCGAGTTCTTAATACCTAAAATTATAGAAGCTGCCGTGATTGCTTCACACTGTAAAACCACATTTTTCAAAAGGTCTGCTTCATAAAATTTTACTGCAATGACTCGGTATTTTGTATCTACAGGCAATACTACTTTTTGGTACTTAGAGCCTTAATTAATACACGTATTCAAATATTATTAACGTAATAAAATTACTTTCCTTATAATTATTCCGTAGTAAACCCACACACTCAAGGGCGAACGTGCAACTGTTTCATATTTTTAACACACATAAAGGGCGAATATCCATTTAAAATGATTTTTCTGACCTTTTTATACAAGTTTGTACATTTTTTTTATATCATCAAGACAGTAGATCCTCCAAGCTTTATTATGTATTTGTTAGAAATTTATAATCATCCATAGATAATTAATAAATAAATGTCAAAAGTTAAAAATCCTCCTCCTGTAAAATAGCATTTTGGTTGATTCGGCCTTTTTACAAAACACCGACGAATATACACCCTCCAAAAAATTAAAACAGGAAAAATCACACCAAATCGAAATGTAATATTTTAGTTGTCAAACTTAACGTGGTAAAACACATTTAGGGTGTTATTTCCTAAATTAATATCATGCGAAAGTTAATTTTCTGCTGAAATGATACGCTATTTAAAGATATAAATTATAATTTAAATTATATTTGCACACAATAAACGGCTTTTACTACGCATTTTTTTGAATGGTTTTTTTGCTCTCCTGAAAAGTTGATAATTTAGAGTTAGTGTGTTAATCCATGGGGTAGTCGATGTATCGATTTTATTTTCTTACGAAATAATCGTGCTTATTACATATTTTAATACCACCTACTCATGAATTTTTGTGCGTATATATATTTTTGCAAAAATTAATATGTGTTGTAGATAATCTTTTAATTGCCTTGCTATCTATTTACTATATAAGTAAGTATGTTCTATATAAGTGCGTACTTATTACGAGAGAAAAAATCTAATTTAACATCTGCGACATAATGCGAATAAAATTACAGTTATAAATTAGCTTTAGTTTACAAAATTTAGCTAATGATATCGAATAATTTGTTTACAAATTATTATTTATTCTTAACTTTAATTGTAGACATTTTAGTTTACTTACATTTTATCTTACAAGACCGTTCGTTCTTCCTGAAAGAAACTCATCCATAGTTCACTCTGAGTGGCTATAAGTCGCTCAGACTGTACTATGGGACTCACTACATAATCATTATAGCTTTGTTTAGAAGTAGGCCGCGTAATTTTATGCAAAAATCGATATTTACGATCGGACTGAAAAGTTGTGACGTCACAAATTTATCGCAAGAAATGCCGTCTGAAGACGTGCATTTTGTAGCCATGACGTAATACGGCTAAGTGTCGTTTATAAAATATGGCTTTAGCATTTGTAGAAGGTAAGTACCTTACCGCTTCCATATCAAATTTGGCAAAATGAATCTCTTCCAGTATAGCTCCATCTTTAAATAGGTTTTTTAACTCACGACCTTTTTTCTGTCGATGAGTGAATTGTAATTCTAATAGAACGAACTCACGAACTTCTAATAGCCTTTTCAGCATCAGAGGTTTTATCAAACTTAAAGCATGAGTCGCAAATGGCTTTCTTTGATTAGTGGAATTTTAATTTAAATTGACTATTAAATACATTTATTATTTTAGTATAACAATATTTTTTCAGGCAACAAACTCTTCTCTAGGCAATTCTCCTTATACAATTCAAACATTTTGACGACGTTGAGATCGCTGAGCAGGTATTCGAAGTTTGTTTTTTTACGACAGTAATGCGATGGCACTTCGCAAATGAATTAATATGCTCAACAATATATTTAGGTATGCACTTCTTCATCTTTCTTAATTGCTGGAGCGTGTTTTCCTTGTTTGTCGTCTTGGCCATCATTTAATTCATTTCTCCTTTTTAAAACGTTTCTTATAAAAAAATCCGAAATGTTGAATGTCCCAAGGAAAATTTCTTGTCTTGTTCCTTCTTGACATACTTCCTACACGACAGTTTACTTTGTTTGCTTCCTCAACTAAAGAACTAATATATTATATCCTTTGTCTTTTCGTATCACCAATGGACCAATAATTCGAAAATATGGAATGCCTCAAAGTTGTCATAGCATTTATGTGGCCACACTGCATATCTGACTTTTTTATTACTTTACAGTCCATTTGTTTCCCTCTCATAGATAGATAAGATTTACCATGCAGTTTATTTTTCTTTCTTCTATTTTGCTTCTATGAATTGGGATCAGAGCGACGATTGTTTTTAAATGGTCTCGGTGAATCAACATTTTCTTGATCATTATTCATTGACACAGCATTCTCAGAGACGCTTTGCAATTCTGTAAAGAAATATACCACAGTTCTGAGAAGTAGTCATCATCATCAGCCGGGGTCAATTCACTACTGGATGAAGGCCTATATAAAACAAATAAAAATCGTCGTTTTAGTCCATTCCGAGGTATTTATTTTTTCACTCCCAAGTCCAAATAACAGACGATGATCAGCAACCAGCATACCGAACGAATAAAAAGAATGCATCTTCTTCGCTCTGACGGGAGATGGAAATATCTATATGGGTTACAATGATGAACCTCATATTAATGTAGTTTCCTTGTGCGAACCGGTGCTACTTATTATGAATGGGATAGTGTGAATAAAAACGATTTAAACCAAATAAGTTTCCGATTTTCTTTATTTATACCTATATACAATATAATAAATATTGTCACTAAATACATTTTTTAACCAAGCTATCGTCATAATCAGCAGGTTCCTTCTACATTCAAACGGCGAAAAATCATTCTCATTCATTCAAAACAAAAACTTCCGTCGGTTGACATTTTATTTAGACAGAACCAAGTCCAATCTCTTTGTACATAACTATTATTGTGTACATTTTTTTTATTTAGTGACGTCACACGTATAACGATTCAATTAAGGAGGGGAGAGGAATTATCAGGGCTTCTATTATATACACAAGACTACTATCGGCTGCTAGCGGTAACTATCGAGGGTAGTTTTATTTATTTTTTGTATCGAAGTATTAGCACTTATTGTAACAATTACAAGAAGTTTGTAGTAATTGTTACAATACGTGCTATGTTTTAACAGTACCTCTCTGTGTTAAATTTTATAGCGGGATAGACAGTTTTGACTGTTTAGAAGGCTAACTTGTTGTAATTGTTACAATACGTGCTAATACGTCGATATAAAAATGAAAACTACCCTCGATAGCAATCTTATGTACAGAATAGATGTGCAAAGGCACCTAGCGCAAAAATACGAAGTTTTCACACATTTATATTTTTATAAAAATCGATGTTTTTAAAATTAATATAAAACAATATTAAAACTATGAATTAGTGAAAAATATATTTCTTTAATGTTTTCAGATAGGTAGGTACATATATATTATTAATTATTGTTGATATTGTGAATTATCAAAAAATGTATATCGCCTTAAACCCTGCGAAACCAAACCATAACCGAATATACTATGTCAAATAATACTCATCTATCTATAAAATATCTAAAATTATGCCATTTAATCGTACATAAAATAATAAATTTCGTAGATAGTATATTTTTTTATCGATTATAGTGTTGTTTGGGTAGGACATGAAAAAAAAAATTGACAAACAACCTGTGTGATATGTATTTATAATTCAACGAAAACAACTAAATATAATGAATAAGTGTGCACAATATTGTCGGATCGCCCAAACAAAGCTATAAACTAGCTAACAGTCCCACGATAGCCACGCAGCTTAAGCGTCGACTTGTAGCGTCGTGGGTCGAGTTCAAATCCTGGGTCTGGCATGTACACATATTGTTTATGAATTTGTGTAGGGTCAGAGTATGGATCATGCAAGTGGCTGACATCCGTTTCTCGTAAAAAAATCTGTTGGAGGCCCATGTGTTCCTATTAGGATCGGATATGGTTTAAAAAAAAAAACAACTAGCTTACGGTAGTGGACTTCGATATACTTCAATTTATGTCACTAATAATACCTAACGTCCACTTACACAAATCCAAAATACACCAAACAACAAACGATATTTCTTAGAGCGAGTGGGTTTGAAGTATTCAAAAACTGTATTTAGCACAGAAGCAATAATTATTATTGTATGGTTTAAAATAATATTACAATATACGGTTACATAATATTGCCACTGTTCTGGCAGAAGACACTAATTCGAAAAAATGACATATTGAGTTAGTTATACCAAAATGTTCCTTATTTCAAACTTTACCGTCCGGAAACCTTCTTAATAAAATATACAGTCTTTATTTTGAAGTCATCCTTTTTACGATTCCTTAATAAACTCACATGATAGACTATTTCAAATATTTTAATAACTTCAAAGTCGAATTACTCAAAACTAGCATTCTCCAGTTAGTGTGTTCTGCCAGAACAGAGACGATATTATGTCGCTATAGAATAGGCTACAAAAATATTAATTGTTTACGTTATCGATTGATGATAAAAATGACGTACGCAAGTTCGGTCCCTTCTCGACTGAACATTATTTCAAAGTCTTAACTACAGATACTTTATGCTAGCTAATAAGTGAACGGGTAGCTAACGCCTTTATTGGTATAATATATTATAATATTGAAATTATGTCCGAAAAATGCAGGATTTCTTAAAAATAAATAAGCCATGTCTTAAAATATCCTACCAGACGTTAGGCATGAGTAATTATATCACATTAAAATGGCTTGTATAAATACGCCAATTAGGGTGGCCCTAATGCAACAGATAAATTCCTACCCACCTGACAATTTGACCCTTGCCTGGCGCGACAAATAACGGTCAGCCATTCATCAACGTGCGCATAAAAATACTTATAACCTAAACCGTCATGTGCCACGCACCGGATGATCCAATCAACAATACTGGACGAAGCTGATAATACGACCAGGATTGACAACCATGGAGTAGCATAAAAGGTTAGTATCTGGCATCCTAGACATATCCTCTCCGCCCAACATCCGAAACATTTCTTCACAGTTTACAGTTCATTGAAAAGCACATTCAGTGTTATTTACAGACAATTTTCATGCGCGTATAAGAATTGATACCAAATGGTTTTTCACCGAAATGGTATTTCATGTAATTTCATCGTATTAAAATATAATATGCATGAGCAATTGCAATTATCATATTTAAATAGCTTTTCACTAGAATGAGTCCTTTTGTGCAATTTCATGCTAACAAATTTTATGCACAAGGAATTATAATTTAAGTAACTTTTCACCAGATTGAGTCTTTTTTCTGTATTTTCATGCTACTAGACGTTATGCATGAGTAATTACATTTATCACATTATGGCTTTTCACCAGTACGAGACATTTTGTGTCTTTTCATGTCACTAGACGTTGTGCATGACTAATTGGATTTATCACATTTGAATGGTTTTTCACCAGAATGAGTCATTTTGTGTGTTCTCATGTTATCTGATCGTCTGCATGAGTAAGTACATATATCACATTTCAATGGTTTTTCACCAGAATGAGTCATTTTGTGTGTTTTCATGTTACCGGACTGTCTGCATGAGTAATTGCATTTATCACAGTTAAATGGCTTTTCACCAGAATGAGTCATTTTGTGTGTATTCATGTTACCGGACTGTCTGCATGAGTAATCGCATTTATCACAGTTAAATGGCTTTTCGCCAGAATGAGTCATTTTATGTGTTTCCATGTCACCTGATTTACTGAATGAGTAATTGCATATATCACATTTAAATGGCTTGTCACCAGAATGATTCATTTTGTGTATTTTCATTTTACTTAATTGTTTGCATGAGAAGTCGCATTTATCACATTTAAATTGCATTCTACCAGAATGACTCATTTTGTGTCTTTTCATGTTATCTGATCGTTTGCATGAGTATTTGCACTTATCACATATAAATGGTTT
Source organism: Rhyacophila brunnea (assembly GCF_057557595.1). NCBI lineage: Eukaryota > Metazoa > Arthropoda > Insecta > Trichoptera > Rhyacophilidae > Rhyacophila > Rhyacophila brunnea. The sequence continues at coordinate 35,168,615 of NW_028232785.1, forward strand.
TTCACCAGAATGAGTCATTCTGTGTGTTTTCATGTTACCGGACTGTCTGCACGAGTAATTGCATTTATCACAGTTAAATGGCTTTTCGCCAGAATGAGTCATTTTGTGTGTTTTCATGTCACCTGAATTTCTGTTTGAGTAACTGCATATATCACATTTAAATGGCTTTTCACCAGAATGAATCATTTTGTGTGTTTTCATATGACCAGATAGTTTGCATGAGTATTTGCACTTATCACATTTAAATGGCTTTTCATCAGAATAAGTCATTTTGAGTGATTTCACGACGTGACCAGGACGAAATTTTGAAAAATGACCATCGTCACATTTAACCAGCCTTCCAACGGAATCGGTCGTCTTTGCGATTATAATTTCGTGTATCGCTTTGTGAAGCAACATTTGGTCGAACGATGAAAAAAAATCAAAACAGATACTGCACACAAAATTTTGTTTATGAAACGATTTGTTTTCCAGTTGTATGACAGCCACTAATAATTGTGTGTTTACCATATTCGATTGAAAAATATCACGTTTACTATTGCGACAGGCGACATCTTTGTACCTTTCAATATATTCGCCGAGTTCTTTCTTCATATCTTCTTTCTCAATGTGAAGGACTTCGCTAGACGCGTGTGCTTCAGTCACGTCCCAGGACGATATGAGAATCGCAACATGGGCCGGTACAGTGCTTCTAGTGATAATCTAAAAAAACATTTAAAAGTATTATTAAATTATGAGATTTTTAAATAACAGTTCATTATAAGTAAGAGATCCAGTTAGAAATATTATACCTAGACACAGTGTTAGCGAATCTTTTTACGTAGGCACGTGTGCCATAATTTTCCAAATATATCATTTCGACTGTCTGACGTGCCGAGCAGTTTTTATACGGAATAAATTAAAAAGTAGTTTTTAAGAATTCTAATAAAAAAAAGTTTAAATGTTACAATGAGAAATTCTATCTTTCACCGTGTTTCTAGAAAAATGCATATCTTTTATTCTTTGAATATATTATTTTTCCTTGTTTTTCAAAAAGGTCGTAGGAGCATTTTAACCACGCTTCTTTTATAGATTTCCCATAACTGAACGGTTTTCCATTTTCACTGTCTGTCAGAATTACAACTACTAGCTCCACCAAGTTTTTGTTTCTTATTTAGTACAGGAATTTTTATGGTACCAATTAAATTGTTTGTAACTGTATTATTTAGCTTGGTTCTTTACACACAAAATGACACCAAATTTGATTAGATCAGATGAGGCATTCTATCGCTACAGTGGTCTCAAGAATTGTAAATCGATCAAAATCAGAAGTTCGCGAAGCGGCGTCCTCCGCCGCCTGATGAGGTTAGTACGACACGATTGTCTTTTATTTTCTTTCAGTAACCTATCAGTCCATTAAATCTGCTCTCAAAAATAAATACAAAACAGCAAAGGTCGAGTGGTTCTACACTTTTATCAGCCAAGATATTAGGTTTTTACCCTTTTCTGAAAAAAAGTGTTTTGTGACATTTGCTGTTTTTAGGCGAAGGTCTTCGATTGCTTTAGTTTATTTTGAAAAATGGAACTGCCAAATATTGACCATCTCCAAGGTCGTGCGATTTGTTATATCTGAATTATTTCCTGTAAAACTTCGTGGAGTCACTGGTTTATACTGATAAACCTAATGGAAGCCAATATTGTTGATGATATACGACCACCAGTACTCGAATAAGTGACATCCAAATTGGGTGACCAGAAATATCTTCGTTGAGAAAAACTGCGGTGACCATATAAATTTTAAGGCCATGTAGATATCGATCTTTCGAATATAAAAATATGTTTAATAGTTGTGTTATTAGTGAATCTGTAAATGAACGTACCTGGTCCATTGGGCTGTATTGTCGATCGGATGAGCCGGGTTGAGAATTCTCATTATTGATTTGGCGAATTGCATCGTCAACAAATTCTTGTTTGATGATGACACCCTCATTATCATTCTCCGTCTTTATATTGATCAGGCTGTCTTCACACTCCTGAAAATAACAACATGATTAATAATATTATGTAACAGTATCACCATTATGATCAGCCAGAGTCAATCCATTCCAGGATAAGACCTGCCACAGCTGCATCCTCGGCTTTCAGTGGCCACCAATGTACGACTGCATTTGGTAAGTGTATGTATACTCACCGAAAGACATTCCAGCTAACTGCAGCACATTGCGTACTTTATACTGCATTTTTGTAAACATATAGCACATTGAGATCTATAGGGTTGTAACTGCAAATCACATGATCTTAAGTAATTGACACAGTTGGCAAACAGCTGAAATGGAGATGGGCGGGGCATATTGCTCGCCGAAAGGACGGCCGCTGGACAAATGCTGTCATCCAGTGGTACCCAAACGGCACAGGTCACCCTTAAAGCCGCTGGATTGACGAACTGGTAAAGTTCGGCGAAAATACGTGGCAGCGAATGACACAGGACCGAGAGAGTTGGAGGAAGGATGGCGAGGGTTTCATCCAGCAGTGGATAATGATGATTATCAAATGTATCAGTGGGTGATCAATCCATTCTCAAGATTCGACGGTGGACACCTGACATTAACAGATAAGGACATTTGAAAGGATCTAAATAACGATCCTAAGCACAAAGCCTCATTTTCTAAGCTCGAGTTGTCAGCATTTTGGATATCGTTTTGGCGTCAATATCCTCAATTGGATACAGCAGCAATTAAATCTCTATTGCCGTTTGGATCGTAGTGTCTTTACGAATTTGGTTTTCCAGCACTCGTGGAAATGAAATCGTAAAACGAGAGCAGTTACAAATGGTAGATGTGGAGCTACGTGTTTGTTTATCTAATTTAGAGCCGCATTTTACAGAATTCTTTCTAAAAATCAATTGCATCCTTCTCACTAATAAAATTATACCACCTGTGTACATATTTGTTCATAAAATAATAATAAAAAAAATGGATCTACCCACACTATGATTTCCTTTATTTATATTAATAAGGAACATTTCCTCTTTAACGCATTTTGTGTGCCGCTGAACAAATCCCATTCACCAGTATACCGTGGAGTAAAAACGTTTGGCAAACACTGCTGTACATACTCACAGCACCGGGATTTATTATGCAACAAATGTATTCGACCCACTTAATTAGACAGATTAATGAATGTCAATAATAAAATACCAATATACTAATAAAAATAACAGGCAGTCTTTTTCACAAATCTAGTATCCTAAAACAAGGCTCCGATGGAGTGTACAAACCAAACAATTGATCGTTACGTTAAATTTATATAAAACATATTCTTACATAATACAATTTGTATACAATGATATAATAATAACGGAGACTAATATAAATGAGCGCATTAATCGCATACAAGCATGATGTGAGTTACACAATATTTACATATTTAAAATATTATTGAAATATTGTATAGATAGGTAAGTAGGTACCTGATTTATTGGCTCGCATTTTGAATATGAGCAACTAGGTTGCGGATCACTGTCTTCGGTAAATTCTTCTTTGAAATCAATTTGGAGAGAATCAATCTCAGTTTTAATACCAGCACAGCTGGTTACAGGGCTCTGAAAAACAAGACAGAAGATATTTTATAATACGTGTTTACACCTATATATTATTATTAAGCGTTGTGCGCAAACACACGAACGTTTCTGTATGTGACCTATTATCACGGTTCGATACTGTCTTCTAATATTAATAAACGTTCTATAGTAAAGTTGTCTTCAGATTAATGAAAGTAGTAAACCAGCAGCCACAGAGACGCAGAACCTATAGGTAGGTAGGTATCTAGTCAAATGATCCTTGTGAAGTGTCAATATTACGATGTATAATTTATTACGTCATGTTTCAGTTAGTAAAGTCCAATGTATCACGCATTTGTTTCATTTGCATCAGTAAGAAACCACTTCAACGTAGAATAAACACAATCTTACAATGATTAATAAGTTTGGAAAACCTAACCTCAATAGTGCTGTTGGCATCATAAGCATTCTCTTGCTTTACACAAATCTTTATAAGCGGATTGTTTGGATGGATTATTGGCACATCAAACCATTGCTGGACTTCTGTGTCAGATTCAAAACCATCTAGTTCACGTTTTACATCCATTTTAAGAAGTTTAATTGACGCAAAATATCACAATTATAGGTAGGGAAGAAGAATGACAAACGTGTCAATAGACAATTGACTAAGGGGGGATCCAGTGATGTTTTCATCCGCGTGACCATAGACATTATAAGTAAAATAATTATCGAAGGCGTAGAAAGTAGGTAAACCGGAAACCGTTTAAGATTTGCGTTTGGTTCACTGTTCCAGCGAAAATCAAACCATTCTCTGACCGTCAGAAATGGTTTGGTATGAAACTTCAGACCAGTTCTGAACCGAAGTCAGCTGTTCAGTGAATCGTTTAGCTGCCGAAACCCCACTCATTGGATGGAAGCTTTCGCCTAAATAGGCACATAGATTGTTTACCAACATACCTATATTGCTCTCAATGAGTTGTTATGTTAATCTATCACACATATTATTATAACTAAATTTTATTTCGTCGCCTTTTAGTACAACCTTCTCTCTTATGGCAACACTGACACTATTCGTAACGTTTGCGTGAGCTGTCAGCTGTCACTGATGCCAATTATTGTTCATTCAATTTACGTAACATTTTTAAACATGGAAATTAAAAGTGAACCAGAAGACTTTGACACCGATCCCGGAACGTCGTTCAGTTCTATCTATATACCGATAAAACGCTCGCACAGCCCGGAAGGACAAACGTCGCAATCATATTTTATTCAACAATTCCGTATCGAGCATTCGTACGCCGCCATTTTGGAGGTAATATAATATGTTTATGTTTAATATTAAGTACCTTTATTATCTAATTATTGTACAGTGCTTGACGCATACCAATGAAGGCGCGGAACCATTTGTTTGAAACACAACGCGTACAATCATTCGGTCATATTATCATATTAAATGAAGTGTGGACAAGTAGTAACCATCCTGTAGTAATTTGCTTGTTTTAACACCACATGCCACGCGTTGTTTCTTCTTAAAAAAAACATTAACCATGTACACAGCTTGTCTGTCAGTGTATTTGAATAATATGTTGTCGGTTCGCAGTAAAATACATTATATGTTTATATATCTACCAAGATTGGCGTTTTGGTAATTACAATTTTCCGTACAAGACGGTTATGGGGAAGGCAGGCGGGAACCGCGCTAATTGTCATAGCCGATATCGGCATACCTAATTTTTGAATTCAAGAATTATAACCTTACCTAATTTAACCTGACCTAAACTAACTCAACCTAACAAATAATCCAGTATATCGGCTATTTTCAAAATGTGTTTGCCGCTGGCTTCCCCATAACAACTTGTATCCAGTACTTTACCATACTTTTGAGTACAGAACAGAGTAATAAAATATAGACTTCCGTTATGGTATAATACCCCAATACACTACCTTTTGATGCAGGATTTTTTTCTTTTTGTTTCTCTAACGCCCGATAACCGTAGCAAAACTCCTTAACTCCGGTTTAAGGAATTTACCTACTTGTTAGATTATGTAAATATATTTTTAACCTTACTGGGATCGAATCTGGAGCTCCGGGATGGAAGGCGAGCGCCTTACGCACTGCACCACGAGAGTCTCCTACAAAAATGAGCCTAACATTATAGACGTGCAATAGTGTGTGTTGCAACCTTACAATACACCAATATTGAATGAGCGCCAGTGCCTAAGCCGAAAGCAGTTGTCAGAACGAAATATAACTGTATTCTTGACATGTGTTTATTTTATTCCATAGTCTTCCACACCTTAGATCGGTTGTCTATTACTCTACACCCGTTTGGTATTTCAGTCCCCATTAATTCTGTGTTCCCTGGTGTAGGGCACCCGGTTTCCTTCTGGTATAGGGCCACATATCCTACTCAGCACCTTTTTTCGAAGACATTCGATGCAACGGCCTTGGTGACGTCAACGTTTACACGTGGGTCTATAATATGTGTAGAGAAGAATAATTTTTGTACGACAGGTGTGGATTGTTTCAATTCAGAACATACGCCAAATTTGTATTATGTGGTATCGTCGTTTGCAGGTGTGGACATTCAATTAGTATCCTTATACCTATACACTGTGACGTATAGCTTCATATGTAATTGTATAGGTCAGTTGTTTGTATGCAGATATAATATATTTACGGTGCCGTCCCGTGGGGTTTGGAAGGATACGCATTGTATAGATGCGGCATATTTTAAAAGGCGGCGAATGAAGGATCCAATGAAAATATCAGATATATCCATAAAGTAAACGCTGTTGTCGCTTTATTAGAAATTTTGAAGTTATAATAGTTTTGAAAAATCCCATCGGGCCGTCCGAGCTGGTCGCCACAAAGGCCAAGTATTTATATTTCTTTAGAAAAATTGTGACGTCTTATTGCGGACGTGTAGTTCTCTTCACATATTTTAGTTTGTCTGTATTGATTTAGCTTTGTTTTACATGTTATACCTATGTGAATTAATTTCGTCGAAATTGCAGCTTTTTGGGCAAACCTTGCATGAAAAAAGGTGCTCCATGCTTTGTATTTCACCGCACTCACAGGTTAGGTTAGGCTAGGAACCCCCACTTCACCATGTTGTCTCGAGTGCGCCATACCACGATTGTCAGTCTGTTTAGGGCGTTCCATGTACGATACCCGAGACTGGCTCCGGGTGGGAGATGCTCTGTTGGCTTTACCCAATCTTCGAGACTCTCAGAGGCCAGGTTCGCCTCCCATGCGGATAGTATATCTTATTCGGGTGGGACGGTCAGAGGTATGGTTGTTGCCATAAAGTTTCTTCTGTATTTGAGGCTTGTGCGCAGACTTGTGCCATACCGGACAGGCGTACTCGGCCACCGAGTTGCATAGTGCAAGGGCTGTGACCCTGAGTGTATGTGGTTGAGCTCTCCACGTATTGCCACTTAGTTTTCTCAGGATGTTCCTTGCCTCTGTCTACTTTTTGGTATTAATGCAATTTGCTTATAGGACAGCGTCCAGTCTAAGGTGATTACTAGGTATTTTGGACGGTTTGTGGGTTCATTAGTGTGTCATTTGTCATATCGCCTCTTCTCATCATCTCACTCCTATTCTGTTAAAGAACTATATAATTCTGCCAATCTCTTTCGTCCTACTCACTTCCAGGGCACTTGCATTCTCAAAGATATCCGCAATGTACTCTGTATTGTTTATATTTTGAGCATTGTACTTCTAATGTACAAAACATCACATTCATTGCAGAGGTGCGGATTTCTTCTTCCCATGAGGAAATCAAATCGTTTATGTGTCCTGTTCTTAGCCTCAGTATCAGCTTAAACTCATTTCTCTTCAAAGGAAACTCTACAAACCAGGACAACAAACGTGGGGATAGTAGAATCGACTTACTCCGTTTCCCATTTTGTAAGGATGTCCTGTGGTCAAAATCTGTCCATTGACAATTTCAAACTAAAAGTTAAAAGTCGCCGCATTCTAAGTCTGCTTTTAGGTGACATTGTATTTATATTGGTCTGGAATAGGCTTAATGATTCAATGTTATACAACGATATCTCGTCAAACACATTATTTATTTTATAAATATAATAATGACAGTGCATACTTACTATTTTGTTTATAGGTTGACATCAAACCTGATGTGGAAATAATATGTGAAGTTGATCCTCTTCTCAAAGAGACTGACAATGAAAGCAGCCATACGTTCGTCGAATCTAGGGAACGCCCAAATCCGTCTTTGGTGAGTATTATTTTTTCAGATCTAGGTTCGTGCCTAATAAGTTCATATGGGCCTCATCAGAGTAGAGGTTTGTATTAACATATTTTTGTTTTTACGAAAAATGGATGTCAGCCCTTTGTTCAACCTGTTAGGTCAATATATTCTCATACACAAATTGAAAAACAATATGTATACTTGCCAGACCTAGGACTCAAACCTGGGACCCACGACGGTGTAGGCCGACGCTTAAGCCGCGTGGCCATCTTGATACAATTGTTCGATTACTAGACACGCGTACACCGCCTCGTATTGTTGCGAATTATTGACGCATAATATACTTATAAGTGGAAGATATACAGAAATAGTTTGAAAATATATCTGGCAAGTCACTATAAATTATGGAAAGGTGATTATATACGTAACTGTGTATCAGCTTTTTTTTGATCCAACGAATAATTCACAAGATTTATGAATGTTTGAACATACATAATTTGAAAACACTTCTGGGAAATATATAACCAATAGAAAAAAATCTTTTTTGACACCCACTAAGCATCGACCCTGCATCTTGGAATTTGCGCCGACGCTCATTGAACACAGTGGTATAGGCATCTTATCTAATTGCGACGACGAACTCTGAACTCTCAATTTTTACAATATTCTCTGAAGCGCTTTCTAAATTGAGTTATTATCGGCAGTTAGATTTTGTATTTTAAATCAAAATAAGTATTAATTACATTAATTACAAACTGACGTCACGGATCACTTGAAGATGTTGTAACTTACTTGAAATTGCTAATAATTTAATTTACTATTTTTGCCAATCTGCGCAGATCCATTTGGCACCGTGTGTTTTGTGAATAACGATGACGTATTCGACACGTTGCAGATGGACGGGTTTTTACGTGAGAGCCTGCTTAACGCGGCTAACACTATGCTTTGCACTTCTTATTGGTCGTACACTCATGGCTGAGGATCGACATTTTTGTGTTTATAGATTTTTTCAGTTTTGGAAAGCGCTTATGAGCAGGTATTTAAAAGACCAATAGTTAAAATTTCTCGTAATTAAGCATGGCAGTCGTAGGATAGTGGTAATGCACAGTGCGCGATACCCAAGATACGCAGTTTTGATTCTTACTTTTTTCGAAAAATAATTTCTCTATTGGCAATATTTTCTCATGAGTGTTTATAAATTATGTATGTTTAACATGGTATGATAAATACTTATCGCACCCTGAGATCTATAGGGTCGCAACTGCAAAATTATCCAAAAATGTACACATAATTTATTTTTTCACACGAAAAAAAACGCAGTCGATTAGATTCGTAATACCGATTGTTCAGTTATCAGCCGAACGCGCTGCCTTTACGCCACAGTATGATACTGCAATCGTGACGATTATACACTATAATATTATAGGTAAGAATTGTTCCGTTGCCTAGGCAGCGAATTTATTATTGTCAGCAATTTGCAATTCCTTATCTAAACAAACAATTAAACGTCAGAGTGACAGTTGGTACTTTAAAAATTAAAAAAAAACGATAAATAATTATATAATTTATAGAAATAAACCAACGGCGCTTCAATAGGCGGCCCGATTTCTTACGTGTGTAATTTAACAAGATGATTAAGAGCTAGTCGAAGAATCTAGGTTATCGCAAGTTTTGTTCTTGTTTTGTTACGCAAAAGAAGTATAACTTCTAACGTGAATACATAAGTACACACACCGATTATTTTTATTAGTCCGACATTGAAATATATGATATTTCAAATCGGAGTTATTATGAAAGTTATTTTTATTGTCCTCTTTTATTTCTATATGTTCTATATTATTTTTATTAGTTTTTTTATTTCTTCAATAAAAGAATTTTTATATTAAAACTATGAAGCCGCATTTGCAAGTATGTTCGTCAATTCTAAAACTATATGGCCGCAACTGCTAAAATCCACAATATAATTTTTAAAATATATTAATATATTTAAGAACTACAGGGTAAAGTAACAAAAGAATTCAAACATGGTACAATTTTCTGCAGTCTACTGCAATTAATTAAATTGTAGTTAATTATTTAACATTCAAACTCAAATTACTCACGATCATGTTATTTGCAGTTACGACCCTATAGATCTCAATGTGCTATATGTTTACAAAAAGTACGAAGTTTACGAATGTCTTTCGGTGAGTATACACACACTTGCCAAATGCAGTCGTACATTGGTGGCAGGTCTTATCCAGAAATGGATTGACTCTGGCTGATCATAATGGCGATACTGTTACATAATATTAATCATGTTGTTATTTTCAGGAGTGTGGAGACAGCTTGATCAATATAAGGTCGGAGAATGATAATGAGGTGTTCATCATCAAACAAGAATTTGTTGACGAAACAATTCGCCAAATCAATAATGAGAATCCTCAACCCGGCTCCTTGGATCGACAATACAGCCCAGTAGACCAGGTACGTTCATTTACAGGTTCACTAATAACACAACTTTTAAACATTTTTTTTTATATTCGAATAATCGATATCTACATGGCATTAAAATTAATATGGTCACCAGAATTATTCTCAAGGAAAAAAATTCTGGTCACCCAATTTGGATGTCATTTATTCGAGAACTGCTGGGTGTATATCGCGAACAATAATGGTTTCCATTGGGTTTATCAGCATAAACCAGTTACTCCACGAAGTATTACAGGAATTAATCCAGATATATCAAATTGCACGATCTTGGAGGAGGTCCATTTTTTGAAATCAACTAAAGCAATCGTTTATAATCGGTTCACGAAAGAAAATAAGTGACAATCGTGTCGTACTCACCTCATCAGGCGGCGGAGGACGCCGCTGCGCGAACTTCTGATTTTGATCGATTTACAATGCTTGAGACCACTGTAGCGAGAGAATGCCTCATCTGAGTACTACAGTAACAAACCATTTAATTGGCACCAACAAAAATGCCTGTGTACGAAATAAAAAACAAAAACTTGGTGGAGCTAGTAGTAGTAATTCTGACTGACACTGGAAATAAAAAACCGTTAAGTTATGGGGAATATATAAAACAAGCGTGGTTAAATTGCTCCTACGACCTTTTTGAAAAAATTTAAAACAAGCAAAAATTATATATTCAAAGAATAAAATATATGCATCCGTCTAGAAACACGATGAAAGATAGAATCTCAAGAATTATTGCAAAAATTAAATCGTTTTTATTAAAATTCGTAAAAACTACTTTTTCATTTTTTCATTCACAATAAAAAAACTGCTCGGCACGTCAGACAGTCGAAAGATTATATATAGAAAATTTTGGCACGGGTGCCACTGTAAAAAGGTTTGCTAACACCGTGTCTAGGTATAATATTTATACCTAGATCTTTTACTTATAATTAACTGTTATTTAAAAATCTTATAATTTAAATTTATTAATACTTTTAAATGTCTTTTTTAGATTATCGCTAGAAGCACTGAACCGGCCAATGTTGCGAGTTTCATATCGTCCAGGGACGTGACTGAAGAACGAGCGTCTAGTGAAGACCTACACATTGAGGAACAAAACATTAAGAAAGAACTAGGGGAATATATTGAAAGGTACAAAGATGTCGCCTGTCGCAATACTAAACGTGATATTTGTCAATCGAATATGTTAACCACAGAATTATTAGTGGCTATTATACAACTGAAAAAAAAATCATTTCATAAAGAAAATTTTGTGTGCAGTATCTGTTTTGATTTTTTTTCATCGTTCGACCTAATGTTGCTTCACAAAGCGATACATAAAACCACAATTGCAAAAACGACCGATTCCGTTGCAAATCTGGTTATATGTGACGATGGTCATTTTTCAAGATTTCGTTCTGGTCACGTGAAATCACTCAAAATGACTTATTCTGATGATAAGCCATTTAAATGTGATAAGTGCAAATACTCATGCAAACAATCTGGTCATATGAAAACACACAAAATGACTCATTCTGTTGAAAAGTCATTTAACTGTGATAAATGCAATTACTCATGCATACAGTCTGGTCGCATGAAAATACATAAAATGACTCATTCTGGTGAAAAGCCATTTAAATGTGATAAATGCAATCACTCGTGCACAACGTCTGGTGGAATGAAAACTCATAAAATGACTCATTCTTTTGACAAGCCATTTAAATGTGATAAGTGCAAATATTCATGCAAACGATCAGATGTCATGTTAACACACAAAATGACTAATTGTGGTGAAAAACCATTTAAATGTGATAAGTGCAAATACTCATGCAGACAATCAAATCACATGTTAACACACAAAATGACTAATTGTGGTGAAAAACCATTTAAATGTGATATATGCAATTACTCATGCAGATATTTAGGTAACATGAATAGACACAAAATGTCTCATTCCTGTGAAAAGCCATTTAAATGTGACATATGCAATTACTCATGCAGATATTCAGGTAACATGAAAACACACAAAATAACTCATTCTGGTGAAAAGCCATTTAAATGTGATAAATGCAATTACTTATGCACACATTCAGGTAACATGAAAACACACAAAATGACTCATTCTGGTGAAAAGCCTTTTATATGTGACACATGCAATTATTCATTCACACGATCAGATGTCATGAAAAGACACAAAATGACTCATTCTGGTGAAAAGCCATTTAAATGTGATAAATGCAAATATTCATGCACGACGTCTGGTAGCTTGACAATACACAAAATGACTCATTCTGGCGAAAAACCATTTAACTGTGATAAATGCAATTACTCATGCAGACAGTCGTTTACCATGAAAAGACACAAAATGACTCATTCACGACGTCTGATAACATGAAAAGACACAAAATGACTCATTCTGGTGAAAATCATTTAAATGTGATAAGTGCGAATACTCATGCAGCCAATCAAGTGACATAAAAAGACACAAAATGAGTCATTCTGGTGAAAAAACATGTAAATGTGACACATGAATTTACTGATGCACGACGTCTAGTCACATGACAAGACAAAAAATTACTCATCCTGTTGGGAAGTTATTATGTGTTAAATGTTACTTTATTTTTAATATTATTATATTATATTTATTATTATTATATTATAATTACTCTTGCATAAAATCTAGTACCATGAAATTGCATAAAAAGACTCATTCTGGTGAAAAACTTTTGAACTGCATTGTATTGTTTAATTTAATAAAACGCATTTTTTTTGTTGTACTTATTCCACATTTAAGCAATAAATTAGGTCCGGTTTCGTCTGACTCAGAGGGATGCGTTTTAATAAATTAAACAACAATGAAATGTGATTAAGAAAAATTACTTATACATACATTCAGGTACCATGAAAAAACACAAAAACACGCAGTCTGGTGAAAAGCTTTTTAAACGTGATTTATGTAATAATTACTCGTGCATAAAATCTGGTAGCATAAAATTGCACAAAATGACTCATTCTAGTTTAAAGCCATTTACATATGATAATTGCAATTTCTCATGCATATATTTTATAGATAGATGAGTATTTTTTGACAAAGTATATTCTGTTATGGTTTGGTTTCGCAGGGTTTAAGGCGATTTACATATTTTTGATAATTCACAATTTTAACTAAATTAATAAATATGTTAGTACCTACCTATCTGAAAACATTAAAGTCAAAGATAAACTTTCAATTAAAAAAAAATGTTATAACATGTGAAATTGTCAAAGGACCCCATCTTATTATTACTTAGGGACATATAGTTTAATGTCATATTATTAAGGTATTAGTTTATTAAGTTTTCTATGATGTGCTTAAGAGATTTTTACTTATTCTTTGTTTTAATATTTTTTATAATCATTTTAAAAAACATAGATTTTTATAAAAATATAAATGTGTGCAAGCTTCGTACTTTTGCGCTTGGTGCCTCTGCACATCTATTCTTGTCACAATATTGCTATCGAGGGTAGTTTTTCCTTTTTATATCGAAGTATTAGCACGTATTGTAACAATTACAACCAACTTCTTGTTATTGTTACAAGAACTGCTAATATTTCGACACAAAAAAATGAAAACGCCCCTCGATAGTTGCCGATAGCGGCCAGTAATAGTCTTGTGTATAGAATAGATGCTCTGGTAGATAAACACATCTACTTCATTGAATCGAAATACGTGTGACGTCACTAAATACAAAAAAAAATGTTCAACTGTCATCGTATTTTCGTTTATGCCTGTAAATAATTATAGGTGTTCTTAAATGTTCTATGCAAGCTCCTCTTAATTATTAAGAGTTTGGTTTGTTATGGTAATAATAGTTATGTCCGAAGAGATTGGAATTGGTTAGGTACCTATGTCTAAATAAAATGTCAGCCGACGGAAGTTTTTGTTTTGAATGAATGAACCCAACATTTTTAGCCGTTTGCAAAGTGGAAGATACCAACCTGCTGTGTATGACGATAGCTTGGTTAAAAACTGAATTTTGTGACAATATGTATTATATTTTGTTTATAAATAAAGTAAATCGGAAACATATTTGGTTTTAATCGTTTTTATTCACACTTTTCCATTCATAATAAGTAGCACCTGTTCGCACAAGGAAACAATTTATTATTGTAACCCATAATATTATAGTTATTGCCATCTCCCGTCAGTGCGAAGAATATGCATTCTCTTTCTTCGCTCGGTATGCTTGTTGCTGGTCATCTTCTGTTATTTGGGACTTGGGAGAGATCAAATAAACACAACGGAGATTTTTATTTGACATATACCTAGTTTACTATTTATTACATTTTCATAAATTTTTCGGAATGCGAAATGCATATGTTTACAATAGCAATCTCTGGTGGAAGCCTATTAGATATTTTTCGCTTACGATCTTGCCATCAGCGAGAAGCGCTTTTTGATATCGCTATCAGCGAGACGCGGTGTGACAGGTGTGACATTATGACGTCATCTTTCAAATAAGAAAAATCGGAAACGCTCCTTTTTAATAAAGTATCGACGTAAAGAATAGACCTTTCCAACAGGTCTATTCTTAACGGTCATCACTTTAGTACGTTTCCATTATTTCCATTGTCCAAATTAATACGAAAGGCATTCCATACATTAAACAGTTATCGGCGGCTTTCTCCAATTCGTAATACAGCGAAAATTTAGGTTGGTAGACATGTCGGTCAAATTTGGATCGTGCTTCCTGTGAAGAGCGATCCTAAGCTGATGAAGCCGAATCAGCGCCGTCTACTCGGTATCCGGCAATGAGTCAAAACAGATGTTTTACACGTCTTGAGTGAAGTATTTTTATTGTTTATAATTACTAATGACCTATTAAGTTTTGACGATTTATTATTGATGATAATAGAGGGGGTTTTTTACAAACACCAACTATTCATAATTTTTTTGTAATATTTTTTTATTGTGACCCATGACTTGATAGGTAGGTAATGGAAATGTTACCTACTTTATTGTATTGATTTTTTATATAAGTAAGAGTTAAAAGACGTACTCATTGTAAGTGTTTATTTGCCTTTTGGTGAGTGAACACAGTACCTTGAAGATGCCGAAAGGCGAAACCCGGGTCGCAAATAATACCGTCGTAACATACCTCTTGAGACCCGAGGGAGAACCAGCCATTGAAAAAAATATTTCTTTGATTTTATTGAATTAATTCAGAAGAAGGAAGAAGAGAGTCTATGACAAAAAAAAAAATTTTTTTTTTTATTTTATAACAAGTAAAATGAGGCGCCGAGTGCCAAAGGAGCTCAAGCGCCAACTTTACGATTTTTGACATTTGAATGTAGGATATTTCTATAAATCGATATGTCTCATGCCACAAAGTCTTATCGCTCAAATAATTATAGATATTTTACAATAGACATTTATTTTCTGTGGCATAATTGTTTTGGTAGTTATGTCGGCACGCCACAGAAGCTTATCCGCCATTATACTATGGAGAGCGCGAGACCAAAACAGCTGTCAGATTTGTCGTATTGAATATACGTTATCAACAGTGAAAAAAACTAAAAATGAGCTCAAGAAGGATTAGAAAAATAGTTTCGATGTGTGTTAAACCTGTAAACGAGGAAAATCGCGGTAAGTTTAACATGTTCTATCCGTTTTTCTCTCACATAGGTACGCAGCTGTTTAAAATATTTTAGATTACTTTTGAAATATGGTTATTAACATCATTTTAGTAATTATGTCCACTAACACATGAAGTGTGGAAAGGAAAATAATTCTTATTTCTAATTTCATCTTGTTTTATATCCAATTACGATTGATATACACTAAAAAAAGTATTTAAAAAATCACCTGAATCCTTGAGAAAAAATGATGGTGTTAAATTTGAATAATGATTTTGTTATTTTGGCCAGTTTGGAGTAACGATTTTATTTAGTATTATTAATAATATTGGGTATATAGATAGTTATTACAAAAAAAAAACAATCCAAAGGCTTTGAAATCATTGCTGTAATGGCAAAAACGTATTTAATATTATATGGCAAATTTTGTGCCAAACAAACTCATGTAACAATCATAACAAATTTGACCATTTTTTCAGTGTTTATTTGGCATAATAAAATTTGTTTATATCAAAATGTTTTTTTATTGCTTACCAAACCCTTACTTTACAACATTTTTTTTAAATTAATGCCATTACTTGAGTTTGAAAATGTTAATGCCACAGAAGCTTATGCAACAAATAAAAGTATCAAGTGCCACCTTTTTTCATTTTTCTATATGCCAAAGAGGCTCAAACACCATTTTTTTTTGGAATCCAATAGATATTTTTCATTAAATATTATTGCAAATAATACTTTGATTTTTTTAAATTTGCTTTGCTTAGAAAATAATTGTCCATTTCAACATTCAAGTTTAAAATTAAAAAAATAAATTCACTGAAAACTTGACGGCCATTTTGTAGCACTTTTGTTAAATGGTGCTTGAGCTCCTTTGGCGCTCGGCGCCTCAAATAGGTATTCTATATGCACATTATGTGGATATCAAGTCTGAGTTCTAGGATCATAAGGGCGAAACTACAAAAATGGCTGTTTTGAGTTAAATATTGCATTGTCTTGCTAGAACGCAGTTCTATCATATGTACAAAGATGAAACTCGTACGTGTAGCGGTTTGCCAGATATTACTTGGCGTATGTACAAATCCACGTGGAATTTTAATGTCATATGGGTGAATGTCCTCTTACACCTGTGTGACTCTGACATTAATGCCGATTAATCAAGGACACTTCGACGTAAGTGGCGTTTCGCCTTTATGTCACTGACATAAAGTTTAGTTTATGGAAGTTTCGTAATTTTTAGTTTGGCGTAAGTTGTCAATTTGACTTAAGTAAACACTTGTTATCGGTTCATACTTGCATATCAACAATGTTTTGAAGAAGTAATGATTGTGGATATCTTTAAACAGAACCAACGTACAAGCATGCGAAGAGTAATATATATTTAAGTTATGTTATTTCGACTCCTAACCGGTCAAATTGTTTTTAAATGTAATCTGATTAAATATTTATATACACACAGCATCATTATAAATCATGTTTTTGCAGATCGAAATACAGAATTGGAAGACGAAGAACTGAATGTTTTGAACTCAAATCATGTACCAGATAATACACCGACTAATGATTATAATTTCAAGGAGAATAACTCTGATAAACAGTTAACCTTGATGAAATATTATAATGAATTGTTCATTTGTTCAAATATGGCTTTATCCACTAGCTGAGTGTATTAAAAATACCTTTTTTTTTCTCAGACATGCATATTATCATCTTAGGAGTTACTTCATGGTTGCAGAGCTCAAGATAATATTTTCGAGAGTTTCTCCCTGATACGTCGTTACCAGGATGGCCAGCAAAATTACTAATGGAAAATAATGCAGAATATTCACTCATCATAAAAGACAGAATTGAGCTCTATTATGTATTATGTAATTAATATTTTATATTTTTTTTAGAAAACCGGATTCAAAATATCTGTCTTTTGTATTAAAAATACTATTTCTTTTCTTAGACATGCACATCATCCCAGAATTTACTTCGTGGTTGAATAGTGAAACAGGATTTTTTGAAGAGATTGTATTTGAGCCATTACCAGGACATTCGGAACAATTATTATTGTCAGTAGAAAATATATTAGAACCTACGCATGAACCACCATTATATGCTGAATTTAACCATGGTATATACTTCATAATATTATATTATGAAAACAGATAAAAGTGAGTTAATTCATCGATTTCCTGTAGAACAAACTCATTTACAGCATCTCAGGAATTACTACGTCTTTGAATAGCTCAACCAGTTTTTTGAAAAATTTAATGGATGCCCAGAAGAAATTACAATAAGAAATAATTTCGATGATGTCCGATAATGTTCAATTCAGAAATAAGATTGTGTTTTTGATGAGTTAAATAATAAACGAACATATTGTATTGCTAAGCCCTACGAATGGAAAAATAAGCATATAACTAATAGACAAAACGGAACGTTATATATTTCAGTTACAGGTAAGCAAATTGAAGGAAGTTATTTAAAGCCCAAAGACTGTTCTAAATGTCCCAGAAAGTGCAATGAGAATTTTACCGAAACAGTACGGCAGACAATGTTGAATTCATATTGGTCTTTAGGCGATATTGAAAAACAAAGACTGGATGGTGCCACAAGATGTTCATTATAAAACATAGTCGTTCCCAAAAATTCCGATAGTTAATCAAATGTTCTTTGAATCCAGGCACTCGCAAATGAAATGAGATTCCGTTCATGCGAGAATCGAAAACTAAAGCATTTGGATATAAATACCATCCATCCGCATGGTACTCTGCTGTTCAGATGGCACACAAAAAAATACAATGTAACTGAGATGGATCAACAAGATTTTCTTGATTTTTCTGAATTACAAAATGACAAAAATGCATATAAGAAATATAGAATAAAATAAAAATAAAAAAGAATAAAAATAAAAATAAGAAGATTGATGCGGATGGAGAAAGTGTTATACGATTCATACGGATTGAGAAAATATGATTGTGACGAGCCATTCAAAATGCTCCAAGTCATACGAAGAGAAACCAGAATAATTAACCATTCATCTTTTCGACTCCAGCCTAAATATAACGCAGCACTTTCCCTCACTGCGAAAAAGATATCAATGGGCATTATTCAGGAACAATATCATTATTTTTACAATTCTTTAAAGTTGTCAAATGTTTACAATAATTAGGAAAACATGGATGAAAAAGATGCATAACAAAATTATGTATATAGTTAGATTTAGGAATAGAATTTGATGAAAGATATTTCGCCTATATTTTGTATTATCTATATTGTATTAAGAACAAATATTTACCAGTAACCTTATTTGAAAATATTTTGAGAGACAAAAGGGCGAATGTTTCCCGTTAATTATATTTTATTTTTTCCAATCTAACTAATGACAAAAATGACGATATTGATGCTCTACATTACTCTTATTAATATGTTACAACGGCTTTAGTTTTTTTTTTGTATTTTTACAGTGTGAAATTGTTTTTTTTAACAATAAAAACTATTTTACCCTATTTTCCCATTTATCTCAGTACAGTGTTTTTGTAGTTTCGCCCTTATGATCCTAGATCCCCGAAGTCACACTGGAGATGAATATTACTTTCTCTATAAACCTAGGGAAGGTAAAAAGAACAACTTTTTCAAAGGAATGGATAATTTTATTAGAACATTATCAATAAAAACAATAAAAAAACATTATAAATAGGATAATTAAATATATTTACACTTAAAATATATACTTTAAAATTGCTTTGAGCTGCATCATACAGCTCAAAGAAAAATTTTGTACACAGGTATATATTGCATTTTAATATTTGCAAATATACCTGGTGCGGGACTTGCATCCAGGATATCTGCACACGGATGTTGAATGGTCATCCTGAAAGCAAGGAAGATGGCCAACGTGTTCCAACCGCACCTCAGCGATCGGTTGAGGGACAACATTTCTCCTGCGAGCAGCTGGCTCTGTGTCTACCTGGGATGTCGAGGTTAACATGTTTCTTGGCCGACCTCGTGCTGGCGGTCTTAAAATGTTGGCTACTGACATGACCCGGCTCACGGCTAGCTCAATAATGCTACCGGGCCGTCACTGAGGAGACTAGTGATGAACTAGGAGAGGTGGATCTCCTTTGTAGTGTCACAACTTTTGAATTCCCAAATAAAACTCTCAGCTGGTGTGGTGCCGAATTTATTCGGGTTCTAGAGTTCACGGTTTCACAATAAAGTTAACTGTCATTGTTCCCGTAATTAAATCTCATTAAAGTATCAGTAAACTATTTATTTGTTCACTATAGGATCTCTGTGAAATCTTTCACAGGTTTCCAAAAAGTCACACCTAACTCGGAGAATGTATACGCAAATATTCTTTGAATATTTTTTTTCATGAAATATTTTCCCGTAAGAAAATATAAATTATTCTTTAGTCACATAGTATTGGGTTTATTAAAAGAATAGAATTTATTTTATTGTTGTTTATAAAGTTTATTTATGTTCACAGTATGTTTACAAATATTTATTTGTGTTTACAAACTTGTTTACAAAAGGTTTGCTTAATGTTTACAAATTTATTTACTAAAATTTGTTTTTATGTTTACAAATTTATTTACTAAAATTTGTTTCTTATAATTATGTTTACTTAATAAAGTTTCAAAAATTTATTTTATAATTCCGAAAAGATTTGTAAAATTTATTATTACGAACTGAGTTTATTAATTTGTTTTTATAAAACAAATCCGATCGCGTAATTTATCCCGATTACGTTACCTCGTATGATGAGTAATGAAAAATAAAATTACTCCGCGTCGTGCGTCACTAGCGGCAGATACGTGTTATTCGCGCTACGTTTTAGCGGCATACGTCACTACCGACAGATACGTGATATTCGCGCTACGTTTTGCCCGCCGAAGGGGACTTACTGGTACGTATGAATCGCGAATGTACTGAGAACCATGTCTCGCAACTTTGCAGTGAGGACTGCTGCTTGCTGAAGATCGCTGGTGAAGAGTGTAGAAACTAATGATTTTACGGGAAAAGTGGTCGCCTTTTATACCCTTCGGATAGAGGTTTAACAGGAAACAGTCCGTAAGGGATAGCAGATGTATATCTTTCTCTCACGGGATAAATTTACGTATATCTCCCGTTCCTGACAATTTTCTAATAGAGATATCTTCTACTTTAGTCGGGTTTAATTTACTCTACTTTATTTCCGCAAAATTAAGACTTAATAGGGGTGTTTTAAGCACCCTCTAGAACATGTCCCTTAAATACGCAGTTACGATGACGTAAGCAAAATAGTTGATTTTATATGATTTTTCGTGTTCAAACGAAGGGGAAAGTTTCTAGCTTTCCAACGAGGTATCGGAATAGGCATTCGTGTACTAGATAAGGGGATGGCAGTCTTTAAATTTAAAACGTCAAAACGAAAGGTTGACACCCACGTTCTGGTCTTTTCCACCACTCTCGGCCTTTTTAGGCCAATAGAATTTTACTAAGTTTTAATAAAACTATTTATTCCCGCAGAAAACGTTTCATTCGATATTTACCTTCCGGACGAATATTATTACGTAGAAACTCTATAATATTATACTTAACATTTCAACTTAAATATATAAATGCTTAATCCTAACAAGATGTTAATTACGAGCGACTACAAATTTATTTAATCTTTAATAGTGGTTTTTCCATAGTAATCTAAACGTAACCTTGAATCTATTTTTATCTTGCAACTCAACACAGCTGGGCCGTAAATTCGAGTCGAACAGAATTCAGTTAAAGTTCAAGGTCACACGTCAATTTGTATTTTTAGTTGCAGTATTTGATTCTTTTATTTACCCAAGATGCGATTAAGATTTATTATTGTTTATGGGTAGACACCCATCTATACCAGAATCTTAAGTTTTTCCAATTGTTACTTTTACAATATTCATTATAGTCAGCGAGTTATAGCATTAATAAAATCTATAATTATAATTACGCGTCTATAAGTATAGGTACGCGTTTACAGTATTTTTATAACGGTAGTTGGCTTCTATCTTGTATTGATAAAATTAGTATTAAAATTCTTTATTCATAATTATACAGTATATAAATTTATAAATATTCAATTTTCTTTTCCAATTTTCATACACTTCCATTATTGCTATAAAAGTTATTGAAGCATGTACTTGCTAAATTTTACGTAAACAATCTCTCCCATAACTTATTTTCTAAGTTTAATGGAGATTTCCCGGAAATTATTTTCAAAATAGATCGCGCTGAGCTTACGCGATGTGACATTTCGAGGCCTGTGGTCACAGCGTTCCAATTACACTTTAGCAGTCTCGATTTTCGGAGGCGAAATTTTTTACGTAAAATTTTATAACATTTACAAAGAAAAGGTTAACAACATACATTTTACTTCCTATTACTAAACGATTACGCTACTGGTTACCTGTTCATGGTCTCTTTCGACCATTTCTTCCCTGCTTCTTCCATAGTTTAGAACCATGGGACTTATATATCCTGTCTGAACCGTGTCGTGAGGTTGTCGCAAGGCTATTGAGAAGTAGAATTGACTACAAGGCTAGATTTGTATAGTTATGTCGTTAAACCATACTCTGCCACAAACACTAACTGAAGGTCGGCGTTTCTGCTCGTGTCAATAGCTTGGTCTCCATTTTCACACAGAACAACTTGAACCAAAATTATTCCCTGTGATTTTTTTAGAAAAGTTATTGGTGAAGAAAAATATGAAAACTTCAAAATGATAAACACTAGAAAGGCTGTGAAGACTCTACAAAAATTTATAACTTGTTTCAATATTGTGGAGTTATTTTAAAACATCAGAAAATGAAAAGACCAGAGCAGCATTAAATTTCACTGCCACAAGGTAACAGCTTCTACCATGCAAATACACAATAATAAACAGTTACAGAAACAGTAAAGAACACTAAAAGATATACAACCATAGTCACAATCATACATAATATTATTATCTCGGCAAGATGACATTGAACCATCCACATCTGTTTATTTGATCCACTGTGGCGCAGTTGAAAAACTATGTATTCCGGTTAAAAAACCTAAACGAAAATTGAAGAAAAAAATTAAAAACTTCTTTTTGCAATAGTGAAACGCTACAGTTGTTGTTAAAATAGGTACGAATACCTAATTCGGAAAATATTATTCTTTGCAGATGATACATAATAGGAATTATCGATATTAATGATATTTTAATAATTATATAGTACTTATAGCAATTATTATATTTAACACAAAAAATATTGCTCCAGTATTGGAAGATAATGATTTGTTTTTGTGTCTTGCATTATGTGGTGCCAGATACTATCTCAGATGGTATTTCAGATAAATCCGGCATTCATAAGAGAAACAAGGACGATTCTGAAATGATGGATACAGTGAAATACTGAAACCTCGTTTTTTCAATTATTTTTTTAATGGTTTTTTCATATTATTTTATATATTTTTTTAAAATTTCAATGAACCTTTTTAATAAATACATATGTACCTACCTACGTTATTTAATTTTACTGAAATCTTCATGATTATACCATTTGGAGCCATATAATAAGCATTTATTTTCCGTCACCTAATTGCGCGGAACTTGTAACTCCACTTTTGGTCTAAAATGAGTTAAGTATGCAGTGTTATATAGTAAATTTAATTATTGTCTATCGGTCTGTTCGTATACCATCCGTGTTGTCTTAATATTGTGTCAAACTCGATCATTGTTTCTACTTTACATCAATTTCAATTAATCATGGCCCAAGAAAGCAGAAAGCAGTTAGTTTGGTTTAGTGCTCGAAATAGAAAATCTTACGAACCGGAGCGCTGAATAATCATTCTAAAATATGAAAGTGGGTTAAATATTTTTCGGATATTATAAGGGCGATATGCATAGTAATCAGAGTTTCATTTATGCTTGAAGGAGCCCTCAGCTAATACACATTACCCCCCCCCCCCTCAGCAATACAACATTAAAATATAGTTTTTTTTAACACTCCCGTTGCCATGAAGAACTCGCACTTTATTTAGGCCCTTAAATCATGGATACCCCATTTATTATTATATACAAAAAAATCTACTTTTAGCTATTTGTAGATAAAATGCTTATGCGTAAAAATAAAAATGCACAAGTAGTTTAATTGAATGTTTTCTATATAAAATTAATCATTTTCCAAAGTCTGATCGATATTTTGATAAGACAGTGATAGGGCTATGTAAAAAGATATACGTTAGAGAAACCCACATAATAATTTTGTAAAGTGAGACACTATTATAAAATGTTATTTGTTAGAACAGCGAGACCAATTTATGTGTTTGTTCAATTTAATTATATGACTGATGGCTCGTATAAATCCTCCCATAATATAACGAACCTTGAAATTTAAAATGTTCCGTGCATCTGACGATAAATGCCAAACTAACCCTTAATGTAATGTTATTAGTGTTTATTTTATCATGTTAACTTTGCTTCATATGACGTTTATTCCTAAACACTTACCTTAAATTCCCGGTATCTCGGGCATGTCATAAAAACCTTTTTACCCAGATTTAGAAGAATACCAACCCTTATTACAAGGTCTGTAAAGTTTACATCAGTTTGTGGAACATGTGCATTTGAAAATATACCTACCTCGAGTGACCTGCACAAAAACGCACAGCAAGCGGTCGGTTTTCCTTTGTGCATATGAGTACTTGCATATTCTACCTCTATAATAAATTATATTGTAGTTATAAATTACTAATAATAACTTATGCCCGAAAAGAATATTATTTAGTCAGGACATGCATTTCAAATACAACTAGATATTCTTTTGTTTATGAAGTATGTAGGTATACAATAGTCGCAGAAAGTATTTTTAGTATTTTCAATAGTATAGTATACACGACATTCTCGTGGTACGAACCACTATGCTTTCTTTCAGTTGGTTACGTCTAATGAATAAGTGCTTACTGATATTTATTTTTATCTTTTTTATTTAAAAAAAATAATATTAGTGAGTAGGTACATGTCTAAATAATTAATTATATTGAAACTGTTGCATTTACATGTAGTTATTATACTATAACATTAACTCCATGTTATTATGTCCCTGAAATCAGTGAATTTATTTAGGTAGGACTAATACATTTAAGATTACCTACTAATTATTAATTTTGCTTTTAATGTCATAAGTACCAAATAATATTATTTTATTATAAAAATGTTATCATACTCAATCTGATGTAGGTATAAACATAATATAATATTATTTCTCTGCACCCCATGTCTGTAAAATCAATTCATTTTATGTTGGTATACCATTTTGGACATAGTCCGTACATAATGGTATTGACTAAATTTAATGTAAATTGCAAAAAATACCTCTATCACATGTATAAAATGTTTTTATGTATTTTGTATATATTATGTAGGTAATGTTATTCTTAATATTTTGCATTTCAGAAAGTGAGTATTTTTCTTAGAAATATAATAGTAGGTAGTTTTATTATTTCGATTGTTTTATATTATAATATAAAGTTATGAGTCACCATTTAAATTTTAATTAGATAATATTATGTAGATATATTCATTTGTAGTTTGTATAATATGTTATGCTTAGAAAATTAAGTTAAAACGTAGTACAATGAAATAGTCGTAATGGGAAAACCACAGATTTAAAAAAACCCGCAATTTAACTGTACCTCCACGGTGGTGTGGAATTCAGTACAATTTTTGAAGTAAGGGGTCTTTCACACCGTTATCTTCCACCTAAGTAAATCTAATGATTGTTTTATTATATGTAGGTAAGTATAATGTTTAGTATCTACAAAAATACACAAGTATTAAATTACGGTTCCTATCAAATACATCAGTGATTTCCAAACTTAATGTTATTACGCCTCCTTTTTAAAAAAAAATGAAACTTGGCGCCTCCCCCCTTTATTTCATTAAATAATTCAGACACCTTTTTAAATAGTCAAAAATGTAGGCACTAATACAAAAATAAAGAAAACTTAAATATATAAATAATAAACAAGGTTTTACTACTTATATTACTACTTATACTTATTTAAATTAATTTATTTTTCATGCGATGGATGTTTAAAAAAGATTTAGCGAAAAGCGAGCCCCTAGGCCAGGATATTTGTCGGGCCCACCTACCTATCTCTGAGGTTAAGGGCAGTGTGGTACTATAATGTAGTGTTTCCTAAATTATACACATACACGGGAGTTATCATTACATATATCACTCATGATATAGGTATCACATCAAACGTACAACTACCTACATATTTAATATATCATAGTTTTGAAATCAAATGATTTTTTTACTATTAGAGTAAATTTGTGAAATAAATAATGGGGAAAGTGCATTAGCAAACTATCATAACGCTCAGTAAATAGATTTTTGTTTGCTTCAATATATCTGGCGCAAAATCATTTAAAAGTGGAAACATGACGATTTTTTTTTTAAATTTTGATTTCCAAAGCTCCAATTTTTTATGTATGCCTTCACTTTGTCTTTTTAAATCAGTCAATGCATTAGTGGTCCTTGCATTGATTTATTCACTTTTTTTTAATTTTAACTAAATAGACAAATTTAACAACAGTTATCATTCGTTAACAAATTTGCCTCAAATTTCAATATTATGATTTGATCCTTGTATATCATTTTTTCACGAGATAGCCAGCACACTCAACAATAGTATAGAAGTGAGGTATTAAAAAATTAGTCTACATATTATCTTCAGACAGTTTAACAAACAACGTTTTTTAGGACTGTTTTTATGTAGTTTATAACTAGCGGCTGTTTTATAAACTTTATTTGCAAACTGCAATCATGACGTGGCTTTATTTGTGTAAAACTTTTCGTGCCTACCTTCGCAACACTGCGCACCTACCAGTTTGGCAATATATAATATGTATGAAAGTACATTTTTATGGAGATACAATATATTTATTTTAACATAGACTAGAAAACCTCTTGTTATGAAATTCTCGAAAGGTGGGTATATTATAGACTTACTACATGCGTATAGGTACACATAGCGTAGTGATTTAATTTTTATTATGTGTAATTATTTCAGCATAATAAACATAACATTAAATAATTTTAGTGGAAACTATAAGATTGAATTATTTTTGTTTTTAATTATTCTTATATAAATATTTAACGTGTTTTGAAATTATATTATAGGTGAGATACCCGGCTTCGCACAGGGTCGCTTAGTGGATACATTTACCTTAGATATTTAAAAAATAATAATGAAATTATCTTTTTAATATTAAAATATCTGTGTAATACAATATGAAAGTAATTCTAATAGGAGTAAAGGTCAAACAAAAGAACTGTAAATTAAAATCGAATCCAAAATATGCAAACGTTATTAATAGTATTAATATGTAGTAAAAAATTCAAAATTGGATGGAACAAACAAACAACAAACTTTGTATTTTATATAATACTAACCATCCCAGGTGTGCGAACAACAACTGAGAAAAATTTCATCGCAATCTGATGAATGTTATAAGAACGCATACGAATAGAAGAAGAAGAAGAAGAAGATAATTGTACTAATTTAGAAACCTTCGCGGGTGTTGGCACAATTACTGACGAAAGTTTTATTAAAATCGGATGAATGGAATAGGTACGCATACGAATAGAAGAAGAGGAAAAATATTGTTGTACTAATTCAGAAACCTTTGTAGGTGTGGGCACAACAATTGACGAAAGTTTCATTCCAATCGGACGAATGGTATAGGAATCATACGAATAAAAGGATATAGAATAAAGACGATGAAGAAGAAGAAGATGGTTGTACTAATTCAGAAACCTTTGCGTGTGTTAGCACAACAACTGACGAAGGTTTCATCGCAATCCGATGAATGGTATAGGAACCATATGAATAAAAGAAGATATAATGAAGAAGAAGAGATAGTTTTTCTAATTCAGAAACCTTTGCGGGTGTGCACACAACAACTCACCAAAATTTAATCGCAATCGGATGAATGGTATATGAACTATATAAAATAAATGAAGATAGAATGAAGAAGAAAAAGAAAATGGTTGTTCTAATTAAGAAACCTTTTCAGGTGTTAACACAACAACTAACGAAGGTTTTATCGCAATCGGATGAATGGTATAGGAACCATATGAATAAAAGAAGATATGATGAAGAAGAAGAAGATGATTTTTCTAGTTCAGAGATCTTCGCGGGCATGCGCACAACAACTGATCAAAATTTCATCGCATTCGGATGAATGGTATAAGAACGCATATGAATAGAAGAGGAAGAAAATAGTTGTACTAAATCATAAACCTTTGCAGGTGTTACCACAACAACTGACGAAGGTTTCATCGCAATCCGATGAATGGTATGGGAACCATGCGAATAAAAGAAGATATAACGAAGAAGATGGTTTTTCTAATTCAGTAATCTTCGCGGGCATGCGCACAACAACTGATCAAAATTTCATCGCAATCGGATGAATGGTATAAGAACGCATACGAATAGAAGAAGATAGAATAGAAAAAAAGGTTGAAGAAAATTGTTGTACTAATTCAGAAACATTCGCAGGTGTCGGCACAACAACTGACGCAAGTTTCATTGCAATCGGACGAATGGTATAGGAATCATAAGAATAAAAGAATATAGAATGAAGACGACGAAGAAGAAGAAGATGGTTGTACTGATTCAGAAACCTTTGCGGGTGTTGCCACAACAACTGGCGAAGGTTTCATCGCAATCCGATGAATGGTATAGGAACCATATGAATAAAAGAAGATATAATGAAGAAGAAGAAGATAGTTTTTCTAATTCAGAAACCTTTGTGGGTGTGCACACATCTTCTTCTTCTTCGATGACGCTACAGCTCAAGTCGAGCCCTGGCCTCCTCCACCGCTATCCTCCAGCCGGAACGGTCCTCCGCACGTCTTTTCCAGTTCCTGATTTTTAGTATCTGGTTGGCATCTTTTGTAACATTATCACGCCATCGTGTGCGTGGCTTTCCCACTGGCCTTTTTCCTCCTGGGTTTCCTTCGAGGATCTTCTTCGGTATCCGTGACTCAGGCATGCGCTGGACATGGCCTGCCCAGTTTAGCCTCTGGAGTTTTATGATGTTGGAGAGTTTTGAATCTTGGTATAAGCGGTATAGTTCCGTGTTGTACCTAATTCTCCACTCCCCATCATCATTCATGGGTCCGTATATCCGCCTAAGGATCTTTCTCTCAAAGCAATCCACCATTTCAGCTGCTTTTACATTTAGCGTCTATGACTCGCACCCGTAGTGCACACATCAATTCACCAAAATTTCGTCGCAATCGGATGAATGGTATAGGAACGCATATGTCAGACAGACTTTCATTTGTATGTATAAGATATAGTCTATAATCTGCGCGCAAGTGCAAGCAATAAGTTGACAAAGTTTTATCGCAATCGGATGAACGGTATGGCAGCGCATAAAAAAACGAACAAACAAACTAACAAATATTCATTTTTATATTATAGATTATAATCAGGGAATCGATATTGCAAAATTATAAGTATTTTTTTTATATACTAGGGAAATTATCTAAAAGTAGGTAAGATATATCTAAAGTCTTAGAGGTATAGACTTAATACGTGCGTATAAGTTCAAGTAGCGTAGTTATTTATATTTATTAATGTGTATTATTTCAGCATAAGAAACATGATATTAAAATATATTTAGTGGAAACTATACGATCAATCGGAGTATTTTTCTTGATTAATTGTTCTTATGTAAGTATATTATTTTAATGTGTTTTAAAATACGATTTTTAAAAATACTTAATAACATGATACAATAAGATCACAGTGTTTTAAAATTATATAGGGAATCGATATTGCAAAATTATAACTATTATTTTATGTGGTGAACGTGATAACGCAAGTCCACACAGATGTTATCCTACCTAATAACATCCCTCGTTCGCTTCGGATGAATTAGCCACCCCCACTCTCCGTGAAATGGCAGCGTATGTTGGTTGTTCCATTTAAAACAGACCGAGACACGCCGTGGCTTAGATATGACGTACTTTTATCGATGTCCGATATTATACACGATTATAAGATAATTGCATGTAATATACACAGAATAAAATGTTAAACGATGACTAAACAGTATTTAAAAACATACTTTACCTTTTGAAGCAATCAATTAGCTTTTAAAATGCCTTAAAATGCCAAATTTCTATCGGGACACTGAGTGGACGGCATGGGAACGGGCGTAATTTTTTTATCATGGTAAGGGAAAGGTTAAAGGTACCTACTCATTTTGTACAAAATCACTTATTTTTCATCAATTTTCTTAGAATTGGGCTCTTATCTTAAAAATTCTAGAAGCTCGTATTTTTGTATTCCTTCGCTGCAAGGTTCTTTTGTGATTTCACATTATTTTTCGGGTTCTGTAGACCTACTAATTTTGGGTCCCGGACCTGTAGCCCTTTTTGTAAATTCAGCCCTGCTTGTAAGAGTAAATAATTACAAATTTGGAGCACATCTGAAATCCGAACACTTATATTATATTATAGACCTTATAGGACTAATCGTTAATAAATAACATATTCTCACGAATCGGTTCTTACAACTTTAAAAACTATATACCTACATGCAATATTATCTCAATAACATGAAACGGAACGCAATTTTCAAAGAATCCACGAGCCGGAACGGTATCTTTTAGAATTTCACGAACAGGAACGGCGCTCCGGCGCGTTCCCGTCTATTTCGAGCCCTGGTTTGGTTGTACATTTAATGATGCCAATGTATAATTTAGACCAGTAGTCCTCAGAAAGTTTTCTGGTGGTCCGCGATTTTTGGCGTCTTTTTTTTAATTTTAATAATTAATACAATTTTAATAAAAACCTGTGCAACTGTAAGTATTTGTGCATTGTGTTTTTGTCCTTAAAATATATTAATTGTTTTACGTGACGAAATTAACTGCTATCATACGTTATTATAATATATTATATATAATATGTTTTCCTTATACGTTAGCGGTGCGTAATACGTTTCTAATAATTTCAGTAATCCGCAGCTGTAAAAAGGTTTAGAAACACTGATTTCGACCATTTTAAGGGACAAATAAACATTTTAAACATAGTATGGAAGTTTAAGTCAGAAATTTGAATACCTGAATTGAAAACTATTTCAGTCAATCAAATAATTTAGATGGACTAAAATACCTTGTTCAGCAAGAAAAGAAAAAATACCTACGCCAGATGTGAAAAGGAATCTGACAAAATTACTGAAAAATATGTGTTTACAATAGACCTACAATGCGTTTTGATATATCCAAAATCTAATGTGTCCAGCGCATATTTTAAAACAAAACTCGCCATTCATAATTTTACTCTCTGCAACCAAAAACGATTGATGGTTTTTGCAATGTTTTGATTAAAGTCGAAAGTGGGCTTGCTGCAAATTAGCTTTCCAGTGTAATATGTCAATAATTTACTCTTCCTCTTCTGCCTCTTTCTACGACGACGACGACGACTATAAAACCACCATTCTGTATAGTGATGGAGCAGGGAAAAAAACCATTAAAAAATTTAGTACTCACCAATGCTTTATTAAACTAAAATTGCAATGCCACGTGCAGTGCACCAATGTACAGTAAAAAAAGGAGAAGGACCACACTCAAATTGAGGTTGAACGATTCGCTCTGTAATTGAAATGAGGTTGAGAAATAAAAAAAACGTGTTCATGCTGATTATGTAACTGCGTTTAAAGAAGCCAGGAAAAACCTAAGCCATACCATGTCACTCGTCGCTATAGGATTTGTTTCCCGAATATCCATTTTTGTCGAAATCGACATTTTAATGCAGTTCAATTTCTTTTATCGAACTCTACCGAAATCATTTATAAAAACAATATATTTTTATCTAGGAACAGAGATATTTAAAAAAAAAAACCCGAATACGCCATGTTAAATTACAATTACTCCGTGGTGTACTCCCGAATGTGCAACTATTCGTACCCGAATATCCAAGTTAATTTCGGTCGAAATAAATCTCTGGCTGTTTTTATTTCCCGAATATGACTTTTAGCCAATCAAACCGCGCTGACACCATGCATCTCGCTCCCACATTCACGCTGTCTAGCTCTAAAACAATCACGCCCACTGTCATATTTTTCGGCCGTCCGGAGTGCTCTTTCAAATTTCGTCTTATTGATATTGTTTTTAAAGTTACTATTGTTTTAATAGTGAATTCATAAAATTTGAAGAGATCATTTATAGCTGATACATGACCAGTTCGCCCTGAACTTATAGTAAAGTTATGGAAGTGAGTATTTTAACCTAAATAACTGCATTTTGTTTTGATAAATGACACAAAATCCCAACGGTTATATGAATTCTACAGTATGACCCGGCAACTACTATAACGTAAAAAATAATTATTATTTCAAATTATTAATCAAACATTGTTTGTCTTTATTTTACTTTTAATCTAGGTATTTCTATGAAAATAAAGGCGATGCTAGTATTTATTTTTTAATGCGCTGATAGTTAATTTAATTTAATATGTATGTTAGTAACTATTTATTTGGTGAATATTATATTCTTAGGATATTGGTACCTACCTAATATTAGCAGCCAATGGTAATTAATTAATAGATGCTATTATTTTGTGTTGTCATTCCAAAAGTAAATATATAATATTTATTTGGTGGTTTGTAATAAGTTTAATTGTTAATTATAGAAATATATAGATATAATAATATACAGATATATATACATAGATTTTTTTTTGGAAAAACTATTAATATAAAATTGTTAGCAAGTACGAGTAAGTACCATCATAAAATATTGGAGAAATCCGTGACGTCGGTTAGTAATTGAAGTAGTAGATACCTACTTTTATTTAATAAACAAAAACCGATCTCCGATAGTCGCTTAATTTTGAAGAATACTGATGAGCAGGTATTAAAAGGCCAATAGTTAAAGTTTGTCGTCATAAGTATGTCACCTCGTAGCATAGTGGATACTTCGTGGACTGGGTCGTAAACCCAGGAGATGCAGGGACGATTCCTGCCGGGTGTCTTACTTTTTTCAAAAATATTTTTTCTATTGGTTATAATATATTTTCTCAGAAGTGATTTTAAAAATTATGTATGTTCAATTATTAGAATGGTACATTCTTAAATCTTGTGGATTATTCGTTCAATAAAAAAATAGTTAATTACTTAAAAACTATTTTATTAGGTACTTAATCCGAAAAAAACCGAAAAAGCGATTGCCGCATGTTATTATTATATACGAACTTCGGTGATGACGATCATTAAGTATTTAAATAGTAGAAGTAATTATTAACAATTATCGTGTAAATAAATATAACATTTGAGGCGCGTACTTTTTGACCACTCAGTAATCCGTGGGCCATGCAGCAATAAGCTACGGTCTTAAATCCCGAACGTCCTTGTTTTGTCCCGAATATCCATTATTCTGAGAGAGCGCTAAAAATTTCCCGAATATCCACAGTGAGTACTTGTAAATAAAACGTATTTTCTGTGCATTTAATGATTTATACCAGTATATTATTCTTGGAATCTATTCTTAGATAATGTTGCAATCATACAGTGTAGAAAGAATGATTGATACATCTACTGATATTTAAATATACGACAATGAAATTTGTTTTTCGTCTCCTGTAAAATTGACATTTGGTCTATTCGGGAAACAAATCCTAAGGCGACGACATATTAAATGCCATCATTTTAATAAAAAAAATATTAGTGTTAGATTTTACAAATCCATAGGTACGACCAGGAAGAAAACTAATGATTTATATTCGAGCACTGCAATATAATGGATCTAATAAATGGAAATATTAATTCCAAACTGCGTTTTAGTGAAGAATAGCAAGAGCTCCCTGTACGAATAAATTAAAGTACTATTATGCAACCAAAATTCTTTGCAGCCTCCCCTCAACTATATCAAGAAAGGCATGAAATAAAATAAAATAAGTAAGAATACCTTCAGTTCTTGAAAACAAGTATGGTGGCTGATTATCACTAATTTTATAATAATCTGTCAGTTGAAAGCTAACTCGAAAATTAAAATGAATTAAATATTATTTCGTTCATTTATGTGATGCTTATTACCCCTATTTATGCAATTTTATTGAATTTTCCAACATAATGTAGACAAGCAATTAATAGATACTGTAAGACTTGGTGCTGTTAATTTTAATTCAAACATTGTAACTCCCATCTCAAATCTCAAAAAAAAACAAAAGCATACCATGTAACTCCTCTATATTCTGTTAATAAATATTTTGTAAAAATGACCAGATTTACTCATTTATAACTTTAAAGTGGTTTTCAAATTTCCTAAACCAGTCCGTTTTATTTTAAAACAGTTTTTTCTTCCTTCTGTGAAGTTGGTCAATACGGAGTTACAAGTTCCGCGCATTTAGTTGACGGAATGTCATTCCAATATTATATTTTGAAGAAAATATTGTTGCATAAAAATACATTGCATTTTTCAAAAATATGCATACCAACCTAATTATTGTATTATAACTTATTTATTTTTTATTACGGATCATAAGTTAAAAACAAAAAAGGTACGTATAATTATTATTTACTGCGTTTTTGCTAATAAAATAACAAAATCATAAATAAAAAGACAAATTTTAAGTTTAATAATGATTTTTTTTAAATTTTGAAACTTTTGTGTATAAAAAATATTATTTTTAAGTAATCTATTATTAACCGAAATATTTAGAGAGCATACACTTGGCATACACCGTTTTGGCTATTTTGCGAGACTCTGTTGACTGGATCTTCCAAACGGATGCGGTTGTTTTTGTTCGGGATATTTTGACGGGGTACTTAGTGAAAATGGAAAAATGCGAATTTTTCACGTAATTTACATGGGAAAACAATACAAATTACATGAAAAATCATGTAATTAAATTACTCAAAGGCGTGCATTTAAAAAGTGTGGAAAAAAAATGTTTGATGTTAAAACTTGACGGCCATTCAAAAGCAAATTTATAGCTTAATGTAAAAGATAAAAAATTGAAAAATCATGTTAAAAGGTTAAAAAAATATATGTAATCGTATGCATTTAACAAAACAAATTTAAAGTATATTTAATGGTTCAAGTATCAAGTCACTAAATTTAAAAAAATAATATCTCTCAAGATATAATCTCGAAATCAAAAACGTGCACAAACGTAAGCCAATAATAGACAAATTGATGACTTAATAAAAAGTTAAAAAAGTTTGTTGGGTGGTTCGACTTTACGTTCATCAAATATTTCATATCAAATATCTCACGCACTATATGAGAAAAAAATTAAAAAAGTATTCAGAATTGCGCATTAGCTCTGCGACAAGAGATTTCACTAAAAAAAATATTTTTAAACCCACGCAGTCAGGTTTTGCATACAAACTTTAAAATTAAAAAGCGCGCTGAATACAGATGAAAAGGCAAAAAAAAATCGTGCACTAACGTTCACTACCAACGCACTAGTGTTTACAATTTAAATTTTGAAAAAAATCTAAGTTTAGTGACACAAGTATCCAGCATTTAGCTGGGTCACCCAAATTGAAATGCGAATAACCCCCTTAATGTGCGTGCACAAACGAAAGAAACGCGTGCACAAACGTGCACTAACGATGCACAAACGAATGCACACAAAAAAAGTTGAAATTTCAACATTGGGTGACCCAACGTTTAGCTGGAACACCCAATTTGAAATTGGAATTTTTCGGTTATTATAGGTGCACAAACGAAAAAAAATCGTGCACAAACGTGCACTAACGATGCACAAACAAACGCACCCAAAAAAATTTGGAGTTTTAACATTGGGTGATCCAGGTAAATGGACCTCAGTTAGGTGTGGTACCGAATTTATTCAGGTTTTAGTTCACGGCTTCACAATAAAGTTATCTGTCATTGTTCTCGCAATTAAATCCCATTAAAGTGTCAGTAAACTATTTATTTGTTCGCCATAGAATCTCTGTGAAATCTTTCACAAGTTTCCAAAAAGTCACACCTAACTCAGGGAATGTATACGCAGATGTTCTTTGAATATTTTTATTTCATAAAATGTTTTCTCGTAAGAAAAATTATAATTTGTTCTTTAGTCACATAGTATTGGGTTTATAAAAAAAATAGAATTTATTTTATTGTTGTTTACAAAATTTATTTATGTTTACAAATATTTATTTGTATTTACGAACTTGTTTACAGAAGGTTTGTTTATGTTTACAAACTTGTTCACAATTGTTTATTTATATTGACAAATTTATTTACTAAAATTTGTTTTATAATTATTGTTTACTAAAGTTTCAAAAATTTATTTTATAATCCCGAAATAATTTCTAAAATTTATTATTACAAACTGAATTTATTAATTTGTTTTTATTAAACAAATTCGATCACGTAATTTATCCCGATTGCGTCACCTCGTACGATGCGTAATGAAAAAGAAAATTACTCCGCGGCACACGTCACTACCGACAGATACGTGGTATTCGCGTTACGTTTCGCCCGCCGATGGGGTCTTACTGTACGTAGATTTCACGAATGCTAATGAGAACCATGTCTCGCAACTTGCAGGGAGGACTGCTGCTCTGTTGAAGATCGCTGGTGAATAGTGTAGAAAACTAATGATTATACGGAAAAAAAGCGTCACCTTTTATACCCTCAGGATAGAGGTTTAATAGGAAACAGTCCATAAAGGAAGAAAGATCTATCCCTTTCTCTCATGAGATAAATTTACGTATATCTCCTGTTCCTGACAACTTTCTAATAGAGATAACTTCCACTTTAGTCGGGTTGAATTTACTCTACTTTATTTTTGTAAAATTAGGTTTCAATTGGGGTGTTTTTAACACCCTCTAGAACATGTTTCTTAATTGCGCAGTTACGAAGACGTAACCAAAATAGTTGATTTTGTATAATTTTACGTGTTCAAACGAAGAAGAAAGTTTTTAGCTTTCCAACGAGGTATCGGAATAGGTATTCGTGTACTAGATAAGGGGATGGCAGTCTTTAAATTTAAAACGACAGAACGAAAGGGTTACACTGGTCTTTTCCACCACTCTAGGTTATTTTAGGCCAATAGAATTTTACTAAGTTTTAATAAAACTGTTTGATCCCTCTGAGACTTTCTCATTCGATAATTACCTTTCGGGTAAATATTATTACGTAAAAATACTATAATATCACACTTAACATTTACACGTATGTATATAAATGTTTGATTTAAACAAGATGTTAATTATGAGCAACTACCAATTTATTCAATCTTTCATAATAGCTTTTTCATAGTAATTTAAATGCAATCTTTAATCTATTTTTATCTCGCGACGCAAAACAGCTGAGTCGCGTATTTGACCGAGACAGATTTTCTTCAAAGTTCAAGGTCGCGAGTTATTTTGTGTTTTACGAAGCGATACTTTATTATATTATTTACCTAGGACGCGATTGAGATTTATTATTGTTTATGAGCAGAAACCCATTTATACCATGGTCTCAAGTTTTTCTAATAGTTACTTTTATAATATTTATTATAGTTAGCGAGTTATAGTATTACTAAAGTCTATAATTAATAATTACGCGTCCATAACATAGGTACGCGTTTACAATATTTTTATTATGATAGCTCGCCTCTATCTTGTTTCAATAAAATTAGTGTTAAAATTCGTTGCTCATAATTATACAGTACATAAATTTATAAATGTTAAATTTTCTTTTTCAATTTCCATACATTTTTATTACTCATATAAAAATTATTCAAGCATGTACTTGTCAAATTTTACGTAAAAATTTTTTCTCATAATTTATTTTCTAAGTTTAATGGACATTATCCGGAAATCTATATTTAAAATAGATCGCGGTCGAAATATACGACGTGACATTTCGAGGCCTGTGATCACAGTGTTACAATTACACTCGATCAGTCTCGATTTTCTGAAGCGAAACTTTTACGTAAAATTTTTATTACATTTACAAAAGAAAAGGTTAACAATATACATTTACTTTCTACTACTAAACGATTACGCTACTTGTTACCTGTTCATGGTCTTTTTCGACCAATTTCATTTCTGCTCCTTCCATAGTTTAGAACCATGGGACTTATATATCCTGTTTGTACTTTGTCGTGAGGTTGTCGCACGGCTATTGAGAAGTAGAATTGACTATAAGGCTAGATTTGTATAGTTTTGTCGTTAAACCATACTCTGCCACAAACACTAACTGAAGGTCGGCGTTTTCGTTCGTGTCACTACTCTTGTCGGCTTCCGTATCCATTATTTAATTTGTGATTTTATTATTTTATGCCCAACATGCACATTCCATGCCACGTTGCGCTAATCTCATTTTTTTTATTTACCTTCCATGTTTAACCCACATACGTGAACACTGGTATCACACATTAGTAGCAAATATTACGCATTTTTGACGATTATATTATAGGTACATAGGCGCGCTAGTATACATAGAGCGCTGTATTGCCATCCTTGTGTGACCTTCTGCACGAGATGTGGGAAAGGGAGCAGTGCCCCAAAGCCTGGAGAGATGGTACCGTTGTTACTCTGCACAAAAAGGGTAACCCACAAGACTGTAATAATTACAGAGGAATCCCGGGAAGGTGTTGGCGCAGATTCTCCTGTACAGGATTAGAAGTGAAGATCTTGGCATAAAAACAGCAAATGTCACAAAACACTTTTTTTTCAGGAGAAGGTAAAAACATAATATCTTGGTTGTCAATTTTTTTTTTATTAATTTGACAATGAGAAATTATAGAAAAATTGTATATGCACTATATGAATGTAAAAAAAATATTAAATTTATTTCGGTTAAATAGATATTTAAAAAAGAATGAGTGTGACATTTGCTGTTTTTACACAATTTTTGGACATTTGTTGTTTTTATTGCAAAATTGAAAAGATCGAAATGTAAATAGTATGATTAAAACTATAATTTTATTAAATAAAATAAAGAATATATATTTCTGTTAATTTTTAATCATAATACAACTTTTAATAAGGTTTGGGCATATTATTTACCTATTAACAAACGACTTAAATGTTTCTAAAAAATCAAGAATTAAATATTTGAAAAAATGTTTTAATCATTTGCGGGTTAATACTAATTAGCTTCATATTATTATTATTGATTTAATTTAATAAAACACATTTTTTAGTATCTACTTATTCCACTTTTAATAAATAAATCTGGACCGGTTTCGTCCGCCTCTGTTTTTCTGCCAACTGTTTTCAACAGTTGAAAATGTTCCTCTAAGGTGGACGAAACCTATCCATATTTATTTATTAAAAGTGGAATAAGTACTAAAAAAATGTGTTTTATTAAATAAAATCATTAACACAATGGATTTCCACCATGAATTGATAGTTAACACGAAAAAAGAAAACCGATAAGCCTCGTCTGACACCTTCACTATCAGCAAATTAAACGATACATTATTGGGTTTTGTAAATATTTAGCTATTTTTAAAATATTTTTTTACTTAGCTCCTTTCAATGGAACTAATCCACCATATTATGTTGTTTTAAATGCAATCGTGACTTGCATTTGATTTTTATTCACTACATTGAATCTATACCACAGCCTAGAGAGAAACTGAAATGTTCGCAAAGCACTTCCCCCTTACTAGCCTGGTCTATTTTGTACATTATAACTAGCCTACAAATTTTTACCGAAAAATGCCTAAGTTTTAACCTATATTTCATTTAAAAAAAATCTTTTTAAGGAGACCGGACTCTTTAGATTTTATAATGAAGGGCCCAGAAATTTCCTTATTGCATCCAACTGAACAATAATGAATGTCACCGTTATTTGGTAAAAACGTTGCATGGTTTTGTTAATTTTTCTCTTTCGAGACGTTTCAGATGTCTATGCTAGTAATATCCATGATAAAATATAAAAAACAATCATAAGAAAACGTTATAAAAAGCAATAATTAAACGAATCAAGGATAATTTGACAGCTTAGACACTAAATTGTATGGAATGTATACTAACATTACTAACGCCGCCTGGTGATAAAAGTGTAGAACTACTGGACCTTCGCTGTTTTCACACAAAAATGCCTGGACTATTGCGGTTTTTAGAAAAGTGGCATATTTTTGAGAGCAGATTTGAGGGACTTATGATTTTTTTTTTAAATATATCTTTGCACAGTTGTATGTAATCATACACAGGGAATATAGAAATGCAATAAAATGAAAATGGAAAAAAGTGGACATTTGATGTTTTTATGCCAAGATCTTCGTCCCATGCTGGACGTTTTGCGTGCGCAGCAGAGTGGATTTGTCCCGGGGAAGTCCTGCTCAGAGCATATTTCAACTCTCCGATGCCTCCTGCAACAGTACCAAGAGATGAATATACCTGTCGACTGCTGCTTCGTGGACTATGAAAAGGCATTTGACAGTTCTCATCGTGAATCTCTGTGGCAAATTATGCTAGGCTATGGTGTCCCACGGAAACTGGTCGCCGTGATAAGTGCTCTCTACACCAATACAGAGTGTCGCGTGAGAGCAGCCGGAACATCCTCTGACCTCTTTGAAATCACGTCAGGAGTCAAGCAAGGATGTGTACTTGCGCCCTTTCTTTTTATCATCATGATGGATTTCATAATGCATAAGACGGTTTGCCCCGACAGTGGGACACGCCTATATCATGATGACACAAGCGATCTATGCGAAGAACGACTGTGCGACTTGGAGTATGCAGACGACGCAGTCGTGTTTTACTCGACGATCGAAATGTTGGAGGTGACCGTGAACAGGCTAGCCGCAAACTCGATGCGTGTGGGTCTTCATCTGAATGCCGCTAAGACCAAATCCATGTGCAGTGCTGCTTGCATCGACGCCGACACTCCTCTGCGGGTTTCTGGTCTGCCCGTCGAGCTGGTGTCCAGATTCAAATACTTGGGTGCCACGGTTGCCGATGATGGTGGTATTTCTAGTGAGCTCGGAATCCGCATGGGTGTGGCGGGCTCTGCGTTCAACCAACTTGGAGTCACATGGAGGTCAAGGCTGTATTCTGTGAGGACCAAATGTCGTTTGTTTAACGCGTGCGTGCTACCTGTGCTCCTGTATGGCTGTGAGACATGGCATCTAACTAAGCTTCAAGAGTCTCGGCTTTTGAGCTTTGAGATTCGATGTCTCCGCCGAATCTTAGGGGTACATTGGTACGACCGCGTTACAAACACCCGAGTTCGTGAGCAGACACAACAGCCTTCGGTGATTGAAGTTATCACGAAGAGACGATTTACGTGGCTGGGACATGTATTCCGGATGCCGCTAAAGAGTGCGGCACTTCGTACCCTTGTAGCACAGCCTCAAGGCTTCCGTCGCCGTGGCCGCCCCTCCCTGACCCTGCAGCGATGCTACAAAAGCGACCTACGTGCTGCAGGTCTGACATGGCGGGAGGCGCAGGAGTTGGCGATGGACCGAGGGAAGTGGCGCCAATTTGTGCTTGCCTTATGCCCCAATGTTTGGACGTGATATGGTGAAAGAAAAAAAAATATAGTAAATCAATACAATAGAGTAGGTAAAAACTCCATTACCTACGTATCTAGTCAGAGTTTACAAAAAAGAAAAAATACAACTAACGAATTATGAATAGTTGAAGTGTCTGTAAAAAACCTAATTAGTAAAAACCCTATCTTATTAATATCAACACACTGGATAGCATATTATTATAATAAATCGTCAAACCTAATAATAGGTCATTATTCTTTATAAACAATAAAAATATTCCACTCAAGAGGTGTAAATCGTCAATTCTAAGAAAAATAATTAATGGAGTTAACTAATTAGTTATTAGTCATTAATAATACTCTTACATGGTACCTAGTTTTATAACATTATTTAAAAAAATATATATTAGAAATAAATTGGGCACAGTTGCAGCGCTTTCCTATATTGAATGATCAACTTAACTTTCCTAGTAGCCCTTTGTTATATCCTATAAATGATTAATATTACCTCAATTACATTAATTACCATATACTTACAATTAACCCCCGTCCATATATCCCGCTTTATTATTTATCCAACCCATTGAATATTATATTACATTTACCTATTATATTACAAATTACATTACCAATTATATCGTACTCTATGTTCAATCTATCTTAGTTAACCCTTTACCTAACATGAATTTACTTGAAATTGTAATTACATTACCTTATTACCTATATATACATGGTTTGTGACCGATTTTTCTCCTCCACAGTTCACCTTGAGAGGTGATGGGACCTGGCAAGGCAAACTGTGGGACTCATTTACATATTTAATCATGTTTAGCTTTGTCAAGGGGCAACTGTCATATGTCCAGTGGTAGATTTGGCTATTGAGGTCAGACCAAAATGGTTGGGTCTCCAACTACTCCCCCAGAGGGGCATTCACTTAGGGTCTACGAATTATGTTCGTGTCACTGGTTTGAGTTACAGTAGGATATGGTTTGGTTTTTAGTCTCAAAAAACGAGGTCATTACACAATTCGCCGTCGCAAATTAAACACTTTCAACCATATAATAAAATTATGTCATAATAATGATACAGGTTATGTCTCGAACTGTGTTAACTCCACATATTGGCATAATTTTAGTAGGCTACATTTCTTACGAGTATACGAGATATGTTTACAATATATCCAAATTGAAGAAAAACGTTTATGTACTTACTTTCCATGAATTCTACCAACAGCTCCATCTGATACCTATTGGCCATTGACATTTTGTTAATTCTGCAAAGGAATAAGTAAATACACTTTTAGTATGATTGCTACATATTATTTTCTACATATTATTTTTGTCTATGCCGTCAGATGACGGCATAGACAAAAATATAATGCAAACTGTAAGGCGATCATATAATATGTACACCCGATTTTTGGCAATTATTAGGTTGCACTATTGGACACAGGAAGGGGTAGTACACTTCCGCGGACGCGTCAGAGAACACACTATCCCGTTATGACTACTCACCACTACTCACTTCGGCCATGCTTCATTCGGGGATTGGCCTCCTGGCGTAGTTTATAGTGTTTTAAGAGATTTATTATTAATATCGTGTTCGTTCAATCTTGGAAAAACATAGGTTTTATGTAGAAAATATTAGTGCGAAAATACTTTTATTAATTTATTTAAGTAAAAAAATACAAGTTTGATTAAAATAACATAACATTGTGTTGACAATGACTACAATACATACTTATAATAAAATTCACAAACATTCCGAGTTTCTGTCAATTGCTATTCATTTGCGAATGTGTTTGTTTTAAAATTACACGATAAAATTAAAACATAGTACCTACTTACATTCAAAAAATTCGGCACTGAAACAAGTGCGTGCCTGTACATCCTTGGCATTGGTGGACGCTGCTCGCGTGCCAGGACTTCAGTGGCGTCTAACTGGTTTTAAATAAAAGGTTTGATTATTTTCTAATGTTCTTACAATTACGCGAGTGTTTGAACATGTACCTAACCGAAAAAAAAATATTTTTTTAAAACGGTACATGTTCAAACACGCGCGTTATTATGATCTTAATCC
The DNA here is from genome assembly GCF_057557595.1 of Rhyacophila brunnea. Taxonomy (NCBI): domain Eukaryota; kingdom Metazoa; phylum Arthropoda; class Insecta; order Trichoptera; family Rhyacophilidae; genus Rhyacophila; species Rhyacophila brunnea. The sequence goes on from NW_028232785.1 coordinate 35,211,960, forward strand.
CTACTTCATTTATCGTTTGTCAATTGATAGCAACGGCCGTATGTTGTAGCTTAACCACTATGAAATGCCAATAGAAATGGTGTATTTCAAAAAAATACTACCTCTTTCTTAGGTCAATAATTAATATAAAGCAATCATTATTCATACGATGTTTATCACACTTAAATGGTCAAAGACATAGCTTATAATCAGTATCTTTAGAATTTTTTTCAAATGTGTTAATCTTGCCTATTTTTTGAATAATAAAATGCCTAATTCTTGTCAAATTTGGGATCACTGAGATTATCAATATATTTTTTTATCGTAAATATTTCACTATAATAATATCGACATAAATTATACTGATGGTTTTATAAATGCGTTTAAATATTAATAAATGTAAAATATCTTAACACAACTACACAATTATGTACTGAAATATGACTATATTCTAAAACATTCGAGCGAGAGGTTAAAAAGAATCCTATTTTATATAATAAAAATACTTTATGCAGTATCAAATGTTTAAAATAAATATAAAGGATAATAAGGCTTCAAAATTATATAAATAGATTATCTGCAACGTTTAAGGAGTTACCAGGATCATGGTTTTGTCCATTTTGACCTACGCTGAGCATATGGGTCGTTAAGACAACTAGATGTCGAGCATTTATATGAACACAGAGAGCATTGATAAAGTTTTCACCAGGTTGTATAAATTTCTGTCTTAAGATTATTAGATGAGGAGCATCTATATGAAAATACATTGCATTTATAAGGTTTTTCACCAGTATGTGTAATTTTATGTCTCTTAAGATCACCAAGCTGCGAGCATCTATATGAACATACTTTTACATTTATAAGGTTTTTCACCTGTATGTGTCATTTGATATAAGCAAGTACAAAGCATCTATATATACATACATTGCATTCATAAGGTTTTTTATCAGTACGCAAGTGTCACTTAATGTGTTTTGAGATGACCAAGTCACGAGCATCTAAATGAAAATACTTTTCATTTATTAGGTTTTTTCACCAGTATGTGTCATTTTATGTCTCTTAAGATCATTAAAATGCGAGCATCTATATGAACATGCATTGCATTGATAAGGTTTTTCACCAGTATGTGTCATTTTATGTTTCTTTAGATTACCAAGTTGTGAGAATCCATATGAACATACATTGCATTTATAAGGTTTTTCACCAGTATGTGTCTCTTTATGTCTCTTAAGATCACTAAGACGCGCGCATATATATGAACATACACTGCATTTATAAGGTTTTTCACCAGTATGTGTCATTTTATGTGTCTTTAGATTACCAATTCGTGAGAATCTATATGAACATACATTGCATTTATAAGGTTTTTCACCAGTATGTGTTATTTTATGTGTTTTGAGACTACTTAGTTGCGAGCATCTATATGAACATACATTGCATTTATAAGGTTTTTCACCAGTATGTGTCATTTTATGTGTTTTTAGATGACCAAGCTGCGAGCATCTGTATGAACATACATTGCATTTATAAGGTTTTTTACCAGTATGTGTCATTTTATGTAATTTAAGATGACCAAACTGCGAGCATCTGTATGAACATACATTGCATTTATAAGGTTTTTCTCCAGTATGTGTCATTTTATGTTTCCTAAGAACACAAAGTCGCGAGCATCTATATGAACATACATTACATTTATAGGGTTTTTCACCAGTATGTGTCATTTTATGTGTTTTAAGATTATTAAGTCGCGAGCTACTATATGAACATACATTGCATTTAAAGGGTTTTTCACCTGTACTTGTATTTTTATTTGCTTTAATATTACTGTGTTGAGAAAATATGATTTGATTTTGATCATCAATCACGTCCATGTGAGCAATTTTGTGAGTTTTTAGAGCACTTCTGCTACCAAAAACTGCGCTACAAATGCAGCAAATTAAATTACGTGAGAAATGGATTACTCTTCTTAGAATAAGGCGTAGTTCTTTCGGAGTATCTCGTTCTAAGATTTCTTTTTTAATGTCTTTCTCATCTATCGTGACTTCTGAATACTGCATCATTCTATCCTGGATTCCATCATCTGAGGATTTTTGACTGTCGCCTGTATCGTGATGCTCTGTGAAAAATGCCTTGGTAGAAACCTAGAAAAAAAATTCAATATTATCAATTGTTATATGTTATAATATTCCATTTGTTTTTTTTTTTCACTTTGCTTTTCAGCATCTACAGACATTATTAAATAACGAAGTGAGAGTTAACTGACAATAGTGTCGTTGGAGGTAGTGCATAGGCCTGTGACACCAGCACAAGAGCACTGACCTTCAGTTGGTGTTCGTGGAGGTGAAATTTTGACGATATAACTGCATATTTCAGCCTTATAATTAATCCTGTCGCTAAATAAAAAGCCGTAAACCACACATAACAAAACCAAAGTAAGAACCAAGGAGTAAGTCCCGCAATTTATACTGACCGGTTTAACAATTAAACAGGATGGGCTGTGGATGCGAAGAGTCGACCTAAGCGGTAAGTATTATAGATTTAGTATATAGGATTAATTAAATAAATGTAAAGGTATTACTAGTATGCATAACGAATTAATATGTATTTAAATGTTTAATTGTATTGTTAACATAAGATCAACGAGCAAATTTAATATGCCATTACACGATGTATAGAATCGATTGAATTAATAATCATTATATGATTGCCATTATATTATAATCAAATGACGTATCAGAATCCCAAGTTGTTCTATAGAATCATGTAAAAAGCAGCATCTTTTAAATATGCATTATTATTATGCAAATTTACGTACATTTAATAATATAGTGCAAGCTCTCCTTCTTATAATTGCTATATAACTCCGTATGTCAGACAGAGCCAGCGCTCGGGACAATTTTCCACACACGTTTTGTTTGAAGTATAAGGTTCAGTGAGTGGAAAGAGCACACACTAGGTGGGCAATTTTCCATAGATAAACTCTATACGAGTGAGCGAGATAATACCGTAATACTAAAACAGAAATAATCAAAATTTCCTTGCAGATTAATTATTTGTGATGACATAATAAACAGATTTATATAAACATAGATATAAGGCGAACATAATAATATTAACTAATAGACTACGATAATCTTAAGCCTTTATAACTTTGTATCTATCATTTAGACTAGTATGTCCGAACATAAGTAGAGATGAAAAATCATAGTTTGTATAGCTCAAAACTGGATGATATAACCATAAAGTGTAAACGTAAATCCTTACAAGTCCAGTCGATGAGCTAAGGGATCATTATGTATGTAAACTATTAACTTCTCTTATTCAAGATGTAACTATTTGAGAGGTAAAACTTTAATCCTCGCAGCGTATCTCTTCTTTTTCTGGTCAAACCTGATAAAAAGCCGCGAAAACATCCTAATTACGTGTGCGAATCTTCAACTTTCTAATAAGCGACTCTATAATATTAAGACATTTATAAGTTATTAAAAATTAAATAAATAAATATAATATGTAAATAAATTTGGACTTAAATAGTCAATAAAATTCTACGAATTATTTCCTATAATTATTAGTATATATATTTTCTTTACAGTTTTTTTAAGAACTATATTATTCAATATATAAAATATATGTGACCTTGACCATGGGATAATAGTAGTAACATTAACAATAAATATCGTTATACTGAACGTGAGTTTTATTCATTAAAATAACTGTAGTGAAGCACCATCTTCGAGTGTTTTCACCATGTACTCCAAGATCCTCACATAGATGACCCCCAGATCACATATCTGAGCCAGTTGAATCTGAGTGACTGTCACCTGCCTAGCTTGAAGGCGAAACAAAGGTCACAAAAAATATTCAAATCTCATCAAACAACTTCGATCAATAGTATAAACAATATTTTAATATCATACTTCAAAATTCAACATTATTTAATAGAACACTCACTTCACGATACTAATTCATATTGGCGAAGGAATTGTGGGGTGTGGGAATGACTATTAGACAACGAAACTCAAAATAACTATTACCAGTGAAAACTTCTACGGTTGATTTCAATATTTCGTGATTTTGGAATGTTATTAAAAATATCACTATAATTAATTTGTAAATTAAATTAATAACGTTTGGCTTGCCCGCTCTTGCGGCACATCCCGCTTTCGCCCATTAATTATTGGTCTTTAATGAATGAATAGCTGTTTGAGGTTTTCCATAAATTTTTGATTGTATAAACTAAAGTGTAGTAGGGTAAGGTGAGGGGTGCAATCACTTATCCAAACTATACACGCTACATGCAAGGAGAAGTGGACAAAGAATATCTTACTTGAGAGATGAATTTTTATCCACTGCACATAACTACACTCGCTGAAGATGAAAAAGACGATCGAGATTTTGTATTTTATGGCAGGTAAAATATTATAATTTTGTACTACATTAAATCACCGATTTCGTGATATTTAAACTCGATTCGCATGAAATACCATTACCTCTCTGTTTTCAAGATTCCACAATGGAAAAAGAGTTTTATTTTTTGCTTAGATAGAACATACGAAAGGGTTAATCCTCAAACCGACCTGTAATACTGCGCATTCTTTTTGACACTTATGATCAGTATTTAGACCGGAAAATCATGAAAAGAGTAATGATCGAACAGCGATTCAAAGATTTAAATAATGAAAGAAATGAAAATATAATTAATATAAAATTCTACAGGTTTTTTAATATTAATTATATTTTCATTTCTTTTAAAATGGAATTTTACTAAGTAAATGCTAACTTAATTAATATATAAATAATGTTTTACTTAAGCGATGACGCTTATTTTGGGCTAAACGGGTTTGTTAATAAACAAAATTGGCGCATATGGGGTTCAATCTAGAAGAGACCCTACAGATCTCTTTACATACAAATAATACACTAGCTTATGCGGTTTACATGCTAGTGGAATCATCGAACCTTATTTGTTAAAAAAAAAGCGGGAGCTCGCGTTACGGTCAATGGAGATCATAAGGCAGTGGCGGCCGGTGGTCTTCAGAATAGCATTTTCTGGTAGTGCGCAATGGTTTACCTTCTATAAAGAGAAGATCTTATTCTTTAACCCAGCATTGGAGCATATGGCATGCACAAGTTCGCGCCACTTCCCTTGGTCCATCGCCAACTCTTGCGCCTCCCGCCATGTCAGACCTGCATCACGTAGGTCGCTTTTGTGGCACCGCTGCAGGGTGAGTGAGGGCCGGCCATGGCGACGGAACTCTTGAGGCTGTGCCATAAGGGTACGACGTGTTACACTTTTTGGCGGCATCCGGAGCACGCGTCCAAGCCACATAAGGTCGTAAAGCGTCTTTTCATAATTACGTCAATCACCGAAGGCTACCGTGTTCTCTTACCGACTTCTCAGAAGGTAAATTAAATATGTCTTTGTTTATTTATACTATTTCTCAAAAAAGATTTTAACAGCAAGAATGATTTAATAATATCAATAAATAAATATAAATGTCACAATTTATGGCTTACGCTCTGAGCGAACAATGCTTTAGCGCGTTAGCCAAATAAATAACCGATGATGTTTTTTTTTATTATTTTAAATAAATTTGAATGGTTCAGAAATAAACGCGACAGGTTTTTATTTTCGTAAAATGTTGGCGATTCATTAAATCTTAAATGTAAAAATGTTAAAAATTAACTCGTCAACATTGTTATAAACAGAAACTGGCGTTTTTTGTTACTAGAGTCCTAATTTCGTGCGCCGATCATAAAGTGTGTAAAAAATGCTACACAAAACGCGAATATGGGAACATTGGACGACGGTTTAAGAAATATACAATGACCTCATTCTAATCCTGTGCACACTGAAAATCTATTTGGATCGCAATCACTTTGTGCCCATGAACGTAGTATTGTTCATAATACTGCTACATGTTCTACTTCGCGAAGTGAGTGATACACGGTATGAATAACAATGAAAAGTTGATCGATGTCTTCAACAAAGCAGGCAGTGCGTTGCACTTACATGGTATTAGAGGAGCCGCCGCTGTCATAAGGCACTGGCCCATGATCGCTGCTGTTGCAAAAATGGATGGCATTGATCCGAACAGGATGTGGTGTCAACAGGATGAAACTATGTATCAGGATACCTACGACCAGAAGCACGGACTTATTGAATTAGGTTTATTTATGATATGAACCTGTTAATTTGCTTCCAAAGTCGTACGATTTGACAAATAATATGGAATATTTTCTGAGCGGCTAGGTGACGCTGATTAGCCATTCATAATTGACGCCGTGGAAACCAACATTGTTAGTGCTATTCGTAATATACGGCCAGCAGTGTTCAAAAAGTGGAGCAAACACGGACGTACAGAATGCACTTCGTCAAGAACTCTGCGGTGGCCAGATACCACAAATTGCCTAAGTCATGAAAAATGCAAGCCCGTTGCCTAATTCATGAATTAGACAAAATATCTGCCGAGTGCGTGAATTCGGCAGTAATTTCATGCATTTGACAAATTAGATAGTAGCGCTACGGTGGTGTTTTTTGCAACTAAACAAAATGTGTCAAATGCTCATGCATTGGTCAAAAATTTACGTATATTAACTATGGTCAAAATAGATGGTCTCGCTCCGGTGGTGTTTTTTGCAACTAATCAAACAGACAAAATAATATATGTCAAATGTCAGTGATTATAATATAAAAATATACCAATCAATAACTACAATGACGTTCATATCCATTTACTATGCGCAAAAAAATCTAGAACTATAATATGATAACGGAAATTTTTTATTAAAAGGTATTTTCGCGATTTAATTCGCTCTTGGGTATCAATTGTGCAATGGTCGAATGTATGTTTGTGATAGTTTGTCGACACTTGTTGGCTAACCTCAAAATGGACATTCAGTTTAATTCAGAAATACAAGACCTAACCTAAACTAAACTAACCTAACCAAACCTAATAATAATAGGTAATATTATATTATGACCAATTAGAACTAATAAAACCATCCGTATTAAATTTACTTTTTCTAATGTCATGTTAACAGTTTAAGAATTCCATACCCTGGCGAATTCACGTAGTCGGCAGATAATTTACTTAATTCATAAATCAGGCAACAGGCTTGAGTATTACATGAAATAGCCAAAATTTAGCCCATTTCATGTAATAGTCAATTTCGCACATTCGGCGAAACATAAACAATAAAACAAATTAACGTTATTTTTTTTACATATCTTACCTTGCATGTCTTAAAAGGCACTCGCGGGAGATTAATTTAACCTACAGTGAATCGCAATTTTAGATACCTATTCTCATTAAAAATTGCTTTACATTCGAATGATTGTGATGTATAAATTATCATAATTAAATACTCATGATTTAACGAAAGATGTACAAACCTACACATATATTGTATTAATATATTATTTGTGTGAGCTAAAACCAACAAATGAAACAAGTGGAGAGAATTAATAATGGTCAAAGATGCATTTGCAAATTCCAACCTTCTATATAAGACAGCACACATTATAATATCTACTTACAATTGGTCTGTAATCTGAATAGGAACAACCCGGTTGAGGGTATTCATCATCATATATTGGGTGTGAAACATCTTCAATAATCTCGCGCTTGACGACGGCTTGTTGATAATCTGCCTCAGATTTTATATTGGAGAGGTCAGCCATTAGGCACTGAAAGAAGCAATTATTGTATTTTGTAAACACGGTAAAACCAGTTTCAGTTCAGGTAACACCCATATGACAATGTATAATAATTATATTGAACATGAATTAGTCGATAACCTAACCCAACCTATAATATCACACATGTATCGTGGTTGTCAAATTGTATAAACATGTAATTTTTTGAAACAAAGTTTAATATCATCGCAAGTTCCTTCACCGTTTGTAAAAAAGCAATATTTTAATATATTACACGTATCGCTGTTATCGCCAATCTAAAGTGTTTGTAAAAGATATCATTATCCACAAACTAACCTCGAAATTGCAACTTGAAACGTCCGCATTCTTTTGCGTTGCATGAAAGCGGGGGTCCGGGTTGTTTGGATGGCAAGTCAGCGCGTCAAACAAAGGCTTGCCTTCTATATCGAAGTGTTCTCCATCACATTCTTGCTTTACATCCATCTTAAGGGTATATATTCCAAAAGCAACGTGTTACGTGACAGACAGGATCCTTTCAAGGTAATGTAGAATGGTGTTGCCGCAATTCTGAAAAGTATTTTCGTGAGAACTACCTAAAATAAAAATACATACTTGACACGGAGACACACTTTAATAATATGTATGTTTTGTTGTCTAAACAAAACAATGGTACGAATATGATCATCAGCATTTCCTCAATCATAACGAGAACAGTGCATCTCGGTATAAAATAACAAATAAATCAAATTGGGTTTATCGTTATTAAACTGACGATATCTGTTTCGTGAAGGCTCCACTCTCTCCTAGTCTCCAGCGACAGGACATACGTTTTAGTTACGATAAAAGTTATACGTTTAGTCGGTGTTCTTGACATTAGCATATGTACCATAATACCTACAAAATTTTATAGATACATTCTTGTTTATCAGATAATAGCTACACGGAATATTATTAACTGCATTTCGGCAACACTTATATAATACTACAACAGAACAGAGTGTTGTCTCTAGCACATTGCATACGATTGTTGATACGCAAACATGGAAGTCAAGCGAGAATGCGATGGAGACCAATCTGGTACTGAAGACAAGTTTGATGTAACAACTAGCCATCAAAACAGTACTGACACGCGCACCTATATAAAGCAGGAGAACACAGACGATTTCAGTTGTGATTTTGAGGTTAGTTTTTATTTATTAAGTCCTTTCCTGCGATTTTTTATAATTATTTTAGCAGAATACCTACGATAAGTTTATATTTTTTACAAATTGTTTAAGAACATACGAGGTTGTCAAACATTCTTTCAAAAACCTTTTGACATACATTTAGACAGCTATGTACCTACCTCAATTATATAAGTAAGCATTGTTATAAAATAGGTACGCGAGCTCAAAATTGTTTTTTTTATATGATTACAAAAATGCATAACGTTTCTTTCAGTATCCAGCAACGCGTCTCGCTGAAATTAAACCCGATATTGACCTTCAGCTGGTTGACGTTAAACGCGAGTTCGTTGCAGACTCAAAACACCCGTTCCATGATGAAGATCCAACACCTGGATGTTCGCATTCAGATAACGGACCAGTACAGCAGGTAGGTAATTGTATAGTATGCGATATTTTCTTCCATTGGCTATGTATCCTATCACAGCTTTCTGACTAAATTTCTAAAGGTACATATTATTATCCCCTTCTCGGTTATACACGCTTCGTAGAACTATTTCACTAGGTAACCTATTTATCTGGTTCACTGTGAGTGGGTGCATTGACCTACAGTATTTGAATGTGATGTCTGTCACTAATGATGACCAATCGACCTATTCTGTCAGAAAGTACTTTTGTCATAACATTATTGTTTGTAGCAGTATATAATGCTGCGATGACATTATGACATAAAACAATATGTTTGACAGAACCTGATTAGCAATTATAAATATTGCTTTTAATTATCAACGTCCTTTTATTTATTCATTTATTTTTTTATAATCAAATCGACACCCGGTAACAATTTAAAAAAAAGTGCAAAAAATCGACTGGCTTGATTTCTCATCTGCATACACTGTGTATCGGTGCATATGGCTATAGCGGGGGCGCGGCGAGTCATGCGCATGTGCATGCGCAAAACATCATACACACACATATGTATGTTTGTTTAGAATTCGGCAGTTCGCTCGTTTGCGAGTAGGTACACGTTAACAGCTCGCGCATCTTGACGATTGATTTTTTTTATTGACGTGTGTTATTGTAGTCAATTTTTTTTACGTGAACCCTTCATTTTAACAATGCCTAAACAGAAGTGCACTTTTAATTTAACTTACAAATTAAGTACCCGTTTCTAAAGCAAAGTATTACTCCATCGGATGTCAGATGTGAAAAGTGAGAATTTAGCGTAGGCCACGAATGTGCCAGCGATATTGAGCAACACCTAAGATCAGAAAAACATAGAAATTCTGATCTTGCCGCCGCTTCAAGTTCTGCAGGGCTTAATTTTTTAAAAAACACAGATTCACCAACTTCGAAAGATCTGGAAGTTGCTGCGATGGAAGGCGCCTGGGTTTATCATACGGTGCAAGAGAACCACAGCTTTCCCTCAAACGATTGTGCTTCTAAGTTAATTCAAACATGTTTTGAACACAAATTTAGATGTGCTCGTACGAAAACAGAATCTATTGTTGTAAATATTTTAGCGCCAATAGTAATAGGTGAATTAAAAGATCGTCTCAACGAATGCACTTGTGTTACTATATTAACTGATGCTTCAAACCACGGAAGCAAGAAAATATTTCCAGTCTTAATTCGCTTCTTTTTACCGTTTTTACCATACGAAGGCGAACAAGTCAAACTTTTGGAATTTTAAGACCAAGCCGGCGAAACTTTAGACATTATTTTCAGTTATCTAATGAAAGTATTAACTGAAAATAATTAGACTTTAAAAGTCGTAGCATTTTGTGTAGATAATACTAACTGCAATTTGGCGGATTGAAAAGACGAGGTGTTAATAATGTTTATGCAAAACTAAATAACTCTCGGAAGAATATTGATATGAATGGGGTGTGGAGCTCACATAATTCACAATGCGATTAAAACTGCTGCAGATTATCTACCTTTAGACTTTGAATGCGTTATTGTGAAAATATAATCACATTTTTATATCTATTGTGTTTGTGTGGAAACTCTAAAATAATTTTGTAATGGAGTTGATACAGAGTATCAGAAATTACAAGGCTATAGTAAAACTAGGTGGCTTGCGCTTATGCCCGCTATTGAAAGAGTTTTAAAACTGTACAGGCCAATAAAAAACTACTTTTTGAGTATAGATAAATGTCCAAACATATTGAGAACCTTTTTTGAAAACCCTAATTCTAAATTATGGTTTTTTTATGCATGCACACTCAGCAACGTTCCATCAAGCTATATTAAAGATCGAGGGTCAGAGTATTTCTGCAATTAAAGCCACGAAGGAAATAAATCAACTTAAAAATAAATTGGCCATGACACAAAGTACTCTGTTTCTTCCCCACTCTGTTCGTATATTAATGGCAAAATTGCAAGAAAGTGATTGCAGCAGTGTTGACGAAGAACAAATAAAAACTACAGCTGCTGAGTTCTATAAAATAAGCAAAGACTATTTGGAGCAGTGGACTTTGTTCTTTGAAGAATTAGAAATATTTGAATGGGCAGATTTAACCAAAACACCTACATAAGAAATGCAAGGTGTAATGGATATATTGATTCGAAAGGGATTTATTAATTGTAACCAAGATACAGAAGTATTTAATGTATATTCACTTTTACTAACTATTACACCGCAAAAAGTGACAGAATGGAACAATGGGAACGTTTCAATCGAAAGTCGTTGAGTCGTGGAATTGTTCCAAGACTTTCGCACCAATAATTTAATCAGAAAAACTTTCGTATAATACATTTTATGCCTGCCCGGAACTAAAGCACCCGTAGAAAGAGTCTTTTCACAGATGAACAAGTTGTGGACGACCGAAAAAACGCAATTGCCATTCGCAGTTCTTAAAGCGATGTTGTTAATTAAAATTAATTTTAAGAAATTCTTTCAAGATTTTCATTCTTATTTAAAAGCAAACTTACTTAATACTTAAGAAAATTTGTTCAGAAAATCAGAAAAATATAAAACAACATATTTTTTTTATATTTATATTATTCATTCCTGTTATTTTCATCTCATTTTCATCCCTTCATCAACATTCCTGTTTTTATTAATAAATAAACTATGAATAAATACGCGTTTTCTTGAATACACATACTATAACGTAAAAATTGGTAGATGTCCCGTTTTAAGGACAAAAATAAATGGTTACAATAACCATGCTGCATGACAACATAAATTTAGGCGTTCCAGCTAACGTTTCGAACAGTTTGACAGGTCAAAACTAAAACTAAGAAGGTAAATCGGAAACATTTTGAACATTTGGTTCACTGTTCCAGCTAACTTGAAACAATTTTCTGACCATCATTCTGACGATCTGACACAGTGATAAATATTCAGAGAGAACTTAACCCAAAAATGATAATCATTTATTTCCGTATGTCATTTTATCGACATTGCGTTACCTATGAATATTATAACATTTTTTATTATTAAGATTTGAGATTCTGAATTTATATTTCGTGAGGTGTTCATAAAAATATGTTACCTACACATTTACACAGTAGGAGTTCAGTTGAATTAGTTATATTATAGCTTTGTAATCAATACATTTTCTTCATTAGTAAACATATGCTAACAAGAAACCGCTTGTGGTCGTATTGTCACATAATTACAGCCAAATTTTCTATGCAAAAAGTTCGATTTGATAATATCATCATACCTACCTTTATCGTGTAAGACCTTATTTATTTTAATTTAATTTATATCTTGTAACGGATTCTAAATTACAAACTAAGTGTAAAATCGACCCGGAATGATCAGGTTATAATATAATCCATCTTACTAATTATAGGTTGGAAGTTCATAACAAGTTTACATTTCAATAAATGTGTTGCTGTTTTAGAGACAACAACTAGTTATTCAATGAATTTTAAGAATTGGCAACGGTAATAATTAGTAGTCGTTCCCGCAAAATGTCTATTAAATGTGCAAGGATCCAACCATCTGGATTTGATTTGTTTCGTTCAGTTCGGTTTGTTTTGCTGGAACATAACTTTGATATCCGCAGTTTAACAATATCTAGTATTTAAAAACCAATGTGACATCAAACACATCTAAGCGCCGAATGTACCATAAAAATGACCTCCCATTTTGCTGAAGGTGTGATGTGAAATGTGTGTAAATAGTGTTTAATCCAATACTGAAAAATTACGAGTAACTTCAACGTAACACTCTAAGGTGCATTTTGGACATCATGCGACAAGATTTTAAAATAGTATTTTCCAGATGTAGAAAAAAGTACGCGATGTGGTGCAGCAAACTCATGAGATGTAATTGGTCCGGAATATCGCTCGTTGAGAATATGTTGTTTTGCAAAATGCAATCATACACTGACAGCTACTCAGAGCAGACGCAAAAGCTATTTAATCGTTACATGAAATTAATAATGTTGTTATTTTCAGAATAGTGAAACCAGCCTGACTAACATAAAGTCTGAAAATTATGAAGAGGGATTCGTCAAAGAAGAATTTACTGACAACGCAATCCGCCAAATCAATAATCAGAATCCTCAACGTTGTTTCTCTGATCAACAATACATGCTATTAGATCAGGTACGTTCAATTTATGAAGGAAGCGACTTTAAGTCCGATAGAACTATTATATTATTATATTATAAAAACTACAAAGGTGGATACTTACATAACGTCACCATTTATAATAATTTAGAGCTTATAGCGACCGCAGCTGTGCTCGATGAAGCAGATACTTGGCTTCCAATTTGGACTACATTTTTCGAAAACTTCTGGTTCTATAAAACAAACAATGTTGGGTTTCAATGCTCCAATAAATCGTTGTTTTATTAGCAGGTCCATTTATCAAAATCGACTTCTGTTTTCGGTTACAATAAGTTGCGGGAACACAATATATTTAATTTTATTGATTTTAATATTATTGAATTGAATATGCCAATCCTATTTTTTCGTAGATTTCTTCCCAGCAATATTTCACACAGAAACCACTGGACATCGTAAAAAAAGATACGGTTGAGAATAACCTGGACAATAACAACATAGCACATGCTAATGTGATAAAGCATTCAGAGATGAATAAAGAACAGCAAAACATTAAACTGAAAGTTCTGAAATTATACTTGCCGAAAGAGCTTCGAATTGTGTTGAGAAGAGTTACACATTTTCCACGTAACTTTATTTGCAATGATTGTTGTGAAGTGTTTGAATCTGTAAATCATCTAAACAGTCACTTCATTTCATGCGTGAAGTCTCAGTATCTGAAGACATACAAGTCACATATTGGTGAAAAACCACAATGTGATGTTTGTTTAAAAATGTTCTCTCGAATTGGTCATCTCAACATACATAAAATGACACATACTGGTGAAAAACCACATCACTGCGATGTGTGTTTAAATAATTTCCTGCGTATTAGTGATCTCAAAAGACATAAAATGACACATACTGGTGAAAAGCCACATCAATGCGATGTGTGTTTTAAAACGTTCAATCAAAACAGTACTCTCAAAACACATATATTGACGCATACTGGTGAAAAACCACATCAATGCGATGTGTGTTTTGAAAAATTCACTCAAATTGGTAATCTTAGAACACATAAAATGACACATACTGGTGAAAAACAACATCAATGCGATGTTTGTTTTATAAAATTCATTCAAAACAGTGCTCTCAAAAGACATAAATTGACGCATACTGATGAAAAACCACTTCAATGCAAACTGTGTTTTAAAAAATTTCGTACAATTATTAATCATAAAAGACATCAATTGACACATACTGGTAAAAAAACACATCGATGCGATGTATGTTTTAAAAAGTTCATATCAAATAGTGATCTCAAAAGACATAAAATGACGCATACGGATGAATAACTACAAGAATGCGATGTACGTTTTTAAAAAAAATTGCGTCTTGCTAATCTCGAAACACATCAAATGACACATACCTGGCAAAAAACCATATCAATGCGATGTGTGTTTAAAAAAATCCGGAAACTTAGTGATCTCAAAACACATAAAATGATACATATTGGTAAAAAACACCATCAATGCGATGTGTGTTCTGAAAAATTTACTGCAATTGGTACTCTCATAAACCATAAAATGTCACATTCTAGAGAAAAACAACATCAATGCGATGTGTGTTTTAAAAATGTCAGCAAATAGTGATCTCTAAAGACATAAATTAACACACTGATGAAAAACCAAATCAATGCGATGTATGTTTAAAAAAAAATCTGCAAATAATCAATCTAAAAATCATAAAATGACACCTACTTTTGAAAAACCACACCAATGTGACGTGTGTTTTAAAGAATTCATACGAGGCAAAGATTTAAAAGATCATTAAATGACGCATTGTGGTGAAAAACTACATTAATGCGATGTATGTCTTGAAAAATTTCTTCATATCTGTACAAAGTTTTTATCGTAAAGAAATCCCGCAGAAAAAGACTGACGATGCAATGCCTTTCCAAACAAACTAAGAGGGCGATGCAGAACCATACTAAGTCCGCGCGTAAATCATTTATATATGCGCCTTACTTTAACGGCCTGATGTCGACGACAAAAACATAATATATAATTTTTATTAGTATGCCCAAGTGGAAGAGAGAAGGGACGTGGGACGAGTTTTTTTGTTAGCACAGCTGCTAAACGTCAACGGTTCTATGTGGCGCTCAAAGATTACAACTACCTACTGGTTTATAATAACTTTTTTTATAAACTTAGGATTGTGTAACGAAGTCAGAAATAATAATTATGTATTATTTTCGATTGTAAGATTGTTGTTTTTATATTCACTCATTAACCCAACGCCATACTATCAAAAATTGAAATTAATATAACAGTAAAATACCATTTTATTTTTACTAGTAAGCATGTGACACGGCCACGAAATGTACACCTTCAGCGGACATTTCTTGCGATACATTTGTGACGTCACAACTTTTCAATCCGACCTTAAATGTCGATTTCTTTTTGAAATTACGCGTTCTACCTCTAAACAAAGCTATAACAATTATGTAGTGAGTCCCAAAAAATAGTCTGAACAGCTCACAGCCACTCAGAGTAAACTATGGATGATTTCTCTCAGAAAGACCAAACGGTATTGTATGTAAAATGTAAGTAATTAAGAAGTCAAGAGTTTAAGGTTAAACATAAACCATTTCATGTAAATAACTTATGCGATATCAATAGCTAAAGCTAATTTATATCTATAATCTTTTTTGCATTATATAAAATCATTTTGGGTAAATACGTAATATTTTGAATCCGCGCGAGAAAATAAAATCAATAACGTAATTGATCTATTTCGGGCAATGTAAAAAATATTCAGTAGTATGATTTTTATAGCATTCAATTGGTCGAATGCGAAGACATTCTCGACCAATGGTTATCAGTATAAAATTAAACATAAATGTCATCATTTAACTGGACTATGATTCGCCAGAAATGTTGTCATTTTCCCGATAGCGTCTGGGATGTTGATTTAAAAATTTTAATATTGTAGTGGGTAAGTGTAATCCGCAGAGGACGGTCGTGTTGGTTCCTCTGCCGAAAAAAGTTGAAATTATTCACTCAGGAAGAAAGCCGAGATTTAACTGCGTAAATAGTGTGCATTCAATGCATTTATTAGTTTTCCGTGAGAAAGCCCTTGCTACGAATTGAGTTCGAGAGGCATTTAAAGTGTAACGAAATTGTAATTATTTCGATTATTCCGCGTTTGATGTAAACAATTGCATCCACTTACTCCGCATCAATTAGGTTTATCAGTTTCCACTATTTGAGTTCTCTGTGAAAAACATAACCATGAAATAAATTTTAATAAAAGATGATATCTTTTAACAAATTCGCATTTCGTAAAAATAAAAAAAATGTGGTTTTATCTCTCACTTAAGTAATATATATATATATATATAAGTAGATAGTTAATATTATTCTTTCCAATATTTTTAGATACGTATTGATTAATTAAAATACAAAGTGAAACTTTGATTATTTCTCATAAATTCGCAGAAAAAAATATTTAGTAGTGTATAATATACGCATGGGATAATATGTTCAAACGTATTTTCAATATAATGTAGAATGTAACATTCTCAAATCTCGTGTCTTATTTGTTGAATAAAATAAATAATTTATTGTTCCAATTTTTCGACACATTTCTGTTCCCATTAAGTTTGTGTTCACTGATTAGCCTGTATCGACTTATAAAGTTGGCTAGGTACTTCATCGGCTTTGATAGGTATAACATTTATTCTGAAGCTTGGGAGGTCATAATATAACAGATCGATGATCGATCACTCCACGCAATAGCTGGTGAAAAGAGGGGCCGGATCTAGTACGATAATACTGATAAAACTACGAGGAAATTTAATATTAGAATTTCGGAGCACTAGGCAACCCAAAGACTTGGAAAGGATACGTCTACATTATTTGCAAACCATCGTAATACATTCAGATATTGAAAATGGTGCAAACATTATTTTACAGTCATACGGGTGATAAAATTTGAAATATTCAATGTATACCTACGCTGTTTTCCTGTAAATGTATTCCGAAAAATAAACTCACTGTTTCCTCCGTAATCCGCGTTGTCAATTGACAGCATGCCATCGAGAGAAGAGGAGTAAAGAAGATTTAATAAAAATCGCCGTTTCAGACCATTCCGAGGTATTTATTTGTTTACTCCCAAGTCCAAATAACAGACGATGACCAGCAATCACCATACCGAGCGAAGAAAGAGAATGCATCTTCTTCGCTCTGACGGGAGATGGCAATAACGATATGGATTACAATGATGAATCTCATATTAATGTAGTTTCTTTGTGCGAACAGGTGCTACTTATTATGAATGGGATAGTGTGAATAAAAACGATTAAAACCTAATAAGTTTTCAATTTTCTTTATTCATATTGTCACTAAATACAGTTTTTAACCAAGATATCGACATACTCAGCAGGTACCTTCCACTTGCCAAACGGCTAAAAATGTTGGGTTGATTCATTCAAAACAAAAACTTCCGTCGGCTGGCATTTTATTTAGACAGAACCAATTCCAATCTCTTTGGACATCAATATTATTACCATAACAAGTAAACTCCTAATAATTATAGAGGAGCATGCATAGAACATTAAATAACACCAATTTACAGACATAAACGAAAATACGATGACAGTTGTACAAGTGTTCGTATTTAGTGACGTCACATGTATTACGATTCAATTAAGGAGATGTCTTTTCCTACCAACGCATCTATTCTATACACAAGACTGCTATCGGTAACTATCGAGGGTAGTTTTTCATTTTTTCGTATCGAAGTATTAGCTCTTATTGTAACAATTTGAAGAAGTTGGTTGTAATTGTTACAATACGTGCTATGTTTTAACAGCACCTACCTGTGTTAAATTTTATAGCGAGATAAAGATATTGACTGTTTAGACGGCTAACTTAATTGTTACAGTGGGTGTTAAGTAATACTTCAATATAAAAATATGAAAAACTTCCCTCGATAGCGGCCGATAGCAATCTTGTGTAAAGAATAGATGCGCAAAGGCATCTAGCGCAAAAATACGAAGTTTGCACACATTTATATGTTTACAAAAATCGGTGTTTTTTAAGTAAATATAAAAAAATAATTAAAAATATAAATTAGTCAAAAATCTCTTAAGCACAACATAGAAAACTTAATAAACTAAATTTTAATAATACCTAAATATGAACATAAAATATATGTACCTAATAATAAGATAGGGTTCTCTGACAAATTCACATGTTATAAAGGTTCAAATAGACTATATGACGATCGGGCTAATGGGCTAACGGGCGATATGCCAAGAGCGATTAAGTGTCTATGATCATATCTATGCCATTCCAACATATTATATATAGATATTGTATGACAGCTATGACATCGTATTTACACTCTGCGATACCCTGTGCAACAGGACGCCAATATAAGAAACGGGGTTTTCGGCATTAATATGACCGATCGTCATCGATTCTATTTGAGCCATTATAACATTTTTTTACTATTGTAAGTTTTTCTTTGACTTGAAATATTTTTTTTTAATGTTTACAGATATGTAGGTACTTACATATTTATCAATTATTACAGTTGATATTGTAAATTATCAAAAAAATGTCTCGTCTTAAACCCTACGAAACCAAACCATAACAATATTTTTTATCAAAAAATACTCATATATCTATAAAAAATCTAAAATTTTGCCATTTATCATATATAAAATAAGATATTTTAGAAATAGAATAATATTTTTATCAATTATAGTTTGGTTTGGGCAGGGCATAAAAATTAACAAACAACGTGTGTGATATGTATTTCTAATTCAACGAAAACAAATAAATAGAACGAAAAAGTGTGAACAATATTGTCGGATCGCCCAAACAAAGCTATGAACTAGCTAACAGTTCCAAGATGGCCGCGCGGCTTAAGCGTCGGCTTATAGCATCGTAGGTTCCAGGTTCAAATCCTGGGTCTGGCAAGTACACATATTGTTTTTCAATATGTATAGGCTCAGAGTATGGACTTAAAAGGTTGAGCAAGTGGCTGACATCCGTTTCTCGTAAAAACAAGATCTGTTGGAGGCCCATGTGTTCCTATTAGGATCGGATATGGTTTAAAAAAAAAACAACTAGCTTACGGTAGTGGAGTTCGATACACTTTAATTTATGGATATGTATCTAAGACCTAACTTCAAGTTTTTAAAATACACCAACTATCAAACGAGATTTCTTAGAGCAAGTGGGTATAAAGTATTTAAAACTGTATTAAGCACAGAGACAATAATTATTATTGTATGGTTTAAAATAATATTACATATGGTTACATAATATTATGTCGATATAGAATGGGGTACAAAAATATTAATTGTTTACGTTATCGGTTGATGATAAAAATGACGTACGCACGTTCGGTCCCTTCTCGACTGACCAGTATTTCAAAGTTTTACCAACAGATACTTTATCCTAGCTAATAAATGAACGGGTAGCCAAAGCCTTTATTGGTATAGTATATTATTTTGAAATGTCACAAAAATGCGGGATTTTTAAAAAATTAATAAGTCGTGAAATAAGCTACCAGAAGTTATGCCTGAGTAATTATATCATATTTAAATGGCTTTGTCTGAGTACGCCAATTAGGGTGGCCCTAATACAACAGATAAATTCATACTCACCTGACAATTTGACCCCTGCCTGGCTCGACAAATATCGGCCAGTCATTCATCAACCTTGCGCATATAAACACTTACCTAAGCTAAACCGTCAAGTGCCACGCACCGGATGACCTAATGAACAATACCGAACGAGATTTGATAAGACGACCAAGATTAACAACCAGACCATGGATTTAGCCTCAATAGCATAAAAGGTCAGGGCCTGGCATCCTAGACATACCCTGTCCTCGCAGCATCCGAATTATTCCTTCACAGTTTACAATTCACTGAAAAGCTCAGCCAGTATCTTTTACAGACAATTTGCATGCGTATAAGAATTTACACGAAATGGCTTTTCACTGGCATGGGTCCTTTTATGCAATTTCATCTTATTAAAATATATGCATGGGTAATTGCATTTATCATAATAATTATGTAAATGACTTTTCACTAGAATGAGACTTTTTATGCAATTTCATGCAACCAGCATCTAGTGCATGGGTAATTATTATATAAATCGCATTTAAATGGCTTTTCACCAGAATGAGTCATTTTGTGTGATGTCAAGCTACTTGATAGATAGCATGAGTATATTTGTATATATCTTATTTAAATGGATTTTCACCAAAATCAGCCATTTTGTGTGTTTTCATGTTACCTGGTTGTTCGCATGAGTAATTGCATATATCACATTTCAATGGCTTTTCACCTGAATGAGTAATTTCGTGTTTAATCAAGCTACTTGATCGATTGCATGAGTAATTGCATATATCTCATTTAAATGGCTTTTCACCAGAATGAGTCATTTTGTGTGTTTTCATGTTACTTGGATGTTTGCATGAGTAATTGCATGTATCACATTTAAATGGCTTTTCATCAGAATGAGTCATTTTGTGTGTTTTTAAGTTACCTGATTGTTTGCATGAGTAATTGCATATATCACATTTAAATGGCTTTTCACTAGAATGGGTCCGTTTATGCAATTTCATGCTACCAAACGTTGTGGATGCGTAAGTACACTTATCACATTGAAATGGCTTTTCGACAGAATGAGTCATTTTGTGTATTTTCATGGTATTTAAATGTCTGTTTGAGTAACTGCATATATCACATTTAAATGGCTTTTCACCAGAATGAGTCATTTTATGTGTTTTCATGTGACTAGATTGTGTGCATGAGTAATTGCATTTATCACATTTGAATGGCTTTTCACCATAATGAGTCATTTTATGTGTTTTCATGCTACGAGAAGTCGTGCACGAGTGATCGCAATTATCACAGTTAAATGGCTTTTCACCAGAATGAGTCATTTTATGTGTTTTCATGGTATTAGAACTAGTGCACGAGTAATTGCATTTATCACAGTTAAACGGCTTTTCACCAGAATGCGTCATTTTATGTAATTTCAGGCTATTAGACTGTCTGCATGAGTAATTGCATTTATCACAATTAAATGGCTTTTCACCAAAATGAGTCATTTTATGTGTTTTCATGTTACTTAATTGATTGAACGAGTAATTGCATATATCACATTTAAATGGCTTTTCACCAGAATGAGTCATTTTGTGTGTTTTCATGTTAACTGAACGTCTGCATGAGTAATTGCATGTATCACATTTAAATGGCTTTTTAACAGAATGAGTCATTTTATGTGTTTTCATGCTACCAGAAGTCGTGCACGAGTGATCGCAATTATCACAGTTAAATGGCTTTTCACCAGAATGAGTCATTTTATGTATTTTCATGCGACCAGATAGTATGCATGAGTAATTGCATTTATCACAGTTAAATGGCTTTTCACCAGAATGAGTCATTTTGTGAGTTTTCATGTTACTTGATAATCTGCATGAGTAATTGCACTCATCACACTTAAATGGCTTTACATCAGAAAAAGTCATTTTGACTGACTTCATGACGTGACCAGAACGAAATCTTGAAAAATGACCATCGTCACATTTAACCAGCCTTGCAACGGAATCGGCAATTGTGGTTTTGTGTATCGCTTTGTGAAGCAACATTAAGTCGAACGATGAAAAAAAATCAAAACAGATACTGCACACAAAATTTTGTTTATGAAACGATTTTTTTTCCAGTTGTATAACAGCCACTAATACTTCGGTTTTTACCATATTCTTCGATTGAAAAATATCACGTTTACTATTGCGACAGGCGACAGCTTTATACCTTTCCATATGTTCCTTAAGTTCTTGCTTAATATCATGTTCCTCAATGTGTAGGTATTCGCTAGACGCTTGTGCTTCAGTCACGTCCCAGGTCGATATGCGAATCGCAACATTGGCCGGTACAGTGCTTCTGGCGATAATCTGAAAAATACATTTAAAAGTATTATTAAATTTCAATTATGAGATTTTTAAATAACAGTTCATTATTTGTAAAAGATCCAGGTAGAAATATTATACCTAGACACGGTATTAGCAAACATATTATACGTAGGTACGCGTGCCAAAATTTTCAAAATATAATCGTTTGACTGTCTGACGTGCCGAGCAGTTTTTTATAAGGAAAAATGAAAAAGTGGTTTTTAAGAAATGTTTTAAAAAAGGGTTACAAATTATTATGAGGGATTTCTACCTTTCACCGTGTTACTAGACAAAGGCATATTTTTTATTCTTCAAATATATTTTTTCTTGTTTTCAAATTTTTCAAAAAGGTTGTGAAAGCATTTTAACCACGCTTCTTTTATAGATTTCCCATAACTGAACGATTTTCCATTTTCACCGTAATTCAGAATTACTTCTACTAGCTCCACTAAGTTTTTGTTTCTTATTTGGTACAGGCATTTTTGTTGGTTCCAATGAAATGGTTTGTTAGTGTAGTACTTAGCTTGTTTTTTTACACACAAAATGACACCAGATATGCTTCTATCAGATGAAATATTCTCTCGCTACAGTGGTCTCAAGCATTGTTAAGCGATCAAAATCAGAAGTTCGCGGAGCGGCTTTCTCCGCCGCCTGATGAGGTTAGTACGACACGATTGTCATTTATATTTTTTCGCGAACCGATTATAAACGATTGCTTTAGTTAATTTCAAAAAACGGACCTCCTACAAAGTCGAGCGATTTGATATATCTGGATTATTTCCTGTAAAACTTCGTGGAGTCACTGGTTTATGCTAATAAACCAACGGAAGCCAATACTGTTCGCGATGTACTACCAGCAGTGCTCAAATTGAAGTGATGTTCAAATTGGGTGACAAGAATTTTCTTCCTTGAGAACTGCGTTATCATATAAATTTTAATACCATAAGATATCGAATAGAGATCTATAGGGTTGCAACTGCTAATCACATGATCTTGAGTAATTGGCAAAGCGAGGCATGGAGAAGTGTATGAGAGAGTTGGAGAAAGGTTGGCGGGGCCTTTATCCAGCAGTGGATAATTATGATTATCTAATGTACCAGTGGGTGATCAATCCGTTCTCAAGATTCGACGGTACACACCTGACATTAACAAAGGAGGATATTTGAAAGGATCTAAAAAACAATCCTAAGCACACAGCCTCATTTTCTGAGCTAGGTTGTCGGCATTTTGGATATCGTTTTGGCGTCAATATCGTCAATTATCTACAGCAGCCATTTAATCCCTGTTGCCGTTTGAATCGTCGTATCTTTGCGAAATTGGTTTTGCAGCACTCGTGGAAATGAAATCGTAAAAGGAGAACAGTAACAAATGGTAGATGTGGAGTTACGTGTTTGTTTATCTACTATAGAGCCAGATTTTACAGAATTCTTTCTAAAAATCAATTGCTTTCATCTTACTAATAAAATCATTACCACCTGTGTACATATTTGTTCATAAAATAATAATAAAAAAAGGATCTACACACACTATGATTTCCTTTATTAATATTAATAAGGAATATTTCCTTTTTAACGCATTTTGTGTGCCGCGGTACAAATCCCATTCACGAGTGTGCCGTGAAGTAAAAACGTTTGGCAAACACTGCTGTAGATACTCACAGCACCGGAATTTATTATGCGACAAATTAATTCGACCCAATTAATTAGGCAGATCAATGAATGTCAATAATAAAATACCATTATACTAATAAAAATAACAGGCAGTCTTTTTCACAAATCTAGTATCCTAAAACAAGACACTGAAGGAGTGTAAAATCCAAACAATTGATCGATACGTTAAATTTATATAAACATATTCTTACAAAATACAATTTGTATCCAATGATATAATAATAACGGAGACTAATATAAATGATCTCATACAAGCACGATGTGAATTACACAATATTTACATATTTAAAATATTAATGAAATATTGTATGGATAGGTGAGTAGGTACCTGATTTATTGGCTCGCATTTTGAATATGAGCAACTAGGTTGCGGATCACTGTCTTCGGTAAATTCTTCTTTGAAATCAACTCGGAGAGAATCAATCTCAGTTTTAATACCAGCACAGCTGGTTACAGGGCTCTGAAAACAAGACAGAAGGTATTTTATAATACGTGTTTACACCTATATAGTATTATTAAGCGTTGTGCGCAAACACATGAACGTTTCTGTACGTGACCTATTATCATGATTCGATACTGTCTACTTACTATTAATAAACGTTTTATAGTAAAGTTGTCTTCAGATTAATGAAAGTAGTAAACCAGCAGTCACAGAGACGCAGAACCTATAGGTAGGTAGGTATCTAGACAAATGATCCTTGTGAAGTGTCAATATTATGATGTATAATTTATTAAGTCATGTTTCAGTTAGTAAAGTCCAATATATCGTGCCACTGTTTTATTTGCATTAGTAAGACACCACTTCAACGTAGAATAAACACAATCTTAAAATGATTAATAAGTTTGGAAAACCTAACCTCAATAGTGCTGTTGGCATCATAAGCATTCTCTTGCTTTACACAAATCTTTATAAGCGGATTGTTTGGATGGATTATTGGCACATCAAACCATTGCTGGACTTCTGTGTCAGATTCAAAACTATCTAGTTCACGTTTAACATCCATTTTAAGAAGTTTAATTGACGCAAACTATCACAATTATTGTAGGTAAGAAGATTGACAGACGTGTCAATAGACAATTGACTAAAGGTGCGTTCCAGTGATGTTTTCATCCGCGTGACCGTAGACAATATTAGTAAAATAATAATCGAACGCGTAGAAAGTAGGCAAAACGGAGACCGTTTAAGATTTTACGTTAGGTTCACTGTTCCTGCGAAAATCTAGCCATTCTCTGACCGTCAGAAATGGTTTGGTATGAAACTTCAGACCAGTTCTGAACAGAAGGCAGCTGTTCAGTGAATCGCTTAGCTGCCGAAACCCAAATCATTGGATGGACGCTTTCGCTTACATAGGTACATGGATTGTTTACCAACATACCTATATTGCTCTCAATGAGTTGTTATGTTAATCTATCACACATATTATTTTAACAAAATTTTATTTCGTCGCCTTTTATTGCAACCTTCTCTCTTATGGCAACACTGACACTATTTTAGTAACGTTTTCGTGAGCTGTCAGCTGTCACTGATGCCAATTATTGTTCATTCAATTTACGTAACATTTTAAAAGATGGAAATTAAAAGTGAACCAGCAGACTTTGACACCGATCCCGGAACGTCGTTCAGTTCTGTCTATATACCGATAAAACGCTCGCACAGCCCGGAAGGACAAACGTCACAATCATATTTTATTCAACAATTCCGTATCGAGCATTCGTACGCCGCCATTTTGGAGGTAATTTAATATGTTTAAGTTTAATATTTAGTATATTATCTAATTATTGTACAGTGCTTGACGCATACCAATGAAGGCGCGGAACCAATTGTTTGAAACTCTACGCGTAGAATCATTCGGTCTTATTATCATATTAAATGAAGTGTGGACAAGTAGTACCACGCCGTAGTAATTTGCGCGTTGCCAAGCATTGCTGAAAAAAACAGTAACCATGTACACAGCTTGTCTGTCAGTGCATTTGAATATGTTATCGGTTCGCAGTAAAATACATTATATATTTATATACCTAAGTACCAATATTGGCGTTTTGGTAATTACAACTTTCGGTACAAGTCGGTTGTGGGGAAGCCAGGCGGGAACCGCTCTAATTGTCATAGCTGATGTTGGCATACCTAATTTTTGAATTCAAGAATGATAACCTAAAGTAACTTAACCTGACCTAAACTAGCCCTTACAAATAATACAGTATATCGGCTATTTTCAAAATGTGTTTGCTGCTGGTTTCCCCATAACAACTTGTACCCAATCTACGTATTGAAGGGTTTTGAGCACAGAACAGATTAATAAATAGACTTCCGGTATGCTATAATACCCCAATACACTACCTTTTCATGCAGGGTTTTGTTTCTTTGTTAAACACCACAACAGGCCGTGAAGCCCAATAACAGTGGCAAAACTCCCTAGCTTTTTTATTTACCTATCTATTAGATTATGCAAATATATTTTTAACCTTACTGGGTCGAACCCGGAGCTCCCGGATGGAAGGCGAGCGGCTTACGCACTGCACCACGAGAGTCTCCTACAAAAATGAGCCTAACATTATAGACGTGCAATAGTGTGTGTTGCAACCTTACAATACACCAATATTGAATGAGCGCCAGTGCCTAAACCGAGAGCAGTTGTCAGAACGAAATACAAGTGTATTCTTGACATGTGTTTATTTTATTCCATAGTCTTCCACACTTTAGATTGGTTGACTCTTACTCCACACCCGTTAGGTATTTCAGTCCCCATTAATTCTGTGTTCCCTGGTGTAGGGCACCCGGTTTCCTCCTGGTATAGGGCCACATATCCTACTCAGCACCTTTTCTCGAAGACATTCGATGCAACGGCCTTGGTGACGTCAACGTTTGCACGTGGGTCTATAATATGTGTAGATAACAATTACTTTTGTACGACAGGTGTGGATTGTTTCAATTCAGAACCTACGCCAAATTTGTATTATGTGGTATAGTCGTTTGCAGGTGTGGAATTTCATTAAGTGTCCTTATACCTATACACTGTGACGTATAGCTTCATATGTAGTTGTATAGGTCAGTTATTTGTATGCAAATATAGTATATTTACGGTGACATCCCGTGGGGTTTGGCAGGATATTCATTGTATAGATGCGGCACATTTTAAAAGGCGGCGAATGAAGGATCCAATGACAATATTAGATGTATCCAAAAAGCAGACGCTGCTGTCGCTTCATTAGAAAGTTTGAAGTTATAATAGTTTTAAAAAATCCCATCGGGCCGTCCGAGCTGGTCGCCACAAGGGCCAAGTATTTATGTTACTTTAGAAACATTGTGACGTCTTATTGCGGACGTGTAGTTCTCTTCACATATTTTAGTTTGTCTGTATTGATTTAGCTTTGTTTTTACATGTTATACCTATGTGAATTAATTAAAAGCAATTATTTTTGTTAATTCTCCGTTCTTATCTCTCCAGTGGGCACCTTTATTAAAAAGTCTCAGTCTTCTTCGTCGTGTCAGGTCTTCAATAGCTACTATGTGTCACTCCAGAAGTTGTCGAAGGCCACACCATTTTCCTCGCCTATAGGACCTCGTCGAAATTGCAGCGTTCTGGGCAAGCCTTGCATGAAAAAAGGTGCTCCATGCTTTGCATTCCACCGCACTCACATGTTTGGTCATCGGAGAACCCCCACTTCACCATGTTGTCTCGAGTGCGCCCTACCATGATTGGATAGTAGTATGGACTTACTCCGTTTCGCATTTTCTAAGGATGTCCTGTGTTCAAAATGTATCCATTGACAATTTGAAACTAAAAGTTAAAGGTGGCCGCATTCTAAGTCTGCTTTAAGGTGACACTGTATTTATATTGGTTTGGAATAGGCTTAATGATTCAATGTTATACAATGATATCTCGTGAAACACATTATTTATTTTATAAATATATTAATGACAGTGCATATTTACTATTTTGTTTATAGGTTGACGTCAAACCTGACGTGGAAATAATATGTGAAGTTGATCCTCTTCTCAGAGAGACTGAAAATGAAAGCTGTCATACGTTCGTCGAATCTGGGGAACGCCCAAATCCGTCTTTGGTGAGTATTAATTTTTCAGATCTAGGTACGTTCCTAATAAGTTCATATAGGCCTCCACAGAGTAGAGGTTTGTATTAACATATTTTTGTTTTTACAAAAAATGGATGTCAGCCTTCTGCTCAACCTATTAGGTCAATATTATCTCATACACAAATTGAAAAACAATGTGTTCTTGCCAGATCCAGGACTCCAACCTGTGATCCACGACGCTGTTGGCTGACGCTTAAGCCGCGTGGTCATCTTGATACAATTGTTCTATTACTAGACACGCGTACACCGCCTCGTATTGTTGCGAATTATTGACGCATAATATACTTATAAAATATATCCGGCAAGTCACTATAAATAATGGAAAGGTGCTTATATACGTAACTGTGTATTAGCTATTTTTTTATCCAACGAATAATTCACAAGATTTATGAATGTTTGAACATACATAATTTGAAAACACTTCTGAGAAATATATAACCAATAGAAAAAAATCTTTTTTGACACCCACTAAAAATCGACCCTGCATCTCGGAATTCGCGCCCACGCTCATTGAACACAGTTCTATAGGCATCTTATCTAATTGCGACGACGAACTCTTAACTATTAGTTTTTACAATATTCTGTGAAGCGCTTTCTAAATTGAGTTATTATCGGCAGTTAGATTTTGTATTTTAAATCAAAATAAGTATTAATTACATTAATTACAAACTGACGTCACGGATCACTTGAAGATGTTGTAACTTACTTGAAATTGCTAATAATTTAATTTACTATTTTTGCCAATCTGCGCAGATCCATTTGGCACCGTGTGTTTTGTGAATAACGATGACGTATTCGACACGTTGCAGATGGACGGGTTTTTACGTGAGAGCCTGCTTAACGCGGCTAACACTATGCTTTGCACTTCTTATTGGTCGTACACTCATGGCTGAGGATCGACATTTTTGTGTTTATAGATTTTTTCAGTTTTCGAAAGCGCTTATGAGCAGGTATTTAAAAGACCAATAGTTAAAATTTCTCGTAATTAAGCATGGCAGTCGTAGGATAGTGGTAATGCACAGTGCGCGATACCCAAGATACGCAGTTTTGATTCTTACTTTTTTCGAAAAATAATTTCTCTATTGGCAATATTTTCTCATGAGTGTTTATAAATTATGTATGTTTAACATGGTATGATAAATACTTATCGCACCCTGAGATCTATAGGGTCGCAACTGCAAATTTATCCAAAAATGTACACATAATTTATTTTTTCACACGAAAAAAAACGCAGTCGATTAGATTCGTAACACCGATTGTTCAGTTATCAGCCGAACGCGCTGCCTTTACGCCACAGTATGATACTGCAATCGTGACGATTATACACTATAATATTATAGGTAAGAATTGTTCCGTTGCCTAGGCAGCGAATTTATTATTGTCAGCAAATTGCAATTCCTTACCTAAACAAACAATTAAACGTCAGAGTGACAGTTGGTACTTTAAAAATAAAAATAAAAATTAAATAATTATATAATTTATAGAAATAAACCAACGGCGCTTCAATAGGCGGCCCGATTTCTTACGTGTGTAATTTAACAAGATGATTAAGAGCTAGTCGAAGAATCTAGGTTATCGCAAGTTTTGTTCTTGTTTTGTTACGCAAAAGAAGTATAACTTCTAACGTAAATACATAAGTACACACACCGATTATTTTTATTAGTCCGACATTGAAATATATGATATTTCAAATCATACTGATGATTAAGTTATTTTTATTGTCCTCTTTTATTTCTATATGTTCCATATTATTTTTATTAGTTTTTTTATTTCTTCAATAAAAAAATTTTATATTAAAACTATGAAGCCGCATCTGCAAGTATGTTCTTCAATTCTAAAACTATATGGCCGCAACTGCTAAAATCCACAATATAATTTTTAAAATATATTAATATATTTAAGAACTACAGGGTAAAGTAACAAAAGAATTCAAACATGGTACAATTTTCTGCAGTCTACTGCAATTAATTAAATTGTAGTTAATTATTTAACATTCAAACTCAAATTACTCACGATCATGTTATTTGCAGTTACGACCCTATAGATCTCAATGTGCTATATGTTTACAAAAAGTACGAAGTTTACGAATGTCTTTCGGTGAGTATACACACACTTGCCAAATGCAGTCGTACATTGTTGGCAGGTCTTATCCAGAAATGGATTGACTCTGGCTGATCATAATGGCGATACTGTTACATAATATTATTAATCATGTTGTTATTTTCAGGAGTGTGGAGACAGCTTGATCAATATAAGGTCGGAGAATGATAATGAGGTGTTCATCATCAAACAAGAATTTGTTGACGAAAAAATTCGCCAAATCAATAATGAGAATCCTCAACCCGGCTCCTTGGATCGACAATACAGCCCAGTAGACCAGGTACGTTCATTTACAGGTTCACTAATAACACAACTTTTAAACATTTTTTTTTATATTCGAATAATCGATATCTACATGGCATTAAAATTAATATGGTCACCAGAATTATTCTCAAGGAAAAAAATTCTGGTCACCTAATTTGGATGTCATTTATTCGAGAACTGCTGGGTGTATATCGCGAACAATAATGGTTTCCATTGGGTTTATCAGCATAAACCAGTTACTCCACGAAGTATTACAGGAATTAATCCAGATATATCAAATTGCACGACCTTGGAGGAGGTCCATTTTTTGAAATCAACTAAAGCAATCGTTTATAATCGGTCCACGAAAGAAAATAAGTGACAATCGTGTCGTAGTCACCTCATCAGGCGGCGGAGGATGCCGCTGCGCGAACTTCTGATTTTGATCGATTTACAATGCTTGAGACCACTGCAGCGAGAGAATGCCTCATCTGAGTACTACAGTAACAAACCATTTAATTGGCACCAACAAAAATGCCTGTGTACGAAATAAAAAACAAAAACTTGGTGGAGCTAGTAGTAGTAATTCTGACTGACACAAGCGTAGTTAAATTGCTCCTACGACCTTTTTGAAAAAATTTAAAACAAGCAAAAATTATATATTCAAAGAATAAAATATATGCATCCGTCTAGAAACACGATGAAAGATAGAATCTCAAGAATTATTGCAAAAATTAAATCCTTTTTATTAAAAAAACTACTTTTTCATTTTTTCATTCACAATAAAAAAAACTGCTCGGCACGTCAGACAGTCGAAAGATTATATATAGAAATTTTTGGCACGGGTGCCACTGTAAAAAGGTTTGCTAACACCGTGTCTAGGTATAATATTTATACCTAGATCTTTTACTTATAATTAACTGTTATTTAAAAATCTTATAATTTAAATTTATTAATACTTTTAAATGTCTTTTTTAGATTATCGCTAAAAGCACTGAACCGGCCAATGTTGCGAGTTTCATATCTTCCAGGGACGTGACTGAAGAACGAGCGTCTAGTGAAGACCTACACATTGAGGAACAAAACATTAAGAAAGAACTAGGGGAATATATTGAAAGGTACAAAGATGTCGCCTGTCGCAATACTAAACGTGATATTTGTCAATCGAATATGTTAACCACAGAATTATTAGTGGCTGTTATACAACTGAAAAAAAAATCATTTCATAAAGAAAATTTTGTGTGCAGTATCTGTTTTGATTTTTTTTCATCGTTCGACCTAATGTTGCTTCACAAAGCGATACATAAAACCACAATTGCAAAAACGACCGATTCCGTTGCAAATCTGGTTATATGTGACGATGGTCATTTTTCAAGATTTCGTTCTGGTCACGTGAAATCACTCAAAATGACTTATTCTGATGAAAAGCCATTTAAATGTGATAGGTGCAAATACTCATGCAAGCAATCTGGTCATATGAAAACACACAAAATGACTCATTCTGTTGAAAAGTCATTTAACTGTGATAAATGCAATTACTCATGCATACAGTCTGGTCGCATGAAAATACATAAAATGACTCATTCTGGTGAAAAGCCATTTAAATGTGAGAAATGCAATTACTCGTGCACAACGTCTGGTGGAATGAAAACTCATAAAATGACTCATTCTTTTGACAAGCCATTTAAATGTGATATATGCAATTACTCATGCAGAGTATCTTTTGAAATGAAAAAACACAAAATGTCTCATTCAAGTGAAACGCCATTTAAGTGTGATAAGTGCAATTACACATGCAAACAATTAGATAACTTAAAAAAACACAAAATGACTCATTCTGGTGAAAAGCCATTTAAGTGTGATAAGTGCAATTACACATGCAAACAATTAGATAACTTAAAAAAACACAAAATGACTCATTCTGGTGAAAAGCCATTTGAATGTGATATATGCAATTACTCAAACAAACATTTAGGTGACATGAAAACACACAAAATGACTTATTCTGTTTCTAAGCCATTTCAATGTGATAAGTTTACTTACGCATCCACAACGTTTGGTAGCATGAAATTGCATAAACGGACCCATTCAAGTGAAAAGCCATTTAAATGTGATATATGCAATTTCTCATGCAAACAATCAGGTAACATGAAAACACACAAAATGACTCATTCTGGTGAAAAGCCATTTATATGTGACACATGCAATTATTCATGCACACGATCAGATGTCATGAAAAGACACAAAATGACTCATTCTGGTGAAAAGCCATTTAAATGTGATAAATGCAAATACTCATGCACGACGTCTGGTAGTTTGACAATACACAAAATGAGTCATTCTGGCGAAAAGCCATTTAACTGTGATAAATGCAATTACTCATGCAGACAGTCATGTACCATGAAAAGACACAAAATGACTCATTCACGACGTCTGATAACATGAAAAGACACAAAATGACTCATTCTGGTGAAAAACCATTTAAATGTGATAAGTGCGAATACTCATGCAGCCAATCAAGTGACATAAAAAGACACAAAATGGTCATTCTGGTGAAAAAACATTTAAATGTGACACATGAAATTACTCATGCACGACGTCTAGTCACATGACAAGACAAAAAATTACTCATCCTGTTGGAAAGTTATTATGTGTTAAATGTTACTTTATTTTTAATATTATTATATTTTATTTATTATTATTATATTATATTTATTATTATTATATTATAATTACTCTTGCATAAAATCTAGTACCATGAAATTGCATAAAAAGACTCATTCTGGTGAAAAACTTTTGAACTGCATTGTATTGTTTAATTTAATAAAACGCATTTTTTTTGTTGTATTTATTCCACATTTAAGCAATAAATTAGGTCCGGTTTCGTCTGACTCAGAGGGATGCGTTTTAATAAATTAAACAACAATGAAATGTGATTAAGAAAAATTACTTATACATACATTCAGGTACCATGAAAAAACACAAAAACACGCAGTCTGGTGAAAAGCTTTTTAAACGTGATTTATGTAATAATTACTCGTGCATAAAATCTGGTAACATAAAATTGCACAAAATGACTCATTCTAGTTTAAAGCCATTTACATATGATAATTGCAATTTCTCATGCATATATTTTATAGATAGATGAGTATTTTTTGACAAAGTATATTCTGTTATGGTTTGGTTTCGCAGGGTTTAAGGCGATTTACATATTTTTGATAATTCACAATTTTATCTATAATAATTAATAAATATGTAAGTACCTACCTATCTGAAAACATTAAAGTCCAAGATAAACTTACAATTAAAAAAAATGTTATAACATGTGAATTGGTAAAAGGACCCCGCCTTATTATTACTTAGGGAAATATTTTTAAATGTCATATTATTAAGGTATTCGTTTATTAAGTTTTCTATGATGTGCTTAAGAGATATTTACTTATTCATTGTTTTAATATGCTTTATATTCATTTTAAAAAACATCGATTTTTATAAAAATATAAATGTGTGCAAGCTTCGTACTTTTGCGCTAGGTGTCTCTGCACATCTATTCTTTACACAAGATTCTATCGAGGGTAGTTTTTCATTTTTACGTCGAAGTATTAGCACGTATTGTAACAATTACAACCAACTTCTTGTTATTGTTACAAGACCTGCTAATACTTCGACACAAAAAAATGAAAACCCCTCTCGATAGTTGCCGATAGCGGCTGATATCAGTCTTGTGTATATAATAGATGCTCTGGTAGATAAACACATCTACTTAATTGAATCGAAATACGTGTGACGTCACTAAATACAACAAAAAATGTTCAACTGTCATCGTATTTTCGTTTATGCCTGTAACATGTGAAATTGTCAAAGGACCCCATTTTATTATTACTTAGGGACATATAGTTTAATGTCATATTATTAAGGTATTAGTTTATTAAGTTTTCTATGATGTGCTTAAGAGATTTTTACTTATTCTTTGTTTTATTATTTTTTATAATCATTTTAAAAAACATAGATTTTTATAAAAATATAAATGTGTGCAAGCTTCGTACTTTTGCGCTAGGTGCCTCTGCACATCTATTCTTGTCAAAGATTGCTATCGAGGGTAGTTTTTCCTTTTTATATCGAAGTATTAGCACGTATTGTAACAATTTTACAACCAACTTCTTGTTATTGTTACAAGAACTGCTAATACTTCGACACAAAAAAATGAAAACGCCCCTCGATAGTTGCCGATAGCGGCCGGTAATAGTCTTGTGTATAGAATAGATGCTCTGGTAGATAAACACATCTACTTCATTGAATCGAAATACGTGTGACGTCACTAAATACAAAAAAAAATGTTCAACTGTCATCGTATTTTCGTTTATGCCTGTAAATAATTATAGGTGTTCTTAAATGTTCTATGCAAGCTCCTCTTAATTATTAAGAGTTTGGTTTGTTATGGTAATAATAGTTATGTCCGAAGAGATTGGAATTGGTTCGGTATGTCTAAATAAAATGTCAGCCGACGGAAGTTTTTGTTTTGAATGAATGAACCCAACATTTTTAGCCGTTTGCAAAGTGGAAGATACCAACCTGCTGTGTATGACGATAGCTTGGTTAAAAACTGAATTTTGTGACAATATGTATTATATTTTGTTTATAAATAAAGAAAATCGGAAACATATTTGGTTTTAATCGTTTTTATTCACACTATCCCATTCATAATAAGTAGCACCTGTTCGCACAAGGAAACTATTTATTATTGTAACCCATAATATTATAGTTATTGCCATCTCCCGTCAGTTCGAAGAATATGCATTCTCTTTCTTCGCTCGGTTTGCTTGTTGCTGGTCATCTTCTGTTATTTGGGACTTGGGAGAGATCAAATAAACACAACGGAGATTTTTATTTGACATATACCTAGTTTACTATTTATTACATTTTCATAAATTTTTCGGAATGCGAAATGCATATGTTTACAATAGCAATCTCTGGTGGAAGCCTATTAGATATTTTTCGCTTACGATCTTGCCATCAGCGAGAAGCGCTTTTTGATATCGCTATCAGCGAGACGCGCTTTAGCACTGCAAGTGATCTCCCACCATAAAAGCGGTGTACACAAATGGAGCGTTGCTTTTTTTGTGTTCGGACGAACAGCGTTGCCGGATATTTTTTTTCTCTTAACCAACCAGTACTATGAGTCAGCTCGGAAATGGTTCCGGCCTCTCTAGACCCCCAGAGAAGACATCCCCAAATGGGAACAATTCAAAGGTGTGATATTATGACGTCATCTTTCAAATAATAAAAATCGGAAACGCTCCTTTTTAATAAAGTATCGACGTAAATAATAGACTTTTCCAACAGGTCTATTCTTAACGGTCATCACTTTAGTACGTTTCCATTATTTCCATTGTCCAAATTAATACGAAAGGCATTCCATACATTAAACAGTTATCGGCGGCTTTCTCCAATTCGTAATACAGCGAAAATTTAGGTTGGTAGACATGTCGGTCAAATTTGGATCGTGCTTCCTGTGAAGAGCGATCCTAAGCTGATGAAGCCGAATCAGCGCCGTCTAGTCGGTATCCGGCAATGAGTCTAAACAGATGTTTTACACGTCTTGAGTGAAGTATTTTTATTGTTTATAATTACTAATGACCTATTAAGTTTTGACGATTTATTATTGATGATAATAGAGGGGGTTTTTTACAAACACCAACTATTCATAATTTTTTTGTAATATTTTTTTATTGTGACCCATGACTTGATAGGTAGGTAATGGAAATGTTACCTACTTTATTGTATTGATTTTTTATATAAGTTAGAGTTAAAAGACGTACTCATTGTAAGTGTTTATTTGCCTTTTGGTGAGTGAACACAGTACCTTGAAGATGCCGAAAGGCGAAACCCGGGTCGCAAATAATACCGTCATAACATACCTCTTGAGACCCGAGGGAGAACCAGCCATTGAAAAAAATATTTCTTTGATTTTATTGAATTAATTCAGAAGAAGGAAGAAGAGAGTCTATGACAAAAATTTTTTATTTTTTTTTTTATTTTATGACAAGTAAAATGAGGCGCCGAGTGCCAAAGGAGCTCAAGCGCCAACTTTACGATTTTTGACATTTCGACGGTCCCAGGAAAAACCGGTGTAAGTCTAAAATCACAAATGTTCAGGAGAGCGAAAAAACTAAAATATTTACGCTATTAAATTCATCATATAAAATGAGTGAGTTTTTTCTAATCTTATTTCAGTAAATCAGATAGACCATTTTATGATCTATATTTATATCAAAATTTAATGGTAATTAATTGATTAACAGCTAAGATAATGACCAAAAATCGTTTTTATTTGGAATAATATTACGCGCTTGATGTTTTGACTCGGTTCAACATGCTTTTGCGTGGACAAAATAGATCACTGACTCCGCACAGCAGACTTATATTCTGGTATAGAACGGTTTTTTACGTCGCGTTTTTCTTACTCTATACGATTTTAGTAAACACAACCATAGTTATCGTGCTCTTGTACGGAACAACCATTATAGCGCATTATTTAGCTCGAAATAGGACAGCGTGAATACAAAATATTGACAAAGAGTAAGGAGACATATTGACATACAGTTATTTTGTACGAAGTTTTTATTACAGAAAAGTATCTAAGTATGATAATTTTTAAAAAATCAAAAAAAAAATGTAATTATTTTAGTTATTTATATAAATATTGTTAATATGTACAATAAGTAATATAAATTATTCAGGAAATTAGTAATTATGGAAGGATAAAAAAAGTTATGTAAGAAATTAAATTATAACGCAAGTAACTACGAGAGAGAAAAAATGTTTATTTTTATACATAATAACACAATTTACATTAAAAATATGGAAAGAACAATCATAATGTTAATAAATATTTTATGTTAATACAAATAAATCACATTTTATTCATTTTATTGGATTATTGATAACACAATTTATATTAAAAATATGGAAAGAACAATCATAATGTCAATAATTATTTTATGCTAATACAAATAAATCACATTTTATTGGATTATTGATAACACAATTTACATTAAAAATATGGAAAGAACAATCATATTGTTAATAATTATTTTATGTTAATACAAAAAAATCACATTTAATTAATTTTATTGGATTATTGATAACACAATTTAAATTAAAAATATGGAAAGAACAATCATAATGTTAATAATTATTTTATGCTAATACAAATATCTCACATTTTATTACTTTTATTGGATATTTTATACACCAATCGACTATTTTTCCTGCCTTCGAAATGTATGTGGAGCCAGTATTGATTGATGTTTTCAAAATATTTTTTTTCCAATTAATTTCTTGTTGTCTTCTCTTTGCACCTTTAGATGGAGAATACGTTGATCGTACATCATTTCATCATGTGTAGTCGAATTGGGATTATTTGGTTTTTCATTTGTCAAGGTATCATTGTCCATTATGATTTCTGGAATGGCGATTATGTCATTACAATGCACTGAAGTGGACGGAATCGCAATATCTTGATAATCATTGCGGTATGTTTGTATTAAATCAGTTTGCGGTTTCGATATTTCATCCATTAAGTAATCCAAAACTTCAGGAGATGCGCATTTAAAATATTCGTCAATATCTGAACCACTTGATGTAAACGAAATTATACTGGGACAGTATTCTGAATAGCTAGAATTGTAATCCTTATCTGTCGTATCGTTAGAATCTGTAAAAACAAAATTTAAAATTATAATTTAATACTTCAATGTATATGCCCTATGATTAAAAAAGTAGATAACAGAGTGATACCAGTAAAAAACATTCCTAAAGATGAGTTTACAGTACCTAACATTATAGAATTGCTTATTTTTCAGAAATATTAAAACTTAAATCTTTTCTAACATTTCAATATTTCGTGGTATTCAGAAAATACATAGATCGTCTGCTACATATATCACAAAAAAATATGTTTTATCAATATAAAACGCAATATAATTCAAATACTTATTCCCCATAATTTACTACCTATGAGGGTTAGTTTCTTCTACTTTGATTGGATAGTGTTATAAAACTTATAAACCAACACAAAATCTTTAAAAAAATAAAATCTTCTATTGAAGCATAAAAAAACGGTCCTGTTTGTTGTCAAATTATGTCAAATAATATTACAAAAATTGAACTATATTTTAATAAGTGGTTAATACACACACAGTCTCTTCACCAAGAATCGAATAATATTTTAATAGTCTTACGTTGTTATAGTGGTTATATCATATTATGCTTACCTATGACTTCATCGTTGTCAAGGGATTCATCATTCACCATGTTTTTCACATTGCAGAATACGCCACTTGCTTCATCCAATATACAAGTATAATCTGTAAATCAATACACAAGCACATTAGATACCATGATTTGGTAGATATTCATAAAATATCTCATTTAAATAATGATAATACAGATAAGTATGAATTACAATGAAGAAATGCACAAAATTAAATTATTTTAGAGGGTTGGCGCAAACCAGCAATCATTGCGTTATGCATTAAATTTATAAATTAATCAACTTAATATTAACATAAGCTAATTGGTTATCAAAATAGTATTTTCTTTAAATAGTGGATATCATTATCTAAGCGTTTCATTATGAACTTTCAAAGAAACAGGGTTTAATATCAATTTTCATTCATATCTAATTATTTTTTATTTAGGTAATTATACAAAATGTAAACTCTGTCCAATTTTACTAGGATTAAATAGCTAATAACTTTCATAATAATAAAACAATCATAATCAATAAGTAAAAAGTATGTTAATGTATGTACTTACCACTCTCACCACTACTAGATTTTTCAAAATTAATTGATAATTTATTTTGAAGTCCACCCGATGCTAAATGCAATATATGTTTTGCGCGATCAGACATGGTATAAGTACTAATTAAATTTTAAAGAAAATAACGATAATTATAAACCGTTGATCATAAAATCATATAAATTAATACCAATTAGGTCACTAGTCATAAACACAAAGATTACATAGGTAGGTACTTAATACTTATTTGTAATTGATGATAAAAATTCTCAGTCGCTAATCAATGGGAAGAAATTATTCTGTGTACATTTCACCATCTACACGACGTTTTATTTGTTTCATCTTTTCCTAAATTTCTATTATAATAATATATAGGTATAATATAAGGCACCAAGCCCAAAAATTTAAAATTAAAAGAAATTATTCAATATTTATGTAGAAACGAATAAATGTTTCTTTGACTGCATTTTGTATATTTTTGTTAATGTTTTATTGCGGCCAATAAATGCGTCTCTGTGAAAGCCCGCCTAATCCTTTTAGGACATCCCGCCAAATAAAATTATTTTCCCAGGATACTTAGAAGTGAGTAAATTTAAAGATTTTGTCTACGAGACATATTTAAAGTGATAATATAATAACAATACTGGCTATATTGTCATATTTGCAAAAATATTATGTACATGTGCTGTACTTAGGCCCACATTCAATAATTTAATGTTTGAATTTATTTTGATCTTAGCCGAAGTCATAATATTATTATAAAAAGGTAATATTCCCACAAAATTTTATCGGTCTTTTGTAAAAACTCACTATTTCGAAGTGTCATAAAAAGGATTACCTATTTAACTTGTTTGTGTCATAAATATCAGTCCAAAATTACTATGTATTCCATTACACAAATAATAAAATTAAGTATCTTTACTAGGTATTTGTTTTCTATTAAATAATAAAAATTGTCAAATTTAGAAATAACATTACCGACTATTTTTGTAGGAATTTGTAATAATTTCAAGAGCAATTTATTTTATTAGTGTATATTATGTTTTCCTACTAGGATACATGGTGGTATAATACGTATCAAAATTATCGGCAGAGTGCATAAAACGTTTGAACTGAACCTTTTGTTGAGTTTAAATAGCAGGGTGTTTAGTCAACGTGTGTTTTCAGTCTCCAATGTAAGCATTCAAATTTTTATGTCTTGTTAATTAACAGAAAA
The DNA here is from genome assembly GCF_057557595.1 of Rhyacophila brunnea. Taxonomy (NCBI): domain Eukaryota; kingdom Metazoa; phylum Arthropoda; class Insecta; order Trichoptera; family Rhyacophilidae; genus Rhyacophila; species Rhyacophila brunnea. The sequence goes on from NW_028232785.1 coordinate 35,252,382, forward strand.
TCCGAAAAATTAAGATTCTTACAATCTGTCACAATAATGACGTATATGTTGACGAACACACACAAATACAGAAAAAGGATCGAATGAATAAATGAGCAATCAAAAGTCTGCGGCGTATTTAGGTATGTCCAACCCTTAAATTGAGATGGGCCGGACATAATATATCGCAGATGAAACGACCGCTGAATGAATGCAATAATCCAGTAGTTTAAGAGGAACGTAAGATAATTAGAATTATAATAATATGCTATATTGACAAGATATTTAAGTTCGATGAAATCACGTGCCCGTAAAAAATAATTAACCAAAAAGAATGGAGAAAACGTGAGGAGGCCTTTACCACAGTGGATAGAAACAGGTGATGAAATAATATAGTTTCACAAATTTTAATGCAAATTAATTTGTTTTCTACGAGGAATTTATTTTATATTAAGTAATATAATATTTTCACATTCGGATATAATACTACTGACCAGTTTTTAATTATTAATGCGTATAAATTCTGAAAATATCAATCTTTTTCGAAGATATACCAAAACAAATTACGAGTCTTATGTGATACATCAATATAAAACATGGTGTATATTCAAATATCCGTGAAAGAGCGTAATAGCAAGTATTATGAGCCTCTTATTCGAAAGAAGGAGCGCACGACACGTTGCTTATTTAGATATGACTATACTTTTCGGAAATTTCTGTGAACACAAATTTAGTCGACGCAATATGTTGATATATTGCACAATCGTCGAAAACCTAACTTTGTCAATTTTTATGCTAGAGACCTGAAATTTTTACAGGACATGCACAAAAAATATGATATTATAAAAAGCTAATAAAACTTAATACGCTATTTTCAGACTTATAATGGTTTTTCTAGGGCACGTCGATATATAGCAAATTTACACTTGGTCATACCATCATAAGTTTTATCCGTGACACTGCCATCTAACCGATGGTGTAGCTTTTAGATTTGCTTTGAACAACCTACTCAATTTAAGTGGCATGCCCCTGGTGGAGCCGTCACAAAAAAGATATCGTCAGTGTTGACATTATAGGAGAAAAAAACCCAATTTTAATAATTTGTTATTATAAAATGAAATGCGCTGATCTCGTTATGATTGAGTAAATGCTGACTATCATTTTCGTACCATTGTTTTGTTTAGACAACAAAACATACATTTAATGCAGATGGCCTCGTTTTTGCCTTTAAAAACAGATATGCGAGGATCCCGTTATGATTGAGGAAAAGCTTAGTTCATTTTTCGTTCCATTGTTTTGTTTTGAGAAAAAAACATACGTAATTATTATTGAAGTGTGTCACCGTGTCAAGTGTTCATGTACCTATTAATATAATATAATAATATATAGAATGTACTTATGAGAAATTTTATTTCTAATTAGATTTTGATAACCGCGTCCGAAAGTGGCGGAGGCTTTTGAGCTTCATAAGCTTCGACGGTTGAGGCGCTAATTTTGACAGATGGTAAACAGATTAAATGACGGAACGTAACGTTGAAAGGCTCTTTATTTATTATTTTTTGTCTCACGACGATAATTTTCGTACCATTGTTTTGTTTAAACAACAAAACATACATACCATCAGTTGCGTACTCTCCCAAGGTGCAGAACCAACCTGCCACTGGTAATGCCAATTGGGAGAGCGATAACTATGTTCAACGAAATTGCTTCGGGTGTTGATATATTCCACCTACGTGAGAATGAGTTAAGGTGGATGTTGTTTTATAAATTCTTAAAATAGGGTCTGCTTAACTCATCCGGTGTACTTCCTTGTACCTATTTAATTTATCTACTGATATATCTCTTTTTTTATGTAATTCTGTTATATTTATAGGTATATCTTTGTTTCTAAATCTGATGTTGTGAACGTCTTAAACTTATAAATATTTGTAATGTCCACAATATGTTAAAAAAATAAATAAATTGAATACATATGAATACGTGTATTAATTAAGGCTCTAAGTACCAAAAAGTAGTATTGCCTGTAGTTACAAAATACTGAGTCATTGCAGTAAAATTTCATGAAGCAGACATTTTGAAAAATATGGTTTTACAGTGTGAAGCAATCACGGCAGCTTCTATAATTTTAGGTATTAAGAACTTGCAAGTGTCAACACACCATCGACAGCCATTTTATATTGAATGAGGTTGACCACTGTAGTGCTATTGACACCATTAAAAACAAAACGGGCCAACGGACTTAAAACGTCGACAGGTTTAAATATTTTGCTGTATTTTTTTGACTTGCTTGAGGCACTTAGACCATAGTTGAAGTTATTGGCGTTAGTATGTAGAACACTTTTCTATTAAAATGTCAGTTTTTTTGTTTTTGGTACTTAGCGCCTTAATTAATACACGTATTCATATTATTAAATTGTGTTACCGTGTCAAGTGTGTATTTTTATTATAAGTAGGTAGTTTTCACGGAAATACTTTTCAGTATTGCGGCAACACTTTTCTAACAATACCTTGAATGGATTCTGTCTCACGCAACACGTGGCTTCTGGAATGAATACCCTTAACATGGATGTAAAGCAAGAATGTGATGGAGGACACTCCGATACAGAAGGCAAGCCTTTGTTTGACACGCTGACTAGCCATCTGAACAACCCGGACCCTCGCTTTCATTCAACGCAAGAGAATGCGGACGTTTCAAGTTGCAATTTCGAGGTTAGTTTTTGGAAACTAAATTATTTTAAAATAACATTAGATTTACAATAACAATGATTTGTTTAATATTATAAACTGTGACTTTTTTTACAAACTATGTAGGAACATAAGGTGATATTAAACTTTGTTTCAAAAAATTACATGTTTATACAATTTGACAGCTATGATACATATGCGTGATATAGGTTAGGTTATCTACTAATTCATGTTAAATATTATTATTACACATCGTTGTATGGACGTTTCGTGAACTGAAACTGGTTTTACTGTGTTTATAAAATGTAATAATGCTTCTTTCAGTACCTTATGGCGGACCTCTCTGATAAAACATCCGATAATCAACCAGCTGTCACCAAGCGCGAGATTATTGAAGATAATATATCACATCCGTTATATGATGATGATCCTCAACCAGGTTGTTCATATTCAGATTACAGGCCAATACATCAGGTACGTTCAATTGTACGTAGGTATATGTGCCGTTTTCTTCCCTCGATGCCGTCTTATATTGAAGGTTTGAATTTTTAATGCATCTTTGAAACTTCATAAGAAACTATTATATTTCGGTCAAACTTGTTTCATTTATTGATTGCGAAGTAGATTCGAGCTATTGGCGATTGCTTAAGGGGGGACATGCTCGTCGAAGGTCAAAATTGAGTTTTTATTGTATTTTCAAACCATGATCCTGGACACTCCTTAAACGTTGTAGATAATCTATTTATATAATTTTAAGCCTTATTATCCTTTATAGTTATTTTAAACATTTGATGACTGCATGAAGTATTTTTGTTACATAAAATAGTATTCTTTTAAACCTCTCGCTCTAATGTTTTAGAATATAGTCATATTTCGGTACATAACTGTGCAGTGGTGTTAAGATTTTTTACATTTATTAATATTTAAACGCATTTATAAAACCATTAGCATAATTTATTACGAGATAATTTTTGTAAAATATTCACGATAAAAAATTATATTGATAATCTCTGTGATCCCAAATTTGACAAGAATTAGACATTTTATTATTCAAAAAATCGCCAATATTAACACATTTGAAGATGATTCTAAAGATACTTATTATAAGCTATGTTTTTGACCATTCAAGTGTGATAAACATCTTATGAATAATGATTGCTTTATAATAATTATTGACCTAAGAATAAGGTAGTGTTTTTTTGAAATACGCCATTTCTTTTGTCATTCCCTAGTAGTTAAGCTACAACATACGACCGTAGCCATAAATTGACAAACTCTTATTAAAGTAGGGAGTAAAATTATGTTAACGCGCGTGTTTGAACATGTACCTAACTGAATTTTTTTAAATTTTTTTTTTAAACGGTACATGTTCAAACACGCGCGTTAATATCATTTTACTCCCTACTTCAATTATAGTTTGTCAATTTATGGCTACGGCCGTATGTTGTAGCTTAACCACTGGGGAATGACAAAAGAAATGGCGTATTTCAAAAAAACACTACCTTATTCTAAGGTCAATAATTATTATAAAGCAATCATTATTCATAAGATGTTTATCACACTTGAATGGTCAAAGACATAGCTTATAATAAATATCTTTAGAATCATCTTCAAATGTGTTAATGATGCCGATTTTTTGAATAATAAAATGCCTAATTCTTGTCAAATTTGGGATCACAGAGATTATCAATATAATTTTTTATCGTGAATATTTTACAAAAATTATCTCGTAATAAATTATGCTAATGGTTTTATAAATGCGTTTAAAAATTAATAAATGTAAAAAATCTTAACACCACTGCACAGTTATGTACCGAAATATGACCATATTCTAAAACATTAGAGCGAGAGGTTTAAAAGAATACTATTTTATGTAACAAAAATACTTCATGCAGTCATCAAATGTTTAAAATAACTATAAAGGATAATAAGGCTTCAAAATTATATAAATAGATTATCTACAACGTTTAACGAGTGTCCAGGATCATGGTTTGAAAATACAATAAAAACTCAATTTTGACCTTCGACGAGCATGTCCCCCCTTAAACAGATATTTTGAGATAGTTTTGAGTAGGTATCTTTTTATTAAATCACGTAAGTATAATTAAATATAGTGATTTATACATCACAATCATTCGAATGTAAAGCAATAATTAATGCGATTATCTAAAATTGTGATCAATTGTATGGTGAATAAAATTAATCGCCCGTGAGTCCTTTTTAGGTAGGTAGGTAATACAAGGTAAGCCGGCTCAATTTACCGAGAGTAAACCGCAGAGAAACCTCAGATATTTTTTTCATTACTTGAAAGTATTTAAGCGACACTTTTTGAGCATAGACAATCATTGAAAAATTGCTATTATATGGCTAAATCGCTATTATAAGCGTAGACAATAAGTACAAATATAAAAATCTTTTACAATGAATAAAATTCAAACATTTTCAATTGCCTAATAAAATTCGCCGTATTCAAAAATCAGTATAGCATATTAGAGTTCGCCAATGCATTTCATAAAATTTAAATAATTATAAAGTTTTTGTCACAAAGACACTCGTGCTTAAACCTTCGTATAATACCGCTCAAAATAGGTAGGTAAGTATGCGAAAATAAGGAAAATTTTTCAAAAAAACGTTATAGATAACAATATTTTTTACATAAAATTTAGCCGTGTTAACTAAACGATATTGTTATTATTTCAGATAATTCCGACTCAAATTTAATCAATAAAATAAGAAATACGACTGAAAATGGCTTGAATGGCTTTGATTTACTCTTTGATTAGTGATTGTTTTTATAAGATAATAATGTTTATCCATATAGTAGTAATAAAGGACTTAATTCCCTTCCGAAATCTGAACGTCGCGTACTCTTTCCCGTAAGCCAATACGAGCTTGATTGGCGAATATTCGCTGCGAATAATTAGCTTTGGTGTGTGCACGAATTGTTTAGGTTACTTTATAATTATTTAAATTTTATGAAATGCATTGGCGAACTCTATTATGCTATACTGATTATTGAAAACGGCGAATTTTATTGTAAATGATTTTTAAATTTGTACTTATTGTCTACGATTATAATAGCGTTTTTGCCATATAATAGCAGTTTTTTCCATGATTGTCTATGCTCAAATAATCTCGCTTAGATGCTTTCAAGTATTGAAATAAGAAATCAGATGTATATCCGGGGTGTACGGTCGTAATATAGAGCCCTTTCTCCCATATGGAGTAGTATCGTGTAGTGTGTGTTCTATCAAATCATGTGGAATTTCGAAGTATGATAATTTATTAAAATATTTTTACACCATTGATCGAGGTTTGATGAGATTTGAATATTTTTTGTGACCTTTATTTAGTCTTCAAGCTAGGCAGGTGGCAGTCACTCAGATTCGACTAGCTCAAATATGTGATCTGGGGTCATCTATGTGAGGATCTTGGAGTAGATAGTGAAAACACTCGATGAATGTGCTTCACTACAGTAATTTTAACGAATAAAACTCTCGTTCAGTTTTACGATATTTATTGTTAATTGCACTTCTTCCATAGACGAAGTCACACATTTATATATTGTATAATTTATAGTTCTTAGAAAAACTGTAAAAAAAATATATATAGTTTATATTTATAATTATAGGAAATAATTCGTAGAATTTTATTGAGTATTAAAGTCCAAATTTATTTATATATATTTATTTATTTAATTTTTATTAACTTAACTTTTAATAATGTCTTAATAATATAGATTCGCTAATTAGAAATTAGGTGAACCGCACACGTTCTTAGGATGTACTCGCGGCCATCAGGTTTGACCAGAAAAAGAAGAGATACGCTGCGCGGATTAAAGTTTTACCTCAAATTGTTACATCTTGAATAGGAGAAGTTTATAGTATACGTACATAATGATCCCTTAGCCTTAGACTTGTTAGGATGTGCGTTTAAACTTTATTGTTATATCGTCCACTTTTGAGCTTTGCAAACTATGATTTTTCATCTCTACTTATGTTCCAACATACTCGTCTAAATGATAAATACAAAGGTATAAAGGCTTAAGATTAACTTAGTCTATTAGTTATTATTATTATGTTCGCCTTATATCTATGTTTATATAAATCAATTATGGCATCACAAATAATAAATAATCTGCAAGAAAATTTTGATTAATTCTGTTTTAGCATTACGGTATTATCTCGCTCACTCGTATAGAGTTTATCTTTGGTAAATTGACCACCTAGTGTGTGCTCTTTCCAATCACTGCACCTTATACTTCAAACAAAACGTGAGTGGAAAATTGGCCCGAGCGCTGGGTCTGTCTGACATACGGAGTTATATAGCAATTTTAAGAAGCTTGCACTGTATTATTAAATTTATGTAAATTTGCATTATAATAAAATATGCTGCTTTTTACATGATTCTATGTAACAACTACGTATTCTGATACGTCATTTGATTATAATGTAATGGCAATTATATAATGAATATTAATTTAATCGATTCTATACATTGAGTAATGACATATTAAATTTGCTCGGTGATCTTATGTTACCAATACAATTAATTCGTTATGCATACCAGTAATACCTATAAATTTATTTAATTAATCAAATATACTACATCTATAATACTTGCCGCTTAAGTCGACTCTTGGCATCCACAACCCATCCTGAGTAGTTGCTAAACCGGTCAGTATGAACTGCGGGACTTACTCCTTGGTTCTTACTTTGGTTTTGTTATAGATGGTTAAGGACATTTTATTTAGAGAAAGGATTGATTATAAAGCTGAAATATTATGCAGTTATGTCGTCAAAATTTTACCTCCACGAACACTAACTGAGAAGGTCAGTGCTCTTGTGTTGGTGTCACATGCCTATGCACACTCTTCAAGGACACTATTGTTATCGTACTCTCACCTCGTTATTTGATAATGTCTGCAGATGCTGAAAAGCAAAGTGAAAAAAAATGTCAAATGGAATATTATAACACAAAACAATTGATAATATTGAATTTTTTTCTAGGTTACTACCAAGGGATTTTTCACAGAACATCACGATACAGGCGACAGTCAACAATCCTCAGATGATGGAATCCAGGATAGAATGATGCAGTTTTCAGAAGTCACGATAGATGAGAAAGACATTAAAAAAGAAATCTTACAACAAGATACGCCGAAGGAACTTCGACTTATTCTGAGAAGAGTAATCCATTTCTCACGTAATTTAATTTGCTGCATTTGTAGCGCAGTTTTTGGTAGCAGAAGTGCTCTAAAAACTCACAAAATTGCTCACATGGATGTAATTGATGATCAAAATCAAGTCATTGTATTTTCTCAACACAGTTATATTAAAGCAAATAAAAATGCAAGTACTGGTGAAAAACCTTTTGAATGCAATATATGTTCATACAGATGCTCGCAACTTGGTAATCTCAAAAGACATAAAATGACACATACTGGTGAAAAACCTTATAACTGCAATGTATGTTCATACAGATGCTCGAATCTTAGTAATCTTAAAAAACATAAAAAGACACATACTGGTGAAAAACCCTTTAAATGCAATGTATGTTCATATAGTAGCTCGCGACTTGGTCATCTTAAAACACATAAAATGACACATACGGGTGAAAAACCTTATAAATGTAATGTGTGTTCATATAGATGCTCGCGACTTTGTAGTCTAAAGGAACATAAAATGACTCATACTGGTGAAAAACCTTATAAATGTAATGTATGTTCATATAGATGCTCGATACTTGGTAGTCTAAAGAAACATAAAATGACACATACTGGTGAAAAACCTTATCAATGCAATGCATGTTCATATAGATGCTCGCAACTTAATGATCTTAAGAGACATAAAATGACACATACTGGTGAAAAGCCTTACAAATGTAATGTATGTTCATATGGATTCTCGCGACTTAGTAATCTAAGGAAACATAAAATCACACATTACTGGTAAAAAAACCTTTTTAATGTAATGTATGTTAAATAGATGCTCATCTCAGTGATCTTAAAAAACATAAAATGACATACTAGTGAAAAATCTTATAAATAAGATGTTCATTTAGATGCTCGCGGCTTGGTAATCTCAAAACAGAATTAAGTGACACTTACGTACAGATAAAAAACTTTATGAATGCAATGTATGTATATACAGATGCTTTGTACTTGCTTATATCAAATGACACATACAGGTGAAAAACCTTATAAATGTAAAAGTATGTTCATATAAATGCTCGCAGCTTGGTGATCTTAAGAGCATCGTATAGCAATTGATAGAAACTCGAAATGTTTGTGAATTTCATTATAAGTATGTATTGTAGTCATTGTCAACACAATGTTATGTTATTTTAATCAAACTTGTATTTTTTTACTTAAATAAATTAATAAAAGTATTTTTGCACTAATATTTTCTACATTAAACCTATGTTTTTCCAAGCTTGAACGAACACGATATTAATAATAAATCTCTTAAAACACTATAAACCACGCCAGGAGGCCAATCCCCGAATGAAGCATGGCCGAAGTGAGTAGTCATAACGGGATTGTGTGTTCTCTGACGCGTCCGCGGAAGTGTACTACTTCCTGTGTCCAATAGTGCAATCTAATAATTGCCAAAAATCGGGTGTACATATTATATGATCGCCTTATAGTTTGCACTTATATTTAAAAAATAATATGTAGGAATCATACTAAAAGTGTATTTATTTATTCCTTTGCAGAATTAGCAAAATGTCAATGGACAATAGGTATCAGATGGAGCTGTTGGTGGAATTCATGTTTAGTAAGTACATAAACGTTTTTATTCAATTTGGATATAATGTAAACATATCTCGTATACTCGTAAGAAATGTAGCCTACAAAAATTATGCCAACATGTGGAGCTAACACAGTTCGAGACATAGCCTGTATCATTATTATGACATAATTTTATTATATGGTTGAAAGTGTTTAATTTGCGACGGCGAATTGTGTAATGACCTCGTTTTTTGAGACTAAAAACCAAACGATAACCTACGGTAACTCAAACCAGTGACACGAACATAATTCGTAGACCCTGAGTGGGTGCCCCCCTGGGGGAGTAGTTGGAGACCCAACCATTTTGGTCTGTCCTCAATAGCCAAATCTACCACTGGACATACGACAGTTGCCACTTGACAAAGCTAAACATGATTAAATATGTAAATGAGTCCCACAGTTTGCCTTGCCAGGTCCCACCACCTCTCAAGGTGAACTGTGGAGGAGAAAAGTTGGTCACAGACCATGTATATATAGGTAATAAGGTAATATTTTTACAATTTCAAATAAATTCATGTTAGGTAAAGGGTTAATTAAGATAGATTGAACATAGAGTACGATATAATTGGTAATGTAATTTGTAATATAATAGGTAAATGTAATATAATATGCAATGGGTTAGATAAATAATAAAGCGGGATATATGGACGGGGGTTAATTGTAAGTATATGGTAATTAAGGTGATCAAGGTAATATTAATCATTTATAGGATATAACAAAGGGCTACTAGGAAAGTTAAGTTGATCATTCAATATAGGTAAGCGCTGCAACTGTGCTCTATTTATTTCTAATATATATTTTTTAAATGTTATAAAAGTAGGTACCATGTAGGAGTATTATTAAAGACTAATATCTCATTAGTTATGTAACTCCATTAATTATTTTTCTTAGAATTGACGATATACACCTCTTGAGTGTAATATTTTTATTGTTTATAAAGAATAATGACCTATTATTAGGTTTGACGATTTATTATAATAATATGCTATCCCGTGTGTTGTTATTAATAAGATAGGGTTTTTACTAATTATGTGTTTTACTGACACTTCAACTACCTATTCATAATTATTTGTTTGTTGTATTTTTTCTTTTTTGTAACTTCAGACTAGATACGTAGGTCATAGAGATTTTACCTACTCTATTGTATTGATTTAGGTACTATATAAGATAGAGTTAAGATTGTTCGTTGTCAGTGTGTGTTTGCCTTTGTTGAGTGTACACGACGCCTGAAGATGCTGAAAGGCAAAACCCGGGTCGCGAGAAACGACTTAAATGGAATAGTACAGAGCTTGAATCCATTAGAATTTAAATTCAAATTCCATCAAGTACCTTCGGTCGAAAGTATTAATAGATCTTTTAATGCTGATGAAGTCGATGAAATATTGGAAGACAGTGACTTTGAAGTCGGCGACGACATTTACATTTTTCAGGTGGGAACGGACGATGATGTTCAGCCTGAAGAATCAAACCAAGAATATGAGGTCTTCTCGGAGCCTGATGATAGATTGTTTTACAACCTTCGACATCACAATCCAGGGTTCTTCCCTGGCTCACAAAATGGTAGGTTTACAATTTTCTTAATAAAATATTTATTGGTTATTTATACCTACCATCCGGTCATACACTCATGCAATAGATTCTATTTCATTAGGTACCTACATGCTTTGGCATAAAGACACGAATTTATTACATCTTCTACACATTATGTAGCGATTGTCTCGAATGAGCAGTTGAAGGGTTGAATAGTAAACTTCATTCAAAACATATTATTGCCCATCATTATTTGTATTTTTATTACTAAATACTAACTTGAATTAATGAGGAAATATGGATTATGTAATAATATTTTTTCCTATTGTTTCAGTATGCCGAATGCTGGTCCAGAATTGAAGGAAGATTTTTTGGCGAGAGGACATGTTGCTGACAATGTCCTCAGCTCCCTTTTTGAATATTTGAACCTCGCTCTCTTCGAAAAAATAGCTGAGCAGACAAATTTATATTCAGCGCAAAAAAGGGACCGGCATCCAAATTATGATGGGTACGTTGAAGTTTCCGCAGACTCGAATGTACTGGTGCTATGATCTAAGCATTCCAATTATTAATCAAGCAATGCCCAGAGACAGGTACTTCGAACTGCGATGACACTGTTGACCGCACGGGCTGCACAGATAAACTTTGGAAAATTAGTCCCTTTTTGAGTGAGGTACTAAAAAATGCCATACTTTGCCCAGACCTGCTCATAACTCCATCGGCGAGCAAATGATACCGTTCACTGGCCGCTGTGAACACAGGCAATTTGTGCCTAACAAGCCAAATCCTGTAGGCCTTAAAAAGTTTGTTCTCGCGGCCAGAGATGGATTAGTGTTAGATTTTCACATATTTGTAGGGGAGGGAACGGTATCAGATGGAGATATGAAGCAGTTCGGTCTGGGCGCAAGTGTGGTCGAGTAACTCTCCCCAATGACTCATTCTGCACTGTCTATACTGATCGTTTTTTCGCCAGTTTAAAGCTCGCCGATTCGTTACTTCTAGACAAAATATTCTTAACTGGAACTGTCAGAAGTAGGTAATAGAATCGGCGATATGATAAAGAAATTAAAAAACGATAAGGCAATGCAGAGGGGAGATTGGGGTGAGAAGGTTCGGCAGCAAGACAAAGTCTGTGCAGTCAAGTGGGAAGATAATAAATTTGTGTTATTACTTTCCACTGCGGTCGCGAGTACTCCTGTTAGTACCTGCATGCAATGGTCGAAGGAAGTAAAGAGGAAGATCAATGTCACTCAGCCGGCCATTGTAAAGAAGGTACTACAATATGTCGATGGGTGGCATTGATCTTTGCGATCGCATGATCGCTTATTACCGGATTGCGATGAAGACATGCAAATGGCCTGTGAGGGTTTTGAACCACTTTGCGGACTTGGCGGTGGCCAATTGTTGGCCGATGTATATGTGGAATTGCAAACAAGAAAATGTAGCACGAAAGGACATTATGGGGTTGTTGTCGTACTGAATCAGATAAGCAAAAACTATGATTCGGTATGGAGGTCGGGTAGCCAACATTTTAACACCGCCAGCACGAGGTCGGCCAAGAAACATGTTAACCTCGACATCGCAGCTAGACACAGAGCCAGCAGCTCGCGGGAGAAATGTAATCCCCCAACCGATCGCTGAGGTGCGTTTGGACAACGTTGGCCATCTTACTCGCTTTCAGGATGACCATTCAGTATTCTTGTACAGATATCCTGGATGCAAGTTATAGGATTTTATTGGCATAAAATGCAATATATACCTGTGTACCAAATTTTGCTTTGAGATGTATCACACGGTATAGGATGCAGATCAAAGCAATTTTAAAGTAGGTACATATTTAGGCTTTTTTTTCATAATTTTTAATAATTTTAAGTGTAAATATATTTAATTACCCTATTTATAATGTTTTTGTATTGTTTTTATTGTATAATCTCTATATATATAAAAATCTCGTGTCACGATGTTTGTGGTCGAACTCCTCCGAAATGGCTCGACCGATTTTTATGATTTTTTTTTATGAATATTTGTTAGGTATGAGAATAGGTCAACAAGTATATTTCATACCACTAAGTGGTTAGGGTATCTCTATCCAGAAAAATTTTCTTTTATTTATTTGACATTTTTTTTTTGTATTTTTTTTATTATTTAGCATCAAAAAATACATATAACCCCAAATTTTCATTTTCCTACCCCCACCCTCCCATTTTTTAATCGCGATTTTATTATTTTTGTATGAACAAATTTAACCGTCGTTCGTATTTCAAACAGAACGAAATTATTTATGTTGTTGAATGACAGATGGCGCTACGTCCGAGAAGAATTCAAATGAAGCGAAGCGTCATTTTGAAATTTCATTCGGCATATCACAAGGCAGTGCGTGCAAAATTTTGTACGATTTATTTTAATTTATCTATTTTTATGTGCGTGTATTACAGTGCACAATGCCAGCAAGACGCAAGGGGGGCCATTTGGGCCATCGAACGAATAAAGCAACAAACATGCGAAATAGTAGAGCAGAAAGAACAGACGAACAAATCCAACAAGATAACAAAAACGTGAATATTCCGCTCATCCGAAAGTGCTGATTGGTGCTATGGACAAAGAATGTCCCCATTGTCATGCGCTCAAATTCAAACATGAGTCAGCCGGGATGTGTTGCGCATCAGGAAAAGTGCAACTACCAGAAATTGAGGTACCACCAGAACCATTGAACGGCTTGCTCATCGGCACGGTTCCAGATTCAAACCTGTTCCTGAAGTCCATTCGCACATTCAATTCATGCTTCCAAATGACTTCGTTCGGAGCAACAGAAATAGTTCACAATACTGCGGCAAATGGTCAACAATTCCATTCTACGTTCAAAATCAAAGGCCAAGTATACCACGAAGTAGGCTCATTGCTGCCAATGCCAAACGAACTACATAAATTTTTACAAATCTAGTTCATGGGCGGTGAGAACATCAATCATGTGGATGCACGTTGCGGCTGCAATAGCCTCAATTCGCCTAATGCCAGGCGCATCGTCGGCGAACTGGACGCCCTGTTGAATGAGCATAATGAATTATTGAAATTCTTCAAAGCACACATGCACGAATTGCAAAGTGACAATCACGCTATTGTCATCAATCCTGATAAAACACCAGCTGGAGAGCACGTGCGTCGATTCAATGTGCCTGTTGTTGACGACATTGCTGGTTGGCGACCGCACATCGACGCGAGAAATCGTGATTCGAAGAAGAAACAATAATCTGGAGTTCATCGCTGACACACACCGTTCATACGACGCTCTCCAATATCCGCTAATTTTCTGGAAGGGACAAGACGGATATTGCATAAAAATTAAAGAACGAGATCCTGTCACAGGTAATTCATTCATTATGAACATCATTACTCATTTTGAATTGAGAAAATGAATGGTTGATGTTTTTTTGTTTTTATCGGCGGTCATCGTCTACAGCGCTCTATTTCTCTTTCTGTCATAGATCCCATCCCCACACACTTACGATACATTCGTTATTTTTTTATTTAACAACCAAAATATTCACTATAAATAATTTATATGGCAGAACAACGTTTGCCGGGTCAGCTAGTGTTCTAATAAAATTATCCATTCCTTTGAACAAGTTGTTTTCTTTACCTTCCCTAAGTTTATAGAGTAGGTAATATTCATCTGCATTGTCACCTGACATCCACATAATGTGCATTTATAGTATATTTTACTTGTTATAAAATAAAAAAACCTATTTTTTTTGTCAATAGACTAATAAATACTTCTCTTCCACAAAATCAAAGAAATATTTTTTTCGATGGCTGGTTCTCCCTGGGGTCTCAAGAGGTATGTTATGATGGTATAATTTGCGACCCGGGTTTCGCCTTTAGGCATCTTCCAGCACTGTGTATGCTCACCAAAAGGCAAATAAACACTGACAATGAATACGTCTTTTAACTCTTACTTATATAACAAATCAATACAATAAAGTAGGTTAAATATTCAATACCTACCGTCAAAACTGGTAACATTGCCCGCTTTTTTGATAAAGAGTTATTTATCGACACATTTTCATATAGTGATGTATATTGGTAAACAGCTAGGTATGAAGTTTGAATAATTGTTTTCATGTTATTGCATGAAAAACTGTTTTTTTATACTATTACCGTGACATAATACCATTTTTTTAAAATGGGCAAAATAAGCCAAGCTTCGGGTAACTTTGCCCACGACTATTTAATGTACTATTTCAAGACTTATGGCTATTTATTTAAAATACTCGATTTTGTGCAGGGTCTAGTTTACGTGGTAGCTTATATTACCATTAAATTCAGAGTGATATTCTTAAAACCCATCTTGGGTAAAGTTACCTAAGGTACTTTGAAACTTTTCATACAAATGTCCAAAACATCACAGGGTTGGCAAAAAATAAAAATGATAGTGTGTTATTTTTTCAGATTTATTTATGTACATACACCTTTTTTGAAAAAAGAATTAGGTACAAATTATAGGGGACATACAAAAACTTAAAGTTAAATTAGTTTAGCTGAAAATCTAACAATAAAATTTTCCAATAACAACATGCAATAACAATATTTTATATTTTGACATGTTTGTTTGAAATTTCAATAGACCCCTTCGAATCTGAGGTTCTGGCATAATTTTCACAATGTCAAGTACAATATATTAACAACCGAAATATCCTCAACTCTGGGCCAAAAAATGTGTCAGTATTTGGCTTCTTTCTTAAAAAATCTGCAGTTGCACTGTTTTCCTCATTTTTATCACCTGCGTCACTGTCATTAAATTCCTCATCTGTTAACAATTCTAGCTCATCTTCTGTTGAATCGTCTGATTGTTCTCTACTATTACTGTCATAACATGTTTGATTTCTTTCGGCGTATTGACTATAAATTTAAAATAGTTTTACGGGGATTCTGAATAATCAATAACCAGTTCCGTTGCAATACACAGCGTTTCAGAGTTTTAGTTATTTTATGGTCTCGCTCCTAGTTTTCTGCGTTCTATTTACATCTTATTCACGGCTGGTGTCATAACACAGTCATAACTTCCATTCGAAAAATAAAGCATAAATAAAGTAAGTAGTAGAATCTAATTCATTACAAACACATTCATAAACATTGGCTAACCAATCTACATTATTGCACTATTACTTAAAAATATATAGTTGGCATCAACAAGGATGGTTTTTTGATAACCCTAACATGCTTTTTCGGCGGGAAAGAACGTTCAGCAAAGTGCTTTGGAACTATTGGTAAGATTGCCCAAGAAGAAAATATAGGCTATACCTTCGAAAAATGCAATAATTCAATTGTAATTGTGATTTCAGTTATATATTATTTTACAACACACTCAACATTTTACTCACCTGACTTCCGTTAGTTTAGATGTATAATCAAAAGTTTGACACAAGAGCAGACGGACACCAAAACAGTAGTTTACTTCAGAGTAGGATCTTTGTCTTTTAAATGAAGTTAGCGGGAAAAATGGTATCAGTGTAGCAAGTAAACAAATATATTTTGCCATAGATATTTTCTCGACCTTATTTGAAGATGCCTTGTCGGGTAAAATCACTTTTTTGTCCGACTAAATCTATTGGGTAAAGTTACCCTGGAAGGGCAATGTTACCCGTTTTGACGGTACCTCATGGAATAACACACTAACTCTAAATTATCAACTTTTCAGGAGAGCAAAAAAAAATTCAAAAAAATTTGTAGCAAAAGCCGTTTATTGTGTGCAAATATTATTTTAATTATAATTTATATCTTTAAATAGCGAATCATTTAAGCAGACAATCAACTTTTGCATAACATTAATTTTGGAAATAACACCCTAAATATTGTGTTTTTCCACGTTAAGTTTGACAACTAAAAGATTATATCTAGATTTGGTGTGATTTTTCCCGATTATATTTTTTAGAGGGTGTATATATCTATACTTAGTTTGTTTTTCCATGTAATTATTTTTTTTTTCATAAAAAAAAGTACCACGTAACTAGAGTTGGTGTATTTTTCCATGCTAATTCTGAACGATTATATTAAATATCTCGACTTAGAGAGATTTTTGTTTTAAATTTTCGGAGGAATGACATACTATGTGCTCATCGTTGATATTTGATTAAACCGAAAATATTTTTTAGATATTCTGATGGAATATGAGGAGATTTTTTAATTAAACAGTATTTTATCGCAATAAACTGTATTTTAACCATTCAGTCAGTTTCAGGTATTTTTTTTACAGAACATAATATTAGAGTAAAATAATTGCAAAAGGTACTAAATGAATATTTTACTCAACATAATAATAATTGATAGTATAAATTTAGTTACCTATATATTTTAAGTAAATTACGTTTGCCTAGCAGCATTGACAAGTAAATACGTACCTACATGGATACTAATTATAAACGTTATGTAAATAAATCTTTTTATATTAAGTGTGGAAAAAATATCAACATACAACTGTATTCTTAAAATTAGATTTAAAATATGTAATAATATTACTTATAAGACGTATACTTCTATGCAGCTACTTATTTCTATCGCACCTTGTTTAGCTGTTTGTAGATGCCAAAGATAACAATTAATAGCCATCCTTGCTAATAATATCATAACAGTGAGATTAAAGATGGCATATTTTCTCTTAAAATGAAAGACTCATACTTCACTTTGTGACACAAAACTTTTTGTAAAACAATGCATGCTGTAACAGTTGTAATGCGATTTTCTTTTGCACGATTTATATCATCCTGTTTCAACTTTAACTAATTTATTTAAGTAAAAAAATACAAGTTTGATTAAAATAACATAACATTGTGTTGACAAAGACTATAATACATACTTATAATAAAATTCACAAACATTCCGAGTTTCTATCAATTGCATCTCATTTGCGAATGTGTTTGTTTTAAAATTACACGATAAAATTAAAACATATTACCTACTTACATTCAAAAAATTCGGCACTGAAACAAGCGCGTGCCTGTACATCCTTGGGATTGGCGGACGCTGCTCGCGTGCCAGGACTTCAGTGGCGTCTATCTGGTTTTAAATAAGAGGATTGATTATTTTTCTAATGTTATTACAATAACGCGCGTGTTTGAACATGTACCTAACCGAAAAAAATATATTTGTTTAAAAACGGTACATGTTCAAACACGCGCGTTACTATGATCTTAATCCCTACTTCATTTATCGTTTGTCAATTGATGGCAACGGCCGTATATTGTAGCTTAACCACTAGGGAATGCCAAAAGAAATGGCGTATTTCAAAAAAACACTACCTTATTCTTAGGTCAATTATTATTATAAAGCAATCATTATTCGTAGGATGTTTATCAAACGTGAATGGTTAAGGACATAGGTTAGAATTAGTATCTTTAGAATTATCTTCAAATGTGTTAATTTTGCCCATTTTTTGTATAATAAAATGCCTAATTCTTGTCAAATTTGGGATCACAGAGATTATCAATATATTTTTTTATCGTAAATATTTCACTATAATAATGTCGACATAAATTATACTGATGGTTTTATAAATGCGTTTAAAAATTAATAAATGTAAAAAATCTTAACACAACTGCACTTTTATGTACTGAAATATGACTATATTCTAAAACATTAGAGTGAGATGTTAAAAAGAATCCTATTTTATGTAATAAAAATATTTTATGCAGTCATCAAATGTTTAAAATAAATATAAAGGATAATAAGGCTTCAAAATTATATAAATAGATTATCTACAACGTTTAAGGAATGTCCAGGGTTGTGCTCTGAAAATACCATAAAAGCTCCATTATGACCTACGCTGAGCATATGGGCCGTTAAGACAACAAGATGTCGAGCATTTATATGAACACAGAATGCATTGATAAAGTTTTTCTCCGGTATGTATAAATTTATGTCTTAAGATTATTAGATGAGGAGCATCTATATGAAAATACATTGCATTTATAAGTTTTTCACCAGTATGTGTAATTTTATGTCTCTTAAGATCAACAAGGTGCGAGCATTTATATGAACATACTTTTACATTTATAAGGTTTTTCACCTGTATGTGTCATTTGATATATGCAATTACAAAGCATATATATACATAAATTGCATTCATAAGGTTTTTTATCAGTACGTAAGTGTCACCTAATGTGTTTTGGGATGACATAGTCGCGAGCATCTAAATGAACATAGATCTCATTTATAAGATTTTTCACCAGTATGTCAATTTATGTTTTTTGATATCACTAAGATGAGAGCATCTATATGAACATACATTGCATTAATAAGGTTTTACACCAGTATGTGTCATTTTATGTTTCCTTAGATTACCAAGATGTGAGAATCCAAATGAACATACATTACATTTGAAAGGTTTTTCACCAGTATGTGTCATTTTATGTCTCTTAAGATCATTAAGTTGCGAGCATCTATATGAACATGCATTGCATTGATAAGGTTTTTCACCAGTATGTTTCATTTTATGTTTCCTTAGATTACCAAGTTGCGAGCATCTATATGAACATAGATTACATTTATAAGGTTTTTCACCAGTGTGAGTTATTTTATGTTTCTTAAGAACACCAAGTCACGAGCATCTATATGAACATCGTGAAGGTGAAATTTTGATGACATAACTGCATATTTCAGCCTTATAATCAATCCTATCGCTAAATAAAAAGACGTAACCACCCATAACAAAACCAAAGTAAGAACCGAGGAGTAAGTCCCGCAGTTCATACTGACCGGTTTAACAACTACTCAGGATGAGCTGTGGATGCCAAGAGTCGACCTAAGTGGTAAGTATTATAGATGTAGGATATAGGATTAATTAAATAAATGTATAGGTATTACTCGTATGCATAAGGAAATAATATGTATTTAAATGTTTAATTGTATTGTTAACATAGGATCACCGAGAAAATTTAATATGCCATTACTCAATGTATTGAATCGATTTAATTAATAATCATTGTATAATTGTTTTGATATTATAATTAAAATGACGTATCAGAATACGTAGTTATATAGAATCGTGTAAAAAGCAGCATATTTTATTATTATGCAAATGTACGTACATTTAATAATATAGTGCAAGCTCTCCTTATAATTGCTATATAGCTTCGTATGTCAGACAGAGCCAGCGCTCAGGCCAATTTTCCAGACACGTTTTGTTTAGAGTATAAGGTGCAGTGAGTGGAAAGAAAACACAATAGGTGGGCAATTTTATATAGATAAACCCCATACAAGTGAACGAGATAATACCGTAATGCTAAAAGAGAATTAATCAAAATATCCTTGCAGATTAATTATTTGTGATGCCATTATTGATTTATATAAACTTAGATATAAGGCGAACATAATATATTAACTAATAGACTAAGATAATCTTAAGCCTTTATAACTTTGTATCTATCCTTTAGACGTGTATGTCCAAACATAAGTAGAGATGAAAAATCGTAGTTTGTAAAGCTCAAAAGTGGACGATATAACAATAAAGTTTAAACGCACATCCTTACAAGTCCAGTCGATGAGCTAAGGGATGGTATGTAAACTTTTAAATTCTCTTATTCAAGATGTAACTATTTGAGAGGTAAAACATTAATCCACGCAACCTATCTCGTCTTTTTTTGGTCACACCTGATGGCCGCGAGTACATCCTAATTACGTGTGCGGTTCTCCAACTTTCTAATTAGCGACTTTATATTATTAAGACTTTTATAAGTTAATAAAAATTAAATAAATAAATAATATAAATAAATTTGGACTTTAATATTTATAAAATTCTACGAATTAGTTCCTATAATTATAAATATGAACTATATATAATTTTTCTACAGTTTTTCTGTGAACTATATTATACAATATATAAATTATATGTGACCTTAACATTGGAATAATAGTAGTGCAATTTACAATAAATATCGTAATACTGAACGTGAGTTTTATTCGTTAAAATAACTGTAGTGAAGCACCATCATCTAGTGTTTTCACTATGTACTCCAAGATCCTCACATAGATGACCCCCAGATCACATATCTGAGCTACTCGAATCTGGGTGACTGTCACCTGCCTAGCTTTAAGGCGAAACAAAGGTCACAAAAAATATTCAAATCTCATCAAACAACCTCGATCAATAGTATAAACAATATTTTAATATCATAATTCGAAATTCCACATGATTTATTAGAACTCACACTACACGATACTACTCCATATTGGAGAATGTATTGTGGGGTGTGGGAATGACTATTAGACAACGAAACTCAAAACAACTATATCAGGTGAAAACTTCTACGGTTGATTTCAATATTTTGTGAATTTGGAATATTATTATTAAATATCATTATAATTAATTTGTAAATTAAATAAATAACGTTTGGCTTGCCCACTCTTGCGGCACATCCCGCTTTCGCCTCTTAATTATTGGTCGTTAGGTTTTCCATAAACTTTTGATTGTATAATGTAAGGTATAGAAGGGTGAGGGGTGCAATCACTTATCCATACTAAAAATACACGCCACATGCAAGGAGAAGTGGACAAAGAATATCTTACTTGAGAGATGAATTTTTATCCACTGCACATAACTACTGTACGACAACATTATTTAGGCGACAACAGGAAGTCGCCCTTGTCGCGAATAGAATATTTCACAGTGTTGTCATTTTTTGAGAAAACATATCCCGCGAAATTAGGTTTTAAGTTTATATCAATTCTATTCTCAGTAAGTTTATAAGTACATTAATTTATAAGCCTAATTATTGTTCAATAAATATCAATAGAATTTTTTTTTCAAATAATTTCACCTCTTAATTATTGCTATTATATTAGGTTAATTAGTACAGCGTAATTATTGAATTTGGAAGGAAATGTATCATTGAACCCACATTAACTGATAATATTGCTGCAGGTATTTATTAATTAAGGGGACGCTCTACAGAAATGCCCTTGAGAATTGAAAATATGATATTTTTATATGTGGTCCGAAATAGCTGGTCTACTAGTAATATTAAAAAGTCGCCGCCGATACGTGGGTCAAAAGTAATGGTCAATAAATTAAATTTAAAACAAACAAACTCGCTTCAGCTTAGTGAGTATGGGGTGACCAAAAAATAATATCTTTTAATAAACTTAAATGATACTAAATTCAATATGTTAATCAGCTTTTTGGTGGGAAATATTGCAACCAATATGGTGGATATTGTGACGTTTTTAAACTTAGAGTTTAGTTTAGTAGTTTAGAAACTTAGAAATAGATTAATAACTTTTTAACCTGAAATTGTACGAGAACTAAACATACGAAGGATTTTGAAACACATTATCTACCTACATTTTTATTTCATGTGCTATCCAAAAAACATAATTAATGAATAGTATTTATTTTTAATGTGTAAGACCTACATAATTAAAGTATAAAGTATTGTTTAATTCTAGTGAATATTTAAAAAAAAAACGTACAATATATCTAGTGATGTACCCGAGTTTAGAGACACTTTTACAAACTAGTAACGCAATTACTTTTATAATATAATATGTACTAGTGAAACAATAGGTAGGTAGCATTATTGTATTTTGTTGGTTGAGTACAAAATTGATTCAATAGCCTTACAAAAAAAAAAAAAAAGTGACATCATATTTTAAAATTTTCCTTGGTATCGTAAAACGCCGATATGTCATACGCCCGCGTTTCAATGAAATGATCAGTTTTAATCGGAATTCGTATAAATGTTATTGTTTATTTGAATATTTATAGTTATCTATGGGTGCTTGTTATAAATGTGAGTTATTATATAGTGCTGTGCATTTTTAAATCATTAGGAGACGTAAATAATATCACCTGTCGTTTTTTACATAAACAACAAATAATGACAGATGTTACCTTGTTTTTAAAAGTGATTTTTTTGTGACTGTGTTAAGTTATATAAAATTGTGCTCACTTCAACTTACAGTCACTCGAATGCATCTCATAAGTAAATATGTGGTCAGTCAATTGAAATACCGTATGTTAGTATACATAGCGTAATAAATTTATAGTGTCAAAAGACTTGATTTCCGTTAGAGGTGTAGAAACTTAACTTAAACAGAGAACTTAATTCATAAAAATTTAAATAAATCAGTTCTAATATGTTTATCGATCAATCTTATTATGATTAGTTTGTGAAAATTGATTGTATATATCGGTTAAAACGCATTTTAAATTTAAAGCGGCCATCTTTGTTTAGTCGGTTCGAGTGTTACAAACATTGTGAAAAAATAAATTCCCATATTGTCAATAATGTGACGTATGTGCCGGAAAGCTTTAGAGAAACATCAATATTATATCGCAAGATTACTTAAATTCGGAAAACCCTTCCTTTCATACTCTATATGACCTATTTGAATTTCGAACATTCCATAAGTGTGTCTGGCGTTTTAACCCATCGGACGTGACGAATAAGGCACACAATCGCTCGCAAAAACAGGCAAATCTGTAGGATAATAATATATAAGAGATTATTATACGTCTAAAAATATTAATAAAATAGATTACGATACACATAACTTTATAATATACAAACATAATTTCCAGTATTTGGGGAAATATTTCTAGTATTACAACACTGAATTTTGACATACCTGATATGACAGGAACCCGTAAAATGGGCTTGTTGAAAGTATTGTATAGGCTCGCCTTTTAAATATGACTCTTTTTCTTCTTCGCAATAAATCAAAAGTTTACTGATAATAATTCGAACATCATTTTTTCGTATTGTTTTAGACATAATAATTTGAAACCGGAAGTTCGATTAGCTGTACTGGAGGGGATTGTAGTTCACAGATTTGCCACGTAGCCAAGATTAAGTTGCCGGACATTACACTCGCTAAAGATGAAAAAGACAATCGAGATTTCGTATTTTATGGCAGGTGAAATATTATAATTAGGCACTACATTAAATCACCGATTTCGTGATGTTTCAACTCGATTCGCATGAAATACTATTACCTCTCTGTTTTCAAGATTCCACAACGTTTTATTTTTTGCTTGGATAGAACTTACGAAAGGGTTAATCGTCAAACCGACCTGTAATACTGCGCATACTTTTTGACACTTATAATCAGTATTTAGACCGGCAAATCATGAATAGAGTGACGATCAAACAGCGATTCAAAGATATAAATGTTTTACTTAAGCGATGACGCTTATTTTGGGCTAAACGGGTTTGTTAATAAACAAAATTGGCGCATATGGGGTCCAATCTAGAAGAGGCCCTAGAGATTTCTTTACATAAAAATAATGCACTAGCTTATGCGGTTTACATGCTGGTGGAATCATCGAACCTTATTTATTAAAAAAGAGGCGGGAGCTCGCGTTACGGTCAATGGAGATCATAAGGCACTGGCCCGTGATGAATTATATTTGTTGCTATGCATATATGTATGGCATTGATCCGGATAGGATGTGGTGTCAACAGGATGAAACAACGTATACGGAATTATTGAATTAGATTTATTTATGATATGAACCTGTCAATTTGCTTCCAAAGTCTTGCGATTTGACAAATATGGAATATTTCTTGAGTGGCTAGGTGACGCTGATAAGCCATACATAATTGACGCCTTGGAAACCAACATTGTTAGTGCTATTTGTAATATACAGCCAGCAGTGCTCGAAAAGTGGCCCAAAACCGGACGTACAGAATGCACTTCGTCAAGAACCCCGCGGTGGCCATATAGCACAAAATTAATATAGTTTTGTATGCAAATTCAAAGATTGGATAACATAATTGACTGATGTCAATGAAATATGTTCACTCTGCAACTGTGCTATGTTTATTCCTGATATTTCTCTGATAAAATAACTAATGATCACCTAAATAACGTAACTATGGCCGAGCAGCTTACGCGTCGGGATGCGTGCGATAAACCTCCTCTTTGCTGGAAGCAATTTTTTTATAAACAATAGAACAAATAAACGTTATTTTTTGTTTACATATCTTACCTTGCATGACTTAAAAGGCACTCGCGGATGATTAATTTAACGTACAGTGGATCGCAATTTAAGATACCTATTCACATTAAAAATTGCTTTACATTCGAATGATTGTCATGTATAAATTATGATAATTAAATACTCACGATTTAACGAAAGATGTACTAACCTACACATATATTGTATTAATATATTATTAGTGTGAGCTAAAACCAACAAATGAAACAAGTTGGAGAAAAATAATAATGGTCAAAGATGCATTTGCAAATTCCAACCTTCTATATAAGACAGCACACATTATAATATCTACTTACAATTGGCCTGTAATCTGAATAGGAACAACCCGGTTGAGGGTATTCATCATCATATATTGGGTGTGAAACATCTTCAATAATCTCACGCTTGACGATGGCTTCTTGATCATCTGTCTCAGATTTTATATTAGAGAGGTCAACCATTACGCACTGAAAGAAGCAATTATTATATTTTGTAAACACGGTAAAACCAGTTTCAGCTCTCGTAACATCCATATAACAATGTATAATAATTATATTTAACATGAATTAGTAGAAAGCCTAACCTAACCTATAATAACACACATGTATCGTAGCTGTCAAATTGTATAAACATGTAATTTTTTTGAAACAAAGTTTAATATCATCGCAAGTTCCTACATTCTTTGTAAAAAGCAGTATTTTATTATATTACACGTATCGCTGTTATTGCCAATCTAACGTGTTTGTAAAAGATATTATTTTCACAAAAACTAACCTCAAAATTGCAACTTGAAACGTCCACATTCTCCTGCTTTACATGAGTGCGAACTTCCGGGCTGTTTGGATGGTTAGTCTGTGTATCAACCAAATGCTTGCTTTCTGTACCAGATTGTTCTCCATCACATTCTCGCTTTACGTCCATTTTAATGGTAAGTGTGCTAAAAACAACGTGACAAACAGGATCCATTCAAGGTATAATATTAGATAAGTGTTGCCGCTGCACGTATTATTATCCATGGCCGTAATTAAGAAAAGTGTATGTCTAGCATAAACACACGGACAAGTTTTACAGGTTGTTTAAAACCTTTATTTTAAATTAAAACAATCCAATAGAACAGTTTATTACCTACCCATTGAATCAAGGATCTGGTATAACAAACATATAATTTTGAATGTAGGTAAGTAGGTAGGTACGTAAATTATTTGACATGGGGCACCGCCATCTGTAGATTAATGAAGCGTGAGCATAACTTTTTGCACAAGCAACGAGTGGTCCACGGCCATTCTATTTATTGATTACGTAGGTACTTGCAAGCAGAGTTTTTTATTCTATAATAACTGAAGAGTATAACTTAGTTATTAGTTATTGTCCTTAAGAATCGATTGTCACATTGACAAACGACAAAGTGTATTATGATATTATAATACACAGAAGAAGTTTATTTACTTTGATCATCACTTCCAATAATTATTAATAACACATTACCACTAAATCAGATGCACTCCAAGGTCTGCAAGATACGTTAAAATAATCTGAAACTAAGAATACTCCGACAAGTGAACACGACAAACGCGTCAGTATGAGCACTCTATAGACAATGACAGGTCATCCATAGATAACTGTAGTGGCTAAAAGTAAGACCAGTCGTGTAATGTATGTGTTCTTCAGTGGGCAAAGCATAGGGTAATTTTCAAGGCAATAAGTAACTTTGTTTCTGCCTACCTAGCATATTTTTTTGCTCTTTAGGAGGTACTCGAAAGGCTAAATAATATGACAAAATAATACATAAATATAATTATATCAAAAATATGTAAAAAAAAAAATCTATAGGTAGGTAGGTAGGTATTAGCACGAAAATGTTTCGAAATTATATTCAACACCGAACATAGAAAAAGTTTTCGAGGGTTAAATGGTTCTTTCTCCAAGGATCTCAATAAAAATTATAAATATGCTACCGCGCTCCCAATGGACCGGAACGTATCACGTTCTTTGTGGTGACGTATTAATATTTGGACAAGAATCAAAATTATAGTACATAGGAATTTAATATTGCAACCCTTCTATTTATTATTGTACCTAGTATTAAATTTTAATAAGTACTTAGGTAGGTACCTGCTATAAATTTATTCCGCGTACTATGGTAATAAGAAGATCAGCACACCAAAAATACTACAGGGGATTAATAAAAGTATGGTTCTAGGTAAGTACCTATCTACATACAAAGAGTGCGCTATTATAACTGTACCATCATTTCCTGACCGCAAGAAAATACCTAGGTACCTGAACAGGGAAAAATAGGTAACCAATCCCTATACTACTTTAAAATTGTCGTGCTTATGTTCTTCTTGTTATTATTTAACTTTTAATGTATAATATTAATAGCACACTAAACTTCGGTGAAATGGCAAATAAATTTTAACTATTATAGTATAGGTACGACGAAATTCTGGACTCCCTGGCAATCGGAGAGCGAAAGTCGAGCTGTGAACACGTCAATTTGTTTCGTGATGGCGACGGGGGTATTATTTTTAAATTGTGTAAAGATGACTAAAAGCGTTACCCATTTATTTGAAAAAGAAAACATTTCAATCATTATATTATTATTACTTATAATAATAACGATAAACACAACATTAACTGGACGCATTTTGGATTTATATGACAAATTATATTTCGTTCGGAACGCGTCATTTGCATAATACGCGCATGTTCTAGCCACGATCTTTTTAGCCATGCCTCAACTGAGGTATTTAACGAAATTTTTATCTAACAACGCGAACCTATTATAATTTTTGTCAAAATACCGCGAACTAGGTAATATGTACTATTAATAATCTTGGACCGCGTACTTTAATAATTCGGAGACAAAAAGATAGCAACACTGTCCTGATGTCTATGGTAGATTGGTAGAAGCCATTTAAGTATATGCCATTGTATATTTTAACAACCTACAATAATTATTATTCATTGCACATGTGGTCGTAAAGCTATTGACAGATTTTGATATGAAATACCGTATATAA
Organism: Rhyacophila brunnea; assembly: GCF_057557595.1. Taxonomy (NCBI): domain Eukaryota; kingdom Metazoa; phylum Arthropoda; class Insecta; order Trichoptera; family Rhyacophilidae; genus Rhyacophila; species Rhyacophila brunnea. The sequence continues at coordinate 35,280,361 of NW_028232785.1, forward strand.
TGGAAGTAAAAACTGAATAACGATACATGCCGTCGAATCTCTTTTTATTTTCCCTAGATAGACAATTTTTTTTTCATCGAAGTCCAGATGTCTATGGTAGATGCCATTTTACATTTGCCAGTGAAACACGTTAGCCTGAGGTCGTAAAGCTATTGACAGATTTTAATATCAAATACCGCATAAAATGGAAGAAGAAACCGGTGAATTATCACATGACGTAACGGCGGAGGTAATCAGCGACGGTGCATACCTATCGATTGACGTAAATCACTTCAACAGCAAGGGTCGATTTGTCGTGTCAGTCAAACAGGAAAACACCGAAGACCACGATAGTATCCACATAAAAGAGGTAAGTAGATTTCTAATTTGTTTAGGCGAGGGTATTCAAAATTCTGTTTCAAATGGGCAGTAACTAAGCACGACTAATCTACAAAGTGAACAACATATTGAAGACAATATTGTTTTAATATCGGACGGAACAAACACTATGTAGGTAATTGTACTGAGATTTTACGAAATAAGTATTGCAAAAGTAATCACGGTTCTTGTCTGTTTAGTGGAAGCCGACGGCAAACAAATTTAATACAAAAATTTACTATATTAACTATACTAGATTAAGGTTAGGTTAGGTGAATGCTTTAGGCTAAGGCCATATAGGCAGGTGCCTTGCTTGGTAACTACGTGCTATGTGACATATCCTAGCGAACGGACGCACACTATACTACCGCAATGGCCACACTGGACGCTTTGCGCCTCGCTACGTGATTATTAGTCACCTCGTGAGTCTCCCGGCGAACAAACGTGTTGGTTATTTTTATTGTGTCACCTAGTGATTTTGCAAGTGGCGGTTGTTTCTTCAGTATGACAAACGTCTAACACCGTATATTTTGAGGTTATGAATAATGACGCATGGGATGAATAATTGACAGTACGCACGCAACGAGTTCGAATAATTTGAGATTTCCAAAACTTTAAACTTAAATTCACCGTGAGAAGTAGCTTTCTGGTTGGTTTTGAGAGTGACATTTAGTTGTTGACTTGAGCGCTCCCAAATGTCAAATCGATTTGTACCTAAGCACGTAGCGTGCAATGTGGAAGAGTGTTTTTAGTAGACAAGCATAGCACCTAGCTCAGCACTAGCGAAGCACCTACCTATGTGGCAGACCACCCTCTCACGCAGAAACTAAAATCCGACAAACTGGCTGCTGATGGAATTCATATACTGGCCAGTGACATGCTTCGCACACCGGGCTACTGAAACCCAATAATCTCATAACCTCAAACTTTCAAACCCATTGTCTTTCCTACTTCATCCAAGCTTTTTCCGTAATATTTTTAGGGGAATATTCTGGCAGCCTGTAATTATACAGGCAGAAGTTAGTATTTCTCAACATCTGCCATATATTTTAAATTAAAAATCGGTTCGACCATCTTTACATTTTGACTTGTTATTGCTTGTGTATTAAAGTTCAGTGGTACCAATTTTGGTAAGAATATATATTTTTCATCGAATATACTGATATTGGTACCACTGTTCAATGGGTGACTGGAAACTGAGAGACTGGGAGACTAGCATGGCGCGTCTCCTCGGTTTCAGTTGCGTGCGATTTGAAACGGCGAGATTCCAGTCTTGCCGTCAGCAAGTCGCCATTGAAATACATTAGCTGGATACTGGAGTTTTGTGAATAACGATACCGTATTCGACACGTTGCAGGCGGACGAGTTTTGACGTAAGTGCCGGCATAACGCGGCAAAAATTATGCCTTGCTCTTTTTCTTTGTCGTACACTCATGGCTGAGGATCGACATTTTTGTGTTTATGATTTTTTTCAGTTTTGGAGAGCGCTTATGAGCAGATATTAAAAAGGCCAATGATTAAAATTTGTCGTAATTAAGCAAGGCAGTCGTAGGATAGTGGTAATACAATAGTGCGCGATACCCAAGAGACACAGTTTTGTTTCGTACTTTTTTTCGAAAAATATTTTCTCTATTGGCTATATTTTGTCATGAGTGTTTTCAAAATTATGTATGTTTAATATGGTAAGGTAAATACATATCGCAGTCTGAGATCTATAAGGTCGGAACTGCAAAATTACCCAAAAATAAACACATAATTTATTTTTTCACACGAAATAAAAACCCACTCGATTGGATTTGAATAACCGATTGTTCGGTTATCAGCCGAACGCACTACCTTTACGCCACGGTATGATACTGAAATCGTGACGATTATACATTATAATAATATAGTTTAGAATTCTTCCGTTGTCTAGGCAGCCAATCTATTATTGTCGAAGATTTGCAATTCCTTACCTAAACAAAATATTAAACGTCAGAGTGACAATTGGTACTATAAAAATAATAAGAACGATAAATAATTATATAATTTAGTAACATAAGTTATAGTTTTGTTGTTTTTATTTAATAAAACCATTTTTTTTTGTAGTACTTATTCCACTTTTAATCAAGAGATTAGGACCGGTTTCGTCCGCCTCAGAGGGACATTTTAAACTCTCGTTATAGTTTATAGAAATAAACCAACGGCGCTTCAATAACCGGTCCGTTTTCTTACGTATGTAATTTAACAGGATAATTAAGAGCTATTCGAAGAAACGAGGTTATCGCAAGTTATGTTTTTATTTTTGTTTTGTTACGACAAAGAAGTATAACTTCTAACGTGCGTACATAAGTACACACACCGATTTTTTTTAATCGTCAGAAATTGAAATAAATTATATTTCAAATCGTACTGATGATTAAGCTATTTTTATTGTTCTCTTTTATTTATCTATGTTTTGTATTATTTTTTTTCTATTATATTTCTATAATAAAAGAATATTTATATAAATTACTTATTTTAATAAATTCTTTATGAAAAAGGTGCATTTTTTTTTATTAAAACTATGAAGCCGCTTCTACAAGTTTGTTCGTCAATTCTTAAACTATATGGCCGCAACTGCAAAAATCCACAATATAATTTAATAAAATATATTTATATATTTAAAACTACAGTAGGATAAAGCACACAAAATTATACTAACATGGTACAATTTTCTGCAGTCTACTGCAATTAATTAAATTGTAGTTAATTATTTTACATTCAAACTTAAATTACTCAAGACCATGATATTTGCACTTACGACCCTATATATCTCAATGTGCGAAAGGTAGATTAAAGTACGCAATGTGCTGCAGTTAGCTGGACTGTCTTTCGGTGAGTATACATTCACTTGCCAAATGCAGTCGTACATTGCTGGCCACTGAAAGGAGAGGATACAGATGAGGCAGGTCTTATCCAGAAATGGATTGACTCTGGCTGATCATATAGGTGATACTGTTACATAATATTATTTTAATCATGTTCTTATTTTCAGGAGTGTGAAGACAGCCTGATAAATATAAGGTCGGAGATTGATAATGAGGGTGCCATCATCAAACAAGAATTTGTTGACGATGCAATCCGCCAAATCAATAATGAGAATCCTCAACCCGGCTCCTCCGATCGACAATACAGCCCAGTAGATCAGGTACGTTCATTTACAGGTTTACTAATAACACAACATTTAAACATTTTTTTTATATTCGAAACATCGATATCTATATGGCATTAAAATTTATTGGTCACCGCAGTTGTGCTTAACGAAGAAAATTCTGGTCTCCCAATTTAGATGTCACTTATTAGAGCACTGCCGGTCATATATCGCGAACAATATTGGCTTCCATTGGGTTTATCAGCATAAACCAGTGACTCAACGAAGTTCTGCAGGAAATATTCCAGATACATCAAATCGCACGACCTTGGAGAAGGCCAAAAAATGTCAGGTCCATTTTTCGAAATCAACGTCAAAGATTTCTCTCATTGTAATATTATTTTTTTTTACAGAATTCTTAAATACTTTTTCATTTTTTCCCCAATAAAAACTGCTCGGCACGTCAGACAGTCAGAAGATTATATATGGAAAATTTTGACACGCGTGCCTACGTAAAAAGGTTTGATAACACCGTGTTTAGGTACAATAATTCTAACTGGATCTTTTACTAATAATGAACTGCTATTTAAAAATCTCATAATTTTGTAATACTTTTAAATGTCTTTTTTAGATTATCGCTAGAAGCACTGTACCGGCCAATGTTGCGAGTCTCATATCGTCATGGGACGTGACTGAAGCACAAGCGTCTAGCGAAGACCTACACATTGAGGAACAAGACATTAAGCAAGAACTCAAGGAATATATAGAAAGGTTCAAAGATGTCACCTGTCGCAATAGTAAACGTGATATTTGTCAATCGAATATGGTAAACACAGAATTATTAGTGGCTGTTATACAACTGGAAAAAAAATCGTTTCCTAAACAAAATTTTGTGTGCAGTATCTGTTTTGATTTTTTTTCGTCGTTCAACATAATGTTGCTTCACAAAGCGATACACAAAACCACAATTATTGCAAAAACGACCGAATCCGTTGCAAGGCTAGTTAAATGTGACGACGGTCATTTTTCAAGATTTCGTCCTGGTCACGTCATTAAGTCACTCAAAATGACTTATTCTGGTGAAAAGCCATTTAACTGTGATAAGTGCAATTACTCATGCAGACAGTCGAGTAACATGAAAGCACACAAAATGACTCATTCTGGTGAAAAGCCATTTAAATGTGATAAGTGCAAATACTCATGCAGACGTTCAAAAGACATAAAAAATCACAAAATGACTCATTCTGGTGAAAAACCATTTAAATGTGATAAGTGCAATTTCTCGTGCAGACAGTCAGGTCACATGAAAAGACACGAAATGAGTCATTCTGGTGAAAAGCCATTTGACTGTGATAATTGCAATTACTCATGCACGACGTCGAATAGAATGAAAACACATAAAATGACTCATTCTAGTGAAAAGCCATTTAATTGTGATAAATGCACTTACTCATGCACGACGACTAGTAGCATGAAAACACATAAAATGACTCATTCTGGTGAAAAGCCATTTAAATGTGATATATGCAATTACTCATGCAAACAATCAGGTAACATGAAAACACACAAAATGACACATTTTTGTGACAAGCCATTTAAATGTGATATATGCAATTACTCATGCGGACATTCAAGTGACATGAAAAAACACAAAATGACTCATTCTAGTGAAAAGCCATTTAAATGTGATATATGCAATTATTCATGCAAACATTCAGGTAGCATGAAAACACACAAAATGACTCATTCTTGTGAAAAGCCATTCAAATGTGGTATATGCAATTACTCATGCGGACATTCAAGTGACATGAAAAAACACAAAATGACTCATTCTGGTGAAAAGCCATTTAAATGTGATAAGTGCAATTACTCATGCAGACAGTCAGGTAACATGAAAAGACACAAAATGAGTCATTCTGGTGAAAAGCCATTTAAATGTGATATATGCAATTATTCATGCGGACATTCAGGTAGCATGAAAACACACAAAATGACTCATTCTTGTGAAAAGCCATTCAAATGTGGTATATGCAATTACTTATGCAGACATTCAAGTGACATGAAAAAACACAAAATGACTCATTCTGGTGAAAAGCCATTTAAATGTGATAAGTGCAATTACTCATGCAGACAGTCATGTAACATGAAAAGACACAAAATGACCCATTCTGGTGAAAAACCATTTAAATGTGACAAATGCAATTACTCGTGCACGACGTCTGGTAGCATGAAAACACATAAAATGACTCATTCTGGTGAAAAGCCATTTAAATGTGATAAGTGCAAATATTCATGCGGACATTCAAGTGACGTGAAAACACACCAAATGACTCATACTGATAAAAAGTCATAATGCGATAAATTTACTTACTCATGCTTAAAGTCTAGTAGCAAGAAATTGCATAAAAAGACTCATTCTGGCGAACAATCATTTAAATATTATAATTGAAATCTTTATATAACTTTAATAAGATGAAATTACACTAAAGGACCCATTCCGGTGATAAGCCATTTCGTGTAAAATGTTATACGCATGCAAATTGTCTGTAAATAACACCGGATGTGGTTTTCAGTGAACTGTACAATGTGAAGGAATGATTCGGATACTGCGATGGGACGGTATTCTAGGATGCCAGGCACTGACCTTTTATGCTATTAAGGTTGGCTCCTTGGTCTGGTTGTCAATCTTGGTCGTATTATCAGTCTCGCTCGGTATTGTTCATTGGGCCATCCGATGCGTGGCACTTGACGGTTTACCTTAGGTAAGTGTTTATATCCGCACGGTTGATGCTTGACTGGTCCATATTTGTCGCGCCAGGCAAGCGTCAAATTGTCAGGTGGGTATAAATTTATCTATTGTATTAGGGCCACCCTAATTGGCGAATTCAGACAAGGCCATTTGAATGTGATATATCTACTCATGCATAACTTCTGGTAGCATATTTCACAATGACTTATTTATTTTTAAAAAATCTCGCATTTTTGGGACATTTCAATATAATATTTATTATACCAATAAAGGCGTAGTCATATGGTGACGTCATCATATTTTCGTTCATGCCTGTAAATTGGTGTTATTTAATGTTCTATGCATGCTCCTCTTAGTTTTTAAGAGTGTGCCTTGTTATGGTAATAATAGTTATGTCCAAAGAGATTGGAATTGGTTCTGTCTAAATAAAATGTCAGCCGACGGAAGTTTTGTTTTGGATGAATGAACCCAACATTTTTAGCCGTTTGACAAGTGGAAGGTACCTGCTGAGTATGACGATAGCTTGGTTTAAAACTGTATTTAGTGACAATATGTATTATATTTTATATATAAATAAAGAAAATCGGAAACTTATTTAGTTTTAATCGTTTTTATTCACACTATCCCATTAATAATAAGTAGCACCGGTTCGCACAAGGAAACTATATTAATATGAGATTCATCATTGTAACCCATATAGTTATTGCCATCTTCCGTCAGAGCGAAGAAGATGCATTCTCTTTCTTCGCTCGGTGTGGTGGTTGCTGGTCATCGTCTGTTATTTGGACTTTGGAGAGAACAAAGAAATACCTCGGAAAGGCCTAAACTAGCGATTTTTATTTTACTTATACTTTTACTATTTATTACATTTTTATAAATTTTTCAGAACGCGAGATATATGATATCATTACAATTTTATTGCAATCTCTGGAAGCCTAAACTTTTTAGTTTTCGATCTCGCTATCAGCGAGAGGGCTTTAGCGCTGCAAGCGATTTCCAATCACAAAAGCGGTGGACACAAATGGAGCGTTGCATTTTTTGCATTCTGACGAACAATGTTGCGGATTTTTTTTTCTCGTTATTGAACATTACTATGAGTCAGCTCGGAATGGTTCCGGCCTCTCCAGGCCTCCAAAAGAGTGTGACATCATGTCATCTTTCAAATAAGAAATATCGGAGACTCTTTTTTAATAAAAATTTGACGTTTGAATTTCTTTCCAGCAGGCTTATTCTTGACGGTCATCACTTTAGAACGTTTCCAATATTTCCATTGTCCAAATTAATACGGAAGGCCTTCCATCCATTAAACAGTTATCGGCTGCTATCTCCAATTCGTAATGCGGCAAAAATTTAGGTTGGTAGAGATGTCGGTCAAATTCAGATATGTTCGTGCTGCCTGTGAAGAGCGATGATGAAACCGAGTCAGCGCCGTCTAGTCGGCAACTCGGTAATGAGTCAGAATAGATGTTTGACACCTCTTGATTGTAGTATTTTTCTTGTTTATATTAATTACTAATGATCTATTAGGTTTTGACAATTTATTATTTATGATAATATACGGAGGTTATTAAAAACACTTCAACTCTTCATAATTTTTTATTGTGACCCTCGACTTGATAGCTTGGTAATGGAATTTTTACTAAGTATTGATTTGTTAATTAATAGTATTCGTTGTCAGTGTTTATTTACCTTTTGGTGTGTGTACACAGTGCCTGAAGATGCCGAAAGGTGGATGGATACAGGGCACAAATTTGACTTCGAGACCAAGATATTGGGTCGGAATAAAGGATATTTCGCACGATTGGTAAAGGAGGCCATTGAAATCCACAGAAACCCTGAAAACATTAATAGGGATGATGGATTACGATTAAAAACGTCATGGCTTCCGGCACTATCAGCAAAATCTAATATTCGAGCCAGTATCTCCGGTCGTAATGATTGACAGATTACTCTGAACAACGTTTGCTCTTAGATAATCGGATTCCTTTTGACTTTCTTAGAGCAACGTTTACATTCACATACATACACTACATTTCATCATAAAACATATCTCTTGATAATGGCCTCTGCAACGAGCCCGAAACGTCGAGTAAAGAAGGAAGAAGGAGACACGGTGAAAACCCAAGAATATACTACGATAAAAAACAACCGTGAAAGCCTCAAACATTATATATCAAATATATAACTTTGAATCATGACATGCCTTATTTATATAAAATAAATTACTGCTTTGCAACGTTTTTTGTTTCATTTTACAACGTTTTTCTTAGCTCGTATTCTTGTTTGTCCGGTAGTTGTTTACCCAATACAAATCTTGCAATCGATTTTTAGCTAACTTCCCGAATAGCTAGACATTTGTTACTTTTAGAATATATCAGAACACGATGCCAGTGCATTCTTTTATTACTTTTAGCCATTTTTAAGCAGAATTAAATTCATTTCCAGTTAATGCTGTTTTGTATGAATTGGTCTATTGGACTAATAATGGTTGCTAATGGGATGGTCCTAGCAACTAAATTATAATATATACGTGCGTTACTATGAAAATCAAAATGACATTTCAGTTTTCTATATTTCTTTCTTTACTTCATATCAAGTACAAGTTGGAGCATATTGAAAATAATAATTCAACAAAAAAATTAAAAACGTTGTACATAAAAAGTTCTTTTTCTCTTGTAATTATATATACTTGCGATGCTCATCAGCTGTAATATTTAGGTGCCTAGGTACTCCGTTGGTTAAAACATGCGCTGGTGGTTGGTTTCTATCCCATACTCTTAGCTAGTTCATATTGATGCGCCCAACAGCTTTAAATGTATAGAAAAAATGCTGTATATTTAGTAACTTTATTTTCATGCGCATTAAATTTTTATACTTAATACTTATTGCAGGTAGATTGTGTACCTATTTTAGTGAGAAATAAAACACGATAAAACAAATATTTTTGAATTATTTATTGACGTTTTTGTATATTATTCCGAAACAAACAATACAAAATAATTGAACGAAATGTAAAAAGTATGTTTTTTTATTAATTTAAAAAAAATTATAGGCTGAGAATATAAAAAATTATTAATTAAAGGCGATCACAACGACAATTAGAATAAAAAGCACAAGCAAATAAACGAGAGAAGAAATGAGTTGGAGAAAAAAACAAAGCAAAAAATAATTTTATAAACAAAAAATAAAATAATACAAAATAAACAATAAAATTTTAAAAACAGAGTACATCGCTAAAAATGTCTAACATCTCTAGGTAGTGCATTGACTAGCCGCACAGCCCTCCCTTTTGGTGCCTGGTGAACCTGACATGAGGAAACAGCTTTCAGCCAAATTAACGCGGGCATAAAATCTCTAAATTTTCAGAATATCGGGTTTGGAAACAGTATACACAAATAGTGTAGTTTATACCGAATGAAAAAAAACATTTGTTATAATTTTAAAACAATATTTATTGATATTACGTAGCTATTGAAGATAGTTTTACAATTATTGTTATACTGCCACTAATTTTTAAAGGAATATTAATAATATGTACCTACTGCGTTTGTTTCAAATCACCATACATTGAAAATATCACAATATAATACATTACATACCTAATATTACTAAAGCAAATGCTTGCGTTGTGTTTCCTATAACGAATATGTTGTTGACATGCTAAATTACTGAGAAAATTTTGTTCAAAAAAAACTTACAGAACTTGAAAGCCAAAGGAGTTTTGACGTCTGCTAGAAGCCCGGTTGGGAAAAATGGAATTAATTGACATGAAGTTAATTAAAGCCACAACCCCAAATTTTCGCCATTTGAATATGTCTCTGAGGAGTCCACAGAGGCTTGAACCATTTACGAGCGGACTCATAGTGATATGAACAGGGGTCTATGACAAGACGGACCAATATTTGACACTATTATCTTTAATTTATTAACTGAAATATTTTTAATTATATAAAAAAAACTACTTAATCTTAATATTTATAATAATTTCTATATTTTGTCTGTACGCCAATGACAAAATATCCAGCAACATTGTTTTGTTACTCGCTGTTGTTGTGTGCTAGTATTGACAATTATTGTGATTAATTATTAGTATGACGTGTCTTTTTATGCTTTTTAAGAGTATAAAGTTGGGTGAACTTGGATCCACAAACATCGCATTTGTGGGGTTTTTCACCGGAATGTGTCATTTTATGAGATTTAAGATTACTTATCTGCGAACATTTAAATGAGCATACATCACAATGATATGGTTTTTCACCAGAATGTACCAATTTATGCTTTCTAAGGATACACAGGTTTGTACATTTATATGGACATATGTCGCATTGATAAGGTTTTTCACCAGTATGTGTTTTCTTATGTCTTTTGAGATCATTAGCTAACGCGAATTTTAACGAACAAACATCACATTGAAGTGCTTTTTCACCAGAATGTATCATTTTATGTTTATCGCGATCACTAACGAACGTAAATTTTAATGAACAAAAACCACATTGATAAGGTTTTTCATCAATGCATGTTTTCTCGTGCGTTTTTAAAGTAGGTATGACTGAGCATTTAAATAAACTTTCTTCACAATGAGTTGCTTTTTCAACTGCATGCATCCTTTTATGTTTTTTCATGATATCAAATCGCGTGCATTTGTAAGAACATATATCGCATTGATGAGGTTTCTCACGAGTATGTATCACTTTATGTTTTTCGAGATCACTAACCAACGTAAATTTTAATGAACAAAAAGCACATTGATTTGTTTTTTCAACATGTTTTACCTGGTGTCTTTTGAGATTACCTAAATCCGAGCACTGATATGAGCATACATTGCAATGGTATGGCTTGTCACCAGAATGTGTCCTTTTATGCTTTTTGAGAGTACTACTTTGCGTGCATTTATATGAACAAACATCGCATTGATAAGGCTTTTCATCAATGTGCGTAATTATTGTATGTATTTTGAGCGCACTAACAAAAGCAAATTTTAAGGGACAAACAGGACATTGATGTGCTTTTTCAAAACTATGTGTCATTTTATGTATGTTAAGTTGACTGAGTTGCCAGCATTTAAATGAACAATCATTGCAATGATATTGTTTTACACCGGTGTGTTCTTGCTTAATGTTTTTTTCATCTGTTGTTATCTCAGGGCGCTGTATCATCCTTTCTTGAATATCTTCGGATGTAGGTTCGGAGTGATTTCCTATATCACCCACTTTGAAATATGTATTTACATCCATGTTGCTCAATGGAATTTCGTAATTATTGGAGCGTTCTGTGACCATTTTTAGGGTAGAATTCTATAAAGAAATTACTATTATATCAAAATCAATAAATAAAATTAAAATTTTCTATCTATTTTCAATCAAATTAAGTTCAATGTGGCTTTCGTCGGATTCCTGTAACCCAGATCTCAATAGTATAATATTATTTATTATATAATATACTTTTTTTACGTACAATATCAAAACTTGCGGAGAGAATTACCCATCATACATTAAAATATGAAAACATTTCAATAAAACACTACCTAAATATTAAAAATACTCTTTCAAAACAAAGAAATGTACTGCTTAATTTTCCAGAATAATAAAATCATAAGTTTTTTGATGAGAATTAAAAGATTATGTTACAAATAAATAAATATGACTAATTAGTTTTATTCGCCGGACATTATGATGAATAAAATTTTCTAATCTAATTTTTTAAAAAAACCTAAAATATTAATTTTTTAATTATTTCTAGTTGTGTTATTTTTGCCTTTTTTTGGTATAAAAAATAAATTTTGAATTGACATTAACTGACTTTTCATAGACCTATCCTCAATGGCCCCGAAATGTTTGCTAAAGAAAAATGGCCCGCGGCCCAAAAGAAGTTGGACAGCGCTGAGTCAGAGTATGGACCTAACAGGGTGAGCAAGTGGCAGACATCCATTTGGCATGATCGGGATCGCACATGGTCGTCAGAGATTATTTCATAATGATTTCAACATATTATTTTATAGTAAGACGGTCAGAATCGATTGTACATCTCACTCGATTGCAGGTTTCCGTTAAAGACACATCGCACCGAATTGGCGTAATGTTTTTTTGTATTGCATAGATTGTACTCTTGTAGTTATTTGAAATAGTAAATAAATTCTCGTCTTCTACATCATCGCGAAGAACTACTACTGTCTTACATCTGCAATACCTATCCTCCGCCGCAACAGAATACTACAGGTACAATTCTGATATTTACAGTGACATATTTACTTTTGGGTCATATCATTGCCGACTCAAGTAGAAAGCCGATACATTCAATGACTGGTCCTACATATTCCGCCCCCGCCGTTGTTGTCAATGGACGACCTGTCATCCCATGTCATTGTTCTATAGAGTGCTCATACTGACGCTACTGTCATGTTCACACATGGAATGGTTTGATTTTGATAGATGGGTTACATGATAAATAATACACTAGCATTAACACACCTTCTACGAGTGTAATGCATAGATCAATGCTGATACTAATCTGACTTTAGCAGCTGATGAACAACAGAAATGAATATAATTTATAAATAACACTGATAGTTAATAATATACTTGATTTGACAATTTCTTATAATTCAATTTGAAACGAGAAAGAGCAAACCAATGTGTCAAACAATCTGGGATCTAATTTTGACAGCTGTTCAGTGGACCAATCGTTGCTTGTGCAAAAAGATATGGTCGGGCTTTATTAATCTAAAGATGGCGCTGGCCATATACATATAATTGCACGTACCCGATCTTCCAGACTGCCTTCTGGTGAAGAAAAATTTACTTCAGGATCCTCATTGTGAAATTGGCGTAAAGTGTTTTTGACAAACTCGTCTTTGATATCGACTTTTTCATAACCAATCTCAGATTTGGTAAAGCTCGTAGTTGTGGACTGAAAATAACAATACAAAAATGTAACTGCTCGCATCCTAATACTTGTGGTGTCCTGGTTCAAATAGTTGGGTGCCACGGTTGCCGATGATGGTGGTATTTCTAATGAGCTTAGAATACGCATGGGTGTGGCTGGCTGGTTCAAACAACTTGGAGTCGCATGGAGGTCAAGACTGTATTCTGTAAGGACCAAATGTCGTTTGTTTAACTAAGCTTCAAGAGTCGGCTTTTGAGTTTTGAGAATCGATGTCTCCGCCGAATCTTAGGGGTACATTGGTCCGACCGCGTTACAAACACCCGAGTTCGTGAGCAGACACAACAGCCTTCGATGATTGAAGTTATCACGAAGAGACGTTTTACGTGGCTGGGACACGTATTCCGAATGCCGCCAAAGAGTGCGGCACTTCGTACCCTTGTGGCACAGCCTGAAGGGTTTCGTCACCGTGGCCGGCCCTCCCTCACCCTGCAGTGGTACTACAAGAGTGACCTACGTGCTGCAGGTCTATCATGGCGGGAAGCGCAAGAGTTGACGATGGACCGAGGGAAGTAGCGCCAACTTGTGCTTGCCCTATGTCCCAATGTGGGACGTGACAGGGCGAAGAAGAAGAAGATACCAGGGTTGGCGAACTTTTCACGTACGCGTGCCAAAATTTTTCAAATATTATTTTTCGCTTGATCTCAAAAGCCTACTTCTACCCTTCACCCCTTGACAACTATACTACAGATGTTAATTATCATACTAAAAGATATTTATACTAGGTAAGAAATTCTCTGTTCAAAAATAAATCAAATAAATTAATATGCCTTACTTATCAGAAAACATTATTATAATAATATTGAGGTACTGAAACTGGATGAAGTCAGTTATTAGGAATTTAATACAATATCATGAGGAATCAGAAGTCAGTCATTATTGGTCATACGACTGACTAAATTCTTGACTAGAGAGTGAAGATCACTGAACGCAATATGTGTTGCCAGACAACTATAAAGTATTACTATATACTGGATGAAACTAACTTTACAGAGATGCAGATATATTTATTTTACGCATGTAATACTTATCATTTATTTTTTTAACAGTTTTCCTTTTATACAATAATAATATAATACATGATTGAAAAGTTTGATATATTATCATCATAAAGCAATTAGGAATTACATATTATTAATTATATTTATATTAACATGACAGTATTTATAAATGTAGAATATTAATACATAATAACCATGCATATGGTAGATATTATCCACATCTATTGAAATAATTAGGCAGTTTTTTCATAGTAATAATGATACATATTTTAATAAGATATGCACTTACATAAAAAAATTCTCCATTTTGATGTTGATTCAAAAAAAATCCTCAATGACTTTGAAATTGTTTACTATGAGATTCATTGCCAGAATTTATAAGTTTCAAATAGTCTTCATTCGTAATATGGTTCGCTAAAGGCCACAAATGGAAATGGGCTGGACACATAGCTCGAAGAAGGGACAATCGTTGGACAAATGTAGTCATTCAGTGATACCCAAGAGGTACAAAATGTCCGTAAGGTAGACCTAGAGGCCGCTGGATCGAAGAAATGAAAAAGTTCTGCTGAAGTATGTGGCAACGCTACGCACAGGACTGAGAGAAGTGGAATCATCTTGAAGAGGCCTTCATTCAGCAGTAGATAGATACAAGCTGATGATGATAAAATAGTCTTCATGCATCCCAGCCCATCTATTCTATACAAAAAGCTGCTATCGAGGATGGTTTACTATATTAATATATTGAGGCAGTTAATTGGTACAATAAGTTAACCGACCAAACTGTCAAAAAGTGAATGTTTTAGCAGCCCTTCTCTCGACTGTGTTAACTTTTAGAGCGAGATAGACAGTTTAGACGACTAACTTATTGTAACAGTTATAATACATCAATACGTCATAAATATGATAAATTAACCTTCATACTACAAAGTAAATTATTCAAAGTCACAAATATGTTGTGGTGATACATTAATGACCTTTTTTTTGTATAAATTCAAAGAGCCCAACAAATTTTATCTCCAGCAAACTAATTTACTTAGGTACTATAGTGTGTGGAAAAGGGTAATTGGGTAGCTTAAACGAGTGAATGCGCTCACACAAACGGAATAGCTTTGGTAGTTAACAAAAAATGAACAAACAAACTTTTGAGTAATGGTGAGTAGGTATCAAATGTGATAAGTAATGAAAAAATCTTAATAATATAGTCATTAGTTTCTTAAGCACACACAGGTACAACGATCAAATACTAAACTAATTCAAGTAATTATATGAATCTATCTAAATAGAGAGAGTGGCAAAGTTATAGCTGATCCAAAATTGAGATAGAATGCAATTGTCACCGAGGAGATGAAATCTTTACATCTAAAATCGGACATACCTGTTGTACTGGTCTGTAATCTGAATACGAGCATCCTGGTTCAGGATCTTCATCATAAAATGGGTGTACTGTGTCGTCGTCAAACTCGCGCTTGACGACGACAAACCCACAGTCAGTCTCAGGTTTTGCAGGGTCCTGAAAGGAACATAATACTATGCGATCAGAATATAATATAATAGTATAGCCCATGTATCTTATATTTATGATATATTTTGTAGGAGAATTTATTGGAGTATATGTTATTATAGACAAATTAGCGTACGTTTCCTTAAGGCTATACTTCAGCTGGGGCACGGTCTAAAATGACCGAGACTACGCGTCGCGAAGATTGTGCAAACAACGCGTGCAGAAAAAAACATAATTTGTCATAAAAATTCGACATGCGTCCATTTAATGTTATGTTAATTGTTCTATTAGTAATAATAATATATTCATTGAAATGTATTCTCTTTTAAGTAAATGGGTAACGTTTTTTAGTCACCTTTACACGATCTAAGAATTAATTCCCCCGACGCCATCACATAACAAATTTACGTGTTGACAGCTCGACTTTCGCTATCCGATTGCCAGCGAGTACGAAATTTCGTCGCACCTATATTATTGAAAATTATTTTTTTTCCGTTTCACTGAAGTATGCTCTTAACAGAATTAAAAAATAGTTACCTACCTACGCAATGTTTATTATTTGAATTCAAAAAATTGAGTATAATATACTATGAAATAATAAGAAAATTAAATACAATCACGAAATGTGTTTGACAGTTAGCTATATTCGTTTAAAATCGCAGTATATTTTAGTAAGATACACCTATCTAGTAGCATAGGTAGATTAATAGCGCCTGTAGAGATCTATTTGCAGTAATCGTGACTATTTTAAACATCAATTGTTTACACGTAAAAGTATGTCTCTCTCCAATCTCATTCATCCAGAGTGAGCGAGACGCGATGTTATCATTTCACGGTAAAAAAAAATCGGTTCACCTCAAAATGAGCGGTGAAGTTTGTTTTTTGCCGACAGGTTCGCCACTATCGTTCTACTGCGCTGACGCAGATTTGTCGCATAAAAATTCAAAAGCTTCCGAATTTTTTTGATTGATGCATGCAATATTGCAACTTGCATGACAATACGTGTATTTTCTTGTTACGGCTGCGATAATACGTACTGTCAGCAGTAAATCCGTACACGTGTAAACGAGTTATACGCCTAGCATGTGCTTCCCGAACAATTATTACTAAAATAAAATAATACTTGCTGATGAATTGAATGTTAAGAGGGTAATTGATTAAACAGAATTTGAAAACATTTTTAAATAGTTTGTTAAATATAAAAACATACTACCTATAAATACTCCATACTGGTGTTTTGCAGTAGTATTTGACAGATTCACAACAAACTAACCTCAAACTTGTAACCTGAATCATCAACATTCTCTTGCTTTATGGTGGAGGCGTCCGGGACGTTTGGGTTCGTAATTATCGGTACTTCAAACCAAGGCTGAACTTCCTCATCAGGATCGCGCTTGATAATAGTATCCATGCTTCAATATTTGGGCTTTGGGCTGCGTATAATAATCTACGGCCCTGCCATAGATAATATACGTAAATAGATTCGAAAGAGGCTAACAAAAGTATTCCCACTAAAACAGCACCATCTATGGTAAAGGCTTTGAAATAAAATTAAAAAGCCCACCAAATTTGAATTTATTTTCATATTCAGGCATGGGAAACGAAATAAATAAAAGGCAATTATATAAATTACACACATTTATTTATAAAATTTAAAATCAATAAGTATAGTAACAGTTATCAAGTAAAATATTAACATTCATGAAATTAAATATTATAAACATTATTATTGAGTAAGTAGTTTGTTTAACTGATACGAGTATTAAAAAAATAAATGGAAACATTATTAAACTATGTTTCGCTCTCATGTAGGAAAGCCTAAAGCCTACCCATCAGATTTCATAGACAACCACGGCATAATATAATAATCATTTACGATGAATAAAATTTAATCCTTCTTGGAACATCATTTAAATATTTATATTATATTTTGCCTTTGTAACTAAGGATCTATGCGGCACATTAATAAGGACATGATTTCACTATATATTATAACAACAACACGATAGATATTTTTCTGTAGTTGTCTATGAAATTTGACAGGTAGGCTTTCCTACATGAGAGCCGTTTGTTTTATATTATAATAAATTATAACTGATCACTGAAAACACTACAATTATTTTAATCACTATTGCTCGCCTGTCTTCTTGCATCTTCTAACGTCAAGTCCGCTGTCAGCCGAGCCATGTCTAGTTGGATGTGATGGGAGACTGCATCGATGGCTGTTCCATATTTACTATAAAAGTAAAAGTAAAAAACAAATAATAAATCACTCCGAAATAATATTAATTATCGTAATTATTGAAAGAAGTAAAATGAAGACACACGCAAAATGCATGTAAAAAAAATTTATCCATCAGTATTAGATTTTTAAAAAATGTACAAATGATACTAATTCTAAATAAACATGATATAGGCTTCTTCATTTACTTTTTTTTGGGCGTTCCGTAGCACTTGGCTGTGTGAGAGCCAATGTCGCTCCTGCGCCTCAGGTAGACGATGTAAAACCGGACTCGCTTGAGAATCCATTGATGCATATGTAGCACGCAGCCGAGCCATGTCCAGTTGGATGTGATGGGAGGCTGCAACGGCCACCGTTCCAACATGTTAACTATAAAAATAAATGAACAAATAATAACTCACTCCGTAATATGTCAATTATCGCAAATATTCAATGAAGAAAAAAGTGATAGATGCAAAATGCAACTACAAAACAACTGAGAACAAACATTATCCATCATTATTGATTTAAAAAAATGTGCAAATGATACTTATTCTAAATAAACATTACGATATAGGCTTCTTCACTTATCTTTTTGTTTTGGGCGTTCCGTAGCATTTGGCTGAGCCAGGGCCAATGTCGCTCCTGCGCCTCGAGTGGACGATGTAAAACCGGACTCGCTTGAGAATCCATTGATGCATATGTAGCACGCAGCCGAGCCATGTCCAGTTGGATGTGATGGGAGGCTGCAACGGCCACCGTTCCAACATGTTAACTATAAAAATAAATGAACAAATAATAACTCACTCCGTAATATGTCAATTATCGCAAATATTCAATGAAGAAAAAAGTGATAGATGCAAAATGCAACTACAAAACAACTGAGAACAAACATTATCCATCATTATTGATTTAAAAAAATGTGCAAATGATACTAATTCTAAATAAACATTACGATATAGGCTTCTTCACTTATCTTTTTGTTTTGGGCGTTCCGTAGCATTTGGCTGAGCCAGGGCCAATGTCGCTCCTCCGTCTCGGATCTGACGAATCATGGTCCGCTGCCATATCTCCTCATTACTCTCAAAAAATGTTTAAAAAAATGCAGCCTCAATGGTTTGACATTGACATCTCAATTTAAATAAATATATGATTTTATTTTATATAATGGTTGACAATAATAATTACATTTTAATTTTACCTTGTAAAAGAGATAGAATAACTGTCATGAGGTGTCAATGTCAGTGCACTGCGAATGTTGTTAAATCCCCCAAAATAAAGTGAATAACCAGAGCATAAAAATTAGAAAAACGCAATATGTAACTTAAATCACAACTGTAGTAAACAACTGGAGTAAAATTAAAAATTATTTACCAGTACATAGGTACTAGTGTAAAATCTGTACAAATAATTTTATTGTTAAACAAATATTATCGCACAGGCCTTCTTCGCCTACTATTATATTTTTGACCAGCTGCTAAATAAACTTTATTTCTCCCCGAATAATTTAATTTGCCATTTAGAATTTTATTTGCAGTAGTACAGAAAGCATGTATTTGTAAAGAAAGCATACATTTTATGAATCTATCCTTAATCTCTTCTTTATGGAGAGGGCACGAAAAAACGGTGAAATCAATTTTCTGAAGAATTTTGGTTCTTAATTTTGCCTGAATATTATGCGTAGAAGCATTTTCTGATAAATAATTTCTAATTAATTTTCCAGTTGAATTGAAGCAGTCAAGCATATTGTCAGAGGCATATTTTAATTTTCTATCCTTTCCGAATTCTCGCATAGCTACGTTAGCGTGCTTGCTGGTAGGCTCGGTGTTCATGTCGCGTTTACAATGCGTACAAGAGTTTGAAATTTTACGAATAACATAACCAGCAGTGTACATTTTACCATTCGTAGAGGTTAAATTATCTTCCAAATAATCCTCTGAAACTACGCCTGAAATGCTTTCATCAAGGTTTTGTGGGGTTTCATCGGTTTGTTTTAAAAATCCTAATAAATTCTCAAAAAGACCATCAGCATCGTCTTTCTCACAATTATTTCTGATGGAATATCTAGACATTAAATTGTTAATCAAAAGGCTTTTAAAGGATCCTGAAAATTGACATGGTGTGGGATTGACATTACGAAAATTGTGGCTTCTTATACTGCCAAAGAAATTTTCCAGCGAATCCTGGTTGAAATTACGAAAAGCTACATACTCAAATCCCACATCATGCAATATATCCAATATTTTAATGCAACCAGCCAAAGTTTTTTCCCAATTCAGAAGTGATGGCACCTTTGGTACTGGATTTTTATGTTGGTCTACAAATTGCATCTGTCTAATTTTTACTATACTATCAAACCAGAATTGTCGGTGGAATGACTCCTTTCGGTGTAATGACTCCTTTGAAGCGCAAACCCTTTTCGTTTTCCAATACGGATGTGGTTTCAGTGAGGTTCCATTCACAGAGTCAAAAACTTCATCCCAAAACAATAGCATTTTGCCGGTGTATTCAGCTTCTCTTGGGATGATAATTTGACATATACACAGGTAATAAATACATACGTTCATATCCGGTATCGGCTCTTTGTCTCTCTGTATTGACACGTAGACTTTTCAAAGCAGCAATGTTCGTCGCGCTTTGATCGCATACTGTTGCGATTATCTTTATACCTGTAAAATATATAATACAGGTATAATACACATGTTCTAACTGAAAATACATATTCTACTTCAAAATATAATTTTGTGCAAAAGCTCTTTCAAAATCCATAGAAATCATTTATTTTGGAATGCGTTTCTTTCAATTAGAATACGTGCAATAATAAAATATATAATATTTCTTCATATAATGCAGTGGCGAGGGGCGGAAGTAGACTGTTAACATCCAACATAAATAGTGCCAACTAAACTTGTCATTCATACTTATTTGATTTCATTGAATTAAGAATTAATTTGTTCAATAAAAATAAATACATATGATTAACAAAGTTTAGTGTGCTCTATTAATGTCGGATCTTAACAGCCTACCTCCACCCTTCGTCACTGATATTATTTCTATAATTATATTATGAACAATGCATACCTGTGGAGACTACTGCCTTATAAACCTCTTTAATGCAACGAACTAATTGAGCAGACTTAGTTGCAGATTCACAATAATAATACGCTATTGGCTGCTTTTTATTACCAGCCACACTTCGTATCATGAAGACAAGGACATGATCTGCAATTTTTTTAGAACGCAGATGCCCAAAATCTTCAAAACCTTCGATCAAGTCACTTTTTTTATTATAATCTAAGTGCGGTTGTAAACTCATTTCATCCCACATGAGTGTATAATATTTTTCATGGTCAGTAAAACCACTAACTATTGATTTTAATTGAGAAATAATGACACCAGAGATACCGGTGGAGATAGGAACAGATGATAATAATGTTTGCAAAGTTCGGATAGATGGTAACGTAAAAAGTTTTGACAGAAATTTATATCCTCTTCCACTTTGCTTAAGTAAAGTGAGGGCTAAGACTTTGTCTCTTTCGGTAAAGCGTCGCCCTTTAGGTTTTAAATTACATGATTTTAATTGGAGTTTGAAAAAGTCTCGCTGTATTTTTGACAGGCCTTTGGTGGCTTGAACGAAGGTTAGTGAATCTGCAAATTTTTCTGCCCCCTTTATCCTATGCTTGAAGTTCGTCTTATTTCTTCGTCGGATGTATTTTTCCAAATGCAAACACTTGCGGCGATACATTCGAGCCTTGGGTGTCAAGGCCGTCAGATTCATAGGAAAATTTTCAGGTGTACGATCTGCAAGACACATTATACGGCATTTGAAATATTTTAAAAACATACAAATTAATACAATATTATTTAGCAACATGTCAACATAGTATATAGGTATGAGGTACTAGGTAAATTCTAGCTTAATCATATAAACTAGCTGGGCAAGCTGGCTCTCGCCAGTCTGTCTCGCTAGTAAAAATAATTGACAATATGATTATAATTTAATGTATGGATATCCAAACGTGTTATTTAGGTACATGCACCCATTATGTTATAATATATAAGTAAATGTAAAATGCATAAGGTGGATTGGAGTTTCAAATAATATGAGATTAATCTAATTTTCAATAAAAATAGATGTTTAAATCACTCACCTTTGATAAAAGCAGGTATTGCTACTGGACTGCAAGGGCTCACAAGATCAATATTAGGCGATGATTCAGAGGGAATCGCAAGATCAATAATACGCGATGATCCAGAGGGAATCGCAAGATCAATATTAGACGATGATCCAGAGGGAATCGCAAGATCAATATTAGACGATGATCCAGAGGGAATCGCAAGATCAATAATAGGCGATTCAGAGGGAATCACACTACAATAATTATCAGAAATACCGCGTGCTTCAAAGTTTAATACTATTCTATGAGTGGAAGGATCATTTTCTTCCGTCAGATTTATGTTTGAATCACTATCTGATAATGGGGTTGTCAAGTTTTGAGATGGACACACACCCATTTTTAGCTTCTTTCCACAGTAGTCTGTCGGGAGAAAATGATTTCTGCACACTCCCACGTTGTCAGGTGATTTTAACAGTTTAATTGTACTATTGCCGATTAAATTGATCCATTGCCGTCGTTGGTAGTCTGCCTTTGGTAATGCATGACAGATCACTCCCTTAATTTTGCAATCTGGTACCCAGCAATGACGAGGCATCTTGAAATTCTGGAATGATCTGCAATCAATCTGGAATATCACATAGGTAATAATTGTTTGGAAGTATCAATTTCATCGAATACTATTGTATGACATAGGTACCGAAAGATTAAAATGCTTAACTTGCATTGTCAAATTTTTGAAAATGTTCGGTTTAGTACGAAACGTTATAATATTCCATTGATTTCGAAAACCCCTCAATTGCATCAAATAATATGCATTGTGTTACTGCTCGAGTAGTTAATTCATATTGAAATAACTGGCATAGCACTATTTTTATCAGTATTCAAAGTAAGATCAAATTATGTTTCTCATGGGATGGTATATTATTTTACACTAATATATCAAACAGTTGTCTTGTACAACAAAATTAACAGAAGTAATAGACAATACATACCAATGTTATAATATTATTCTGGTAGACAAGTACAATAAAATATAATTAATAATAAAATGCGTAACGTTGTAATTTCAATTTTTCAAAGCAAAATAAATGGCAGTTGGCAATTGGAAATGTCAAACGTTACTGAATAATTTGAAATAATTTGCTAGTTCGGATAAACTTCACCCTGATCGATGATTGGCTAACCTTGGTTCAACACCATAGATAAGAATAAAATATCTTGTTTATTAACCAAAAATAATTATTATTCAGCCATCTGGCGAAAAGCCGACCAAACACAAAAAAAACACGTGACCGAAAATTTGACTGTATGGAACTTTCATCCCCCTGGGCCCTGCTCAGTGCCAGAAAGGAAAATGAAGCGTCCTCGTTCGTGTTGCCATAATCAAGAAAATAATATTTTGTGAAACGAAGTATACCTACATAAAATCAGATAATAATATTATTTTAATAGTTATTTATTTTTTGATTCATTTATTTATCATTAATTCATATTGTTTATTAATTGTTAGATTCCTAAGGATATTAAGTATATCCTATGTACTGTACACTATAATAAGTTTGCCGCCACCAGTGTAGTCCCTGGACAAATCGAAGTATACCTACATGAGATACTTTCATAAAATCAGATAATATATTTTTTATAGAGTAAGGTACAATCATTGATATATTATATCAAAAAAAATCAAAGTAAGTAGCTGTTGTTAAAATCAATTTAATTATTCATCATATAAAATAATAACATAATAAGTACCAACTGAGATTTATTATCCCGGGTTCTATTGGCTTCTTCTCAAGATGTTGGCTGAACCCAGGAGTCACAAAATTAAATAATAAATGAAAAGTCTTTCTTTGTTGAACACGTGGCTTTATATTTTCAACGGTTATTTTTATAAAATAAAATTATGCTAAACAGTACACAAATATTCATATTGTTTAATATTTGTTAGATTCCTAAGGTTATTTATTATATCTTATATGTATACTACCTATAATAATGATATAAATGCCCCGGGGCGGCATTTTGTCCAGGCAAAATTATTATAGTACTATACATATAGGATATAATGATTAACCTTAGCAATCTAACAATTATTAAACAATACGAAAAAATGAATAAAAAAATAAACAACTCTATTACATAATATTATGTGATTTTATGATGTATCTCATGTAGGTATACTTCGTTTCACAAAATATTATTTTCTATATTATGGCAACACGAACGAGGACGCTTTCTGGCACTGAGCAGGGCCGTAGATTGATATACGCAGACTAAAGCCCAAATATTGAAGCATGGCTACTATTATCAAGCGCGATCCTGATGAGGAAGTGCAGCCTTGGTTTGAAGTACCAATAATTACGAACCCAAACGTCCCAGACGCCTCCACCATAAAGCAAGAGAATGCTGATGATTCTGGTTACAAGTTTGAGGTTAGTTTTTTTTATCAATCTGTCAAATACTACTGCAAAACACCAGTATGGAGTATAGTATGTTTTCATATTTTACAAACTATTTAAATTGTTTTTAAATTTTGTTTAATCAATTACCCTCTAACATTCAATTCGACAGCAATTATTATTTTATTTTAGTAATAATTATCCACCATTATGTAAGTACATGCTAGGCTTATAACCCGTTTACACGTGCATGGATTTACTGCTGACAGTACATATTATCGCAGCCATTAAGTATAAGAAAATGTACGTGTAAACACGTATTGTCATGCAAGTTGCAAAATTGCATGGATTAATCAAAAAAGTTCGGAAGCTTCTGAATTTTCATGCGACAGTTGGGATTTTTGCGATCTGCGCTAGCGTAGTAGAACGATAGTGGCGAACCCGCCGGCAAAAAAAAACTACACCGCTAACACTTTTACGTGTAAACAATTGATGTTTAAAATAGTCACGATTACTGCAAATAAATCCATGCACGTGTACAGGCACTATTGGTCTACCTATGCTGTTAGATAGGTGTATCTTACTAAAAGATACTGCGATTTTAAACGAATATAGCTAACTCTCAAACACTTTTCGTGATTGTTTTTGACTTTCTTATTATTTCATAGCATATTACACCTACTCAAATTTTTGTATTAAATTAATAAACATTGCATAGGTAGGTAATTATTTTTTAAACTCTGTTAAGGAAACGTACGCTTACTTGTCTATTATAACATACACTCCAATTCTCCTAGATATCATAAATATAACGATACATGGGCTTTACTATTTATATTATAATGTGATCGTATTGTATTATGTTCCTTTCAGTACCCTGCAAAACCTGAGACTGACTACAACAGATCTGTTGACGTCAAGCGCGAGCTTGTCGAAGATACAGTACATCCATTTTATGATGAAGATCCTCAACCAGGATGCTCGTATTCAGAATACAGACCAGTACAACAGGTATGTCCGATTTTAGATGTAAAGATTTCATCTCCTCCTTGACGTCTTCTGTCGAAGGTCGGCAACTGAATTTCATTATATCTCAATTCTGGATCAGCTATAACTATAACTCTATGTCACTTCTTCATTGAGGTTAGGTACTTAAGTACTTACCTTCATATAAGTACTTGCATTAGTTTAGTATTTGATCGTTGAACCTGTGTGTGCTAAAGAAGCTGATGACTATTTATTAAGATTTTTTCATATCACATTTGAAACCCACCATCACTCCATAGTTTGTACGTTATTTTTTTGTTAAATACCTAAGCTGTTTCGTTTGTGTGAGCGCATTAACTTGTTTTAGGTGGGTAGAAAGTAAACCGGATACGGTTTGAGATTTGACGTTTGGTTCAGTGTTCCATTGAAAATCAAACCATTCCAAACTGTCAGAAATGATTTGGAATGAAACGTCAAACCAATTCTTACGATACCTACATAGATTAATGACGATCTGTTAACGTTAAAGTGATGAAAAGCCTTATTCGGCATTTAAATATCGTGAGATGCTCATATTAATATTTTAGACATTTACATCATAGTTCACTTGAATTAGGTATATCTTAATAATCAATACCTACAAATTATTCATAAGTTACCATAGGTACGAGAAAAAAAATCGCTTTTGGTCTTATTATCCCAAAAATTCCAGCCATATTTTCTATGCAAAGAGTTCGATTTAATATCATTAGGTAACCACCCATGTTATCATGTCAGACCAATAATTTATGTTTATTTTATTTATATTTTGTAACAGAGATTCTAAACTACAAACTGTGTTAAATCAACCCGTTTTTATATTACCTAACGAAGTTTATCAATTTAGGTTCGATTGTCGTCAGAGTCACAATATTCATGAAGCATTATTTATATTTTGTACATTTAAAATTAATGAATACGACAATTAAATTTGTGTTATTGTAGACGCCTAGCTATAGGTTCAAATTTCATAACAAGTTGACATTTCAATAAATGTGTTACTGTTTTAGAGACAAATAAGTTATTGAATTAATTTTGAATATCGGCAACACTAATTAGTAGGTATTCAGAAATCGCGTTCCCGTGGAAATTTTGCCAAATGGTTCTAAATCCAACTGTCCGTTTTGATTTTTTTGATTGAATTTCAATGGAACATACCTATTATATTGTATTTAAATCTGCGAGTATAGTAACACGACAAGGACAAATAATAATTGTATCTCTCAAATTAAAGGCCGGTTTGTATTAGTCGAGCTACTTAGTCGGGTGGCGACTAATTTAGTAACTAAACATGACGTATGAACAGAAATTTAGTCGAGTAATTGTTTAGTAAAATCATATAGTCGAGTCAATCCATTTTCTTCTAATTTTTCGGTCAAGTAGCGACCCCCACCACCTCTCACTAAATACCAAATAAGCTTCGAGACAAGTCTGAACACGTTATCTTTAGCTAGGTTATCCTCTTTTCTTCCTTCAATTCTTCTAATATATGTAGCCATTACAATTGAAGTTATTAACTTAAACGGTGGCTTAAACGTTGGAATATCACGCCGTGGGTCCCAGGTTCGAATCCTGGGTCTGGCAGCACACATATTGTTTTTCAATTTGTATGTGAGTCAGGGTTTGGACCTAATAAGTTGAGCAAGTGGCTGACATCCATTTCTCGTAAAAAACAAAATCTGTTAATACAACCTCTACTCTGTGGAGGTCTATATGATCTTATTAGGATCGGACATTGTCAAAAAAAAATATATATTTTATTTGTAATACGCAATAAGTGTCATCCAGCGGCGAAGGGTGTACATACGCTGCCAATATCCGACAAAAATAGTACACGCAAAACTTTGTCAGTTATACATAATATTTGTTCAATTAATTAATCAATAATTTACTGATGGTGTTAGTTAGTTTAAAAAAAAACCCTGCGAAACCAAGCCATAATATTATGTTATTACATGATCTATAGATCGAAGAATATTTTTTATTAATAATTACGGTTCGGCATAGGCAAGGCTTTATGCATTTTAAAAAACTTACCAAGCCATCTGTAAAATGTACTTTTAATTCAACTAAAACAAATAAGTATGACCAGTAGAGTACACTATTTGGTCGGATCTCCCATAACATTGGAATGTCGTTCGGTGATTATACATTCACCTGCCAAATTAAGTCATACATAGGCGACCAATTATTGGAAGAAGAGCTCTGAGAGACCTTTTCTGGCTTATCGTAATAAGAATACTGTTAATATTAATAATGTTGTTATTTTCAGAAGTGTGAAAACGGTCTGATGAATATTAAGTATGAGAATGATGAAGAGGGAGTTATCATCAAAGAAGAATTCGTTGAGAATGCAATCCACCAAATTAATGCTGAATTAATTCAACATGGCTGCTCTAATCTACAATACAAGCCATTAGACCAGGTATGTTTAATTACAAAGGTTGGTTTTTTAAATCCGATGGAAGTTGAAATTTAAAAAAAATGTACAAGTTAAATTTAAATATTTATTTTTTGAAAAATCGATACTTTCATTGCATTACCATTTGAAAATGATTTCGGGCATTTGGCCACCGCAGCTATTCTCAATTAAGCAAATTCTGGCGCCCAATTTGAAATACTTTTATTACTAATGGTCCTATAGTACTGGAAATGTTGGCTTCTAATGCATTTAATGCTGCTGGTTTATCAGCATATTACAGTGACTTCACGAAGCCTCACAGGAAATAATCCAGATATGTCAAATCGCACGACCTCGTATGCCAATTGACATGTCCATTTCTCAATATCAAGTTATTGCCAAATCTTGATTTAAATAAGTCGATAATTGCGGTCGCTGTATGGCACATCCTGTTGAAATCACCGTTTTTTCGGATGAATCCATATTCTTCTTTTCTTTAGACCATGTCTGATCCTTATTAAATTCATATGGGCCTCTACGGAGTAGAGGTTTATTTTAACAGATTTTTTTTTTTACGAGAAATGGATGTCAGCAACTTGCTCAACCTATTAGATCCATACCCTGACAGACACAAGTTGAAAAACAATATGTGTACTTGCCAGACCGAGGATTCCAACCAGGGACCCATAGCGTTATAGTCCAACGCTTAAGCAACGCGGCCACCGTGGGTGTTAAGTACCTAAATAAAAAGGGGTCTCAAAATATCTCAAAGTTTTCTTTTTTGGCGAGAAGCTAAAAGCGTATCTTTTTCATCATTATGACGTTTTGCCGAAATAGGTATTATTTTCTTGAACCGCGTCTTATAATTCGGTGACGAAAAGATGGCAACACTGATCATAATAATAACAAAATAATAATTATGGTTCGACAAGGATATCCATTGACCTTAACGTGAGCTTTGGCCCCATTCTTTTATTCTTTTCTTTTTTATTCATTTTTAGATTTCCACTCTGCAATATTTCGCAGTTCTTCAGAGTAAACCATTGGACATCGTTGAAAAAGATACGGTTGACAATAACCTTAGTTACAACAAAATAGCACATGCAATCAATAAAAATAGAAAAATGATGATGCAGCATTCGGAAATCACCATCGATAAACTGAACATCAAACGTGAATTTAAGAAATTATACTTGCCAAAGGAGGTTCGAATTAAGTTGAGAAGAGTAACATATTATCCACGTAACTTTATTTGCAAAGTTTGTTGTGGAGTGTTTGAAACTGTAATACATCTAAATCATCACTATGTTTCATGCATGAAGTCTCAGCATCTTAAGTCATACAAGACACATACTCTCGAGAAAAGATATCAATGCGATGTGTGTTTTAAAAAATTCATACAAATTAGTTCTCTGAAATCACATAAAATCACACATACTGGTGAAAAACCACATCAATGTAATGTGTGTTTAAAAAAATTCGCACAAATTTGTAATCTCAAATCACATAAAATGACGCATACAGGTGAAAAGCTACACCAATGCGATGTGTGTTTTAAAAAATTTCTGCTAATTGGTCATTTAAAAACACATCAAATGACACATACTGGTGAAAAAACACATCAATGCGATGTGTGTTATAAAAAATTTCTGCAAATTGGTCAATTAAAATCACATAAATTTACACATACTGATGAAAAACCACATCAGTGCGATGTGTGTTTTAAAACATTCTTAAAATTTGATCATCTAAAAACACATGAAATGGCACACATTGGTGAAAAACCTCATCAATGCGATGTGTGTTTTAAAAAGTTCATCGTATATAGTAAACTCAAAAGACATAAAATGACACACACTGGTGAAAAACCACATCAATGCGATGTGTGTTTTAAAAGGTTCATACGAAGTTGTGATCTCAAAAAACATAAAATGACACATACTGGGGAAACGCCACATCAATGCGATGTGTGTTTAAAAAAATTCAGACAAATTAATGGTCTCAAATATCATAAAATGACACATACTCGTGAAAAATTGCATTAATGTGAATTTGGTTGTTAAAAAATGCCGGATTAACGAGAAACCACAATGAGCTAGCACAACACCATCTTTAGATCGGCAATGGCTAACAGCATTTATCGATCTACCTTTATACATTTTACAGACTAACAAAAACAAGATAGATTTAAATAGAGATAAACAAGCTTCGCTTTCTATTGCAATGCATTCTATTACGAACCCTATGGTACCCTTATGACATCATCGTTATTCACAAAACACATGCAGCCAAATGCAAAAAATAAGATAAATGTTGTTTTCTTACATGTCATATTTTGTTGCTTACAACTTTTTCCAAGTGACACACGTAATTGAAGGCCAACCATCGCTTTCTAATATTATAGGTACCTCGTCAAAAAGGCGACCCCTTCTCTGCCGTCTGTGTGATAACGTCTAAGACGCACTTTGGTTGGTGCGCCTGATAGTGGGGCCGCCCGGACAGTGCTGTATACGACGTCTGATGAGTGGAAGAGAAAGTATTCGAAAGCCCACGCGCTATAATTTATTTTAAAACTGCTCGGTTATTACATTGAACAAACATATATTATTTTTTGTGACTAAATGGTGCGTCGTATCAAAGCATATTTTACTTGGAGTAGGTAGGTACCTACTTAAGTATCTATATTTTTTGTCTTTATTTTTAACTACTTGCTGTAATTATATTATACGATTCTAATAATTATTGAAGATTGTTTTATTGTAAACTAATCAACTAATAATATTAATAATCATATGTACACCATCCTTATTATATATTGACATATTGACTGCACAAGGAGACTAATTCTAAAAAAATACGTACGCAATTGGTTTATCCATGGGCTCAACGTTGTGAAGCGGGCCCCCAGGCTAGGATCTTTGGGGGGCCTCCCTACCTATCGCTAAGGATAAAGACAGTGTGAAGCTCTACAGTAGCGTTTTCCAAATGGGGTACGCTGTAAAATTAATAATGTGTATGTTTAGTGTTTTATTGTATATTTTAATACATCCATTTTAATTATTAAGGTGTCATGTTATAACATGGCCACACTTTAAAATTTGATGTTTATTTATGACGCTGGCAACGCTTGCAAAAGCGTGAGAGCAATTTCATAATGATGCATCTGTTTAAATCAACATAGTTAGGTGCAGGTGTTTACCCCAAAAGGGTGAGAACAGATTGCACGAGCTCGTAAACAATATTAATAATTATCACTTAAATGTATTTCTTAACTCGTGTCAGTATTTTAAAAGAGGGTGAGAAAAATGTATCTGTTAAGAGATTTTCTTAATAGCACTTTAAAGTGCTATTTGTATAAAGAGATACATATATCATCTTCTTTATTACTGCAGGTGTGCATTTGGTTCAGGACGTTATTTTAGTTAATTTACTGCTTTTAGATGGTGACCTTAATACTGTGAGATCCCTTTGAACATTTCTTAAGTTGACACAGTCAAGTGGGTGCATAAATGTTTATATTATATTATATTGTTTACTTTAAAAGCTTAAAGTTTGTATGATGCTATAATCAAATAGCATTGTAAATTAAATAGGTGTGATGTCTTATTAGTGTACACAACAGTACGACCACAGAACTTTAAATAATATCTAATATAACTGAAGAAAAATAGCGCCGCAGGCGACTTATTTACTATAAAGCAAATTTGTGATGTGTGTCTATCTCTCTTATCTGGTCGACTCGTCTCACCGGGCTACCAGGCTAGAGCCCTGTCAGCCCCCCTTGTTGGGGTCATGGGTTTATCAAATAGGTAAGTACCTAGTGACAATACTACGGTCCTGGTGAAGATGCAAGAGCGTTAAATTCACAACCGGCCCTGTCCCTAGACCAGATTGAGAGCTCCTGCTTTAGGCTAGCTCAGCGCGGGGTCGATAAGGGTAGTCAAGTACGAATTCTTAACGACATCTATTAAGACACCATAGCAACACTGCGTTGTAATGATTTAGAAACGCCACCAGATATGGGGATGACGTCAGAATGTAATAGGTATGTTATTTATTTAATTTAAAATTGTTTCACGGCCACTACGTGAAACGTCAAAAAAACAGCTGGTGATTTAAATTCAATGTCACCGAGCTCACGTGCCGTATTATGACACTAGTAATATGGATCAAGGATCTATACTAAGTTAAAAGTTCTTGTAATTATAGTTAATTATTTATTTAATTATTCCTCAATAAAACAATTTTTATACTTACCTAATTAATTTTATTTGGTACCTATCTTATTACTAATATTTTTATTTATAAATAATTTCAATATGTTTATTTATTATATAAACTTATTTTAGTCACTTAATATTATTCTATATACTATGTATTTATTTTTATATTTATTTTAATTTATTCCTCTGTACCTTTAGGTACTTAGTAACTACGTACTTAATGACGTATTCATCCACGAGATGAATAATTTCAACGGCGTCATATATTTATGTATATGTATGTATGTAGGTAGCGACTACGTATATCACGTGACGTATTTGCAAGTACTTCGTATAAAGAAAAACTTTTCCGACAGATTTTTCAAACCGATCGCCTGCAAAACTTTGCGAAAATGGGCGTAGGAGTCGACGACTGGATTTGTATAGAAAAATGCGAATTTATATAGGCGACTGGCGGTAATTTCTTTGAAAATTTGACTTTAGAGGGACAGGACCCCCTTCTCCTTTCTTAGGATTTAACTAAGTATCTAGGGAATCGTTAATAAATCTGATCAAAAAATTATACAGGCCGATGAGGGTCTCATTTCCCTCTGTCGCTGTATATATATTAATTGTTTAAAGTCTAGCAAAAAGCGGGAGATAGCCGTACATGACGTTACATGACGTCCTTCCACCAGACCAGGAGCAAAATCCTCGGGCCAATCACGGAAAAGCAGTTCATTTTCCACTTTTCCGGAAAATTATGAACATCTTACTTAAAAACAAGGGTTTTCCAGGTATTTACAGGTGGGGTTAATTTTATAATCATCGCAAAAGTCCAACTAGTAGTTTTAACGTAAATCATGTAAATAATTTCCGATTCAAATATCGGGATTACAATATTACAAAAGTAGAGTTTAATGATTTAAAAAAGTGCATATATTGCTAATATGTACGAAAATATCATACCTACCACAAATAACCGCGCGAGCATACAGTAGCCGCTGGAATGAATTGAAATTAAAACTCACGTTGTCTTTTATACTCAACATTTTCCGCACTGTTTTCCATCGTTCAATGGGAAAACACTAGTTCGATCTATACAAATATGTTCACAATATAAGACATCAATAAAGTTTAAGACCTAAACGATATTTTCACGATATTTGTGAGTTTACGGAATCCAAAGATTACCTGTTTTAATTTATTTTTTTACAAATTGAAAACGGTCTGTAAGGCTTAGCTAACAGACTTAAGATATAATTGTTAATTTTAAATTAACAAAATATTAGTACCTCAACATCTACATTATTACAAATGCACTTTTCGCATTTATCCTACTCATTTACCACATAAGTATGTACTAAATATGTACGTACTTTTATTGCGAGCAAAAATTATAATTTATCATTTACATTAGATACATGCAGCCACCTGATCATTTAATTTTTATTACAACTTCATACGATAACATATTTTTATTACATATGGAGTTGATTTTATTCCGATGAGTGTCTCGCTCACTAGACATGGATTTTTTTACTGCAGAGGTTTCTTCCTCTACCTCATAGCGCTCTGAACTATTGTAGTTTTCTCGCGCGATATCAAAATATTACGCATGCAGAATAATTTTATACAATGCAAAAAGATTATTAAAAGTTACAAATCGTCGCCCTCAAGGAAGAACTCACCAAATACAGTTTTTGCTCAAAATGAGTTATTTATGCAGAAAATCTTGCAATTTTTAACTCTATCTTAGAAAAAATCACCAAAATTCTAACTATAGATACGTTTTATGTTAAAAATTACAAATACAAAAAATTCACCAAGTACAAAGAAAAGATATTTGTGTTATGGAAAAAGTCACCGAAGTACTTTGGTGACTTCTTCCATGCGTATTTTTCCCTATAAGCAACACTTGGTGACACATCTGTCACGTCTTGTCATTTCAATGTTGCGTATTTTGGCGGTTATTTTCTCTTCTCGGTTGTATCTCATGGCTGAGGATGGTGGATTACCTTTGAATACCGTCATCCTTAGGGCTACCAAGGCTCTCAGAGCAGAATGAATGGTGCCCTCAGTCAGCCCCTTTATTTGGTCACTCCAGCTCTTCTCTGGAGGCCACCCAAAACCACCATTCTCACCAAGTTGTCTGGTCTGCGCCGGACAAAATGTCCAAAAAACTTCAGGATGCGTCTCAGAAATATTTTCAAGAGCCGTTCCTTTTGCAGTCTCTGGATGATTAACTGGTTCGTCCTGTGTTTTGTCCAATAAATACGAAGCATTCGGTGCCAACACCGCATCTCGAAGGCATCAATTGCCCTCCGCTCCCTTCCCTTCAGGGTCCATGATTCGCCACCGTATAACAATCTGGTGAACACTAATATTTGCACATGCATAATTTTTGTAGGAATTGAAATTCCCCGATCCATCCATATTATAGACGTGTCATTGCATTTTTCACAATCTGTATGCGTCTTCTTATTTCCGCTTCACATCCGGTTTTTCCACGAATGGTCGATACCTGATATACAAACTCGTCCACTGTTTCTAAGTTTTAGAATATACTTGATGTTGGTAGAAGGTTAGCCCGATCGACAACCATTGACTTGGTCTTATTCCAATTAATAAGGAGGCCGTATTTGTGACTCTTACTCTTCTGTAGCAGCTCTGAGAATTCTCTTTCATCAGCAGCGATTTATGTATTATCTGCGAATCATAATTAGTTATTTATTTTCTGGCCACCAATTGTTATTCTGCCTTTCCATTGGATTTAGGGATTTCTGCATTATATGCCCTCCATATTATTGAATAAATGGGGAGATAAAACACATCCCTGACAGACTACCTTCTCAGTTAGGCAACTATCAAAAAAATATGCGTCTACAATTTGACTGTATATTATTATATTAATACTATCGACCGAAGGTAGGTACTTGATGGAGTTTGAATTTAAATTCTAATGGATTTAAGTTTTATATTAGGTATTCTATTTGATCCGTTTTTTGCGACCCGGGTTTCGCCTTTCTGCAGTACCTATTATTATTGATATGGTAGAGGGTTTTTTTTACAAACAACTGAACTGTTCATAATTTATTTGTTATATTTTTTTTATTGTAATCCTTGACTTAATATGTAGGTGATAAAAGTTTTTGCCTACTCTATTGTATTGATTTGTTATATAAGTTAGAGTTAATAGTATTCATTGTCAGTGTATATTTGCCTTTTGGTGAGTGTACACAGTGCCTTAAGATGCCGAAAGGCGAAACCCGGGTGGCAAAAAATGACTCAAATGGAATAGTACAAAACTTAAATCCATTAGAATTTGACAATCTATGTTTGAGCTAAAAGTAAGGCTAGTTGCTATTATTGGAATGAAATGCATGGAAAAGTGGGCAACTCAAACAACAAAGGAAACTGAAATTGGTTTTGCTTTGATAAAATGGAAGAAAAATCTTCCAGCTGAAGTCAAAAAACGTCTGATCACGTGGTGGCCAGAACCGCAACAAAAACATTGCTGCTATATTTTTGTTCACAGTAATCAAACATCCTAAGATCCATTCATTCCATTGAAAACATTTTTTTAGAATCTAGCCATTACTTTATGGAATATAATAGCATGCATTCTGCGATAGAGCGGTAAAGTAAGAACAAGTCTATGAAATGAGTGGTTGGCTGGAAATGCGAAAGAAAGAACCAGAGCCATAGCGTGTTGAAGAGATGAAGTTCGTCGACATGATTGATTTTGAATGGTTGTCAAATCAGATAATAAAAAGTCGATTTAAGGATGAAAATGGTGAGACTATAAGAAGATTAAGGGTGTGCGATTCAACCAAAAACTACCGGGTAGTATCCAGTTTAGATATGGCCA
Source organism: Rhyacophila brunnea (assembly GCF_057557595.1). Classification (NCBI taxonomy): domain Eukaryota; kingdom Metazoa; phylum Arthropoda; class Insecta; order Trichoptera; family Rhyacophilidae; genus Rhyacophila; species Rhyacophila brunnea. Next base: position 35,316,258 of record NW_028232785.1, read on the forward strand.
CCGGAATGAATATAGGAATTTACAACTATGTGGACATGGGAACTTTGAAGTACCACCAGCAATAAAAAGGCATATAATAAAATATTGACCATAAGACAAGTGTGCAAAAAAAAAATGACCACTGGACACTTGGCATTTCAAACAATATTCCAGAGGAATACCACGGCTGTATGCACAATCACCAGTGTCTAGAAATGTTCCTCAGAATGATATTCTGATGAATGAAAACGAATCAGAAGAAGAATAATTGTTAATGTGAATGAGGTCTATGTATAAGACGTATTTTATGTAAATGGTCAAGATTATTTCAGTAAAATACAGTAGGTATATTATTCTTTTCTGATGTGTTTTATTGATAATATGATCATTCAAGATAAAAACTCACCATTTGAATAATGTCTTACATTGAATATGTATGGAAAAACTAACCAAGTACGAAAAACAGTTTTTCTAGATTTTTTTATAAGGAAGGTTACATGTTTTAAATGTTATGTACATAAACATAAAAATAATCAATCAAATAAAAAACCGTTTCCTTCTATGTACTTTCGTTTTCTAATGAGAGCAATTTAAAATTTTTAAAAGTCGATTTTCTCAGGATTTTACTTTTGTTGGTTGGTGAGTTCTTCATTGAGGGCTACGATATTATCTATACCAGTACCTGCAATATGGTATTCCTAAATAAATTAAACTTGCTTGTCTTCAACTCCACTATATCCATGAAAAAATATGTCCCAATAAGTGATATAGGATTGGTACACATTGCCAAGCCATTCATTTGTTGATAGGTATTATAAATGCTTCCATTAAATTAACAAAAAATCTTGAATAAGTAAGCGACCATCCTGTTAGCTACCATTCGATTACAATGAAAATATTCATTAATTATAAGAATATCAATTGCATTAATAATAAAAATCATTCAACAAATTTAATGTTTAAGTTTAGCATTAGGAATAGTGTTAAAAGATAGCGCCATTTTTAACTTTTAAAGCTTTTAAGGTTGAATCATTTTTATTATTAATGTATTTAATATTATTACAATTAATGAATATTATCATTGTATTCGAATGGTATCTGGCTGGATGATCTGGTCTTTTCGTACTCTATGGGAGCCGTCTGCTGAAGGCAGACAGTTCTGTCGGTGTTAGTACCTACTGTTACCAGACAAAAAAAGAAAAGAACCCGGCACGACAGTTTCAAATTCTAGATCAACAATTTAACGACCAAAAAAAATACCCAGCTCCGCTGGCGAATGTTTAGAATCTCTGACAAAGTTAAGTAAACAATAACACCCTCGACGGGCGAACAAAATTGTACCTGCCGACAGAAAAGATCACCATTAGGTTTTGACTTGACCGAAAGATTCCCTTCGTACCCCTCCCCGCCGTCTCACCACGGAGAGGGTCGTTGCAGATAAGGGCAGACAGTATTCATTCTCCCGCCAAAGTGGAAGCGGACATCCGGGGTTGCACCTTCAGTGCGGCCCGGGGTCTTTACGATGTAAACTGTGAAGTCGCGCTCGTTTCATTATTATAAATCAGTGAATTCCTTTTGTGTAAGCGGCCCGATAGTAATCCCTATAACCACCTCAAAACCATGTGTCGCGTCCTCGATAAAACACTTTCGCGCCGATTCGGCTAATGTGTTTAAACACGTGTTCCCATATAATGACTGTGCGATAGCTAAATCTAAGACTCCTGTGCAAGTGTAATTAATGAAGTAATCCAACCAATGTCTGAAAAGTTAATGTAATTAAACGTCTCTGCGCAGGGAAATTGTCAAATCAAAGACGTGTTTTATCTTGAATTATATGTCCTGATGTCCACACAACCCTCAATCAAGGTGATGCTCGTGAAGAATGCTGCCAGCATACATGTGAGTTCTCCACCCATTCTTCCCGGTATCACTACTTATCTAAATGCCATTGGGAACTTACCTACTGACTATTACCCATTATTACTTGGTTGTAGGTCATGCTCAAACGAGGTTGATTCTTTGCATTCCTCAATAAACAGAAAAAAAGAGTATGAGTGAAATCATACTTCTCATTGAGGTAAATATGGTCAAAATATACAGCTTTTCTGTGCTTGATAGTTTTAGTTACCTACCTATAAGTTTTTCTGTCTTATTTGCTGCTGTTAAAAACTTCACATTAGTAATGACGTGATCAGCCCAGGATATTTTCATGGTCCCCGTTACAGCCACACACAGATAGCCTTACCCTCTTCAGAACGTAGCGTACCTACTGATGTACCTACCCTCAAGTTCAAAGCTAGCTCAGGGTGTTGGTGTGCACTTGGGGTGTCAAACAAATTGTTTGTTTCAACTTTGTAATTTAGTGCTATAAAGGAGCACGGGTCCAGAATTAAATAAAACCCTAGGATTAGCTTTACTTCGTATATTGTTTTCACCAGTTATTTTTATAATATTCCTTTACACTTGCATCTTAATATTAATTTATGACTTAATATGAATACGAAAATACTTTATAACGAGGTTCTTAATAATTATTATTTTTTAGATACCTAATTAATGTTTTATAACACAATCCGAATTACTCTTTACAATTATTATTGCTTTGAATTACATTCCTCATTGTTTCTTAATTAACAATTGTGGCTTTTGGATTACAATCCTTATTGTTCTTATTTTATAATAATTATTATTATATCACTTAAATACCTAGCGATGACTTTAAGTTATCCCGATAATTAAACAATCTCTGCAGCGACCGGCGTAGGCTGTAAGTAAGCACTATTTTTCGTAACAAACCGTTGAGGTCATATTATTACGTGCATCTCAGTCTGAGGCTCTAACCGCCCTTCCCGCGAGAACCGGCGCCTTTCACAGAGATAAATTACTCCGCGTAACTCTGCTTCTAATTGGCTAACGGTTGGCATCAAAATTATTATCCGAATACATAAAATCTTATGTCTACAAATATAACATAATGATGTTCATTTACAATTCAAAATAATACCAAATAAAACATTATTATAATATAATTCTTATTACCTACTAATTTCCTTTAGCTTTTGTCTGCTTTTTTCAGTTAGCACTATCGTGTAGACAAAATTTCCATATGTTATCGCTAGACATTTAATAAAATTATCCAATCTTATTACTAGACAAGTACTCCCACATCTTTCACCCTGTGTTACCGTTTACTTCTACGCCTCAGATACCAGCACGATACGCAAGAAATAAGACGTTTATCTGAGGAAGGAATACGATCATATTATGTTTAAAGCCTTTTGACTACAAGGTCAGAGAACATGTTTACGCTAATCAATTACTCAAAGATGGATAATGGTATAAGACCAAAGTCCAGGAACGTAACACTACCTATAGTTATATGAATGTAGCAACAGATCTTTTCAATGTTGGCATTTAAAATAATTCTAGGTGATTAGGTACTACTAAGTACACTCTAGTTAGGCAGGTACCTACAAAGTTGATAAAAAAATTGTACTTGAGATATAGTATAAATAAATAAATTCGATACAAGAATTTTACACTACATATTGCTATAACAATATTATTTTCCAATATGCAAGGTGTATAGAAAGACAATCCGTCACGATATATAGATTACAGGAGCCAATAATAAATACAAGACATCATTAATATTTAGTTGAACATTATGGTAATTTGTGCAAAACCATTTATTACTGCACTCAAGTAAGTACATAATCACAAAGATAACAGAATACTGCCACTGTTGCGCATGTAAAAGAATGGAATGGAAACTGAGCGATAGTAATATTTTTGAGGAGTTTACCAATTTAACCACGATTCATGCGCTTGCAAAATAATTACAAATGTTAGTTATAAAGTAAAAAAAATGTCGTCATTCCTATGTGTCAATTAGGAAATCCAATCCTGAGCTAAAATTTTGATCCCGCGATTACAATTTGACTATCTCGGGATTGGTATTTTTTTTGATAGTAGATATAACATTTTTAAAATATAAAAGTATGATTGAAATTCTGAAGAGTTATGATGAACACATTTAGGTTATTCTGTAAGGGCAATTATACCCTTACAGAAATATAACTATTCAAAGATAATGACCTGTGAACCTAGCTTACTTAAAACTAACCAGAATGGAATTACTAATGGATGCGCGTAATCGTGAAGTGGCTATTCGATATAATTAGCATGCTATTTAAATGTAGTTATTATCTCTGTTTGCGTGCCATAACTTCAGTGACGTCTAACTGGTTGTTAATAATCAGATTTATTGTTATTCTAATGTTGTTACAATTACGTATAGCAGCAAAAATGGTTATGTAGAGGTTTTATATTTGAAATATACAAATGTCAAGTTGTTGTCTATGGTCATTGATCGACCAAGGACAATAAAAATGAAATGAGTCAACAATTCAGTTGCAAATCCGACCTTCAACAGTACAGTCAGTCATGCGAGCAACTCCGCTTAAAGTTTCGATATCATATTCAAAATCATAATGTAACCTTCTGTAACAAACTACAAAAACAATGTGAAACAGTGTCTTATTTTAGTGCCGTGTTAATCTTAAATGTTTTAGGACAATATAAAACAATCCATATCAAAACTATGTCTCATTTAATCTTGCCCCCGAACATTATATTATCACACACACGAAGCAACCTTCTACATATAAATAAAAGACGTTATATCTTCACAACCTACAACAATATTTTATTATCCTTACTATTATTATTTATTATCCGCTAGCAAACCGCGATTCCACGTGTGACGTATGCAGGTACATACACGTCACTAACATAGTGTTTTTTTACACATGCTAATTGTTTGTGATTGATGAAAAAATCGACCCCGAAAGATTTGGGATATTGTTTACTAATCACGGAATTCAATGGTATCGAAAATTGTCCAGGAGGTAACCCCTAGTGTCAATACGCTCAGATGCTATGCCACAATACTAACGTGTCACATAAATACCAGTGGTGAATACTACCAACATGATGGTTGACAGACTGCATAAGTGGTACGTCTTCATAAACGTCATAACATAAATATAAAATAATGGATAAGTTAGCGGATATCTATACGAACATACGATACCATATAATTAGAAGGCTATAACACTAATATGTCTTTGTATGTTTTTAAGACTACCAGATGACGAGCATCATTCTATATAAACGTACATTGCATTTATAAGGTTTTTCACCGGTATGTCATTTTATGTTTCTTATGATCACCAAGATGCGAGCATCTATATAAACATACATTGCATTAGGAGGTTTTCACCAGTATGTGTAATTTATGTGTTTTGAGATGAACAAGTCGCGAGTATCCAAATGAAAATACATTGCATTTATAAGGTTTATCACCAGTAGATGTGATTTTATGTTTTATAAGTTCACTAAGTTGCGAGCATCGAGATGAACAGAGATTCCATTTATAAGGTTTTCCACCAGAATGTGTGATTTTATGTGAGTTATGATGACCAAGTTTCGAACATTTAGATAACCATACATTGCATTCATAAGGTTTTTTTTTTTTACCAGTATGTGTTTATTTATGTGTTTTAAGCTGACTAGATGTCGAGGATTTATATGAACATACATTGCATTTAAAGAGGTTTTCACCAGTATGTGTCATTTTATGAATCTTAAGAGGACTAAGTCGCGAGCATCTATGTGAACATACATTGCATTTATAAGGTTTTTCACCAGTTTGTGTCATTTTATATGCTTTGAGCCGACTAGATGTCGAGGATTTATATGAACATACATTGCATTTAAAGGGGTTTTCACCAGTATGTGTCATTTTATGTATCTTAAGATAACTAAGTCGCGAGCATCTATATGAACATACACTGCATTTATAAGGTTTTTCACCAGTATGTGTCATTTTATGTCTTTTGAGATGACTAGATCTCGAGGATTTATATGAACATACATTGCATTTAAAGGAATATTCGCCAGTATGTGTCATTTTATGTATCTTAGGATCACCATGTCGCGAGCATGTATATGAACATTCAATGCATTTATAAGGTTTTTCACCAGTATGTGTCATTTTATGTGTTTTGAGCTCACTAGATGTCGAGCATTTATACGAACAAACACTGCATTTAAAGGGTTTTTCACCAGTATGTGTCGTTTTATGTTTTTTGAGCTAACAGAGTTGCGAGCATCTATATAAACATACATTGCATTCATAAGGTTTTTCATCAGTATGTTTCATTTTATGTGTTCTGAGATGAACAAGTCGCGAGCATCTATATGAACATACACTGCATTTATAAGGTTTTTCACCAGTATGTCTTTTGAGATGATTAGATCTCGAGGATTTATATGAACATACATGCATTTAAAGGGTTATTCGCCAGTATGTATCATTTTATGTATCTTAAGATCACCATGTCGCGAGCATGTATATGAACAAACACTGCATTTATAAGGTTTTTCACCAGTATGTGACATTTTATGTCTTTTGAGATAACTAGATGTTGAGGATTTAAATGAACAAACATCGCATTTATAGGGTTTTTCACCAGTATGTGTTATTTTATGTGTTTTGAGCCCACTAGATGTCGAGCATTTATATGAACATAGATTGCATTTAAAGGGTTTTTCCCCAGTATGTGTCATTTTATGTTTTTTAAGATCACCAAGTTGCGAGCATCTGTATGAACATATATTGCATTTATTAGGTTTTTCACCAGTATGTCTCATTTTATGTTTTTTAAGAACACAAGATATCGAGCATGTATATGAACATACACTGCATTTATAAGGTTTTTCCCCAGTATGTGTCATTTTATGTTTTTTAAGATCACCAAGTTGCGAGCATCTGTATGAACATATATTGCATTTATTAGGTTTTTCACCAGTATGTCTCATTTTATGTTTTTTAAGAACACTAGATATCGAGCATGTATATGAACATACACATCATTTACAAGGTTTTTCAACAGTATGTGTCATTTTATGTTTTTTGAGCCCACTGGATGTCGAGCATTTATACGAACATACACTGCATTTAAAGGGTTTTTCACCAGTATGTGTCGTTTTATGTTTTTTGAGATAACCAAGTTGCGAGCATCTGTATGAACATACATTGCATTCATAAGGTTTTTCACCAGTGTGATTCATTTTATGTCTTCTGAGATGACCAAGTTGCAAGCATCTATATGAACATACATTGCATTTATAGGGTTTTTCACCAGTATGTGTCATTTTATGGGTTTTGAGCGTACTAGATGTCGAGGATTTATATGAACATACATTGCATTTAAAAGGTTTTTCACCAGTATGTGTCATTTTATGTATCTTAAGATCACCAAGTTGCGAGCATTTATATGAACATACGCTGCATTCATAAGGTTTTTCACCAGTATGTGTCATTTTATGTGTTTTGAGATAACAAAGTCGCGAGCATCTATATGAACATACATTGCATTTAAAGGGTTTTTCACCAGTATGTGTCATTTTATGTATCTTAAGATCACGAGGTGTCGAGCATCTATATGAACATTCACTGCATTTATAGGGTTTTTCACCAGTATGTGTCATTTTATGTATTTTGAGATGACCAAGTCGCGAGCATCTATATGAACATACATTGCATTTATAAGGTTTTTCACCCGTACTTGCATTTTTATTTGCTTTAATATTACTATGTTGAGAAAATACGATGACTTGATTTTGATCATCAATCACGTCCATGTGAGCAATTTTATGAAATTTTAGAGCACTTCTGCTACCAAAAACTGCGCTACAAATGCAGCAAATTAAATTAAGTGAGAAATGGATTACTCTTCTTAGAATAAGGCGAAGTTCCTTCGGAGTATCTCGTTCAAAAATTTCTTTTTTAATATCTTTCTCATCTATCGTGACTTCTGCATACTGCAACATTCTATCCTGGATTCCATCATCTGAGGGTTGTTGACTGTCGCCTGTATCGTGAATTTCTGTGAAAAATTCCGTGGTAGAAACCTAGAAAGAAATTCAATATTATCAATTATGTGTTATAATATTCCATTTTTTTTTTTTTCATTTTGCTTTTCAGCATCTGCCGACATTATTAAATAACGAAGTGAGAGTAAAATGGCAATAGTGTCGTTGGAGAGTGTGCATAGGCCTTTGACACCAATACAAGAGCACCGACCTTCAGTTGGTGTTCGTGGAGGTGAACTTTTGACGTATTACTGCATATTTCAGCCTTATAATCAACCCGTCGCTTAATAAAATGACGTTAATCACCCATAACGAAACCAAACTAAGAACCAAGGTATAAGTCCCGCAGTTCATACAGACCGGTTTAACAACTACTCAGGATGGGCTGTGGATGCCAAAAGTCGACCTAAGCGGTAAGTATTATAGATGTAGTATAATATATATATAGTATATATATATAGGTATTACTCGTATGCATAACGAATTAATATGTATTTAAAATGTTTAATTGTACTGATAACATAAGATCACTCAACAAATTTAATATACCATTACTCAATGTGTAGAATCGATTAAATTAACAATCATTGTATAATTGCCATTACATTATAATCAAAATGACGAATCAAAATACGTAGCTGTTATATACGAGGGTGGTCCTAGAAGTACCCGACCTAAGAAAGAAAACACAAAAAATTTGGATTTTTTTTTAAATTTCTTTACGTAGTCTTCTTTTAGGTCGATACACTTTTTCCAGCGATGTTCAATAGCTATGATACCCTGTTTATAGTGAGAAACGTGGAGCTCTTCAAAACAGCCATCAACCGCCGACTCCACCTCTTCATTGTTGGCAAATCTTTTACCACCGAGCCATTTTTTGAAGTTAGGAAACAGAAAATATTACGAGGGGGCTAAATCTGGCGAATAGGGTGCGTTAGGAATCAATTCGAATTTTAACTCATTAATTTTGACCATCGCGATAACGGATGTGTGAACTGATGAATTGTCCCGATGAAACCAAACAATCTTTTTCGCCAAATGTGGTTATTTTTTCTTAATTTCATCACTCAAACGCTGCAATAAGTTTGCATAATACACGCCGTTGATTGATTTTCCTTTCTGAAGATAATCAATGAAAATTACCCCTCGCGCATCCCAAAAAAACTGACGCAATGATCTTGCCTGCAGATGGAACTGTCTTCGCCTTCTTTGGAGCCGATTCTCTCCATTCAGTCGATTGTTTTGACTGTTCTTTCGTCTCAGGTGTGAATCGATGGAACCATGTTTCATCCATGGTTATTAGACGCAAAAACTCTGCTTTATTGCTGTGAAACTTCGCCAAACACTCGATTGAAACATCCTCACGACGCTGTTTTTGTTTCATTGTGAGTAATCGCGGCACCCACCTTTCGTACAGCTTTCTCATGTCTAAATTTTCATTCAATATGTGATGTACGGCACTTGTTGAAATGCCTACCATGTCTAGTAGCTCGCGCAATTTCAGTCGACGTTCATCCAATACCATTTTGTGGATTTTCTTCACCATTTCTGGCCCCATTCACCTCACCTCATTTGGTCGACCACTGCGATGTTCGTCTTGGCAGCTCGTACAGCCTCTTTTAAGGGCGGACATGCTCAGCGTATGTCAAAATAGAGCTTTTATTTTATTTTCAAATCATGATCCTGGACATTCCTTAAACGTTGTAGATATTCTATTTATATAATTTTAAAGTCTTATTATTTTTTATATTTATTTTAAACATTTGATGACTGCATAAAGTATTTTTATTACATAAAATAGTATTCTTTTAAACCTCTCGCTCTAATATTTTAGAATATAGTCATATTTCAGTACATGCATGTGCAGTGGTGTTAAGATTTTTTTAATTTATTAATTTTCAAACGCATTTATAAAACCATTAGTATAATTTATGTCGACATTATTATAGTGAAATATTTACGGTAAACAATTATATTGATAATCCCTGTGATCCCAAATTTGACAAGAATTAGGCATTTTATTATTCAAAAAATGGGCAAGATTAACACATTTGAAGATAATTCTAAAGATACTAATTATGAACATTCAAGTGTGATAAACATTTTACGAATAATGATTGCTTTATAATAACTATTGAAGAATAACAAGTGTTTTTTTTGAAATACGCCATTTCTTCTGGCATTTCCCAGTGGTTTAGCTATAAAATAAGGCCGTACCCATAAATTGACATAATAAAACTGAAGTAGGGAGTAAGATCATGTTAACGCGCATGTTTTAACATGTACCTAAACAGGAGGAGTGTCCCCTTTTAAGCCATTTCCTCCCAAAGTCCCTCCGGGCGCCTATCAAAAGAGCCCGAATTTCTATAGAATTCAGTTCCGTTCAAGTGATATTCTCCAAAACACGCGCAGGATCTCTTCAGTGCAAACTTCGTCATCGTAAATAGAAACACTCACACATCCGAAAGTAAACCACTAACAAGTTTACCGAGCGATAATAATTATTAGGCATACTCCGATGACTCACCAGTATTAATGATCGCAAATAAGTTCCTAAGTACTTCGATCAGCCGTTCCACCGCGAGTACATCCTAATTACGTGTGCGGTTCTCCAACTTTCTAATTAGCGACTCATACCTCTATGCCGCCTAGTGTAAATCTAGACATTATAAATAATTATATAAATCGTTTCTATTCATTTTAATAAGGTGTAAAATTTAAGTTTTATAAATGAATAAATAAACATTTTATAAGTTTCTTTATAAAACCGAGTTCCTTGAACAAAAGACAATTAGAAAAATTATAAATAAATATTTCTTTAAATAAACTATAGACAATATTAAGACTTTTATAAGTTAATAAAAAGTAAATAAATAAATATATATAAATAAATTTGGACTTAAATACTCAATAAAATTCTACGAATTAGTTCCTATAATTATAAATATAAACTATTTATAATTTTTTTACAGTTTTTCTAAGAACTATATTATACAATATATAAATTACTAGCTGACCCGGCGTACTTCGTACCGCCTCAGAATCAATAATCTTGTGTTAACTTATTAGCTAAATTAAATTCAGTTTTTTATTAAGTTAAAATGAATACTCAAATGAATAAGTTCAATAAATGTGCAAAAATAAAATCAAAATGAAAAGTAAATTATATTGAGCTGTACACACTGTACACCCACGATGACCGCGTGGATTAGGCGCCGGTCTATAGTGTCGAGGGTCCCAGGTTCGAATCCTGGGTCTGGTAAGTTCACATATTGTTTTTCAATTTGTTCATGAGTATGGTCCTAATAGGTTGAGCAAGTGGCTGACATCCATTTCTCGTTAAAATAAAATCTGTTAATACAAACCTCCAATCTGTGGAGGCCCATATGATCCTATTAGGATCGGACATGGTCAAAAGAAAAAAAAGAATGTTATTCACGTGGCAGCAAGGCATTTGCTTTATTGAAGCGAATGGAAACGATTTGCGTAGCATTGTTGCACTACTTTCTGTTAAACTATTTGCTGGATGGGTTGCACTCGGGTCGATTCCCTTCATTGAATGACCTTGTGATATACGACATTTTTCGTTTTGTTGTCAGGTGAAAAAACGTACAAAGCAGATGATTAGCCGACACATGAACATGCTGCGTACAATTGACCGTGAGAGAAACATTCATTTTATAGATTCAGGCCACAAACACGCAAGGATTGGCCTCGTAATCTGTTGATCGTCATGCCGAATGCAAGACGAATTGAAAATTGAATTCGTTTAAACTCGAATGGCATATCAGTTGAGATCATCGAAATTCTCGGATTGAGAACTTCCTCACCTTTGAACATTCCTTTGATTATCGTCACGTGAATCACGTTGCCCATGAGTTTTATTTTATTTATTTATTTATTTAGAAAAAGATTATTACGGCATTGACAACTAACTCACCACCAAACGCGTTATGTTACGTAGTTTTTGTTGGTTCAGATTTCAAAGCATGATGACTACTGAGCCATCCTTCAGTTGTAAATTGTGCGGTAGCAAGCCAGGCAGATCCAATGACTTTAAAAATTCAGTTGGATAGTTAGTTGCTTTGTCTTCGTTTGTTACACAGTCGGTAGATTTGAAGGAATGCAGTGGACCAACGATTTGATTTTGAATTGTGAAGTTTAAGTATCCACATCTTTGTTGTTTGCCGCAAGAATGCTCGTTCACTCAACCAATTGTGCTTTTTGTGGTGAGCAATGATGTTCGGGAACACTTTCTTGATAAGTTCGTCTTTATTGCAAATTGCAAAAATTCAGCGAAAACGAAATCAATCAGTTTCGATTCGACAGCGTGGTGTGTTATGTCCAAATACCAATGTGGAACAAGAACAACAAAAACAAAAATCTCGGCCCGGAGGCCAACCTGACACTGATCACGGCAGCAATCAGCAAGGGAAGGCAGAGGGTGCTAAGAATCCGCGGAAAGACGGTAACGGCTGCCTACCAATGACCATTGCCACCTATAACGTGAGAACATTATCCAGCAACGCCAAACTTCTAGAGTTCGAAGAAGACGAAACGGCCACAGGGTCGCCCTAAAAGCCGCTGGATTGACGAACTGGTAAAGTTCGGCGGAAATACGTGGCAGCGAACGACACAGGACCGAGAGAGTTGGAGAAAGCTTGGGGAGGCCTTCATCCAGCAGTGGATTGACCCCGGCTTATGATGATATTTATTTGTATCACTTTTTGTATTTTTTTTTATTATTATATTACGTAATATTTTTTTCTCTTTAAAACAGTCACGTGGCATATGTTCACCATCACTACTATAAAATAATGATAAGTCAGCAGTAGGAGTCGCAGGAGAGGTAATACCACTTGTTGACGGCTAGTTTCCGAATGCTTAGGCTTGTACTTGAATCGATCGATTAAAGCGGACTATGGTACTCGGTGGTATAAATTGGTACCTACTGCCACCAAAAGAAAAAGGAAGGCCCTGGTGCCCGACAGTTTCAAATTCCAGATCAGCGATTTAATCAAAAACACCATTGCCCCTGACGAATGTTTAGAATCTCTGACAAAGCTAAGTAAACAATAGCACTCTCAATGGGCAAAAAAAAACTGTACCTACCGGCGAAATCGTCGCTCGGCCGAGTGACAGAAAAAAAATCACCGTTAGGTTTTGACTTGACCGAACGCCTTCCCTTTTCACCCCCCCCCCCCCGCTGTCTCACCCCCCATAGATCCGTCGTAGATAATTGCTGGCAGTACAAATTCTCCCGGGAGAGTGGTAGGTGTCTAGGACCACGCGCTCGGCGTGGCCTGGCCGGCCCTCCTCAACGCGAAGTGCAAAAAGACGCTTGTCTCAATATGATAAATAAGTGAATCTCTTTCCCCGTTATTGTGTTAATAATAATCCCTATAACCACCTCAAAACCACGCGTCGCGTCCTCGATAAAACGCTGTCGCGCCAGTTTGGCTAATGTGTTCAAACACGTGCTCCCACATAGTGACTGTGCGATAGCTAAATCTAAGACTCCTTTAAGTGTAATTAATAATGTAAAACAATCGATGTCCACCCTAATGTTATTACAACCCACGCTTGTATAATTTAGTGTAATTAAATATATTCTCCGCGCGGAGGTTTTGAATCGAAGTTTCTGTGTTATATTTATGTCCTATGATGTCACACCTTTCCCCCTGGTCTAAGTGATGCTGATGAAGGATCCCACCAGCCTACATGTGAGTTCTCTCCTTCCTCTCTGTATCACTACATAACCTACGTTTTTACTTCAAATTTTGGAGTCCCGAACATACTTCAATTTAAATCTAGTACAATCTTAAAAAGCTTGACATAATCATAATTACTATTGATACTTATATCATTTTATAAAACGCGTTTCCTATCAGAAACAGTGATTTTTCAGAACTTTAACTCCATCGTGTACAATATAATTGTAATGTCATTTAACACTTTCTATAAACCTACTCGATATATCACAATTACAGTTATTTTTAGGTACTAAAAAACTACTAAAATCTGAAATAAGCACACTGGTGTTCGTATGAAATTTAACAAGAAATAAAAATGTATAAGATAGCTTATTTATAAAATAGAAATAGTTCCAGGTTTAATATTTATTCAGAGTTCACAGAGATTAATTAAAAATAAAGGAGAATACTTCAAACGGTACCTTTACTAAAATAGATTAACAAGATAAGACTTATAGATAACCACAATTTACATTAGAAAAGAATCTTGATAGTGTAAAGTGCTTAGTTTCAAAATTGAGGGCCCGTATGATAAAAATGGTCAGACCTAATCAGACTAAGCTGACTGGCCGTAAGACTGAGATAAAAATTACGGTATAAACATACAGTTAAATCCCAATCCGTCTATATAGCGCTTGGAGAATTTTCTTCCTTAAGAATAATTGCGGTAACCATATAAATTTAAATGCCATGTAGATATCGATGTTTCGAATATAAAAAAAAATGTTTAAAAGTTGTGTTAATAGTGAACCTGTAAATAAACGTACCTGGTCTACTGGGCTGTATTGTCGATTGGAGGAGCCGGGTTGAGGATTCTCATTATTGATTTGGCGAATTGAATTGCATTATATGATGATGACATCCTCAATATCATTCTCTGACCTTGTATTTATCAGGCTGTCTTCACACTCCTGAAAATAACAACATGATCAATAATATTATGTAACAGTACCACCATTATGATCAGCCAGAGTCAACCCATTTCTGGATAAGACCTGCCACAGCTGCATCCTCTGCTTTCAGTGACCACCAATGTACGACTGCATTTGGCAAGTGTATGTATACTCACCAAAGACATTCCAGCTAACTGCAGCACATTGCGTACTTTAATCTTCATTTTGTAAACATATCGCACATTGAGATCTATAGGGTCGTAACTGCAAATCACATGATATTGTGTAATTTGAGTTTGAATGTAAAATAATTAACTACAATTTAATTAATTGCAGTAGGCTGCAAAAAATTGTACCATGTTAGAAAAATTTTGTGTACTTCTCTACTGTAGCTCTTAAATATAAAAATATTTTTTTTTAAATTATATTGTGGATTTTTGCAGTTGCGGCCATATAGTTTGAGAATTGACGAACAAACTTGCATATGCGGCTTCATGGTTTTAATAGAAAAAAACCAAATGCTCCTTTTCATATAAAATTTTATTAAAATTAGTGTTTTATATAAAAATTGTTTTATTATAGAAATAAAAAATCAATAAAAATAATATAAAACATAGAGAAATAAAAGAGAACAATAAAAATAACTTAATGATCAGTAAAATTCGAAATATATTTAATTTCAATGTCAGACAATTTAAAAAAAAGTGTGTGTGTACTTTTGTACGCACGTTAGAAGTTATACTTCTTTCGCGTAACAAAACAAAACTTGCGACAACCTAGACTCTTCGACTAGCTCTTAATTATCTTGTTATCTTAGACACGTAAGAAAATGGGCCGCCTATTGAAGCACCGTTGGTTTATTTCTATATATTTTAACTTATATTACAAAATTATGTAATTATTTATCGTTTTTTATTTTTAAAGTACCAACTGTCACTCTGACGTTTAATAGTTATTTTAGGTAATTAATTGCTGTTCGGTTATCAGGAATACAGCGGAAAACACATTTTGAAAATGCCCGATATACTGGATTATTTGTTAGTTCGGGTTAGTTTAAGTTAGATTAGGTTGATAACCGAACAGTACCCACTAATTTGTTACAAAAAGTTTTGAAAATAGAATTGGTCTATTCTCACTCCATTTCACGTAGATATTGCTTCCGTTTAGGGTATTTTATGGCTGCAAGTAGTTTTATATTACCTACCTAAAAAGGGCTCACGGGCGATTAATTATATTTACAAATAATCACATTAATTATTGCTTTACGTTCGAATGATTGTGATGTATAAATCACCATATTTAAATATACTTACGTGATTTAACAAAAGATTTATATACCTACTCAATACTGTCTCAAAATATCTGTTTTAGCAATCGCCAATAACTCGAATCTACTCCGCAATCAATAAATGAAACATGTTTGACTGAATTATATTAGGTACCTATAATAGTTCCTTATGAAGTTTCAAAGATGCATTATAAATTCAAACCTTCAATATAAGACGGCATCAAGGGAAGAAAACGGCACATATACCTACGTACAATTGAACGTACCTGATGTATTGGCCTGTAATCTGAATATGAACAACCCGGTTGAGGGTATTCATCATCATATAATGGGTGTGGTATATCTTCAATGATCTCGCGCTTGACGACAGCTGGTTGATTATCACATGTTTTATCAGAGAGTTCCGCTATAAGGTACTGAAAGAAGCATTATTACATTTTGTTAACACAGTAAAACCAGTAAAGTTTCAGTTCACTAAACGTCCATACAACGATGTATAATAATTATATTTAACATAGATTAGTAGATAACCTAACTTATATCACACGTATGTATCACAGCTGTCAATTTGTATAAACATGTAATTATTTGAAACAATGTTTAATATCACCTTATGTTCCTACATAGTAAGTAAAAAAGCCAAAGTTTACAATAATAAACTAATCATTGTTATTCTCAATCTAAAGTGATTGAAAAGGAATTTAGTTTCCAAAAACTAACCTCGAAATTGCAACTTGAAACGTCCGCATTCTCTTGCGTTACATGAAAGCGAGGGTCCAGTTTGTTTGCATGGCTAGTCAGCGTGTCAGACAAAGACTTGCCTTCTATATCGGAGTGTTCTCTAGCACATTCTTGCTGTAAATCCATGTTAAGGGTATATATTCCAGAAGCCACGTGTTACTTGACGGACAGGATCCATTTGTTAATGTTAGAAAAGTGTTGCCACAATACTGAAAACTATTTTCCGTCGAAACTAATATAATAGGTCATTACCGACTCAAGTAAAAAGCCGTTAATTCACAACGACTGATCCTATTTTTTCCGCCGTTATTGTCTATGGATGACCTGTTATTGTTCTATAAAGTGCTTATACTGACGCGTCTGTCGTGTTCACACAGGGAAAGTTTGATTTGAATAGTTACGTGATAAATAATACACTATCATTAATACACCTACAAATGTCATGCATACCTAGATCAATGCTACATATTTTTTGGAAATTGATTTACCACCGGTTTTTTTGTGAAGGACTAGTCTGATTTTGACATCTAATGAATTACGGGAATGTATATTATTTATACCTGATTTATTAATAATATTTGTGATTTGATATTTTTAAACTTAATTCAATTTGAAACGAGAAAGGGAGAATCAATATGTCAAGCAATCAGGGATCTAATTTTGACAGCTGTACAGTGGACCACTTGTTGCTTGTGCAAAAAGATATGCTCAGGCTTGAATTATCTAAAGATGGCGCTGAATAGGTACAATAACACTTGACACACTTCAATAATATGAATGAAGTATTTGTATGTTTTGTTGTCAAAACAAAACAATGCAGAAAAATGAAAATGAGCATTTCCTCAATCATAACGAAACCAGCGCATCTCAAAATTCAAATGGCAAAATGGCCCATCTGCATTTTTCTATTTTCAAGTTTTCTTCTAAAGACGTTGTTAAATATTACAATAATAATCTTTAACGTGGCAAAGAAGACATCTGTCAGTGCAATACAAACCAAATGCCACCCGTATTTTGAGCCAGGGTCACGGACATTAAATTTGGGTGTGATTTGCACCATGCACGGAAAAACAAGGCAAAGTATTAAGACATGGCCCTTTGACAATGTCTTATTTGTTATACTTACTTTTGATCCTTGACTGAATGGGTAGGCAATAAAGTGTCCCAACTTTATTGTATTAATAGATCTGATTTAATATAAAGGTTGAAAATAACAGTGCAGGTACCTATACATTAGTGCAGTGGCGCACCCAGGATTTAATATTGGGGGGGCCCAAGGAGGATAATGTAAATTAATCCCATAGCATCTTTTTCTTCTTCACACCCTAATTTCTCGTTTATCGGCCTTTTGTCTATTGCACTCGGTGTACCTACACCATGGTCCCCACATCCTGAAACGGGCCCTCAGGATATGATATTTGGCGGGCCCCCTACCTACCGCGAAGATTAAAGGCAGTGTGAAACACTACATTAACGTTTTTCAAATTGTGTTTTAGTTCAAATTAAGGGTACTCATACAGTGAATTATTGGCGATTTTTAATATATTTACTTTAATAATGGAGCTGCCGAGTATCGACACATAATAATCAAAAAATATATTGCACAATTATATAATTGAAAATTTTCATGGCCATAAAGGATAATAGCGCCGCAGGCGACTTTTTTGCTATTAAAGCTAATGTATGATGTGTGTTTATCTCACTTATCTGGTCAACCCGACACGCCGGGCCCCCCACAGCCCGGGCCCCCAGGCTAGAGCCCTGTCAGCACTCCCCAGCCATTACCTATACCACTCCGGAATTCGGGAATCTCGGTGTTCACCGGGTGAACACCGAGAGACAGTTCCATTAGGGATTGGGTTTCTAAAAAAACCTGACATTAGTGTTTCGAAATTTTTGTGTTAGAAATTAAAATCTAAGAAATTTTTCTAAAAAGGGTGCTGGAGAATTACAAATCTTTTTTTTGCCGTGTTTTTATTTGTCTAAGCCCAAAAGTAAAGTTTATCGGCTTTCAATTTCAATGTTTAAAATCATTCTGATAATTTTGGGGGGTGCCAGGGCCCCTTGGCCCCCCCCCTCCCTGGGTGCGCCACTGCATTAGTGTGTATTTTTTGACATTGGTGAATACGAGTTTAGTACCTATTGCTTGTAAATATCGAAACGCAAAACCCGAGTGGAAAAAAACTTCTCAAATAGAATAGTAGGTACATAACTTAAATCCAATAAAACACAGTTTATTGTTTGATCGCTTCCACGGAATATATGTCTCAGAATGTCGGCCATTGATAATAAATAATAGCGTATTCTGGCAACACTTCTCTAAAATTAATGTACCTTGGATGGATCCTGTTTGTCACGTTCTTCCTGACATATTTACAATTACAATGGACGTAACGCGAGAATGTGATGGAGAACAGTCTGAAGAAGAAGGCAAGCCTTTGTTTGATACGCAGACTAGCCACCCAATCAGCCCGGAAGTTCGCACTCATATAAAGCAGGAGAATGCCGACGTTTCAAGTTGCAATTTCGAGGTTTGTTTTTTGAAACTGATTTTTTTAGATCGGAAATAACAACGATTGGTGTGTAATAATAATATGTTGCTTTTTTACAAACAGCGTAGGAACATACGATGACATAAATGTTGTTTCAAAAAATGACTCGATTATACTATTTGACAGTTACGATACATTTGTGACATGTTAGATAGGGTCACCTACTTACTAATTGAAGTAATTATAATTAGTATACATTTTTATATGCATATTCTATAAAGTTTCCGCATTATGAGGTTAGTTTTTTGAAACTGTTTCCTACGTCGTCTTTCACAACCATTAATATGGAATAACAACGATAAGAATAAGATTAAATTATAATGCTGTGTTTTTGACAAAATATGTAGGAACATTACGATGATATTAAACTTTAATTCAAGAAATACAGGTAATAGTGCCTTTCATAACTTTCTTTTTAGACTAAACATAACCTACCTTACCTAATCTAACCTAACCCAACCTTAGTGTGTGATAATGCTGCATCCAGCGTAAACGAAGCCGTAATATTCTTATATCAATAAAATATTTAAAGTTATGCCATTCATGCATTCAATATTATTTTAGATATTTTGTTAATAGAATAATTTTGGTTAGACACCATCTGTGATTTATTATATTATTAATTTAACCAAAATAGATATGACTGAAAATTGTGCACTATTTTTGTCGAATCGCCCATAGCATAACTAAAATATTATGGTTTAGTTTAGGCAGGGTTTAATAGAATTTTAAAAACTACCCAGCAACATCTGCAGTTTGTATTCTTAGTTTAATGAAAATAAATAAGTAGGTATATGCTTAGTGTGCACTATTTATGTCGGATCTGAACAGCCTACTTCCACCTAGATTATAATATTTTAATTAGTTATAATAATAATATGTACATATTGACAACATGTTATATAAACGTTGTTTTTTTCAGTTGGCTGCGACGGGTGTCACTGAGACTGACATAAAGCATGAGTTCACTGAAGACGAAATGACACCATTTTCTGATGAAGATCCTCAACCCGGATGTTCGCATTCAGATTACACACCAGGACATGGGGTACATTCAAGTTTATATATTGTAACATTTGCTTCTCTATTCGCCGATTTCTATCGAAGGTTGACGTTTAACATTTCAATAAATCCCCATAATATTCCTGCCAGTCGTATCAGCCATCAGTAGCGAGGGGTGGAGATAGGCTGTGAAGATCCGCCATAAATAGTTTACATTGAACTTTTCTAGTCATTCGTTTTTGTTTTTATTGAACTAAACTTTTAAAAACTAACAATCACTATCTACACATTGTAGTCTTAGATCAAAGAAAACAAAAACCTTTGACTGAAAAACTTTAATATGCACCAATTAAGTCGACTCTTAACAGCCTACTTCCACCCTCCGCCGCTGATATAATGTATATAGTTGGCTTCTTATATATATGATTTTATTTGTAATTTACACAAGAAACTATTGTGTCTATGTAAATAGATTGAACATGAAGTGACGTCCCTTGGCACAGTACCGCCTTTGATAAACAGACTAAAAATGACCCCCTATTTTTTGAGATATTGCCGCCGATAAGTAGTGTTCATTTTTTGCACTTGTTTTAAAATAAATCACAAATAATGTTATTATGCACCTACAAAATAATATACTTCCCATTGATTATTAAGTAAACATTCAGCTATCGACGATAGTTTATGGAATTTATGCATTAAGGTATTACAATTGTTACAATAGGTTAGCCGCCTAAACTATCTCACTCTAAAAGTTAACACAGCCAAGAGAGGGGCTGTTTAAACAGAGCACTTTTTGTCAGTTTAGACCAGTGCTCCGCAACATTTTCTCACCCACGGCACACTAAAGGTCTTCCCAGAATTCCGCGGAACACCACACGTAATACAATTTATACACCAAACCATGGACTTGAGGCCAGAATCTTCGGTTTCCCGCTACCTATCGCTAAGGTTAAAGACAATGTTATACTTCAACATAGCGTTTTTCGAATGGTGTTCGAGATAAAATTAATCGTATTGATTCTATGTTTAGCGATTTTTTTGTATTTATTAATACATCCACATGAATTATGGTAAGTTGTCGGATAAACAATAATAAAGTATTTGTCGAACATTGACACAATATTAATAAATTGTATCACACAATCGTATGTGTTAAAATATTAATGCCAGCGAAGTATATCAGCGCCGCAGGCAACTTTTTTGGCTATTAGGGCAAATTTGTAATATGCGTTTATCTCACTTATCTGCTTGACCTGCCACGCCACCCCCCTGAGCTTGTGGGGGACATGCACCAAAATTACATGATATACTTATTTGATAAATAATTATATATACATAACGTAAACAAAGAACCAAACATACTACCTTCGATAGCAGCCGATACCGCCTTGCGTATAGAATAGACCCACCGGAAACACAAAATTTTATCTGTTTTGTGATTACACATAGGTTCTTACTAATATTTTCTTGAATTAATCTATGATCTTGTAAGCTTTCCTAATCTAAGTCCGTGAAAGATTGTTGGACCTACCTACGTAATAAGTCACTTTTGCTAAACTGCCTCTTATACCCCGCTTACACGTGCATGGGTAAACTGCTGACAGTACGTATTATCGCGGGCGTAACAAGAACAGGTACCTATACGTAAACTCGCATTATCGTGCAAGATGCAAGATTGCATGCTGTATCATAAGAGTTCAGAAGGTTCTGAATGTTCACGTAAAAATTAGAGGTGCGTAGGTGTGCGCATGTGAAATGTAACGATAGTGGCGAACCTGCCGAAAGAAATACGAACTACACCGCATAGAATATTTTTACGTCTACCTATTATCTACAAACTTGTCCGAACCTGTCTGAATCTGGCAAAGATCACCAAAACGATGATTTCATCGCGTCTCGCATACGCATGAAAAATGAGATTGGAGAGACAGTCAGCCCTTTTACGTGTAAATAATTATTATCGCGATAGTTTAAAATACACACTATTGTTGCAAGTAAATCCATGCACGTTTTCAGGCACTTTACGTTTACGAAATTCTATCAATCTATACAATATCATCAACAAATGAATACATAACTTATTAGTGTTTTTCATTGACGAATAAATTTATCAGAATAGTTCATTTCAGCAAAACAAAAAGGATTTATCATTGAGTTATTTTAAATTACGACTTACTGTTTCGCTCAGACCAGATAAAGATAGATATGTATGATATAACATTTTATATGTGTAAATTATATTAACCGATTCATTCCTTCTTGAGAGTGTCGCTCCTTGGATAACTGCTGTCCCTATACAACGCTCAGTCTGCGTGCCCTCACGAATTCAAAAGTATGATATATTAAAACTTTGTTTATACTGTTGATCGAGACCGCTTGATGAAATTTGAATATGAATTCGTTCCCGCACTTTCAGGTGAGCGTAGTTATGCACAAAGCAGCCGAGTCACACAAACCTCAAACAGAGATAGAAGCACTTTTATGTAAATTGTGTTTCTTTAAATCAGTAAAGCCTCCGTATACTGTGTATACTTTTTGAATGATAGATATTATATATATATATATATATATATAATTTTGTATAACTTTGAAGAGATAAAAGCATATAATATATGAAATTTTGGTGTTTAGCAGTCCAGGTGTTTTGAGTAAAATGATTTTTTTAGAATGTGCATTCTGCAGAATGCAGCCATCTCTTATTTTTGTAAGAAAAGTCTTTATTTTTGTTTATTTTCTTTAAAAATTAACCTTCTAAGTTACTAAATTATTATGGGAATTTCAAAATTCTGAAAATAATTCGAAAACTTGTAAATTATACATCAATATTTAGCTGCCTGGCACTATTTTTTATATGAAAAATCTGTATATTATATTATATATAATAAAATGAAAAACATATAATGTAATAGAGAAAATAATGTTTATTAATTGAATGTAGAAAAACACACCTTACAGTCACGATTTAAAAAATTTACGTAAGTACATAATATTATCATTTGGCTGCTTTTTGCAGAACGAATATTTCATTGTTTTAGAACGCATTTATATGACATTTTTGTATGACAGCAGCTTGGTTGCTTTATGCAAATCAAAAATGCCATATTCTGCCATTTGCAAAATCTTTAAAACGCATTTATATGAGATGTTTGTATGACAGCAGCTTGGCTGATTTGCGCAGAACGTAAAACAAACGTGTGAGATTATGGAAATCACAATAACTCATTTTTTTCAAAATTGTGGCTTGGCTGATTTGTGCATAACTACGCTCAGGTATAAATCTACGTCCCCGAACCCCGGTATAGTCTGTAACACTGAATACAACACTTTATAACCGTAGCCAAGATACGATCGTTCTAGTAAATATTAAAACATTGTTTATACTTTTGAACGAGGTCGCTTGATGAAATTTGAATATTATAAACTCTCTCAATTTGAATATTGTTTGTGACATTGGTTACGCCTTTTAGCATCTTCCGACAGTATGCACACTCTCCAATAACACACTGACACAGAAATTACTAGTTACTACACGAAGTTTAAATTTTTTTTTCGAACAGGGTGCAAAACTGCCTCATAGTATGTACGTTATTCTGGCATCTTAAATTATTTTATCAAGAAATTTTAGAAATAAACACGCTAAAGTGAAACTATCTTATTCACATCAATCTAAAATGTTGCATTCGAAACTATAATAGATTTATACATATTTCCAAGAGTAGTACCACAATCGTGTCATTGTTTATTTTGTGAATTTTCTTTTGACGTTACATGTAGGTGCAGTTTTTTAAAAACTATTTATGGATCGTTCCGTAACATTGTTTGTATTTAATATCTATGACGGTACTATTACCATTTCTTATCGGCATTTTCATTCTCACGTCACTTATAATGTCTGAAGACGCGAAAGCCAAAAGCTTCGAAAAAATTGCTCAAATGGAACAGTTTAAAATCTAATTTAATAAATAATATTGACTTCGATTATTTTTGTTTTCTAGGTTTCTACTAAAGGCGTTTTCACGTCAAGTCATCTCGATATATACAGTCGTCGACAATTCTCGCCTGATGGAATCCAAGATAAAATGATACAGTATTCAGAAGTGACGATAGATGAACAAAACATTAAAGGAGAAATCTCAGAACGAGAGACTCCGAAGGAACTTAGACTTAATCTGAGAAGAGTAGTACATTTTTCACGTAACTTGATTTGCAGCTTTTGTAACGCAGTTTTTGGATGCGAAAGTGCTCTAAAAAGTCACAAAATGGTTCACACGGGCGTGATTTCTGATCAAAACGAAGAAAGTATATTCTCTCAACTAGATCATCTCAACGCAGATAAAATGGCACATACTGGTGAAAAACCTCATAAATGCAAGATTTGCTCATATAGCTGCTCGCAATTAAGTAGTCTTAAAAACCATGAAATGACGCACACCGGTGAAAAACCTCATAAATGCAAGGTGTGCCCTTATAGGTGCTTGTTTCTTAGTTATCTTAAAATCCATGAAATGACACACACAGGTGAAAAACCTTATAAATGCAAGGAATGCCCATATAGATACTCGCGACTTAGTCATCTTAAAAGACATGAAATGACACACACAGGTGAAAAACCTCTTAAATGCAAGGTATGCCCATATAGATGCTCGCAACTAAATGATCTTAAAAGACATGAAATGACACACACAGGTGAAAAACCTAATAAATGCAAGTTCTGCCCATATAGATGCTCGCGACTGAGTTATCTCAAAAACCATGAAATGACACACACAGGTGAAAAACCTCATAAATGCAAGGTATGCCCATATAGATGCTCGCAACTGAGTGATATTAAAATCCATGAAATGACGCACACCGGTGAAAAACCTCATAAATGCAAGGAATGCCCATATAGATGCTCGCGACTTAGTAGTCTTAAAATCCATGAAATAACACACACAGGTGAAAAACCTCATAAATGCAAGGCATGCTCATATAGATGCTCGCAACTAAGTAGTCTTAAAATCCATGAAATGACGCACACCGGTGAAAAACCTCATAAATGCAAGGTGTGCCCATATAGATGCTTATCACTTAGTAATCTTAAAATCCATGAAATTACACACACAGGTGAAAAACCTCATACATGCAAGGTGTGCCCTTATAGGTGCTTGTTACTTAGTAATCTTAAAATCCATGAAATTACACACACAGGTGAAAAAACTTATAAATGCAAGGAATGCCCATATAGATGCTCGCTACTTCGTCATCTTAAAAGACATGAAATGACACACACAGGTGAAAAACCTTATAAATGCAAGGTATGCCCATATAGATGCTCGCAACTAAGTGATCTTAAAAGACATGAAATGACACACACAGGTGAAAAACCTCATAAATGCAAGGAATGCCGATATAGATGCTCGCGACTTAGTTCTCTTAAAAGACATGAAATGACACACAGGTGAAAAACCTCTTAAATGCAAGGTGTGCTCATATAGATGCTCGCGACTTAGTAGTCTTAAAATCCATTAAATGACACACAGGTGAAAAACCTCATAAATGCAAGGTATGCCCATATAGATGCTCGCAACTGAGTGATATTAAAATCCATGAAATGACGCACACCGGTGAAAAACCTCATAAATGCAAGGAATGCCCATATAGATGCTCGCGACTTAGTAGTCTTAAAATCCATAAAATAACACACACAGGTGAAAAACCTCATAAATGCAAGGCATGCTCATATAGATGCTCGCAACTAAGTAGTCCTAAAATCCATGAAATGACGCACACCGGTGAAAAACCTCATAAATGCAAGGTGTGCCCTTATAGGTGCTTGTTTCTTAGTTATCTTAAAATCCATGAAATGACACACACAGGTGAAAAACCTTATAAATGCAAGGAATGCCCATATAGATACTCGCGACTTAGTCATCTTAAAAGACATGAAATGACACACACAGGTGAAAAACCTAATAAATGCAAGTTCTGCCCATATAGATGCTCGCGACTGAGTTATCTCAAAAACCATGAAATGACACACACAGGTGAAAAACCTCATAAATGCAAGGTATGCCCATATAGATGCTCGCAACTGAGTGATATTAAAATCCATGAAATGACGCACACCGGTGAAAAACCTCATAAATGCAAGGAATGCCCATATAGATGCTCGCGACTTAGTAGTCTTAAAATCCATGAAATAACACACACAGGTGAAAAACCTCATAAATGCAAGGCATGCTCATATAGATGCTCGCAACTAAGTAGTCTTAAAATCCATGAAATGACGCACACCGGTGAAAAACCTCATAAATGCAAGGTGTGCCCATATAGATGCTTATCACTTAGTAATCTTAAAATCCATGAAATTACACACAGAGGTGAAAAACCTCATAAATGCAAGTTCTGCCCATATAGATGCTCGCAACTAAGAAGTCTGAAAAACCATGAAATGACGCACACCGGTGAAAAACCTCATAAATGCAAGGTGTGCCCTTATAGGTGCTTGTTACTTAGTAATCTTAAAATCCATGAAATTACACACATAGGTGAAAAACCTTATAAATGCAAGGAATGCCCATATAGATGCTCGCTACTTCGTCATCTTAAAAGACATGAAATGACACACACAGGTGAAAAACCTTATAAATGCAAGGTATGCCCATATAGATGCTCGCAACTAAGTGATCTTAAAAGACATGAAATGACACACACAGGTGAAAACCTCATAAATGCAAGGAATGCCGATATAGATGCTCGCGACTTAGTTCTCTTAAAAGACATGAAATGACACACAGGTGAAAAACCTCTTAAATGCAAGGTGTGCTCATATAGATGCTCGCGACTTAGTAGTCTTAAAATCCATTAAATGACACACAGGTGAAAAACCTCATAAATGCAAGGTATGCCCATATAGATGCTCGCAACTGAGTGATATTAAAATCCATGAAATGACGCACACCGGTGAAAAACCTCATAAATGCAAGGTGTGCCCATATAGATGCTTGTCACTTAGTAATCTTAAAATCCATGAAATTACACACACAGGTGAAAAACCTCATAAATGCAAGTTCTGCCCATATATATGCTCGCAACTAAGTAGTCTGAAAAACCATGAAATGACGCACACCGGTGAAAAACCTCATAAATGCAAGGTGTGCCCTTATAGGTGCTTGTTACTTAGTAATCTTAAAATCCATGAAATTACACACACAGGTGAAAAACCTTATAAATGCAAGGAATGCCCATATAGATGCTCGCTACTTCGTCATCTTAAAAGACATGAAATGACACACACAGGTGAAAAACCTCATAAATGCAAGGAATGCCGATATAGATGCTCGCGACTTAGTTTTCTTAAAAGACATGAAATGACACACAGGTGAAAAACCTCTTAAATGCAAGGTGTGCCCATATAGATGCTCGCGACTAAGTAGTCTTAAAATCCATGAAATGACACACAGGTGAAAAACCTCATAAATGCAAGGTATGCCCATATAGATGCTCGCAACTAAATGATCTTAAAAGACATGAAATGACACACACAGGTGAAAAACCTCATAAATGCAAGTTCTGCCTATATAGATGCTCGCGACTGAGTTATCTCAAAAACCATGAAATGACGCACACCGGTGAAAAACCTCATAAATGCAAGGAATGCCCATATAGATGCTCGCGACTTAGTAGTCTTAAAATCCATGAAATAACACACACAGGTGAAAAACCTTATAAATGCAAGGAATGCCCATATAGATGCTCGCTACTTCGTCATCTTAAAAGACATGAAATGACACACACAGGTGAAAAACCTCATAAATGCAAGGAATGCCGATATAGATGCTCGCGACTTAGTTTTCTTAAAAGACATGAAATGACACACAGGTGAAAAACCTCTTAAATGCAAGGTGTGCCCATATAGATGCTCGCGACTAAGTAGTCTTAAAATCCATGAAATGACACACAGGTGAAAAACCTCATAAATGCAAGGTATGCCCATATAGATGCTCGCAACTAAATGATCTTAAATGACATGAAATGACACACACAGGTGAAAAACCTCATAAATGCAAGTTCTGCCTATATAGATGCTCGCGACTGAGTTATCTCAAAAACCATGAAATGACGCACACCGGTGAAAAACCTCATAAATGCAAGGAATGCCCATATAGATGCTCGCGACTTAGTAGTCTTAAAATCCATGAAATTTACACACACAGGTGAAAAACCTTATAAATGCAAGGAATGCCCATATAGATGCTCGCTACTTCGTCATCTTAAAAGACATGAAATGACACACACAGGTGAAAACCTCATAAATGCAAGGTATGCCCATATAGATGCTCGCAACTGAGTGATCTTAAAAGACATGAAATGACACACACAGGTGAAAAACCTCATAAATGGAAGGAATGCCGATATAGATGCTCGCGACTTAGTTTTCTTAAAAGACATGAAATGACACACAGGTGAAAAACCTCTTAAATGCAAGGTGTGCCCATATAGATGCTCGCGACTTAGTAGTCTTAAAATCCATGAAATGACACACAGGTGAAAAACCTCATAAATGCAAGGTATGCCCATATAGATGCTCGCAACTTAGCAGCCTTGATGCCAATGTCTTTATCAATATGAACCTATGTTACATTTTTATTTAGTGTCCAGCATTAAACATATATATTTTTAAGCTATTTTTTGAGGTTTTAATATCCAATTTCCTCACATATCATGTTAGTTTATCTTATCATGTAATTACAACATATTGGAACATTAGATGGCAAAACATATGATCACTTGGAAAATCTGGAAAATCTTTTTTCTACTAAACGTGAAGAATCAAAACTTTGAAATACTTATTCTATATCTAAAACTCATTTCGAATATTTCGTTACATTATATTATTTACAAAAGAATATTCACCAGAAAGATTCAAACAATCTCAAAATTTAAAATAGCTCTCCTGCACAATTAACAAAAGTGCACATATCAGGTTTTGCCATCTGAACACTGAATTTATAAAATGAAGTTATTATTGTAATCAATTACTTTATTCGGTAATTATGCAATACATAGCGTATTATAGTTATAAATTACAGTATTTTCTTAATGCTTATTTTCTCAAGGCATACGTCATCTCAACCACGCAGCACGATCCGTCCATCCCTTACTTTCTTTATAAGTTACTAGGTACATATTTAATTATTTAGTTATTAATTCCTTTATTAAAACTTATGACTGAACATTTTATTGCTTATTACTTGCAAATATTTTATATAAAACAAATCCGCTATGTTTTTAGATTATTTATTTCCATTCGTCATCTCGTGTACTTTATTGTTACCTACCCCTTTTCAGGATCTTTGAACATCTTTACTTTTATACACCGGGCGAAGGATTTTTCCTAAGGATAAAACATTAACGTAGTTGAGCAGGGAATCAAATAAGGTGTTTTATTTAATCGTTTATAGAGATCAGAGGAACGGTTCGGCCGGCTTTTTTTATATTTATAAACACCAAGAAAAGCCTTTTGATAACAGCTAGGTGTCACTACCTATCAAGCCAAGGGTCACAATAAAAAAATATTTAGTACAAAAAAATTATGAATAGTTGAAGTAGAATGAATAGTTGAATAGATCATTATAATTCTTATAAACAATAAAATAGGTACTACAATCAAAAAGTGTAAAAACGTCAACTCCGACTCATTACCGAGTTACCGAAAAGACGGAGCTGATTCGGCTTCATCAGCTTAGGTTCGCTCTTCACAAGAAGTACGAACATATTCGAATTTGACCGACATGTCTACCAATCTAAATTTTCGCTGTATTACGAATTGGATATAGCCGCCGATAACTGTTTAATGTATGGAATGCCTTCCGTATTAATTTGGACGATGAAAATAATGGAAACGTTCTAAAGTGATGAGAGTTAAGAATAGACCTGCTGGAAAAATACTTCTACTTCAATAATTTATAAAAAAGTCTCCGATTTTTCTTATTTGAAAGAAGACATAATGTCACACTCCTCTGGAGGCCTGGAGTGGCTGGAACAATTTCTTAGCTGACTCATAGTACCTAATGGTCGATAACGAGAAAAAAAATATCCGGCAACGTTGTTTGTCAGAACGCAAAAAAATGCAACGCTTCATTTGTGTCCACCGCTTTTATGATAGGAGATAGTTTGTAGCGCTAAAGCGCGTCTCGCTGAAAGTGAGATCAAAAGCGAAAAGTTTTAGGCTTCCAGAGATTGTAATTGTTAAAATAATATACCTCTCGCCTTCCGAAATATAAAAATCGCCGTTTTAGACCATTCAGAGGTGTTTATTTGTTCACTCCCAAGTCCAAATAACAGACGATGACCAGCAACCAGCATACCGAGCGAAGAAAGAGAATGCATCTTCTTCGCTCTGACAGGAGATAGAATTAACTAAATGGGTTACAATGATGAATCTCATATCGTTGTAGGTAGTTTTCTTGTGCGAACAGGTGCTACTTAATATGCATGGGATAGTGTGAATAAAAACGATTGCAACAAAATAGGTTTGCGATTTTCTTTATTTATATATAAAATAAAATACATATTGTCACTAAATACAGTTTTTAACGAAGCTATCGTCATACTCAGCAGGTTGGTACCTTCCACTTGTCAAACGGCTAAAATGTTGGGTTCATTCATTCAAAACAAAAACTTCCGTCGGCTGACATTTTATTTAGACTGAACCAATTCCAATCTCTTTGGACATAACTATTATTACCATAACAAGGCACACTCTTAAAAACTAAGAGGAGCATCCATAGAACATTAAATAACACCAATAATTATTTACAGACATAAACGAAAATACGATGACAGTTGTACATTGTTTTTGTATTTAGTGACGTCACACGTATTACGATTCAAGTATGTCTTTACCTACAAGCGCATCTATTCTATACACAAGACTGATATCCGCCGCTATCAGCAACTATCGAGGGTAGTTTTTCATTGTTTTGTATCGAAGTATTAGCACTTATTGTAACAATTACAAGAAGTTGGTTGTAATTGTTACAATACGTGCTATGTTTTAACAGCACCTCTCTGTGTTAAATTGTATAGCGAAATAGCCAGTTTTGACTGTTTAGACGGCTAACTTATTGTAATTGTTACAAAACGTGCCAATACTTTGATATAAAAATGAAAAACTACCCTCGATAGCAATTTTGTGTACAGAATAGATGTACAAAGGCACCTAGCGCAAAAATACGAAGCTTGCACACATTAATTTTTTTAGAAAAATCCATGGTTTTTAAAATAATTATAAAAAATATTAAAACTATGAATGAGTGAAAAATCTCTCAAATACAATATGGAAAACTTAATAAACTCAATTTTAATTATACCTTAATATTACCTACCTAATAATAAGATGGGGTCCTTTGACAAATTTTACATTTTATAACATTTTTTACAATTGCAAGTTTACTTTTGACTTAAAATAAAAAATACTTTTCTTTTCAATGTTTTCAGATACCTAAATATTCATTAATTGATACAGTTGAAATTTTAAATTATCAAAAAAATGTCTATCACCTTAAACCCAGCTAAACCAAGCCATTACCGAATATAATTTGTCAAAAAAAACTCATCTATCCATAAAATATCTAAAATAATGCCATTTAATCATATATAAAATACGATTTTTATAGATAGAATAATATTTTTAGCGACTAAAGTTTGGTTTAGGCATGGCATGAAAATTAAAAAAAAAAAAAAAAACAACGTCACACGAGTGGAATATATTTATAATTCAACTAAAATAGATAAATATGATGAAAAAGTGTCCACCATTTTGTCGGGTCGCTAAAACAAAGCTATGAACTAGCTAACACCCACGATGGATGCGGGGCTAAAGCACCGGCAGTCCCAGGTTAAATCCTGGGTTTGGCATGTACACATATTATTTTTCAATTTTTGTAGGGTCAGAGTATGGACTTAATAGGATGAGCAAGTGGCTGACCATTTCTCGTAAAAACAAAATCTGTTGTAGGCCCATGGGTTAAATTATAGATAATATAGGATTTAGATACACTTAAATTTATGTCATAAGACCTAACTTCCACTAACACAAATCCAAAATACACCAACAACAAACAAGTGGGTTTGAAACTTTAATAATATTACGTCGCTATAGAATGGGCTACAAATATATTAATTGTTTACGTTATCAGTGTTGATGATAAAAATGACGTACGCACATTCGGTCCCTTCTTGACTGACCATTATTTCAAAGTATTTACTACAGATACTCTATCCTAGCTAATTAGTGAACGGGTAGCTAACGCCTTTATTGGTATAATATTATATTAAAATTATGTCCCAAAAATGCAGGATTTTTTAAAAATTAATATGTCGTGAAATATGCTAGACGACTCATAGTGTGATTAGAGTATGAAATTATCATAATTCACTATTATATTTGCTTATACGCACGCAAACATTTTACTTATATTATGTAATAAAATATTTATAATTCAACACGGAATCGACATTCACAATCGGACCAAAATAGTTGTGACGTCATAAAATCGTCGTAAAAAATGCTGGCAGAAGGCACGCATTTTAAGGTCGTGTCATTAAGTAGTTAGATAATGTCTAATTGTACAGTGTTTGACGCATACCAATAAAGGCGCAGTACCAATTGTTTGAAACTAAATGCGTGTAATCATTCGGTCATATTATCATATTAAATGAAGTGTGGACAATTCACGTCGTAGGTTATTTGCGCGTCTTAACACATGGCATGCGTTAATTCTTCTTTAAAAAGAGTAAACATGGCCACAGCGTTTCTGTCAGTGTATTTGAATATGTTTCCTGTCTGCAGTAAAATACAATATATACTTATTATTATGATGAATGTAGCATCTGATCTTTGCAATGTTGGCTTTTAAAATAAGAACTGTGTGATGAGGTAAAACTCTTCTTTATAAAAACGTCACCAATTTCATATCACAAACATTAGCTCAATAACAAACATACCGCTGATAAAAGTTTGCAATCCTTGAAAAATATTATAAAATAAATAACATTTCGCAAACGATTTCTGCGGAAGGCGATCTTCGAATACCTGCCTGCGCCCAAGGCTATTTTCTGTCCCCTAGCCTCGGCCGAGCCAAGGTCGCTTCGATCCCAAGCAACGGTACATTTTCAAAACCCAAAAAGACCTGAGAATATTCGGGAATTTAGCTATACTTTTCAGACTTCCTACGCATCTCCCTCCCTCTCTTCACAAGATAATAATTAGAGATATTTTCCAATCAGTATGAAATAAAAATGCGAAAGCGGTAGTACCACGCAAGGGTCCACTGCCCACGCGGCGGATATACCATGCCAACAGAAAGCAACGCTTGTTTCAACATTATAAACCAGTGTAATCCTTTTGTGTTATAATAATCCATATAACCACCCTTCAAGCAGACGGTGAAACTAAAAAGGTGGCTCATTGTTACTCAAGATAATGAACCTAAAAAATAATTATATAATATTCCTATATATATTATTGGTTAAATTAATAAAACGCAAAATTTATAGTACTTCCTCAAGAGACAATTCTAAAGTTAATAATGTCCTTTTGAAGAGGACGAAACCGGTCCAGATTTATTAAAAAGTAAAAGTAAAATATGTATTTATTATTTTGCGATTTATTAAATTAATAATACAATGCAGTATCACCATTTGTTGACAGTAAACACGTTGAGAGAAATTTCAATTTGTAATTGTCATAATTCATTATATTTAAATTGTTTTCCCTTGTTAGCTAGACACGACACTGCGCCTTCAAGAAAAAATGTCGCTCTGAAGTCTCTTAGCATAATTCCAAATCATACTAACATTTCGTGGGTCACTTGAAAATACTATTTTAGTATGAATAGTATTTTCGTACATTTTCGTAATAATATTTTATACAACTAATATGAATAATATTGTTTTAAAAAGGTTATTCACCAACATGTCTCATTTCATGTTTTATAAGATTACCAAGTTGTGAGCATCTATATGAACAAACTTTGCATTTATAAGGTTTTTCACCAGTATGTGTCATTTTATGTTTTATAAGATTACCAAGTTGCGAGCATCTATATGAACATACATTGCATTTATAAGGTTTTTCACCAGTATGTGTCATTTCATGTTTTATAAGATTACCAAGTTGCGAGCATCTATATGAACATACATTGCATTTATAAGGTTTTTCACCAGTATGTGTCATTTGATGTGTTTTAAGATAACCAGATTTCGAGAATCTAAATGAACACACATTGCATTTATAAGGTTTTTCACCAGTATGTGTCATTTTATGTTGCTTAAGATCACTGAATCTCAAGGAATCATATGAACATACATTACATTTATAAGGTTTTTCACCGGTATGAGCCATTTTATGTTTTTTGAGATCATCTAGTCTCGAGGACCCATATGAACATACATTGCATTTATAAGGGTTTTCACCGGAATGTGTCATTTTATGTCTTTTAAGATCATTAATCTGCGAGCATCTATATGAACACACATTGCATTTATAAGGTTTTTCACCAGTATGTTTCATTTTATGTTTCTTAAGATCACCGAGTCTCGTGGACCCATATGAACATACATTACATTTATAAGGTTTTTCACCGGTATGTGTCATTTTATGTTTTTTAAGATCATCGAGTCTCGAGGACCCATATGAACATATATTGCATTTGTAAGGTTTTTCACCGGAATGTGTCATTTTATGTCTTTTAAGATCATTAATCTGCGAGCATCTATATGAACACACATTACATTTATAAGGTTTTTCACCAGTATGTGTCATTTTATGTTTCTTAAGATCACCGAGTCTCGTGGACCCATATGAACATACATTACATTTATAAGGTTTTTCACCGGTATGTGTCATTTTATGTTTTTTAAGATCATCGAGTCTCAAGGACCCATATGAACATATATTGCATTTGTAAGGTTTTTCACCGGAATGTGTCATTTGTGAATTGTATGTGAATTCATACTAGATATCGTACTTCTATATGAACATAGTTTGCATTTATAAGGTTTTTCACCAGTAATTGTCTTTGTATGTACTTTGACATTGCTATGTTGTGAGACTACTATGCTTTGATTTTGATCAGGAAACACCTCCATGTGCACCATTTTGTGAGTTTTTAGAGCATTTCCGCATCCTAAAACTTCGTTACAAATGCAACAAATGAAATTACGTGAGAAATGGATTACTCTTCTAAGAATAAGTCGAATTTCCTTTGGCGCATCTCGTTCTAAGATTTCTTGTTTAATGTGATTCTCTTCTTTAGTCACTTCTGAATACTGTATCGTTCTATCCTGGATGCCATCGTCAGAGGATTGTTGACTCTCATCTGTATCGTGATGCCTTGTAAAAAATCCCTTGGAAGAGACCTAGAAAAATCGTAAAAGTCGAAATCAATATTATCAATTATGAGTTATAACTTTCAATTTGTTTTTATGACGCTTTTGTTTTTCAGCTAATTCAGACATTATTAAATAGCGAAGTGAGAGTCAAATATTGTTACGGAAAGATCCATAGGTGGTTCAAAACAATGCACTTATATGTGTGTATACATCATCATAGAAAACAATAATTATATCGTGTTCTGGGTTCTATATTACGACCGTACACCCTCGATAAACGTCAAATTTCTTTTTTCAATAGTTGAAAGCATCTAAGCGAGATTTTTTGAGCATAGACAATCATAGAAAAAAAACCGCTAATATATGGCTAAAACGCTATTATAAGCGTAGACAATAAGTACAAATATAAAAATCATTTACAATGTATAAAATTCAAACATTTTAAATTAATAAAATTCGCCATTTTCAAAAATCAGTATAGATAGAGTTCGCCAAAGTTAATTCATACATTTCATAAAAAAATTCATAAAGTTATAATTTGTCTCTGACACTGCCATCCATTCGCATTTACCCCGTCAAAAAACCCAAAAGAAGCACCTGCATCGATATGGAAGATCCGGTCAAAAGAGTCTCAAAAAATAGCCAAATATATGACAAATTGATGGCTTTCATTGTATCTTTTGATCCCCTACGTAAATAAATGTTACGTTTGTTCATTAACAACAGGTAAGTAGGGAGAATCAGCGGCGTTGGCTTTTTTGAAACTCTTTTGACCGGACCTTCCGTACCGATGGTGGGTGCTTTTTTCGGGATATTTTGACGGAGTACTTGGAGAATATTTGCGTTGGTTTGTGCGAGCGTTAAATCTTCGTATAAAAACGCTCTAAATAGGTAGGTAGGTATGCGAAAATAAGGAACATTTTTCAAAATTACGTTATAGAGAACAATATTTTATATATAAAATTGAGCTGTGTTAACTAAACGACATTTTTATAATTTGAGATAATTCCGACTCAAATTTATCAATACAATAAGAAATACGAGTGAAAATGGCTTGGGTGGCTTTTAGTTACTCTTTGATTGGTGATTGTTCTTATAAGATTGTAATTTATATCTATATTCAGTATTCCGTATTAACGCATAACCGAGAAAATTGAGATTAAAAAAAATACAAGGTTAGTTTAATATAATATAACACGCTTCATGAATATTTATGATTGGTAAATTATGCCGAAAGGTAAGTTTTAAGTAGGAAAGGTGGCATTTTAATGAAAACCATTGACGTTTAATTTCAATCAGTGAGAGCCGTTTATCGAGGCTATTTGACCGGGCCATTTGTTTGTGGAAGCGAAATGTTTTCGTGGGGCTCATAAACTGGATCCTGTTTTATTTATTATACATTTAATTAAATGAATACAAAATAAAGACGGAATACCGACTATGGATATATTATATTATCTTATAAAAACAATCACTAATCAAAGAGTAAATAAAAGCCATTCGAGCCATTTTCACTCGTATTTCTTATTTTATTGATTAAATTTAAGTCGGAATTATCTGAAATAATAACAATATCGTTTAGTTAACACGGCTAAATTTTATATAAAAAATATTGTTATCTATAACGTAATTTTGAAAAATGTTCCTTATTTTTGCATACATACCTACCTATTTAGAGCGTTTTTATACGAAAGTTTAAGCATGTGTGTCTTTGTGTCAAATTTAACTTTATAATTATTAAAATTTTATGAAATGCATTGACGAACTATAATATGCTATACTGATTTTTGAAAACGGCGTATTTTATTAGATACCTTATTGAAAATGTTTGAATTTTATTCATTGTAAAAGAATTTTATATTTGTACTTATTGTCTACGCTTATAATAGCGATTTAGCCATATAATACCAATTTTTTCAATGATTGTCTATGCTCAAAAG
Source organism: Rhyacophila brunnea (assembly GCF_057557595.1). Lineage (NCBI taxonomy): Eukaryota > Metazoa > Arthropoda > Insecta > Trichoptera > Rhyacophilidae > Rhyacophila > Rhyacophila brunnea. The sequence goes on from NW_028232785.1 coordinate 35,353,731, forward strand.
GTGTCGCTTAGATGCTTTCAAGTATTGTAAAAAAATCTGCCGTTTCTCTGCGGTGTACTCTCGGTAAATTGAGCCCGATTTTCATTAAATGTCATTTGCCTTTCTGATTGTTGTTTGCTTAGATAGAACCAACGAACGGGTTAGCTGTCATACCGAGCTGATACTGCGCATGCTTTTTGACATTTATGAACAGTATTTAGACAGGCAACCATGAATAGAGTAACGATCGCTCACCGATTCCAAATTGTCAAAATAATCTTTTACTTATGCGATGACGCTCATTTTTGACTATACGGATTGGATAATAGACAAAATTGGCGTACATGGAGTCCAATCTAGGTGAGACCCTACAGACTCAATTACATCAAATAAATGCACTGCTTTTTTGCGATTCACATTCTAGTGAAATCATCGATCTTAATTTATTAAAAAATGAAGCATAAATGAAACACATTGCATATATGGATGACATTGATAACATACAACAAGTACGTACCTATATACAATGCAGTCTGCATGATGTGGTAGATATCTACGATCGGAGAATACTGTCATTTTATTCAAAATAAATTAAATGCAACCTTTTTCTCCTATAAAAAATACGTATTTTTTCTAAAATGGCCCTCCAATACTATTTTTATGTGTTGCGAACACGCAACATGGTTAAATTATCATAAATCAGAGTTCAACAAATGAATGATCAATGTAAGATAGTTCCCAAGTTACAATCAGTGATGGTCCAATCAGGGCTCGAAATAGACCGGGGCGCTATTCTGGTTGGTAAAATTTTACAAGATACCGTCCCGGCTCGTGGGTTCATTAAAAATTGCGTTCCATTTCGTGTTATTGAGATAGTATTGCATGTATTTAGTTTTTAATTGTTAAAATTTTATATTAACGAAGTTACGTTTTGCCGGGCGCGCAAGAATAAAATCTATGTATGGGTATATCATAAATTATTTCTTCCCAACCAAAGTTAACGACACCAGTGCCATGTAGTAAGGTAGCCGCCGACAGTCAAAGAGTGGCAAATGTAAAATACATTTGAAGTTCCGTTCACATTTTCGTAGGTACTGAATATTGTAATAACACTATTATAAGGTAAATTGTGAAGTAAGTAGCTTCTTTAAGGATAAATTTGCTACGTACTTTAACAATCAATCGTTTTAAGAATTCAATAATAACTAATAAGAACTGATTAAATAATATTAAAATGGCATTACTACATTTTAGGTTATTATACACGTACCCAAAATGGAAGTGATTCACGCTGAAATTTTGTTGTTAAGATCTGGTTACCGGACGGATCCATTCAAAATGACAGACGAGGCGTTTGTGAAACGATTCCGGTTATCGAAACCATTGGCAGGTCATTTCCAGGCTGGAAAATCTAATGTCAACCAGCTAGTTGGGTTGATCATGTCATGTGAGCATAATCAAAAATATAATGCAAACTCTTACACGATCATAAATATCCATTCAGTATTTCGGTTGCATTATTGGATACCGTTCGAAGCACTATACCTCCTTTGAAGATAATGTTGCGTTTTGCTTCTTGTTTGCGTACTGCTTCATTTTGCCCTTCAGGTGTTGAGTCTTCACGATTGAATGGGCACGTCAATGCGGTTTAATTTTGTCGCTGCGCTAATGGAAACACCCTTAAGCCCGCTCCGGGTCAGGCGAGTAGTTTAGTCGAGTGGCGAATAATTTAGTAACTAAACGTGTACGAACAGACAAATTAAGTCGGGTATTTTAGTAAAATCATTTAGTCTAGTCAATCCATCTTGTTGTAATTTTTCAGTCGAGTAGCGAATCCTACCACCTCTCACTAAATACCAAACAAGTAATGATATCGAATCGAACTCTATGCATAGGTAGGTACAAAATTTGTGTGGAATCATGGGAAAATACGCCCAAAATCGATTTATTGTTCGCATACGGTTACTAATGAATAATAGGTATCGGTTACTACGCTATAATAAACCGACCTTATTCTACTGAACTCTTACTGTGTAAATGTCTAAAATATTAATATGAACATCTCACGAATTATATAAATGCGGAAGAATCTCAATTTTTCTTAATCCTAAAATTATTAAAATGTTCATAGGTAACGCAATAATATGATGTAGAGAACATACCATAGGTACGGAATATAATAAATGACATCGTTTTTAGGCTAGGTCCTCCTTGACAGTTATTACAATGACAAATCGTGAAGGTGGTTTGACGTTTCCGACCAAACCACTTCTGACGGTCAGAAAATATTTTGAAGTCAGCTGTTACAGTGAACTAAACGTTAAATCTAAAATTATTCCGGTTTACTTATAACGCATGCGCAGTGCGCCAGTTTTGACCTGTCAAACCCATTAGCTGGAACGCCTGAATTTATGTTGTCGTGTAGCATGGTAGATAATTTAGTAGAATTTGAGGGTTACAACATTAATCTGTTACAAAAAGTTTTGAAAATAGAATAATTGGTCTATTCTCACCCCATTTCACGTATTTAACGACTGCAAGTAGTTTTTATAGACAATAGGCTTACCTTGTATTACCTACCTAAAAAGGACTCACGGGCCATTAATTTTATTCACCATACAATTAATCGCAATTTTAGATAATCGCATTAACTATTGCTTTACATTCGAATAATTATGATGTATAAATCATCATAAATGAATGCTCATGATTTGACGAAAGATTTATAAACCTAGGTACACATAAATTGTTTTAAAATATCAGTGTGAGCGAATTAATAATGGAGAAATGAGTTTCAGAGTTGAATTTCGAATTCCAACCTTCTATATAAGACAGCACACACTATAACTACTTACAATTGGCCTGTAATCTGAATTCGAACAACCCGGTTGAGGGTATTCATCATTATATAATGGGTGTGTTATATCTTCAATTATCTCACGCTTGACGACAGCTGGTTGATCATCTGTCTCAGATTTTATATTAGAGAGGTCCGCCATATTAAGGTACTGAAAGAAGCATTATTACATTTTGTAAACACGGTGAAAACAGTTTCGGGTCTCGTAATCACCATAATATAACATTGTATAATATTTATATTTAACAAGAATTAGTAGATAACCTAACCTAACCTCTAATATCACAGATGTATCGTAGCTGCCAAATTGCTTAATAAAGTATTCTTTTGAAACCACGTTTAATGTCATCGAATGACCTTACATAGATTGTAAATAAGCAACATATTATTATAATAGTATACCAATCGTTATAATTCTCAATCTAAAGTGATTGTAAAAGAATTTAGTTTCCAAAAACTAACCACGAAATTGCAACTTGAAATGTCCGCATTCTCTTGCGTTACATGAGTGCAAGGGTCCGGGTTGATTGGACGGCTCGTCAGCGTGTCAAACAAAGGCTTGTCTTCTATATCCGAGTGTTATCCATCACATTCTTGCTTTACATCCATGTTAAGTGTATATATTCCAGAAGCAACGTGTTACGTGACAGACAGGATCCTTTCAAGGTAATGTTAGAATAGTGTTGCCGACATACTGAAAAGTATTTCCGGGAGCAATACCTTAATAAAAATACGCACTTAACATGGTGACACAATTTAATAATAGGTTTAAGTATTATGTTGTCTAAACAAAACAATGGTATGAAAATGATCGTCAGCATTTCCTCCATCATAACGAGAACAGCGCATCTCGGTATATAATAACAAATTAATCTAATTGTTTTTTTTCTCCTATGATAGCAACACTGACGATATCTTTTTCGTGACGGCTCTTCTCTCTGCTAATTTCCAGCGACAGGACATACGTTTTAGTTACGATTAAAGTTCTACGTTTAGTCGGTGTTCTTGACATTAGCATATGTACATTCTTGTTTTTCAGATAAATGCTACATGGAATATTATTAACTGTTTTTCGGCAACACTTATATACAACAGAACAGAAAGTTGTCTCTAGCACATTGCATACGATTGTTGATACGCAAACATGGAAGTCAAGCGAGAATGTGATGGAGACCAATCTGGTACGGAAGACAAGTTTGATGTAACGACTAGCCATCAAAACAACCCTGACACGCGCACCTATATAAAGCAGGAGAACACAGAAGATTTCAGTTGCGATTTTGAGGTTAGTTTTTATTTATTAAGTCCTTTCCTGCGATTTTTTATAATTATTTTAGCAAAATACCTACGATAGGTTTATATTTATTACAAATTGTTTAAGAACATACGAGGATGTCAAACTTTCTTTCAAAAACCTTTTGACATACATTATGACAGCTAGGTACTTACCTCAATTATATAAGTAAGTATTGTCATAAAATAAGTACGCGTGCTCAAAATTGTTTTTTATATGATAACAAAAATGTATAACGTTTCTTTCAGATACCGGCAACGCGTCTCGCTGAAATTAATCCCGAGATTGACCTCCAGCTGGTTTACGTTAAACGAGAATTCGCTGCAGACGCAAAACACCCATTCCACGATGAAGATCCAACACCTGGATGTTCGCATTCAGATAACGGACCAGTACAGCAGGTAATTGTATATTATGCGATATTTTCTTCCATTGGCTATGTACCCTATCACACCTTTGTGACTAAATTTCAAAAGGTAAGTACATATTATCCTCGTCTCGGTTATACACGCTTCGTACAACTATTTCACTTACTTACCTATTTATCTGGTGTAGTGTGAGTGGGTGCATTGACCTACAGTATTTGAATGTGATGTCTGTCACTGATGATGACCAATCGACCGATTCTTTCAGAAAGTACTTTTGTCATAACAGTATTGTTTGTAGGTAGCAAAATGATCCTTCGATGACATTATGCCCACGTCACATTCTGGCAAGGCGACATAGTAAGTCTGTGGTTTCGTCATTCCGCAGAATATTTTGAACGATCCTATTTCAATGAATTTTAACAGTGCCCTACTTGTGCGTGCTTAAAAATTACTTTCTATATTTCATCCATACATAATATTGTGAACATTAGCAGCGCCATTTTACGATAAAAAGCATGAGCATAATATCTTTATGTACAAGCATTTCTCAAACGAGTGATCCCACTGTTCAGCTGTCAAAATTAGATCCCATATTGTCTGCAAATCAACATAATTATAAGGTCTTTCTCGTTTCGTATTGAATAATAAAAAAATCGCAAATCAAATTTCAGTGTTTTTGTTATAAATATACATTCCTGTTTTTCATCAGTTATCAAAGTCAAACTATTTCTTTATGCAAAAAACGTTGGTATTATCGATTTGTTATGTGTTAACGTTAGTGAAGTAATTATGATATAGGCATGATACCTCCACGTTTCTACGTGCATGGAGGACCCCTTAAGGAAGTACGAGCGAAGATATGGATGCCACATTCATGTTTCTTGTATTCTGCCAAGCCAAAGTCCTTTTATCGCCGCCGTATGAATACGATGCTTTGTATTAATTAACTATAAATGTTGTTTCTTTTGGGCTCAATTCTTAGAAATCGCTGTAACTTTCAACTACCTAGCAAAAAAAGGTGACCTGGACGACCCTTACGGTAAAACCCAGGCAAAGGCCAAGCATTCTGCTGCGGGCAAGAATGATAGAGAGGGGTGGACGTTCAGGGGTAGATTGAAAGGGACAGCGATAAAGCCAAAAAAGGAGACCTGGCCGCGAGACGGTAGGTGTCCAGGCTGGCGAGGCAGTTAGCCGGAGTCTCCGAAACACAACGGACTGTGTGTCCCGTTGAACCTTAGATTATAATTGACAGCCTACGGCGCCCATCTTTAATAAATTTAGGGCTGTTAAAAATTTAAAAACCGTGTAAAACTTCATAATTGTGTTAATGTGTATTGATATTGTGTGGTGTATGTTTTTTTTTTGTTGTGAACCCAACCGATAAATATAAAACTCTGTGCTACGAACCACGTGCGTTTCTATTGTGTATACAAAATTCTATCTTCCACCTTTCGTAGTGTCGGGTATATCATCTATGTAAATCAAACTAATCCCATTTTCAAGACAGCTGCAAACCAGCAGACAATAAATTAGGGATGGGCATACATGAGGTCAACGAGAACCACATTCTGGATTTTAATAATTATATAAAGTACCACACCATAGTCACGTTCTCACATATATCGAGTAGGTTTATAGAAAGTGTTAAATGACGACATTAAAATAATTAATTTGTACACGATGGAATTAAAAATCTGAAAAAACAAGGTTTCTGATAGAAAACGCGTTTTATAAAATGACATAAGTATCTATTAATAATTATGATTATGTCAAGCTTTTTAAGATTTTGCTTGATTTAAATTGAAGTATGTTCGGGACTCCAAAAATCGAAGTAAAAACAAAGATTATGTACCAATTTACATCACCCAGTACCACAGTCGGTTTTAATCGATCGATCACTCCGTGCAACGCCGACTCAAGTACAAGCCTAAGCATTCGGAAACTTGTCGATAACGAGTGGTCTCACCTTTCCTGCTCCTCCCACTGCTGACCAATCATTATTCTATAGCAGTGATGAAATATGGCACGTGAATGTTTTAATAATAATTAAATTTAATAAAAATAATTTTAATTTATAATACTTAATAAAAAAAATACAAAAACTGATAAAAATAAATATAAGTACTTATACACTATTAAAAAATAATGACGACATAGCTTTGCGTATTTTCTACAGTTTTTAATATTATTTTTACCAGTGCTATTTACCAATAGATGCGCAAACGGAACCGACGAAATTCGTGCATAAATGACAGATCATATTTTATAAAAAAATAATAGGCAAATACTCTTCAAGAATTTATGTTTAACGTAAATATATAATTGAACATATCGCTCCTAATGCGTTATGCATGACACATAATATTATCGCACTCATCAGGCGGCGGAAAAAGCAGCTCCGCGAACTTCTGATTTTGATCGATTTAAAATGCTTGAGCTCACTGTAGCGAGAGAATGCCTCATCTGATCGCAGCAATTCTGGTGTCATGTTGTGTGTAAAGAACCAAGCTAAATAATACAGTAACAATCAATTTAATTGGTACCAACAAAAATGCCTGCCCGAAATAAGAAACAAAGACTTGGTGGAGCTAGTAGTAGTAATTCTGACAGACAGTGAAAATGGAAAACCGTTCAGTTTTGGGAAAGCTATAAAAGAAGCGTGGTTAAAATGCTCCCACGACCTTTTTGTAAAATGTAAAAACAAGGAAAAATATATTCGAAGAACAAAAGATATGCCTTCTTCTAGAAACACGGTGAAAGATAGAATCTCTCATTGTGATTTTTAACCGTTTTTAATTCTTCTTCTTATTGTGCCATCCCCTAGCGGAGGTCGGCCACCATCAAGGCGTACTTATCTGTGTCGTCTGCTACCCGGCACAGTTCGGTGGAGCTGCACTCGTACCAATCACGGAGGTTCTTAAGCCACGAAATGCGGCGCCGTCCTTTGCTACGCTTCCATTGATCTTTCTTTGAATGACAAGTTGGGGAATGCTGTATTTTTGTCCTCTCATAATGTGGCCGAAATAATATTCTTTTAATAGAATTCTTAAAAACTACTTTTTAATTTTTTAATGAAAAACTGCTCGGCACGTCAGACAGTCGAACGATTATATTTGGGAAATTTTGGCACGCGAACGTAACGTAACACTGTTCTATAGAGTTCTTGTCGTGTTCACTTGTCAGAGCATTTCTATTTATTAAGATGGCGCTGCTCCGCGCAATAGGTGAATTGAGATGGCTTTACTTTATTATAGGTCTGATGCATCATGTGTGTGTTTTTAAAATAATTCTAATTTTGTTTTTTATTTGCTCATTTACGTCGTAATATTTTAACGTTATATTATTAATGAATGATCAATGTGCATTTACCATTGGTGTATGGTTGGGTCTTAACTTACTGATATCATCTCCCCGACAGTATTTGACCTTAGCAACAAAGTTTCCATATATAAATTATAATATAGTTAAGCATAACAATATAAAAAGTAAGAAATATAAAGAAATTACCTAAGAAAATTGAGGAAGACTAATGAAAAGACAAAAAATTAACATATTTTTTAAATATATAAGTATTTATATCTATATATACAAAATTGTGGAGAGCGTTTAAACAAAACATGTGAATTAAGAATGGATAAACGATGGAGAAATACATATTGTAATAATTTAAACAAGAAATCCGATTAAAGTGTTTTGTGCATGATTAGAATCGCTACGACTGACATGGTACTTAATGGTAATTATGACCGGTTATTTAAAAGTCTCATAATTTTTTAATACTTTTAAATGTATTTTTAGACTATCGCTAGAAGTACTGTACCGGCCAATGTCGCGAGTCTCATATCGTCCTGGTACATGACTGAAGCACAAGCGTCTAGCGAAGACATACACATTGAGGAACAAGAGCTTAAGCAAGAACTCAAGGAATATATTGAAAGGTACGAAGATGTCGCCTGTCGCAATAGTAAACGTGCTATTTTTCAATCGAATATGGTAAACACAGAATTATTAGTGGCTGTTATACGACTGGAAAAAAAATCGTTTGATGAAGAAAATTTTGTGTGCAGTATCTGTTTTGATTTTTTTTCGTCGTTCGACCTAATGTTGCTTCACAAAGCGATACACAAAACCACAATTGCGAAAACGACCGATTCCGTTGCAAGGCTGGTTAAATGTCACGATGGTCATTTTTCAAGAATACGTTCTGGTCAAGTCGTGAAATCACTCAAAATGACTCATTCGGGAAAAAAGCCATTTAACTGTGATAAATGCAATTACTCATGCAGACAGTCAAGTCACATGAAAAGACACGAAATGAGTCATTCTGGTGAAAAACCATTTAAATGTGATAAGTGCAATTACTCATGTAGACAGTCAAGTGACATGAAAAGACACAAAATGAGTCATTCTGGTGAAAAACCATTTAAATGTGATAAATGCAATTACTCATGCAGACAGTCAAGTCACATGAAAATACACGAAATGAGTCATTATGGTGAAAAACCATTTAAATTTGATAAGTGCAATTACTCATGCAGACAGTCAAGTCACATTAAAAGACACAAAATTAGTCATTCTGGTGAAATGCCATTTAAATGTGATACATGCAATTATTCATGCAAACGATCAGATGGCATGAAAAAACACAAAATGACACATTGTGATGAAAAGCCATTTAAATGTGATACATGCAATTACTCATGCAATCAACCTGGACAAATGAAAACACACAAAATGACTCATTCTGGTGAAAAGCCATTTAAATGTGATATATGCAATTACTCATGCAAACAATCTGGTCACTTGAAAAGACACGAAATGAGTCATTTTGGTGAAAAACCATTTAAATGTGATAAGTGCAAATACTCATGTAGACAATCAAGTGACATAAAAAAACACAAAATGACTCATTCTGGTGAAAAGCCATTTAACTGTGGTAACTGCAATTACTCGTGCACGACGTCTACTAGTATGAAAACACACAAAATGGCTCATTCTGGTGAAAAGCCATTTAAATGTGATAAATGCAATTACTCATGCACGACGTCTGGTAGTATGAAAACACACAAAATGACTCATTCTGGTGAAAAGCCATTTAAATGTGATATATGCAATTACTCATGCAGACAATCAAGTGACATAAAAAAACACAAAATGACTCATTCTGGTGAAAAGTCATTTAACTGTGGTAACTGCAATTACTCGTGCACGACGTCTAGTAGTATGAAAACACACAAAATGACTCATTCTGGTGAAAAGCCAGTTAACTGTGACAAATGCAATTACTCATGCACGACGTCTGGTAGCATGAAAAGGCACAAATTGACTCATACTGTTGGAAAGTTATAATGTGATAAATGTAATTACTCGTGCATAACGTCTAGTAGCATTAAATACAGAATGACACAATCTCGAGAAAAACTACTTTATTATAATTACTCGTGCATAAAATTGCATAAAAAGACTCATTCTGGCGAAAAACTTTTGAACTACATTGTATTGTTGTTGAATTTAATAAAACGCTATTTTTTGTTATACTTATTCCACATTTAATCAATAAATTAGGTCCGGTTTCGTCCGACTTAGAGGGATGCATTTTAATAAATTAAACAACAATGAAATGTGATTAACAAAATTACTTTACAGAAAGTCAGGTACCATGAAAAAACACAAAAACACGCAATCTAGTTATTTATGTAATAATTACTGATGCATAAAATCTGGTAGCATGAAATTGCACAAAAGGACTCAAAGGACAAAGTATATTCTGTTACGGTTTGGTTTCGCAGGGTTTAAGGCGATATACATATTTTTGATTATTCACAATTTTAACTATAATAATTAATAAATATGTAAGTACCTACCTATCTGAAAACATTAAAGTCAAAGATAAACTTACAATTAAAAAAAATGTTATAACATGTGAATTTGTCAAAGGACCCCGTCTTTAAGGGACATATATTTTAATGTCATATTACTAAGGTATTAGTTTATTAAGTTTTCTATGATGTGCTTAAGTGATTTTTACTTATTCATTGTTTTAATATTTTTTATATTCATTTTAAAAAACATCGATTTTTATAAAAATATAAATGTGTGCAAGCTTCGTACTTTTGCGCTAGGTGCCTCTGCACATCTATTCTTTACACAAGATTGCTATCGAGGGTAGTTTTTCATTTTTATGTCGAAGTATTAGCACGCATTGTAACAATTACAACCAACTTCTTGTTATTGTTACAAGAACTGCTAATACTTCGACACAATAAAATGAAAACCTCCCTCGATAGTTGCCGATAGCGGCCGATATCAGTCTTGTGTATAGAATAGATACTCTGGTAAATAAACAGATCTACTTAATTGAATCGTAATACGTGTGACGTCACTAAATACAAAAAAAATGTTCAACTGTCATCGTATTCTCGTTTATGCCTGTCAATAATTATAGGTGTTCTTTAATGTTCTATGCATGCTCCTCTTAATTATTAAGAGTTTGCCTTGTTATGGTAATAATAGTTATGTCCGAAGAGATTGGAATTGGTTAGGTATGTCTAAATAAAATGTCAGCCGACGGAAGTTTATGTTTTGAATGAATGAACCCAACATTTTTAGCCGTTTGACAAGTGGAAGATACCAACCTGCTGAGTATGACGATAGCTTGGTGAAAAACTGTATTTACTGACAATATGTATTATATTTCGTATAGGCGTGTATTTTTCATGTAAGTATTAATAGACAATTTAGATAAGTTTTTAAATTTCAAGTTTAAGAATCTTTAATCATTGGTAAGTATTTATTTCGAAACGTCAGAATAATGTCGCCAGTTGCAATGTGGAGGGTAAAATAATGTTTGATCAAGTAATAATAATAAAATATCGGTTGTAAAACTAACTATTCATTATTTAAATTACGTATGTCAGTAGATACAACATATTATATCTATTATTATTATGATAATTTGACAAGTAAATTACTTTATATGGGATGCAGAGCAATTTAGGGTTACCTTCCTCGGAAGTTGAGTATATTAGTCTAATGATCACACGCCATATTCATGAATATTCGGTACAAATAACCATTATTGTGATTATTAAAAGAACACTTACTCAGAAGTATCGAAGGTGCAGCAAAAAGAGCTAGGTAAGTAAATGGGCACACCACAAAGGGAAGACAGATAACCTTATTTCCGATAACTTTATAGGTACCCAAAATATAATAATTAGTGATCAATTAATTGATTGATTGACAGTTTACAAATTTAATATTATGGAAATTAAAAATATATTAAACTATTATTGTCAAATTGAAAAAACCCGTTTTATAAATTATTTTTATTGAAATTATTGTGAATTATTTGTCTTCAATAATTGAAATGGCATGCAAAATTACTGATACCTAGCTTAAAGTTAAGTGTGAGTTAATGGATTATTTCAACTTTGAAAAAAATTCGAGTACCTACCTAGGTACCTATACGTATTGGATAACGGAGTGACTTCGAATTATTGTAATTCATCAAATTATTATTGTACCTACTTATAGTAATAACTAAACATGCATCTAAGATCGTACCTACATTAGCTGTTAAAATAGATTAAAATTATTATTGCTCGTTTAATAATTTAATATTGCTTGTGGCTACATAAAAAATAATAAATTATTATAATAATTCATCTCAATACTTACTAGGTATCGTTTCAATCATGGCTATTTAAATTTATTGTACCGAATACATATCAGGAACTTGTTTATGGATATTATTCTCCCGGATAACTTGTATTATTCATAAAAACATCTAAGGACATAATTAATATCATTAAGGGCCTGCTGAAGAGCCCGCCGTTCAAATATAATTTAGTATAAAAAGGACCTCGGCGTCGTAACTACGTCAATTTAAATCGATCTTTTCGCAAAAATCACTAATCATCGGAGATTTTATTTCAAGAAATATTATTATTATTACTGATAATTTCTGCCGCGCGGAGAATTATTATTATTTTATGAACACCTGCGACATGAAGCCGATCAGAAAACAGGGCTGTCAAAATAATATTAAGCATTCATATTTTTTAAATGTTAATTTCATCATGGTTTTTAATCAAACCTGTGCAAGTACGTACTGATAACTTGGGTGGATTTTGTAGCAAACATACTATTGATATATATACGGGTATATTATTATTATAACCCAATTCAAATTGAACATAGGTTGATACTCAAATACTATTATAGTATGTTTATGATTTCGAGAAAATAATACGATGGTATAATTAATCCATATCAATTATTTGAAAACATTACATTCGCACTTTGCACAAAATTACAAACACATTCGAAGTTTGCCGCACACGTACAGACCACGTGATATTTGTTTACGCAAAATCGTCGCTTTTCAAAATGGCGAATTTGATTACCAGATTTTACTGCGATGAATCAGTATGTTCCTTTTTGTCTTTTTTTATTCGTAGGTTTGTTTACTATGTACACCGAGAAATTTCCATTTATAAACTCGGAAACGATTTTTACAGAAGAGTTTTGGAATATAATGCAACCAAAACTGGAAAAAATTCTATCATGGGTGTTGACTTCCTGAATTAGCTAACCCCAGGTCCATGCCACTACGTGAACCACAGTGGATATTAAGGCCATTGGACCCGTTTTTTCCTGTCTTCTCAGAATCGTGGAAATGGCAAGGACGTTTAACACGAATTGACACATAATAAACACTTTATTTATTTAAAATCTAATAAATAATATTCAAATAACACTTTTTGTGTCATTAAAATTTTCTGATTCGCTTTACTTTTTAAAATAAATGACAAATAGTCGGTCCTGTTTTCGAAATTGGCCAAAACGACTGTCACGCCACAGTGAATTTTTGAACTTAATAATAGTTTTGCAGGTATATATTGTATGAAAGAAATGGGTAAAACAATACATTTCATTGATTAACTCACGTACTTTTTTTAATTTCAGAAAAATAAAGATTTTAAAGCCATTTTAGTTTGAGTATACATCAGCCAATTTTGAATGATTTTTTCTCACAAAATAATATATACTGCACAATAAAAATATTTTTTTATTATAATATAACATTTCCGTAATACTATAAATAATAATTAACAATGAAAAAATAAATAAAACCCTATAAATTCGGTACAATTAGTGACGCTATATTACCAAAACACGTCGTACGTTTTCATGTATTTATCCTATTTTCAGACAATTTAGATATATAATTATTTTGCAAAATTAACAAAAAGAGACCATTTGATCGATTAATTCATATAGTTTTTCTAATTTCTCATTTCTAACCTTAGTAGGCTTGTGAATTTCAACGGGTGAGGACGTCTTTTTTTTCCAAAATTTTATCCGTCGCGAACAGTATTTTAACTCAGAAAAATGACCTTTACTCGCATTGCAGTAACAATCAAATTGGCAAGACCACATAACGTAGACCAGGTGTTATAATTTGTGTTGACAAATCAAACATCATAAAATACCAGTGAATGTCAAACTGAGAAAAATGTAGTTATATTATATTATTTATTATCTTGTAATACAAATGGTTGCAGCATGTGAGATATTGTAAGATAATTGAATCTTATAACCACGATGGCTACAAAGAAGTCCTAAAGGTATTCGTTCGGTGCAACATTTATAAAAAAAAATATTTTGGACTTGAGCAGTTTAGATAAAATATAGGTGGACTTTAATTATTTTGATAAATACCTACTTGGTTGGGCTTAATACAGTTTTTATGTACCTGGGTCGCCATGTTTTGTTATTTTCAAAGGGACGTATCCAGGAGTATGTTTATTGGCATTATCAATAGAAACAAAATAATATTATTTTTCAAGGTCTATTTATTATCGATCTTAAGTGGTTTATGTCACAAATAGTAAATTTGTAGAAAATTTAAAGTAAAATACGTTTTCGAATGCTGTCATAGTAATGGCCACTGAAACATGTGTCATAATTTTCCCAATCGTCAAAATAATAATAAAATAAGTGTTTTGGGGCACAAAATCACGTATATGTTTTATGATGTATGTATTTTTCAGATGGTTTGTGGTAAAATCTTTTTTTTTCATACTGCCACAATTCAACTATTCATAATTAATTGTTTGTTAAATTTTTCATTGTGCACTTTGACTTAATAGGTAGGTGATAAAGTTTTTACCTTACTTTATTGTATTAATTTATTGTTAAGTGAGAATTAGCTGCTTTCGTTGTCAGTGTATATTTGAGGAGTGCGCATCCTGACGATGTCGAAAGGCGAAACCAGGATCGCATAAAACGACTCAAATGAAATAGTACAAAACTTTTAGAATTTAATATATTTAATGCCGAGTTGAATTGAATGGAATCACCTTAGGCATTTATTAGTAATTATTTAACTCAAGTAAAACATATATTGAGGTAAGAACCTATTTCATTGAATAATAAAAACAATATTACTCTTCACATCACAAGTGACAAGATTTATATGAATTGTGTATTGCCTGAACTCGTTGATCAGACTAACACGGTCGATGGATATAAGAAACCCTCAATTTAATAATTATCAAGTTAACAAATAATAATATCAATTATCAATTAATAGCTATCAATAGAAAAGAAAATAAAATTATAAAAAAAAAACAATTTATAATAGTTATTCTAATACATTGCATACCGTTAAACCAATACACTAATTAAGGAACCAATTATTAATTTTCTATACACTAATGTTCCGAAATCCTCCGCGGCGACCAAAACGTACTGCCGTCAAATACATGCTATTATAATAATTGTTTCTTAAATCATAATTGTTGTGTACTAAATTTAAAAAAAAAAACGTTCCTCGACAAATATTCATTGAATTGCTTTCTTTTATGAGTCATTTTTTTATAATTTAATAAAAACGCAATAATAACAGAAATCTTTCATGCCATCTTGTGAATGTTTTAAACTTATAATTTGTAATGTTAGCTTATGAAAATGAATAAAATTATATTTGTTTACACTTTCGTGTTTTTTAGTATTAGATTTTTTTTGAAAAATATTTGCACTGAATTTGAACCTAAATATGATAGGTTCAAGAAAAGGTGTCACTTCACAAATTCAGCATATCAATAATATGAGGTTCTTATTTAGAGGTCTACTATTTTTATTCTTATAATTTATTCTACCGACTACAAAAATGTTTATAAAATTTGTTAGGAAAAAAATATTATTAATTCAACACTTTTAAAACCTCTGATTTCGTATCTACTACATGAGAAGCAGAGCGAAGCGATTTTTGTTTTTTTACGCTTCGAGCATTGTTATTTTTCATGGCGCTTACGTCAAATTTGATTCTTGCGAATAAACCCATACGCCTTAAGCCATTTCCACACTGGCAACAAGTTGCTGGCAACCTCATTAAATTTTACGATACTTACCATAATTGCTTAAGAAATTTTACAATAATTATCGTAAAATCTAACGAGGTTGCCAGCAAATTAACTTGTTGCCAGTGTGGACCCGGCATTAGATGCACAAAACTTAAATAATATATATTATAAATAAAAATTTAAAATTAAAAATATATATTATGATTTATGTCTTCGACAGCCCTGATGAAATAAATGTGAAATATGAGTCGGATCAGTCACAGAGCAAATTTATTAACACAAACAACTTTGACACGACCTTTTTATATTAACTAGTAGACCAGATATTATGGACCACATGTTAAAAAATCATATTTTCAATTCTCAAGGCCATTTCTGTAGAACGTCCTCTTAATTAAATTGTCATAATTATGTAGGGATATTTTCATAAAATATAAATATTTTTTAAAATAACATACCTATCTAGGTATGTAAAAATGAAAAAATTATACCTCATTGCATGTTTAATTTTATTAAAAATGTTATACGGTAAAATATTGTTCATTTTACTATTACAACCAAATTTTTCATACATTTTGAATGAGATTGAAATAGCTAATATTATGATTGATCGAACTAATAAATCGAGTTTATGTGATAATGATATTAAATTATTCAAATAAAATAGATAGGTAGCTGCTTACTGGTTTACATGTCGATGAGAAAACAATAATTAACTAAGTATAATAAAAATCTTTTAGATATGTAGGTAACGAAACTAATAACATCGAGACAATTAAGGCATATTAATAGTACATTTTGCTTATTTCAAAATTACAGAAATCGATTAATTATTATTATACCAAATAGTTTTATTTATAGTAGGTACCTACCTACTCTTTTGTATCTTCATTGATGATCGACACTGACTAGGCATTTTGATTTGGGGAAAATATTGTTAATTTTTTTCAAAATTTATAATAACCTGGCCACACTGATCACCGTTGACATGTTTACAAGCCAAGCGTCCTTTCAATTTCTATTTATCATTCTTTCCTTCCATCGTCTTCCCATTGTCGAGTCGTGTAAACAATTATTGTGACTTGCCCTGAAGTAAAATATTTTTATTATAATATCACGTGTCATTATATTTAATACACGAGCACGTGGTATATTAATTATCAAAATTTAATCTGAATGCGGTACTTAGTCGAGAAACAATAGATTCATTCGCTGTCTACAAAGAGGTATGTAAAATTTTTATTATTTCATCAATATTATTATAATATATATTACCAATACTCCTTTGCTTATTAAGTAAGAATAACATTAATTCCCGTTGGGAGATTAAGTGAAAGCTATGACCACTAATTTTTCGCCATTCGAATCGCTGTTACCATTTTGTCGTTTTCCATTAATGAAATGACTGCTGCATTTACGTGGCGTGTACTTGACAGAAGCTAGGATTTTGAGAATTGTTTTACCTTACCGGCCCTAAGCTGGAGCCAATGGTTAAAAACCTTCAGTGGACTGGCTAAAACGATGGCATACATTGAAAGTCTGATAGTTGGGTTTATTTGTTTGAAATGCCATTGACGATGCGCGGCGTGACAAGCATCAGAGACATTTTACGGCGGTCTACCGCTGAAATGTGTCAAAATCGCTTATGGTTTTCGCACATCTATATTTATCATCGTAATTTAAACCCTGAACAGGTTAATATTTATTGTCAAAATTTGACGTAAGCATTAATACGTACCTACTATAACTATATCAATATATTTTTTTAATCTTTTAGTTGCTGTTTGTATCTAAAAAAATGGAAGGGTACTTGGAGATGTATATGTCAGATGAATTGACGGAAGATGTTACCCTTAATCCAACATTTAACAATGCACATCGAAGAATGAAGAGGGAGAGAACTTGGGAGAAAATTATGACGTATGACTGCAAGGAAGATGCCGAGACCGCAGTGAAAGCTGAAAAAATTTGGAGCTTTCACTATAGAAATTCAACAATTGAAGGAAGTAAAATTTATTATCGCTGTAATGCAGTCAAAAAGAGGGCGCAGCAATGTGATGCTGGAGTATATTTACTTTTTGATAGCAGGTCCGACAATGTGTTTTTATTTAAAGCGACTGACCCCCATACCCATGCGGAAGACTTGGCACCAGTAAGGCTCTCTGAAGAATTAAAATTGGAAATAAATGCACTATTCGAATTGAAAGTGAAACCGAAAAAAATGACGCAAATTTTGTTAGAAAAAGGATATCAATTCTAAAAAAACACAATTGAATAATTACTTATCTAGAATGAAGAAAGATATTTATGGACCAAGCCAGATTAGTCTGGGCGAACTAGAGCAGTGGTGCTTGGACCATGCAACGGTACCAGGGTGTGATGATACCGCATATGTGATTGCACATAGATTTAAATATAGCATAACTAATCGGCTCTTAAAAAATGCTGTTAAAGGTAAAAATATACACACAGATGCAACATACAAATTGGTATGGGAAGGGATGCGTGTACTGGTTAAAGGGTGCACTGATGCTGGTCGGCAGTTTAATGTTACTGTAATAGCAGTCTGCTCCCATGAGCAAATTGCAGACTTTATTTTCATTTTTCGAGCCCTAGTTACGGGTGTCTGCAATGTAAACCAGACAATTAATCCTGATTATCTCATCTCGAATGCATCCCCTGCCATACAAAATGCATTTGTCATGTAATTGGGGTCGATAAATTACAAATAATGTGCTCGGCCCACATGCGGCGAAATACTAACAAGAAAGTGGACTCTTTGGTCGATGCCCGTTACAGGATGGCGGTCATGGCGGACGTTGATTTGCTGCAGTTGGCGCCTAATACAAAAGTGTTTCAAAATGCAGTGCCGCTTTTTATAAACAAATGGCTTGACATAGGTGAATCGAACATTATTACGTATTTTAATATTCAGTGGCTAACCACTCGCCACAATTGGTACGAAGGAGTTGCCGAGCGAACTCCATCGACTAATAATGCACCGGAGGCATTTAATTTATGCATAAAAAGAGACGAGACATTCTGGGAATGGTTGCCTGTTTCAAGATTTCTCCAGTTAACTCTTCAGACATCTGAGAAATGGTCGAAGGACTATTTCCTAGGAACGAAAATCATCCTCTGCACAACAACAATTGAGCTGCGACACTGGACAGAGGTATATCAATGGGCAAAATCGGATGTGAGGGTGACAATTAAATCTTCACAGGATAATATTACCCAATATTTCTGCCGTCGGCTGGTTCCACACAGGTGACATCGGAAGAGATTTCTGGTGTTCGCGGCAAAGCAGACGAGTCAGCTAATGCGATTGTGATGATGACACACAAAACTTTCCACTCGCTCAGAAGCCAACAAGCTAGTGATTAGAAACCATCATGTTTGGTACTATTTTGACAGGATGTATTGAATAGTTCGTTTTTTTACCGGCTGGTTAACCACTATCGCTCTACTGCGCAGACGCAGATCGGCCCACACGCCAGCGTGTAGCGTGTAAAGTGGCCCGGCATTCAACTTTTCTCGATAGACTGCTTACAATCTGCTTGTTAGCTTGTTCGATGATGACACTTGGCGAGTTTACAAGCAGATTGTAAATTCGCCAACAAGCAGCTTGTAAAGTAGCTCAATGTCATCGAGCCATTAGTGATAAAAGAATGTTTAAGTTGACAACTTGTTAAACATTAGTTTGAAATATAGTTATTTGCTTTTTCTACTAATAGGACAGCATTTGTATTCAATATTAAGTATTCATCGAGTGATACAACATACTTTACCTCAAAATGGGCGAGATTTAAGTTTTCTTGTTTAATTTTTCGTGTTGTACAGTTGTTAAGCAATTTTTGTTTCGTTATGTAATATTGTAATTTTACATTAACATATTAATATTGTTTGCATATGCATACATAACATACCTACTTATTAATAGTATATTCATTCTTTTTAACACTTCCTTCTTTCTACTTTCTTTCTTTCTGACACGCTTAAAATTACGAAAAAGTGATACCTACTCGTTATTTTATTGTATTTCAGATTGTCTCGAGGACAACAGTGGTTAAATTAGTTCAGTTCACATTAGGTGTAATTATTGCAGAAAGATTGAGTTACGCTACCGTTTTTTACACTAATTCGCTGGCGATTTTACCTGAGAAATCTTCAGAAATCCAATCCAACCAAGTAATTGCTGTCTCAAGTAGAGTTGGGTATTTCCCGAAAAAATCTCAAACTCGAGATTCGAGATTTCCCGAAATGATAAAATTTTGAATTTTCGAGATATCGGGAAATTTAAAAAAAAACCTGTAAAAATCTTATAATCAGTGTAAAAACAGACAAATTCCAAAAAAATATGATTTATTTTATTTATGTAAGACAAAAAAAATAAAAGTACGAAAACAAAAATAATTAAAAACATTACCTACTTATTAAAATAGAATTTCAAAACACAGACTGTCAATCGCTGCGTCTGACAATCGCATACGATTTTGAGATACAAAATACCCTGATGTTGCAAAAATTGCGCTCATTTGGAGTCGACGTTGGCTTATTCGTCTTAAATGCCCCGATCAGTCTTTGAACGTTTTGCGTTTTCTGTCCACTTTTTCATATATATAGAAAATCGTTTTTTCAAATATTTGATAATAAAGAAATCCCGAATCCCGAGAAAAGATTGTCGAGATCCGGGATTTCCCGAGATGTTTAAAATTTCTATTCTCGAGATTCGGGTTTGAAAATTTCTCGAGAATTCCCGTCGGGAAATTCCTGGAACCCAACTCTAGTCTCAAGTGATCACTTTTGTCGAAGTGCTGAAAACTATTTGATTTTGGATAAGAAAACAGAGAGCTTTGTGTCCGCATTTATTTGTAATGAACGTGGGCAGAAATATCGTTATAAAAGTAAATTAAAAAATCATTTGATTAATAAGCTTTTGAAAATACACATTAAGATAAAATACCGGAAATGGAAAGAAAAAAACAGCTGAGAGCCACTAGAAAAGAGTATAAAACTGCGACGGGAAATGTTGTTCAACATAGGAAACGATTTAATTTTTCTGCAGAAAATGTACATTTGCAGTGACAGAATTTTAGAGGAAGAAAAGGACATGATTTTTGGGGAATTTTGGAAACTCTGTGAAAACGATGGCAACCAAGATGAACAGAGACAATATATTTCAGACAGTATAACTATTGAAAACCCCAAAAGGCAGCGTGTAAACAATATTTCACACAACTTTATTCATTTTGTATCTCCAGTCCAGTTTATCCTTATTTATCCTTACTAAATAAAAAATAATCTGATGTTCCATAATTATTTTGATTAGGTATAATATGCCTTTTAAGGACAAAAACACTCTTAATTTTTACTAGAATATGGTTTTTATTTAATTTAACTTTCACTATTATATTTTTTTGTTTTCTAAGAGTTTAAAAAAAATATTATAAACATAATAAAATTACTTTCCTTATAATTATTCCCTAATAAACCCACACACTCAAGGGTGAACGTGCAACTGTTTCGGATTTTTAACACACATAAAGGGCGAATATCCATTTAAAATAATTTTTCTGACCTTTTTATACAAGTTTTTACATTTTTTTATACCATCAAGACAGTAGATCCTCCAAGCTTTATTATGTATTTGTTAGAAATTTATAATCATCCATAGATAATTAATAAATAAATGTCAAAAAAGTTAAAAATCCTCCTCCTGTAAAATAGCATTTTGGTTGATTCGCACTTTTTACAATACACCGGCGATAAGTAGCACCTGTTCGCACAAGGAAACTACATTAATATGAGATTTATTATTGTAACCCATATAGATTCTTTTTCTTCTCTCGGTATGCTGGTTGCTGGCCATCGTCTGTTATTTGGACTTGGGAGTGACAAATAAATACCTCGGAATGGACTAAAATGGCGATTTTAATTTGTTTTATACTTTTACTATTTATTAAATTTTTACCATTTTTTCGGAACGCGAGATGTATATTATCTCTGGAGACCTAAATTTTTTCGCTTTTCAGCGTGAAACGCTTTTTGATACTGCTGTCAGCGAGATGCGCTTAAGCACTGCAAGCGATCTCCCACCATAAAAGCGGTGTACACAAACACACACGGCCTCTCTAGACCCCCAGAGGAGACATCCCCAAATTGGGGCAATTCGAAGGCGTGACATTATGACGTCATCTTTCAAATAAGAAATATCGGAAACTCTCCTTTTTAATAAATTATTGACGTAGACGTATCTTTCCAGCAGGTCTATTTTTAACGGTCATCACTTTAGTACGTTTCCATTATTTTCATTATCCAAATTATTAAGGAAGGCATTGCATGCATTAAAAGTGTTGCAGTGTGTGAAGTAGCCTTTCCATCTTTCCATAATGTCCTCCTTTTCGATCAGCATTTGTCTTTCAATATCCTTACAGGAGTTTATTCTGGGTTGATAGGATTTATTATTTATATTGTGATTGTATTAATTTGTTTCTCTGTATATTGAAATTAATGTTTTTCCATCTAAATAAAGTTTTCATTAATCTGTATGAACCAAAATTCCATAAGTATTATAGTAAAATTATTTCGAACAGCTCAATTTTTTCATTATTTTTACCGTTGATGATGTTTTATATTATTTTTTTAACTTTATTTATAAGAAAACTATATAAATAATTGCAATCTAGTTTTAGGAATCAACATACTTAAGAAAAATAAATAATAATGACTATCATTTTTTGAAACCGTAGTATTTACCAGTGATGGACTGAAAATTTGTTGGCAACACGAAAACGTAAGTAGATCGACTTTATTTTATAATCAGATTTTTAAATATGTATAATGGAAAAAAACAAAAAAAAATGTTGAACAGGGAAATGATCACAGATTATACGAATCAAAATTTCACCTTTCTACGATTCTTAGTTTTGTTAAAAACACTTGTTAAAACAAAAAAAAAGTTTGTTTTGCCACTCCTCAAAAAAATCGACTTTTTGTTGTACATTTTTATGTTAATAAGGGGACGATGTGATAATTTTAATGAGTGCAGTAATTAAACAAACTATTGAACTAGTATTTCTTATACAGGAGATTTATTTTTATAAATGTGAGACATTGTTAAAATTCTTAACTGTAAATCATTATAAATAGGTACGTAGGTAGGAACTTTTAATTAATTATATAATTTTATGCTTATTTAATTTTTGAAGAAAACAAGACATTGTGACATAACTAATCTAAATTAAAGACGTACACAACATGAGATTTTTAATATAACAAATATTAGGTACCCTTACAAGAGAGAAGAAGAGAATAGGTACCTACCTATATAAAATAATAAAAATAAAAACATACTTACTTCAGACCCTAAGTACAATTTTTCTAGACTCTAGAGAAATAAAATTTTTAAAACAAAAAACTTATCACGTCTTCGAAAATATCTACGTGTTTGGGGAGCTCATTGACTAGTCTTGCACCACTCGCTAATATTGTCAGATCCCTTCAACAAAGCTATGAACTAGCTAATCCCACGACGACCGCACGTCTTAAGCGTCGGCTTATAGCGTCGTGGGCCCCAGGTTCAAATCCTGGGTCTGGCATGTACACATATTGTATATCAATTTGTGTAGGGTCAGAGTATGGACTTAATAGGTTGAGAGAGTAGATGACATTTGTTTCTTGTAAAAACAAAATCTGTTGGAGGCCCATGTGTTCCAATAAGGATCGGATATGGTTTAAATAAAAAAAACTAGCTTACGGTAGTGGAGTTCGATACACTTCAATTTATGTCGCTAAGACCTAACGTCCACTTACAAAAATCCAAAATACAACAAATGAGATTTCTCAGAGCAAGTGGGTTCGAAGTATTCAAAAAATGGATTAAGCACAGAGATAATAATTATTATTGTATGGTTTAAAATAATATTACATACGGTTACATAATATTATATCGCTATAGAATGGGCAACAAAAAATTTAATTGTTTACGTTATCGGTTGATGATAAAAATGACGTACGCACGTTCGGTGTCTTCTCGAATGACCATTATTTCAAAGTCTTTACTACAGATACTCTATCCTAGATAATTAGTGAACGGGTAGCTAACGCCTTTACTGGTATAATAATATATTATATTAAAATTATTTCCAAAATATGCGGGAATTCTTACAAATAAATAAGTCGTTATAAAATATGCTACCAGAACGGTCACCATGTCAACCAGTCAACCAGGCGCGAAAAATAACGGTCAGTTATTCAACCGTGCGCATTTAAACATTAACCTAAGCTAAACTGTCAAGTGCCACGCACCGGATGATCTAATGAACAATAGCGAACGAGACAACTAGGATTCACAACCAGACCATGGAGCCAGCCTCAATAGCATAAAAGGACAGTGCCTGGCATCCTAGACATACCCTCCCCTCCCAGCATTAGAAACATTCCTTCACAATTTCCAACTCACTTAAAACCACAGCCAGTGTCTTTTACAGACAATTTGCATGCGTATAAGAATTTACACGAAATGGCTTGTACTATCATGTATTTTCATGCTAGTAAACGTTATTCATGAGTTAATACATTTATTACATTATACCTATTCACCAGTATGAGTTTTTTTGTGTCTTTTCATGCTACCAGATGTCGTGCATGAGTAATTGCATTTATCACAGTTAAATGGCTTTTCACCAGAATGAGTCATTTTGTGTGTTTTCATGCCACTAGACTGTCTGCATGAATAATTACATTTATCACACTTAAATGGCTTTTCACCAGAATGACTCATTTTGTGTGTTTTCATGTGACTTGGATGTCTGCATGAATAATTGCATTTATCACATTTAAATGGCTTTTCACCAGAATGAGTCAGTTTGTGTTTTTTCATGCCACTTGAATATCTGCATGAGTAATTACAGTTATCACATTTGAATTGTTTTTCACCAGAATCAGCTATTTTGTGGTTTTTCATGCTACCAGACGTCGTGCATAAGTAATTGCATGTGTAATATTTAAATGGTTTTTCACCGGAATGACTCATTTTGTGTCTTTTCATGTCACCTAATTGTCTGCATGAGTAATTGCACTTATCACATTTATAAGGTTTTTCAATGGAATGGGTTCTTTTATGCCGTTTCATGTGACTAGACCTTATGCATGAGTAATTGCAATTGTCACATTCAAATGGTTTTTCACCAGAATGGGTCATTTTGTGTCTTTTGATGTCACCTGATTGTCTGCATGAGTAATTGCACTTATCACATTTCAAAGGCTTTTCACCAAAATGAGTCATTTTATGTGTTTTTATGCCACCAGACGTCGTGCATGAATAATTGCACTCATCACAATTAAATGGTTTATCACCAAAATGAGTCATTTTGAGTGATTTCACGACGTGACCTGGACGAAGTCTTGAAAAATGTCCTTCGTCACATTTAACCAGCCTTGCAACGAAATCGGTCGTTTTCTCAATTGTGGTTTTGTGTATTGCTTTGTGAAGCAACATTAGGTCGAACGATGAAAAAAAATCAAAACAGATACTGCACACAAAATTTCGTTTATGAAACGATTTTGTTTCCAGTGTTATAACAGCCACTAATAATTCTGTGTTTACCATTTTAATCGATTGAAAAATATCACATTTACTATTGCGACAGGCGACATTTTTGAGCTTTTCAACATATTCTCCTAGTTCTTTCTTTATGTCTTGTTCCTCAATGTGAAGATCTTCGCTAGACGCTTTTGCTTCAGTCACGTCCCATGACGGTATGAGGCTCGCAACATTGGCCAGTACAGTGCTTCTAGCGATAATCTAAAAAAACATTTTTAAGTATTAATAAATTATGAGATTTACCATAAGTAAAAGATCCAGTTAGAATTATTATACCTAGACACGGTGTTATTAAACCTTTTTACGTAGGCACGTGAGCCAAAATTTTCCAATCAACTGTCTGACGTACCAAGCAGTTTTTTATTGGGAAAAAATAAAAAAGTAGTTTTTAAGAATTCTATTAAAAAAAAAATAATATTACAATGAGAGATTTTATCTTTCACCGTGTTTATAGACGAATGCATATCTTTCATTCTTTCAATATATTATTTTTGCTTATTTTCTAATTTTACAAAAAGGTCGTGGGAGCATTTTGAACACGCTTCTTTTATTGATTTCATATAGTCCATAACTGAACGGTTTTTCATTTTCACCGTCTGTCAGAATTACTACTACTAGCTCCACCAAGTTTTTGTTTCTTATTTGGTACAGGCATTTTTGTTGGTACCAATTAAATTGTTTGTTACTGTATTACTTAGCTTGGTTCTTTACACAGAAAATGACACCAGAGTTGCTGCGATCAGATGAGGAATTCTCTCGCAACAGTGGCCCCAAGCATTATAAATCGATCAAAATCAGAACTTCGCTTCCTCCGCCGCCTGGTGAGGTTAGTACGACACGATTGTCATTTATTTTTTTCACCTAACCGATAATAAACGATTACTTTAGTTGATTTCAAAAAATGGACCTGACAATTATTAGCCTCCTCCAAGGTCGTGCGATTTGATTTATCTGGATTACGTCCTGTAAAACTTCGTGGAGTCACTGGTTTATCCTGATATACCCAACGGAAGCCAATAATGTTCGCGATATACAACCAGCAGTCCTCGAATAACTGACATCCAAATTCGGTGTGCAAACAACTGCGGTGACCATATACATTTTAATGCCATATAGATATCGATGTTTCGAATATAAGAAAAAAATGTTTGAAAGTTGTGTTATTAGTGAACCTGTAAATGAACGTACCTGGTCTACTGGGCTGTATTGTCGATCGGAGGTGCCGGGTTGAGGATACTTATTTTTGATTTGGCGAATTGCATCGTCAACAAATTCTTGTTTGATGATGACACCCTCATTATCATTTTCCGACCTTATATTGATCAGGCTGTCTTCCCACTCCTGAAAATAACAACATCACCATTATGATTAGCCAGAGTCAATCCATTTCTGGATAAGACCTGCCACAGCTGTATCCTCTGCTTTCAGTGGCCACCAATATACGACTGCATTTGGGAAGTGAATGTATACTCACCGAAAGACATTCCAGCTAACTGCAGCACATTGCGTACTTTAATCTTCCTTTTTGTAAACATATTGCACATTGAGCTCTATGGGGTCGTAACTGCAAATTACATTATCTTGAGTAATTTGAGTTTGAATGTAAAATAATTAACTACAATTTAATTAATTGCAATAGACTGCTGAAAATTGTACCATGTTAGAATAACTTTGTGTACTTTATCCTACTGTAGTTCTTAAATATATATATTTATATATTTTAAATTATAATGAGGATTTTTGCAATTGCGGCCATATAGTTTGGGAATTGCCGAACAAACTTGCAGATGCGGCATCATAGTTTTAATAGAAAAATAACAAAATGCATCTTTTTCATATAAAATTAATTTTATTAAAATCAGTGTTTTATATAAAAAATCTTTTATTAAAGAAATAAAAAAAATAGAAAACAGAAAAATAAAAGAGAACAATAAAAATAACTTTATCATCAGTAGGTTTGATATTTAATTTATTTAAAATTCGGACAATTTTAAAAAAAATGTGTGTACTTATGTACGCATGTTAGAAGTTATACTTCTTTGGCGTAACAAAACAAAAACAAAACAAGATTCTTCGACTAGCTCTTAATTATTTTTTTAATTAGACACGTAAGAAATCGGGCCGCCTATTGAAGCGCCGTTGGTTTATTTCTCTAAATTATATAATTATTTATCGTCTTTTTTATTTTTAAAGTACCAACTATAACTCTGACGTTTAATAGTTATTTTAGGTAAGGAATTGCAAATGGCCGACAATAATAGATTTGCTGCCTAGGCAACGGAACAATTCTAAACTATAATATTACACTGTATAATCGTCTTTTTTGCAGTATCATACTGTGGCGTAAAGGCACCGTTCAGCTGATAACCGAACAATCGGTGGTTTGAATCCAATCGAGTGCGTTTTTTTCGTGTGAAAAAAAAAATATGTGTTCATTTTTGGGTTATTTTGCAGTTACGACGCTATAGATCTCAGACTGCGATATGTATTTATTTACCTTATCATGTTAAACAGACATAATTTTCAAAACACTCATAAGAAAATAAAGCCAATAGAGAAAATCATTTTTGAAAAATGTCTCTTGGGTATGGCGCACTGTGTATTACGACAAAATTTTACTTTTGGCCTTTTTAATACCTGCTTATAAGCGCTCTCCGAAACTGAAAAAATTCATAAACACAAAAATGTCGATCCTAAGCCATGAGTGTACGATCAAGAAGAAGAACAAAACATAGTCTTTGCCGCATTAACCTTTCCCTTACCATGGTAAAAAATTTACGCCCGTTCCCATGCCGTCCACTCAGTGTCCCGCTAGAAATTTGGCATTTTAAGGCATTTTAAAAGCTAATTGATTGCTTTAAAAGGTAAAGTATGTTTTTAAATACTATTTAGTCATCGTTTAACATGTTATTCTGTGTATATCACATGCAATTATCTTATAATCGTGTATAATAATCGGACATCGATAAATGTACGTCATAACCAAACCACGGTGTGTCTCGATCTGTTTTAAATGGAACAACGAACACACGCTGTCATTTCACGGAGAGTGGGGATGGCTAATTCATCCGAAGCGGACGAGGGTGTTGTAAGGTAGAATAACACGTGTGCAGGCGTTCGTTATTACGTTCGCCACATAAAATAATAGATACCTAGCATATTATGAAATAATATTGGCTTCGATATATTTAAATGAACACATTAAGTTTTATTGCTTACATTTTGTCCAATATATAGTGGACAAAAACATATATCTAAATATATATCAAACTCAAAATTTTATGAAAACCTTTTTAGGGCTTCTGAAACTAGGCGCTTCACTTGAAGAGTTAAAAAATACCAACAACATGACGTGTAATAATAATATGTATTTTATATTTAACGAAAAGAGAAGTATGAATGAAAAAGTGTGCACAAAATTGTAGGATTGCCCAAAGCGTACCGAAACTATTATGGTTTTATTTCGGCCTGGGTTTATCTGATTTTTAAAAACTATATAACACCATATTATGTAAATTATTGTAGTATTAGTTCAATAAAAACAAATAGGTACGTATGACTCACAATGCACTATTTATGTCGGATCTTAACAGTCTACCTCCACACTTCACCACTGAGAAATAATATAATAGTATATTATTATGTATATACCTACATCAGATTGAGTATGATAATATTTATTTATATAATAATATTATTTGGTAAGTACTTATGAAATTAGAATGATTCAGTAATCTTAATATGAATTTCTTGTACCTACATACAATCCACCGATATTATGGACATATTATTATATATAGTTAATAATAATATATAATATTATAACACAATATCATGTAAACACAACAAGTTCACTATGATTATTTATTTACATATTAGGTATGTAAGTAGGTACCTACTTTATAATTTTATTATTGGTACTTGTAAAATTAAAAAATAAAAATGCTGCAAACACTATAAAATATTTTTTGCAACTGTGTGTCTACTTCATAAACAAAAGAAACTCCACGTGTACTACCTAGTTGCACTTAAATTGCATTTGCTGACTCATTATTATTTTCGGATGAAAGCTATTATTAGTGATTTACGACGACAATACAATTTATTACGGTTCAACCATGGACCAACAAAATAATGTCTCATTTATAATCTTTTATAATTAAAAAAAACTAATATAGGTAGGTATTAGTAATATCGTCAAAAAAAGGATATTTTAGAATATCGTATTAACCGCACCGCACCGCAATTTACAAAGCTACAGTTAACTATAGATACAAATATATTATTATTGATGCTAGTCATTAGAACATACCTACATTTTCTGTAGCTGTCTGATTTCGATGCAGGGTATTTATTTAAACGGGTTTAATATTTGGGTTTGAATACAACATTTAAATGGGTAGGTACATCAATATTATGAAATTTATCGCATTGTATTATTTTCCTAAAATTCTAAAACAGAATGAAATAATATTACCCTTGCCAATATTTAACATATTGCATTGCCTAATATGATAATAGTATAAACATGTAGAACATGTGAATACGCCACGCCACATGCTGTGCTGTTTTTATTTAGCCCGCTCGAGAATTTTTTTCAATTGCCTATGTCCCACAAACTGATGTAATCTTTACAAACCTTGTAGCAAGGGTCTGTATTCTAAATCCGGGAAAAAAGGTTTTATGACTTGACTAGACAATGGTCAATAGCATTGGATCCTTTTCGTTAATTGTTTATGAATAAACGCCACATGTAGCGAAGTTAACACGGTAAAATGAACACTAATAACATTGCGTTAAGGGTTGCTTTGGCGTTTATCGTCAGATGTATTTGAACAATGTATACTTCAAGGTTCGATATATTATGGGAGGCTATAACTGATTGCATTATTCACAGAATTATGTTGAACAAAGACATATTTCTATCTCTGACTAACAAATGACATTTTAAAATAGTGTCTCATGTTTACATTACTATTATGCGCGTTTCTCTAACGTATATCTTTCTAGATAGCCCTATCACTGTCTTATCAAAATATTGATTAGACTTTCGAAAAATGATTAATTTTACATATAAAACATTCAATTCAACCACCTATATATTTTTCTTTTTATGCCTAAATATTTTATCTACAAATAGCTAAAAGTAGACGTTTATATACATAATAATAAGTGGGGTATCTATGATTTAAGGTCATTTCTAAACTGCGAGACCATCGTGGCAACGGGAGTGTTAAGCCAGCTCTCACTCTACCTGCAACGTGTCGAATACGTCACCGTTATTCACAAAAGACACGGTGCCAAATGGATCTGCGCAGATTGGCAAAAATAGTTAATAAAATTATTAGCAATTTCATGTTACAACATCTTGGAGTGATCCGTGACGGCGGTTTGTAATATTAATGTAATTAATACTTATTTTGATGTAAAATACGAAATCTAACTGCCGATAATAACTCAATTTAGAAAGCTATTCAGAGAATATTGTAAAAACTAATAGTTAAGAATTCGTCGCAATTAGATAAGATGCCTATAGTAGTGTTCAATGAGCGTGGGCGCGAATTCCGAGATGCAGGTACTATTCCTACTGGGTGTCAAAGAAGATTTTTTCTATTCTTAATCTATTGTTCAAACCATAAATCTTGTGAATTATTCGTTGAATCAAAAAATAGTTAATACATAGTTACGTATATAAGCACCTTTACATTATTAGTGACTTGCCTGATATAATTTCAAACTATTTCTGTATATCTTCCAATTAATTATAAGCGTGCGTCAAATATTAAACATGTTATGCGTCAATAATTCGCAACAATACGAAGCGGTGTACGCGTGTCTAGTAATCGAACAATTGTATCAAGATGGCCACGCGGCTTAAGCGTCGGCCTACAGCGTCGTGGGTCCCAGGTCTAAATTCTGGGTCTGGCAAGTACACATATTGTTTTTCAATTTTGTGTATGAGTCAGTGTATTGACCTAATAGGTTGAGCAAGAGGCTGACATTGATTTTTCGTAAAAACAAAAGTATGTTAATACAAACCTCTACTCTGTAGAGGCCCATATGAACTTAATAGGAACGAACATGGTCGAAGAAGTTCATAAAATCAGGTAGGTACCTAGATCTAAAAAATTAATACTCACCAAAGACGGATTTGGGCGTTCCCCAGATTCGACGAAGCCATGACAGCTTACATTGACAGTCTCTCTGAGAAGAGGATCAACTTCACATATTATTTCCACGTCAGGTTTGATGTCAACCCATAAACAAAATAATAAGTATGCACTGTCATTAATATATTTACAAAATAAATAATGTAATTGATGAAATATCGTTGTAAAACATTGAATCATTAAGCCTATTCCAGACAAACATAAATACAGTGTCACCTTAAAGCAGACTTAGAATTCGACCACCTTAAACTTTTAGTTTGAAATTGTCAATGGATAGATTTTGACCACATGACATCCTTAGAAAATGGGAAACGGAGTGAGTCCATTCTACTATTCCCACGTTTGTTGTCCTGGTTTGTAGAGTATCCTTTGAAGAGAAATGAGCTAAAACTGATACTGAGGCTAAGAACAGGACTCACCAACGGTAAACGATTTGATTTCCTCATGGGAAAAAGCGATCCGCAGCTCTGCAATGAATGTGATATTTTGGAGGACATAGTACATATAGCAGTACAGTATCCAAAATACAACACACAATACAGCTGCAGATTGCGGATATCTTTGAAAATGCAAGTGCCCTGGAGGTAGGTGGGACGGAAGAGATTGGCAGAATGATAAAGTTCTTTAACAGAATTGGAGTGAGGGTCTGTTTGGCGGATCCTCTTCTAGATGAGAAAGGCGATATGACAAATGACACATAATTAATTAACCCACATACAGTCCAAAATACCTGGAAATCACCTTAGACTGGACGCTGTCCTATAAGCAACACTGCATTAATATCAAAAATAAGACAGAGGCAAGGAACAGCATCCTGAGAAAACTAAGTAGCAGTACGTGGAGAGCTCAACCACATACACTCTGGGTCTCAGCCCTTGTACATTGCAAATTGGTGGCCGAGTACGCCCGTACGGTATGGCACCAGTCTGCGCACACGAGACATGTGGACACTGCGCTTAACGAAACCTGTCGGATCGTAACGAGGTGCTTGAAACCCACACCTGTCACCAAAGTTCGGGTGCTTACAGGAATCCCCACCCCACCCCACCAATCTGACGCTAAACTGCAGCCCAAGTTAAAAGGGCAGCCTAAGAGAGGGACCCGCGACGCGTCATGCCATGTGTATCATATGTGATACATATTACGAATACCAACTAATATAGATACAGACGAATATTAACTAATATATACCTAAAGTGATAATATAACTAACTAAAATATACTAAACGTTAATTTCTTTAGATTTAGAATATTTTATAGCTACTATTACGAAATGCCACACTATACCACTTACCGTGATTAAATTAGTTATAAGACCTTAAGTAGATAAAATGCAGGCTAACGTTCATTTTTGAAAAAACACACGCCCGTTCCATTCAATCATGTATTTAGGTATTACAGGAGCGAAGGGTGAAGGTGGGCTGTTAAGATCCGCCATAAATAGTGCACATTTAACTTTTTTGGTCATACGAATTTGTTTTTATTAAACAATTTATAGATACTATTGGTTACTTTTTTTAAAATCAATTTAACCCTGCCTAAACCAAACCATAATAATTTTTGTATATTTTAGGTGATACTACAAAATTGTGCACACCTTTTCATTGATACTTATTTGTTTTCGTTGGATTAAGAATAAATATCATTACTTACACATATTGTTGGTTGTTTTTTTTAATTCATAAAGCCATATCTAAACCAAACTATAAAAGATAAAAAAATATTATTCTATCTATAAAATATTCAAAGTTATGTAACTATAAATAAATCGCATAATTTTAGATATTTTTAGATAGACGAGTATTTTTTGACTATTAGCTATGGTTTTCGCAGGGTTTCATTGAATTTAATAACTTATTAACACCATCTTTAAATTATAGTCTTTTTATTAAAAACAGAATAATATTACATACGATTTAACAATAAACAAAAATGCAAAATGTACGATAACCGAATGTTAAAATTTTTTTTTTTTTTTCATAATATTGATCAGTATAAAATAATGTTGTCATTGATGCATTTTATTTTGATGAAATTCATATTTAGCTAAAAAACATACATATTAATTACGAGTCAATGATAAATTCAATTTTACAAACAAATAATAGCATACATCTCGCATCAAATCGGCCTTTGTATAGATTATTATTCGTCGTCGATCGTCGAACGTTGAATGAAAAAGCAATGGATAATAAAAACCTCGCTGCGGAAAATAATAATGAGTTCCAGCGGCTTGACATTGTGGCGGGCAAAAGAAAAGTGTGCGATTCACGTAAACACGAGGGTCGTCTGTCTGAACGCTCCCATTTACTTATGTGTAAATGCGGAATTTCAGCAACGCAGGTGGCTTAAAAAAGTGCAAAACCGGTGTCTTCCGTCTGAACGGTCCCATTTAGTAATGTATAAACGCGGAATCGTCTTCGGAATCGGAAAATCAATCGTCAAGAAAGATGCGGGAGCTGTCAACGTGTATCAATGTCAATGTGTGTGTATGATGTTTTGCGCATGCACATGCGCATGACTCGCCGCCCCCGCGCTATAGCCATATGCACCGATACACACTGTATGCAGATGAGAAATCAAGCCAGTAGATTTTTGCACTTTTTTTTAAATTGTTACCGTGTGTTGCTCTCTTTTTGAAAACGGGACATTTCGACGTCCCGAATCTGTGCTTGGGGACAAAGGGACAGGCTACCTAAAAAAGGGACAGTCGCGTTCAAAACGGGACGTATGGTCACTTTAGTCATGCATAAAGCATAAGGAGCGATATGTTCAATTATATATTTACATTAAACATAAATTCTTTCTTTTCTTGATCTGTCATTTATGCACGAGTTGCGTCGTTTGCGCACGATTGGCAAATACCACTGGTAAAAATAATATTAAAAAGTGTAGGAAATACGCATAGCTATGTCGTCATTAAGTAGTTATATTTATTTTTATCAGTTTTATGTATTTTTTTTATTAAGTACCTATTATAAATTCTATCAATACAAACCTCCACTCTGTGGAGGCCCATATGATCCTATCAGGATCGGACATGGTCAAAAAAAAAAAAAAATTATAAATTAAAATTATTTTTATTAAATTGAATTATTATTAAAACATTCGCGTGCCATAGGTCATCACTGCTATAGAATAATGATTGGTAAGCAGTGGGAGGCGCAGGAGAGGTAAGGCCACTCGTTGTCGGAAAGTTTCTGATTGCTTGGGCTTGTACTTGAGTTGGCGTTGCACGGAGTGATCGATCGATTAAAAGCGACTGTGGTACTGGTTGATGAACAATTAGTTTGACTTTGATAACTGACGAATAACAGGAATGTTTGTAAATAAAGATATGCTCAGGCTTTCTATCTTTAGATGGCGCTGGCACTGTTCACAATATCATGTATGGATGCAATATCGCAAGTAATTTTAAAGCACGCACACGTATAAACTGTTAAAGTTCATTGAAATTAGATCATTCAAAATATTCTGCGGAATGATAAAACCACAGGCTTACTTTGTCACCATGCCAGCATGTGGCGTGAGCATAATATCATCGCAGCATTATTCTGCTAGGTACAAACAATGTTATGACAGAAGTACTTTCTGACAGAATAGGTCGATCGGTCATCATCAGTGACAGACATCACATTCAAATACTGTAGGTCAATGCACCCACTCACACTATACCAGATAAATAGGTTAGTGAAATAGTTATACAAAGCGTGTATAACCGAGATGAGGATAAAATGTACCTTTAGAAATTTAGTCACAAAGCTGTGATAGAATACATAGCCAATGGAAGAAAATATCGCATACTATACAATTACCTGCTGTACTGGTCCGTTATCCGAATGCGAACATCCAGGTGTTGGATCTTCATCATGGAATGGGTGTTTTGCGTCTGCAACGAACTCGCATTTAACGTCAACCAGCTGGAGTTCAATCTCGGGTTTAATTTCATTGAGACGCGTTGCTGGATACTGAAAGAAACGTTATGCATTTTTGTAATCATATAAAAAAAACAATTTTGAGCTCGCGTACCTATTTTATAACAATGCTTACTTATATAATTGAGGTAGGTAGCTGTCTAAATTTATGTCAAAAGGTTTTTGAAAGAATGTTTGACAACCTCGTATGTTCTTAAACAATTTGTAAAAAATATAAACTTATCGTAGGTATTCTGCTAAAATAATTATAAAAAATCGCAGGAAAGGACTTAATAAATAAAAACTAACCTCAAAATCACAACTGAAATCGTATGTGTTCTCCTGCTTTATATATGTGCGCGTGTCAGGGCTGTTTTGATGGCTAGTTGTGACATCAAACTTGTCTTCAGTACCAGAATGGTCTCCATCACATTCTCGCTTGACTTCCATGTTTGCGTATTAACAATCGTATGCAATGTGCTAGAGACAACTTGACAACACTCTGTTCTGTTGTAGTATTATATAAGTGTTGCCGAAATGCAGTTAATAATATTCCGTGTAGCTATTATCTGATAAACAAGAATGTATCTACAGGAGGACCTCGACTTTCGCACATAATTGGTTCCTGAAAAGGTGTGCGAATGTTGAATGTTCGAAAGTAGAGGGAAGTAAAAAAAAAAATTGTGTGTATTTTGAAATATTTATTTATCAAGTAAATATAAGATGTTTAAGAGACATGTTTAAGTGGGGTATGCGGGTGTTTCTTCTTCTTCTTCTTATTTTAAATAAAATATTTTAAATGGTAAATCATTAACTTTACAATATTGCTTAACTGCTGGCACGAAATGTAAAGTGAACCAATCTTTTAATATTAACGCAGTAAACCAAGGCTTTTTTATTTGATTACTGGAAGCAATTCTTTATCCTTCCCTTTCAATGCTCTGGGATTTTCTGGTTGATAAATTAACATTGGCATCAATTTTAAATCACCAGCCAAGTTTCCACCAAGAAGCAATGTCAATCGGTTTTTAGAAGGTTTATGCCCAGGGGCAACTGATTCTTCCTTAGATAAGAATGTACGACTAGGCATTTTTTCCAAAATAAACCTGTGTCATCTACATTATATATTTGGCTAGAGGAATATTCTCTATCTTCAATAATTTTGGATAATGAGAAAATAAATTCTTTTGCAGCATCTTTATCCGCATCAGCCGATTCTCCAGTGAATTTAATATAAACCAACCGTTACTTGCTTGAAAAATCGTGTTAGAATCTTCTTTTTCTAGCCTTCCAATCTTTGTACAAACTAAGAGCCTTCGCTTGAATAATTGAAATATTCAGAGGGATATCTTTTTGATGTTGGTCGTCGATCCATGATGACAAATATTTTTCCATTTCATCCATAACTATGCCGTGTCTTTTGGAAACAACATTTAAAGATAATAAATTTCCACAATTTTGAACGTATTCCTTAAGTTTATTTTTATTTTTCAAAATTGGACATATCGTAGTAGACCTGTTTGTATCATACGAACATCCGATTGAAGCAAAAGATTCACCGCAATCAGAACGTCCTTGATTTCTTT
Organism: Rhyacophila brunnea; assembly: GCF_057557595.1. NCBI lineage: Eukaryota > Metazoa > Arthropoda > Insecta > Trichoptera > Rhyacophilidae > Rhyacophila > Rhyacophila brunnea. The sequence continues at coordinate 35,390,878 of NW_028232785.1, forward strand.
TTGTTCGTATCAACACTGCAGTTTTTTTCCGTTTCTCACTCATGTTTATAAATTTTTAGGGTGAAATATTTCAAATGAAGAAAATTAGCAAAACGCACAACATGACACGCCCGCACGCGCTCCTGCGCACAGTGTTGCCAAGTCAAAATTTCATAGTCGGCTTGTTTTTTTTAGGAGAAATATTTCGCCGCGGGCCGCAGGTTCCCAAATTTTCAAAGACGACTCGTTTTTTTCCCGGATGGTGGCAATTTTGTTGAATGAAGAAATATCAGTAGATTTCATAAAATATCAGTAGATTCAGTATATTGCCAAAAATATCAAAAAATATCAGTAGATCTACTGAAATTTCAGTAGACATGGCAACACTGCCTGCGCAAGACTAAACCTATCCTAGCTAGCTCACAAGCAAAGTGACGGGTGCGAGCAGGATGCAAGTGAAGCAAGAAATGCACTTGCTTGTGAGCGAGCGAGAAGGGGATATCTTAACCCCACGGCCAGCGCGACGTTTTAAAAAACGATTTTTTTTGAAATGTGCGAAATAGCGAATTGTGCGAAAGTCGAACGTTCGTAAGTCGAGGTCCGCCTGTATTAAATTTTGTAGGTATTATGGTACATATGCTAATGTCAAGAACACCGACTAAACGTATAACTTTTATCGTAACTAAAACGTATGTCCTGTCGCTGGAGACTAGGAGAGAGTGGAGCCGTCACGAAACAGATATCGTCAGTGTTGACATTATAGGAGAAAAAAACCCAATTTGATTTATTTGTTATTTTATACCGAGATGCACTGTTCTCGTTATGATTGAGGAAATGCTGATGATCATATTCGTACCATTGTTTTGTTTAGACAACAAAACATACATATTATTAAAGTGTGTCTCCGTGTCAAGTATGTATTTTTATTTTAGGTAGTTCTCACGAAAATACTTTTCAGTATTGCGGCAACACTATTCTAACATTACCTTGAAAGGATCCTGTCTGTCACGTAACACGTTGCTTTTGGAATATATACCCTTAAGATGGATGTAAAGCAAGAATGTGATGGAGAACACTCCGATATAGAAGGCAAGCCTTTGTTTGACGCGCTGACTTGCCATCCAAACAACCCGGACCCTCGCTTTCATGCAACGCAAATGAATGCGGACGTTTCAAGTTGCAATTTCGAGGTTAGTTCGTGGATAATGATATATTTTACAAACACTTTAGATTTGCGATAACAGCGATAATATATTAAAATATTGCTTTTTTACAAACGGTGAAGGAACTTGCGATGATATTAAACTTTGTTTCAAAAAATTACATGTTTATACAATTTGACAACCACGATACATGTGTGATATTATAGGTTAGGTTAGGTTATCGACTAATTCATGTTCAATATACTTATTATACATTGTTATATGGGTGTTACCTGAACTGAAACTGGTTTTACCGTGTTTACAAAATATAATACTTCTTCTTTCAGTGCCCAATAGCTGACCTCTCCAATATAAAATCTGAGACAGATGATCAACAAGCCGTCGTCAAGCGTGTGGTTATTGAAGATGTTTCACACCCAATATATGATGATGAATACCCTCAACCGGGTTGTTCCTATGCAGATTACAGACCAATTGTAAGTAGATATTATAATGTATGCTGTCTTATATAGAAGGTTGGAATTTGCAAATGCATCTTTGACCATTATTAATTCTCTCCAACTTGTTTCATTTGTTGGTTTTAGCTCACACAAATAATATGATAATACAATATTATATGTGTAGGTTTATACATCTTTCGTTAAATCATGAGTATTTAATTATGATAATTTATATATCACAATCATTCGAATGTAAAACAATTTTAATGTGAATAGGTATCTTAAATTGCGATCCACTGTACGTTAAATTAATCACCTGCGAGTGCCTTTTAAGTCGTGCAAGGTAAGATATGTATACAAAAAATAACGTTAATTCGTTCTATTGTTTATGGTACGCCGAATATGCGAAATTGACTATTACATGAAATCGGCAAAATTTTGGCAAATTTATGTTATAATCAAGCCTGTTGCCTTATTCATGAATTAGGTAAATTATCTGCCGACTACGTGAATTCGCCAGGGCATGGAATTCTTAAACTGTCAACATGATGGAAGAAAAAGTAAATTTAATACGGATGGTTATATTAGTTATAATTGGACATAATATAATATTATTATTATTAGGTTAGGTTAGGTCAGGTCTTGTAATTCTGAATTCAACTGAATGTCCATTTTGAGGTTAGCTAAGAAGTGTCCACAAAATATCACAAACATACAATCGACCATTGCACGATTGATACCCAAGCACGAATCAAATCGCGAAAATACCTTTTAATAAAATTCTTCAGTTATCATATTATAGTTCTAGATTTTTTTTTGCGCATAGTAAATGGATATGAACGTCATTGTAGTTATTGATTGGTATATTTTTATATTATAATCAATGACATTTGACATATTTGGTTAGTTTGATTAGTTGCAAAAAACACCACCGGAGCGCGACCATCTATTTTGACCATAGATAATATACGTAAATTTTGACCAATGTATGGGAATTTGTTACATTTAGTTTAGTTGCAAAAACACCACCGTAGCGCTACTATCTAATTTGTCCAATGCATTAACTAGGCAGAAAAATTACTGCCGAATTGACGCACTCTGCAGATATTTTGTCTAATTCATGAATAAGGCAATGGGCTTGCATATTTCACGATTTACGCAAATTTTTGCCCATTTCATGTAATAGTCAATTTCGCACATCCGGCGTAACATTTATAAAAAAATTGCTTCCAGCAAAGAGGAGGTTTATTGCACGCATCCCGACGCATAAGCTGCTCGGCCATCGTTACGTTATTTAGGTGATCGTTAGTTATTTTATCCAGAAATATCAGGAAAAAACATAGCACAGTTGCAGAGTGAACATTTTTTATTGACATCCGACAATTATGTTATGCAATCTTTGAATTTCCATTAGAAACTATACTAATTTTGTACAAAATAAATTGCACATATTGTACCAAGACTTGTACCACAATAATTGTATCATAATATTCTGTTTTATGTATATCCTTTTGGATGTTACATGTTGAGTTCCATATTTTGTTTTAGCTTTTTACGGATTATTCTGTAACAATATTGAATTCGTATGTAATACCTTGGCAGGGGTAGGGTAGGTACTATTATCATTTTTACTCTAATTTCTTTACTAAGGACCATACATCAGTGAAACGGCAAGTAATTTACAACTATAGGCGCGACGAAATTTTGGACTCGCCGGCATTCGGAGAGTGAACGTCGAGGTGTGAATACGTCAATTTGTTTCGTGATGGCGACGGGGGTATTAGTTCTTAAACGTGTAATGACTAAAAACGTTACTTATTTTCGTGAAAAAGAAAACATGTCAATGAATATATTATTATTGTTACTAATGGAACAATAAACATAACATTAAATGGACGCATCTTGGATTTATATGACAAAATATATTTTGTTCGGCATGCGTCATTTGCACCCGCGACCCGCAATCCACGCATCGCCAAGCCACGATCTTTGTAGACCATGCCTCAACTGAGGTATAGCCTTAAATTCGATTCATTGCTGGCCTACTAATTTCTAATTAATTATCACATTTAAATATCATGTTAATTATATCTAATGGCCAACTAATGCAAACGCGCCAGTCGCAGTGTCAGCTCTAAATAAGTTGATGTCAGATGATTCTGAAAATCATAAACGTTGAAAAAAAATAACTCAAACAGTAGAAAACATAATTTAGAATTTATTATTACTATAATTTTGGCTTTCTAGGTTTCTACTAAGGAATTTTTCACAAGGCATCACGATACAGATAGGAGGCAACAATCCTCGCCTGTTGGAATCGAAGATCAAGTGATCCAGTGTTCAGAAATGACGATAGACCAACAAAATATTAAAGAAGAAATCTTTATAGCAAATACTCCGAAGGAACTTCGACTTATTCTGACAAGGGTAATATATTTCTCACGCATTTAATTTTCAGCATTTGCACAATTTTGGATGCGGAAGTGCCCTAAAATGTCACAAATTGATTCACGCGAACATGATTGCTGATCACTAACTTAGTAATCCTTAATTACATGAAATATAATATCCTCGCTATAATTTATATCTACAGGTAGCGTATTTAGGTTTTAAAATTAATGGACATAAGTATCTAGCGTGTACCTTCAGACAGTCGACAGTGCCCAACATTTCAAAATAATTTGTGGTATCTGGCCACCGCGAAGTTCTTGAAGTGTATTCTGCACTTCCGGTTTTCCGGGTACTTTTTCGAGCTCTGCTAGCCGTATATTATAAATAGCACTAACAATGTTGGGTTTCAAGGCGTGAATTATGTATGGCTTATCAGCGTCACCTAGCCACTCAGGAAATATTCCGTATTTGTCAAATCGCACGACTTTGGAAGCAAATTGACAGATTCATATCATAAATAAACCTAATTCAATATTTCTGTGGTTGCGGTCGTATCCTGATACGTAGTTTCATCTTGTCCGGATCAATGCCATCCATATTTGCAACAGCAACAAAAAATATCATTGATCATGGGCCAGTGCCTTATGATCTCCATTGACCGTAACGCGAGCTCTTGCCTCTTTTTTAATAAATAAGGTTTTATGATTCCACCAGCACGTAAACTGCACAAGCAATTGCATTATTTTTACGTACTTAAAGAAATCTGTAGGGTCTCTTCCAGATTGGACCCCATATGCGCCAATTTTGTTTATTAACAAACCTGTTTAGCCCAAATAAGCGTCATCGCTTAAGTAATACATTATTTATATCTTTGAATCGCTGTTTGATCGTCACTCTATTCATGATCTGCCGGTCTAAATACTCATCATAAGTGTCAAAAAGTATGCGCAGTATTACAGTCGGTTTGACGTATAATCCTCTCCAAGTTCTATCTAAGCAAGAAATAAAACTCTTTTTTTCCATTGAGGAATCTTGAAAACAGAAGGTAATGGTATTTCATGCGGATCGAGTTGAAATATCACGAAATCGGTGATTTAATGTAGTACATAATTATAATATTTTACCTGCCATAAAACACAAAATCTCGATTGTCTTTTTCATCTTTAACGAGTGTAGTTATGTGCAGTGGATATAAATTCATCTCTCAAGTAAGATATTCTTTGTCCACTTCTCCCTGCATGTAGCGTGTATTTTTAGTATGTATATGTGATTGGACTCCCCACCCTACTATACCTTAGATTATTCAATCAAAAGTTTATGAAAAACATGAAACAGCTATTCATTCATTAACGACCAATAATTAATGGGCGAAAGCAGGATGTGCCGCAAGAGTGGGCAAGCCAAACGTTATTAATTTAATTTACAAATTATTTATAGTCATATTTAATAATAATATTCCAAATTCACGAAATATTGAAATCAACCGTAGAAGTTTTCACTGGATATAGTAATTTTGAGTTTCGTTGTCTAATAGTCGATCCCACACCCCACAATACTTTCTCCAATATAGAGTAGTATAATGTAGTAAGTGTTCTATTAAATAATGTTGAATTTGGAAGTATGATATTAAAATATTGTTTATACTATAAATTGATCGAAGTTGTTTGATGAGATTTAAATATTTTTGTGACCTTTGTTTCGTCTTTAAGCTAGGCAGGTGACAGTCACCCAGATTCGACTAGCTCAGCTATGTGATCTGGAGTCATCTTTGTGAGGATCTTGGAGTACATAGTGGAAACACTCGATGACGGTGCTTCACTACAGTTATTTTAACGAATAAAACTCACGTTCAGTATAACGATATTTATTGTTAATGGCTCTACTTTTATTCCATGGTCAAGGTCACATATAATTTATACATTGTCTAATATAGTTCTTAAAAAAACTGTAAAGAAAATATATATTCTAATAATTATAGGAAATAATTCGTAGAATTTTATTGACTATTTAAGTCCAAATTTATTTATATATTATATTTATTTATTTAATTTTTATTAACTTATAAATATCTTAATATTATAGAGTCGCTTATTAGAAAGTTGAAGAACCGCACACGTAATTAGGATGTACTCGCGGCTTCTTATCAGGTTTGACCAGAAAAAGAAGAGATACGCTGCGAGGATTAAAGTTTTACCTCTCAAATAGTTACATCTTGAATAAGAGAAGTTAATAGTTTACATACATAATGATCCCTTAGCTCATCGACTGAATTTGTAAGGATTTACGTTTACACTTTATGGTTATATCATCCAGTTTTGAGCCATACAAACTATGATTTTTCATCTATACTTATGTTCGGACATACTTGTCTAAATGATAGATACAAAGTTATAAAGGCTTAAGATTATCGTAGTCTATTAGTTAATATTATTATGTTCGCCTTATATCTATGTTTATATAAATCTGTTTATTATGTCATCACAAATAATTAATCTGCAAGGAATGTTTGATTAATTCTGTTTTAGTATTACGGTATTATCTCGCTCACTCGTATAGAGTTTATCTATGGAAAATTGCCCACCTAGTGTGTGCTCTTTCCACTCACTGAACCTTATACTTCAAACAAAACGTGTGTGGAAAATTGGCCCGAGCGCTGGCTCTGTCTAACATACTGAGTTATATAGCAATTATAAGAAGGAGAGCTTGCACCATATTATTAAATTTACGAAAATTTGCATAATAATAAAATATGCTGCTTTTTACGCGATTCTATATAACAACTACATATTCTGATACGTCATTTTGATTATAATATAATGGCAATTATATAATTAATATTATTTTAATCGATTCTATACATTGAGTAATGGCATATTAAATTTGCTCTGTGATCCTTAGTTAACAATACAATTAAACATTTAAATACATAATATATTAATTCGTTATGCATACGAGTAATACCTATAAATTTATTTAATTAATCCTATATACTAAATCTATAATAATTAGGTACGTATAATTATATTCATGACCGCTTAGGTTCTTGGACACTTGGCATCCACAGCCCGTCCTGAGTAGTTGTTAAACTGGTCAGTATGAACTGCGGCACTTACTCCTTGATTCTTACTTTGGTTTTGTTATGGTTGGTTAAGGCTGAAAAATTCAATTATGTCGTCAAAATTTCACCTCCACGAACACTAACTGAAGGTCAGTGCTCTTGTGTTGGTGTCACAGGATTATGCACACTCTCCAACGACACTATTGCCATTTTACTCTCTCTTCGTTATTTAATAATGTCTGCAGATGCTGAAAGGCAAAGTGAAAAAAAAAACAAAATGGAATATTACAACACATAACAATTGATAATATTGAATTTTTTTCTAGATTTCTACCAACGGATTTTTCACAAAGCATCACGATAGTGGCGACAGCCAATATTCCTCAGATGGAATCCAGGATAAAATGATGCAGTATTCAGAAGTCACGATAGATGAAAAAGACATTAAAAAAGAAATCTTAGAACGCGATACTCCGAAAGAACTTCGCCTTATTCTGAGAAGAGTCATCCATTTCTCACGTAATTTAATTTGCTGCATTTGTAGCGCAGTTTTTTGTAGCAGAAGTGCTCTAAAAACTCACAAAATTGCTCACATGGACGTGATTGATGATCAAAATCAAATCATATCACATACTGGTGACAAACCCTTTAAATGCAATGTATGTTTATATAAATCCTCGACATCTAGTAACCTTAAAACACATAAAATGACACATACTGGTGAAAAACCTTATAAATGCAATGAATGTCCATATAGATGCTTGCGACTTAGTGATCTTAAGATACATAAAAGGACACATACTGGTGAAAAACCTTATAAATGCAATGTATGTTCATATATATCCTCGACATCTAGTAATCTTAAAACACATAAAATGACACATACTGGTGAAATACCTTATAAATGCAATGAATGTCCATATAGATGCTTGCGACTTGGTGATCTTAAGAAACATAAAATGACACATACTGGTGAAAAACCTTATAAATGCAATGAATGTCCATATAGATGCTTGCGACTTAGTGATCTAAAGATACATAAAAGGACACATACTGGTGAAAAACCTTATAAATGCAATGTATGTTCATATATATCCTCGACATCTAGTTATCTTAAAACACATAAAATGACACATACTGGTGAAAAACCTTATAAATGCAATGAATGTCCATATAGATGCTTGCGACTTGGTGATCTTAAGATACATAAAATGACACATACTGGTGAAAAACCTTATAAATGCAATGTATGTTCATATATATCCTCGACATCTAGTAATCTTAAAACACATAAAATGACACATACTGGTGAAAAACCTTATAAATGCAATGAATGTCCATATAGATGCTTGCGACTTGGTGATCTTAAGAAACATAAAATGACACATACTGGTGAAAAACCTTATAAATGCAATATATCTACGTTAATGTAGACGCTCGACAGCTAGTTGTCTTAAAAAACATACAAAGACATACTAGTGTTAATAGCCTTCTAATTATAACGTATGTTTGTATAGATACTCGCTAACTTACCCATTATTTTAGATTTTTGTTATGACGTTTATGAAGACGTACCAATTATGCAGTCTGCCAAACATCATGTTGGTAGTTTTGGCCACTGGTATTTGTGTGACAAATTAGTATTTGTGGCATAGCATCTGAGCGTATTGACACTAGGGAGTCCAATCACGGGATCCCTCCCGGACAATTTTCGATACCTGTGAATTCTGTAATTAGTAAACATTATCCCGAATCTTTCGAGTTGATTTTTTCATCAAACACAATCAATCGGTATGTGTACAAAATCATTATGTTAGTGACGTGTATGTACCTGTACACATCACGCATGGAATTGCCGTTTGCTCGCGGATAATAAACTACTATAGACGTTATGACCTATTGTTGTAGGTTGTGAAGATATAACGTCTATTATTTATATGTAGAAGGTTGCTTCGTGTGTGTGATAATATAATGTTCGGGGCACGAATAAATGAGACACAGTTTTGAAATGGATTGTTTTATATTGTATTTAAGATTAACACGGCTCTAAAATAAGACAGTCATATTGTTTTAATACTTTATGATTTTTTTACAATATGATTTCTAATATGATATCGAAACTTTATGGAGAGTTGCTCGCATGATTGACTGTACTGTTGAAGGCCGGATTTGCAACTGAATTGTTGACTCGTTTCATTATTATTGTCTCTGGTCGATCAATGACCATAGACAACAACATGACATTTGTATGAGTTAAAATATAAAACCTCTACATAACCATTTTATCTGCTATACGTAACTGTAACAACATTAGTATAACAATAAATCCGATTATTAACAACCAGTTAGACGTCACTGAAGTCATGGCACGCAAGCAAAGATAATTACTACATTTAAATGGTATGCTAAGTATATCGAATAGCCACTTCACCGTTACGCGTTTGGTGCGTCCAATGATTTCAACCTATGTAATTCCATTCTGGTTAGTTTTAAGTATGCTAGGTTCACACGTCATAATCTTTGAATATTTATATTTCTATAAGGGTATAATTGCCCTTACAGAATGACCTAAATGTCATCATAACTCTTCAGAATTTCAATCATACTTTTATATTTTAAAAATATTATATTTACTATCAAAAAAATACCAATCCCGAGATAGTCAAATTGTAATCGCGGGATCAAAATTTTAGCTCGGGATTCGATTCCCTAATTGACACATAGGAATGACGACATTTTTTTTTACTTAGTAACTTACATTTGTATTTATTTTGCAAGTGCATGAATCGTGGTTAAGTTGGTAAACTCCACAAAAATATTAATATCGTTCAGTTTCCATTCCATTCTTTTACATGCGCAACAGTGGCAGTATTTTATTATCTTTGTGATTATGTACTTACTTGAGTACAGTAATAAATGGTTTTGCACAAATTACCATAATTTTTAACTAAATAATAATGATGTGTTGTATTTATTATTGGCTCCTATAATCTATATATCGTGACGGATTGTCTTTCTATACACCCTGCATATTGGAAAATAATATTGTTATAGCAATATGTAGTGTAAAATTCTTGTATCTAATTTATTTATTTATACTATATCTCAAGTAGAATTTTTTTATCAACTTTGTAGGTACCTGCCTAACTAGAGTGTACCTAATCACCTATAATTATTTTAAATGCCAACATTGAAAAGATCTGTTGCTACATTCATAATAACTATAGGTAGGTAGTGTTACGTTCCTGGACTTTGATCTTATATCAATATTGATCCCTGAGAAATTAATTAGCGTAAACACGTTCCCTGACCGTGTAGTCAAAAGGCTTAAAACATAATATGATCGATTTCCTTCCTCAGATAAAAGTCCTATTTCTTGCGTATCGAGCTGGTATACGAGGCGTTGAAGTAAACGGTAACACAGGGTGAAAGATGAGGGAAGTGCTTGTCTAGTAATAAGATTGGATAATTTTATAATATGTCTAGCGATAAAATATGGAAATTTTGTCTACATTATATAAGCTAATTAATTGATAAACATATAAGTATAACTTAGATGAAAACATGATAGTACTAACAGAAAGAAGGAGATGAAAGCTAAAGTAAATCAGTAGGTTATAATGTTTGATTTGGTATTGTTTTGAATTGTAAATAAACATCATTATGTAAATAGACATGTGTATTAAGATAAGAACCCAATATTCATTATTATTAAGATTTGTACTTAGACACTGTTGGAAATATTTGTAGATATAAGATTTTATATATTCTGATAATAATTTTGATGTCAACTGTTAATCTATTAGAAGCAGAGTTACGCGGACTAATTTATCTCTGTAAAAGGCGCCGGTTCTCGCGGGAAGGGTGGTTAGAGCCTCAGACTGAGATGCATGTAATATGACCTCAACGGCTTGTTACGAAAAATAGTGCAAAGTTGCAGCCGACGCCGGTCGCTGCAAATATTGTATTAATTATCCGGATAAATTAAAGTCATCAGTAGGTGTTTAAGTGATAGCTCAAATATACCTAATTATAATTATTATAAAATAAGAACAATTAGGATTGTAATCCAAAAGCCACAATTGTAAATTAAGAAACAATAAGGAATGTAATTTAAAACAATAATAATTGTAAAGAATAATTCGGATTGTGTTATAAAACATTAATTAGGTACATAAAAAATAAGAAATTTAAGAACCTTGTTATAAAGAAAGTATTTTTATAAAGTCACAAATTAATATTAAGGTGCAAGTGTAAAAGAATATTATAAAAATTACTGGTGAAAACAATATACGAAGTAAAGCTAATCCTGGTGTTTTATTTAATTCTGGACCCGTGTTCATTAATAGCACTAAATTACAAAAGTTGAAACAAACAATTTATTTGACACCCCAAGTGCACACCAACACCCTGAGCTAGCTTCGAACTTGAGGGAAGGTACATCAGTAGGTACGTTACGTTCTGATCTATTGAGTCAAAGCCGAGACGTTAAATAAGAAGAGCGTAAGGCTGCTGTGTGTAGCTGTACCGGGGACCATGAAGATATCCTGGGCTGATCACATTACTAATGTGAAGTTTTTAAAAGCAGCAAATAAGACAAAATAACTGATAGGTAAGTAAAACCATTAAGCACAGAAAAGCTGTATATTTTGACCATATTTACCTCGATGAGATGTAGGGATTTGACTCCTACTCTTTTTTTCTGTTGCTCAGTTTATTGAGGAATGCATAGAATCAATCTCGTTTGTGTATGACCTACAACCAAGTAATTGTGGGTAATAGTCGGTAGGTAAGCTCCCAATGGCATTTAGATAGGTAGGTACTAACACCAACAGAACTGTCTGCCTTCAGCAGACGGCTCCCCTAGAGTACGAAAAGACCGGATCATCGCCCTCCAGTATATTAGTCAGCTGGTCTTGAATAAGTAAGTAACCATCGTGCTAGCTACCATTCGAATACAATGAAAACATTCGTTAATAAATTATAATATTAATTGCATTAATAATGAAAATCTTTCAACCTTAAAAGGTTAAAAAATGGCGCTTTCTTTTAACACTATTCCTTATGCTTAATTTAACATTAAATTTTTCGCGTTTATTTTTTTACGTCCTCTCGACTGGACAGCTTTTTTCTACTGACCTTCGACCTTTTATCCCCCTCTCCAGAACACTCTCGTGGACGATGCGATGCCATCGGCAACGCAATTCAAAAACATCCGACGTTCCTTGCCCAATAAGAATTATTGGTCGACAGATCGCGCCATGTTTTAACCTTTAAAGGTTGAATGATTTTTATTATTAATGCAATTGATATTATTATAATTAATGAATATTTTCCTTGTAATCGAATGGTAGCTAGCAGGATGATAGCCTACTTATTCAAGATATTTTGTTAATTTAATGATAGCATTTATAATACCTATCAATAGATGGCAATGGGTACCAATACTATATCACCTATTTTGACAGATTTTTTCATGGATATACCTAGTGGAGTTAAGGAGATAAGCAAGTTAAATTCATTTAGTAACACCATATTATAAGTAGGTACTGGTATAGATTTGTGGATGATAATATCTTTTATGATGATAACAGTTTTGGTAAAGATTTTGTTCCGTGACCTAATAGGTAGGTCGGTAATAAAGTTGTTTACCTACTTTATTGTATTAATTTGTTATATAAGCGAGATTTTACTGTACCTATTCGTTTCAGTGTTTATTTGCCTTTTGGTGAGTGCATATAGCGCCTGAAGTTACCTTAAGGTAAAACACGGGTCGCAAAAAACTAATCCAATGGAATAGTATATAATGTAAATCCATTAGAATTTCTACACTTTCCTACCTATATTAAATATTATGGATTAATTAATTATAATCGGGGATCTTAATCTAGTAAAAGTGATACAGAAACACTTGTCACTATTAAATTCTAGGATCGTACTATTCACTTTCTCAGGTGGTTTATTAATGTGTTATTAACACAGCTTAACACTAAGGGGTTCATAAGGACAACTCATTCTCTTTCTTGACTATTTGGACATCGATATTAATACACTTGGTTGTGATTAGCTCCGAGTAATTAAATTTTAGATGTTTCCAAGATCCAAGACGTGTGACCTGTTGCGCCTACGACAACTTAAGTGTGGACAGGGGAGTAAGGTCATGTTGACGCCCGTATTTGAACATACCGAACCGAAAAGAAACCATTTTTTTCCGTCTTTCGTTCCGACAATAATAACGGGTTTTCCGGTGTAGTGCCGGTTCGAAGACCTGCTTTTGATGCGCATTTGAATAATTTCCGACTGACTCAACATATTCAAATAGGTACGTAAATTTCTGAAGGGGGGCATGACACTAGTGGCTAGGGTGGTTATAAATTCTAGGCAATCTGACGGTAAATTTGTCTTTATTTCATAATTTTAAGACTGAGCTGAACAGGACAAGGTCATTCATAGTTCAGTCAGAAATTAACCTCAGCGTTGAAGGACGTGATTTTAATTCAATCCTTCAAAAACCTCTAAACATCGGGGATTTATTTTAAGAAACGCAATAATTATTAATTACAATTCTTGGTCGAATGAATTATCATTATTATTATTAGTATTATTATCTTCAAACATAAAATGTATGCGACGTAACCTGATGCCGGCCGAAGGAATACAGGGCTGTCAAAGAATATCAATCTAATGGAACGTTTTAAAGAGTTACAAATTTAAAGTTAAAAATTGCTAGTAAGCTATTTTATTATTATTCCATCTGTACAGTAGTACAGATGGAATTATTACATATTTCCAAGCGTCAAACGGCATACAACATTCATCTAAAATAAGTATGAAAAGACTAGCTGATTATGTTATGTTATTTTTGTATTGTTCTTATTTTTTTGCTTATCAAAATATTTCACGTATTATCTGATGATGTGTATTTTCAGTATATCATTAAAATCATTAAAATTGGTATTTAGTTGATATAACATAGAAAAATCTGTATATCATTAAAATGTTAATTTAGTTATAGTTTTTAATTAAACCTGTACAATTACATATTAGATTTAAACACTGTTGTACTGTGTGACTTTTATAATATCAAATAGCCTTACGCGAGATGGGCAAGATAAAAAATAAAACTGTAGGATGTCTGCAGAAGATTAAACAAAACCCAGCTCATTGGATAACCGAATGGTAAACAACTGTATATATTATATTTTTCCGCCAAATTGCACACAATTAAAAACAACTTATCACAAAAATAAGTAATAGGTCATCGACAGCCCTGGCGTGACTGTCGGTGCCTTTGTTATCTTCTCAGCGACGCTAGCTTTAAATAAAACAATAATCTGTGGGTGTCTCACGTTAATAATCATTTTTTTTATATAAATTATTTTTTGCATTGGCTTTACTTGCCAACAAAATACAATAATTATTATTGTACCTACCTATTTTTGTAAAAGTAAAATTGCGTGACCTCTTTGTAAAAGTGTCAGACTAAATTAATTAAACTAATCGGGTAAGTAATAAAGTCATTAATTTCTTTTATTTTGTTAACTGTCAATTCATGGTTTAACTGCATTGTATTGTTGTTTTTATTTAATAAAACGCAATTTTTTATAGTACTTATTCCACTTTTAATTAATATATTAGGACCGGTTTCGTCCGCTTCAGTGGGACATTTTCAGCTGAATACATTTTTTTTGTCATTATTTGAGTTAGCATTTACTTGGTAGAACTCCATTTTAAAAGAAATTAAAATATAATTAATTATGTTTTCATTTCTTTTAATAAAAAGTCACTTTCTTTTTATAATAAACAGACATCACTATAGTCCACTTTTTTTTTAAATATGCATTAGAATTAAACAATATGTACCTATTTTTTTAATAATTATGAAATAGGTCTTACAAAATATTCAAAATAAATACTATTTATTAATAATGTTTTTTGGATAGCACATGAAATAAAAATGTAGGTAGATATGTATTTCAACATCCTTCGTATGTTTAGCTCTCGGGCAATTTCAGGTTAAAACGTTATTAATATTATATTAAGTTTTTATCGTGGCTATCCATCATACTGGTTGCAATATTTCCCACCAAACAGCTGATTAACAAATTGAATTAAGTAACATTTACGTATATTAAAAGATACCATTTTTTGGTCACCCAATGATTTAAATTTAATTAAGAGATCATTATTTACTTTAGACCAAAGCATTGTCGGCGACCTTTGAATATTACCAGTAGAGCAACAATTCCGGACCACATGTAAAAAAATCATATTTTCAATTCTCAAGGGCAATTCTGTAGAGCGTCCCCTTAAGTGTAAATATATTTTTTATCTTATTTATAATGTTTTTGTATTGTTTTTATTGTATAATGTTCTAATAAAATTATCCATTCCTATGAACAAGTTGTTTCCTTTACCATCCCTAAGTTTATAGAATAATGTAATATTCTTCTGCAGTGTGACCTGATGTCCACATCATGTGCATGTAGTATATGTTGGCTGTTGGTTGCCACTGTTGAGGTCACTCCAGTGTGTGGTGTTCAATGCGTAGGTAGAGGATGATAGTAATGACGAAGTCTTCAATGTCGTACGGTGAGAATTATTAGCAGCTTGTTATACGATGATATTTACTTGCTAAGTGCTTGATTTGAGTGACATTGAGTTGAATTGTTTTTCCTTATTTATACAATACAAAAGTAACACGTCAACACAAAATTACACAATATAAAATATAAAAGGTATACAATTACATTAGACTAATTATAAGCATCAGCGTTTTAAATTGAATATCGAAAAGAAATATTATTTATTATTGTAACCAAATACTATGGGAAATGTTTACTCAGCTCAATACCCGTAATATTATTTAAGTATTGTGGTATGTAATATTACACCGTCTCTAATTACGCTGACCGAACATGATCAGTTGTTTACTAGAAAATACATTCAGTGGGAATGTATCGCTGCAAAGTAACTTGATATTTTTATAAACAATAGATGAATTTGATAGTTATTATTCGGCCACTACATATATTTTGCTTATAATTTTTTTTTGTCATAATTACTCTTCTTTCTTCTTATGAATTCTCTTCCATAAAATCAAATAAATATTTTTTTCGATGGCTGGTTCTCCCTCGGGTCTCAAGAGGTATGTTATGACGGTATTATTTGTGCCCCAGGTTTCACTTTTCGGCATCTTCAAGCATTGTGTACACTCACCAAAAGGCAAATAAACACTGACAATGAATACTACTTTTAACTCTAACTTATATAACAAATCAATACAATAAAGTAGGTAACATTTCCATTTCCTACCTATCTAGTCATCGGTCACAATAAAAAAAATATGAATAGTTAGTGTTTGTAAAAAAACCCCTATAATATAATCAATAATAAGTCGTCAAAACCTAATAGAACATTAGTTATTATAAACAATAAAAATAGGTACTACACTCAAGACGTGTAAAACGTCTATCCTGAACCATTACGGAGTTATCGACGAGACGGCGCTGATTCGGCTTAATCAGCCTAGGATCGCTCTTTACCGGCAGAACGAACATATCTGAATTTGACCAACATGTCTACCAACCTAAATTTTTGCCGTATTATGAATTGGAGATATGTAGCTGCCGATAACTGTTTAATGCATGCAATTCCTTCCATAATAATTTGGGTAATGAAAATAATGGAAACGTACTAAAGTGAATAGATCTGCTGGAAAGATACTTGTACGTCAATAATTTATTAAAATTGAACGTTTCTGATTTTTCTTATTTGAAAGATGACGTCATAGTGTCACACCTTCGAATTGTCCCCATTCGAGGGTGTCTCCTCTGGGGGTCTAGAGGCCGGAACCATTTCCGAGCTAACTCATAGTAATGGTTGGTTAAGATAAAAAAAATATCCGGCAACGCTGTTTGTCCGAACGCAAAAAAAGGCAACGCTCCATTTGTGTACACCGCATTTATGGTGGGAGATCACTTGCAGTGCTAAAGCGCGTCTCGCTGACAGCGATATCAAAAAACGCTTCTCGCTGATGGCGAGATCGAAAGCGAACAATATCTAATAGGCTTCCAGAGATTGCAATTGTAAACATATGCATTTCGCATTACGAAAAATTGATGAAAATATAATAAATCGTAAAAGTGTATTATGTCAAATAAAAATCGCCGTTTTAGACCATTTCGAGGTGTTTATTTGATCACTCCCAAGTCACAAACGATGACCAGTAACCAGCATACCGAGCGAAGAAAGAGAATGCATATTCTTCGCCCTGACGGGAGATGGCAATCACTATATGGGTAACAATGATGAATATCATATTAATGTAGTTTCCTTGTGCGAACAGGTGCTACTTATTATGAATGGGATAGTGTGAATAAAAACGATTAAAACCAAATAAGTTTCCTAATTTTTTTATTTATATATAAAATATAATATTATCACTAAATCCAGCTTTTAATCAAGCTATCGTCATACTCAGCAGATACCTTCCACTTGTCAAACGGCTAATAATGTTAGGTTCATTCATTCAAAACAAAAACTTCCGTCGGCTGACATTTTATTTAGACAGAACCAAGTCCAATTTCTTTGGACATAACAAGTATTACCATAACAAGGCAAACGTTTAATATTAAGAGGAGAATGCACAGAACATTAAAATAAATAACACCAATTTACAGGCTTAAACGAAAATACGATGAAAGTTGTACAAGTGTTAGTAATTAGTGACGTCACATGTATTACGATTCAATTAAGGAGATGTCTTTACCTACCAGTGCATCTATCTTATATACAAAACTGATATCGGCAACTATCGAAGGTAGTTTTCCATTTTTTCTATCGAAATATTAGTATGTATTGTAACAAATACAAGAAGGTAGTTGTAATTGTTACAATAAGTGCTATGTTTTGACAACATCTCTATGTGTTAAAGTTTATAGTGCGATAGACAGTTTTACTGTTTAGACGGCTAACTTATTGTAAATGTTACAATGCGTGCTAATACTTCAGTAATATAAAAATGAAAAACCACCCTCGATAGAAATCTTGTGTACAGAATAGATGTGCAAAGGAACCTAGCGCAAAAATACGACGCACACATTAAAAAAATTATAAAAATCGATGTTTTTTTAAATAAATATAAAAAATATTAAAACTATGAATTAGTGAAATTAGCACTTTATAGAAAACCTAATAAACTAATTTTTAATAATACCTAAATATTACCTACCTAATAATAAGATGGGGTCCTTTGACAAATTCACAGTTTATAACATTTTTTTACAATTGTAAGTTTACTTTTGACTCAAAATAAAAAATATTTTTTTAAATGTTATCAGATACCTACATATTTATTAATTAATACAGTTGAAATTGTAAAATATCAAAAAATGTATATCGTCTTAAACCCTGCGAAACCAAACCATAACAAAATATACTTTGTCCAAAATACTCATTATCTATAAAATATCTAAAATTATGCCAATTAATCATACATAAAATAAGATATTTCATAGATAGAATAATATTTTTATAGATTATAGTTTGGTTTAGGCAGGGCATAAAAATTAAAAAAAATATTAACATGTGTGATATGTATTTCTAATTCAACGAAAATATATAAATCTGAATGGAAAAGTGTGCACCATATTGTCAGATCGCCTAAACAAAGCTATGAGCTAGTTAACAGTCCCACGATGGCCGCAGGTCCTAAGCGTCGGCTTATAGCGTCGTGGGTCCAGGTTCAAATCCTGGATTTGGCATGTACACATATTGTTTTTCAATTTGTATAGGGTCAGAGTATGGACTTAATAGGATGAGCAAGTGGCTGACATCCGTTTCTCGTAAAAACAAAATCTGTTGGAGGCCCATGTGTTCACATTAAAAAACAACTATCTTACGGTAGTGGAGTTCGATACACTTCAATTTATGTCACTAAGACCTAACTTCCACTTACACAAAACCAAAATACACCAAACAACAAACGAGATTTCTTAGAGCAAGTGGGTTTGAAGTATTCAAAAACTGTATTTAGCACAGAGACAATAATAATTATTATTGTATGCTTTAAAATATTATTACATACGGTTACATAATAATATTATTTCCCTATAGAATGGGCTACAAAAATATTTATTGTTTACGTTATCGGTTGATGATAAAAATGACGTACGCACGTTCGGTCTCTTCTCGACTGACCTTTATTTCAAAGTCTTTACTACAGATACTTTATCATAGCTAATTAGTGAACGGGTAGCCAACGCCTTATTGGTATAATATATTATATTGAAATTATTTCCCAAAAATGCGGGATTTTTTAAAAAAAAATAAGTCGTTGTGAAATATGCTACCAAAAGTTATGCATGAGCAATTATATCACACTCAAATGGCCTAGTCTGAATACGCCAATTAGGGTGGCCCTAATACAATAGATACATTCCTACCCACCTGACAATTTCACCCTTGCCTGGCACGACAAATAACGATCAGTCATTCAACAACCGTGGGCATATAAACACTAACCTAAGCTAAGCTGTCAAGTGCACGCACCGGATAACCCAATGAACAATACCGAACGAGACTGATAATACGACCAAGATTGACAACCAAACCATGGAGCCAGCCTCAATAGCATAAAAGTTCAGAAACTGGCATCCTAGACATACCCTCCCCTCGCAGCATCCGAATCATTACTTCACAGTTCACTGAAAAGCACAGCCAGTGTCTTTAATTTTAGTGTCTTTTACAGACAATTTTCATGCGTATAAGAATTTACACAAAATGGCTTTTAACCGAAATGGGTCCTTTCATGTAATTTCATCATATCAAAATATGCGCATGTGTAGCTGCATATATCATAATAAATATTTAAATGACTTTTCACAAGAATGAGTCGTTTTATGCAATTTCATACTAAGTACCAATGGTTTTTCACCAGAATGAGTCTTATTCTAAATTTTCATGCTACTAAACATGAGTAATTACATTTATCACATTATGACTTCACCAGTATGAGTAATTTTGTGTCTTTCCATGCTACCAGACGTCGTGCATGAGTAATTGCATGTGTCACATTTAAATTGTTTTTCACCAGAATGAGTCATTTTGTGTATATTCATGCTACTAGACGTCGTGAATGAGTAATTGCAAGCGTCACATTCAAATGGTTTTTCACCAGAATGAGACATTTTGTGTGTTTTCATGTTACCTGACTGTCTGCATGAGTAATTGCCTTTATCACAGTTAAATGGCTTTTTACCAGAATGGGTCATTTTGTGTGTGTTCATGTGACTTGACTGTATGCATGAGTATTGGCACTTATCACATTTAAATGGCGTTTCGCCCGAATGAGTCATTATGTGTCTTTTTATGATACCTGACTGTATGCATGAGTAATTGTACTTATCACAGTTAAATGGCTATTCATCAGAATGAGTCATTTTATGTCTTTTGATGTTACTTGGATATCTGGATGAGAATTTGCACTTATCACATTTAAATAGTTTTTCACCAGAATGGGACATTTTATGTGTTTTCATGTTAACTAATTGTTTGCATGAGTAATTGCATATATCACATTTAAATGGTTTTTCAACAGAATGGATCATTTTGTGTCTTTTCATGATACCTGATTGTTTGCATGAAAAATTGCATTTATCACAGTTAAATGGTTTTTCACCAGAATGAGTCATTTTGTGTGTTTTCATGCTACCAGACTGTCTGCATGAGTAATTGCATAGATCACACTTAAATGGCTTTTCACCAGAATGACTCATTTTGTGTGCTTTCATGGCACTTGAATGGCTGTAGGAGAATTTGCACTTATCACATTTAAATGGCTTTTCACTAGAATGAGTCATTTTGTGTGTTTTCATGTTAACTGACTGTCTGCATGAGTAATTGCACTTATCACAGTTAAATGGCTTTTCATCAGAATGAGTCATTTTATGTCTTTTCATGTTACTTGGATATCTGGATGAGATTTTGCACTTATCACATTTAAGTGGTTTTTCACCAGAATGGGACATTTGATGTGTTTTCATGTTAACTAATTGTTTGCATGAGTAATTGCATATATTACATTTAAATGGCTTTTCACTAGAATGAGTCATTTTGTGTGTTATCATGTTAAATGAATGTTTGCATGAGTAATTGCACATATTACATTTAAATGGTTTTTCAACAGAATGGATCATTTTGTGTCTTTTCATGATACCTGATTGTTTGCATGAGTAATTGCATTTATCACAGTTAAATGGTTTTTCACCAGAATGAGTCATTTTGTGTGTTTTCATGCTACTATACTGTTTGCATGAGTAATTGCATAGATCGCACTTAAATGGCTTTTCACTAGAATGAGTCATTTTGTGTGTTTTCATGTTACTTGAATTTCTGCATAAGTAATGGCATAAATCACATATAAATGGCTTTTCACCAGAATGGAGTCATTTTATGTGTTTTCATGCTACCATAAGTCGTGCATGAGTAATTGCACTTATCACATTTAAATGGCTTTTCACCAAAATGATCCATTTTGTGCAATTTCATAACACGAGACGTAGTGCATGAGTAATTGCAATTGTCACACTTAAATGGTTTTTCACCAGAATGAGTCATTTTGTGTGTTTTCATGTTACCTGAATGTCTGCATGAGTAATTGCAAATATCGCACTTGAATGGCTTTTCACCAGAATGAGTCATTTTGAGTGACTTCATGACATGACCAGGACGAAATCTTGAAAAATGACCATCGTCACATTTAACCAATTTTGCAATGGAATCGGTCGTTTTCGCAATTGTGGTTTTGTGTATCGCTTTGTGAAGCAGCATTAGGTCGAACGATGAAAAAATATCAAAACAGATACTGCACACAAAATTTTGTTTATGAAACGATTTTTTTTCCAGTTGTATAACAGCCACTAATAATTCTGTGTTTACCATATTATTAGATTGACAAATATCACGTTTACTATTGCGACAGGCGACATCTTTGAACCTTTCAATATATTTCGCTAGTTCTCTCTTCAAGTCTTGTTCCTCAATGTGTAGGTCGTCGCTAGACGCTTGTGCTTCAGTCACGTCCCAGGGCGATATATGACATGCAACATTGGCCGCTACAGTGCTTTTAGCGATAATCTTTAAAAAACATTTAAAAGTATTATAAATTATGAGATTTTTAAATAACAATTCATTATAAGTAAGAGATCTCAGTGGCGATATTTCCTCCATACTAAGCGATTATTTAAAGCTTACCTTATATTTTCAAGTATTTAATTTGAATAAATAAATATCTATATTGTCTAGGACTAGGTAATATAATAAAAAATATTGATTGTCATCTATCATTGGTATTTAAAAGTAGTAAAGCGTTTAATTTAGTCATGTTTCGAATAACAAATAAATGACGAAAGGTCACAAACGTTAGTGCTATTTTTAGGATTATGTCGAACGTAATCCTCGCTGAATTCTGTACCTCGATTCCGTTGCCAACCTCATACATGTCTGCATATTTGTTCCATGCTAGTAAGCGCTACAGGACAAGCTTATACTTGCTTATATTGATTTGTTTATTGTGGATGACTATCTTTTTAAGCAAATAATAAATAATAAGGATTGAAAAAAAAAACTATTGTGTTCGATAACATATAATTTATAAATTGTTATTTAAAATAAATATTGTATTTCGTGATTATTATTTAGGTTACTTTAGTCATAGACAAACATAACATGCTATTCACAGTTCATGTCATATTAACATTTCTAGAGGGTGATAAAGTTTTATTTTATAATACAAAATTCAGTGTATTACTGTGTTCTGAATGTGGATAAATTATCTCATATAGTACCGAAATCATTCGTCAGTGCTTTAAATAAATAAGTATTTATTAAATTGTCTAGTGTTTTCGTAGATTGCATTTTAAAAAATCGTTCCCGAGTTTGACGTTTCTTCAAAAATTAAAACTTATCAAAGCTTGACCTTCCAAGGGTTTCATTTGGATTTGAATACAGCAAAAAAAACTTATATTAGACTTTTTCACAACAATTTAAATAATAAATATTCGTTTTTAACTGGCAGTTTTACATTAAACTATCTTTTTTGTTGGCCATGCGCGTATTGTTTGCTAAAGAAAAGTGGAATTCTACTGCCATAAGTGATTTAAATAATTTGACAAATTCAGCGGTGAAACCTATGACCAGTGCGTCGTTGTCATTAGTGTGCACATATTCATCAGAAGTAATATCGTAAGTATTATCTTCTTATTTCTCGTAAGTTACCTGACAAGTGTGTTGTTTTTCTCTGATCTCCACAGCTTACCTCTTTCCAAAAGTCACCCTTCGCCACTGAGAGATCCAGTTAGAAATATTATACCTAGACATGGTGTTAGCGAACCTTTTTACGTAGGCACGCGTGCCAAAAATTTCCAAATATAATCTTTCGACTGTCTCACGTGTCAAGCAGTTTTTTATACGGAAAAAATTAAAAGTAGTTTTTATGAAATCTATAAAAAAAAGTTTAAATATTACAATGATAGATTCTAAATCTTTCACCGTGTTTCTAGACGAATGCATATCTTTTATTCTTTGAATAGTATGTTATTTTTGCTTGTTTTCAAATTTTTCAAAAAGGTCGTGGGGGCATTTTAACCACGCTTCTTTTATAGATTTACTATAACTAAACGGTTTCCATATTCACGGTCTGTCAGAATTACTACTACTAGCTACAGGAAGTTTTTGTTGCTTATTTGGGGCAGGCAATTTTTGTTGGTACCAATTAAATTGTTGTTACTGTATTACTTGGCTTGTTTCTTTACACATAAAATGACACCAGAATTGCTGCGATCAGATAAGGCATTCTCTCGCTACAGTGGTCTTAAGCATTGTAAATCGATCAAATTCAGAAGTTCGCGGAGCGGCTTCCTCCGCCGCCTGATGAGATGAGTGCGATAATATTATGTGTCATGCATAAAGCATGAGGAGCGATATGTTCAATTATATATTTACGTTAAACGTAAATTCTTGAAGAGTATTTGCCTATTATTTTTTTATACAATACGATCTGTCATTTATGCACGAGTTTCGTCGGTTCCGTTTGCGCATCGATTGGTAAATACCATTGAATAATTACCAAACAACAGTGGGAGGCGCAGGAGAGGTAAGACCACTCGTTGTCGGAAAGTTTCTGAATGCTTAGGCTTGTACTTGAGTCGGCGTTGCGCGGAGTGATCGATCGATTAAAAACGACTGTGGTACTGGGTGGTGAAAATCGGTACATAATCTTTGTTTTTACTTCGATTTTTGGAGTCCCGAACATACTTCAATTTAAATCAAGTACAATTTTAAAAAGCTTGACACAATCATAATTATAAATAGATACTTATATCATTTTATAAAACGCGTTGTCTATCAGAAACCGTGTTTTTTCAGATCTTCAATTCCATCGTGTACAAATTAACTGTTGTGATGTCATTTAAGACTTTTTATAAACCAGCGGTTAACGGCTGGTCGGCCCCAAGTGGACACATTGACGCCAGTAGATGTGTTCATAGCAAAAGTTGGGAAATGCCAAACTGCCAGCAAGTCCCATCTGCTGGCCTGCCCGCGGCGACCTCCGGGCAATGCAGCGTACGCTGTAGCTAACAGCAGGGGGCGAAGGGCGAGTAACCGGCGCCATAAAACTGGCCTTCTGGCTAAGGGAAGGAAATCCCCGACAGAAAAACCTGGTCGAGCCGACCTTCAGGGCCCTCGTGGCTCAGGCCTCGAGAGCGCTGGGCTAATCACCTTACCTCCTTAAACGAAACAGATTAATAAAACACCTACACAGCAGCCTCGGACAACAACCGGCTCTGTAAAACGACGACCTTGCATGAAAATGGACAATGGAACAGGTAGAGTAATCCTCTCTAACAACTCGAGTATGCGCATTGGGACATATAATGTTCGCACCTTGCGTACCCCCGGAAAGGACCTGCACGCCGCACGCATCATGCACACCTACGGTGTGGACATCCTAAGGCTGAGCGAAGTGCGCTGGAAAGGAGCCGGGAGAAAGTTGATTGAGGGTTACTCTATTGTCTACTCAGGTCAGGAGCAATACCATCGCCAGGGAGTGGCAGTATTGATGTCAAAGAGAGCGGCCCGTTGCCTCGTGAAATGGGAACCAATCTCGGAGAGACTGATACGTGCCTCCTTCAAAACGTCTGGTAGCTCCTTGACCGTCTTTCAGTGCTACGCCCCCACTGAGGATGCCGACGCGCAGACAAAGGATGCTTTTACGATTCTCTCCACGCGGCAGTCTCCGCCATCCCCCGAAGAGACCACGTGATTGTAATAGGGGATTATAATGCGAGAGTAGGAGCAGACCCTGTGCTTGGCCCCACGGTGATGGGACGACACGGCCTCGGTGACCTCAACGATAATGGTGGCAGCTCGTAGAATGCGCCACTCTGAACGAGCTTGCAATCGGAGGCACTGTTTTTCCCCACAAAGACATTCACAAATATACGTGGACGTCTCCTGATGGACGCACGAGGACGCAGATTGACCACTTCTTGTATAGCTTGAAGCACCGAAAGGAACTTCTCGACGTGCGTACTTACAGAGGCGCCGATATCCATAGCGATCATGAGTTACTTATTGGAAACGTCCGAGTAAAACTCAGTCGCCAGGCGAGGCCTCCCAAGGAGCAACGAGGAGATAAGAGAACATACCAAGCAGCCTCTCATCATGCTGAAAGTGAAGAGGCGACGTTGGACCTGGGTCGGTCACGTGCTGCGGGTACATCATAATTACTAGACTAACATTAACACATCTTCCACAAACGTAATGTATAGCTCAATGCTAAAGAAGACATTTTTCGGAAATCGATGTTACCACCGTTTTTTGCAAGAAGAAATAGTTTGACTTATATAAGTGACGAATAACAGGAATGTATATTTATAAAAAAAACACTAATAGGTTATAAATTTGAATTGCGATTTTTTTATAATAATTCAATACGAAACGAGAAAGACCTTATAATTATGTTGTTTTGGAGGCAATCTGAAATCTGATTTTGACAGCTGAACAGTGGGATAACTCGTTTGAGAGATGCATGTACAAAAAGATATGCTCAAGCTTTGTATCTTAAGATGGCGCTGGCCTGTCCACAATATGTATGGATGCAATATCGCAAGTAATTTTAAAGTACGCACACGTATAAACTGTTAAAGTTCATTGAAATTAGAGCATTCAAAATATTCTGCAGAATGACGAAACCACAGATTTACATTGTCGCCATGCTAGCATGTGACGTCTTCTGCTACCTACCTACAAACAATAATGTTATCTCAAAAGTACTTTCTGAAAGAAGAGGTCGATTGGTCATCATCAGCGACAGACATCACATTCAAATACTGTAGGTCAATGCGCCCACTCACACTACACCAGATAAATAGGTAAGTGAAATAGTTGTAGGAAGCGTGTATAACCGAGACGAGGATAATATCTACCTATTTAAATTTAGTCACAAAGCTGTGATAGGATACATAGCCGATGGAAGAAAATATCGCATAATATACAATTACCTGCTGTACTGGTCCGTTATCTGAATGCGAACATCCAGGTGTTGGATCTTCATCATGGAAAGGGTGTATTGCATCTGCAACGAACTCGCGTTTAACGTCAACCAGCTGGAGGTCAATCTCGGGATTAATTTCAGCGAGTCGCGTTGCTGGATACTGAAGGAAACATTATGCATTTTTGTAATCATATAAAAAAACTATTTTGAGCTCGCGTACCCATTTTATAACAATGCTTACTTATATAATTGAGGTAGGTAGCTGTTTAAATGTATGTCAAAAGGTTTTTGAAAGAAAGTTTGACATCCTCGTATGTTCTTAAACAATTTGTAAAAAGTATAAACTTATCGAAGGTATTCTGCTAAAATAATTATAAAAAATCGCAGGAAAGGACTTAATAAATAAAAACTAACCTCAAAATCACAACTGAAATCGTCTGTGTTCTCCTGCTTTATATAGGTGAACGTGTCAGTGCTGTTTTGGTGGCTGGTTGTAACATCAAACTTGTCTTCAGTACCAGATTGGTCTCCATCACATTCTCGCTTGACTTCCATGTTTGCGTATCAACAATCGTATGCAATGTGCTAGATACAACTTTCTGTTGTGTTGTATATAAGTGTTGCCGAAATACAGTTAATAATATTCCGTGTAGCTATTATCTGATAAACAATAATGTAAGTATTGAATTTTGTAGTTATTATTGTACAGATACTAATGTCAAGAACACAGACTACACGTAGAACTTTTATTGTAACTAAAACGTGTGTCCTGTCGCTGGAGACTAGTAGAGAGTGGAGCCGTCACGAAAAAGATATCGTCAGTGTTTACAGTATAGGAGAAAAAAACCTAATTTGATTTATTAGTTATTATATAGTGAGATGCGCTGTTCTCGTTATGATTGATGAAATGCTGACGATCATTTTCGTACCATTGTTTTGGTTAGACAACAAAACATACATATAAAAGTGTCACCGTGTCAAGTGTGTATTTTTATTATAGGTACCTAGTTTTCATTGGAAAACTTTTCAGTATTGCGGCAACACTTTTCTAATATTACCTTCAAAGGGTCCTGTCTGTCATATAACACGTGGCTTCTGGAATATATACCCTTAACATGGATGCAAAGCAACGATGTGATGGAGGACACTCCGATATAGAAGGCAAGCCTTTGTTTGACACGCTGAGTATCCATCCAAACAATGCGGTCGTTTCAAGTTGCAATTTTGAGGTTAGTTTTTGGAAACTAATTTTTTTTTACAATAACATTAGATTGAGAATAACAATGATTCGTTTTACATTATAAACTGTGGCTTTTTTACTAACTATGTAGGAACATAGTGTGATATTAATTGTTTCAAAAAAATACATGTTTATACAATTTGACAGCTACAATACATCTGTGATATTAAAGGGTTGGTTTGTTTATCTACTAATTCATGTTAAATATAAATATTATACAATGATATATGGTGATGACGTGACATGAAACTGTTTTACCGTGTTTACAAAATGTAATAATGCTTTTTTCAGCACTTTAATATGGCGGACCTCTCTAATATAAAATCTGAGACAGATGATCATCCAGCTGTCGTCAAGCGCGAGATTATTGAAGATGTTTCACATCCATTATATGATGAAGAACCTCAACCGGGTTGTTCATATTCAGATTACAGGCCACATCATCAGGTACGTTTAATTGTACGTAGGTATATGTGCCGTTTTCTTCCCTTGATGCCGTCTTATAATATTGAAGGTTTGAATTTGCAATGCATCTTTGAAACTCATTTCACCATTATTAATTCGCTCCAACTTGTTTCATTTAGTGGTTTTAGCTCACACTGATATTTTAAAACAAAACCATGAGCATTTATTTATGATGATTTATACATCACAATCATTCGAATGTAAAGCAATAATTAATACGATTATCTAAAATTGTGATCAATTGTATGGTGAATAAATGAAATTAATCGTCCGTGAGTTCTTTTTAGGCAAGTAGGTAATACAAGGTAAGCCTATTGTCTACAAAAAACTACTTGCAGCCATAAAATACAATAAACGGAACCTATACCTACATACGTGTGAAATGGGGTGGAAATAGACCAATTCTATTGTCAAAACTTTATGTAACAAATTAATGTTGTAAGCACTGGCGGCTCCCTCTATAGGTCATTCGGTCATTGACCTGCCAAAATAAATACCTTACAATCGACATAATAATATTAATAATATGTGCAATGTCATATATAATAATATTAATAATAATCGGTGGATTTGAAATTATAGGGCGCGCGATATTGTGTCAACCCAGTCTATTGGGCTTTTTTTGTTTGGGCGATTATTCCCCGAACAAAAATATTGTGTTCGCCGGCAGTCTGAAAATTGACCCAAATTGAATATTTTTATAAAATTTTCTCTCTCGTTTCTCATACATAAGACAGAGATCGATATAACACAAAATACGAGATCGAAGCTTGTAACGGTGCGTGAATTACTGTAATATCGGCAATGCCCGAGTGTGAGACAAAAGATTTTTTCACCTAATTAAATGAAACAGAATGATAACACTGACTAGATAATTGGTCTCAAGACGCAACTGTGTATGCGGTTCGGATTCGTTGACAGGTTTTGACGAATGCCTTTGGTTATTTTAATAATATATAAGGAGTTTTTGGTGATTTATAACATTTTTGTGAAGCAGTTAGTACGCACGCAGTAGCAATTGAAGTCTGTGATACAATTATAATGGAAATGGAAGCACGATTTGCATCCAACGATCATCTCATTATATCCGATTTGTTCAATAAAGAAAATTACACTGATTTTAAAAATAATTTTCCCACACGTCAAGTAAATTTGGTAAAACTGTTAGAAGAAATAAACATAATCAAGTTTAAAAATGAATTATTGGTGTTTTATCAACGAGATGATTTGCATGGCGCTATTAGTGCAGTTTCTCTTCTACATTTTTTACTCAGCAATAATTTCAACGAAACATTTTCCGAGTCGATCAAAGTTCTCCAATTTATTTGCGTCATACCAATGACAACAGTTGAAAGTGAAAGATGTTTTTCCACTCTCAAAAGAATAAAAACCTTTCTACGCAATAGGGCCAGGATAGACTGGCCGCTCTTGCAATGCTCAGTATTGAAAAAAAATATGTGGGAAAAATAGACAATTTTTATAATCGTGTGATTGATGATTTTTCAAAAAGCAAAGAAAGAAAAGTGGACCTGATTTACAAAAAATTATAACGCGTTGTGTGCAATTTCGGTTAACGATGGGTTGGCGTTATGAAAAACGGACATTTTTTGAAGGGTTAGTAGGTACCGACCTATAACAATTTCTAGCACTTATTCTATAATGTATAAAAAGTCAATTTGCAATACGTCTTTTCAGTATACAACGAAAAGGCAAATTAAAATAATATATTCAAAATTGACCTGCTAGGTTTTTCCGGATTAAGCCGCCAATGGTTGTAAGCCTCAAATTTTACTAAATTATCTACCATGCTGCATGGCAACATAAATTGCGGCGTTCCAGCTAAACAGTTTGACAGGTCAAAACTGGCGCACTGCGCATGCGTTATAAGTAAGCCAGAATAGTTTTTGATTAAACGTTTAGTTCACTGTATCAGCAAACTTCAAACCATTTTCTGACCGTCAAAAATGGTTTGGTCTGAAACGTCAAACCACTTCTCACATCTGTCAAAGTAATAACTCTCCAGACTGAACCTAACCTAAAAATGATCTCAACATAATATTGCGTTACCTATGAACATTATATTATTTTTAGGATTAAGAAAAACTGAGATTCTTCTGTATTTATATATTGTGAGATGTTCATATTAATATTTTAGTCATTTACACAGTGGGAGTTCAGTAGAATTAGGTAGGTACATTATAGCGTAGTAACCGATACCTATTATTCATTAGTAACCATACGCGAACAATAAACCGATTTTCATCGTATTGTTCCATGATTCCACCCAAATTTTCTATGCATAGAGTTCGATTCGTTGTCATCACTTGTTAGGTATTTATAACCGTATAATAGTATAGTATGAATAACCTAAAATGTGGTAATGACATTAACATATTATTTAATCAGTACTTATATTAGTTATCGCTGAATTCTTAAAACGATTGATTGTTGTACCTAGATAATTATTTCTTAAAGAAGCTACTCGTACTTACTTCAATATTTACCTCATAATAGTGTTATTATAATAATCAGTACCTACGAGAATGTGAACGGAACTTCCGATGTATTTTACAAACCTAATATTAATAAAATATGTATGTTTCTGTATAACAAAACACAATAAATACTTAATTGAGAATTTAAATAGGTACAAAAGAACACTTCCAACGGTAATATGTAAATGAAAAAAAAAAAAAAAAAAAGCCTTTCAACGTTACGTTCCGACATTAAATCTGTCAAAATTAGCGCCTTAACCGTCGAAGCTTATAAAGCTCAAAAGCCTCCGCCACTTTCAGACGCGTTTGTCAAAATCTAATTAGAAATTAAATTTCTCTTAAATTCTAATCACTTTCTCATACAATGACTTCGATACTGCTTTGTCCAAAAATTGCCCTTCTACGTGGTCATAGTCCAGAAACTTTGCATTCTTTATGTTGGTTGATTTTTTATATTGTTAGTATAAATGTTTTGATTGATTTATGTTTGTATTTTATTTATTGACAGACCCCGCTCGTAAACCGTGACATGGATTGTATGATTTCACCTGATATCTTTGAGAGACAATCTGCACAGTCGTTTGGTGAAATTGAAGTGCAAGAAATGGCCATCAAAAAGGAAATAGCGATTGCGTCTGCGAAAGAAGTCCGTCTGAGGTTGAACAGAGCTTCATTTTTTGTTAGAAATTTTGTTTGCAACGTGTGTTGTAATTTTTTTTCATCAGCGCACATTTTAAAGTGCCATAAACGTATGCACGATGCGTCGCTGACTTTCGATGAAGTGGCTTTTCCATGCGACCAAAGCAGTCACTTGTATGAACAGTTTGATGCGTCGACGTTTGCAAGTGATTCACAGGTAACTCATATAATATACATGCTCATTTGATTATTGTTGTTAGGTATATAATGTGTTATAGATGCTAATATGCAACATAAATAGTACACACAAAACTTTGTCAGTCATACATATTTGTTTTCATTAGATTAAGGTGACCATAATTTACTGATGTGTTGGTTAGTTTTTAAAATTCAACAAAACCCCGCGAAGCCAAGCCATGATAAATAATAGTCCAAAATTATTCGTCTATCTGAAAAATATCTAAAATCTTGTTATTAAATCATACAGATCTTTGGATATTTTATAGATCGAAGGATATTTTTTATTAGTTATGGTTTGGTATAGGCAAGGCTTAATGAATTTTAACGCCATCTGTAAAATGTACTCCTAATTCAACTAAAACAAAAAAGTATAATCGAAATAATATATAAGTATAATCATAACATTGGAATGTCGTTCGGTTATTATACATTCACCTTCCAAATTAAATCAAACATTGGCGACCAAATATTGAAGAAAAAGCTTTGGGAGACCTTCTCTGGCTTATCATAATAATGATACTGTTACTTAATATTTATAATGTTATTTTCAGAAGCGTGAAATAGGCCTGATGAATATTAAGTATAAGAATAATGATGAGGCAGCCATCATCAAAGAAGAATTAGTTGAGAATGCTATTCACCAAATAAATGATAAATTAACGCAACCTGGCTGCTCTAATCTGCAATACAAGCCATTAGACCAGGTATGTTTAAAAACAAATGCAGTTTTTTTAAAGTCCGATAGGCCGAAGTCAAATTCTGGGCGCCCAATTCGGACTACTTTTGTTAAAGCACTGCTGGTCGTATAGTACGGGAAATGTTGGGTTCTAATGCGTTAAATGCTGCTGGTTTATCAGCATATAACAGTGACTTCACGAATCCATTTCTCTAAATCAATTTATCTGCAAATCTTGATTCAAATAAAGCGATAGTTGCGGTAGCTGTATGGCACTTCCTGTTGAAATCACTGTTCTTTGGAATGATTCCATATTTAAAACAAAGTAATAATCATGGCTCGACAAGGATATCCATTCACCTAAACCTGAGCTTTGGCGCTATTTTTGAAAAATTGTGCGGTGATTCCACCAGCGTGTAAACCGCACCAAATGATGCATTTTTGTGAATGTAATAAATTATAGGAAGCCTTCTAGATTGGTATTTTGCCGTCTAGGAAATTTTCCTTATTAACAAATCCGTTAAGCAAAAATGAGCGTCATCCCTAAACACAATTTTGCGATAAAATGCAGTTATAAGTTGGGTTAGCATCAAGTAGAATAGTTTGAGTGCCAAATTCCGAAAGAACTCGATAGTGTAGAGTGGCATAAAGGTATTTAGAAAAAAAATAGTTTTAATTTGCGTAAATCGACAACGGATTTGCTAAGTAAATACGGATACTTAATTAGCATTGCTCCAGCGTGGTTCTATTCATAAAGATTTGCCGGGTGAGGTATACTGATTAGGTATGCTCACATACTGTAGCTTAAAGTTTAGAAGGATCTTAATTTGCTACATATTTTTTCCGTCTTATACGCAGCGTAAATGAAAACTGCCATTCTTAGTGGTATTGGATGCTATGTCCCATGGGCGGCGCGCTTCTGTATGCGGCCTTTGTGTATCTTCCGTCTGTAAGGCTCTCCTTTTTTTGATGGCGCAGGTCCGACACCTGCGGACGTAGTCGTCTACTTGTTTTCGTTGCTTCTTCCAGAAATATAGTCGTGCAATCGCCCTGTTGGTCTGTCCCGCTCCGGGGTGACCTGCTTTATGGTCGTTATGGTACGCCCTTATGACTGGCCGCTGCTGCGAGTGTGGTACTATTATCAGGCGTCTGCCTTTTACTACTCGACATAAGTCATAGTCGTGCATTTCAGTTCGATCGTCACTCTAGGTGTCGTCTCTTGGAATGGGTCTTTCGATGATCATCTCGCCCGACTTCTGATCGTCTCGTTTTGTTCTATGCCGGTCACCAGGTCTGGTAACTCCAGCACTAAAGCCATGGGGGTTGGATCTGTTGTCGGATACCCTCTGGTATGCTCATACGTCCATGTCTATGTCTTCCGACGGTTCCGGTTCCGAGATAAAGCGTCCGGTAGTTGGTTATCTTTCCCTTGACAGTGGGTAATGGTGAAAGAAATTTCTGATAATAGGATCGCCCATCGGGTTTGTTTCGCTCTTTGGTCTTTCGCTTGTTGGAGCCGAATGAGCCCCTTATTGTCGATTACCAGGGTGAACCCTCGTTCTTTTAGGCAGATCCTATAACGTTTGATAGCGCAAATGATCTCGAGGGCCTCCTGTTCATTGCTGTGGTACTTGCGTTCCACTGCAAACAAGCAACCCCTGGCGTATAAAATGATGTGTCGATCGCCGTCGTCCCTATCTTGGAAGAGGACAGCCCCCATCCCGTGTCCGTCAGCCGCAGCTCTTCTTTTATGCTTTGCATAAAGGCTGTCGCGGCTTCCGTCTACCGGAACTTCTGTGATGTGATTTGCAGCAGCTTCAGCCGGTATATACTACATCTTATCCGCAACAATGTCATCCATATTTGCAACAGCAACAAATCATTGGTCAATCAATGTCCTGTGCCTAATGATCTCCATTTACCGTAACGCGAGTGCCGGCTTCATCTTTTGATAAATAAAGTTCGATGGTTTCACCAGCATGTGAACCGCAAAAAGCAGTGCATTTATTTGATGTAATTGAGTTTGTAGGGTCTCACTTAGATTGGACTCCATATACGCCAATTTTGTCTATTAACCAATCCGTTTAGTCAAAAATGAGCGTCATCGCAGTGTCGAAGATTAATTTGACAATTTGGAATCGGTGCTCGATCGTCACTCTATTCATGGTTGCCTGTCTAAATACTGTTCAAAAATGTCAAAAAGCATGCGCAGTATCACAGCTCGGTTTGACAATTAACCCTTTCGTAAGTTTCGTAAGCAAAAAAAAATAGTTGTGGAACAGAAAGGTAAATGACATTTAATGCAAATCGAACCAAGTAGTCATAAACTAGCAATATTTCTCCTGACATAAAATTTGAAGACTCCCATGTGCTTTGTTATAAATTATTATTATTATAAAAACAAATATTATCTTTAATGAGTATAGTCATGTGCTGTGGTTAAAGATTCATCTCTAAAGTAAGATATTCTTACAAGAAATGAAAACATAATTAATATTAAATTCTACAGGTTTCTTTAAAAAGGTTTGTCGATAGCTATTTCGGTTGTAACACCATTATCAAGACTATTCAGATAGGCCGTTTGCCTTTGCTTAAATACTATACGTGTATAGATAGAGACAGAATACATTTTCTTATTCGTTCCAGCAATATTATGAATGTTTACATTATTATTAATTGTAATATTATTAATACTTTGAAAACCCTGAGTGGGTTTTTTAAAAATGGATATCGAAATTTTCAAAATTTATCAAAATTACAGTGTTCGATGGTTATTTATTGACATTATTAATCAATTAAAATATTATTAGTATAATTGTCTTAATCGTGTGCTTAGATTATATTTAATAGTGGCGACGAATACATTACCAAATTTTCATTAAAGATTAAAGATTCAAATCGTTATTACAAGTCCATTGGTTATCACGGCATTATTTCAGACAAAATTTATCAAGAAATTAAACATAGCGTTAACGTAGCATTCAAAGCTAATAATAATCTAGGATTAAACTTAAAAAATAGTAAAAATAAAATCAACAAACTGGAGAAAAGCGGAGTTTATAAAATAACATGTGGCACATGTAGTCTATGCTACATTGGACATTCTGGCAGGTCAATAAAAACTCGTTTTGAAGAGCACCTCCGGTCTTTTAGGAATGGTAAAACAGATTCTCAGTTTGCTAAACATTTGATATCAAACTCGCATAGCATCAGTAACAATGAAACGCCACAATGTCTGCATATATGTAATAAAGGTCTAAAATTAAATTTACTTGAACAGTTGGAAATTAATCGCGAATTATCCAAAAGTTATCACATAATTAATGAAAATTTGGTAATGTATTCGTCGCCACTATTAAATATAATCTAAGCACACGATTAAGACAATTATACTAATAATATTTTAATTGATTAATAATGTCTTTAAATAACCATCGAACACTGTAATTTTGATAAATTTTGAAAATTTCGATATCCATTTTTAAAAAACCCACTTAGGGTTTTCAAAGTATTAATAATATTACAATTAATAATAATGTAAAAATTCATAATATTGCTGGAACGAATAAGAAAATGTATTCTGTCTCTATCTATACGCGTATAGTATTTAAGCAAAGGCAAACGGCCTATCTGAATAGTCTTGATAATGGTGTTACAACCGAAATAGCTATCGACAAACCTTTTTAAAAAAACCTGTAGAATTTAATATTAATTATATTTTCATTTCTTGTAAAATGGAATTCTACCAAGTAAATGCTAACTCAATTAATAAGATATTCTTGGTTCACTTCTCCTTGCATGCAGCGTATATTTTTTGTGTAGGTAAGTGATTGGACCCCTTACCCTAATCTGTTGCAGACTAGACAAATAGAAGTTAATGGATATTTGTGTTCAAATAACTTTTTAAGGTTAAGCGACCAATAATTTATACACAAAAGCGAAGTGTGCCCCAAAAGTGGACAAGCCAAACGTAATTATTTTATTTGCACGTTAATGATAGTGATGATAATTTTAATAATCATGTTCCAAATTCACGATATTATATTGAAACCAACAGTAAAGGTTTCTACTGGGAATTATTGGCCACATTTTCTCCAATACGGAATAGTACCTGTCGTTAATAATCTATTACATCATGTGGAATTCTGATGTATGAAATTAATATTAAAATACTGTCAATGATCGCACTGTGCACACTCTCCAACGACACACTATTAACATAACTGATAATATTGATATCGATTATTACGATTTGTCTAGGTTTCTACCAAGGGATTTTTCACGACGAATCACGATACAGACGAGAATCAACAATCCTCAGATGATGGCATCCAGGATAGAACGATACAGTATTCAGAAGTGACGATAGATGAGAATAGCATTAAACAAGAAATCTTAGAACGACGTGCTCCGAAGGAAATTCGACTTATTCTTAGAAGAGTAATCCAT
The DNA here is from genome assembly GCF_057557595.1 of Rhyacophila brunnea. Classification (NCBI taxonomy): domain Eukaryota; kingdom Metazoa; phylum Arthropoda; class Insecta; order Trichoptera; family Rhyacophilidae; genus Rhyacophila; species Rhyacophila brunnea. Next base: position 35,427,671 of record NW_028232785.1, read on the forward strand.
TTCTCACGTAATTTGATTTGCTGCATTTGTAACGCAGTTTTCGGATGCGGAAATGCTCTAAAAACTCACAAAATGGTGCACATAGATGTGATTCCTGATCAAAATCGAAGCATAGAAGTTTCGCACCATAGTAATGTCAATGTACATAAAAAGACAATTACTGGTGAAAAACCTTATAAATGCAATGTATGTTTATATGGATGCTCGCGACTTAGTGATCTTAAGAGACATAAAATGACACATACCGGTAAAAAACCTTATAAATGCAATGTATGTTCATATAGATGCTCGCGAATTGGTCATCTTAAAGAACATGAAATGACACATACTGGTGAAAAACCTTATAAATGCAATATATGTTCATATAGATCCTCGACATCTTGTCGTCTTAAAAGACATAAAATGACACATACCGGTGAAAAACCTTATAAATGCAATGTATGTTCATTTAGATCCTTGACATCTGGTCATCTGAAAACACATAAAATGACACATACTGGTGAAAAACCTTATAAATGCAAACTATGTTCAAATGGATGTACGACATCTAGTGATGTTAAAAAGCATAAAATGACACATACCGGTGATAAACCTTATAAATGCAATGTATGTTCATATAGATGCTCGCAACTTAGTAATCTTAAAAACCATGAAATGAGACATACCGGTGAAAAACCTTATAATTGCAATGTATGTTCATATAGATGCACGACATCATCTCAGCTTAAAACACATAAAATGACACATACCGGTGAAAAACCTTATAAATGCAGTGTGTGTTTATATAGATGCTCGCGTATTGGTGTTCTTAAAATACATAAAATGACACATACTGGTGAAAAACCTTATAAATGCAAACTATGTTTATATAGATGTACGACATCTAGTGATGTTAAAAAGCATAAAATGACACATACCGGTGATAAACCTTATAAATGCAATGTATGTTCATATAGATGCTCGCGACTTGGTAATCTTAAAAAACATGAAATGAGACATATTGGTGAATAACCTTTTTAGAACAATATTATTCATATTATGTAGGTGATACTTTTCGCATTCCTAAATAGTATCTTCAAGTGACCTACCTCACATTGTGTCTACGTAAAGTGTTCAACCCATGTGTGCTACCAACGCTCACACAAGTGTCTGAAACATGAACTCTTAATGTAAGATAAAATTTAAAAAAAATGGATACCTTGCGCAACTTGACATGAAAAGGTGCTTCTTGGGCACATCGGTAAAGATTTCAAAAAAACTAAAGGAAGCAGACAAAAATACGCGATGTGATCGAGCTCGCTAAACAGATGAAATGGTAATAGACTAGAGATGTCTATCAGTGAGTGGACAACCGCTGGACAAATGGCGTCCTACAGTGGTACCCAAAGAGCGGAGCACTAAATGCCCACAGGTACACCCTTAAGCCCGCTGCATTCATAGTGTTTGGAAAATGCACGTGACAGCCGAGAGTACCGAGAAGTCTGGAGGTAGCTTTACTTGGTTTCGAGAAAAAACTTCAACTTGCTTCCAGCCAAATAGATTCTGGCTTCCTGGAAAGTAGTTAAATACCATCTATCTATAGAGTGCACACTGGAGACCTAAGAAATGTTGGTATGACTTGGAATTATGCTAAGAGACTTCAGAGCGATATGTATTCTTGACGGCGGCAGTGTGGTGTCTAGCTAACAAGGGAAAACAATTTAAAATTAATAAATTATGTCAATTACATATTGGTTTTTATTTTCTTTTAATGTGTTTACTGTCAATAAATGGTTGAACTGCATTGTATTATGAATTTAATAAATCGCGAAATTATAAATAAGTACTTATTTTACTTTTTAATAAATCTGGACCGGTTTCGTCCGCTTTAGAGGGACATTATCAACTTTAGAATTGTCCCTCTGAGGCTGAAGTCAATGAAGCACTAAAAATTTTTGCGTTTTATTAAATTAAACAATAATATATATAGGAATATTATATAATTAATTTTTAGGTACATTATCGGGAGTAACACTGACCCAACTTATTAGGTTCACGGGCGGCTTGAACGGTGGTTATTGAATTATTATAACACACAAGTGATACACTGATTTATAATGTTGAAACAAGTGTGGCTTTCTGTTGGGATGGTATATCCGCCGCGTGGGCAGCAAACCCTTGCGTGGTACCACCGCTTTCATAGTTTTTTATCATACTGATTGGAAAATATCTATAATTATTATCTTATGAAGGGCGGGATGGAGATGCGTAAGAAGTCTGAAGAGTATAGCTAAATTCCCGAATGTTCTCAGGCCTTTTTGGGTTTTGAAAATTCAACGTTGCTTGGGATCGAAGCAACCTTGGCTCGGCTGAAGTTTAGGGATAGAAAATAGCATTGGGCGCAGGGCAGGTCCTCGAAGATCGCCTCTCGCAGAAATCGTTTGCGAAATGTTATTTATTTTATATTATTTATCAGGGATTGCAAACTTTTATCAGGGGTGTGTTTGTGATTGAGGTAAGGTTTGTGATATGAAATTGTTGACGTTTTTATGGAGAAGGGTTTTACCTAATCATCGAGTATCTATTATTTAAATGCCAACATTCAAAGATCAGATGCTACATTCATCATGATAATAAGTATATGTAGGTACGCTATGTTCCACTCTGCGGAGTCGAAGCCTAGACATTAAATAAGAATACTGAAAGCTTTCTATGTGTGGCTATTTTGGGGTACCATCAAAATATCCTTGGTTTATCACATAACCAGTCTTAAGATTTAAACACCAGCAATCAAGACTCATTAACTCATAGATAACAGAATACTTTGACAATATTTACTTTAATGAGAAATATGATTAATTACTCATTTTATAATATATTGCTCAATCCATTGGTGAATGCATAGAATCAACGTTTTTTTGGTAAGACCTACAATCCAGCGGTCGGTATGTCCAAGTTCCCAATGGCATATATTTTATGCTGGTAATTGGTTTTTTCTTATTCTGGAGAGTGCAGTTTATTGTCAGAATAGAAAATGATGTCTCTGCCACTACTATTTTCTTGTCTGTACAGCAAAACGCAAGAACTGATTTCGCTGGCACCTCTGTTAGCTAAAGCTTGATTAAAAAAACTAGCATTTACCAAAGATATTGGACGGTGCAATCTCTTTAGCATTGACCTATTTTGTTTTCTAGTTAAGTAGTTATGTCAAATATTGTAACAGTTTAACTTTATTTTATAAAAAAGCCGTTACATCACCACAGGCAACTTTGAGGAAGGAGCGTAAATCAAAACATATCGCTATTGAATCCACAGATTTGGTGGCAATGGTACCTAACATGGGATTTTCACCGCGAGCCATTTTGTTTATTTATAAATGAGTTGGGTAGGTAGGTACTGAGTTTCAGACACCTTTTCTCATTAGTACCAGCGATCTTAAAGGCTTAAAATTATTCGGTAGGTCTATTCAATAGTTATTTAAAGTGGTTCCTTTAGAACCCCAGGGGTCTTTGTGACCGTTGAAGAAGTCTGTTGCAAGTTATAAATAATTTGGGGGTGCGTAGATAACGTCGGTGTGGGGGGGGGTCCGCGAAATGTTAATATAGGTACTTACAAAAATATTTGACACATTTTCATTATTATGAATGTTAAAATAAATAGCAGTTCGTTGGTTGCCTCAATGTGTACCTATGTTTGGATTGATTTTATGCACTCTTTGATTCAGTGCTGTAATTATTGTAAAGTAAAAAAGACTTAATAGACCAGAACGTAACGCACCTACTGATGTACTTACCCTCAAGTTCAAAGCTAGCTCAGGTTGTTGGTGTGCACTTGAGGTGTCAATAAATAATAGTAAATAGTGTAATAAATTGTTTGTTTCGACTTTGTAATTTAATACTATAAAGGAGCACGGGTCCAGAATTAAAAAAAACACCAGGATTAGCTTTACTTCGTATAATGTTTTCACCAAATATTTTTATAATATTCCTTTACACTTGCATCTTAATATTAATTTATGACTTAATATGAATATGAAAATACTTTATAACAAGGTTCTTAATATTTATTATTTTTTAAATACCTAAGTAATGTGATATAACACAATACGAATTAGTCTTTACAATTATTATTGCTTTGAATTACAATCCTTATTGTTTTTTTAATTTACAATTGAGGCTTTTGGATTACAATCGTTATTGTTCTTATTTTATAATAATTATTATTATATTTGAGCTATCACTTAAACACCTAGCGATGACTTTAAGTTATCCGGATAATTAAACAATCTCTGCAGCGACCGGCGTCGGCTGTAAGTTTGCACTATTTTTCGTAACAAACCGTTGAGGTCATAATTATTATTACGTGCATCTCAGTCTGAGGCTCTAACCGCCCTTCCCGCGAGAACCGGCGCGGTTACAGAGATAAATAACTCCGCGTAACTCTGCTTTTAAATGGCTAACGGTTGGCATCAAAATTATTATCCGAATACATAAAATCTTATATCTACAAATATTTCCAACAATGAATATAAGGTTCTTATCTTAATACAAATGCCTAATTACATAATGATGTTTATTTACAATTCAAAATAATACCAAATCAAACATTATTATAATATAATTCTTATAACCTACTGATTTACTGTAGCTTTCATCTCCTTCTTTCTGTTAGCACTATCATGTAATCATCTACGTTATACTTTTATGTTTATTAATTAGCTTATATTATGTAGACAAAATTTCCATATGTTATCGCTAGACATATTATAAAATTATCCAATATTATTACTAGACAAGCACTTCCCTCATCTTTCACCTGTGTTGCCGTTTACTTCTACGTCTCGTATACCAGCTCGATACGCAAGAAATAGGACTTTTATCTGAGGAAGAAAATCGATCATATTATGTTTAAAGCCTTTTGACTACAAGGTCAGGGAACAAGTTTACGCTAATTAATTACTCAAGGATGGATAATGGTATAAGACCAAAGTCCAGGAACGTAACACTACCTATAGTTATTATGAATGTAGCATCAGATCTTTTCAATGTTGGCATTTAAAATAATTCTAGGTGATTAAGTACCACTAAGTACACTCTTGTTAGGCAGGTACCTAAAAAGTTGATAAAAATCCTACTTGTATCTCTAGAGATATAGTATAAATAAATTAAATTAGCTACAAGAATTTTACACTACATATTTCTATAACAATATTATTTTCCAATATGCTGGGTGTATAGAAAGACAATCCGTCACTATATTTATTGATTACAGAAGCATCCAATAATAAATACTACACATCATTATTATTTAGTTGAAAATTATGGTAATTTGTGAAAAACCATTTATTACTGGATTCAAGTAAGTACATAATCACAAAGTTAATAAAATACTGCCACTGTTGCGCATGTAAAAGAATGGAATGGAAACTGAACGATATTAATATTTTTGTGGAGTTTACCAACTTAACCACGATTCATGCACTTGCAAAATAAATACAAATGTAAGTTATAAAGTAAAAAAAAATGTCGTCATTCCTATGTGTCAATTAGGGAATCGAATCCCGAGCTAAAATTTTGATCCCGCGATTACAATTTGACTATCTCGGGATTCGTATTTTTTTTTGATAGTAAATATAACATTTTTAAAATATAAAAGTATGATTGAAATTCTGAAGAGTTATGATGAATGCATTTAGGTTATTCTGTAAGGTCAATTATACCCTTACAGAAATATAAATATTCAAAGATTATGACGTGTGAACCTAGTTTACTTAAAACTAACCAGAATGGAGTCTTGGTATTACATAGGTTTAAATCATTGGACGCACCAAGCGCGTAACGGTGAAGTGGCTTTTCGATGTAATTAGCTTGCTATTTAAATATAGTAATTATCTCTGCTCGCGTGCCATGACTTCAGTGACGTCTAATTGGTTGTTAATAATCGGATTTATTGTTATTCTAATGTTGTTACAATTACGTAAAACAGCAAAAATGGTTATGTAGAGGTTTTATATTTTAACCATACAAATGTCAAGTTGTTGTCTATGGTCATTGATCGATCATAGACAATAATAATGAAATGAGTCAATAATTCAGTTGCAAATCCGGCCTTCAACAGTACTGTCAATCATGCGAGCAACTCCGCATAAAGTTTCGATATCATATTAGAAATCATAAAGTATAAAAACAATATGACAGTCTTATTTTAGTGCCGTGTTAATCATAAATGTTTTAAGTCAATATAAAACAATCCATATCAAAACTGTGTCTCATTTATTCGTGCCCCGAACATTATATTATCACACACACGAAGCAACCTTCTACATATAAATAATAGACGTTATATCTTCACAACCTACAACAATAGGTCATAACGTCTTTGGTAGTTTATTATCCGCGAGCAAACGGCAATTCCACATGTGATGTGTACAGGTACATACACGTCACTAACATAATGATTTTGTACACATACAAAAATATCATACGAAAAAATCAACTCGAAAGATTCGGGGTAATGTTAACTAATCACGGAATTCATAGGTTTAGAAAATGTCCGGGAGGGATCCCGTGATTGGACTCCCTAGGTTCAATATGCTCAGATGCTATACCACTAATACTAATTTGTCACATAAATACCAGTTGCCAATACTACCAACATGATGTTTGACAGACTGCATAAGTGGTACGTCTTCATAAACGTCATAACATAAATATAAAATAATGGATAAGTTAGCGAGTATCTATACAAACATACGTTATAATAAGAAGCCAATAACACTAGTGCGTCTTTGTATGTTTTTTAAGACTACTAGATGGCAAGCATCAGCTATATAAACGTTCATTGCATATATAGGGTTTTTCACCAGTATGTGTCATTTTATGTTTCTTAAGATCACTAAGTTGCGAGCATATATGAAAAAACATTGCATTTGTAAGCTTTTTTACCATTATGTGTCATTTTATTTTTTTTAAGATGACTATCGAGATGATAAATATCGAGCATCTATATGAACACACATTGCATTTATGATGGTTTTGACTAGTATGTGTCATTTTTTTTCTCTTAAGATCACCAAGTTTCAAGTTAGTCGCAAATATAAATATTTTGCATTTATAAGGTTATTCAACAGTATGTGTCACTTTATGTGACTTACGATGACCAAGTTGCGAAAATCTATATGACCATACATTGCATTCATAAGGTTTTTTTTTACCATTATGTGTTATTATATGTGTTATGAGACGAATAGATGTCGAGGATCTATACGAACATACATTTCATTTAAAGGGTTTTTTACCAGTATGTGTCATTTTATGTTTTTTAAGATCACCAAATCGCGAGCATCTATATGAACATACATTGCATTTATAGGGTTTTTCACCAGTATGTGTAATTTTATGTATTTTGAGATTTCCAAATTGCGAGCATCTATATGAACATACATTGCATTTATAAGGTTTTTCACCAGTATGTGTCATGTTATGTATTTTGAGCTGACTAGATGTCGAATATTTATATAAACATACATTGCATTTAAATGGTTTTTCACCAGTATGTGTCATTTTATGTATCTTAAGATCACCAAGTCGCAAGCATCTATATGAACATACACTGCATTTATAGGGTTTTTCACCAGTATGTGTCATTTTATGTGCGTTGAGATTTCCAAATTGCGAGCATCTATATGAACATACATTGCATTTATAAGGTTTTTCACCAGTATGTCTCATGTTATGTATTTTGAGCTGACTAGATGTCGAATATGTATATAAACATACATTGCATTTAAATGGTTTTTCACCAGTATGTGTCATTTTATGTATCTTAAGACCACTAAGTCGCAAGCATCTATATAAACATACACTGCATTTATAGGGTTTTTCACCAGTATGTGTCATTTTATGTGTTTTGAGACTACTAAGTCGCGAGCATTTATATGAACATACATTGCATTTATAAGGTTTTTCACCAGTATGTGTCATTTTATGTGTTTTGAGACTACCAAGTCGCGAGCATCTATATGAACATACATTGCATTTATAAGGTTTTTCACCAGTATGTGTCATTTCATGTGTTTTGAGACTACTAAATCGCGAGCATCTGTATGAACATACATTGCATTCATAAGGTTTTTCACCAGTGCTTGCATTTTTATTTGCTTTAATATTATTATGTTGAGAAAATACAATGACTTGATTTTGATCATCAATCACGTCCATGTGAACAATTTTGTGAGTTTTTAGAGCACTTCTGCTACCAAAAACTGCGCTACAAATGCAGCAAATTAAATTACGTGAGAAATAAATGACTTTTCTTAGAATAAGGCGTAGTTTCTTCGGAGTATCTCGTTCTAAGATTTCTTTTTTAATGTCTTTCTCATCTATCGTGACTTCTGAATGCTGCATCATTCTATCCTGGATTCCATCATCTGAGGATTGTTGACTGTCGCCTGAATCGTGATGCTTTGTGAAAAATCCTTTGGTTGAAACCTAGAAAAAAAATCAATATTATCAATTGTTATGTGTTATAATATTCCATTTGTTATTTTTTTTCACTTTGCTTTTCAGCATCTGCAGACATTATTAAATAACGAAATGAGAGTAAAATGTCAATAGTGTCGTTGGAGAGTGTGCATAGGCCTGTTACACCTGTGTTCTTGCTGCCTTATAATCAATTCTGTCGCAAAATAAAATTACGTTTACCACCCATAACAAAACTTAAGTAAGAACCAAGGAGTAAGTCCCGCAGTTCATACTGACCGGTTTAACAACTACTCAGGATGGGTTGTGGATGCCAAGAGTCGACCAAAGCGGTTAGTATTATAGTTGTTGTCTATAGGATTAACTAAATATATTTCTCGTATGCATAACGAATTAATATGTATTAAAATGTTTAATAGTATTGATAACATAAGATCACCGAGCAAATTTAATATGCCATTACTCAATGTATTGATTCGATATAATTAATAATCATTATATAATTGCCATTAAATTATAATCAAAATGACGTATCAGAAAACGTAGTTGTTATATAGAATCATGTAAAAAGCAGCATTTTATTATTATGCAAATTTAATAATAAGTTTAAACGTTCATCTTTACAAGTCCAGTCGATGAGTTAAGGGATCTTTATGTATGTAAACTATTAACTTCTCTTATTCAAGATGTAACTATATGAGAGGTAAAACTTTAATCCGCGCAGCGTATTTCTTCTTTTTCTGGTCAAACCTGATGGCCGCGAGTACATCCTAATTACATGTGCGATTTTCCAACTTTCTAATTAGCGACTCTATATTATTAACACTTTTATAAGTTAACTAGCTGACACGGCAAACGTTGTTCTGCCATATAAATTATTTCTAGTGAATACTTTGGTTGTTAAATAAAAAATAACGAATGTATCGTAAGTGTGTGGGGAAGGATCTATGACAGAAAAAGGAATAGAGCGCTGTAGAAGATGACCGCCGATAAAAACAAAAAAAAACATCAACCATTCACTTTCTCAATTCAAAATGAGTAATGATGTTCATAATGAATGAATTAACCTGTGACAGGATCTCGTTGTTTAATGTTTATGCAATATCCGTCTTGTCCCTTCCAGAAAATTAGCGGATATTGGAGAGCGTCGTATGAACGGTGTGTGTCAGCGATGAACTCTAGATTATTGTTTCATCTTCGAATCACGATTTATCGCGTCGATGTGCGGTCGCCAACCATGATTCCAGCAATGTCGTCAACAACAGGCGCATTGAATCGACGCACGTGCTCTCCAGCTGGTGTTTTATCAGGATTGATGACAATAGTGATTGTCACTTTGCAATTCATGCATGTGTGCTTTGAAGAATTTCAATAATTTATTGTGCTCATTCAACAGGGCGTCCAGTTTGCCGACGATGCACCTGGCATTAGGCAACTTGAGGCTATTGTAGCCGCAACGTGCATCCAAATGATTGATGTCCTCACCGCCCATGAAGTAGATTTGTAAAAAATTATGTGGTTAGTTTGGCATTGGCAGCAATGAGCCTACTTTGTGGTATACTTGGCCTTTGATTTTGAACGTATAATGGAATTGTTGAACATTTGCCGCAGTATTGTGAACTATTTCTGTTGCTGCGAACGAAGTCATTTGGAAGCATGAATTGAATGTGCGAATGGACTTCAGGAACAGGTTTGAATCTGGAACCGTGCCGATGAGCAAGCCGTTCAATGTTTCTGGTGGTATCTCAATTTCTGGTAGTTGCACTTTTCCTGATGCGCAACACATCCCGGCTGACTCATGTTTGCATTTGAGCGCATGTCAATAGGAACATTCTTTGTCCATAGCACCAATCAGCACTTTCGGATGAGCGGAATATTCAATATCTGGCTCGTACTCGAATGGGAGACGAAGAAACGAAGCGGATGTAAATGTTCGATGTACTTGTTGGCGTTGTCGGTCATTTGCTTTGCGTGTGTTAACTACGAACCGGCGCGCTTGGCTCCGTTCCAATTGTCGTTGTTGATTTCGTTCAGCTTGTGCCTCTTGTGGTTGAGATGCACGCAATTGCGACATATTTACACGCACGTTTTTGTTATCTTGTTGGATTTGTTCGTCTGTTTTTTCTGCTCTACTATTTTGCATGTTTGTTGCTTTATTCGTTCGACGGCCCAAATGGCCCCCCTTGCGTCTTGCTGGCATTATGCACTGTAATACACGCACATAAAAATAGATAAATTAAAATAAATCGTACAAAATTTTGCACACACTGCGTTGTGATATGCCGAATGAAATGTCAAAATGACGCGACGCTTCTCTTGAATTCTTCTCGGACGTAGCGCCATCTATCATTCAACAACATAAACAATTTCGTTCTGTTTGAAATACGAACGACGGTTAAATTTGTTCATACAAAAATAATAAAATCGCGATTAAAAAATGGTAGGGTGGGGGTAGGAGAGTGAAAATTTGGGGTTCTAAGTATTTTTTAATGCCAAATATAAAAAAAATACAAAAAAAAAGTCAAAAAAAATAAAAGAAAAATTTTCTGGATAGAGATACCGTAATCACCTAGCGGTATGAAATATACTTGTTGACCTATTCTCATACCTAATAAATATACATAAAAAAAATCATAAAAATCAGTCGTGCCATTTCGGAGGAGTTCGACCACAAACATCGTGACACGAGATTTTTATATATATAGAGATGAAAATTAAATAAATATATATAAATAAATAAATTTGGACTTAAATAGTCAATAAAATTCTACGAATTAGTTCATATAATTATATTTATATATATTTTCTTTGCAGTTTTTCTAAGAACTATATTAAACAATATATAAATTATATGCGACCTTGACCATGAAATAATAGTAGAGCCAATAATAATAAATATCGTTATACTGAACGTGAGTTTTATTCATTAAAATAACTGCAGTGAAGCACCATCATCGAGCGTTTCCGCTATATACTCCAAGATCCTCACGTAGATGACCCCCAGATCACATATCTGAGCTAGTCGAATCTGGATGACTGTCACCTGACTAGCTTAAAGGCGAAACAAAGGTCACAAAAAATTTTCAAATCTCATCAAACAACTTCGATCAATAATATAAACAATATTTTAATATATCATACTTCGAAATTCCACATGATTTGATAGAACACTCACTATACGATACTAATCCATATTGGCGAAGGTATTGTGGGGTGTGGGAATGATTAATATTAGACAACGAAACTCAAAATTACTATATCCAGTGAAAACTTCTACGGTTGATTTCAATATTTCGTGAATTTGGAATATTATTATTAAATAACACTATAATTAATTTGTAAATTAAATTAATAACGTTTGGCTTGCCCACTCTTGCGGCACATCCCGCTTTCGTTCATTAATTATTGGTCGCTAATGAATGAATACCTGTTTGAGGTTTTCCATAAACTTTTGATTGTATAATCTAAAGTAAAGTAGGGTGAGGGGTGCAATTATTTATCCATACTAAAAATACACGCTACATGCAAAGAGAAATGGACAAAAAATATCTTACTTGAGAGATGTATTTTTATCCACTGCACATAACTACACTCGTTGAAGATGAAAAAGACAATCGGGATATTGTATTTTATAGCAGGTGAAATATTATAATTAGGTACTACATTAAATAACCGATTTCGTGATATTTCAACTCGATTTGCATGAAATACCATTACCTCTCTGTTTTCAAGATTCCAAAACGGAAAAAAAGAGTTTTATTTTTTGCTTAGATATAACATACGAAAGGGTTAATCGTCAAACAGACCTATAATACTGCTCATACTTTTTGACACTTGATCAGTATTTAGACAGGAAAAACATGAATAGAGTGACGATCGAACATTGATTCAAAGATATAAATGTTTTACTTAAGCGATGACGCTTATTTTGGGCTAAACGGGTTTGTTAATAAACAAAATTGGCGCATATGGAGTCCAATCTGGAAGAGACCCTACAGATTTCTTTACATAAAAATAATGCACTAGCTTGTGCGGTTTACATGCTGGTAGAATTATCGAACCTTAGGTAAATTATTTTGTAATTGTTAAGCGATGACAAAAATATGAAAAATATACAAAATAAATTCAATAACCATAAATACACAATTAATATTTAATTAAAATGATTAAATGTCTCCGCAATTAGTGAATAATATAAGTTATTTTTTGACCATTTTTTCCCGATACGGTAACACTTGCCGTTGAAATGTCAGATGGTATCATTTGACCTTGTAGGTTCGTTTCTTTCAACATGAACGAAACAGATCAAATTAAACCATAGACAATATACATACAAATTGTAGTTGACCGGAAATGGTTTGAGATTTGACGTTTGGTTCAGTGTATCATTGAAAATCAAACCGTTCTCGGACCATCAGAAATGGTTTGACATGAAACGTCAAACCAATTCGGACGATCCATAGACTAATGGCAATCTGTCAAAGTGTTGATAAGCATTATTCGGCATTTATATATCGTGAGGTGTTCATATTAATATGTTAGATATTTACACCATAGGAGTTCACTTGAATTATATGTATTATAGATTAATAATTAATACCTATTATTCATAAGTAACCATACGCGAACAAGACGCCGCTTTTGGTGTTATTATCTCAAAATCCAGCACTATTTTCTATGCAAGTTCGATTTAATATCATTACTATAATTATTATGTCAGACAAAGAATTTATTTTCATTTTATTTATATTTTGTAACGGAGATTCTAAACTACAAACTGTTGTAAATCAACCCGGAATGATCTTTATATTACCTAACGAATTTAATATGTTCGATTGTCGTCTAAGTCACAATATTATACTGTCGACATGAACAAGTGGTCAATAATTATTATGAAAAGCTCTAATCAAAAGTAATTTTTAAAAACTCGTCATAACTATAAATCTTATAAATTAACTAAATGGCTACCTATTTATGAAGTATTCTTTATATTTTGTATATTTAAAATGAATGAATACGACAGTTTGTTAAATTTGTATTATTGTAGACCACGATAGGAGGTTAGAATTTCATAACAAGTTGACGTTTCAAATATGTTTCTGTTTTAGAGACTAATATATTATGAATTAATTTTAAGTACTGGCAACACTAATTAGTTGTCAGAAAAGCGTTTCCGTGGACATTCTACCAAACGGTGCCATTTGATTCGTTCAGTTCAGGTTCAATGATACGAACTTACAATTATTACAAATATGCCATGATGTGAATAATTATATAGAATGATTAAAAGTCATTTTTTCGAATAAGTGTCTTCTGCCAGAACAGTGACGATACGAACCACGAACCTGTCAATTTGCTTTCAAAGTCATGCGATTTGACAAGTATGGAATATTTCCTGAGTGGCTAGGTGACGCTGATAAGCCATACATAATTGACGCCTTGGAAACCAACATTGATAGTGCTATTTGTAATATACGGCCAGCAGTGTTAGAAAAAGTGGCCCAAAACCGGACGTACAGAATCCACTTCGTCAAAAACTCCGCGGTGACCAGATACCACAAATCATGTTGAAATGTTAGGCACTGTCGACTATCTAAAGGTACGCAATAGATACATATGTAGATTTATTTTAAAACTTAAATACGCTACCTGTAGATATAAAAAATAGCAAGGATATTATATTTCATGTAATTAAGGATTACTAAGTCGCTGATCAGCAATCATGTTAGCGTGAATCAATTTGTGACTTTTAAGGACACTTCCGCATCTAAAATTGTGTATATACCGAAAATTAAATGCGTGAGAAATATATTACCCTTGTCAGAATAAGTCGAAGTTCCTTCGGAGTATACTGCATCACTTGATCTTCGATTCCAACAGGCGAGGATTGTTGCCTCCTATCTGTATCGTGATGCCTTGTGAAAAATTCCTTAAAAACCTAGAAAGCCAAAATTATCGTTTTTATAAATTCTAAATTATATTTTTACTGTTCCGTTTGAGTTATGTTTTTCAACATTTATGATTTTCAGAATCTTAAGACATCAACTCATTACGTGCTGACACTGCGACTGGGGCGTTTTTAGATATAATTAACATGATATTTAAATGTGTTCAGGCATGGTCTAAAAAGATCGTGGATAGGCGATGCGCGGATTGCGGGGTCGTGGGTGCAAATGACGAATGCCAAACGAAATAGTTTTTGTCATATAAATCCAAGATGAGTCCAATTAATGTTCTGTTTATTGTTCTATTAGTAACAATAATAATAACATATTCATTGAATTGCTTTCTTTTTCAAGTATATAGGTAACGTTTTAAGTCATCTTTACACGATTTAAGAATTAATATTCCCGTCGCCATCACGAATTAAATTAAGGTTTTCACACTTCGACGTTCACTCTCCGAATGCCAACGAGCCCAAAATTTTGTCACGCCTATAGTTGAAAATTATTTGCCGTTTCGTCGCTATAGGATTTGTTTCCCGAATATCCATTTTTGTCGAAATCGACATTTTAATGCAGTTCAATTTCTTTTATCAAACTCTACCGAAATCATTTATAAAAATAATATATTTTTATCTAGGAACAGAGATATTTTTTTAAAAAACCCGAATACGCCATGTTAAGTTACAATTACTCCGTGGTGTTCTCCCGAATGTCCAACTATTCGTACCTGAATATCCAAGTTAATTTCGGTCGAAATATATCTCTGGCTGAGTGTTTATTTCCCGAATATGACTTTAGCCAATCAAACCGCGCTCACGCCGTGCATCTCGCTCCCACATTCACGCTGTCTAGCTCTAAAACAATCACGCCCACTTTCATATTTTTTGGCCGTCCGGAGACTTCTTTCAAATTTCGTCTTATTGATATTGTTTTTAACGTTACTATTGTTTTAATAGTGAATTCATCAAATTTGAAGAGATCATTCATAGCTGATACATCTCTAGTTAGCCCTGAACTTACAGTAGAGTTGTGGAAGTGAGTATTTTAACCTAAATAACTGCATTTTGTTTTGATAAATGACACAAAATCCCAACGGTTATATGAATTCTACAGTATGACCCGGCAACTACTATGACGTAAAAAATAATTATTATTTCAAATTATTTTTAATCAAACATTGTTTGTCTTTATTTTACTTTTAATCTAGGTATTTCTATGAAAATAAAGAGCGATGCTATTATTTATTTTTGAATGCGCTGATAGTTAATTTAATTTAATATGTATGTTATTAACTATTTATTTGGTGGATATTATATACTTAGGATATTGGTACCTACCTAATATTAGCAGCCAATGATAATTAATTTATACATGCTATTATTTTGTGTTGTTATTCCTTACAATAGTAAATATATAATATTTATTTGGTGGTTTGTAATAAGTTTAATTGTCAATTATAGAAATATATAGATATAATAATCTTACAGATATATATAAATTGATTTTTTTTTTTTTGGAAAAAGTATTAATATAAAATTGTTAGCAAGTACGAGTAAGTACCATCATAAAATATTGGAGAAATGACCGTGACGTCGGTTAGTAATTGAAGTAGTAGATACCTTATAATATATTTTCTCAGAAGTGATTTTAAAAAATTATGTAAGTATGTTCAATTATTAGAATGGTACATTCTTAAATCTTGTGAATTATTCGTTCAATAAAAAAATAGTTAATTACTTAAAAACTATTTAATTACTTAATCCAAAAAATAATCGAAAAAGCGATTGCCGCATGTTATTATTACATACGAACTTGGGTAATTACGATCATTAAGTATTTAAATAGTAGAGGTAATTATTAACAATTATCGTGTAAATAAAATATAACATTTGAGGCGCGTACTTTTTGACCATTCAGTAATCTGTGGGCCGTGCAGCAATACGCTACGGTCTTAAATCCCGAACGTCCATGTTTTGTCCCGAATATCCATTATTCTGAGAGAGCGCTAAAAATTTCCCGAATATCCACAGTGAGTACTTGTAAATAAAACGCATTTTCTGTGCATTTAATGATTTATACCAGTATATTATTCTTGGAATCTATTCTTAGATAATGTTGCAATCATACAGTGTAGAAAGAATGATTGATAAATCTACTGATATTAAAATATACGACAATGAAATTTGTTTTTCGTCTCCTGTAAAATTGACATTTGGTCTATTCGGGAAACAAATCCTATAGCGACGGTTTCACTGATGTATCGCCTTAAGTAAAGAAATGAGAGTAAAAATGACGAAAAAAATTATAATAGTACCTACTCTACCCCTACCAAGGTATTACATACGAATTCAATATTGTTACAGAATAATCCGTATAAAGTTAAAACACAATATGGAACTCAACATGTAACATCCAAAAGGAAATACATAAAACAGAATAATATGATACAATTATTGTGGTACAAGTTGTCACGTAATGGCTTTAATGGGGGTTAGGAATAGGTATGGATGGGGATATAGGATGGAGGATGTAGGATAGGGATAAGCATGAGACTCGGGGAAATTGGATGCAGGGTCGTGGATGGTTTGACAATTACCTCTAAGACCTCAGTTACCTGTCCGGTTACTTCGCTCATTCGTTGGATGTTCCTGTATAATAATAAAGTACATAAAGATGGAATAAATATAAGTATCTCGGATTGAGCGCCACTCTATGATGATGCATAGAGACAATAGTGAAGGATAATTAAATGAAAAGCAAGTAGAGAAATTTCAACAATTGTATAATTAATAATTAAGATAACTTGCGGGCTACAGTGTATAAAAATGTATAATTACTTAAGTGAATCACGAGCACCTAATGCGATACAATATTTAAATAAATTAGAACAAAAACCCAAAAGCTAATTCGAAACAAAGACTAGTTCGGTCGGTGGACCGTAACATAAAATAACAATAAATACCGATCACACAAAAGGCTCTCCAGCCTATTCGCTGCCCTCGATTCCTTCCAGGGCGGAATCGAGGGGTCCGTCTTCAAACGTGTGGGGACCGTGGAGTTACTCCGATCTCCTGGCGTGGGGGGGACGTCCTTCAGATGGCCATCGTCCTCGTCTCCAAAACGTCAGGAAATCGAAATCCCTGTGCCTCGGGTCCGAGGCTCGGAACTGGCCAAGACGTCTGCTTCCTTCGAACGATCAAGACTGAGAGCGCGACTCCCGCTTCACCTTTGTGTAAAAAGCCCGCTATCTCCGATAGCGCCGGAAATAGTGTCACGAACTCCGTACAAACTATCCCGTGCGCAGGCGCGATTCGGTCGTACTTTTGCGTAGTGTTGCCCTCGTAAAGACTTCCTTGGCTTAGTGTGTTATGTTATAAAATAACATGACATTACCTCCAACCTCGGTAAGAGAAGGACAAGCCATAGCGAGGACTTCGACTGTCAACTTCTCGGGGGGGTCTTCTGATAGCATCAATCCTCCCAGGGGTTGGGCATCATGGACGGCATGCTTAGAGATAGCGCGGCTACAGGCGAAGCGAAGGAGACATATAGATGAAATTTCCACTCTGTTATTTGGTGACAGAGGGAGAGGCTTATGAAGAATCCAGAAAACGAAGAAGATTATTTGCTGAAGAGTGAAGAGCTGGGAGAGGTCACGTAGATTTACCCTACCTAACCGGTCCACCAATAATTTATAAATTTTGAAAAAGATCTAATAAATATAAAAACACCTAAGCTCGTGTATATAGAAATATATAAAATATTATAATTTATCACAGATAATTCACATCATAACAAATAGTGGGGATTCAACCCAGCAGTGTAAAACTGCAATATTTAGAATGTATAAAAATTGATTTAGATAAAGCTTCCAAAAAGATAGGAAGAGTTGTATAATAATTATTAGTTTGAAAAGATTTGATATCAGTATAAGAAATTGAAATAATAGCCAAAAAATTTACATAAATGCACCTCAGATAATAATAATATATGAAATGGTATAATAAAAATATATTGTATATAAAGGAATTAATATTTTAGTTCAAGAAATTTAATTCAATTCATTAATTGATAAAATTGCAGAGATAGTATAATATAATAAAGTAATTAATAGAATTATATTCAAGAAATTAAAATTGCTTCTATAATTTGAGTAATAATATAAACATTGAGTAATTAAGTTGAAAATAATAATAGATCAGTGAATGATTTAATAAATTGATTTCAAATGATATTAAGTTATTAAAAAAAAGATGAACCTTTAATAGTTGGCAAAAGTTATAAAGTGCACAAAGCAAAAGATATAAATTCTCAATCGTATATGCCGTGGTTTTTGGCAAGTATACATAATAAAAAATAATAAATACAATAAATTCACCAACCTGGTTCGAACAAATAACATAATAATAATTAATAATCAATGAGTGCCAGTTTGGTTTTGCGTGAGGGCGAGTCTATCGGAAAGTAATAAATACTGTGCGTCAAGCACCGTCCGAACATTTAAAAAGAACATTACTAAAATATACTACTCTCAGATGTCTAATCTGAATAAAAATAACAGCGTGGCTAACAACCAACAGCTGTGATGTGGATTCTCTGTTAAGCCTGTAGGAAACAAATGACGTGTGATGGTATTCCAAGCCATGATCCGGATCCCAAGCAGCGCTCCAACAAATAACATAACGCGAACAAGGAGAAAACTAAGCTAGAAAGAAATTCCTAGTACAAAATGTAAAATTAAAATTAATCGACGACTTTAGTATACTAATTTAAAGTCTTCAATGGTGTAGCAAAATATCGTCCGTTCCAGAATATACGGCTCCGCTTCAAACTACTCTACTATATTACATTATGTACAATATATCACACTTAAAACTACTTAAAAATACTCCGCCGCAGATTCTGGACTAACTCAATCCCGCCAAACCCGAGACCTCCGGTGACGTACGTTACTTCCGGTGGCGTTGTTCCATCCCCAGGTACGCGAGATCTGAGTCCGGAACCCATCAGAAACGGACCTCCCAGATACAGAAAAAAAAACAATTCTACGGAGCACCACATGAAAGCCAGGCAACGACGAGGAAACCATGAACACATCGGAAACTAAACGTAATTAAAAGAACAACATGGTTCGCAACTGGTCCGACATTCAAGTTGGAGCTGCAAAAATAAAAAATGAAAGGCTAAAGAGATCGTATAATAACGTCCACTTTCTTCCCTCAAGGAATTTTGATAAGTAGGTTGATTTCCTTCATACAGTCCAGGCCGCTGCACAACATCATCAGTGTTGACAGACGATCGCTTCTATTATTCGCATCACGCCTGCCAACTCACCACCATAAACATCAGAGTGCGGTGGAATCCACACAATCAGCGGCAGATTCCAACGCCAAAAAGAGAGGGGACTAACGGAACCGCCTTCAGTGCCGATAGTTCAACCCAAATACCAAGAGGGTTGACTGCTAGAGAAAGAAAAATCAGACGCGTCCGAGGAACATCTTCGGCACCCCGGATCACTAAAACAAACCGGACAGTAGTGAGACACCTTCAGTTCCCACGACTTCCAAGGAGCTAGCAGCCAACAAATAATAATAAAATCTCCCCGCAACCTGTACCGACAAAGATACATTGAACAGAACAAGTATAACCAATCACTACAATCTATAAAAAAAAATATATAATAAAAAATAGCAAACAAAACCGTCACGCAAAAACAAGTACAAAGGCAACTGGTATAATTAAAGATCACACGATCACCAGCGCGATGTACTTAATTAGACAATTGTAGGTAATTTTAAATATAGATATTTTATCACTAGGTAGCTAAACTGACAGGCCCTTCCAAACGCCAAGACAGCGGTTGCGTCTTCCGGGAACACCATAACTCTCATCCTGGCACTATGGTGGATTTTAGAACTATGCTTGTTTACCAAAAGTTGGTCCAGATGCTGTTTGTGTGGTATGAATTGAGTAGGCCTCCTTCCCGAAAGGTCTGCAACCACCACCTTTGCGATGGACGTTCACCGGAACAAGGGTGTATTGCCATGTGCAGGAAAGAAGTCAGTAGCTGAAATAGTTTACCATAGGTGAGTAAAAATTCACAAAGAAATTGAAATAAAGAAATATAGAATTTTATAATAGAAAGTATTACTCAATGACATAATATATGTATAAAATTTGCGATAATTAATTCGATAAAAAATCAATCCAAAAAGAAGCTTGTAAAAGAGCAAAAATAATAATTATAATTTATAAATATCTGAGGTGTGTAATAGACAAAAGACCAAAGAGTACAAAATTCCTTCATGAAAAAATTGAATATTAATAAATAGGCATTATTAAAATGCGGCCCTGACAAAATTCAAAATAATTGGTTGAGTGTGACTGGCACGGAAACACACCTTTCCATAATAATAAAAGAAAAAATATTTGACAGAGTGTGTGTCGTAATGAATGAAGGTTTGACAACTCCTAAAAGTTTCAAACATAGTTGATAATAAATAAAATATCAGCATTTTTTTTTTTTTTTAAATTTGCCCAGTGAAATAGGCACGCTGAACAAGCAAAAAAATAATCAATTATTAAATTCAAGTTAAATTGAAAGAAAAAATAATTTAGTTAGTTCCAATGTAAATGTAATTAAATATCAATTCAAGATTGTACTTGAAAGAAAAATATTTTAATACTCAAAGAAAAATTTTTTTTTTTTTTAAATATCAATGAAAGAGAATATTCAAAATTAAAATGTACTCTAAATGCATATATGGAAGTTTTAAATAATAATTATTTATTTATATAAAAAAATTGCAAAATCAAAAAGAATGTAATTAATAATTTAAGTGAAAGTAAATTGAATGTTTATGAATAATAAATAGCGGATGCTAGGATTTGAAAAGAGAAAAAAAGAATTTAAAAATATTAATTAATGTTAGCTTATATGCTTTTTAAAAAATTAGGAGAGGACGGAAAGTTGCATATAGTTGAGTGAAAGCATCTAGAATGAAATCAACAAGCTTTAAAAAAAATATGTCTTTAAATTAGAAAGGATTGTGACAGGAGAGAAAAAATTAAATTGATTCAAAAAAATATGTAGACGGAAGTTTTTATATAGGAATTAAGAAGGAAAATTTTATTAAAAATATTCACCTGTAAAAATAATTATTTATGTATAATAAATAATCATTCTTACGAAAGAACAGAATCTTGAAATTAAATATTTCAAATAAATTCTACGAAGGTGTCATCTATCGACTGCAAATGTAAGCGCGCTTGATGTTGTGAACAAAAATCAATTTGAAATATGAATAATTGAATAGGAATTAAAAATGACTAAATCTATTTCAATGAACGAAAGATTACTTGAATTTTATCAATAATGAACGCGAAATGAATAATTTCAATTGTCTACTTTATAAAAAGAACAGATTTGAAAAACTAATATCGAACTGTCAAACTAGTAAGAAAAACAATGTAGAAACATATTATCCGAAATAAATGTATTCTACCGTCGCAAATAATTAATTGTAATAGCAAAATAAAATGAATAGAAAGTTAATAATTAAAAAGAAATGAATTCAGAATAATTTAGTGTCAAATTTTACCAAGAATGAAAATATATCACTCAAATAATCGATGACAGCGCGACTGTCGACTAAATAGTGGAATAACCCGATAATGATTTTATTCGAGATATAGAAATTATTAATTATTCACAATATAGAAATGGAACGAAAGGACCTTTTGTAAACTCCATTCCATAATAAGGTTCATCCAGCTGTCCAATTGATTTGGTGTTACATCCACATAGTATGTTTCAATTCAATGGTTCTATCAAATTTGAGGTTAATAATTCTTGTCATCCAGTAGGTATATAAATGTTCATGTCGATCTCGTCCAAGTTTGACATCCTTCCTTCTCCTTTGAAACTTTATTAAATCACTTATAGCACCATACTAAATATTAAACAAACTTTTTGCTGAAACAATCAATGGTTAACACAAATTCCGATGCCCAAATATTGACATTTCCATACCAATAATGTGGGTATCACATAAATTATAGAAGAAATATGTATTGATGATAAATGTGCAAATTGTATTTCAAAATTAGGTGTATGGGCATTTTCGCCAAAGTTTGTACATTGCGTTTTTGGCATGTCCCATGACTTCGATTGATTTTTTCATAGTTATTATATTATAGAATATTGGAAAGTTATGTATTTTAAACATGCAAATTTATTAATTTACTTTATTCGGTCAGTTAAATACAACTGTCTAACCTGTATATATTTTAAAATGATTATTTAGATCGAAAGGTAGTGTGTTTTTACCATGTCCCACCTCTAAATTCAAATATACAAAGTCTGATTTCGTCATTAATTTTGAGTGTGTAAAATTAAATTTTAGTGTCTTCAATAGCTTACATTATATATTTTTGGAAAATATACAGTTTTTTCGTAAATTTGTACCAATATTGAAAAAAATCACGTTTAAAGTGTGTCCCAGGATATTTGAAAAGGTGGAATTCCACAGGCCGTTACCACGATTTCAGCATGATTACGAAAAATTACAACTATAAATATGTATTGTTTTAATCTGGCAACATCTTTGTATAACACTGACCGCCATTTATAATTTAAATTGTTAGTGTGTGTCGGTATCTCTATCGGAACAGGTTGCTTTCTGGGTTGTTCATTTAATAAGTTCCACTACTGTGACCACGATTTGTAAGGTAAGAAATCACATATTTCTATTTCACATACTATACATATGGAGCTTATCTTTCATACTATAGAAATAATAAAACATAACGCAGGTTTAACTATAAAATTAAGCTAAATTTTGGCTTCAAACACTTCTGAAACAGAATCCGTTACCTCCATTCCGAAACTATATTGGTGGTAACCTATATGTGGAATGTAAAAGTAACCGAAAGGAATGCATAAAGTTGGGTTTACATTGTGTGTTTAGTTTTTCATAGATTATAAAAACTTTTATTTTGTCTGTCCGTACGCAAAACAAAAATATTGTCAGTAAAAAATATAGCAAATAACCTGGCGATATAAAAGATAATATGCAGTATTTTCTCTTTCTATATTTTCCCCGTCTAAAGCAGTATTTTCTATTATAATGTTAACTGGCAATCCATGGTGTAACGGCATTGTATTATTTGTAATTAAATGAAACACAATTTTATAGTACTTATTCCATTTTTTAATTAAATTCTGTACCGTCAAACGGGGTTATTCCGCCTGATTTTTCTACGGTGTATCGTTACTTTGTATTTTCTGATTTTTTTGTACTACATGTCCATTGTTATGTGGTTTTTATGGCTATTTATTATACTTAAAAATAGTTAATATTATTTTATCTACATTCTAATACATTGATTTCACTGATACAAACATGTAGGCGGAATAACACATTCCCGGGGTTATTCCGCCTACCAAAAAAAATCAGTCTAACGCATTATCACTGTTACGAGGTAACATCAACATAGTAAAATAGTACTCATAACACGTGCTGCAAACATGTTAAATACCATAACCCATCTACATTCACCTTTTTGTGTGTTTTTGCATCGTCAAAGTTTTCTAGACGGAATTAACATTTTTTCACTGACACGTGCATACATTTTGAAGATTGAACTTAGGGATGTGCAAAAAATATGATAAATTATTTTTTGTACATAAATTATGTTCATAATTATGATATATTCTAACAAATTAATGTGCATATCTATTAGGTAAGAAAATAATGTATGAAATTGTTTTTTTATGCTTTATTTTTGTTATTTTGAAAGAAATAAGTATAACAAAAAGTATTTTTGTGACTGAATACAAAAACTGATTTAATGAAGCCTCTTACATCTAATGATAAAATAGATACCGAAACAATTGTTATGATTGTGTGTATTTTTATATTTTAGTACTTTTTACACAATTTTAACGCCAAGATCAATTTCATCATGCTTCTTCTTTCAAAATGGTTGATTAACAAGCAAATAATAATAATAATAATAATAATAATAATAATAATAATAATAATAATAATAATAATGCTATTATACCTATTTTGGCGTTCAACTAATAAAAATAATAGACAATTTATTGTATTTATTGATATTAAAAAAAATAATAATATTTAAAGGTGTTTTGAAAACCCTAACCCGGGCGGAATAACCCGAAACTTCATGTCGCTCTTCGGTACAAGTCCGCCTGGCGTATTTGCAGTCTTTAAAATTCAATTTATTTAAATTTAGCAATGCATTCTAATTGCTAATATAATGGAATAGAGAGTACAAATATCAATATCATACCTTTTGTATTTATGGTAGATAAATGATGATTTTTCGACAGTTGACGTGACTGCATAAAAGTGCGGCCACACCGGCAACAAGTCGCGCGACAACTCGTTAAATTTTACGATAATTATCATAATTGCTTAAGAAATTTTACGATAATTATCATGCTTACCGTAAAATTTAACGAGTTGTCGCGCGACTTGTTTTCGGTGTGGACCCGGCATAATATGCACACGCCATTTACAAAAGTCAAGTTTTATATTAACTTACGTAAATTTATAGATGTTTAAAGGGTTTAATGTGACTAACTGACAATTGAGAATAAGGTTATAAACAAATATTATATATTATGTCTACCCGAGTGTAAAAAGAAGTAGTGGCCATACAAACAAAATATTTTTTCCTAGGCAGAATTATACTTGGAAGGCGGTATAACCCCGTTTGACGGTACCGTTTTTGTCCTTTTTAGTTGATAATGTCCCCTTGAAGAGGACGAAATCGGTACAGAATTTAATTAAAAAGTGGAATAAGTACTATAAAATTGTGTTTCATTTAATTACAAATAATTAATCAAATAATGTATTATTTTCTCCTTAAATGATGTTTTCATTTAATTTCAATCATCATTCATTTTTTTAGATGCCGCTCACTCCGGCTGAGAAAATGAGAAGATATAGGGAGAAATTAAAATGCGATCCAGAAAAATATGATCGATATAAAAAAAAAGACTTAGAAAGACTCAAAGCCAAGAGTAAAAAAATATGTGATATGTCTGAAAATGAAAAAATAGTGCAGAGAAAAGTATGGAGACATCAAAAAAGACAACAGAAGGAAAAGAAAAAACAGCAGATTGAAACTGCTAGACAGGCATTAGCTTCAGCAGAACCAAAGAGAAAGTTACACAATAAGCAGCTTCAAAACAAAATCTTAATAAAAAAATACAATAAAGCCATACAACACCGAAATGATTTGAATACATCTTACCAAGCTTTGAGGAAGAAATATTATCGCTTTAAAAAGATTACTTCTAAAAA
Organism: Rhyacophila brunnea; assembly: GCF_057557595.1. NCBI lineage: Eukaryota > Metazoa > Arthropoda > Insecta > Trichoptera > Rhyacophilidae > Rhyacophila > Rhyacophila brunnea. The sequence continues at coordinate 35,453,411 of NW_028232785.1, forward strand.
AATAGAAGAATTAAAACAGACCATAAAGAAGATGAAGACGAGAGATGATATGTTAGAAGTTACACTTCGCAGCACCTACAAGAAGTCTAAAACCTTCAAAGAGAAAAGCACCTTGAAGAGTTTGGCTGTACACGAAACAGTTAGAAGAAATAAGTCTACAACCTATGTAGCTAAACTATTGGGATTACGCGGAAGAATTCGGCAAAAACTACGACATTCCAAAGACATGTCGAAGATTCAAAAGGAGATGGAAAAGTTTTTCCTTCGCGATGATATCAGCCGCAGTACCGCTGGCAAAAAAGAGTGCCGGACATTTAAGAAAAGCAAACAGCAAAAGAGATACATGACGGACACATTGTTTAATTTATTTAAAATATATAAAGAAGAAGGTGGCACGTATAATTTTACAACGTTTTACAAATACAAACCATTTTATGTTTTGTCGCCGAATGTAACAAATAGAGAAACTTCTCTGTGCATTAAACACAGCAATATGGATTTTTTGTTCCTTGCATTAAAAAAGAAAGGTTTGATACCAGAATACAAAAACATGACAGATGCTTTATTATGCCTGTCTTGTGACATAACCTCATACCAATGCATGCACGGAATGTGTGCTAAGTGCAAATCTCATGTATTAAACTACAAATTGGAAGAAGGAGATACTGATACGAACATCGAGTGGCTGCAATGGGAGCGAGTCAATCATCAATATGAAAAGACTGCAAATGGTGCAGTGAAATCTATGATTGCGAAGAAGACTGTGAAGCAAATTAAAAGGGGCTGCATTGGTCAACTATTAAAGATCTTCGAAAAAAATGTAATATCTTTCAAAAAACATTACTTCAACTGGAAATATCAACAGCGCAAGTATCAGGAATGCATCAATGGTTTAGGTCCGAATGAAGTTATTATATTATGTGACTTCTCAGAGAACTACGTTTGTAAGATGAGTCGTGAAATACAGTCGATGCATTTCGGTGCGTCTAAAAATCAGATAACTCTTCATTGCGGGATGATATACTGGGATAAAGGCTCTCAATCGTTCTGCACAATATCTGAAAGTAAATCCCATGAACCATCTGCAATATGGGCGCACCTGTGTCCTGTCATCAAATTTATAAAAAACAAAACACCTGAAGTCAATACAATCAATTTCTTTTCAGACGGGCCAAGCTCGCAGTATAGACAGAAAAAAAACTTTTTTCTTTTGAATTATTTTACAACAGAACTAAAATTAAATTTTGCCACTTGGTCATTTTCGGAGAGCGGTCATGGCAAAGGTGTTGCCGATGGTATTGGAGGGGCTGTTAAAAGAGCACTTGATAGGCAAGTTGCCTATGGCAATGATATCACAAGTGCTTGTGCGGCATTCGATTTATTAACAGTTTGCATGAAGTCAGTCAAATGTATTTATGTGGCAGAGGTTGATGTTGCCAACATCTCTCAATTAATACCTTATAATTTACAAACAATAGCTGGTACTATGCAAATACACCAAATTATTTCAAATGCGCGGAACGAAATTTATCACCGAGCACTGAGTTGTTTTTGCACACGAGAACGCCTTTGTGATTGCTTTTCACCAATAAAACATACTTTTCGGACACAAAAGAATGCTGCACCACATAATAAGGGCCTACCCCCAAGAAGTATTAAAAGTGAAAATTCAGTTAACAATTCACAACTTAGCAAGACCATTGAAGTTCAGATGCCTAAAAAAGTTGTAGTTGAGTACATAGGAGATAGTATTGAAATCACTGATGATGACTTAATGTTGTCTTGCACTGTAACAGATTCCTTTGTGAAACTGTCTGATGAAAATGGTATTCATATATCTCAGCCTGTTTCATCCACAATCGCTGCTACGTCATTCACTAAAATGTATGACTGTTCTATTAGCCCGGCCAACAAAAGTGATTTTGCAATATCTAAGCCAGTTCAAATTAAAGAAGTCACAGATATATCATGCTCGGAAACCGGAGTCAAGTGTAATTTGGAGCCTACTCATTCGAAACGTATTTTATCCGTCATGGATGAATTAGATTATCAGACAAAAAGAGAACGATCCGAAAGGAAAGGGGAAAAAGAAAATATTTCCCTTCATCAGAACAAGAACAAGTCAAAATCGATTCGAACAATAATTTCACGATCTATTGAATGTAGTTTTTGCAAAATTAATTTACCATTTAAAACAAACGGAATGACGAAGTGTATGGCATGCAAAAAGATGTTTTGTTATAAATGTAATGATGGCCAAACTTGTTTTGATTATGTTTGCAAAAACTGTTTTGGTGTTTAAGGGACACAACCAGGCGAATATGGACCCACATTATTCATAGGCCGCAGCTATAAAATGTGATTCTGACCACGTCCACGATGTACAATTCCGAAATTTGGAGGGTACAGATTCAGCGGGCCTATTCTTCACTTATCGACCGCTAAAGTGATAAAGTGATAAATATTATCAAACTTAGGGCAGGTTTGTATCAGAGTATTAGCACTTATTGTAACAATTGCAATAAGTTGGTTTAAATTGTTGCAATAAGTGTTATATTTTAACAGCAGCAAGAGCGGTGCTGTTAAAATATAGCACTTATTGCAACAATTATAATCAACTAATTGTAATTGTTGCAATAAGTATTAATACTTTGATACAAATCTACCCTACTAAGCCGTCGTATTTATCACTTTATCGACCGCTAAAGTAATAAAGTGATAAATATTATCAAACTTAGGGTAGGTTTGTATCAAAATATTAGCACTTATTGTAACAATTACACGAAGTTGGTTTTTATTGTTGCAACAAGTGCTATATTTTAACAGCACCTATCTTGCTGCTGTTAAAATATTGCACTTATTGCAACAATAAAAACCAACTTCGTGTAATTGTTACAATAAGTGCTAATATTTTGATACAAACCTACCCTAAGTTTGATGCTAATATTTTGTATTTCTGCTAGATACACCACCAAAATTTTAAAACTTCTCCACACATTTTAGGCATAGAAATTTATAAAAATGTATGAAGAAGGATTTTTGGTACTGTTCGTCTATCAGGAATACAGCGGAAAGCACATTTTGAAAATACCCGATATACTGGATTATTTGTTAGTTAGGGTTAGTTTAGATTAGATTAGGTTGGGTTAGGTTAGGTTTGGTTAGGTTAACCTAACAAGTAATCCAGTTTATTGGCTATTTTCAAAATGTGTTTTCCGCTGTAGTCCTGATAAACGAACAGTACCGTATTTTTTTGTCACGTTTATCAGAGATGCGTACCCTATTAGATTTAATATTCGGTGTGCGGCCAGCTAAATGCGATGAGTCGATGATCAGAAAAGAACAGGGAAAGTAACTTTATAAAATGATCTTTATTATGTCCATTTAACAAAAAATAATTATTTTATTAGGCACAACACAATTCCTTTCAACATACCGACTTTTTCGACTCATGTGATTTCCAGTTTTATCACCGTCTACCTATGAGCACTTGTCTTTTTTACCGATAAACAATACAAGAAGCTAATAATAATAACTAATAATAAGAGTAATAAGTAATAACAATACTCAAAACAAGTAGGTAAATCAATTGTACGGCTCAAATTGCAAACAAAATAAAAAAAGCGCGGTAAGTGACGAAAGCAATTATTTTACCGGTGATGTTCATGATGACGATGAGTAATGAGTTGATGACAATGACCTTTCTCGGCTTAGTTTATGCAGAGTTTGTTATGAAGTTATGATAATTAGACCGCATTTCAGATTAGTGATTACGCATGCCGACAAAGAAAATTAAATAAACAAATATGCAGTAGGTATATAAATGATTTCCAAATTTTATCCAGCTGATTGGAAGCTCGACATGTCGAATCCCTTGCTAATTCCATTTTTTATATATTGTTAATTTGCTTCAAAATATTTTTTATTTGAGTTACATATAACAGCCAAATAAAAGTTATGGTCATTTATAGTGTGTCAAAATTATTACTTTATTTTACCAGTATTGTAAAATTTATTATAAAATATGTCTATTTTAGTGATTAAGTTTGATTTGTATCGTTATTGTGACGCACGTTGAATATCTGACTATGAAAAGATTCAAATAAATTTAAAACAAAAATTTGTTTTTATGGTAACATGTAACTTTAGCTTTAGAAAGTCCATTCCATTACCATTCCGTTCCATTCCGAAAATGTCCCAAAAAAAGTTGAACGTTATCTATTTTTCATTTGATTATTAAATAACGAAACTTATGTATACTTCCAATAAAATTTAGTAAAATTGATTACTGTCTTTAAAAAAATAGCAGAACGAACAATGATTGCTATTTTCAAATACTAAAGGGAAAATACTCTGCTATTATTGACATAGGGTAACGGTAAGGAACGAAATGTGCCCAAGAATTTAAATTCAATTATATTTTTTGACTATTTGTGGTTTTATTTTTAAGTGTATGGTATTTTTAATCTAATAAAGCTTTTTTAAGTGATAAAAAGTGTCTCATTCATTTTTAATAAGCATAGTTTCATGGTCACGGAGCGGAAAATTATCATGCCCAATTTCATAATAAAAATGCTATAAATATTTTATTAATCAATATTTTGATGAAAAATTGCTCTCACTAGTTCAGGAATAGAACAAGGAATCTGTTAGCTATATAAAAATGATTAATTTTAGTGAAAAAATAAAATTACCCAAATTTCAAACATGTACAAACTTTGGCGAAAATGCCCGTATACCATATAAAACACTCTTAATATTAATTTGCGAAGGAATAATTGTAGCTTACAACACAATATTAAATAAATTTCACAAGGACAATAATGAAATTGGCGTGACGTATTGATCTCTCCTTTAGATCGCCATTCTTCGCGTACAGCATAGACTAGTCTCACGTCTGTTGCAAGTACCGCGTAAGTCAATAAAAGACTTTATATGAAAAATATAACACACATAGTTACGACCACCGAACCAGAAAAATTTAAGAAAAATATTCCGCAAATAATACGTTTTAATTTGTCATTAATTAATTTACAAGTTTAATAAGTTATAAGAAATAGAATAATTATCAAAGTGCGTCTAAAATCACGCCCAATACGGAAGCGCACGCAAGCGATGTCACACGACGGTAATCAAAAAACATTCAAAACTGAACCGGCAAAAATTGGTATAATTAGAACTAATGACTCTGAAAACAAAATACAGTTACGGTAACAATTATTGTATGAAATCGTGACTAGCAAAATTTAAATTTTTTATTATCGGAACAAATTAAATTTAGAGAAAATAGAACGAAATAACGAAAGAGTTCGCAATCCGAAACAAATAACTGTAGTCTTTGGGAGGTAAGTCATCGTGTTTTGGAAAAGAAATATTCAAAAAGAAACACGATGCTTGTTGGGCGCCAATATCATATAATGGCTTTAATGGGGGTTAGGAATAGGTATGGATGGGGATATAGGATGGAGGATGTAGGATAGGGATAAGCATGAGACTCGGGGAAATTGGATGCAGGGTCGTGGATGGTTTGACAATTACCTCTAAGACCTCAGTTACCTGTCCGGTTACTTCGCTCATTCGTTGGATGTTCCTGTATAATAATAAAGTACATAAAGATGGAATAAATATAAGTATCTCGGATTGAGCGCCACTCTATGATGATGCATAGAGACAATAGTGAAGGATAATTAAATGAAAAGCAAGTAGAGAAATTTCAACAATTGTATAATTAATAATTAAGATAACTTGCGGGCTACAGTGTATAAAAATGTATAATTACTTAAGTGAATCACGAGCACCTAATGCGATACAATATTTAAATAAATTAGAACAAAAACCCAAAAGCTAATTCGAAACAAAGACTAGTTCGGTCGGTGGACCGTAACATAAAATAACAATAAATACCGATCACACAAAAGGCTCTCCAGCCTATTCGCTGCCCTCGATTCCTTCCAGGGCGGAATCGAGGGGTCCGTCTTCAAACGTGTGGGGACCGTGGAGTTACTCCGATCTCCTGGCGTGGGGGGGACGTCCTTCAGATGGCCATCGTCCTCGTCTCCAAAACGTCAGGAAATCGAAATCCCTGTGCCTCGGGTCCGAGGCTCGGAACTGGCCAAGACGTCTGCTTCCTTCGAACGATCAAGACTGAGAGCGCGACTCCCGCTTCACCTTTGTGTAAAAAGCCCGCTATCTCCGATAGCGCCGGAAATAGTGTCACGAACTCCGTACAAACTATCCCGTGCGCAGGCGCGATTCGGTCGTACTTTTGCGTAGTGTTGCCCTCGTAAAGACTTCCTTGGCTTAGTGTGTTATGTTATAAAATAACATGACATTACCTCCAACCTCGGTAAGAGAAGGACAAGCCATAGCGAGGACTTCGACTGTCAACTTCTCGGGGGGGTCTTCTGATAGCATCAATCCTCCCAGGGGTTGGGCATCATGGACGGCATGCTTAGAGATAGCGCGGCTACAGGCGAAGCGAAGGAGACATATAGATGAAATTTCCACTCTGTTATTTGGTGACAGAGGGAGAGGCTTATGAAGAATCCAGAAAACGAAGAAGATTATTTGCTGAAGAGTGAAGAGCTGGGAGAGGTCACGTAGATTTACCCTACCTAACCGGTCCACCAATAATTTATAAATTTTGAAAAAGATCTAATAAATATAAAAACACCTAAGCTCGTGTATATAGAAATATATAAAATATTATAATTTATCACAGATAATTCACATCATAACAAATAGTGGGGATTCAACCCAGCAGTGTAAAACTGCAATATTTAGAATGTATAAAAATTGATTTAGATAAAGCTTCCAAAAAGATAGGAAGAGTTGTATAATAATTATTAGTTTGAAAAGATTTGATATCAGTATAAGAAATTGAAATAATAGCCAAAAAATTTACATAAATGCACCTCAGATAATAATAATATATGAAATGGTATAATAAAAATATATTGTATATAAAGGAATTAATATTTTAGTTCAAGAAATTTAATTCAATTCATTAATTGATAAAATTGCAGAGATAGTATAATATAATAAAGTAATTAATAGAATTATATTCAAGAAATTAAAATTGCTTCTATAATTTGAGTAATAATATAAACATTGAGTAATTAAGTTGAAAATAATAATAGATCAGTGAATGATTTAATAAATTGATTTCAAATGATATTAAGTTATTAAAAAAAAGATGAACCTTTAATAGTTGGCAAAAGTTATAAAGTGCACAAAGCAAAAGATATAAATTCTCAATCGTATATGCCGTGGTTTTTGGCAAGTATACATAATAAAAAATAATAAATACAATAAATTCACCAACCTGGTTCGAACAAATAACATAATAATAATTAATAATCAATGAGTGCCAGTTTGGTTTTGCGTGAGGGCGAGTCTATCGGAAAGTAATAAATACTGTGCGTCAAGCACCGTCCGAACATTTAAAAAGAACATTACTAAAATATACTACTCTCAGATGTCTAATCTGAATAAAAATAACAGCGTGGCTAACAACCAACAGCTGTGATGTGGATTCTCTGTTAAGCCTGTAGGAAACAAATGACGTGTGATGGTATTCCAAGCCATGATCCGGATCCCAAGCAGCGCTCCAACAAATAACATAACGCGAACAAGGAGAAAACTAAGCTAGAAAGAAATTCCTAGTACAAAATGTAAAATTAAAATTAATCGACGACTTTAGTATACTAATTTAAAGTCTTCAATGGTGTAGCAAAATATCGTCCGTTCCAGAATATACGGCTCCGCTTCAAACTACTCTACTATATTACATTATGTACAATATATCACACTTAAAACTACTTAAAAATACTCCGCCGCAGATTCTGGACTAACTCAATCCCGCCAAACCCGAGACCTCCGGTGACGTACGTTACTTCCGGTGGCGTTGTTCCATCCCCAGGTACGCGAGATCTGAGTCCGGAACCCATCAGAAACGGACCTCCCAGATACAGAAAAAAAAACAATTCTACGGAGCACCACATGAAAGCCAGGCAACGACGAGGAAACCATGAACACATCGGAAACTAAACGTAATTAAAAGAACAACATGGTTCGCAACTGGTCCGACATTCAAGTTGGAGCTGCAAAAATAAAAAATGAAAGGCTAAAGAGATCGTATAATAACGTCCACTTTCTTCCCTCAAGGAATTTTGATAAGTAGGTTGATTTCCTTCATACAGTCCAGGCCGCTGCACAACATCATCAGTGTTGACAGACGATCGCTTCTATTATTCGCATCACGCCTGCCAACTCACCACCATAAACATCAGAGTGCGGTGGAATCCACACAATCAGCGGCAGATTCCAACGCCAAAAAGAGAGGGGACTAACGGAACCGCCTTCAGTGCCGATAGTTCAACCCAAATACCAAGAGGGTTGACTGCTAGAGAAAGAAAAATCAGACGCGTCCGAGGAACATCTTCGGCACCCCGGATCACTAAAACAAACCGGACAGTAGTGAGACACCTTCAGTTCCCACGACTTCCAAGGAGCTAGCAGCCAACAAATAATAATAAAATCTCCCCGCAACCTGTACCGACAAAGATACATTGAACAGAACAAGTATAACCAATCACTACAATCTATAAAAAAAAATATATAATAAAAAATAGCAAACAAAACCGTCACGCAAAAACAAGTACAAAGGCAACTGGTATAATTAAAGATCACACGATCACCAGCGCGATGTACTTAATTAGACAATTGTAGGTAATTTTAAATATAGATATTTTATCACTAGGTAGCTAAACTGACAGGCCCTTCCAAACGCCAAGACAGCGGTTGCGTCTTCCGGGAACACCATAACTCTCATCCTGGCACTATGGTGGATTTTAGAACTATGCTTGTTTACCAAAAGTTGGTCCAGATGCTGTTTGTGTGGTATGAATTGAGTAGGCCTCCTTCCCGAAAGGTCTGCAACCACCACCTTTGCGATGGACGTTCACCGGAACAAGGGTGTATTGCCATGTGCAGGAAAGAAGTCAGTAGCTGAAATAGTTTACCATAGGTGAGTAAAAATTCACAAAGAAATTGAAATAAAGAAATATAGAATTTTATAATAGAAAGTATTACTCAATGACATAATATATGTATAAAATTTGCGATAATTAATTCGAAAAAAAATCAATCCAAAAAGAAGCTTGTAAAAGAGCAAAAATAATAATTATAATTTATAAATATCTGAGGTGTGTAATAGACAAAAGACCAAAGAGTACAAAATTCCTTCATGAAAAAATTGAATATTAATAAATAGGCATTATTAAAATGCGGCCCTGACAAAATTCAAAATAATTGGTTGAGTGTGACTGGCACGGAAACACACCTTTCCATAATAATAAAAGAAAAAATATTTGACAGAGTGTGTGTCGTAATGAATGAAGGTTTGACAACTCCTAAAAGTTTCAAACATAGTTGATAATAAATAAAATATCAGCATTTTTTTTTTTTTTTAAATTTGCCCAGTGAAATAGGCACGCTGAACAAGCAAAAAAATAATCAATTATTAAATTCAAGTTAAATTGAAAGAAAAAATAATTTAGTTAGTTCCAATGTAAATGTAATTAAATATCAATTCAAGATTGTACTTGAAAGAAAAATATTTTAATACTCAAAGAAAAATTTTTTTTTTTTTAAATATCAATGAAAGAGAATATTCAAAATTAAAATGTACTCTAAATGCATATATGGAAGTTTTAAATAATAATTATTTATTTATATAAAAAAATTGCAAAATCAAAAAGAATGTAATTAATAATTTAAGTGAAAGTAAATTGAATGTTTATGAATAATAAATAGCGGATGCTAGGATTTGAAAAGAGAAAAAAAGAATTTAAAAATATTAATTAATGTTAGCTTATATGCTTTTTAAAAAATTAGGAGAGGACGGAAAGTTGCATATAGTTGAGTGAAAGCATCTAGAATGAAATCAACAAGCTTTAAAAAAAATATGTCTTTAAATTAGAAAGGATTGTGACAGGAGAGAAAAAATTAAATTGATTCAAAAAAATATGTAGACGGAAGTTTTTATATAGGAATTAAGAAGGAAAATTTTATTAAAAATATTCACCTGTAAAAATAATTATTTATGTATAATAAATAATCATTCTTACGAAAGAACAGAATCTTGAAATTAAATATTTCAAATAAATTCTACGAAGGTGTCATCTATCGACTGCAAATGTAAGCGCGCTTGATGTTGTGAACAAAAATCAATTTGAAATATGAATAATTGAATAGGAATTAAAAATGACTAAATCTATTTCAATGAACGAAAGATTACTTGAATTTTATCAATAATGAACGCGAAATGAATAATTTCAATTGTCTACTTTATAAAAAGAACAGATTTGAAAAACTAATATCGAACTGTCAAACTAGTAAGAAAAACAATGTAGAAACATATTATCCGAAATAAATGTATTCTACCGTCGCAAATAATTAATTGTAATAGCAAAATAAAATGAATAGAAAGTTAATAATTAAGAAGAAATGAATTCAGAATAATTTAGTGTCAAATTTTACCAAGAATGAAAATATATCACTCAAATAATCGATGACAGCGCGACTGTCGACTAAATAGTGGAATAACCCGATAATGATTTTATTCGAGATATAGAAATTATTAATTATTCACAATATAGAAATGGAACGAAAGGACCTTTTGTAAACTCCATTCCATAATAAGGTTCATCCAGCTGTCCAATTGATTTGGTGTTACATCCACATAGTATGTTTCAATTCAATGGTTCTATCAAATTTGAGGTTAATAATTCTTGTCATCCAGTAGGTATATAAATGTTCATGTCGATCTCGTCCAAGTTTGACATCCTTCCTTCTCCTTTGAAACTTTATTAAATCACTTATAGCACCATACTAAATATTAAACAAACTTTTTGCTGAAACAATCAATGGTTAACACAAATTCCGATGCCCAAATATTGACATTTCCATACCAATAATGTGGGTATCACATAAATTATAGAAGAAATATGTATTGATGATAAATGTGCAAATTGTATTTCAAAATTAGGTGTATACCATATAAAACACTCTTAATATTAATTTGCGAAGGAATAATTGTAGCTTACAACACAATATTAAATAAATTTCACAAGGACAATAATGAAATTGGCGTGACGTATTGATCTCTCCTTTAGATCGCCATTCTTCGCGTACAGCATAGACTAGTCTCACGTCTGTTGCAAGTACCGCGTAAGTCAATAAAAGACTTTATATGAAAAATATAACACACATAGTTACGACCACCGAACCAGAAAAATTTAAGAAAAATATTCCGCAAATAATACGTTTTAATTTGTCATTAATTAATTTACAAGTTTAATAAGCTATAAGAAATAGAATAATTATCAAAGTGCGTCTAAAATCACGCCCAATACGGAAGCGCACGCAAGCGATGTCACACGACGGTAATCAAAAAACATTCAAAACTGAACCGGCAAAAATTGGTATAATTAGAACTAATGACTCTGAAAACAAAATACAGTTACGGTAACAATTATTGTATGAAATCGTGACTAGCAAAATTTAAATTTTTTATTATCGGAACAAATTAAATTTAGAGAAAATAGAACGAAATAACGAAAGAGTTCGCAATCCGAAACAAATAACTGTAGTCTTTGGGAGGTAAGTCATCGTGTTTTGGAAAAGAAATATTCAAAAAGAAACACGATGCTTGTTGGGCGCCAATATCATATAATGGCTTTAATGGGGGTTAGGAATAGGTATGGATGGGGATATAGGATGGAGGATGTAGGATAGGGATAAGCATGAGACTCGGGGAAATTGGATGCAGGGTCGTGGATGGTTTGACAATTACCTCTAAGACCTCAGTTACCTGTCCGGTTACTTCGCTCATTCGTTGGATGTTCCTGTATAATAATAAAGTACATAAAGATGGAATAAATATAAGTATCTCGGATTGAGCGCCACTCTATGATGATGCATAGAGACAATAGTGAAGGATAATTAAATGAAAAGCAAGTAGAGAAATTTCAACAATTGTATAATTAATAATTAAGATAACTTGCGGGCTACAGTGTATAAAAATGTATAATTACTTAAGTGAATCACGAGCACCTAATGCGATACAATATTTAAATAAATTAGAACAAAAACCCAAAAGCTAATTCGAAACAAAGACTAGTTCGGTCGGTGGACCGTAACATAAAATAACAATAAATACCGATCACACAAAAGGCTCTCCAGCCTATTCGCTGCCCTCGATTCCTTCCAGGGCGGAATCGAGGGGTCCGTCTTCAAACGTGTGGGGACCGTGGAGTTACTCCGATCTCCTGGCGTGGGGGGGACGTCCTTCAGATGGCCATCGTCCTCGTCTCCAAAACGTCAGGAAATCGAAATCCCTGTGCCTCGGGTCCGAGGCTCGGAACTGGCCAAGACGTCTGCTTCCTTCGAACGATCAAGACTGAGAGCGCGACTCCCGCTTCACCTTTGTGTAAAAAGCCCGCTATCTCCGATAGCGCCGGAAATAGTGTCACGAACTCCGTACAAACTATCCCGTGCGCAGGCGCGATTCGGTCGTACTTTTGCGTAGTGTTGCCCTCGTAAAGACTTCCTTGGCTTAGTGTGTTATGTTATAAAATAACATGACATTACCTCCAACCTCGGTAAGAGAAGGACAAGCCATAGCGAGGACTTCGACTGTCAACTTCTCGGGGGGGTCTTCTGATAGCATCAATCCTCCCAGGGGTTGGGCATCATGGACGGCATGCTTAGAGATAGCGCGGCTACAGGCGAAGCGAAGGAGACATATAGATGAAATTTCCACTCTGTTATTTGGTGACAGAGGGAGAGGCTTATGAAGAATCCAGAAAACGAAGAAGATTATTTGCTGAAGAGTGAAGAGCTGGGAGAGGTCACGTAGATTTACCCTACCTAACCGGTCCACCAATAATTTATAAATTTTGAAAAAGATCTAATAAATATAAAAACACCTAAGCTCGTGTATATAGAAATATATAAAATATTATAATTTATCACAGATAATTCACATCATAACAAATAGTGGGGATTCAACCCAGCAGTGTAAAACTGCAATATTTAGAATGTATAAAAATTGATTTAGATAAAGCTTCCAAAAAGATAGGAAGAGTTGTATAATAATTATTAGTTTGAAAAGATTTGATATCAGTATAAGAAATTGAAATAATAGCCAAAAAATTTACATAAATGCACCTCAGATAATAATAATATATGAAATGGTATAATAAAAATATATTGTATATAAAGGAATTAATATTTTAGTTCAAGAAATTTAATTCAATTCATTAATTGATAAAATTGCAGAGATAGTATAATATAATAAAGTAATTAATAGAATTATATTCAAGAAATTAAAATTGCTTCTATAATTTGAGTAATAATATAAACATTGAGTAATTAAGTTGAAAATAATAATAGATCAGTGAATGATTTAATAAATTGATTTCAAATGATATTAAGTTATTAAAAAAAAGATGAACCTTTAATAGTTGGCAAAAGTTATAAAGTGCACAAAGCAAAAGATATAAATTCTCAATCGTATATGCCGTGGTTTTTGGCAAGTATACATAATAAAAAATAATAAATACAATAAATTCACCAACCTGGTTCGAACAAATAACATAATAATAATTAATAATCAATGAGTGCCAGTTTGGTTTTGCGTGAGGGCGAGTCTATCGGAAAGTAATAAATACTGTGCGTCAAGCACCGTCCGAACATTTAAAAAGAACATTACTAAAATATACTACTCTCAGATGTCTAATCTGAATAAAAATAACAGCGTGGCTAACAACCAACAGCTGTGATGTGGATTCTCTGTTAAGCCTGTAGGAAACAAATGACGTGTGATGGTATTCCAAGCCATGATCCGGATCCCAAGCAGCGCTCCAACAAATAACATAACGCGAACAAGGAGAAAACTAAGCTAGAAAGAAATTCCTAGTACAAAATGTAAAATTAAAATTAATCGACGACTTTAGTATACTAATTTAAAGTCTTCAATGGTGTAGCAAAATATCGTCCGTTCCAGAATATACGGCTCCGCTTCAAACTACTCTACTATATTACATTATGTACAATATATCACACTTAAAACTACTTAAAAATACTCCGCCGCAGATTCTGGACTAACTCAATCCCGCCAAACCCGAGACCTCCGGTGACGTACGTTACTTCCGGTGGCGTTGTTCCATCCCCAGGTACGCGAGATCTGAGTCCGGAACCCATCAGAAACGGACCTCCCAGATACAGAAAAAAAAACAATTCTACGGAGCACCACATGAAAGCCAGGCAACGACGAGGAAACCATGAACACATCGGAAACTAAACGTAATTAAAAGAACAACATGGTTCGCAACTGGTCCGACATTCAAGTTGGAGCTGCAAAAATAAAAAATGAAAGGCTAAAGAGATCGTATAATAACGTCCACTTTCTTCCCTCAAGGAATTTTGATAAGTAGGTTGATTTCCTTCATACAGTCCAGGCCGCTGCACAACATCATCAGTGTTGACAGACGATCGCTTCTATTATTCGCATCACGCCTGCCAACTCACCACCATAAACATCAGAGTGCGGTGGAATCCACACAATCAGCGGCAGATTCCAACGCCAAAAAGAGAGGGGACTAACGGAACCGCCTTCAGTGCCGATAGTTCAACCCAAATACCAAGAGGGTTGACTGCTAGAGAAAGAAAAATCAGACGCGTCCGAGGAACATCTTCGGCACCCCGGATCACTAAAACAAACCGGACAGTAGTGAGACACCTTCAGTTCCCACGACTTCCAAGGAGCTAGCAGCCAACAAATAATAATAAAATCTCCCCGCAACCTGTACCGACAAAGATACATTGAACAGAACAAGTATAACCAATCACTACAATCTATAAAAAAAAATATATAATAAAAAATAGCAAACAAAACCGTCACGCAAAAACAAGTACAAAGGCAACTGGTATAATTAAAGATCACACGATCACCAGCGCGATGTACTTAATTAGACAATTGTAGGTAATTTTAAATATAGATATTTTATCACTAGGTAGCTAAACTGACAGGCCCTTCCAAACGCCAAGACAGCGGTTGCGTCTTCCGGGAACACCATAACTCTCATCCTGGCACTATGGTGGATTTTAGAACTATGCTTGTTTACCAAAAGTTGGTCCAGATGCTGTTTGTGTGGTATGAATTGAGTAGGCCTCCTTCCCGAAAGGTCTGCAACCACCACCTTTGCGATGGACGTTCACCGGAACAAGGGTGTATTGCCATGTGCAGGAAAGAAGTCAGTAGCTGAAATAGTTTACCATAGGTGAGTAAAAATTCACAAAGAAATTGAAATAAAGAAATATAGAATTTTATAATAGAAAGTATTACTCAATGACATAATATATGTATAAAATTTGCGATAATTAATTCGATAAAAAATCAATCCAAAAAGAAGCTTGTAAAAGAGCAAAAATAATAATTATAATTTATAAATATCTGAGGTGTGTAATAGACAAAAGACCAAAGAGTACAAAATTCCTTCATGAAAAAATTGAATATTAATAAATAGGCATTATTAAAATGCGGCCCTGACAAAATTCAAAATAATTGGTTGAGTGTGACTGGCACGGAAACACACCTTTCCATAATAATAAAAGAAAAAATATTTGACAGAGTGTGTGTCGTAATGAATGAAGGTTTGACAACTCCTAAAAGTTTCAAACATAGTTGATAATAAATAAAATATCAGCATTTTTTTTTTTTTTTAAATTTGCCCAGTGAAATAGGCACGCTGAACAAGCAAAAAAATAATCAATTATTAAATTCAAGTTAAATTGAAAGAAAAAATAATTTAGTTAGTTCCAATGTAAATGTAATTAAATATCAATTCAAGATTGTACTTGAAAGAAAAATATTTTAATACTCAAAGAAAAATTTTTTTTTTTTTTAAATATCAATGAAAGAGAATATTCAAAATTAAAATGTACTCTAAATGCATATATGGAAGTTTTAAATAATAATTATTTATTTATATAAAAAAATTGCAAAATCAAAAAGAATGTAATTAATAATTTAAGTGAAAGTAAATTGAATGTTTATGAATAATAAATAGCGGATGCTAGGATTTGAAAAGAGAAAAAAAGAATTTAAAAATATTAATTAATGTTAGCTTATATGCTTTTTAAAAAATTAGGAGAGGACGGAAAGTTGCATATAGTTGAGTGAAAGCATCTAGAATGAAATCAACAAGCTTTAAAAAAAATATGTCTTTAAATTAGAAAGGATTGTGACAGGAGAGAAAAAATTAAATTGATTCAAAAAAATATGTAGACGGAAGTTTTTATATAGGAATTAAGAAGGAAAATTTTATTAAAAATATTCACCTGTAAAAATAATTATTTATGTATAATAAATAATCATTCTTACGAAAGAACAGAATCTTGAAATTAAATATTTCAAATAAATTCTACGAAGGTGTCATCTATCGACTGCAAATGTAAGCGCGCTTGATGTTGTGAACAAAAATCAATTTGAAATATGAATAATTGAATAGGAATTAAAAATGACTAAATCTATTTCAATGAACGAAAGATTACTTGAATTTTATCAATAATGAACGCGAAATGAATAATTTCAATTGTCTACTTTATAAAAAGAACAGATTTGAAAAACTAATATCGAACTGTCAAACTAGTAAGAAAAACAATGTAGAAACATATTATCCGAAATAAATGTATTCTACCGTCGCAAATAATTAATTGTAATAGCAAAATAAAATGAATAGAAAGTTAATAATTAAGAAGAAATGAATTCAGAATAATTTAGTGTCAAATTTTACCAAGAATGAAAATATATCACTCAAATAATCGATGACAGCGCGACTGTCGACTAAATAGTGGAATAACCCGATAATGATTTTATTCGAGATATAGAAATTATTAATTATTCACAATATAGAAATGGAACGAAAGGACCTTTTGTAAACTCCATTCCATAATAAGGTTCATCCAGCTGTCCAATTGATTTGGTGTTACATCCACATAGTATGTTTCAATTCAATGGTTCTATCAAATTTGAGGTTAATAATTCTTGTCATCCAGTAGGTATATAAATGTTCATGTCGATCTCGTCCAAGTTTGACATCCTTCCTTCTCCTTTGAAACTTTATTAAATCACTTATAGCACCATACTAAATATTAAACAAACTTTTTGCTGAAACAATCAATGGTTAACACAAATTCCGATGCCCAAATATTGACATTTCCATACCAATAATGTGGGTATCACATAAATTATAGAAGAAATATGTATTGATGATAAATGTGCAAATTGTATTTCAAAATTAGGTGTATACCATATAAAACACTCTTAATATTAATTTGCGAAGGAATAATTGTAGCTTACAACACAATATTAAATAAATTTCACAAGGACAATAATGAAATTGGCGTGACGTATTGATCTCTCCTTTAGATCGCCATTCTTCGCGTACAGCATAGACTAGTCTCACGTCTGTTGCAAGTACCGCGTAAGTCAATAAAAGACTTTATATGAAAAATATAACACACATAGTTACGACCACCGAACCAGAAAAATTTAAGAAAAATATTCCGCAAATAATACGTTTTAATTTGTCATTAATTAATTTACAAGTTTAATAAGCTATAAGAAATAGAATAATTATCAAAGTGCGTCTAAAATCACGCCCAATACGGAAGCGCACGCAAGCGATGTCACATTGATCAAAATAAATTATCAACTAACTGTATGAAAATCGTATGTACCTACTCTTCGGAAACTATAAACCATAGTTTGAAAAACATTAAATAATTAATAAATACAAATATTTATTTAATTATCGATATATTTTTGACGAATCCTGAAAATTCCATGTCAATATGTCGACGCATTAAAGAGATATTGCGATTTTAATAAAAACGTCGATATTTTTCGCGACTGCAAAAAAGGTACCTACCAATTTATTGTTTTACCTAATCACGTACGGTAAATAAAGTATTATAATTATATGTTGTATATGTACATAGATATATCTTGTTGTTTAAATAAACTATATTTTTATTGAAGAAATTTATTCGCTATCAATAAAAATGTTGTCTGAAGGTACATCAATTTCCTTTACACGTTTTGTCGCGACAGCTAATCGGTTTACACGATCTGGTTTCGGTGTAGCATGTTTTTTTTTAATATTTTAATCACTCAGGTACCTACGTGATAATATTGGAATATTATTTATATCATTGTGAAAAATTCTTCTGTCTAGAACCAATGATTTTTAATGCGCACTATGCGCTCGTCGAGAGTTTCAAAAACTATGAATGAAGTACAATGCACTTCAATTATCTTTGTTGGTTTCACTATTTTGCTATATTTTTTTCTGTTCACTTGTTTAACTATTTACTTTACTTATACATATTATTATTTTTGTTTACTGAACCCTCTCTATTTTATTCTGTATTGATTTTCTATTTCTCTATATCTGTAAGTATTAATTGTCGTATTTGTATTACATAATTGAAGAGGCCTTGTGCTTTCCAGTGTGAAGTATATTATGTTGTTTAATAAAAAAAGGACTAAATACTTGTTTTTTTTATTTATACAAGAATTATGAAGTTTCAAAACTATGGCCCGCGCGACGAACGTAAGTTGCCACGCGGTTTTTCCCCTCTGTTTTCGATCGAGCAAGCGCAAGTGCCTAGCAGTTAGGGTTGCCAACTTTTCCTGTGACGATTACGGGACAAATATCTCAAAACTGAACATCACCATCAGTCAGCCATTACCTAATTTTCTGAGGAAACTTTTTATGTGAAACTTAATTACATATACCTATACAGAGCTTTTTTTAAACAAAGGTGCCGGAACTCACTTCTTGCCAAACTTCTTACCTTCTAAAGAAAATTACATTCAAATATAATTTAAAGCAACCTTTTCTATGCCAGGAAGCGCATAAAAAATTAAACAAACAAACAAATAGGTACACATAAACAACTAAAGTTGTAAAAAATAATATTGTAAAAACATATATTTGAATAAAAGTATGTGGTGCTTTCCATAGTCCCCATATCCTGAAGCGGCCCCCCAGTCCAGGATCTTTGGCGGACCCTTACCTATACACACATATTACACTAAGATTAAAGGCAGTGTGACCCTCTATAGTAGCGTTTTTCAAATGGTGTTCGAGGTAAAATTAAGGGTATTCAGTGTATCATAAACATTAACCAAAAAATGCAATTCCACAACATTTATTTTAAAATGTAAATACGCCTGAAGGAAAGAAGCTCCGCAAGCGATTTTTTTACGTTTAGAGCAAATTTGTGATGTGCGTTTATCTCACTTATCTGGGCGATCCCCCAGGCTAGAGCCCTGTCAGCCCTCTCGTTTTGGGGGCCATGGTATTTTCAAAGTTCAGTCCAATTCTCGTCTGGCAAATCGTCTCGATTCCTTTTCTTAGCGTTACGAGTCTATGGCCGAATGTCTTACACTGAGTAACCACCGATCAACGTATTTTGAAGGATCGAGAAGTGTCAAAGATGGTCAGGCGAGTTTGATAAACAAAACTGCCGAACCTTTTTTGGTCTTCAATAAAACTCTTATTGGGGTAAAAATTAGATTCATTTTCGAAAATTCACTTTCACGTTCACTTGAAGACATGGTAATATAACTCAAGGCATATATTAAACGCGATGGTTTTCCAGGATATATCTTTTCCTATGAGATGATGCAGGAAAATTAGCTTGTAGTATGTACCTAAGCGCGAACATTGTTTCACCTAATTGCTTTTGAAACATTAAAAATACCGTAAAAAATGTGCCTATAACGCATCGATGACAATTTTGATTTGTAATATATTTGGGAAAACGGATAATTGCTCCCATGTCAATTCAGAAAATTCTTTATTTTTCTTTAAAGAAAGACATTTTATTTTGTTAAAAATATTACTTTCGTTAAATAAATAATTTTCTTTCAAATATGTGATACATCTCGTAAGAAAACAATTAGCATCAGATATGAAATCATTCTTCTCGTTTTTTAGCAATTTATAAATTTCCGGGACAATTGAGTATTCATCCGGGATCTGGGACAGCGATTCCGATTCCGGGAAATTTCGGCCAATCCGGGATGGTTGGCAACCCTACTTGCAGTCCGGTAGTCCATGGGGCTCAAACCTTAGGCAAAATCCGCATGCGACGCCCTTTTGGGTAAGGCAATTATTATTTTTCATTTTTCAACGGCTCTTGGTTTTTTTAGTAAGTACTAATCACCGCTCATGGTTCTAATAAATATGCGATACAAAGATTGTCAGTGTTGCTCAACGATTATATTGCTCAAAATACTTGAAAGAAGATAGCATTTGCTGTAAACATAATGGTTGTGGTACTGAGAAGTAGGTGGGGAGCGGAATAAACGATAGACTCGTATGGTAGGTAATAGATAGGCAGATAATTATCAGCAGGTAATACGTCATTGCAAAACTAGGTAGGTAATAAATAATAAATTCAATATTTGCGGTAATGAGAGTAATAGCTAGGAAAATAATTTCACTAAACTATTATAATATAGCGAAATAGGGGTAATGCTGTGGTACCTATGCATCCCGGTGAAAAGCCTAAAACAATTGAAAATATACATTTTTAGTCGATGGATTATTTTATAACTAAGTATTTAATTATTTATTCCGAAATAAACCGAACATAGCGAATACCGCATATTATTATTACCTATTAAATTAGGTGATTAGGATCCTTCATATAACATAATTAGGTATTTATATAAGTAGTAAAAGTAATTATTAACATTTATCGTGTAAATAAATATAACATTTGAGGTTCGTATTTTTTGACCACTCAGTACTCCGTCGGTCGTGCCGCATTACGCTACGGTCTTAAATCCCGAATATCCATGTTTTGTCCCGAATATCCGCTATTCTGAGAGAGCGCTAAAAATTTCCCGAATATCCAGAGTGAGTACTTGTAAATAAAACGCATTTTCTGTGAATTTAATGATTTATACCAGTATATTATTCTTGGAATCTATTTTTAGATAATGTCGCAATCATATAGTGTAGAAAGAATGATTGATACATCTACTGATATTAAAATATACGACAATGAAGTTTGTTTTTCGTCTCCTGTAAAATTGACATTTGGTCTATTCGGGAAACAAAACCTATAGCGACACTGACAGTATAACAAACAAATTATGAATAGGTAGGTATAGGGTTTTAATTTATTGATTGTATAAAACCATGGATACTATTCATGGCTTTCTCATAGATAGTTATGCTTACATTATCTATTATAGGCAATGTGTTTAAATGCTAGAGTATATTGATATCAATTTTGGTCACTTATTTTGATCGACTTCGGTATATATTTTGTAGTGTAAAAAAATTAAAACTTAGCCGTTCTTGGTACCTTGTAAGTATTGACTTGACGTGTGTCCCTGTTAACTATCTTAGAATTAATCGGGAGCACCTCAGTAAAATAGTAGGTACCTACCTAATCTTTGTTCTTCCAAGGAGCAGAACTTTACCAACCTACTATTGATGGTGACAATTATTGCAACGGCTTTAACTCTGTTCAACCAAATCGCTTCGGATCTAGATATATTATAATGCTTTTACGCGAGGATGAGTAGGTATAGGTTGACGTCGTTTTATATACCTATCTTAAAATAGGGTCCATTTAGCCCATTCGGTGTGCTTCCATGCTTTATAATAATTTATAATTTTTGTACTTACCTTTTACTTTACTTTTCATGTATATGACGTGATAGTTACTGTATATATATTTTTTTCTCTTTACACTAATAATTATTCCTTGTTTTTAAATGTCATGTTGTGAACGTCTTGAATTTATTATTTTTAATGTTCGAATAAAAAAAAAATTGAATTGAATTGAAATTCAATATGATTATTAATGGCCAATACTAACCACTGGGGATTAATTGTAGTTAACTAATGAGAAATATCAGAAAGTAGGTTGGTACCGACTAACAAACATTTTTACCAATACCTACCATACCATAATAATTAATTTATCATTAGGTATTTCGTTTGTATGCAATCAAAATGGAAAGAGCAAAGGGCTATTAGGGAAGGTAAGATGTCATGTTTTAGAGGACATTGTACATATAGCACTACAATGCCCTAAATATGAACTTCACAGAGTACAGCTGCGAATTGCGGATATCTATGAGAATGTCGACGAATTGAAAGGTGTTCTGGCGGTGGGTAAGACGGAAGAGTTAGGCAAAATAATTGTAAAGTTATTTAACAGAATAGGAGTGAGGACCTGATCGATGGATCCCCTTCTAGAAGCGAAGAGGCGATTATGACAGCGAGTCGCAGTCAAAGCCTCGGTAAAATCACAAAAAAATATAGATGTTTAATAATTATTAGTAAGTAGGTACCTAGTATTATAATTATCTAAATCGCGGTAACATTTATCCAAAAGAGAAAAAACCACTCCGATAGGTAGGTACATTTATTCTATACGCAAACATGGATACAAAGCGACAATGATTGTCGCTTTGTATTATTTTTGTCTACATAAAATTATTTTAAGTAGACCAATCTGACACAGATAAGAAACCTTGGACTTATGTATCAATAATAAATTATTGTGCCTCCTAATGCCCAAGAGATTAATATTGATAATTCCAGGTGTAATTTTAGGGTTAGTTATAAAAAACTAATATCCTGTGTTTTTATTGTGTATGCAAAAATATATCGGCCATCAGGAATAATAATTAATATGGTTTAGTTTTTACAAAACATTAAAAAAACCTACGAATGTGTCAAACAAGCGACCACGTAACCTACAATAATGTTTATGTTCTTCTTGTAAATTATCAAATCCTTTTTTTACGTAATAATTGAAAGGTATAATATTAAACAAACGAACTGTTTATCAAACAACGATTACAGCTCGTAAGTACTATAATTTTATCCGAAATACCGTGAACTACTATAATTTCTTGGACTGCCTACTATAAATAATTCGAAAAAATACATGGCAACACTCTCCTGATGTCTATGGTAGATTTGTAGAAGCCATTTTAGTCTATGCCATTGTATATTAACCTATAATAATTCAGCGCACACGTGGTCGTGAATCTATTGACAGTTTTGATATCAAATACCGTATACAATGGAAGTAAAAACTGAAATAATCGATGAAATATCTGACGAAACGGCGGAGGACATCAGCGACGGTGCATACCAATCGATTGACCTAAATCACTTCAAGAGCAAAGGTCGATTTGACGTGACAGTCAAACAGGAAAATATCGATGACATCAAAAGTATCCCCTTAAAAGAGGTAAGTAGATTCATATTTTGTTAAGGCGAAAGTATTCACAATTGTGTTAACAAATGCGCATTCAGTTTTTAAAAGAAAGCATGAGTATTCTTCAAGGTTACCTACCTAATATATTATTATACTCTTAATTGACACTACAACATGCCATGAGTTTAAATGACAATAGTGTAGTGAAACATTAATGTAATAGTAGAAGTGAAACGATCAAAAATCCATCCATACTTTGAGAAAATATCACAATAATGCATCATACCGTACCAGGAATCAAACTGTTATCACCAAATGAAAGGCGAATATCTTTCGCACAGGACCACGTCTGTTTACAAATGTAGATAATATAATACGACGTATTTGCTAGTAGTATTTCGTATTCGTATATTATAATGTAATCATTAGTTACTTAAAATAATTTTTCTTTGTCGGAATATGACAGCTGTCGGATGTTCAGCTTATCCATTTCGTTCGCATATTTTTGTTCGCAAGCGGTGTGCACACAATTTAAGCACTAATAACAACCGATAACACGAAACACGTTTAATTAGTGTTAAGTGACATTCTTGGCATCTTTGCTTTAAATATGTCATATACAGTGATATAGGTACTATTAGATGAGGAGTTCCCACACAAGTGTCATTTTAAAAATGTACCACAAAAGAAGATATTACGAATATCGTCTTATAATATTTCCTTGTAGGTATAATGCGTTATGACCGTTAACATGGATTCCCGAATTTCACCCGTATTGCCCTGGCTGTAAAACTAAATTTGCGTTTTTGGAATAGTGACCCTAAGGGTTCTGAAACCCAAAGCTTGCAAGCTACCAAAAATTCATGTCTGAGCGGACAGAGCAAGTCGTCATGCGCTGACTATTAGTTAGAGTAAGATGCAAGCTAGATCGGGCTTACTCATAATTATTGCCAGGTCGTTTTCGAGACAAATATTAAGTGAGCTTATATCGAGTTAAGTCCGCTGATATTAAAACAGTAAGTTTTAAACTGGCCGAGTCGCTGAAAATCGGGCGTCATTTTAAGAAGCATATGATTCATCCAGTAGTATATCAATGGTCATATAGCAATCGACCAGGTAGGTTATTGGCATTAATAATTGTTGTATTATGCATTCTACTGAGAAACATATCCGAATATGTTTAACATTTAATTTTATGCTGTGGGTATTTTTTTTTCTAAAACTGACTACAAAAATATGTTTAGTGTTTAAGTACGTGCAAAAAATCGATGGGTATATTATTTTTCATTGCAAACGCTGTAATAATGTGCTATTTTGCTATTTAACACCGTTTTTTTTCATAACAAACTATATCCTATTTAAATGGCGAGGGTGGAGATAGGTTATTGACAATGATGTCCCATTGACTACTTTCTTTCAATTAAAAAATATCAATACTTTCTGAGTTGTTATGGTTATTGTTTGGAAATGGATCCCCCCTACTATTTGTCTGTGAGCGTTCACGTGTGTGTAAAGCTGGCTTACATCTTAATTTCACATTAATAACAGCATGACAGCCTTGAGCCGAGCCACACCGGGCGACTCTGGTCTCGAGACCAGACTGATGCATGCAGTTATATGGACCATGCCACACCTGGTCGCCCAGTAGTCGCGCAAGTAATAAAGTCGGGCGATCAGTAAAATCTCGTTTTGCGCTCGGTCTGGTCTCTCTGGTCGGGCGACCGGTAGCGATGTATGAAAACATATAGCTATGTATTGAGTGCTGCCACACTGGGCGATCAGTCGCGAGAAGCCACGTCTCGGAGAGAACGTATTTTTTGCATACTTGCGTGTACGTTCAATATTATTTTTATTATTGGCTGCCTCTCTTGTCGCCGGCAAGTCGTCCGAGTAAATCGCACGAGGAGACTAGTCACGCGACTGGTCTCGAGACCAGAGTCGCCCGGTGTGGCCCGGCTCTTAACCACATCGTACTATCGTACTAAAACCAACATTGCTTTTGAAATTATGTCACTCTTTCTTTCAATAGGGTAATTAAAAAGAAAATAATTGTAAATAGTTATCCTTTTAATTTAGAAACACGTCAGAAACATACCTATTGGAAAAAGTCGAATTCGATTTGCCACCTGTACCTGCCTTACCTAATTACGCTGAAATAAACAAATAGTCACACAAGTAAAACGTTCCTCATATTTAAATTTCAATAAGTTGATGCTTGCAGTCATTGTACGGCGCCTAGTGCCATACTGTTGAAACCACATCTCGTTCAGATCATTGTCGTCCAAATTTTCAACACGAACAAATCATTGATCATGATTCGGTATCTAACGATCTCCATTGACCGTGATGATGTTGAATAACATAACTTACATGGAATAGTATAAAACATAATTTAGAATTTATATGATTGACTTCAGTGATTTTGGTTTCTAGGTTTCTACCAAGGGATTTATCACAAGTCAACAAAATAGAGATAAGAGTCAACAATCCTCGCCTGATGGAATCCAAGATCGACTGATGCAGTATTCGGAAGTGACAATAGATAAACAAAACATTAAAGAAGAAATCTTCAAACTAAACACTCCAAAAGAACTTCGACTTATTTTGACAAGGGTAATGTGATTTGATGTGCAGCATTGCAACGCAGAAATCGTCCTTCGTCCAGAAACGTTGATAAAATATCTAAAACGGATAACATAATTTAGAATTTATTAGAACGATAATTTTGGTTTTCTAGGTTTCTACCAAGGGATTTTTCACAAGGCAGCGCGATACAGATAGGAGTCAACAATCCCCGTTTGATGGAATCCAAGGTCGCATGGTGCAGTTACAAAATGTTAAAGAAAAAATCTTAAAACCAAATACTCCTAAGGAACTTCGACTTATTCTGACAAGGGTAATACATTTCTCCCGTAATTTGATTTTTACATTTGTAATGCAGTTTTGGATGCGGAAATGCTCTAAAATATGACAAAATGATTCACATGGACGTGATTGCTGATCAGTGTCTTTTAATTATGTATAATAACATTAACTAGAAGTGTAGGTATTTGAGTTTTAAAACTAATGAACATAGGTACCTACCTAGCTTGTACTGTCAAACAGTCGACATTGCTTAACCTTTTAAAATGATTTGTCGCGTATGGCCACCGCGGATGTCCTTGACGAAGCGCATTCTAGACCGTCGAATTTGGGCCACTTTTGAGGGTATCAATTATGTATGAATTATCAAAGCATACCAGCGACTTCAGCTAGCGACACAGGTAATATTCCTCATTTGTCAAATCGCAACACTTTGGAGGCAAATTAAGAAGTTCATATAATGAAATAAACTGCCAAATTTTGATTCCAATAAGTTAATGTAGGTATGTGGTACGACACGTAGTTTTATCCTGTTAAAACCGCATCTTGTTCGGATCACGGATAACTCGAGCTCCGGCCTCATTTTTATTAAATAAGGTTCGATGATTCCACCAGCATGTAAACTGCATAAGCCAGGCATGTACGGTTTTTTCTAGATTGGACTCCATATGCGCTAGTTTTGCTTATTAACAAACCCGTTTAGCCAAAAACGAACGTCGTTGCTTAAGTAAAAGATTACCTATTCGGAATCGCTGTTCGATCTTCATTGTATTCATGATTTGCCGGACTATATACTGATTATTTAATGCCAAAAAGTTTGCGCAGTATAACAGTTCGGTTTGACAGTTAACCCTTTCGTAAATTCTTTGTAAGCAAAAAATAAAACTTTGTTTCCATTGTGATATCTTGAAAACAGAAAGACTACCTATGATATTTCATGCGAATCGAGTCAGTTGTCGTTCCTATTTATAATATTTCACCTGCCATAAAATATAAAGCTGTTCGTTGTTAACGAATGTAGTTATGTGCAGTGGTTAAAAATTCATATCTAAAGTAAGTAAGATATTCTTGGCTCTCCTTGCATGCGGCGTGTATTTTTAGTGTGGATAAATGATTGCATCCCTCACCCATCTCTGTCTTAGAGCCTGTCCACATGGCGCGATTCCCATCGCGATTTACGCTCGAGAACCAGAAATATCTTCCATCCAGATGCGGTGTAGTTTGCGCGTTTGAAACAATTAGGTGATGTAATTCATTATTGAATCGGCATACAAAAGAAACGCGAGTGTAGAAAAAAGCACTATAACTCGATGGTGATGGTCGGTTCCTATGATATTTTGTGTTTTGCGATTACTTTCTATTCCTATTCTCGGCACTTTTCAACCTAGGTGACGTAATTTATTAGGGAGTAGCAATAAAAAGTCTCGGGTTCGAGCGCCAAGCGATCGTATTTCATTTTGTAATGGCTGTAAACGCCGCGATTGCCCAGAATCTGGCGTTTGCAGGTTGCGCGAGAGTCGTCACGCGCGAGTGCTTGTGGACAGGCTCTTAGACTATACAAACAAAAGATCAGTGAAAACTAGTGGGCGTATTTAAAAATTAATGGTATTTAATAATAATATTGCAAATTCACGAAATATTGAAACCGACAGTAAAAGTTTCCACTGGGTATAGTAATTTTCTGTTTATCTGAAATTCCGTAATATGTTATATTTAAATATTGTCCATAGTAATGAATCGAGGATGCTTCAAAAAATTAAATATAAATAATTCTGATTAAGTATTTTTGTCGCTAACGTTTTGCCTTTCGGCATCTTCGGGTACTATGCACACTCTTCAACGATACGCTGTCACAGAATATTAGCGCCTGTACACGTGCATGGATTTATTTGCACCAGTACTTAATATGTATTTTAAGCTATCGCGATAATAACTGTTTACACGTAAACATGCTAACTGTCTCGGCAATTTCATTTTTCAAGTGTAAGCGAAACGCGATGCTGTCATTTCATGGAACTATTTGACAGGTTGTGAAAATCGGTTAACCTCAAAATGAAACTGCGCGGTGTAGTTAGTTTTTTTTTTACCAAGAGGTACGTTTCTATCGTTATATTGAGCAATCGCAAATATTGCATATTCTAATTGTCGCGTGAAAATTCAGAAACTTCTGAACCTTTTTGATTCATGTATGTAATCTTGCATAATACGAAACATTAGAAATAAACAACGCACGGTTGCAGGTAAATCTATTTTGTTCACATCAGTCAATATTTTTGTTCAATCTGAAATTTTGCATTCGAATTATAATAATTTCTATAGGCATCTAGAATCTTTCCACATCTATTGCATCTGTGTATAATGCATCTGGTTTTGGATGTTACATGTAGTGGAAGTGGAATGGTGTTAAAATTAATTTAGAATTTATAATAGAGTCCGATTATTTTGGTTTTTCTAGGTTTCTACCAAAGGCTTTTTCACAAGGCACCTTGATACAGATATGAGTCAACAATCCTCAGCTGATCTAATCCAATATAGAATTATACGGTATTCTGAAGTGACGGTAGATGAGCCAAATATTAAAGATGAAATCTCAAAACTAAATACTCCGAAAGAACTTCGACTTATTCTGGGAAGGGTAAAACACTTCACTCGCAATTTGATTTGCTGCATTTGTAACGCAGTTTTTGGATGTGAAAATGCTTTAAAAAGTCACAAAACGGTTCACGCGGACGTGATCGCTGATCAAAGTCAAGACAATGTATTCTCGCAACTTAGACTTCGCAAAGCACATAAAATGACATATACTAGTGAAAAACCTTATAAATGCAATATATGTTCATATAGAAGCATGCGACATAATCATCTTAAGACACATATAATGATACACACTGGTGAAAAACCTTATAAATGCAATGTATGTTCATTTAGATGCTCGCAACTTGGTCATCTCAATACACATAAAATGACACATTTAACCGAAAAACCTTATAAATGCAGTGTATGTTCATATAGATGCTCGCAAAATAGTCATCTCAAATCACATAAATTGACACATACTGGTGAAAAACCTTTTAATTGCAATATATGTTCATATATATGCTCAACATCTGGTAGACTGAAAATACACAAAATGACACATACTGGTGAAAAACCTTTTAAATGCAGTGTATGTTCATATAGATGCTCGCAAAGCAGTCATCTCAAAACACATAAATTGACACATACTGGTGAAAAACCTTTCAATTGCAATATATGTTCATATAAATGCTCGACATCTGGTAGTCTGAAAATGCACAAAATGACACATACTGGTGAAAAACCTTTTAAATGCATTGTATGTTCATATAGATGCATGACATCTAGAAGACTTTATTTACATAAATTGACGCATACTGGTGAAAAACCTTATAAATGTGATGTCTGTTCATATAGATGCTCACGACACAGTCATCTCAAAACACATAAAATGACACATACTGGTGAAAAACCTTATAAATGCAATGTATGTTCATATATATGCTCGACATCTAGTAGTCTAAAAACACACAAAATGACACATACTGGTGACAAACCTTTTAAATGCATTGTGTGTTCATATAGATGCAGGACATCTAGTAGACTTAATATACATAAATTGACGCATACTGGTAAAAAACCTTATAAATGCAATGTATGCCCTTATAGTTGCTCGCAACCCGGTGATCTTAAGAAACATTATGTGACACATACTCATGAAAAACTTTATAATTGCAAGGTATGCTCATTTAGTTACTCGCGACTCGGTGGTCTTAGAAAACATGAAATGAGTCATGTTGGTGAATAACCTAAATATCTAATATATATTCATATGCACGTTCGCATCGTCCTATGTTTAAAATACATGACATGCTTGATACTGTTGAAACCCCTTATCTATGTATGTTAGTACGATTATATGCATTTTTGACCAGCTGCCTGGGAGTAGGGCATATTATAATGTTTAAACGGTCGCTGTGTCGGGTTTCGCTCGAACGACTACCCTTTTAGTGCAATCTGATTTTGTCACCTTTGTATTAAGCTGAATTCAATCAACACTTTTTTTCTGGTTGAGTCATTGTGAGTATTGGATTTACAAAATAAATTAAAAGTATGTCTTGTTTCCTACCAAAACTGTCGAACATAATATAACGTGAAATCATCCACCTTTGCCCATTTTTTTAGTATATTTTTTACCCAAAAAAAATATGTTACGCTAGCATATGTACAAAACAACCAATTATTTTAGGAAATGCTTGGATTTTTGAAGGTATAATAAACAATACTCTGTAGAAAAAAAATATTTATGTAATGTTTGCAACACCTTGGATTTATTCATACAAATATTATTAAACAAGGGTTTTCCCGAACAAAACATCTAGTTGAGGAATACAAATATTATTATAGTTATGTATAGGTATGTAGTAGTTTTTTTATTGTTTTTTTTTCTTTTATTAATGTTATGTTAGACTCTAAGCCGATCATAGTTTATTTAAGTATTCGAATTGAGATGTAAAGATTGTATACATTTTTGCAGGGGTCAGTCTCTGAACCCTCATAGCTTATTTAAGTACCTACTATAAATTCAACATGTAAAACTTGTATATGGCTTAATTAAGCAAAAGAAATCTAATCGTATGAAATGCGATCTTACGATAGTGTCATGTGTCAAAAGAATTACAATGTTAACATGACATGCACAAAAGCTAGCCGTATGATATCCGTTATTGCAACATTGTTATAATTAAAATCAATTTTTTATGATTTACTTATTAAGGAAACAAACAGTTACATATTATTGTTTACAAAAATTTAAAATATAATAATGAAAAGTTATTGCAACCACCAAAGTTTCCACGTATACGTTATAGTATAGTTAAGCCTAACAAGATAGAGAGTAAGAATAACATAAATATAAAGAAATTACAATACAAATTAAGAAATAATGTTCTGTAGGTTTGATGACCATAAAAATCGTTTCAACCTTACGCCATTGTTGTTATTACAAATTAATAAAACAATGCAATGTAAGTCTACAAAGTAAAGTATGATACATTGTATTGCGAAAGCAAGTTTGTTCAAATCATAGATATCGACTTCGATGGATTAAAGGGAAATACAATAATTGTAACACTTGTCCTCAAAAGTTCATGTTCCGAACAATCGCAAAATGTGGTCATCAGTAGGTCACTGCTCCTGCCAAGCCCTCCGCATAAGCCGATTTTAGTGAGTAGCCAATGAGTGCAGCCAACACGCCAGTGTTGCCATAATATAATTTATATAAACATCGCTTATAAAATTATAACATCGGAATAAATATTCAATATCTGGCAACACTACGACACGTACACATTCACACATATTTTCGAATAACCCAAGAAAGGGTCGCGGAGGAAGCGTGAAGGGAGCGAGGCAAGTGCGTGAAAAAGTTCGTCATGTTTTGAGGGACAAACACTTGCAATAGCTCTATCTATATTTTTCTATAATCTAAGGCCCCTGCTATTGTGTGCCATATTACAAATATAACAAAGCCACCTTTCATTGTTAACAGCGGTATAATTACGCGAAGGGAATTAAGACGAAGGACACGCGTTTTTAGACGTTCATTAGAATCGATTACTTAGGTAAATTCCAAGAATCCGCATTATCAGCATTTGTTTACATTGCATTCTTTAATCATTTATTTCATCAATCAGTATTTGTTTATCTGTATAACTGTGCATCTGTCACTTTTGAAACCTTGAATTAATAACGACATTAAAAATTTTATGTGGATAATTCCATTGTCACACGCAACCCTATCTGAATATCGTCATTTCAACTTCACTACCCTCGTTCCTATTCATCATCCACATAAGGTCAATCAATCATATATATTTACCTATACAATTAAGGTGAATATTATAAAATACATGAATAAGTGATGGTCCCTAATCCAATAACAAATGGACACAGAAACCATAATTTAAATCGAGCAGTAATACATGTATTTAACATCGCATTAGGACAGAAGAAAAAGAAGTTAAAAATGAGACAAGAGGAAAAAACAATTACCTAGTATTAAAGAACGGTAAGAAAAAAATAGGTGTATAAAAAAGAACAGTAATTAAAAAATAACTTATAGTTTAGCTTATTACTAATAAATATAATTTGAATATGTGGCATCAATTCGCCAAGTGGATATTTAGTCTCGTTAAATATTAATATGTTTCAAAATATACTTACAATACAAATAGATACTTAATTATGTTAATATTTTCACAAATTTGTTGATCGCTCGTGAAATTTTTCATTTTGACCGCTGTTTCTACTAAAGATAAAACACAAATAATTGAAACATTAAACGTAATGTGGCCTCAGGTAATAGCACAAAAACACGTGCGTTATCCATGATTGTATTTTTGCAAATATGAAAATGTAAACAGTTTATTATTTATGATAAAATAAGTAATTTAAATATTAAAATTTTATTACTGAAAGGTCCATTTACACGGATCACACAATGTTAAAACTCCAACTTTTGTTGGTTGCGTTCGTTTGTACAAAAAATGCTGTTCTGATTTTTATACTTTTGATAAAATATGTTTTTGAAACCATTGTAAATAGGTATTGCAAAATTGTATGAAAAAAAATATATGACAGTCGCCATATTACAGTGTTTTCGATTTTGTACTTTAATTTGTCACCGAAAATGCACTAAGTCAAGTACTTACTACCTTCATATTTTTTCCCAAAAAGTATCAAACCTGCGGTTATTTTGTAGTACCACATTAAGAAATTGTAGCCAATAAAACGATCTGTAATTTGAAATCGATAACTATATTATGACCTTTTATAGGTATATATAAAAAAAGTTAAGACCACGCTAACTTTCAAACTCGATTATCTTAAAACTCGTATTATTGACTTAATGCTTTTTCACAGTATACCCATGGTATGAAATAATTGATTGTATTGCTTGCTATGGAATCTGATGAGTGGGGCAGTGTTTTAATTAATTTGTTCAACGAATTTTCGATTACATATCTGTGGCTATTTAGCAGAAGCAGATATGTCGAATTTTGGTGTTTTGAGGTTTAAATGCAGATTTGTTCTTCTATGTCTATATTTTTATTTGCCAAAATCAGATATGGCTTATCTCTTCTACTGACTTCATAATCAACGAAACAAATTTCAGATATGTTTGAAATTAAGCAAGTCATATTTGCCAAAATAAGATATGGTACCATATCTGCTTCTGGCAAAATAATAAGTATTGAATATAATCAATGTATTCTATTTGCCAAAACAAGATATGGCTGCTGTTTTGGTAGTTACTGTTTTTTGTAGGAACAGTTTTTTTATTATAATGTCTTATAATAACTGAAATTGACAACTCTGATATTCTATCCTCAACATGGCGCAGTGAAAATGCAGTACTAGATGATTCAGTTGAAAGATTGATTGAATGCAGTACTACATAGATTCCAATGTATGTGTCGCAAGCAGATCATGATATTCAAATTACCGAATCTCAACAAAACTTTGCCTCGTCGGATAACGAACCCCTTGCTCAACAGATTAGAAGAAATTCTGCTAACAGCTCTTATAATCCGTGTACATCTACATCTCGAAGCACGAATTCATCTCAAGAAAAAATCAAGAATAAAAGAAGGTTCATGAAGAACTTGAAAGACTGCGGCAAAGAGTATAAAACTCGTGGTGGTGTGGCTAAGCCTGAAAAGCTGTTTATTCCATTAGAGTCCTGTTGCCGTTATAAATGTTTTAGCATGCTTAGTGAAAACAATCAGAAGGATATGTTCGCAAAAATTCTGGGAATGAATAGTAAAGACACGGCTGACCAATTCCTCGCAGACAGCAT
This sequence comes from Rhyacophila brunnea, assembly GCF_057557595.1. Lineage (NCBI taxonomy): Eukaryota > Metazoa > Arthropoda > Insecta > Trichoptera > Rhyacophilidae > Rhyacophila > Rhyacophila brunnea. The sequence continues at coordinate 35,487,480 of NW_028232785.1, forward strand.
TACCGTTAATGACAAATTAATAGAGAGGAAAGGAAAAGGCAAAGGTGGTCAAGTAAAAGAACGCATGATTACAGCTATTTATAAAGTAAATTTAGTAAAAGTTTGCAAGAAGATGTTTCAGAATGTTTTTGGCGTATCCCGAAATAAAATTGATGTCGCAATTGTGAAAAAACGCAGCTCGGAAACAGGAACTATAGACGGTGACCAAAGGGGGAGTCACGAACGACACAATAAAAATAACATTGAAGAAATTGAAGTAACTAATCATATTAACAGGTTTCCAAAATACCTAAGTCACTACTACCGAAGACATACAAGCAAGCTTTATTTATCTCCGCAACTTAATATTGCAAAGATGTATGATATGTATAAAAATGAACGGACTTCTCAACAGAAAATACCTTTTACATATTCTAAATATGCTTCAATTTTTCGTGAACTAGTCCTAGTATAGACACTTGTAAAGTATGTGATACATATAACATTCAGATTAAGTGTGCAAATGATTTAGAAAGGAAAGCTGAACTTAATGAAAAAAAAACGAACACTTGGCTAAGGCTGATGAATCATATAAGAAGAAAGAACACGACTAATTGTTATCTAAAACTAGTCAGTCCACTCGAATGCTAGTTTTTGATTTGCAACAATGCCTGCTAACGCCTTCCCTGAATACCAACATAGTGTACTATAAAAGGCAACTGTGGACTTATAATTTTACAATTAGAGATTGTAAAACAGATACCGCAAGCTGTTACATGTGGCATGAAGGGATTGCTGGTCAGGGATCTGATCAAATAGCATCGTACTTCGTAGAGCATTTGCAGAATCTTCAAGAAACAGAAACTAATATAGTAGCCTATTCAGACTCCTGTCCAGGGCAAAACAAAAACATAAACTTTTCTTCAGCATTGTCTTATTTTGTCAGTGAATCTGAACACGTGCATTCTATAGACCACAAATTCTTGGAAGTGGGACACACCAGAATGGAATGCGACACGGATCATGCCCGCATAGAAAAAGCTAAAAAATCTATTGAACTTAACATTAACATCCCACAAGACTGGTACCAATTTGTACGAACTGTACAAGGCAAACATTCGTTTAATGTGGTGGAAATGTCAGCAGAAACTTTTCTCTCTTATTCAGACTTACTGAAAACCACTTTCATTAAGAAGTTAAAATGTGTTGAAGGGCAACCGATCAATTGGCACAGTATAAAGTGGCTACGGTATGAAAAACAAGTCGGTGATATAAAATTCAAATACTCTCTGAATGATGAGGAGCCCTTCAGAACAATGCAGTTATTAAGGAATTCCAGAGGGCGTCCACATATTCCTATAATACCGAGGACTCATATGGCACCTGCCCCAATAAATCCTCAAAAAAAGAAGGACTTACTGAGCATGATGTATTTGATAGATCCCGTGTATCATACTTTCTATAAATTACTTGAAACGCAACCTTCTGTACCCAATTATGGTGATGCTGATACCAGCGAAGACGATTAAAACCTGGATGTTATTTTTAAGCTACCTGTAACTTTAAAATAATAATATGCCTAACCTAGATATGTGTGAGATATGGTACATTATTTTTAAAATTGAATTTGCCAAAACCTGATATGTTCTTTAAAGTGATTTTTAAGAAAAACTGTAATATTTAAATACAAATGCTTATAAGTAATTAAAACTCAGTTCATGTCTTCATAATATTACATTAACTTTCTTTCATAATTAAATACATAGGATTTATCACAAGACACACAACATTCAAATTGCTCCCCTGAAAAGTAGGTGAAATGGTCATATCTGCTTCTGCCAAATAGCCACAGATATTAGTATGTATATAGACGACACGTCTGGCTATCTCCTATAATTTTTATAATCGTAAGGATTACAGTTTAGAAGATTAAATTTGATTCCTAATAAAAATTAATAGTTATGGGTGAACGAATTTACTTTCATAAAATAAAATTGATATTAAAGTGTCAAGAATTAAGCTAAGAACGCGCTGTACCTACGATTTTTAATTGATTTTACCATTGATTTGATAAATACAAAAATCGATTTAAAAGTTACATCTTTAAGACATGATTTTAGTATAAAAAGATAAGGCTATTAACTTGCTAGGTTTTTTTTATGCCGTTGGTATTTTAAATCCGCGATGTCTTTAAATAGGTACCTACCTAAATTTACCTACATGTATGTATGCGGCCCATGTCGTGTTCTCCATCTAGTAACTGCTTTGCAGGTAGCACCTTGCAGCTTCTGTTGGAAGCCAAAGCTTCTGGATTTACTATGGTGGAAGGTGGTAACTGTCTTCTGATGGCTTCCGGTCTTCAGGATAGATGTTTACATAGGTGTCGGCGGGTTTGCATGCCCTCCGTCATAATGTTATCGCTCCTGACGTCGCAAGCTTTCATCAGATAGAATGGAGACTATTATTGTTCAATGCGTTGATTTCTCGCCAAGAGGAGAAGATACAGATGTCCATCCGATGTTTCTGGCAAAAGGGCGGGATCTGAATGGCTGCTAGTGACAAAAAATGCCTCCAACGGCGCGAGTAAGTATTTGGCTGTAAAAATGGCTGCGTTCGTCTTCGAATAAAAAAATAACATCTATCAGAGTCGGATGACATCGAGGAACACGAATATGAAGATATGGTTATGGTTTTAATTTTATGCGAACGGTGACGAGGAATAAGAGTAGGTACATTAGGTATGTAGATTAGATACCAACCTACCAAATAATGTTATTAAAGCGAACGACACCGGTCGTTGGACAATGATGTTTTAGCTCTAATAACAAGAACATTTTGATAATTTTATTCAAAACGAACGTTCCAAACTGATTTTATCCTAACGCTAGGCACCCACGTCCGAAATTGCGCGCCCATGCGGCCAAGCGCAAGCGCTGTCACATTCTGACCATTGAGTGCAGAGAGATGGTTGCACTAAAAGGCGACGAAATAAAATTTAGTTACCTATAATAATATGTGTGATAGATTAACATAACAACTCATTGAGAGCAATGTAGGTATGTTGGTAAACAATCTATGTACATATTTAGGCGAACACTTCCATCGAATGATTTGGGTTTCGGCAGCTAAACGATTCACTGTACAGCTAACTTCTGTTCAGAACTGGTCTGAAGTTTCATACTAAACCATTTCTGACGGTCAGGGAATGGTTTGACTTTCGCTGGAACAGTGAACCAAACGCAAATCTTAAACGGTTTCCGGTTTACCTACTTTCTACGCCTTCGATAATAAATTATTTTACTTATATTGTCTATGGTCACGCGGATGAAAACATCGCTGGAACGCACCTTTAGCCATTTGTCTATTGACACGTCTGTCAGTCTTCTTACCTAGGTACCATAATTGTGGTATTCTGCGTCAATTAAACTTCTTAAGATGGATGTAAAACGTGAACTAGATGGATTTGAATCTGACACAGAAGTCCAGCAATGGTTTGATGTGCCAATAATCCATCCTAACAATCCGCTTACAAAGATTTGTATAAAGCAAGAGAATGCTTATGATGCCAACAGCACTATTGAGGTTAGGTTTTCTAAACTTATTAATAATTGTAAGATTGTGTTTATTCTTCATTGAAGTGGTTTCTTACTGATGCATGATACATTGTACTTTACTAAGTGAAACATGACGTAATAAATTATACATCGTTGTATTGACACTTCACAACGATTATTTGACTAGGTACCTACCTACCTATAGGTTCTGCGTCTCTGTGGCTGCAGGTTTACTACTTTTATTATTTTGAAGACAACTTTACTATTGAACATTTATTAATAATAGTAGGTACACAGTATTGAATCGTGATAATAGGTCACTTACAGAAACGTCCTTGTGTCACATACGAAAATAATAATATAAGTGTAAACACGTATTATAAAATACCTTCTGTCTTGTTTTTCAGAGCCCTGTAACCAGCCTTGCCGATATTAAAACTGAGATTGATTCTCTCCGAGTTGATTTCAAAGATGCATTTTCCGAAGACAGTGATCCGCAACCTAGTTGCTCATATTCAAAAAGCGAGCCAATAAATCAGGTACCTACTTACCTATTTATACAATATTTTAAATAGATAAATATTGTGTTATTCACATCGTGCTTGTATGCGATCATTTATATTAGTCTCCGTTATTATTATCATTGGATACAAATTGTATTTTATAAGAATATGTTTTATTTAAATTTAACGTAACGATCAAATGTTTGGACTGTACACTCCTTCGGTGCCTTGTTTTACGATACTAGATTTGTGAAAAAGACTGCCTGTTATTTTTATTAGTATATTGGTATTTTATTATTGACATTCAATAATATGTCTTATTAAATGGGTCGAATAAATTTGTTGCATATTCAATACCGGTGCTGTGAGTATCTACAGCAGTGTTTGCCAATCGTTTTTACTCCACGGTACACTCGTGAATGGGATTTATTCCGCGGCACACAAAATGCGTTAAAAAGGAAATTTTCCTTATTAATATGAATAAAGAAAATCATAGTGTGGGTTGATCCATTTTTTAATATTTTAAGAACAAATATGTACCCAGGTGGTAATAATTTTATTGGTGAGAAGAATGCAATTGATTTTTAGAAAGAATTCTGTAAAACGCGGCTCTAAATTAGATAAACAAATACGTAACTCCATATCTACCATTTTTTCTCGCTCTCATTTAACGATTTCATTTCCACGAGTGCTGAAAAACCAAATTCGTAAAGATACGACGATCCAAACGGAGACAGAGATTAAATTCCTGTTGTAGCCAATTGAGGATATTGACGCCAAAACGATATTCAAAATGCTGACAACACTAGCTCAGAAAATAAGGCTTTGTGCTCAGGATCGTTTTTTAGATCTATTCAAATATCCTCCTCTGTTAATGTCAGGTGTGTACCGTCGAATCTTGAGAATGGATTGATCACCCACTGGTACATTATTTGATAATCATCATCATAAGTCGAAGTCATTCCACTGCTGGATGAAGGCCTCCTCAAGCTTCCTCCAACTCTCTCGGTCCTGTGTCATTTGCTGCCACGTATTTTCGCCGAACTTTACCAGTTCGTCATTCCAGGGCAACCCTGTGGCCGTGTCGTGCCCCTTGGGTACCACTGGATGACGGCATTTGTCCAGCGACTATCCTTTCGGCGAGCAATTTGCCTCGTCCAACTCCATTTCATCCGTTTGGCAACGTCTATTACAACGCGTACTCCTGTCTGCTTTCTAACCCATTCGTTTCTCTTTCAGTCCTTTCGCATGTAGCCGAACATACACCTCTCCATGCCTCGCTGTGCCAATTACTCAAGATCATGTAATTTGCAGTTACGATCCTATAGATCTCAATGTGCTATATGTTAACAAAAAGGCAGATTAAACTACGCAATGTACTGCAGTTAGCTGGAATGTCTTTCAGTGAGTATACATTCACTTGCCAAATGCAGTCGTACATTGGTGGTCACCGAAAGCAGAGGATACAGCTGTGGCAGGTCTTATCCAGAAATGGATTGACTCTGGCTGATCATAATGGTGATACTGTTACATAATATTATTAATCATGTTGTTATTTTCAGGAGTGTGAAGACAGCCTGATCAATATTATAAAGTCGGAGAATGATAATGAAAATGTCATCATCAAACGAGAATTTTTTGACGAAGCAATTCGCCAAATCAATAATGAGAATCCTCAACCCGGCTCCTTCGATCGACAAAACAGCCCAGTAGACCAGGTACGTTCATTTACAGGTTCTCCAATAACACAACTTTTAAACATTTTTTTTTAATATTCTAAACATCCACATCTACATGGTATTAAAATTTATATGGTCACCGCAGTTGTTCTCAAGGAATACAACTCTGGTCACCCAATTTGAATATCACTTATTCGAGCACTGCTGGTCGTATATCCCGAACAATATTGGCTTCCATTGGGTATTCAGCATAAACCAGTGACTCCACGAAGTTTTACAGGAAATAATCCGGATATATCAAATTGCACCACCTTGGAGGAGGCCAATAGTTGTCATGTCCATTTTTCGAAATCAACTAAAGCAAGCGATTATAAGCGGTTCACGAAAGAAATTAAGTGACAATCGTGTCGTACCAACCTCATCAGGTGGCGGAGGAAGCCGCTCCGCGAACTTCTCTTTTTGATCGATTCACAATGCTTGAGACCACTGTAGCGAAAGAATGCCTCATCTGAGTACTACAGTAACAAACCATTTCATTGGCACCAACAAAAATGCTTGTACCAAATAAGAAACAAAAACTTGGAGGAGCTAGTAGTAGTAATTCTGACAGACAGTAAAAATGGAAAACCGTTCAGTTATGTGAAATCTATAAAAGAAGCGTGGTTAAAATGCTCCCACGACCTTTTTGAAAAATTTGAAAACATGCTAAAATAATATATTCAAAGAATAAAAGATATGCAATTCTCTAAAAACACGGTGAAAGATAGAATCTCTCATTGCAAAATTAAAGCCTTTTTTAATTGAATTCATCAAAATAAATATAAATGTCATTCCAATATTATCTTTTGAATCATATTTTTAAAAAACAGTAGGTAAGAATAATTATTAATTACTGCTTTTCCCGTATGCAACTGACATTGATTAATTCAAAATCATAAATAAAAAGATAAATGTTAAGAATGTTGAATGTTTTTGTAATTTTGACACTTTTCTGTAATCAAAATATCAATTTTTAGGTACCTAGTCTATTATAAACCGACATATTTAGTGAGCATTACACCGTTTTGGCTATTTTGTATAGACTCTTTTGACTGGATGTTCCAAACGGATGCGGTCGTTTTTGTTCGGGATATTTTCACGGGGTGCTTAGTCAAAGTGGAAAAATGCGAATTTTTCGCGTAATTTAAATGAAAAAACAATAAAAACTTCATGAAAAATCATGTAATTAAATAACTCAAAGGTTTGTAATTAAAAAATGTTTAAAAAAAATGTTTGGTTTTAAAACTTGACGGCCGCTCAAAATCAAATTACTAGCTTAATATAAGAGATAAAAATTAAAAAATCGTGTTCAAAGTTTACATAAATATACCTAATCAGATGCATTTAACAAAAAATATTTAAGGCTAATGTATTGGTTCAAGTATTAAGTCACTAGAGACCAAACGTTTAGCTGGAACACCCAATTTGAATTTGGAATTTTTCTGTTATTATATGTGCACAAACGAAATAAAATCGTGCACAAACGTGCACTAACGATGCACAAACAAATGCACCCAAAAAAAGTTGGAGTTTTAACATTGGGTGATCCAGGTAAATGGACCTGGTCGTGAGAAGGTCTTCGATCAGACCACCAAAGTGGTTGACCAGGTCAGGGAGAGTCAACCTAGCACTTCGTCAGGTGGACGCAAGGACACCTTTCGGAGGCAGGGATATACGAGGAGGATACCAGACCAGGTTAGGGGTGGCCTGCCAAGAGGCCCACGCCCATCCAACCGAGGTTTTCCCAGAGATAACCGAGGTGGTGCAAGGGGCACTTACCCAAGACGCAGGTGACCGGGTCTCCCTCACCACGTTCAAAGGGGGACGCCTCCAGCATTTCCAGGAAATCTGGCAGGCCAAGGGTGCACCACCACCATTATTAAAAATAATAACGGGAACCCGTATTCCGTTTATAAAGAAACCCCCTCTAATAATGCCTTCCGTGCAATTCCAGAAGGATTTCCAAACGCGACAATCGCTGGAGATCACTTCACAAATCGCGGAACTGAAGGAATCGGGAGTATTGGAATTGGCAGAACCATCTCCAAGCTTCCTCTCAACCCTGTTCCTAGTAAGGAAGCAAGACGGCAGTCAACGACCCGTCTTCAACCTAAAACGCCTAAACGGTTTCCTACAACCAAGGCCGTTCAAACTGTTCCACCACTTCAAGGTCCCAACATTCCTGCAAAGGGAAGACTGGTTAGTAAAAATAGACCTAAGCCAAGCGTACCTACATGTACCTATAGCTATACAACATCGCCGATTTCTTCGGCTAGTTTACCAAGGAGAACTCCTTCAATTCACGTGCCTTCCATTCGGACTGTCGGCAGCACCAAGACTGTTTGCCTCGTTAACAAACTGGGTGGCCGAACACCTCCGGGGAAAGGGTATGAGAATCGTCACTTACTTAGACGACTTTCTGATGGCAAATCAGTCCAGAGAGATTCTCCTGTCGCAACTGACTTATATGATAGATTTCATGCAAGCTCTAGGCTGGATAATCAACAAGAAAAAATCTTGTCTGATTCCAAGCCAACAGCGGGAGTTCTTGGGTATCACGTGGGATACTCACAACAATCGGAAATATCTATCAACAGAGAAGTGCACATCACTTCGTCACCACCTGCAATTGCAGATCCAAAAAGTCAGTTGGTCGCTCAGGCAGGCCCAACGCCTCCTCGGGCGACTCAACTTTGCAACCTTCGTCACTCCACAGGGGAGGTTGCATTGCCGACGTCTACAACGTACGAGCGCTCAATTATCGAGGAGCCACCCTCACAAATCAGCATCGATTCCTCCACAAGCTCGAGAGGACATCATGTGGTGGATTCGAGCGGTGGGCTCCTCAGGAAAGATTCACAGGGCAACCTACAATCACTTCCTCACCACAGACGCAGCCGATTCAGGCTGGGGAGCGCAGTTAGACGAGTACCACCTATCAGGTACATGGACAAAACGCCAATCCACGTGGCACTCCAACCAAAAAGAGCTGTTTGCGGTACTTTCAGCCATACAACTCCGGGAACAAACGCTCAGGGGATCAGAATTACTCCTACAAACCGACAACAAAACAGTGGTGGCCTACATCAACAACGAAGGGGGCACAAAGTCCGCAAGCCTACTAAGTCTTTGCCGACAGATCCTGGAAATCGCCAACCAGGCCAGTATATCATTGACTGCACAATACCTTCCAGGAAAATACAACTGCGTGGCAGACCATCTCTCACGCAGCAAAATTATCCCAGAATGGCACCTAGTTATGGCGGCTACAGCTCCCCTATTTCAAAGATGGGGACTCCCAGACGTAGACCTGTTCGCGTCCAACACAGCCCATGTTGTCGCAACCTATGTCTCACGAAATCCGAACGATGCTCTTGCACTGTTCCACGATGCCTTCAGTCGACAGTGGGACTTCAAACTAGCCTGGATATTCCCGCCACCGAATCTAATTCCACAAGTATTGGCACACCTGAACATGGCAAGGGGAAAATATTTACTAGTGGCCCCATGGTGGAAGAAGTGTTTTTGGAGCGCAGACCTACAGCAGAGATCACTGGAACCCCCCTACCCGATCCCGCACTTGGAGTCATTTCTAGTGGATACAGTGACAAACCATCCACCTCCACAAGTCCGGGACCTATCACTCCAGTTATGGATAATTTTGGGTGGGCAGAGTTAGTTTCTAGCTGGTCGGTAGAGGACAGATCACTTCTCACTTCTGGCTGGCGACCATCCACTTTGAAGACTTATAGACCGGCATGGGACAAATGGAAGACATGGTGCATGGCCAACACGATAAGCTATAATACCCCCGAGCCGATTGAAGTGGCTAGATACCTGGGTCACTTATACAATAAGGAAGGTCTTTCATATAACACTATTCTTGTACATAAGTCAGCCATAGCTACCTTTTGCAAACCTATGATCAGTAAAGACATCAGCAGTAACATAGTAGTGCGTCATATGTTAAAAGCCATATCCACCCGCAAGACTAGACCTACAAAACCACCGATTTGGGATCCTAGAATAATCGTGGACTACCTCAAGAAAACAACACCACTAGTATACAACCTATATGAGGTTTCACGCAGAACAGCCATACTATTATTACTCGCATCGGGACGACGGGTTCATGACCTTACCCTACTCAGTATAGCGGATAATGGCCTAGTCGATAATGGCGACCATATAATTCTATGGCCAGTGTTTGGTTCGAAGACGGACACATCAAGGCACCGCCAATCTGGATGGAAATTAAGCGCTTCCAGTTGCCAAAACATCGATCCAGTTTTTTGGCTACGAAAACTTATCTGCGTTTCCAATGAGAGAAGAGAAGAGGGTGGTAATATTCCGGCATTATTTATCTCGTCAAGAGGCCCCCCAAAACCTGCGACTCGAGCAGTCATTGGAAATTGGGTGAAGTCAGTACTCGCTGATGCAGGGGTACAGGAATCACCAGGCAGTACTCGATCAGCAGTCGCCTCTCTAAATTGGTTAGAGAACTACCCCATAGATGACATCCTGCAGAGAGGTAATTGGCGCCAAGAAGCTACTTTTAAGACATTTTACCAGAGACCGATAGACACACAGACTTCTACAGCGGGGGAACAAAATATGTTGACCTCTATTCAGCCCGGTACACTGAGCCTAAAAGCAAGGAGATGTTATACCTGATTCTCATGTTAGGTTCATCCACCTTATCTTGCAGGATCTATCTTGCTTTACCAGGTGATAACAAACAGATATCTCAAGGGACTTCAGAGTCAATTGCGAATAATGAAAGGAGTTTTACCTACCATTAAAACTCTTATTATTCTTGTTGACTCTGAAGTCCAGAGAACACCTACCTGGTTTCCTTGAGACATATCAAATTGAATACCAAAGACAAAGCACGCCACAATACAAGCGTCAGTCCTGCCAGCCGGTAAAAAACAAGATGAACAACCAGAGAGGTAAATAATCGAGAAGAAAAGGGGGTAAAAAGGGGCCAGCGCAGAAGAACACAAGGCAAAAATACGATCAACATCTCAAGGGACTTCAGAGTCAACAAGAATAATAAGAGTTTTAATGGTAGGTAAAACTCCTTTCATTATCGCTTCGCGAATTCGTTTAATTGCTAAGTTTTTAGCGCGGGAATACGTGAACTCAATACTACGTCCTCCCGCGATAATTTTTTTTCCACTCTTTTTATATTGAGCAGTGATGCCATTTTTTTAATACAATATACTCCCGAATATTAAATTTCTTTGGCTTTCGTCTCTTTTATTCGGCACAATCTGACATACTATTGTTGTTTTTATTTAATAAAACGCAATTTTTTGTAGTAGGTACTTATTCCACTTTTAAAATCCACTATTAAAAGTGGAATAAGTACTAAAAAAAAATTGCGTTTTATTAAATAAAAACAACAATACAATGCAGTTCCACCATGAATTGACAGTTAACAAAATAAAATGACATACTATTATTATAATTAGATACAATTCATACGTGCTAAGTACATGTTGAACATTTTTACAGAGTTAATCAACGAATTTTGGAAGAACGTACGCACATTGTTGACCAGAGGGCAGGTGACATGGTTACACCTAATAATAATTATTTTTATTAATTAAACTATCGGGAGAGACCCAATAGTCATGGGTGCAACAGTATACGCTGTTAGTGTGCATTTGCCATTGGTGAATACGCGTTGTGCTTGAAAATATCGAAAGGCAAAACCCGAGTGGGAAAAAACTACGCACTCAAATAGTAGTACAAAACTTAAATCCAATAAAACACAGTTTTTTGTTTGATCGCTTCCACGGCATAGGTTTTTCAGTATTTCGGCCATACATAATAAATAATTACGTATTCTGGCAACACTTCTCTTAAATTAATGTACCTTGAATGGATCCTGTTTGTCACGTTCTTCCTGACATATTTACCATTAAAATAGATGTAAAGCGAGAATGTGATGGAGGACAACCTGAAGAAGAAGGCAAGCCTTTGTTTGATACGGCGACTACCTACCCAATCAGCCCGGAAGTTTGCACTCATATAAAGCAGGAGAATGCCGACGTTTCAAGTTGCAATTTCGAGGTTAGTTTTCTGAAACTGATTTTTTTAGATTTGAAATAATAACGATTAGTGTGGAATAATAATATGTTGCTTCTTTATAAACTGCGTAAAGACACAATGATATTAAACGTTGATTTAAAAAAAATAACTCGATTATACATTTTGACAGCTACGATGCATTTGTGATTTAGGTTAGGGCAGGTTATCTTCTAATTCATTTTGACTATAATTAGTATACATTGTTATATGGATATTCTATGAAGTTACGTGAACTGAAAGTGGTTTTCTGTGTTAACCGTAATGTTTCTTTCAGTATCTTTTAGCTGACCTCTCTAATATAAAACCTGAGACGGATGATATACTATCCGTCGTCAAGCGCGAGATTATTGAAGATGTAATAGACCCATTATGTGATGTTAAAGATCCTCAACCGGGTTCAGATTACAGGCCAATACATCAGGTTCGTTCAATTGTATAATGTGTTATTTTTCTTCCCTTGGTGCAGTCTTATATCGAAAGTTGGAATTAGCAATATATGTTTTAATCTTAGAGCCGTTTCACACGCGACACCATTGTCTCGAGACGCTGCATGAATGGGCGCGTTTAGACGGAGAAACAAGTATGTCGCGTTCATATATATGTAGAGAAAACGATCATGCGGTGCCCAATCCGTTGACATCTTCCCAATTGATAAGGGTGACGTGTTTAGATTTATTAAAAAAATATAAGAATTCCCTCTCTTAGGGATCGCATATCTCCCAAGATTTTTTTAAAGGGCTGTATTGACTTTGTCAAGGGCCACTTTCATATATATTTTACCTGACAATGGAGACGGGTATCTTTCCGGAAGCATGGAAGATGTCGAAGGTTACTCCAATTCATAAGAGTGGTACGGAGTCATCAGTGGAAAACTATTATTATAGGCCGGTAGCCATTCTCTATGCACCAGCAAAAGTTCTTGAGATGATCATGCACGGCATGATTTCTCCGAGGATCGAGTCATTTCAATGCCGACTCAAGTATTAATCTAAAGATGGTCATCTATTCTATAATGAATGAGCAGCATGGATTAAGAGCAGGCCGTTAAACGATTTCAAACGATCAAAAAAGTTCGCTTCTGAATTTTCACGTGACAGTCTGGATTTGTTCGATATTCGCACCTGCGCAGTAGAGCGACACTGGCAAACCTGCTGAAAAAAAAACAACCTACAGCGCGCAGTCTTATTTTGAGGTTTACCGATTTTCACGATCTGTCAAAAAGTACCTACCAGAAAATGACAACATGGCGTCTCGCTTACTATTTACGACAGTCAGAAATCTTACGTTTGAACAGTTATTATCGTTAAATAAAAGCACAATCCATCTGTACATTTTCAATGTTTCCCATTAGTTCTTGGTCGTTCCCTCATGGTAGAGGATGGTGACCACCTTGGAATGTTATCATCTTTTAAGCGATCAAGAATTCCCACTCCTCTCAATCCTCTGCTTCTATCAGGACAGATTGAAGGCTGCCCTCAGTCAGCTCTTTTACTTGGTCGCTCTTCCTCTGCTTCATCTGCCTTGGAGGCTGCCCAAAACTACCAGTCTCTTCAGAGTATCCGCTCCGCGCCGAACAATTTGTCAAGAATGTATCTTTATAAAATATTAACATTTTGTATATTATAATATATGGAACATATATAATTTTGAAAACACTTTTGAGAAAATACATAACAAACTGAAGAGATCTTTTTTTGGAAAAAAAATACTTAATTAAAGTAATTAAGTCATTGGACGCTTAAGACGCACCTGGTGCGTAATAATCAGGCGGCCTATCGATAATAATTTACGTGTATTTTAAATTACCTTTAAATTTAAATTTAAAAAAACCCCACTATGATTTAAAATACAAAAGCCAATTGGCAATAGTACCTACTTCAATTTGGAAAGCTCTTATTATTAACTGCGATATTATGGATTAGTTTAGGCAGGGTTTAATGGAATTTTAAATACTAATTTAATGAAAACAAATAAGTATGCCTGATTATGTTTAGTGTGCACTATTTATGTCGGATCTTAACAGCCTACTTTCACCTAGATAATAACGTTTTAATATATTATATTAATAATTTGTACTTATTGACAACATGTTATATGAAACGTTGTTTATTTCAGTTCGCTGCGACGGGTGTCACTGGTATCAAAGCTGAGACTGACATAAAGCGCGAATTCACTGAATTAAAAATGCCACCATTTTCTGATGAAGATCCTCAACCCGGATGTTCGCATTCAGATTACACACCAGGACATGGGGTATATTCAATTTTATATATTGTAACATTTGCTTCTCAATTCGCCGATTTTAATCGAAGGTTGACGTTTAAAATCTCAATAAATCTCCGTACCATTCCTAGCCAGTCGTATTGAAAAAAGTAATTAAAGTAATCAATACCTACCTACTATCATTTCACTCCATTTTGAATGTGAACACCAACTGTCACTTTGTGTTTTTAGTTATGGTTTTTTTTTTTTAGGTTCGGGATGTGAAGGTGGATAATTAAGCACCGAAATTGTTATCAGAAACGGCGAGGTTTATTTACGTTTATTATATACTATATGGTTACATTTTGAATAATTTATTTTATCCGTACGAAATGTGTGTTGCGCGAGCGAACAACGTTTTCTCTGCGTGCTGTCAAAGACGCTTCTCTCTCTCAAACAAAAACGGTTACACTTGCGAGCCGTGCCAAATGCGACGTTGCCATTCGTATTTTTTTTTTGGACGATGTTGCCGGTCAGATGTTTATTAGTGGTATTAAACATTGCTTAATTATTTTCGCAATCAGCCGTTATTATTTGTTGGCTTCGATACCGATTCGGGCCTCTCAAGATACACAAAGACATCCCCAAATGGGGACCATACGGGGTTGTCACACTACTTTGATTTAAAATACAAAAGCCGATTGCCTATGGTAACTCAATTTGGAAAGCGCTCCAGAGAGTATGATAAGAGCCATTAGTTAAAGTCTCAACTTCTTAATTATTATGATAGGTTAATTAATACTGGGTAATTATTGAGTTTTGAAGAAAACACTTTTTAAAGCCATATTAACTGATTGTATTGCTGCAAGTATGTATTCATTAAATAATTAGGAGAGCACTAATTATTACTTAAATAGTAGAAGTGATCAGTATACATATTAAATATATCGATGACCCAATCACATTTTTTTATAATTTTCAAATAATGTCTTTATTGTTTTTTTTAGTAAAGTTGTTATCAAACGCAAACTGTGAAAATCATTTTCCGTATAAATATATATTTACTTATAAAATTGTACTACTTTTCATCATTTGTAAATATTCGGTCAAATTAAAAACATTAATTTCTCGTGCTTGTCTTTGTAAAGGATTTTTGTCATACCCTGATAGAGATGAGGTTTTCATTGTAAACTATAAATATACTATTGTATCGTGTAAAACAGACTTTTCACAAAAAGACGCAGCGTTTACACACCTACTATATGCGCACGAAAGTATGTGTACTTCTGCGCAGGTCCAATTTAGGGTCGTTTAGCTATAATACGACTTGCTGTTTTGCTCAGATCATTATTTAAATATCAGATGTGCTCAACCGGTAAACTTTATTAATTCGAAAAATATTTATGCTATATTTCATTCATTTCACCAAAACAAAAAGGTTTTATTATTGATTAATTTTAAAATACGACTTGCTGTTTCGCTCAGACCAGAAAAAGAATAGATATTTATGATACAAAATGTTATATGTGAAAATTATATAAACCGAGTCATTCCTACTCGAGAGTGTCGCTCTTTGAATAACTGCGGTCCCTATGCGACGCTTAATATGCGTGCTGTCATGAATTCAGATGTATAATAATATATTCAAATATTGTTTAAACTGTTGATCGAAGTCGCTTGATGAGATTTCAATATAAATTCACTCCCGCACTTTCAGGTATAAATCTACGTCCCCGATATAGTCTGTATCACTGCATACAATACTTTACAATCGTAGCCAAGATAAGATGGTTCTTTTTTTCTTTTCTTTTGACCATGTCCGATCCTAATATGGGCCTCCACAGAGTGGAGGATTGTATAAACAGATTTTTTTAACGAGAAATGGATGTCAGCCACTTGGTCAACCTATTAGGTCCATACTCATACCTGGTACCCACGACGCAAACGCCAAAGCTTAAGCCGCGCGGTCATCGTGGGTGTTCTTGTTCTTCAAGATGGTTCTAGTATAATATATTTAATCATTTCTTATACTGTTGGGTACAAGTTTACTTGATGAAATTTGAATATAAATTCTATCAATTTGAATATTGTTTGTGACATTGGTTTCGCCTTTCGGCATCTTCCGACACTATGCACACTCTCCAATAACTTACCGGCACAAAAATTACTAGTTACTACACGAAGCTTGCAATGTTTTTTTATCGAACAGGGTGCAAAACTGCCTCATAGTAGGTATGTACATTATTCTGGTGATCTTAAATTATTTTATCAAGAAATATTAGAAATAAACACAGTAAAGTGAAACTATCTTATTCAAATCAATCTAAAATTTTGCATTCGAAACTATATAAGATTTATACATATTACCAATAGTAGTGCCACAATAATTGTGTCAGTTTGTGCAATTGCTTTTCGATGTTACACGTAGGTGAATTAAAAAAAAAACTATTTATTGATCATTCCGTAATTTCGTGTATTTAATATCTATGTCGGTACTATTACCATTTCTTAACGTCATTTTCATTCTCACCACACTTTAATGTCTGAAGATGCTTCGAAAAAAATAACTCAAATGGAACAGCTTAAAATCTAATTTAGAATAATATTTTTGTTTTTTCTAGGTTTCTACTAAAGACTTTTTCACAAAGCATCACGATATAGACAGGTGTCAACAATCCTCGCCTGATGGAATCCAAGATAGAATGATACAGTATTCGGAAGTGACGATAGACGAACAAAACATTAAAGGAGAAATCCCAGAACGAGAGACTCCGAAGAAACTTCGACTAATTCTGAGCAGAGTAGTACATTTTCCCCGTAATTTGATTTGCTGCTTTTGTAATGCAGTTTTTGGATGCGGAAGTGCTCTAAAAAGTCACAAAATGGTTCACACGGGCGTGATAACTGATCAAAACCAAGAAAATGTAGTCTCGCAACTATATCATCTCAAAACACGTAAAATGACACACACATGTAAAAAACCACATAAATGCAAGATATGCCCATATAAATGCTCGCAACTGAAATATCTTAAAATTCACGAAATGAAACACACAGGTGTAAAACCATATAAATGCAAGGCTTGTTCATATAGATGCTCGCAACGTAATCATCTTAAAAAACATGAAATGACACACACAAGTGAAAAACCTCATAAATGTAATTTATGCCCATATAGATGCTCGCAACTTGGTAATCTTAAAAAACATGAAATGACACACACAAGTGAAAAACCTCATAAATGTAATGTATGCCCATATAGATGTTCGCAACTTAGTAGTCTTAAAAAACATGAAATGACACACACAGGTGTAAAACCTCATAAATGCAAGGTATGTTCATATAGATGCTCGCAACTTAGTTATCTTAAAGATCATGAAATGACACACACAGGTGAAAAACAATATAAATGCAAGGTTTGTTCATATAGATGCTCGCATCGTAATCATCTTAAATACCATGAAATGAAGCACACAGGTGAAATGCCTCATAAATGCAAGGTTTGTTCATATAGATGCTCGCAACTTTGTCATCTTAAAATCCATGAAATGACACACACAGGTGAAAAACCTCATAAATGCAAGGTATGCACATATAGATGCTCGCAACTAAGTCATCTTACAAGACATGAAATGACACACACAGGTGAAAAACCTCATAAATGCAAGGTATGCTCATATAGATGCTCGACACTTGGTAATCTTAAAAGCCATGAAATGATACACACAGGTGAAAAACCTCATACATGCAAGGTATGCCCATATAAATACTCGCAACTAAGTAGTCTTAAAAAACATGAAATGACACACGCAGCTGTAAAACCTCATAAATGTAAGGAATGCACATATAGATGCTCGCAACTAAGCCATCTTAAATCCCATGAAATGACACACACAAGTGAAAAACCTCATAAATGCAAGGTATGCCCATATAGATGCTCGAGACTTAGTAATCTTAAAAAACATGAAATGAAACACAGGTGAAAAACCTCATAAATGCATTAAATGCTCACAACTGAGTGACCTTAAAAGACATGAAATGACACGCACAGGTGAAAAACTTAATTAATGCAAGGTATGCCCATATAGATGCTCGCGACTTTGTAATCTTAAAAAGTTTGAAATGACAAGTGAAAAACGTCATAAACGCTAAGTGTGCTCATATAGATGCTCGCGACTTAGTAGTTTTCAAAAACATGTAAAAATGACACACAGGTGTAAAACCACATAATTGCAAGGTCTGCTCATATATATGCTCGCAACTGAGTTATCTTAAAAGACATGAAGTGACTGTGACATATACTAATAATCTTATTAATTCACCGTATGCTCATATAGATGTTCGCAAAGTGTTCAACCCCGGCAGGTTTTTATAAATCTAGCCCTATTCCCGGACAAGTTTGAGTGAAATTAGTGTTTTATAGTAATTAATGTAATCTTAGTTTATTGGGTTATTTATGGGAACATTTAAATGAATCTTTTAAGAACAATAGAAAACAGTTTAATAATAATATTGTATAGTGTAAAATTTTTGCCAACAACCTACTTCGTGCAGAGGAACATCACACTCTTTACACCTGTACCGAGTCTCATATCTCTTCTTCATCTTGGCACATTCCTTAAATACCATTGACTGGTATTCCTTCTTCTGTGTTGCTGGAATCGTCTGTAAGGTGTGTCTAGATATATATCCAAATATTCTGACAGGCGAATTCAGCATCACATTACGCCTCGGATCCGGAGAAGACCAGACATCGCTACCAGAGGACAGTAATAAAGTAACAACAGATTCGGTCTTTGTTACACACTTATTTCTGTAATTGAGGCCCAAATCTATCATCCAAAATATCAATGGATAGATGTTAATTATCATCCTCACTATGCGCTTATCTCACCAAGAATGTAAGATAATATCTCCTTTTATACATATAACCGACTCGCCCTCCCGTTCAAAGACTGAACTCACGTTAAAGACCTCTATTTTTGCGAATAGTCTCATTAACTCTAATATTTTTCACCGGCAACTCCTCGGCCAATCTGACACTGTTATAAACTGCCCAGGTGCTGGAGTATATTCTGCTGTTGACCACGATTCAGTCACACGAGCACTACGCCTTCCATGTCCTCCTCGCTTACCTTAGGGACGACGTCACCACTAGAACGACCTCACCTATTTCTGCTAACACGCCATTCACGCGCTTGACCTCCGTTTTCTGCCCGAGATGGACCAGAAAGTGGGTCCTCGAGCGTGTCGACTCCTGAGTCCATACAAATGCGTAATCCCACTCTGATTCATCTGTTCCAAAGGCCTCCATTTCAGCGTGGAAACAAGCTGGAATCAAAACAATATTCCACTTTAGTTAACTGAATTTAATCCTCGGGGAACACGTGACATCGTCAAAACGTTCGATTAACTCATATAAAGATATTTGGTGATTACATTATTACCTTGTGACGTATCTATTAGTCGATTAACCGGATAATATTGGAAGCAAATTGTTGGTTTGTGACAGCTGTAGGTAAACAAAAACAAATCGTCATTAGTAAACAAATTTTGGATGTTGGAAAAATACGTGAGAATAAGTAAATACTTGTTTATACTTACATAATTGTATGAAATAGTTAAAATAATTCAATATTCTAGGATTATAAAATAATATATATTGGCACATAATGATGTAATTGGCAAATAATGTGAACTTTCAAACATTGCAATCGGATATTTTGACAGTTATCTGACGGGAATGAAAAACCATGTAAAATGAATTTAAATTACCAGAATCCATCAATAACATATAAAATATCATAGATAAATTATAATTATTTGATGGATATATTCTTACCTTGTGACGTATCAGATATCGGAAGCAAATCAATCGGTTTGGAACAGTTGTAACAAATTTTGAATGTTCAAAAAACACGTGGAATTAACTAAATACTCATTCAAACACGTATACTTTTATGGAATATTCATAATACTTCAATATTCTAGGGCTAATATATCGGCACATTATCAAGTAATTAATAATGAGGACTTTCAAACTTTGCATTCGAAAAATTTTGACAGTAATCCGACATATTATGTAGGTACACAAGAAACACATAAAATTAATTTAAATTACCAGAAACCATCAATAAACATATAAAATATCATAGACAAATTATTTCTCTTACCTTATTAAATCCTTTTTTTGCTTACTTCTGTAATTTTCTTCCTCAAAATCAGTATACAGCCTCCCCAAACCAAAGCAAATATTCGCAACGAACTCGCTACCGCTTGGATTTGATGCGAATTTCGCGCTTGGCCCCACACCAAAGCGTCAGCGACGCCGCCATAGACTAAATAATTTTATTTACGCGCCAGATTTAAAATTGTAAATAATATTAATATTTTACGCCAAATATTCAATAATTTTTATGAATTAAATATGAAAAATATACGTACACTATAGCGCTTTCAGAATTGCTACAACTTTTACCCACTTTGCGTAAAGTGTATTTTAATTATCTGAAACAAGGTGGCAGCATTGGATGCAGTCATAGACTAAATACATATACGAATGTCAACGTGACAGTTGTGTGTTGACAAAATGTACAACTTTTCTGAATGCTTATTACACGCTGAAGATATAATGAGATGGCGTGCGATAAATTACATCGACAATTAATATAACTTTACTTTATGACAGCGCAAGATTGCCATGGCTCATGGGTAAGATAGATTTACTCAGTTTCATAACTGCACATATAAATAAGCATTTACCATGAAGGGTTAACAGGATTTGAAGGTAATATGATATTGAAATAACACGTCTCCTTTATTTAAATTGTAATTTTTGACTATTTTGCGTTTTTACGCAGAGGGAGCGTACCAAAAACGGATAGGCCAAGTCTTCTGCGCAATGAGCCAGGCATCAGTAAGCAGATGCATAGGAAACGTGTCCGATGCTATAATAGCAGTGCTTAGTAATACTTACATACAGTCGCCATACAGCGCTGACAGTCTTTAGTGTTGTGTTGATACCCTCTGATCAATTTATACAATATTACAATGTACATGTCAATTAACTAGAGTAACTGCGCATAGACACAACAAGTAAATTACCTAGGTACTCAATAAGAATTTAACGGGAATATTATTTTGTGTCGGTAAAAATATTTTTTAATTTCAGACTTCAAGAAAGGGCAGGTTTCCCGAAAATCATTGGGTGCATTAACTGCACCCATGTGCGAATATACCCGTCATACTTGGAGACTTTCAAAAATGAGCGCAGGAAATTTTCTGTAAATGTAAAATTCGTAATAAAATCTATGTTGTTTCTGATACATTCATATTCATTACCTACGTATAATATCATAACATGACATTTATTTTTATGCAGGTATCTGACATGGACATTCTGGCAGTGAGTGCCAGATTTCCTTTGAGTGTTTATGACCAATTCATATTTAATGGATCGTTGGTAAAAACTGAAATGAAACATCTACAGAACGACAAGAATTGGGAATTTTGTTCTATTAGGGAAGTATGTTAAACTTTACTTTACAATGGCAGTACCAGTAACAAATATTTTTGTTTGGTTTATATTCATCCGTATTTTGTATATGTACTTCAAAGGAATCAAAATTTTGCATAGGTATGAATATGATATTTAATGAAACAGTTTTTTAATTATTTAAATCCTGATTTCTAATATTTTTACAACTTTCAGTCGAAAACATATTCAAATTAACAGACTGTGTATATTGAAATCATTCTAGTGCCACCATAGGCCAGCCAGACTCACTACACGGCCAGGGATGTGATTGAGTGTTTTTGGATAATGGACCACACCAGATTGCATAGCTACAGCAACAAGTGCAAGACCAACCGTGGCTATACATACAGTATACATGTATATATTAAATATAATTTATGTATATTTATTTATGGCTTATACACCGAAACAAAATATGTCACTTAACTGTACTTGAATATTTTTGCAGGATCATTCAATAAAAAATACTTGGTTTAGGTTAAGAAAGTTTTAATAATCATTTTTGCACAGAATACAAGAAAAATATTTATATAATTATTAGAATTACAATGAGCTTTAAAAGTAACACGATATTGTAATAAAATGGACAAATATGAAAAAAAATAACAATAAATTGTATATAGATAGGTAGACAGGGTTCAGATGATTCTGGCAGTGCAGGCGACTCATTTAGGTGTCAGTATTGTTACTTTCAAATGACAATAACACCGTTCCAATGTGATTCGGTCATTCCAGAAGACTCTGTCCTTCCTCTATTTAGTAACCGGGCGTTTTACAACTTTAAGTGAAAATTAAGTGGGTATATAGATAGTATATTTTTTCTAGTATAATATTATTTAATTAGGTGACTTTTTATTTCTTTATTACTTGAAATGGTGTTTACATGGTAGATGGATTATAATGGTTTTGAAATATAGTTATTTTTGTTAATTCTACTTTAACTGAGTCATTTACCTTGACAGCTGTTTCGGCACATAAACTCATTTTCGGAACATTCAACAATAATTTGTGATTATAAAAGAGCTACAGGTCACGTAGCAAATTAAATACGCTTAGTTAAATAATAAATACGTACCAAATATTTTACAAAATACACCACATACATCCATCGAATATGGTAAATAAAATACAGATTCAAGTATCAAATAATTCTTGGATAAATAGATGTTTATGTAAGTATATGTTTTTTTAAATACTTACATGATACTGTGTTGTATAACATTTAAATTTATATTTTTGATTTTGATTTACATACTTAAATGTTCCTACATAAATTTGTAATGTACAGTAGGTACATACTTAATTACATTTTTAACATTAGGAAATTACCATTATTCGATTCTATCCACCCGCCATGTCTATAATCACCCCAACGCTGGATAGAAAGAGACATCACACAAAATTGGCTGTTTGATAATAAATGGTAGTTGAAAAATATTTTAGAGTATGATTATGTCCATAGAAACAGGTTTTAAGTCATTCATGTTTGTCCGAATAATGTGTAGCAGAAAAATAGAAATTTTAAAAAGGGTCTATTCAGTATTCACCCCATTCTACGGCAAACATTTTTCTTAATAAAAATAGGTACATCAATAGAGGAATCATAAAATGGACCTTGGCCCTCGCCCACGCCTTATTCATCCTTGTATATTATATTATCACACTTAATGTTTTGGAAAATTCATTAACATTGTGCACAAATGCCACTTTTGTTGATTGACACTTCACTTAGTTGATCTCTTTGTTCACTTGAAGTACAATAAAAGTATGTAGCAGCGAAGAACTAGAGACCGAAAATAGTGGAAGGAGCTAGAAGAGGCTTTCATCTAGCAGTGGAATGACCCCGACTGATGTTTATGATGAAATATTATTTTATTCCTGTTAATGCCGGGGGTTTCATTTTTAATTTCTTCTGGTGCTTTGTACCTACGTTGAAAGGTTGAAGATCTTTGCGAAAATTAAATTCATCACAAAGCATTAGTATATCTCCAACATCATTCAGGTAGGTATCCATGATGATAATATAATATTATGTACTTAAAGGAGGTACCTGACCTTTATATTTACATGCACATAAAATTATTAATCTTATTGCCTGATGCAGACCAAGATATACCTACCTACATAATATTACATGAACAGAAGTTTAAGAACATCTCAATTAAGTTTAAAATGTTTGTAGGTATACAAATTAATGTGAAACAGAAAACATTGGTTATGTTAGGTAGGTACATGGAACATGTAGATATTATCTTGGTTCGCGGTCGGCACTGGGCAAAACCAGTTTATTAGCTCAATATACCTATACATAATGAAGGAAATATATACCTAGTAGGTATATAGGTACATAATATCGTTTTTGTGATTGAGGTCTCTTGAGATCAAAAAACAAACACAACCTAGGTATGTCCTACTGTAAATAACCCGATAGTAAGTAGTATGTAAGGTTTTTGGTCTAAAACCTTACAAAATACCACAATGACGACATGGAGTACCTACTTATCTACCTATATGTATATTATATCTTTAGCTACAATAGAAATGCTATGCTGCATAATGTTAGATGCAAAAAAATAATCTTAAAGACTACCTATCTAACCTAAAAAAATATTATCAACGAATATAAAATGATATTAAATTCTACAGGTTTTTTTAAAAAAAGGTTTGTCGATAGCTATTTCGGTTGTAACACCATTATCAAGACTATTCAGATAGGCCGTTTTCCTTTGCTTATACTATACGTGTATAGATAGAGACAGAATACATTTTCTTATTCGTTCCAGCAATATTATGAATTTTTACATTATTATTAATTGTAATATTATTATTACTTTGAAAACCCTAAGTGGGTTTTTTAAAATGGATATCGAAATTTTCAAAATTTATCAAAATTACAGTATTCGATGGTTATTTATTGACATTATTGATCAATTAAAATATTATTAGTATAATTGTCTTAATCATGTGTTTAGATTATATTTAATAGTGGCGACGAATACATTACCAAATTTTCATTAATTATGTCATTACTTTTGGATAATTCGCGATTAATTTCCAACTGTTCAAGTAAATTTAATTTTAGACCTTTATTACATATATGCAAACATTATGGCGTTTCATTGTTACTGATGCTATGCGAGTTTGATATCAAATGTTTAGCAAACTGAGAATCTGTTTTACCATTCCTAAAAGACCGGAGGTGCTCTTCAAAACGAGTTTTTATTGACCTGCCAGATTGACCAATGTAGCATAGACTACATGTGCCACATGTTATTTTATAAACTCCGCTTTTTTCCAGTTTGTTGATTTTATCTTTACTATTTTTTTAATTTAATCCTAGATTATTATTAGCTTTGAATGCTACGTTAACGCTATGTTTAATTTCTTGATAAATTTTGTCTGAAATAATGCCGTGATAACCAATGGACTTGTAATAACATATCATCATATCATAATCATAGATCAACAATATACCCTAACGTTAAAGATTCAAATCGTTATTACAAGTCCATTGGTTATCACGGCATTATTTTAGACAAAATTTATCAAGAAATTAAACATAGCGTTAACGTAGCATTCAAAGCTAATAATAATCTAGGATTAAACTTAAAAAATAGTAAAGATAAAATCAACAAACTGGAAAAAAGCGGAGTTTATAAAATAACATGTGGCACATGTAGTCTATGCTACATTGGTCAATCTGGCAGGTCAATAAAAACTCGTTTTGAAGAGCACCTCCGGTCTTTTAGGAATGGTAAAACAGATTCTCAGTTTGCTAAACATTTGATATCAAACTCGCATAGCATCAGTAACAATGAAACGCCACAATGTTTGCATATATGTAATAAAGGTCTAAAATTAAATTTACTTGAACAGTTGGAAATTAATCGCGAATTATCCAAAAGTAATGACATAATTAATGAAAATTTGGTAATGTATTCGTCGCCACTATTAAATATAATCTAAACACATGATTAAGACAATTATACTAATAATATTTTAATTGATCAATAATGTCAATAAATAACCATCGAATACTGTAATTTTGATAAATTTTGAAAATTTCGATATCCATTTTAAAAAACCCACTTAGGGTTTTCAAAGTATTAATAATATTACAATTAATAATAATGTAAAAATTCATAATATTGCTGGAACGAATAAGAAAATGTATTCTGTCTCTATCTATACACGTATAGTATTTAAGCAAAGGCAAACGGCCTATCTGAATAGTCTTGATAATGGTGTTACAACCGAAATAGCTATCGACAAACCTTTTTTTAAAAAAACCTGTAGAATTTAATATTAATTATATTTTCATTTCTTGTAAAATGGAATTCTACCAAGTAAATGCTAACACAATTAATGAATATAAAATGGGTATTTACGTGACCGATACCGAATTTGATTGAAGTAGGTATTGTAAATGATACCTAATTATAATATTATTGATATGACTGCTCGAAAGTCGAAACCAAAACGTCAAACAGTCTATGCGTCAAACGATCGCAATAAGTTAGAACTGTCAGTGCACTAATAATCAAAGTTATAAAGTTTCTGTTATAAAAGGCTGTGCATGACGCAAATTAATAATATGTATTTTTTAAATATCGGGACCTAAGATTAAAGTTATTTATTTATAATAGCGTATTCATCCTGTCAAAAAACTTTACATACTTTGGTTAGACAAAGATACCTACATAATATTATTATGACGACCTTCATACCATTTTCAACAATTTCCCTGCCAATTTCATCCCATATCTTATCTTTCTTTCTTATGTTTTGTAGTCACTGTCAGAGAAATCATAAAGGATTGGATATTTCCGGACCAACTCGATCAGCTGCTCAATGTCTTCGCCATTTTGATTTTACTAATTCCCTTGGCGAAATCTGTCCGCCTCGAATAAATTTGCTGTCGACAGAGTTCCCGAAAATCGCAGCGAATATTCGCTGCAAATTCGCACTCAAGACGCAAGGCGGTCGCGCAAGCGTGCTCTGTCCCGTAAGCCAATACGAGCTTGATTGGCGAATAATTCGCTGCGAATATTCGCTTTGGTTTGGGGAGGCTTTAACTTCGCCGATCGTGTGGAAAAATTTGGCGCTTTTTGAATTTCGTAGCGTTTCGGATAGCTCCCTCGACCTCTTTGTTCTTCCACCTTTGGCCATACCAGACGTCTTGTGATAAGAAGTGGTCTCTAAGATGGACGTTTCATGACGAAACTCTGGCGCTGATGGCAAGAGCAATCGCGCACACTATTGTATACCTACGTCCGGTTTTGTATTTCCCTTCATTGTAATATTAGTTCCATCAAACTTGTAGAAATGTTAATTAGCTCTCAGTCATCGTTCGTTCAATAAATTAGGCATCTACCTATTACATTAACTTATTTCTTAGATTACTTATTACTTGTTTCTAAATCATAATATTATGTACCTAGATACAATTATTTCCATATTAAAGATTTGTTAAAATTCAATGGTCTCTTATTTTCTTCTTACAATATTACTCACTTGAATGTTTTTTTTTTACATATTTATCTATTTCGGTTAAAATCCAAAATATGGCACCCAGGTTAACTTAATAGTTTTCTTCTTAGCTTTCACTCTTAAACCAGTCAATTTATATATATATTTTACGATCGGCTTTTTTATAGTCAGTAGTTTTAAATTCTTTTAGTGCTCGGCCGTAGTGGTTTGGCAGGCATTTCGTTCAAAACCGCCGCCAAACCACTACGGCTGAGCACTTAAGGTCGATAGAGTACGCATCGAAGTGATACAATAATTATTATTACTTGCGCCGTGTTTTACCGTCGTCTCATGCGAACGGCTGGCAGTCGAGGCGTCAAGTTAGCTACTTTATTACTATATTCAATATATCTATTCCTATTCTCAATCGCACACATTTACTTTTTTATTAAGAGATTCTTTATTTTGTAATTGTGTCATCAAAAATCACAATTACAAAAGTATATACCTATATAACCGACTGAATAGTATAAATAAGTTATTAGTTATTGTCGTTTAGAATTAACTGTCACATTGACAAACGTCCTAGTGTATTATGATATTATTATACACAGAAGAAGTTTACTTACTTTGATCTTCACTTCCAATTATTAATAACACATAAGCACTAAATCAGATGAACTCCAAGGTCTCCAAGATACGATAAAATAATCTGAAAGAAATCTGAAACTTAGAATATCTACTCCGACAACTGAACACGACAGACGCGTCAGTATGAGCACTCTATAGACAATGACAAGCAATGACAGGTCATCCATAGACAACGGGAGGGGCGAAAAGCAGGACCAGTCGTGTAATGTATCGGCTTCCTTCTTCAGTGGGCAATGGCTGTTCTCGTTATGATTGAGGAAATGCCGACGATCATGTTCGTACCATTATTTTGTTTAGACAACAAAACATACATATTATTAAATTATGTCACCGTGTCAAGTGTGTATTTTTAATATAATGTAGTTGTCCTGGAAATACTTTTCAGTATTGCGGCAACACTTTTCTAACATTACCTTGAAAGGATACTGTCTGTCACGTAACACGTTGCTTCTGGAATATATACCCTTAACATGGATGTAAAGCAAGAATGTGATGGAGGACACTCCGATATAGAAGGCAAGCCTTTGTTTGACACGCTGATAAGCCATCCAAACAACCCGGACCCTCGCACTCATGTAACGCAAGAGAATGCGGACGTTTCAAGTTGCAATTTCGAGGTTAGTTTTTGGAAACTAAATTCTTTTACAATCACTTTAGATTAAGAATAATAACGATAAGTATACTATTATAATAATATGTTGCTTTTTTACAAACTATGTAAGGACATTCGTTGACATTAAAATTTGTTTCAAAAGAATACTTGACAGCTACGATACATCTGTGATATTATTGGTTAGTTTATCTACTAATTCATGTTAAATATAATTATTCTACATTGTTATACGGATGTTGCGAGAACTGAAACTGGTTTTACCGTATTTACAAAATATAATAATTGCTTCTTTCAGTGCCTAATGGCTGACCTCTCTAATATAAAATCTGAGACAGATGATCAACAAGCCGTCGTCAAGCGCGAGATTATTGAAGATGTTTCACACCCGTTATATGATGATGAATACCCTCAACCGGGTTGTTCGCATTCAGATTACAGGCCAATTGTAAGTAGACATAATGTGTGCTGTCTTATATAGAAGGTTGGAATTTGCAAATGCATCTTTGAAACTCATTACACCATTATTAATTCGCTCCAACTTGTTTCATTTGTTGGTTTTAGCTTACACTAATAATGTATTAACACAATATATGTGTAGATTTGTACATCTTTCGTTAAATCATGAGTATTTAGTTATGATAATTTATACATCACAATCATTCGAATGTAAAGCAATTTTTAATGTGAATATGTATCTAAAATTGCAATCCACTATACGTTAAATTAATCTCCCGTAAGTGCCTTTTAAGTCATGCAAGGTAAGATATGTAAAAAAAATAACGTTAATTTGTTATATTGTTTATAAAAAAAATGCTTCCAGCAAAGACGAGGTTTATCGCACGAATCCCGACGCGTAAGCTGCTCGGCCATCGTTGTGTTATTTAAGTGATCGTTAGTTATATTATCAAGAAATATCAGGAATAAACATAGCACAGTTGCAGAGTGAATATATTTTATTGACATCAGTCAATTACGTTATCCAATCTTTGAATTTGCATTCAAAACTATATTAATTTTGTGGTATATGGCCACCGCGGACTTCTTGACGAAGTGCATTCTGTACGTCCGGTTTTGGGTGACTTTTCGAGCACTGCTGGCAGTATATTACAAATAGCACTAACAATGTTGGTTTTCAAGGCGTCAATTGTGTATGGCTTATCAGCGTCACCTAACCACTCTGGAAATATTCCATATCAAATCGCACGACTTTGGAAGCAAATTGACAGGTTCATATCATAAATAAACCTAATGCAATAAGTCAATGGTTGCGGTCGTATCCTGATACGTAGTTTCATCCTGTTGACACCACATCCTGTACGGATCAATCCCATCCATACGTGCAACAGCAATAAATATCATTGATCATGGGCCAGTGCCTTATGATCTCCATTGACCGTAACGCGAGCTCCCGCCTCTTTTTTAATAAATAAGGTTCGATGATTCCATCAGCATCTAAACCGCACAAGCTAGTGCATTATTTGTATGTAAAGAAATCTGTAGGGTCTCTTCCAGATTGGACCCCATATGCGCCAATTTTGTTTATTAACAAATCCGTTTAGCCCAAAATACGCGTCATCGCTTAAGTAAAACATTTAAATATTTGAATCGCTGTTCGATCGTCACCCTATTCATGATCTGCCGGTCTAAATACTGATCATAAATGTCAAATAGGATGCGCAGTATTAGAGGTCGGTTTGACGATTAACCCTTTCATATGTTCTATCTAAGCAAAAAATAAAACTCTTTTTTCCCTTGTGGAATCTTGAAAACTGTGAGGTAATGGTATTTCATGCGAATCGAGTTAAAATATCACGAAATCGGTGATTTAATGTAGTACCTGATTATAATATTTCACCCAAGGCCTGAACAAAAACGATCCATGAGTGCGAGTGAGAAAGTATTCGGCACCCTTATAATCTCTGCGACACGCGCTAGAGTAAGATAAAAGGTCTACATATTTTTAAGTTGGTTTCCAAAAATATCGCCGGCAAATAGTGCTGAATCGCTTCACGTAGCGTGTTGTTTGTGTTGCTAAATTTGCTATTTTTGTGTTAAACATAAAGTCAGTGGTAAATATTTTTAGTTAATTAAGTAGGAAAGGTGGTTCTGCATGTTGTATTAAAATATGGTAATCGTTCTGATAGGCAAGAAGATGGTATTACGTTTCATAGGTAAGTTGATACATGTTCGTGACAATTTATTTGTATATTATTATTTATTTTAATATCAGTGACCTAGTGTTTCTTTAAAATAACTTAAATTATGGATATCTTTACCTAATGGTTGCATTTTGACCGCTTAAAAATACTATATAACGTAAAAAAATAGAAAATTATATTTTAATTCTGTGTCTAGTGCGAGCACCAACGAAATGGTTTATAGTCTCGAACATTTGTAGACGAATGCGTTCGCTCGCCCACAAGTCAAACGCACGGCACGCGGCTTCATTTAGCAATGCAACGGATGGCGTCTAGATGTATATATAGTCTATGATTGGCATTGTAATTAGGGAGAAATTTATATCTCTGTCAAATAGTATACGCCATTACGGTTTTAGTGCCCTGCCGTGCTATCTGCCCTGCGCTCTGCTCACAGCCACAAAGAACTGCAACAGAACCGCGCTCCTGCTAGAAGAAGAAAACTGAGCTGATCTACTACACTATCACGCTCGGTCCTCTTCGTGTTTATTCGGGAGCTTATATAGCAACAGAGTAAGGCCATCCTCTCACGTGGACTCTCAAAAAAGACGAGACTGAAGCTCCAGTATCCAGCTAATGTATTTCAATGGCGGTTCCCTGACGGCAAGACTATAATCTTTTTTTCAAATCGCCCTTAACTGAAATCGAGGAGAAGAGACATGCTAGTCTCCCAGTCTCTCAGTTTCCAGTCACCAATTAAACAGTGGTACCAATATCAGGAAATACGTGTAAAATCATATATACCTACTTACCAAAATTGGTACCACTGAACTGAAATACACAAGCAATAACAAGTCGAAATGTAAAGATGAGCGAACCGATTTTTAATTTAAAATATGTGGCAGATGTTGAGAAATACTCCTGCCTGTATAAGTAAGGCTGTCAGAATATTCCCGTAAAGATATTACGGAAAAAGCTTAGGATGAAGTAGGAAAGACAATGGGTATAACAGTTTGAGGTTATGATATTATTGGGTTTCAGTAGCCCGGTGTACGAAGCATTTCACTGGCCAGTTTATGAATTCCATCAGCAACCAGTTTGTCGGATTTTAGTTTCTGCGTGAGATGATGGCCTTAGTTTAAGCTTAAGCAATTCAACCTTGCATATGTACAACATAGGTACGTGCAATGCTTGTCTACCAAAAACGATAGGAGTTCTAATAAATCATGTGGAATTTCGAAGTATGATAATATATTAAAATATTGTTTATACTATTGATCGAGATTGTTTGATTCGATTTGAATATTCTTTGTGACCTTTATTTCGCCTTCAAGCTAGGCAGGTGACAGTCACCCAGATTCGATTAGCTCAGATATGTAATCTGGGGTTCATCTATGTGAGGATCTTGGAGTACATAGTGCAAAACCTCGATGATGGTGTTTCACTACAGTTATTTTAACGAATAAACTCACTTCAGTATAACGATATTTATTGTTAATTGAACTAATAATATTCCATGGTCAAGGTCACATACAATTTATATGATGTATAATATAGTTCTTAGAAAAACTGTAAAAAAATTATATATAGTTTATATTTATAAATATAGGAACTAATTCGTAGAATTTTATTGAGTATTAAAGTCCAAATTTATTTATATATATATATTTATTTAATTTCTATTAACTTATAAAAGTCTTAATAATGTCTTAATAATATAGAGTCGCTAATTAGCAAGTTACCGCACACGTAATTAGGATGTACTCGCGGCATCAGGTTTGACCAGAAAAAGTCGAGATACGCTGGGCGGAGTAATTTGTTACCTCTCAAATAGCTACATCTTGAATAACAAAAGTTAATAATTTACATACATAATGATCTCTTAGCTCATCGACTGGACTTGTAAGGTTCGCACTTTATTGTTATATCGTCCAGTTTTGAGCTTTACAAACTATGTTTTTCATCTCTACTTATGTTCGGACATACTCGTCTAAAGGATAAATACAAAGTTATAAAAACTTAAGATTATCTTAGTTTATTAGTTAATATATTGGGTTCGCTTCTCCGGTCTAAGTTTATATAAATCAATTATGGCATCACAAATAATTAATCTGCAAGAAAATTTTGATTATTTCTGTTTAAGCATTACGGTATTATCTTGCTCACTCGTTTGGAGTTTATCCATGGAAAATTACCCACCTAGTGTGTGCTCTTTCCACTCACTGAACCTTATACTTTAAACAAAACGTAAGTGGAAAATTGGCCCGAGCTCATGCTCTGTCTGACATACGAAGCTATATAGCAATTATAAGAAAGAGAGCTTGCACTATATTATTAAATAAACGTAAATTTGCGTAATAATAAAATATACTACTTTTTACATGATTCTATATAACAACGACGTATTCTGATAAGTCATTTTGATCATAATATAATGGCAATTATAAAATGATTATTAATTTAATCGATTCTATACGTTGAGTAATGGCATATTAAATTTGTTCGGTGATATTATGTTAACAATACAATTAAACATTTAAATTCATATTAATTCGTTATACATACGAGTAATACCTATAAATTAATTTAATTAATCCTATATACTACATCTATCAGTGGCGTAGGGTGACTTTTTAAAAGAGGTAGGCTGTGGGAGTAACCATGCATGTCAGATATATTTGCGGGAAATAAAAAGATAACCCAATATTACTACTGATGAATAGGTACGCTTAAACGAAGAAATTTCAAAAACCTAATTGGTTTCTTATAATTAGTTCATAAAAATGAGCAATCAGCTTGAATTACTATGTATTTTCCTAAACATTTATAAACGTAACATTAACGCTTAAAATATATTACCTATCATCTATTAAAATATCCGTTGCTGTATTGTATTATGTTCAATAACAATTTATAATTTAACCCGTAAAACTAGACATTTTAATATAAATATTTAAAACACACATACAATATCAGATATACATTGGCTCTATGTTACGACCGTACACCCTGGATAAACGTCAGAATTTTTTCATCAATATTTGAAAGCATCTAAGCGACACTTTTTGAGCATAGACAATCATTGAAAATTGCTATTAAATGGGTAAAACGCTATTATAAGCGTAGACAATAAGTACAAATATAATTTTTATATTTGTACTTATTGTCTACCATTATAATAGCGTTTTAGCCATATAATAGCGATTTTTTCCATGATTGTCTATGCTCAAAAAATCTCGCTTAGATGCTTTCAAGTATTGAAAAATGAAATCTGACGTTTATCCAGGGTGTACGGTCGTAATATAGAGCCCAATAATTTAGTCAAGTCAATGTAATTTCTCAGTAGAGTAGCGACCCCCACCACCTCTCACTAAATACCAAACAAGTGAGGGTATCGAATCGAACTCTTTGCATAGAAAATTTGGGTGGAATCATGGGACAATAAGACCAAAATCGATTTATCGTTCGCATATGATTACTAATGCATACTAGGTATCGGTTACTACGCTATAATATGACTACCTACCTAATTCTACTGAACTCCTACTGTGTAAATGTCTAAAATATTAATATGAACATCTCACGATATATAAATGCGGTAGAATCTCAATTTTTCTTAATCCTAAAAATATTATAATGTC
Organism: Rhyacophila brunnea; assembly: GCF_057557595.1. Classification (NCBI taxonomy): domain Eukaryota; kingdom Metazoa; phylum Arthropoda; class Insecta; order Trichoptera; family Rhyacophilidae; genus Rhyacophila; species Rhyacophila brunnea. The sequence goes on from NW_028232785.1 coordinate 35,521,584, forward strand.
ATATATATATATATGTATAACATCAATATTATGTTGAGAAAATGACATAGGTACGTAATATAATAAATGACTATCATTTTAGGTTAGGTCCTGTCTTTTTACTTCATTGCTTGGACAGATCGTGAGAAGTGGTTTAACGTTTCAGACCAAACCATTTTTGACGGTCAGAAAATGGTTTGAAGTTTGCTGATACAGTGAACTAAACGTTAAATCTAAAACTATTCCGGCTGACTTATAATGCATGCGCAGTGCGCCAGTTTTGACCTGTCAACCTGTTTAGCTGGAACGCCTCAATTTATGTTGTCATGCAGCATGGTAGATAATTTAGTAAAATTTGAGGCTTACAACATTTTAATTTGTTACATAAAGTTTAGACAATAGAATTGGTTTATTTCTACCCCATTTCACGTAGATATTGCTTCCTTTATTGTATTTTATGGCTGCAAGTAGTTTTTTGTAGACAATAGGCTTACCTTGTATTACTTACTCACCTAAAAAGGACTCACGGGCGATTAATTTTATTTATTCACCATACAATTCATCACAATTTTAGATAATCGCAGTAATTATTGCTTTACATTTGAATGATTGTGATGTACATCATAAATAAATGCTCATGGTTGGACGAAAGATTTATAAACCTACACATAAATTGTTTTAAAATATCAGTGTGAGCTAAAACCACTAAATAAAACACTTTGCAGCGAATTAATAATGGTGAAATGAGTTTCAAAGATGCATTGCAAATTCCAACTTTCTATACAAGACAGCACACAATATAATAGGTACCTATATATACTTACAATTGGCCTGTAATCTGAATGCGAACAACCCGGTTGAGGGTATTCATCATCATATAATGGGCGTGATATATCTTCAATAATCTCGCGCTTGACGACAGCTGGTTGATCATCTGTCTCAGATTTTATATTAGAGAGGTCCGCCATATTGAGGTACTGAAAATAGCATTATTACATTATGTAAACACGGTGAAAACAGTTTCGGGTCATGTCATCACCATATAACATTGAACAATATTGATATTTAACATGAATTTGTAGATAAATCAACCTAACCTATAATATCACAGATGTAAATTTTTTGAAACAAAGTTTAATATCACTTTATGTTCCTACATAGTTGGTAAAAAAAGCCACAGTTTATAATATTAAACCAATCATTGTTATTCTCAATCTAATGTTATTGCAAAATAATTTAGTTTCCAAAAACTAACCTCGAAATTGCAACTGGAAACGTCCGCATTCTCTTGCGTTACATGAGTGCGAGGGTCCGGGTTGTTTGGATGGATAGTCAGCGTGCCAAAAAAAGGCTTGCCTTCTATATCGGAGTATTCTCCATCACATTCTTGCTTTAGATCCATGTTAAGTCTAAATATGCCAGGAACAACGTGACATACAGGATACATTCAGGGAAATGTTAGAAAAGTGTTGCTACAATAGTGAGAAGTGTTTTTCGCGTTACTAATATTTATAATAGACTCATTAATACTTGACACGGGTGACAAATTTCAATAATAATTATGTACCAATGGTTTGTTGTCAAAATAAAACAATGGAGTGAAAAATTAATATCAGCATTTCCTCAATCATAACGAGATCAGCGCATCTCGGTTTTCAAATGGCAAAAGGGCCCATCTGCATTTTTTCTTTTTTCAAGATTTCTTTTACAGACGTTGTTAAAATACCTATACAATATTAATCTTAAACGTGGCAAAAGAACATATCTGTCAGTGCATTACAAACAAAATGCCACCCGTATTTTGAGCCAGGCACACGGACATTGGGTGTAATTTTCACCATACACGGATAGACAAGGCAAAGTCAAAAGACATGGCCTTTTGACAATGTCTTGTTCGTTATACTTACTACTTGAGTATTGACTGAATGGGTAGACAATAAAGTGTCCCTACTTTATTGTATTAATTGATTTATTATAGGTATAGGTTAAAAATTACAGTGTAGGTATTGAGATAAATCCCGGGTCCTGTGGCTAGCTCGGAATGTTGGTAGGACCCGGAATTCACAAAAATTAAATAGGTAATAAATAAAAATGTCCTTTATGTCTTTCTTTGTTTAATAAGTAGCTTTATATTTTCAACGGTTATTTTAAAAAGAAACTAAACTTATGTTTAACAGTTTCCAAATTAATCTCATATTATTACGTTCCTTATATTAATTATATCTTAACATCGCTTATATTCTATTTATTAATAATTATCTGAATTCGTTTTGTTGTTAAGTTTTTAGCGCGGGAATTCGCGACCTCAATACCACGTCTTTCCGCGACTATGTATTTTTTCCACTCTTTTTATATTGAGCAGTGGTGCCATCTTTTTTTTTACATACTCCCGAATATTAAATTTCTTTGGCTTTCGTTTCCTTTGTTCGACACAATCACATTCTTCTATGACATACTATTTATATAATTAGATACAATTCTTACGTGCTAAGTACATGTTGAATATATTGACAATTAATCAAGGAATTTTGGACGTTCGTACGCCCATTGTTGACTAGGAGGACAGGTGACATGGTAACACCTAATAATTACGTTATTTAGACTATCGGGAGAGGCCCAATAGTCATGGGTGTAACAGTTATATTATACGCTGTTAGTGTGTATATGTCATTGGTGAATACGGGTAGTGCTTGAAAATATCGAATGGGACCACCCGAGTGGTAAAAAACTACCTACTCAAATAGAATAGTACAAATCTTAAATCTAATAAAATACATTTTATTGTTTGATCGCTACACGGAATAGACTATTCAGTATTTCGGCCATACATAATTAATGATTACGTATTGCGGCAACACTTCTCTTAAATTAATGTACCTTGAATGGATCCTGCTTGTCACGTTTTCCTGACATATTTACCATTAAAATGGATGTAAAGCGAGAATGTGATGGAGAACAATCTGATACAGAAGGCAAGCCTTTGTTTGACACAATGACTAGCCACCCAATCAGCCCGGAAGTTCGCACTCATGTAAAGGAAGAGAATGTCGACTTTTCAAGTTTAAATTTTGAGGTTAGTTTTTGGAAACTGATTTTTCTTACAATCACGCTGTATTGCGAATAAAACGATTAATATATTATTATTATAATAATTTGCTTGTTTATAAACTGCGTAGAGACACAATGATATTAAACGTTGATTTAAAAAATAACTCGATTATACATTTTGACAGCTACGATACATTTGTGATTTAGGTTAGGGCAGGTTATCTTCTAATTCATTTTGACTATAATTAGTATACATTGTTATATGGATATGCCTTGAAGTCACGTGAACTGTAAGTGGTTTTACTGTGTTAACCATAATGTTTCTTTCAGCATCTTTTAGCGGACCTCTCTAATATAAACTCTGAGACAGATGATCAACTATCCGTCATCAAGCGCGAGATTATTGAAGATGTAATAGACCCATTATGTGATGTTGAAGATCCTCAACCGGGTTCAGATTACAGGCCATTACATCAGGTTCGTTCAATTGTATAACGTGTTATTTTTCTTCCCTTGGTGCAGTCTTAAAGTAAAGGTTGGAATTAGCAATACATGTTTTAATCTTTGAGCCCTTTCACACGCGACACCATTGTCTCGAGCCGCTGCATGAATGATCGCGTTTAAACGGAGTAACAAGTATGTCGCGTTCATATATATGTAGAGATATCGATCATGCGGTGCCCAATCCGTTGACATCTTCTCAATTGATGAGGGTGACGTGCTTAGATTTCATTTAAAAAATTAAGAATACCCGCTCTTAGTGACCGCATAATATGTTCCAACATTTTTTTTAAAGGGCTGTATTGACTTTGTCATGGGCCCAATTTCATATATATTTTACCCGACAATGGAAACAGGTATCTTTCCGGAAGCATGGAAGATGTCGAAGGTTACTCCAATTCATAAGAGTGGTACGGAGTTATCATTGGAAAACTATAGGCCGGTAGCCATTCTCTATGCACCAGCAAAAGTTCTTGAGATAATCATGCACAGCATGATTTCTCCGAGGATTGAGTCATTTCATTGCCGACTCAAGTATTAATCTATATATGGCGCTGGTCATTTATAATGAATGAGCAGCATGGATTTGGAGCAGGTCGTTAAACGATTTCTCGCGTTATTCGGTAGTTATTTTAAAAACCGTCAACAATACGTATCGTGCACCCTCTATTAGTCACAGACATGACATTTAAAACATTTTCTGGTGTGGCTAAGGGCTGAAAGTTGAGGCCATTGCTGTTCACGTTTTTTATAAATGACATAGCATTGGTAATTAAAAATTCTATGTTTATGTTGTTTGCTGATGACTTGAAACTCTTTATGAAAGTTGTAATGCAAGGATTTATTGCTGACAGTACATATTACCGAGACCATAAAAAGAAAATCCACGTGTACACACGTATTTTTGTGGAAGTTGCAAGATTGCTTGCATGAATCAAAAAAGTTCGCTTCTTAAATTTCACGTGACAGATGGGATTTGTTCGATATCCCCGCCTGCGCAGTAGAGCGACTAGCTTCTATCAGGACAGAGTGAAGGCTGCTCTCAGTCAGCTCTTCCTCTGCTTCACCTGCCTTGGAGGCTACCCAAAACTACCAGTCTCTCCAAAGTATCCGCTCCGCGCCGAACAATTTGTCAAAAAAACTGTAGAATTCGTTTCAGACATAAATTGTCGAGAGACCTTCCTTTATAAATTATTAACATTTTATATATAACATATGGAACATACATAATTTTGAAAACACTTTTGAGAAAATATATAACAAACTGATGAGATCTTTTTTTGGAAAAAAAAATACTTAATTAAAGTAATTAAGTCATTGGACGCTAAAGACGCACCTGGCGCGTAATAATCAGGCGGCCTATCGATAACAATTTACGTGTATTTTAAATTACCGTTAAATTTAAATTTTAAAAAACCCACTTTGATTTAAAAAAGCCGATTGGCAATAGTACTTCAATTTGGAAAGGTCTTATTTTTAACCGCGATATTATGGTTTAGTTTAGGCAGGGTTTAATGGAATTTTAAATACTATTTTAATGAAAACAAATAAGTATGCTTGATAATGTTTATTGTGCACTATTTTTGTCGGATCTTAACAGCCTACTTTCACCTAGATAATAACGTTTTAATATGTTATATTGACAGCATGTTATATGATACGTTGTTTATTTCAGTTTGCTGCGACGGGTGTCACTGGTATCAAAGCTGAGACTGACATAAAGCGCGAATTCACTGAAGATAAAATGCCACCATTTTCTGATGAAGATCCTCAACCCGGATGTTCACATTCCGATTACACACCAGAACATAGGGTACATTCAATTTTATATATTGTAACATTTGCTTCTCTATTCGCCGATTTTTATCGAAGGTTGACTTTTAAAATTTCAATAAATCTCCGTACTATTAATACCTAGCCAGTCGTATTGAAAAAAGTAATTAAAGTAATCAATACCTACCTACTTTGATTTAAAGTACAAAAGCCGATTGCCTATGGTAACTTTATTTGGAAAGCGCTTCGGAGAGTATTGTAAGAGCCATTAGTTAAAGTCTTAACTTCCTAATTATTATGATAGGTTATTAATTAATACTGGGTAATTATTGAGTTTTTAAGAAAACACTCATTAAAGCCACTTTAACAGATTGTATTGCTGCAGGTATGTATTCATTAAAAAATTAGGAGAACACAAATTATCTCTAAAATAGTAGAAGTGATTAGTATACATATTAATATATCGATGACCCATTCTCATTTTTTTATAATTTTCAAATAATGTCTTTATTACCTTTTTAGTAAAGTTGTTATAAAACGCAAACTGTGAAAATCATTTTCCGTAGAAATATATATGTACTTATCATAAAATTGTACAGCTTTTCATCACTTTTAAATATTCGGTTAAATTAAAAATAATAATTTCTCGTGGTTGCCTTTGTAAAGGACTTTTCACACAAAGACGCAGCGTTTACACACCTACTATATGCGCACGAAAGTAAGTGTGCTTCTGCGCAGGTCCGTTTATAAGTAGTTTAGCCATAATACTTGAACTACCACTACTAAAGTCTTGCTGTTTTGCTCAGATCATTATTTAAATATCAGATGTGCTCAACGGGTAAACTTTATTAAGTAGAAAAATATTTATGTATCACATTTTTATGTGTAAATTATATAAACCGAGTCATTCCTTCTCGAATGTGTCGCTCTTTGGATAACTGCTGTTCCTATGCGACGCTTAGTATGCGTGCCTTCACTAATTCAGAAGTATGATACGAGTATATTAAAATATTGTTTAAACTGTTGATCGAAGTCGCTTGCTGAAATTTGAAAATATATTCTCTCCCGCACTTTCAGGTATAACTCCATGTCCCCGATATAGTCAGTAACACTGCATACAACACTTTATAATCGTAGCCAAGATAAGATGGTTTTAGTTAATATTAAAATATTGTTTATACTATTGATCTAAGTTGCCTGATGAAATTTCAATATAAATTCTATCAATTTGAATATTTTTTGTAACATTGGTTTCGCCTTTCGGCATCTACCGACACTATGCACACTCCAATGACACACTGGCATAGAAATTACTAGTTATTACACGTAAATTACAATGTTTTTATCGATCAGGGTGCAAAATTGCCTCATAGTATGTACGTTATTCTGGTGATATTTATATTTTATCAAGAAATATTAGAAATAAACACAGTAAAGTGAAACTATCTTATTCACATCAATCTAAAATTTTGCATTCAAAACTATATAAGATTTATACATTATTACCAAAAGCAGTACCACAATTGTGTCATTGTCTGTTTTGTGCATTTTCCTTTGATGTTACATGTAGGTGCATTTTTTTTAAACTATTAACGGATCGTAACGTAACATTGTTTGTATTTAATATCTATGTCGGTACTATTACCATTTCTTAATGTAATTTTCATTCTCACTATACGTATAATGTCTGAAGATGCTGAAAGGCAAAAGAATAAAAAATAACTCAAATGGAACAGTTTAAAATCTAATTGAGAATAATATTAACTTCGAATATTTTTGTTTTTTCTAGGTTTCTGCTAAAGGCTTTTTCTCAAAGCATCACGATATAGACAGGTGTCAACAATCCTCGCCTGGTGGATTAAAAGATATAATGATACAGTATTCAAAAGTGACGATAGATGAACAAAAGATTAAAAGAGAAATCTCAGAACGTAAGACTCCGAAGGAACTTCGACTTATTTTGAGAAGATTAGTACATTTCTCACGTAATTTAATTTGCAGCTTTTGTAACGCAGTTTTTGGATGTAGAAGTACTCTTAAAAGTCACAAAGTAATTCACACGAGCTTTATTGCTAATCAACATGAAGAAAATATATTCTCGCAAATAAATCATCTCAAAGCGCATAAAATGACACATACTGGTGGAAAACCTCATAAATGCAAGGTATGTCCATATAGATGCTGGCGAGTTAGTAATCTTAAACTCCATGAAATAATTCATACAGGTGAAAAACCTCATAAATGCAAGGTATGTCCATATAGATGCTCGCAACTTAGTAATCTTAAACTCCATGAAATGATTCATACAGGTGAAAAACCTCATAAATGCAAGGTATGCCCATATACATGCTCGCAACTTGGTCATCTTAAAATCCATGAAATGACTCACACCGGTGAAAAACCTCATAAATGCAATAAATGCAAATATAGATGCTCGCAACTGAATGATCTTAAAAGACATGAAATGACACACACGGGTGAAAAACCTCATAAATGCAAGGTATGTCCATATAGATGCTCGCAACTTAGTAGTCTTAAACTCCATGAAATGATTCATACAGGTGAAAAACCTCATAAATGCAAGGTATGCCCATATACATGCTCGCAACTTGGTCATCTTAAAATCCATGAAATGACTCACACCGGTGAAAAACCTCATAAATGCAATATATGCAAATATAGATGCTCGCAACTGAATGATCTTAAAAGACATGAAATGACACACACGGGTGAAAAACCTCATAAATGCAAGGTATGCCCATATAGATGCTCGCAACTGTTTAGTCTTAAAAAACATGAAATGATTCATACAGGTGAAAAACCTCATAAATGCAAAGTATGCCCATATACATGCTCGCAACTTGGTCATCTTAAAATCCATGAAATGACTCACACCGGTGAAAAACCTCATAAATGCAAGGTATGCCCATATAGATGCTCGCTACTGATTAGTCTTAAAAAACATGAAATGACACACACAGGTGAAAAACCTCATAAATGCAAAGGATGCCCATATAGATGCTCGCTACTTAATAATCTTCAAAACCATGAAATGACACACAGGTGAAAAACTTCATAAATGCAAGGTATGCTCATATAAAAGCTCGCATCTGAGTGATCTTAAAAAACATGAAATGACGCACACCGGTAAAAAACCTCATAAATGCAAATATAGATGCTCGCAACTGAATGATCTTAAAAGACATGAAATGAGACACAGGTGAAAAACCTGATAAATGTAAGATATGCCCATATAGAAGCTCGCATCTTAGTCAATTAAAAAAACATGAAATGACACACACAGGTGAAAAACCTCATAAATGCAAGGTGTGCCAATATAAGTCCTTGCATCTTGGTAATCTTAAAATCCATGAAATGACACACACAGGTGAAAAACCTCATAAATGCAACGTGTGCCCTTTTAAGTGCTTGCAACTTGGTTATCTGAAAATCCATGAAATGACGCACACAGGTTAAAAATCTTATAAATGTAAGATATGCCCATATAGAAGCTAGCATCTTAGTCAATTAAAAAAACATGAAATGACACACACAGGTAAAAAACCTCATAAATGCAAGATGTGCCAATATAAGTCCTTGCATCTTGGTAATCTTAAAATCCATGAAATGACACACAGGTGAAAAACCTCATAAATGTAAGGTGTGCCTATATAGATGCTCGCAACTTTTTAGTCTTAAAAGACATGAAATGACACACAGGCGTAAAACCATATAAATACAAGGTTTGTTAATATAGATTCTCGCGACTCGGTTATCTTAAAAAACATGAAATAACAGATAATGGTAAATAATCTTATAAAATATAATTACGAGAAATGGATGTAAGCCAGGATTCGAACCTAGGACCCACGACGCTATAGGTCGACGCTTATGCCGTGGCCATCGTATAAGATAATCCATAATGTGGATGCCCTTTGCCTATATAAATGACAAGATTCATACTGTTATTACCCTTATAAATGTAGGTTAGGAGTGATTATATGCTACGAGGGTGGGTCAATAATTCCTTAGAAAAAAGCATTAAAACAGTTTTTTTTTTTTTTTATTTCTCAACATAATCTTCTTGGAGCTCAATACACTTGGTTAGACGTTTGTAAACAAGCAAATTTTTTTTTTAAATGTACGAGAAACACACAACAACCCGACCAATCTGATTGAAACTTCGCAGCATACTGAATCGGTAGTGCCGCTGCATGAAAACAAACCGCTTACAGTACTAGTCGCGCCACCTGTCGGCTTTTCTAAGGACTTATTGACCCACCCTCGTATCTTGTCAAGCGACCCTATGGGTAGAGCATATTGTTTATTAAGAGTATTTGCGAAAAGTTATTGTTTTCCCGGACGGCGCCTTGAACGACTACCTTAATAATGCCATCTGATTTATACCTACTGATTTTGCCGCCTTTGTATGATGTTGCCTGTGACTATATTTTATTTATAATAAAATCAACGTTGTTTTTCTTGTTGCGATATTGTAAATTGTATTGGAATTTCCTAAAGGAAGAAATTAAAACAACGTGTTGGTTCCTGCTAATACTATCAAACATCTGGAGAATAGAATATTATATATACATAAATTATTATTTTTAAATTATTAGGAGTTGGAAATTAACCAACACCAATTTATTGGTTCATGTATGTATATTTTCATAATTACCCACTTAAAAAAATACGCTGCCACGAAAATTATAATTATTTTAGTTTTATTTTTTATCATTTTATTTAGAAATTTGATAAAAAAACGAGTATAGTTATACCTGGATATATAATTATTGGATGTGCTCATATGATATAATATAATTTTGTGTACCTACTGATAATAATTGTTGTTTATTACGTACTTCACCCTGTCATTAATTACCCACTCTTAAAGCATCATGCAAGCACAAGGTCGTACTAACTACCTAGTTCCATTGCCACGTCTTGCGACATGTGAGACAAGCAGCGCGTAGATTTCTTTTGTAGCATCGCTGCGGGGAAAAGGAGGGTCTTCCACGGTGACGGTTTTGTTTCTGATGTTTTTATGTGTGTATATTCAATATAGAAAAAAAAAATATTTTGCTTTGCAAATGTAGTTGGCACCCCTTTTATATTATGGGTTTTGTTTGGATAATAAAAAATATTACTATATAATTTTATTCTTTTAATAAAATCCACTGTAAATTAACATTATAATCAAATACTTGAAAAAAAGTTTAAATATATTATTATTTGGCTCCACAATCCGGTGTGGATCATGGCCGCCTCACAAAAAGCTTTCATAACATTATTTTTTATGAGAAATATATGTTAACCACTTTTTCAAACTTTGAGGTCCATAATCTAGATTCAAACACACATTGAAATGCAATACCTATGTTAATTTTACCAGACCCGGGATTTGAACATGAGCTTACTAAGCGGATACATTACCACTCAGCCATCGCGGGCGTATTTAATAAGTTAGCAGTTGTTATAATTGTTCAGAGTCCAACAAGAGTGTTGATTTCAGTGACATACCTAGACAAAATGCTGCTCCATTGTTTGTACAGTATTTTTTATCATCCTTTCATGTACTTCAATGTATATGTATCTGAGAACGGTGTTGTATACATCACTAACAAAATATATCACCTACCACTAAATCTAAATGCCATCTCTACTCAATGGTCAATATTGCAAATACAATAATTATTAGGTACCTACCTAACAATACGTGAAAAATTAAAAAAGACACGCACTAACGTTCACTGGCGATGTACATGATTTTTAAAAAATCCAAGCTTAGTGTTTCAAGTATCCAGCAATTTACGAAGATGAATCAAACTCCAAAAATATAGGAACTGTCCTCATATCAATCCACTATGAAATCAGGGAAATATTAATTCACATCTTCTAGATAATATTACTTAAGTAATACTTCGGCCTATCACGCTACAGCATCAGAGCATTGGGCAAGCACAAGGTCCACCGCGTAGATTGTTTTTGTAGCAGAGAATGAGTGGGATTGGCACAGCAGTAGAGTATTACACCCTACACATGGCCCAGCTAGGTGAAGTGCCTCTGCGTCATCACATATATCATCAAAGATTGACGTGTCACCACACCAACTCAAGTGTTATTAACAAGACCATACCAGTGTACCCATAAAATTCAGCGGAGTCTTCAATAAATAATATAATATGCATTTTAATTTACACTAATTTAAGAAAATTATTTTTATTTTAGGCCTGATAGGAGAAGAGTATATGAGGAATGGGTCACCACAGATGGGCCAATACAGGTGGTTTCAGAAAATAACGTCACAAAAGAAGAAATAATGATCGAACGAGATTTGTCACTATCTCCTTGTGAACTTCACTTTGACTATAGAAATGTGCCATCTTCAAACGGGCTGTCTTCAGCATTTGGTAATTTGAACTATCTATAATATAATATTATATTCCACATGCTTGTTTAAAAATAATCCTGAAATAAAGAGTAGGAAGTAACGGAAAGAGAAAATATTTTATGAATGTATTCACAGTTCGGCGCAGAGAGAACAATGCATACCTACATTACGTTAAAACGAATCTTTTCAGGAGCGCATAGACTCTGGACGCTTTTTATTAATGGTTTATAATATAATAATTAATACAACGGTTGCGCAATCAACTATTAAAACAAAATTTATACTACTACTTGTAATCCAGCATTTATTGAAAATCACACAGTCATATACCTACACAAAAAGATAATATATAAAGGATTTAAGTAGTTAGCCTAAACTATATTTAAAAATTTATTTGATTGTGTCAAGTATTCACCTGAAATTTGTTAAGTAATATGTATTTCTACCATTTAACTTATTATTTTAATATTATACTTCTCAGAACTGTGGTATATTTCTTTACAGAACGGCAAAGCGTCGCTGAGAATGCTGTGTCAATGAATAATGATCAAGAATAATTTATGTTGATTCACCGAGACCATTTAAAAACAATCGTCGCTCTGACCCCATTTCACGGAAGCAAAATAGTAGAAAGAAAAATAAACAGCATGGAAAATCTTACCTTTCATATGAGAGGTAAACAAATGGACTGTAAAGTATTAAAAAAAGTCAGATGTGCAGTGTGGCCACATAAATGCAATGTAAAATAATTGAGGAAACAGAAAGGTATTCCATATTTTCGAATTATTGGTCCATTGGTGATACGAAAAGACAAAGGATATATCGCACCCCTAGTTTTAAACTATTACAAGTCAAAAAACTGACATTTTGAGTTAATAATGCAGAAAGGTTGAAAATATCATTATTTATCTGGTCAAAGACTATCACAAGTCTAAATAAATTCTACGGAAATACAGGACAGAAAGAATAGTCTATCATTTTTATAAATAGTATTGTGTGATATTTAAAGACTATGCTATTTTGAGTTGTTATGGTCTTAAATTAGGATTCAAAATTTTAGCGAGTTTAAGACTATGACATCTTGAATTATCATCGGTCAGGAATGGACAAAGTAAATAAAACTTGTGTTGTGGTCACACTGTTGACTAGCCATTCTGAAAATTGAACAGTAGTTTGTTGATAAATAAAATAATAAATAAAACAAACAGTGATGGAATCATAGAAAAGGATCTCAGAGGAACACATGAAAACCATAAGAAAATTGATACCGAATTAAAAAAATATGTTAGAGATCACATCAATTGCATTCCTAGGGTAGAATCCCACTTCCTGAGAGCTCAAACTTTCAACCATGTCCGATCTAGTAAGATCATAATATGGGCCTCCACGGTATGGTTTGTATTAACAGAATTTTGTTTTTTTTTCGAGATATGGATGTCAGCCACTTGCTCAACCTATTAGGTCCATAATCTGACTCATACACAAATTGAAAAACAATATGTGTACTTGCGAGACCCAGGATTTGAACCTATGACCCACGACGCTTGCACCAGAATAACTACCAGACAATTTATTGATGGCTCTTTAAATTTAGCAACACTATAGGCTATACAAAGGAAAGTGTCAACAAAATGATCGACCTTTCGTGAAGTTATCTCAGTATTCTACGATCTTTAATACAGAATTTAATATTGGGCACTTTCAGTCAAAAAAAGATCAATGGTCAGCACAGCATATACAAATTTAAATGATACACAAAAAGCAAAACAATTAATTTCGTTCAATGTCCCAAATAAAGAAAAAGCACGAGAGGAGAAAAAAATGACGTGAAAATGGAGCTATCCCTGATCCAGATAATATTATGATAGTTTCATGTTTCGATTTGCAAGCAGTTCTCTCATAACCCTGTGGTGAAGTCTCAAACTTCTATTACACCAGAAAACTTGCAACATATTTCACCATCTTTGATATTGCTGAGAAAAAGGGTTTTGTTGTATCTGGAACGAAGTGACTGCTAAAAGAGGTTTTAATGAAATTGGTAGTTGTATTTACATACCATTACTTGAAAAAAAATCTCAATAAGAATTTACATTTTTGGTCCGATAACTGTGCTAGACAGAATAAAAATAAATATTTAGTTGCGTTGTATTTATCATTACGCCCACGGTGGCCGCGCGGCATAAGCGTTGGACTATCATGCCGTGGGTCCCAGGTTCGAATCCTGGGTCTGGCAAGTACGCATATTGTTTTTCAATATGTGTGTGAGTCAGGGTATGGACCTAATAGGTTAAGCAAGTGGCTGACATCCATTTCTCGTAAAAACAAAATCTGTTAATACAAACCTCCACTCTGTGGAGGCCCATATGATCCTATTAGGATCGGACATGGTCGAAGAAGAAGAAGTATTTATCATTGGAAACAGAAAATGTAAAGTCTATAAAGCAAAAATATTTGATGGGTCACACCCAAGATCAGTGGATTGCGATGCACTCACTCATTGAAAAAGAAAAAAGAGAATGCTAAAAGTGCTCCAGTATTCATACCAGCTCAATATAGATACCCATTATAGCCATGGCTGAAAAGAATGGTGAACCTTATAGAGTTAATGCAATGGCAATTGATGATATATTTGACCTGAAATTACTGTCCGATGAGCTGGAACAAAATTATGTTATAACTACCGTAGGTACGAAGGTAACATGGCAAGCAATCAAAGTCATGCATTTGAAAAGGGAATCACCGTATAGTTTTTTCATTAAAACCAATTTTATTGATTCTTCCTATGAGGAAATTAATATAAGGCATCGCATGACGGGTCGTCCAGTTCACATGAATATGATAATTTTACAGAAAGCTTATAATGAGCCACCAGGAATAACCATGCAGAAAAGGCAAGATCTTTTAACTATATGCAAAAAAATTGATACCGATGACGTACCACAATTTTTACAATAATTTGAAAGTCGCTAATAGTACTCAAGTGGCAAGAAATGACTTGGTTCACGAAGAGAGTGATGGAAATTACTCTAATTAATTCTAAATTATATAATAGTTTCCATTACGCAATGTGCAAGATCCTTGAATAGGTAATCATAATCTTATACAATTATATATTTTAAAAATTCGGTAGGTATGTGATGGTTTACCTGTTCCAGTTATTTTATTTTGAAATAAAAATTTCAAATAACCATTTCGTTTATTATTTTACTTGATATGCATAATATATTGAAGAGATTTTATGTTGTTTCATATTAGTTTGTATTGTGTGCATGATGGGTTATTTCAAAATTTATCAAAATAGTCCAATTTTAAACTATGACATTTCAAAAAAACTACCAAAAATATGTGTTCTGTATAATTTTTCAATATAATAATAATTTCATACAAAAATACAAGCCCTGATACACATTGAGCAAGAAAATCAGTTTGGTACATACATTTTTAGATTTAGTTGAGAGGGTTTGAATCTTTAAATCCAATTATCTCAGAATGCTGTTTTTTGACTTGTCATACTTTAAAACTAGGGGTGCGATATCGTCGTTGAAACCAGAAAATTGTGTAACTCCGTTTTAATCGAAAATTGACTTTGAATGCCATCTAGTGGCCGTTGATAATATCTATCCGTCTTGCAAATTTTGTAATTCCAGAAAAATTGTATCATTGTTAAATCATGGATGATTTCACTCCAAAACCATACATTTGTACAGGAAACCATATTGTTTTTTGTCTCTCCTGTAAAGTAGTGTTTTTGGAGTTACACAATTTTCTAGTTTCAACGACGATATATCAGTTCTTTAGTTGAGGAAACAAACAAAGTAAACTGTCGTGTAGCAAGTATGTCAAGATGGAACAAGTCAAGACAATATTTCCTTTTCAAACACAATGAACGCCCGCGTGTTTGCAACAAAATTTTCGTTGGGACATTCAACATTTCGGAATATTTTATAAGAAACGTTTTAAAAAGGAGAAATGAATTAAATTATGGCCAAGACGACAAACAAGAAAAACCCGTTCCAGCAATTAAGAAAGATGAAGAAGTGCATAGATATATTGTTGAGCATATTAATTTATTTGTGAGAGTGCCATCGCATTACTGTCATAAAAAAACCAACTTCGAATACCTGCCCAGCGATCTCAACGTCGTCAAAATGTTTGAATCGTATAAGGAGAATTGCCTAGAGAAGAGTTTGTTGCCTGAAAAATTATCTTATTATCGGCATGTTTTTAATAGTAAATTTAAGACTACAATTCACGCATCGAGTTATAAAACCTATTTATAGATATAGCTATACTGGAAGAGATTCATTTGGCCGAATTTGATATGGAAGCAGTAACGTACTGTCCTTCTGCAAATGCCTATTTATATTGATATTTTATACACGACATTTAGCCGTATATAATTTAACGCAATACAATGTATCCAAGACGGCTTTAAATAACATGTGGCATGCGGCATGAAGGCATAACCAAGCGTGGGTCTGTAGAAGTTGCCACAATAAGTCTAGGTATATGATTATTTAAAAAGTAAAGCAAACGGGAAAGACTTTTTTTTCGGACACATGCGGTGGGGAGAACCGCTGTGTCAACGTGTGTGCAATGTTTTTGCTGGCAATAAAAAATCTCAATACCTATACCAAAAATTGATCATTGCTTTTTTGAACCCGGACACTCCCAAATGGAGTGTGATTCAGTGCACGCGCAAATTGAGAGAACGTCAAAGAATATCGATATCTTTGACCCATCTGCGGGGCTATTCTAACGTATCCGAACGTATGTGTTAAAAGGTTAAAACGGCTAATTATGATAAAATTATCACAATTAGCACATTTGCTATTCTCGCGGTCATTTGCGTAAGAAAGTTAACCGATATCCCTGTCAAAGTTAGCGGCACCTCGATGTGCCGTGCTACTGCGAGAACGAGAGAAAATATGTCAATTTTACATATTGAAAATTGAGATACAAGTTGTATGCAAAGTTTCAAACCACAATTTGTGGTTCGGTTCTACGGATTCTATGGTTAGAACCATAGATACTATTAATGTCGCTTCGCGGATGTCAAATAACTGTTCGTAATATTGTTTTATCATTTTTATTATCCATCTACATTCTACCGCAATGGCATTCATTCTTGCGATTCATTTGCACGCCGAGGAAGTAAGAAGACAGCGTGTACAAGAGATACGCGCGCTGAATATAGAGCGAAGGACCTTACGCGACAGTCAGAATCCTTTTGATGTACCTAACGGAAACGTTCTTTCGACAATTGTACAGACTGTCGAAAGAAATGGTGATCGAGATAGTGACCAAATTGGACTCCGTGTTGATGAGAGGCATACCCAAAGGAATTCCTGTCCAAATTCAGGTAATTAAAGTCACAAATTACTTCGACATTTAGTAGCTATACTTAACCCTACTTTATGACAGCGGAAGATAACATCATGGGTAAGATACATTTACTCAGTTTGACAACAGCACATGTAAATACCTACCTACTTCATCTTTAAGCATTCACCACGACAGATTAACAAGATTTGAATATTATGTTATTGAAAAAACTTGTTTCCTTTACTTGAATTTTAGGTTTTGGCTACTTTGCGTTTTTACGCAGAGGGAGGCTACCAAAAAGGGGTTGGCCAAGACTTCTTCTGCGCAGTGAGCCAGCCATCAGTGAGCAGATGCATTGGAAATGTATCCGATGCTATAATATCAGTGCTTGGCAGTACTTACCTGAAGTTTCCGAACAGTGCTGACTCTCGTGACAGAATTCAAAGGAGGTAGGTACTTACCAACCAATGCATTATTTTTAGTGTCGTGTTGATACCCTCTGACCAATTTATACAATTTTACATATAACTAGAGTACCAACAACATACACATGATGAGTAAAAAAGCAAATAATGATTGAACTGCAATATTATGTGTCGGTAAAACTTTGTTTTTATTTCAGATTCCAAGAAAAGGCTCATTTCCCAGGCATCATCGGATGCATTGACTGCACTCATGTGCGCATTTTCCCGCCACACTTGGAGACAGAATCATTTAAAAATAACCGTGGAAATTTTACTGTAAATGTGCAATTGGTAACAAATCATTAATTTTACTATGTTGTTTAATACTTTCATTGAGAATAACTCAAACAAACAATTCATTAACACGACATTTATTTTTATGCAGGTATGTGATATGGACATGAACATTCTGGCAGTGAGTGCAAGATTCCCAGGCAGTGTTCATGACCAATTTATATTCAATCAATCGATGGTCAAAGTGGAAATGGAACGATTGCACAACGAAAGAGTTGGAAATTTTGTTCTCTTGGGTATGTCGAACTTTACTAGTGTGCACTATTTATGGCGGATCTTAACAAACATTTCAAATTTATTTAAATCCTGATTTCAGTCGATTGTCATTGTTCATTGTCCTTCGTCATTCTTCATTTCCTCTTGTTATTGATTGATCCAAAAAACATTTCAGGTGATTCAGGGTATGCGGTAGAAAAATATATGCTCATTCCGATTCTACGTGCCGAGGTAGATTCACCTGAAGCTCGCTATACGGCTGCCCACTGCTCAACAAAGAATGTCATAGAGAGACTGAACGGTGTGTTGAAAGCAAAATTAAGATGCCTTCGAGGGGATAGAGCCCTCCATTATAAACCTGAGAAGGCAACCAAGATAATATATGCGTGTTGTATTCTGCATAACATGATGCAACATTATAGGTAATTATTGAAGTTTCAAGTAAATGAAAACATTACTTAAATAGATGTGACATTGGACTGAGTCTGTCATGTGCTAACACATCTCTTTTTCTTTCTTTTTCAGGATACCGAATCTAGAACCTGTTGATGAGCCTGTCCTGTCGGAATTCGTGTATAATGAGACGCGGAATCAAAATAGATTAAGGGAGGCATATGCTACTCGTCAACGAATTGTTGACATCTATTTTGGTGACGATTAACACAATCACTATACCAGTATCTAATGGACAGGCTCGTTTTCAGCGCTCAATAACTCATTCCACACCGTTCCACATGTATGTGCCAAATAATTTAGCCTGTATTCAAACGTATATATGATATACGAAGGAGATGCAGCTAATGTTGGACAACAAGAAGACCAGGATCATCCCTCGTCATTTGCAGCTCGCCATCCGCAACGAGGAGCTGAACAAGCTGCTCTCCGGCGTCACCATCGCCCAGGGTGGAGTGCTGCCCAATATCCAGGCGGTGCTCTTGCCCAAGAAGACTGAGAAGGCGTGAAAAAAAATCGTATCGTCTATGATTACATGCAATAATCCATCTATCGTCGTACAAAAGGCCCTTTTCAGGGCCCCCATTTTTATTGAAATCCGACTGGTAGCGAACGTGTCGAGCTCGTTATTGTTGCTTATGAGATGACATTTATTATTTAACGAATCACTGGCCAAATTGGAAATGGAACGATTGCATAACGAAAGAGTTTTAACTTAAAGTTTAGTGTGCACTATTTATGTTGGATCTTAACAGCCTACCCCCACCCTTCGCCACTGGCACTGCCAGTAACAAACATTTTCGTTTGGTTTTACATTTACCCGTATTCCGTATACATTAAAGGAGGATAGGAGGAGGGAGCAGCATAATAAATGAAATAACAGTACCTACTTACATATTTATAACATTTCAAATTTATTTAAATCCTGATTTCAGTTGAAAACATATCACTGCTGACCTGTTAATTAATATTTAATAACCACATTTAAATTTCATGTTAATTATATCTAATGGCCAGTCACGGTGTCAGCACTGAATGAGCAGATTGTCATTGTCCTTCATCATTATCCGTTTCCTCTTGGTATTGATTGATCTAATAAACATTTCAGGTGATTATGTGATTATATAATTCTACTGTACGAAAGGAGTATTCCCTGTACACATTTCCATATGGCAATACATACAGTTTTTGCCGGTAACGCTTCTTGACATTTCTAATTGATCCGATTGATCGCTTCAAGCTATCATAATAATTAAAGTATTGAATCTATCAATCCAGCAACAAATGTCTGCTGCATATTGCTGTACGGAATCCATTATTGAAGTGACAGATGAAGCAGCCATTTTGAATGACGTGAGACGTCAGATTGCTTACGTCACAAACAGTGCTATACGCTATATGGTGGTTTTGTTAGCTTTATGGTTATTTTACATATAACTAGCGAGTACCAGGCATGCGTTGCAATGCCACTCAAAGAAAGAAAGTATTTGTGTCACTTCGTTCCAATAAACTTAGTACTTATATAAATATGTATAATTTAATATATTCTTGATTTTGATTATAAATATACAAATTTCTCAATAAAAACTGTTTTTATGAAATACCTATTTGAATTTTTACCATATTTTGTATGTATGCACTATAATGCGCTGATTTCACTGATTGGACATTTGTCTGGTTTTTGGGGTGGCTAGATTATATAGATTATATTGTATTATATTAACAATAACAAATTGTTAGTAATGCTTTTATACTTGTTTTTTTTTGACAAACACTTACCACATACATTGGGGAATTCCGCGTCAGTGACTTATCAATGCCCTATAAAAATAAATCAGCATATTAATAAAGTTTTCTTGAAATTGAGTGAGGACATTTCTATAAAAAATCAAAATCATAGTCTGTATAACAATCAGTCGAGTTCTTTTGTTTTGACTAAATATTTTTTTCAACATCCTTCGT
This sequence comes from Rhyacophila brunnea, assembly GCF_057557595.1. Lineage (NCBI taxonomy): Eukaryota > Metazoa > Arthropoda > Insecta > Trichoptera > Rhyacophilidae > Rhyacophila > Rhyacophila brunnea. The sequence goes on from NW_028232785.1 coordinate 35,541,990, forward strand.
TGGGATATATTTGGTGAAGTTTGAAAACAGAAAAGGTAATATAATATAATATACATATTGATATAATGCATACCGTCAAAGCGGACACCAATGCCGTCGTCGTGGTTGCCGATGCCGCCCTCATGGTTGCCGCAGTAGTTGACAGTGACTATAAAAACAATTATAAAACATATTATGGATCTTGTTGGTCTGTTTTCCACAAATATACTGCATAGTTTTCTTCCGATATACTTTCATTTGATATCGTAGTGATGCCTTCTTCGACTTTCAAATATACTATTATTGTTTGTTTACATACTGTCATTGCTGTAGCCATTGACGTCATTGCTGTAGCCATTGTCGTCAATACCCCCTCTATGGACTATAAACATATAATAATCAACAATATAATATAACAATCAACAAATTCTTGTTTGATGATGACACCCTCATTATCATTCTCCGACCGTATATTGATTAAGCTGTCTTCACACTCCTGAAAAAAAACAACATGATTAATAATAATATGTAACAGTATCACCATTATGATCAGCCAGAGTCAATGCATTTCTGGATAAGACCTGCCACAGCTGTATCCTCTGCTTTCAGTGGTCACCAATGTACGACTGCATTTGGCAAGTGAATGTATACTCACCGAAAGACATTCTAGCTAACTGCAGCACATTGCGTATTTTAATCTGCCATTTTGGCATGGAGAGGTGTATATTGGGCAACACGCGAAAGGACCGTAAGAGAAACGAATGGGTTAGAAAGCAGACAGGAGTACGCGATGTAATTGACGTTGCCAAACAGCTGATATGGAGATGAGCGAAGCACATTGCTCGCCAAACGGACGGCTGCTGGACAAATGCCGTCATCCAGTGGTACCCAAGGCCACAGGGTCGCCCTAAAAGCCGCTGGATTGCCGAACTGGTAAAGTTCGGCGAAATTAAGTGGCAACGAATGACACAGGACCGAGAGAGTTGGAAGAAGGTTGGCGAGGCCTTCATCCAGCAGTGGATGATGATGATTATCAAATGTACTAGTGGGTGATCAATCCATTCTCAAGATTCGACGGTACACACCTGACATTAACAGAGGAGGACATTTGAATAGATCTAAAAAACGATCCTAAGCACACAGCCTCATTTTCTAAGCTAGAGTTGTCAGCATTTTGGATATCGTTTTGGCGTCAATATCGTCAATTAGCTACAGCAGCCATTTATTCTCAGTTGCCGTTTGGATCGTCGTATCTTTGCGAAATTGGTTTTACAGCACTCGTTGAAATGAAATCGTAAAACGAGAACAGTAACAAATGGTAGATGTGGAGTTACGTGTTTGTTTATCTAATTTAGAGCCGCGTTTTACAGAATTCTTTCTAAAAATCAATTGCATTCTTCTCACTAATGAAATTATTACCACCTGGGTACATATATGTTCCTAAAATATTTAAAAAAAAAAATGGATCTACCCACACTATGATTTCCTTTATTCATATTAATAAGAAACATTTCATTTTTAACGCATTTTGTGTGCCGCGGAAGAAATCCCATTCACGAGTGTGCCGTGAAGTAAAAACGTTTGGCAAACACTGCTGTAGGTACTCACAGCACCGGGATTTATTTTGCGACAAATTTATTCGACCCACTTAATTAGAAAGATTAATGAATGTAAATAATAAAATACCAATATACTAATAAAAATAACAGGCAGTCTTTTTCACAAATCTAGTATCCAAAACAAGGCACAGAAGGGTGTAAAATCCAAACAATTGATCGTTACGTTAAATTAATATAAAACATATTCTTACAAAATACAATCTGTATCCAACGATATAATAATAACGGAGACTAATATAAATGATCGCATTGATCGCATACAAGCACGATGTGACTTACACAATATTTACCTATTTAAAATATTAATGAAATATTCTATAGATAGGTAAGTAGGTACCTGATTTATTGGCTCGCTTTTTGAATATGAGCAGCCAGGTTGCGGATCACTGTCTTCGGAAAATTCTTCTTTGAAATCAACTCGGAGAGAATCAATCTCAGTTTTAATACCAGCAAGGCTAGTTACAGGACTCTGAAAAACAAGATAGAAGGTATTTTATAATACGTGTTTACACTTATATTATTATTTCTGTATGTGACACACGGACGTTTCTGTATGTGACTTATTATCACGATTCGATACTGTCTACTATTATTAATAAACGTTCAATAGTAAAGTTGTCTTCAAAATAATGAAAGTAGTAAACCAGCAGCCACAGAGACGCAGAACCTATAGGTAGGTAGGTATCTAGTCAAATAATCCTTGTGAAGTGTCAATACAACGATGTATAATTTATTACGTCATGTTTCAGTTAGTAAAGTCCAATTTATCGTGCATCTGTTGTATTTGCAATAGTAAGACACCACTTCGACGTAGAATAAACACAATCTTACAATGATTAATAAGTTTGGAAAACCTTACCTCAATGGTGCAGTTGGCATCGGAAGCATTCTCTTGCTTTATACAAATCTTTATAAGCGGATTGTTAGGTTGGATTATTGGCACATCAAACCATTGCTGGGCTTCTGTGTCAGATTCAAATCCATCTAGTTCACTATTTACATCCATCTTTAGAAGCTTAATTGACGCAAAATATCACAATTATTAATTGTGGGTAAGAAGATTGACAGACGTGTCAATAGACTAATGACTAAAGGTGCGTTCCAGTGATGTTTTTATCCGCATGACCATAGACAATATAAGTAAAATAATTATCGAATGCGTAGAAAGTAGGTAAACCGGAAACCGTTTTAGATTTGACGTTTGGTTCACTGTTCCTGCGAAAATCAAACCATTCTCTGACCGTCAGAAATGGTTGGTATGAAACTTCAGACCAGATCTGAACAGAAGTCAGCTGTTCAGTGAATCGTTTAGCTGCCGAAACCCAATTCATTGGATGGAAGCTTTCGCCTAAATAGGTACATAGATTGTTTACCAACATACCTACATTGCTCTCAATGAGTTTTAATGTTAATCTATCACACATATTATTATAGGTACTGACACGGACATAATTCTTTGGCCCTGAGGAGGTGCCCCCCTAGTGGAGTAGTGGAAGACCCAACTATTTTGGTCTGACCTCAATAGCCAAATCTGCCACTGGATAGAATATGATAGACGCCCTTGATAAAGCTAAACATAACAAAACCATGTAATGAGGCCCACGGTTTACCATGTCAGGCCCCACCACCTCTCAAGGTGAACTGTGGAAGAGATAAGTCGGTCACAGACCATGTACATATAGGTAATAAGGTAATAGGATTAAATTTTGATTAAATATAACATGCTTAGGTAAAGGGTTAATTAAGATAGATTAAATGTAAAATATGATTTGGTTTGTAAGGTAATTGGTAATGTAAAATTATTGTAATATAATGGTTAATGTAATGTATATATGCAATGGGTTAGTTAAATAATAAAGCGGGATGTATAGACGGGCGTTAATAGTATATGGTAATTAATGTAATTAAGGTAATATTAATATTAATCATATTATGTACATCGATATCACTATATATTATGTTTGGTTGATAGACTGACATCCGTCAACCGGATATAAACGTGTAGCATATTATACAGTAACTATCACGTCATATACATGAAAAGTAAAGTAAAAGGTTAGTACAAAAATTATAAAATATTTTAAAGCATGGAAGCACACCGAATGGGCTAAATGGAACCTATTTTAAGATAGGTATATAAAACGACGTCAACCTATACCTACTCATCCTCACGTAAGAGCAATATAATATATCTACATCCGAAGCGATTTGGTTGAACGGAGTTATAGGCCTCCCAATTGGCACCACTAATAGCAGGTTAGTAAAGTTCTGCTCCTTGGAAGAACAAACATTAGGTAGGTACCCACTAATTTACTGAGGTGCTCCCGATTAATTCTAAGATAGTTAACAGGGACACACGTCAAGTCAATACTTACTACCAATAACGGCTAAGTTTTAATTTTTTGACACGACAAAATATATACCGAAGTCGATCAAAATAAGTGACCAAAATTGATATCAATATCCTCTAGCATTTAAACACATTGCCTATAATAGGTAATGTAAGCATAACTATCTATGAGAAAGCCATGAATAGTATCCATGGTCTTTTACAAACAATAAATTAAAAGTACCTACCTATTCATAATTTGTTTGTTATACTTGATCCTTCACTCAATGGGTAGGTAATAAATAATGTGTTCTACGTTATTGTATTAATTTAATATATAAGTTAAAAATAACCGTATACGTTGTCAATGTGTATTTTTTTAGAACATGCTTTTCAGTAATTCGGCCTTAGATAATTTATACGTGTTGTGACAACACTTCTCTAAAATTAATATACCTTGAATGGATCCTGTTTGTCACGTTGTTCCAAGCATACTTACAATTAATTAAAATGGATGTAAAGCGAGAATGTGATGAAGAACAATCTGATACAGAAGGCAAGCCTTTGTTTGATACACAGACTAGCCACACAAACAGCCCGGAAGTTCGCACTCATGTAAAGCAGGAGAATGCCGACGTTTCAAGTTGCAATTTCGAGGTTAGTTTTTGGAAAATGATATCTTTTACAAACACTTTAGATTGGCAATAGCAGCGATATGTGTAATATAATATAATATGTTGCTTTTTACAAACAATGTAGGAACTTGCGATGATATTAAACTTTGTTTCAAAAAATTACATGTTTATACAATTTGACAGCTACGATACATCTGTGATATTATAGGTTAGGTTAGGTTATCTACTGGTTAGGTTAGGTTACGAGAACTGAAACTGGTTTTACCGTGTTTATAAAATACAATAATTGCTTCTTTCAGTGCCTAATGGCTGACCTCTCCAATATAAAATCTGAGACAGATGATCAACAAGCCGTCGTAAAGCGCGAGATTATTGAAGATGTTTCACACCCAATATATGATGATGAATACCCTTAACCGGGTTGTTCGGATTCAGATTACAGGCCAATCGTAAGTAGACATAATGTGTGCTGTCTTGTATAGAAGGTTGGAATTTGCAAATGCATCTTTGAAACTCATTACACCATTATTAATTCGCTCCTACTTGTTTCATTTGTTGTTTTAGCTTACACTAACAATATATTAATACAATATATGTGTAGGTTTGTACATATTTCGTTAAATCATGAGTATTTAGTTATGGTAATTTGTACATCACAATCATTCGACTGTAAAGCAATTTTTAATGTGAATAGGTATCTAAAATTACGATCCACTGTACGTTAAATTAATCTCCCGCGAGTGCCTTTTAAGTCATGCAAGGTAAAGTATGTAAAAAAAAATAACGTTGATTTGTTCTATTGTTTATTTTACGCCGAATGTGCGAAATTGACTATTACATGAAATGGGAAAAATTTTGGCTAATTCATGTAATAATGAAGCCTGTTGCCTTATTCATGAATTAGGTAAATTATCTGCCGACTACGTGAATTCGCCAGGGTATGGAATTCTTAAACTGTCAACATGACAGTAGAAAAAGTAAATTTAATACGGAAGGTTTTATTAATTATAATTGGAGATATAATATTATTATTATTAGGTTAGGTTAGGTTAGTTTAGTTTAGGTTAGGTCTTGTAATTCTGAATTCAACTGAATGTCCATTTTGAAGTTAGCTAACAAGTGTCGACAAACTATCACAAACATAAAATCGACCATTGCATGATGGATACCCAAGCACGAATCAAATCGCGTAAATAGCTTTTAATAAAATTCTTCCGTTATCATATTATAGTTCTAGATATTTTTGCGCATAGTAAATGGATATGAACGACATTGTAGTTATTTATTGGTATATTTTTATATTATAATCAATGACATTTTACATATTTGGTTAGTTTGATTAGTTGCAATCTATTTTGACCATAGATAATATACGTAAATTTTGACCAATGCATGAGCATTTGACACAATTAGTTTAGTTGCAAAAAACACCACCGTAGCGCTATTATCTAATTTGTCCAATACATGAACTAGGCAGAAAAATTACTGCCGAATTCACGCACTCGGCAGATATTTTGTCTAATTCATGAATAAGGCAACGGGATTGCATTTTTCATGATTTAGACAAAGCGTCAATTGCACCCGCGACCCGCAATCCGCGCATCGCCTAGCCACGATCTTTTTATACCATGCCTCAACTGAGGTATAGCCTTAAAATCGATTCTTTGCTGGTCTACTAATTACTAATTAATTATCACATTTAAATATCATGTTAATTATATCTAATGGCCAACTATTGCAATCGTGCCAGTCGCAGTGTCAGCTCTAATTGGGTTGATGTCTGAAGATTCTGAAAATCATAAACGTTAAAAAAAAAAAATTTAATAAAAAGTAATTTATAATAACTATAATTTCACTTTCTAGGTTTCTACTGGGGAATGTTTCACAAGGCATCACGATACGGATAGGAGGCAGCAATCCTCGCCTGTTGGAATCGAAAATCAAGTAATGCAGTATTCAGAAGTGACGATAGACGAACAAAACATTAAAAACGAAATCTTTATATCAAATACTCCGAAAGAACTTCGACTTATTCTGACAAGGGTAATATATTTCTCACGTATTTAATTTTAAGCATTTTGCAATTTTGGATGCGGAAGTGTCCTAAAAAGTCACAAATTGATTCACGCTAACATGATTGCTGATCAGCGACTTAGTAATCCTTAATCACATGAAATATAATATCCTCGCTATTATTTATATCTACAGGTAGCGTATTTAAGCTTTAAAATTAATGGACATAGGTATCTATTGTGTATCGTTAGATAGTCGACAGTGCCTAACATTTCAAAATGATTTGTGGTATCTGGCCACCGCGGAGTTCTTGACGAAGTGCATTCTGTACGTCCGGTTTTGCGCCACTTTTTCGAACACTGCTGGCCGTATATTACAAATAGCACTAACAATATTGGTTTCCAAGGCGTCAATTATGTATGGCTTATCAGCGTCACCTAGTCACTCAGGAAATATTCCATATTTGTTAAATCAACACGACTTTGGAAGCAAATTGACGGGTTCATATCATAAATAAACCTAATTCAATAAGTCGGTGGTTGCGGTCGTATCCTGATACGTAGTTTCATCTTCTAGACACCACATCCTGTCCGGATCAATGCGATCCATATTTGCAACAGCAACAAATATCATTGATCATGGGTCAGTGCATTATGATCTCAATTGACCGTAACGCGAGCTCCCGCCTCTTTTTTTATACAAATGGGTTGATGATTCCACCAGAATGTACACCGCACAAGCTAGTGCATTATTTTTATGTAAAGATATCTGTAGGGTCTCTTTCAGATTGGACCTCATATGCGCCAATTTTGTTAATTAACAGACCCGTTTAGCTCAAAATAAGCGTCATCGCTTAAGGGTGGACATGCCCAGCGTAGGTGAAAATTAAGCTTTTATTGCATTTTGAAAGCATGATCCTGGACATTCTTTAAACGTTATAGATAATCTATTTATATAATTTTGAAGCCTTATTATCCCTTATATTTATGTTAAACATTTGATGACTGCATAAAGTATTTTTATTACATAAAATAGTATTCTTGAAAACCTTTCGCTCTAGTGTTTTAGAATATAGTCATATTTCAGTGCGTCCATGTGAAGTGGTGTTAAGATTTTTTACATTTATTAATTTTTAAACGCATTTACAAAACCATTAGTATAATTTATGTCGACATTATTATAGTGAAATATTTACGATAAAAAATTATATTCATTGTCTCTGTGATCCCAAATTTGACAAGAATGATGCATTTTATTATTCAAAAATAGGGCAATATTAACACATTTTAAGATAATTCTAAAGGTACTTATTATAAGCTATGTCCTTGGCCATTTAATTTAGATAAACATCCTACGAATAATGATTGCTTTATAATAATTATTGACCTAAGAATATGGTAGTGTTTTTTTGAAATACGCCATTTTTTTGGCATTCCCCAGTGGTTAAGCCACAACATATAGCCGTACCCATAAATTGATATACTAAAACTGAAGTAGGGATTAAGATCATATTAATGCGCGTGTTTGAACATGTACATAACCGAAAAAAACTTAAACGGTTGTCAAAAAGTGTGCGCAGTATTGCAGGTCGGTTTGACGATTAACCCTTTCGTATGTTCTATCTAAGCAAAAAATAAAACTCTTTTTCCATTGTGGAATCTTGAAAATAGTGAGGTAATGGTATTTCATGCGAATCGAGTTGAAATATCACGAATCGGTGATTTAATGTAGTACCTAATTATAATATTTTACCTGCCATAAAATACAAAATCTCGATTGTCTTTTTCATATTTAACGAGTGTAGTTATGTGCAGTGGATAAAAATTCATCTCTCAAGTAAGATATTTTTTGTCCACTTCACCTTGCATGTAGCGTGTATTTTTAGTATGTATAAGTGATTGCACCCCTCACCCTACTATACCTTAGATTATACAATCAAAGGTTTTTGGAAAACCTAAGAACCAATAAATAATGGGCGAAAGTGGGATGTGCCCCAAGAGTGGGCAAGCCAAACGTTATTATTTTAATTTACAAATTAATTATAGTGATATTCAATAATAATATTCCAAATTCATGAAATATTGAAATCAACCGTAGAAGTTTTCACTGGATATAGAAATTTTGAGTTTCGTTGTCTAATAGTCGATCCCACAACCACAATACTTTCTCCAATATGGGGTAGTATAATGTAGTAAGTGTTCTATTAAATAATGTTGAATTTCGAAGTATGATATTAAAATTTTGTTTATACTATAAATGTGGTGGCCGCGCGGCATAAGCGTTGGACTATAAAGCCGTGGGTCCCAGGTTCGAATCCTGGGTCTGGCAAGTACACATATTGTTTTTCAATTCAATTCAATTGTGTGTCAGGGTATGGACCTAATAGGTTGAGCAAGTGGCTGACATCCATTTCTCGTAAAAAAAACAAAAATCTGTCAATACAAACCTCCACTCTGTGGAGGCCCATATGATCCTATCAGGATCGGACATGGTCGAAAAAAAAAAAAAAAAATTGATCGAAGTTGTTTGATGAGATTTGAATTTTTTTTGTGACCTTTGTTTCGCCTTTAAGCTAGGCAGGTGAAAGTCACCCAGATTCGACTAGCTCAGATATGTGATCTGGGGGTCATATATGTGAGGATCTTGGAGTACATAGTGAAAACACTCGATGATGGTGCTTCACTACAGTTATTTTAACGAATAAAACTCACGTTCAGTATAACGATATTCATTGTTAATTGCACTGCTATTATTCCATGGTCAAGGTCACATATAATTTATATATTGTATAATATAGTTCTTAGAAAAACTGTAAAAAAATATATATAGTAATAATTATAGGAACTATATCGTATAATTTTATTGACTATTTAAGTCCAAATTAATTTATATATATTTATTTATTTAAAATTTATTAACTTATAAAAGTCTTTATAATATAGAGTCGTTATATAGAAAGTTGGAGAACCGCACACGTAATAAGGATGTACTCGCGGCCATCAGGTTTGACCAGACGCTGCGCGGATTAATGTTTTACCTCTCAAATAGTTATATCTTGAATAAAAGAAGTAGTTTACATACATAAAGATCCATAAGCTCATCGACTGGACTTGTAAGGATGTACGTTTTAATATATTAAATTTACGTAAATTCGCATAATAATAAAATATGCTGCTTTTTGCACGACTCTATATTATAACAACTACGTATTCTGATACGTCATTTTGATCATAATATAATGGCAATTATATTATGATTATTAATTTAATCGAATCTATACATTGAGTAATGCCTTTTAAATTTTCTCGGTGATCTTATGTCAATACAATTAAACATTTTAAATAAGTATTAATTCATTATGCATACAATAATACCTCTAAATATATTAAATTAATCCTATATACTACATCTATAATACTTACGTATAATTTATGCATTACCGCTTAGGTCGACTCTTGGCATCCACAGCCCATCCTGAGTAGTTGTTAAACCGGTCAGTATAAATTGCGGGACTTACTCTTTGGTTCTTACTTTGGTTTTGTTATGGGTGGGTAACGTCATTTTATTTAGCGACATGATTGATTGTAAGGCAGTTATGTCGTCAAAACTTCACCTCCAAGAACACAGGTGTCACAGGCCTATGCACACTCTCCAACGACACTTTTGTCATTTTACTCTCACTTAGTTATTTGATGTCTGCAGATGCTGAAAAGCAAAGTGAAAAAAAAATAACAAATGGAATATTATAACACATAACAATTGAAAATATTGAATTTTTTTTTAGGTTTCTACCAATCACGATACAGGCGACAGTCAACAATCCTCAGATGATGGAATCCAGGATAGAATGATGCAGTATTCAGAAGTCACGATAGATGAGAAAGACGTTAAAAAAGAAATCTTAGAAGGAGATACGCCAAAGGAACTTCGCCTTATTCTAAGAAGAGTAATCCATTTCTCACGTAATTTAATTTGCTGCATTTGTAGCGCAGTTTTTGGTAGCAGAAGTGCTCTAAAAACTCACAAAATTGCTCACATTGACGTGATTGATGATCAATATCAAGTCATTATATTTTCTCAACATAGTAATATTAAAGCATATAAAAATGCAAGTACTGGTGAAAAACCTTATGAATGCAATGTATGTTCATACAGATGCTCGCATCTTAGTAATCTTAAGATACATAAAATGACACATACAGGTGAAAAACCTTATAAATGCAATGTATGTTCATATAGATGCTCGACACTTTTTCGTCTCAAAAAACATAAAATGACACATACAGGTGAAAAACCTTATAAATGCAATGTATGTTCATATAGATGCTCGCGACTTGGTAGTCTCAAAAGACATAAAATGACACATACAGGTGAAAAACCTTATCAATGCAATGCATGTTCATATAGATGCTCGCAACTTAATGATCTTAAAAGACATGAAAAAACACATACTGGTGAAAAACCTTATAAATGCAATATATGTTCATACAGATGCTCGGATCTTAGTTATCTTAAAACACATAAAAAGACACATACTGGTGAAAAACCTTATAAATGCAGTGTATGTTCATATAGATGCTCGCGAATTAGTTATCTTAAACAACATAAAATGAGACATACCGGTGAAAACCCCTATAAATGCGATGTTTGTTTATTTAAATCCTCAACATCTAGTAAGCTCAAAACACATAAAATGTCACATACAGGTGAAAAACCTTATAAATGCAGTGTATGTTCATATAGATGCTCGCGACTTGGTGATCTTAAGAGACATAAAATGACACATACTGGTGAAAAACCTCATAAATGCAATGTTTGTTCATATAGATGCTCGCGACTTGGTGATCTTAAAAAACATAATATGAAACATACTGGTGAAAAACCCTTTAAATGCAGTGTATGTTCATATAAATCCTCGACGTCTAGTTACCTCAAAAGACATAATATAATACATACTGGTTAAAAACCTTATAAATGCACTTAATGGTCATAATATAGATGTTTGCAACTTGGTCATCGTAAGTCACCTAAAGTGACATTGGTGAAAAACCTTATAAACGCAAAATATGTTTATTAAGATACTCAGTACTAAGTGAACTTCAAAACATAAAATCACACCTTCTGGTGAAAAGCCTTATAAATGCAATGTATGTTCATATAGATGCTCGCAACTTGGTGATCTTAAGATACATAAAGTGTCACATACTGGTGAAAAACCCTTTATATGCAATGTATGTTCATATAAATCCTCGACACCTAGTCAACTCAAAATAACACATACTGGTAAAAAAAACCTTATGAATGCAATGTATGGTCATATAGATGTTCGCAACGCAAAATATTTTTATTTAGATGCTTGCATCTTGTTCATCTCAAAACACATAAATTACACGTAGTGGTATAAACCGCCTAATGCAATTTATATTTATATAGATGCTCAGAACTTGGTGATCTTAAGAGACAAAAAATGATACATACTGGTGAAAAACCCAATATATGCAATGTACGTTTATATAGCTGATGCTCGACATCTAGTAGTCTTAAAAAACAAACAAAGACATACTAGTGTTATTGCCTTCTAATTGTAACGTATGTTCGTATAGATACTCGCTAACTTATCCATTATTTTATATTTATGTTATGACGTTTATGAAGACGTACCACTTATGCAGTCTGTCAAACATCATGTTGGTAGTATTGGCCACTGGTATTATGTGACAAATTAGTATTTGTGGCATAGCTTCTGAGCGTATTGACACTAGGGAATCTAATCACGGGATCCTTCCCGGACAATTTTTGACACCTATGTGTTCCAAGATTAGTAAACATTATCCCGAATCTTTTGGGGTTGATTTTTTCATCAATCACAATCAATCGGTATGTGTACAAAGCATTATGTTAGTGACATGTATGTACCTGCACACGTCACACGTGGAATCGCCGTTTGCTCGCGGATAATAAATAACTATAGACATTATGACCTATTGTTTTAGGATGTGAAGATACGAGTATAACGTCTATTATTTGTATGTAGAAGGTTGCTTAGTATGTGTGATAATACAATGTTCTGGGGCACGATTAAATGAGACACAGTTTTGATATGGATTGTTTTATATTGTCTTAAAACATTTAAGATTAACACGGCACTAAAATAAAACTGTCACATTGTTTTTATAGTTTGTTACTGAAGGTTACATTATGATCTTGAATATGATATCGAAACTTTATGCGGAGTTGCTCGAATGATTGACTGTACTGTTTAAGGCTGTATTTGCAACTGAGTTGGTGACTCGTTTCATTATAATTGTCTATGGTCGATCGATGACCATAGACAACTTGACATTTGTAAAGTTAAAATATATAACCTCTACATAACCATTCTTGCTGCTATACGTAATTGTAACAATTTATTATTCATACCGTAGATGAATTCATGAAAGTGCTAACGGAAAGAAGGAGATGAAAGCCAAATGAAATTAGTAGGTTATAAGAATTATATTATAATAATGTTTGATTTGGTATTATTTTGAATTGTAATTAAACATCATTATGTAATTGGGCATGTGTATTAAGATAAGAACCTAATATTAATTATTAATAAGACTTGTACTTATATTTGTAGATATAAGATTCTATGTATACGGATAATAATTTTGATGCCAACGGTTAGCCAATTAGAAGCAGAGTTACGCGGAGTAATTTATATCTGTAAAAGGCGCCGGTTCTCGCAGGAAGGGCGGTTAGAGCCTCAGACTGAGATGCACGTAATATGACCTCAACGGTTTTTTACGAAAAATAGTGCAAACTTACAGCCGACGCCGATCGCTGCAAAGATTGTTTTAATTATCCGGATAAACTAAAGTCATCGCTAGGTGTTTAAGTGATAGCTCAAATATAATAATAATTATTATACAATAAGAATAATAAGGATTGTAATCCAAAAGCCACAATTGTAAATTAAGAAACAATAAGGAATGTAATTCAAAGCAATAATAATTGTCAATCGGATTGTGTTATAAAACATTAATTAGGTACCTCAAAAATAAAAAATATTAAGAACCTTATTTCTTAATTCTAGTTATAAATGGAGTATTTTTATAAAGTCATAACTTAATATTAAGATGCAAGTGTAAAGGAATATTATAAAAATAACTGGCGAAAACAATATACGAAGTAAAGCTAATCCTGGTGTTTTATTTAATTTTGAACCAGTGCTCATTTATAGCACTAAATTGCAAAGTTGAAACAAACAATTTATTTGACACCCCAAGTGCACACCAACACCCTGAGCTAGCATTGAACTAGAGGGTAGGTACATCAGTAGGTACGCTACGTTCTGGTCTATTGGTAAAAGCTGAGGCGTTAAATAAGAAGAGGGTAAGGCTATCTGTGTGTGGCTGTAACAGGGACCATGAAGATATTCTGGGCTGATCACATTACTAATGTGAAGTTTTTAACAGCAGCAAGTAAGACAGAAAAACTTATAGGTACATAGGTAACTAAAACTATCAATCACAGAAAAGCTGTATATTTTGACCATATTTACCTCAATGAGAAGTATGATTTGACTCCTACTCTTTTTTTCTGTTTATTGAGGAATGCAAAGAATCAACCTCGTTTAAGCATGACCTACAACCAAGTAATCATGGGTAAAAGTCAGTAGGTAAGCTCTAAATGGCATTTAGATAGGTAGGTACTAACACAGACAGAACTGTCTGCCTTCAGCAGACGGATCCCAGAGAGTACGAAAAGACCAGATCATCCAGCCAGATACCATTCGAATACAATGAAAAAATTCATTAATTTTAATAATATTAAATACATTAATAATAAAAATGATTCAACCTTAAAAGCTTTACAAGTTAAAAATGGCGCTATCTTTTAACAATATTTCTTATGCTAAACTTAAACTTTAAATTTGTTGAATGATTTTTATTTTTAATGCAATTGATATTATTATAATTAATGAATATTTTCCCATGTCGACATATTTGTAAATTCCTATATTCATTCCGGTGGCCATATCTAAACTGGATACTACCCGGTAGTTTTTGGTTGAATCGGACACCTTTAATCTTCTTATAGTCTCACCATTTTCATCCTAAAATCGATTTTTTTATTATATGATTTGACAAACATTCAAAATCAATCATGTCGACGAACTTCATCTCTTCAACACGCTATGGCTCTGGTTCTTTCTTTCGCATTTCTAAATATTTCCAGCCAACCACTCATTTCATAGACTTGTTCTTACTTTACCGCTCTATCGCAGAATGCATGCTATTACATTCCATAAAGTAATGGCTAGATTCTAAAAAAAATGTTTTCAATGATATGAATGGATCTTAGGATGTTTGATTACTGTGAACAAAAATATAGCAGCATTATTTTTGTTGCGGTTCTGGCCACCACGTGATCAGAAAATAGTGAGACGTTTTTTGACTTCAGCTGGAAGATTTTCCATCCATTTTATCAAAGCAAAACCAATTTTAGTTTCCTTTGTTGTTTGAGTTGCCCCCTTTTCCATGCATTTCATTCCAATAATAGCAACTAGCCTTACTTTTAGCTCAAACATAGATTGTCAAATTCTCATGGATTTAAGTTTTGTACTATTCCATTTGAGTCATTTTTTGCCACCCGGGTTTCGCCTTTCGGCATCTTAAGGCACTGTGTACACTCACCAAAAGGCAAATGTACACTGACAATGAATACTATTAACTCTAACTTATATAACAAATCAATACAATAGAGTAGGCAAAAACTTTTATCACCTACCTATTAAGTCAAGGATCACAATAAAAAAAATATAACAAATTAATTATGAACAGTTCAATTGTTTGTAAAAAAAACCCTCTACCATATCAATAATAATACTGCAGAAAGGCGAAACCCGGGTCGCAAAAAACGGATCAAATAGAATAATAAAGAATAAAAAACTTAAATCCATTAGAATTTAAATTCAAATTCCATCAAGTACCTACCTTCGGTCGATAGTATTAATATAATAATATACAGTCAAATTGTAGACGCAAATTTTTTTGAGAGTTGCCAAACTGAGAAAGGAGTCTGTCAGGGATGTGTTTTATCTCCCCATTTATTCAATAATATGGAGGGCATATAATGCGGAAATCCCTAGATCCAATAGCAAGGCAGAATAACAATTGGTGGCCAGAAAATAAATAACTTATGATTCGCAGATAATACATAAATCGCTGCTGATGAAAGAGAATTCTCAGAGCTGCTACGGAAGAGTAAGAGTCACAAATACGGCCTCCTTATTAATTGGAATAAGACCAAGTCAATGGTTGTCGATCGGGCTAACCTTCTACCAACATCAAGTATATTCTAAAACTTAGAAACAGTGGACGAGTTTGTATATCAGGTATCGACCATTCGTGGAAAAACAGGATGTGAAGCGGAAATAAGAAGACGCATACAGATTGTGAAAAATGCAATGACACGTCTATAATATGGATGGATCGGGGAATTTCAATTCCTACAAAAATTATGCATGTGCAAATATTAGTGTTCACCAGATTGTTATACGGTGGCGAATCATGGACCCTGAAGGGAAGGGAGCGGAGGGCAATTGATGCCTTCGAGATGTGGTGTTGGCACCGAATGCTTCGTATTTATTGGACAAAACACAGGACGAACCAGTTAATCATCCAGAGACTGCAAAAGGAACGGCTCTTGAAAATATTTCTGAGACGCATCCTGAAGTTTTTTGGACATTTTGTCCGGCGCAGACCAGACAACTTGGTGAGAATGGTGGTTTTGGGTGGCCTCCAGAGAAGAGCTGGAGTGACCAAATAAAGGGGCTGACTGGGGGCACCATTCATTCTGCTCTGAGAGCCTTGGTAGCCCTAAGGATGACGGTATTCAAAGGTAATCCACCATCCTCAGCCATGAGATACAACCGAGAAGAGAAAATAACCGCCAAAATACGCAACATTGAAATGACAAGACGTGACAGATGTGTCACCAAGTGTTGCTTATAGGGAAAAATACGCATGTAAGAAGTCACCAAAGTACTTCGGTGACTTTTTCCATAACACAAATATCTTTTCTTTGTACTTGGTGAATTTTTTGTATTTGTAATTTATAACATAAAACGTCTATAGTTAGAATTTTGGTGATTTTTTCTAAGATAGAGTTAAAAATTGCAAGATTTTCTGCATAAATAACTCATTTTGAGCAAAAACTGTATTTGGTGAGTTCTTCCTTGAGGGCGACGATTTGTAACTTTTAATAATCTTTTTGCATTGTATAAAATTATTCTGCATGCGTAATATTTTGATATCGCGCGAGAAAACTACAATAGTTCAGAGCGCTATAAGGTAGAGGAAGAAACCTCTGCAGTAAAAAAATCCATGTCTAGTGAGCGAGACACTCATCGGAATAAAATCAACTCCATATGTAATAAAAATATGTTATCGTATGAAGTTGTAATAAAAATTAAATGATCAGGTGGCTGCGTGTATCTAATGTAAATGATAAATTATAATTTTTGCTCGCAATAAAAGTACGTACATATTTAGTACATACTTATGTGGTAAATGAGTAGGATAAATGCGAAAAGTGCAATTGTAATAATGTAGATGTTGAGGTACTAATATTTTGTTAATTTAAAATTAACAATTATATCTTAAGTCTGTTAGCTAAGCCTTACAGACCGTTTTCAATTTGTAAAAAAATAAATTAACCTGTTCTATGCCAGGAGGTAATAGTATGGCCATATACGGAGGGCCGCGATTTTCTTTGAAAAAATAAACCTTAGTAAATATACTTTTTTGGCATTATATTAATACTATATCATATAAACTTACCAAATTAATACACGATGTGTCCATTTACGCCGTCATTTATCGAAATAAATCAAACTTAATGTTTCACAAAACGCCAGGGTTGTCACAGCACTTACACAGTAGAGATGAGAACGTGATTATGTATGAGAAGTAATTCTACAATATGCAGCTTCATATGCACTGAGAATCAAAACATCTTGTTCCTCTTCGTCAAAATCTACATCAAAATCACTGTCATACGATTCAACAGTGAGGCCTGTTCGGCATTTTCTGATGTACTTTGTGTTCCTTCCATTTTGATTAGGAAGAAGATAAAAAAATTTATTTGTAAAAAATTTCAAATATCCCAGAAACTTGACTTATTATAAAAAGATATAATACAAAAAAGTCAAATAAGTTAAACACTATGCGAATAAAATAAGTCTCGACACTAATATCTTATAAAATAAACAACTATGACACAACACAGATTACGAAGGTTTAAAAATACGTAATCATACCCGTAAATTACAAATAAAAATGCAACAAGTTTAAAAGTAATTATTATAAAACTATCATGAAAGAAAATAAAAATGAATTGTAAAGTGAAAATATTTCAGCCGCGAAACCAAAATAGATACGTCAAATAAGACTACGAATATCCAACTGGTATGTATTCCAAGATGTGACACTTCTATTGAGTATTAGTGTATATTCAGGAATCACAGTATTCCCCATTTCTCGTATGCATAAGCGAACCATAATTTAGATTTCATCTACTATAAGTAAACAGGAATCCCGGCGTGTAATTTGATAAATATTGGATCCGTGGCACAACCCTACTAGCGATGCGTTTCGGTAACCCAAGAAAGCTTTGTTAAAAATTGATGTTTCGTTGATGATAATATAGAAATTGTCAAATGTAAGTATTACACCATGATCCTAAGAGATGTTGCTAAGTGGGAAATGTGATTGAATTATTCAAAACATTGACCTCGGCCGATATATTGCGTCTCAAGTGGAGCGTCTTTGCACGCGCATTTTGCTTGGCCGGCCCTCTGTTCTCGGAATAGAAAAGCATGCTAAGAAGCTGGTGGCAGTTATCCGGTTAAAACAGGTAATCTTTGGATTCCGTAAACTCACAAATATCGTGAAAATATCGTTTAGGTCTTAAACTTTATTGATGTCTTATATTGTGAACATATCTGTATAGATCGAAACTAGTGTTTTCCCCTTGAACGATGGAAAACAGTGCGGAAAATGTTGAGTATAAAAGACAACGTGAGTTTTAATTTCAATTCATTCCAGCGGCTACTGTAAGCTCGCGCGGTTATTTGTGGTAGGTATGATATTTTCGTACATATTAGCAATATAAATGCACTTTTTTAAATCATTAAACTCTACTTTTGTAATATTGTAATCCCGATATTTGAATCGGAAATTATTTACCTGATTTACGTTAAAACTACTAGTTGGACTTTTGCGATGATTAAAAAATTAACCCCACCTGTAAATACCTGGAAAACCCTTGTTTTTAAGTTAGATGTTCATAATTTTCCGGAAAAGTGGAAAATGAACTGCTTTTCCGTGATTGGCCCGAGGATTTTGCTCCTGGTCTGGTGGAAGGACGTCATGTAACGTCATGTACGGCTATCTCCCGCTTTTTGCTAGACTTTAAACAATTAATATATATACAGCGACAGAGGGAAATGAGACCCTCATCGGCCTGTATAATTTTTTGATCAGATTTATTAACGATTCCCTAGATACTTAGTTAAATCCTAAGAAAGGAGAAGGGGGTCCTGTCCCTCTAAAGTCAAATTTTCAAAGAAATTACCGCCAGTCGCCTATATAAATTCGCATTTTTCTATACAAATCCAGTCGTCGACTCCTACGCTCATTTTCGCAAAGTTTTGCAGGCGATCGGTTTGAAAAATCTGTCGGAAAAGTTTTTCTTTATACGAAGTACGTACAAATACGTCACGTGATATACGTAGTCGCTACCTACATACATACATATACATAAATATATGACGCCGCTGAAATTATTCATCTCGTGGATGAATACGTCATTAAGTACGTAGTTACTAAGTACCTAAAGGTACAGAGGAATAAATTAAAATAAATATAAAAATAAATACATAGTATATAGAATAATATTAAGTGACTAAAATAAGTTTATATAATAAATAAACATATTGAAATTATTTATAAATAAAAATATTAGTAATAAGATAGGTACCAAATAAAATTAATTAGGTAAGTATAAAAATTGTTTTATTGAGGAATAATTAAATAAATAATTAACTATAATTACAAGAACTTTTAACTTAGTATAGATCCTTGATCCATATTACTAGTGTCATAATACGGCACGTGAGCTCGGTGACATTGAATTTAAATCACCAGCTGTTTTTTTGACGTTTCACGCAGTGGCCATGAAACAATTTTTAATTAAATAAATAACATACCTATTACATTCTGACGTCATCCCCATATCTGGTGGCGTTTCTAAATCATTACAACGCAGTGTTGCTATGGTGTATTAATAGATGTCGTTAAGAATTCGTACTTGACTACCCTTATCGACCCCGCGCTGAGCTAGCCTAAAGCAGGAGCTCTCAATCTGGTCTAGGGACAGGGCCGGTTGTGAATTTAACGCTCTTGCATCTTCACCAGGACCGTAGTATTGTCACTAGGTACTTACCTATTTGATAAACCCATGACCCCAACAAGGGGGGCTGACAGGGCTCTAGCCTGGTAGCCCGGTGAGACGAGTCGACCAGATAAGAGAGATAGACACACATCATAAATTTGCTTTATAGTAAATAAGTCGCCTGCGGCGCTATTTTTCTTCAATTATATTAGATATTATTTAAAGTTCTGTGGTCGTACTGTTGTGTACACTAATAAGACATCACACCTATTTAATTTTCAATGCTATTTGATTATTGCATCATACAAACTTTAAGCTTTTAAAGTAAACAATATAATATAATATAAACATTTATGCAACCACTTGACTGTGTCAACTTAAGAAATGTTCAAAGGGATCTCACAGTATTAAGGTCACCATCTAAAAGCAGTAAATTAACTAAAATAACGTCCTGAACCGAATGCACAACTGCAGAAATAAATAAGATGATATATGTATCTCTTTATACAAATAGCACTTTAAAGTGCTATTAAGAAAATCTCTTAACAGATGCATTTTTCTCACCCTCTTTTAAAATACTGACACGAGTTAAGAAATACATTTAAGTGATAATTATTAATATTGTTTACGAGCTCGTGCAATCTGTTCTCACCCTTTGGGGTAAACACCTGCACCTAACTATGTTGATTTAAACAGATGCATCATTATGAAATTGCTCTCACGCTTTTGCAAGCGTTGCCAGCGTCATAAATAAACATCAAATTTTAAAGTGTGGCCATGTTATAACATGACACCTTAATAATTAAAATGGATGTATTAAAATATACAATAAAACACTAAACATACACATTATTAATTTTACAGCGTACACCATTTGGAAAACGCTACTGTAGAGCTTCACACTGTCTTTATCCTTAGCGATAGGTAGGGAGGCCCCCCAAAGATCCTAGCCTGGGGGCCCGCTTCACAATGTTGAGCCCATGGATAAACCAATTGCGTACGTATTTTTTTAGAATTAGTCTCCTTGTACAGTCAATATGTCAATATATAATAAGGATGGTGTACATATGATTATTAATATTATTAGTTGATTAGTTTACAATAAAACAATCTTCAACAATTATTAGAATCGTATAATATAATTACAGCAAGTAGTTAAAAATAAAGACAAAAAATATAGATACTTAAGTAGGTACCTACCTACTCCAAGTAAAATATGCTTTGATACGACGCACCATTTAGTCACAAAAAATAATATATGTTTGTTCAATGTAATAACCGAGCAGTTTTAAAATAAATTATAGCGCGTGGGCTTTCGAATACTTTCTCTTCCACTCATCAGACGTCGTATACAGCACTGTCCGGGCGGCCCCACTATCAGGCGCACCAACCAAAGTGCGTCTTAGACGTTATCACACAGACGGCAGAGAAGGGGTCGCCTTTTTGACGAGGTACCTATAATATTAGAAAGCGATGGTTGGCCTTCAATTACGTGTGTCACTTGGAAAAAGTTGTAAGCAACAAAATATGACATGTAAGAAAACAACATTTATCTTATTTTTTGCATTTGGCTGCATGTGTTTTGTGAATAACGATGATGTCATAAGGGTACCATAGGGTTCGTAATAGAATGCATTGCAATAGAAAGCGAGGCTTGTTTATCTCTATTTAAATCTATCTTGTTTTTGTTAGTCTGTAAAATGTATAAAGGTAGATCGATAAATGCTGTTAGCCATTGCCGATCTAAAGATGGTGGTGTGCTAGCTCATTGTGGTTTCTCGTTAATCCGGCATTTTTTA
Source organism: Rhyacophila brunnea (assembly GCF_057557595.1). Lineage (NCBI taxonomy): Eukaryota > Metazoa > Arthropoda > Insecta > Trichoptera > Rhyacophilidae > Rhyacophila > Rhyacophila brunnea. The sequence continues at coordinate 35,563,807 of NW_028232785.1, forward strand.
ACAACCAAATTCACATTAATGCAATTTTTCACGAGTATGTGTCATTTTATGATATTTGAGACCATTAATTTGTCTGAATTTTTTTAAACACACATCGCATTGATGTGGTGTTTCCCCAGTATGTGTCATTTTATGTTTTTTGAGATCACAACTTCGTATGAACCTTTTAAAACACACATCGCATTGATGTGGTTTTTCACCAGTGTGTGTCATTTTATGTCTTTTGAGTTTACTATATACGATGAACTTTTTAAAACACACATCGCATTGATGAGGTTTTTCACCAATGTGTGCCATTTCATGTGTTTTTAGATGATCAAATTTTAAGAATGTTTTAAAACACACATCGCACTGTTGTGGTTTTTCATCAGTATGTGTAAATTTATGTGATTTTAATTGACCAATTTGCAGAATTTTTTTATAACACACATCGCATTGATGTGGTTTTTCACCAGTATGTGTCATTTGATGTGTTTTTAAATGACCAATTAGCAGAAATTTTTTAAAACACACATCGCATTGGTGTAGCTTTTCACCTGTATGCGTCATTTTATGTGATTTGAGATTACAAATTTGTGCGAATTTTTTAAAACACACATTACATTGATGTGGTTTTTCACCAGTATGTGTGATTTTATGTGATTTCAGAGAACTAATTTGTATGAATTTTTTAAAACACACATCGCATTGATATCTTTTCTCGAGAGTATGTGTCTTGTACGACTTAAGATGCTGAGACTTCATGCATGAAACATAGTGATGATTTAGATGTATTACAGTTTCAAACACTCCACAACAAACTTTGCAAATAAAGTTACGTGGATAATATGTTACTCTTCTCAACTTAATTCGAACCTCCTTTGGCAAGTATAATTTCTTAAATTCACGTTTGATGTTCAGTTTATCGATGGTGATTTCCGAATGCTGCATCATCATTTTTCTATTTTTATTGATTGCATGTGCTATTTTGTTGTAACCAAGGTTATTGTCAACCGTATCTTTTTCAACGATGTCCAATGGTTTACTCTGAAGAACTGCGAAATATTGCAGAGTGGAAATCTAAAAATGAATAAAAAAGAAAAGAATAAAAGAATGGGGCCAAAGCTCACGTTAAGGTCAATGGATATCCTTGTCGAACCATAATTATTATTTTGTTATTATTATGATCAGTGTTGCCATCTTTTCGTCACCGAATTATAAGACGCGGTTCAAGAAAATAATACCTATTTCGGCAAAACGTCATAATGATGAAAAAGATACGCTTTTAGCTTCTCGCCAAAAAAGAAAACTTTGAGATATTTTGAGACCCCTTTTTATTTAGGTACTTAACACCCACGGTGGCCGCGTTGCTTAAGCGTTGGACTATAACGCTATGGGTCCCTGGTTGGAATCCTCGGTCTGGCAAGTACACATATTGTTTTTCAACTTGTGTCTGTCAGGGTATGGATCTAATAGGTTGAGCAAGTTGCTGACATCCATTTCTCGTAAAAAAAAATCTGTTAAAATAAACCTCTACTCCGTAGAGGCCCATATGAATTTAATAAGGATCAGACATGGTCTAAAGAAAAGAAGAATATGGATTCATCCGAAAAAACGGTGATTTCAACAGGATGTGCCATACAGCGACCGCAATCATCGACTTATTTAAATCAAGATTTGGCAATAACTTGATATTGAGAAATGGACATGTCAATTGGCATACGAGGTCGTGCGATTTGACATATCTGGATTATTTCCTGTGAGGCTTCGTGAAGTCACTGTAATATGCTGATAAACCAGCAGCATTAAATGCATTAGAAGCCAACATTTCCAGTACTATAGGACCATTAGTAATATAAGTATTTCAAATTGGGCGCCAGAATTTGCTTAATTGAGAATAGCTGCGGTGGCAAAACGCCCGAAATCATTTTCAAATGGTAATGCAATGAAAGTATCGATTTTTCAAAAAATAGATATTTGAATTTAACTTGTACATTTTTTTTAAATTTCAACTTCCATCGGATTTAAAAAACCAACCTTTGTAATTAAACATACCTGGTCTAATGGCTTGTATTGTAGATTAGAGCAGCCATGTTGAATTAATTCAGCATTAATTTGGTGGATTGCATTCTCAACGAATTCTTCTTTGATGATAACTCCCTCTTCATCATTCTCATACTTAATATTCATCAGACCGTTTTCACACTTCTGAAAATAACAACATTATTAATATATATTTAACAGTATTCTTATTACGATAAGCCAGAAAAGGTCTCTCAGAGCTCTTCCTCCAATAATTGGTCGCCTATGTATGACTTAATTTGGCAGGTGAATGTATAATCACCGAACGACATTCCAATGTTATGGGAGATCCGACCAAATAGTGTACTCTACTGGTCATACTTATTTGTTTTAGTTGAATTAAAAGTACATTTTACAGATGGCTTGTGACGTTCACCCCGGTCCGGGAATAGTCTCAAAGGTACTTTATCTACAACCGGTCCTGCCCTCGGACCGATTAAGAACCTTTGTTTGGCTAGCTCGATACTATTCGGGGAGAGGGTGATCAACTAAAGTTCTTGATTGACACTTTTGGAATACACTTGATCATTATTATTTAACTTTATATTATTTAGGACCACTACCTAGTGATAGGTTAGCACCTAGATCGTTAATTATCCGATTGTCTTTCAGATCGAACTTATTTTCGTAAATATTTACGTAAACGTCAAAGACAGCTGACTATCTGTCACTTCCCTTAGTATTAGATGTTTTTCACGAAATGTTTCATTGGTTGTTTTTCAAAATAAAAATGAAAACTCCTTTTTGTAATTCAATTCAAATTATTTATTAAATTATTCTCGATAACAAATTTAATTTCTTTTCTTAATTAATTATAATCGACAATTATACACTTTAGTTTAATTTCGAATAATTACATAATTATTTTATACTCTTATTTAAATTAATTATTAAATAAAGTTAATCAATTATAATTATTTTATGTTTAATTAATGTACGATTACACACTTATAACTAAGAGTCGCCGACCGTAAACTTTAAGGAGCTATGCTCTTTCAAAAAAAAATATATCGCGGAGATAACCTCGCTAACGATAATACGACGCAGTATTATTACGTTATCGATTGACAACTCGAATCACACACGTCATCCGCCGTGACGTCAGACTACGACGCGGCCGAAATATCTCCCGAATGAATATCGGAGAAATATCCAAAACTAAGCGAATTCGGATCGCCTCCGGGCACAACCTTCCGGGAATACTGAAAAACCGACGACTGACGGTACATAAAATGCAGACCGTTATATAGACTCACAGCGGGAAAAACCCGAGATTTTGACGTCATTCGAAATATGGACCAATGGGAGATCGTTCTACCTCCTCCACAGAGCTAATGGCCAAAGTTTCGGACCAATCATAGAAAAGCTGTTTATTTCCCGGCTTTTCCGGAAAATTATGATCATTCAATAGAATAAAAATATATAATTAATTAATACCTATAGGCGGTACAAGTTTGATAACAGTCGTGAAAGTCCTTATAGGGCTTTTGACACAAATTGTCCAAATATCTGTTAGTTCGTTTATCGAGCTAACGGAAAGGAAAAATGAAAATATTTTCGCTAAAAATAATACGCAACAGAGGCGGGAGTCATTAAAATCACCGTCCAAGAGCGCAGATATAATAAGACTGGCAGAAATCGCAGTTGTCCGTTTCTTTTATGCAGAACTTTTGCGGGCCAATTACGGATAGCCGGAAAGGGTTGCGATTAAAATTTATTCAATTATATTTATAGAACACTTCAACTTAAAGGTATAACATTAGTTTCAATCAAAATTTCTATGAGAAGTCTTCATTTATTGAGTTTGAAAATTACCTATTTTGGGTAATTTAATATTGATCTGCCGAGGTTAATTGGCAGATCTAAAGAATAATTTTTATTCGTAAATTAAGAAAGCAACCGAGCCCTTAGACTTACATTATCAGAATTTCCATTTTCGAAATTCCTTCATTTAACTTTTACAAAAGTAGGTACTTAAATTGGTACCCTTTTTAATACGATTCGAAATATTAATTTATTATTTAAATTGAGTGTGCGTAATTAGTACTTACAAAACGTAATCATTAGATTTTAATTACGACAATATTTGATATCATAATTTATTTATTTAAGGCATTTGACTTTGGCCGCGGCGAAAACATCGCGACTTAATTTAGAAAAATAAAATTTATTTTTATATAATTCAAAATCAGATTAAATAGAAATGGACATTTATTTACAATGTTTAGCAAATGATATCTCATAAGTCGTTTACAATTTATTATCTATTTTTAACCTTAATCCTATACATTTCAATTACTTACATTCCACCTTATAAGACCATTTGGTCCCCTTGAAAAAAAATTCATCCGCCGTTCATTCTGAGGGGCTATATGTCACTCAGACTGTACTACGGGACTCAATACACAATAACTATAGCTTTGTTTAGAGATTGGGCACGTATTTTTCAAGTAAAATCGACATTCACGATCGGATCGAAAAGTTGTGACGTCACTAATTTATTAAGGAAAAATGCCGGCTGAGGGCCTACATTTTGGGGCCGTGTCACTTGGTAAGTTTTTTAAAATGCATAAAGCCTTGCCTATGCCGAACCGTAATTATTAATAAAAAATATTCTTCGATCTATAGATCATGTAATAACATAATATTATGGCTTGGTTTCGCAGGGTTTTTTTTTAAACTAACTACGAGTAACACCATCAGTAAATTATTGATTAATTAATTGAACAAATATTATGTATAACTGACAAAGTTTTGCGTGTACTATTTATGTCGGATATTAGCAGCGTATGTACACCCTTCGCCGCTGGATGACACTCATTGCGTATTACAAATAAAATATATATTTTTTTTTGGCCATGTCCGATCCTAATAAGATCATATGGACCTCCACAGAGTAGAGGTTGTATTAACAGATTTTGTTTTTTACGAGAAATGGATGTCAGCCACTTGCTCAACTTATTAGGTCCAAACCCTGACTCACATACAAATTGAAAAACAATATGTGTGCTGCCAGACCCAGGATTCGAACCTGGGACCCACGGCGTGATATTCCAACGTTTAAGCCACCGTTTAAGTTAATAACTTCAATTGTAATGGCTAAATATATTAGAAGAATTGAAGGAAGAAAAGAGGAAAACCTAGCTAAAGATAACGTGTTCAGACTTGTCTCGAAGCTTGTTTGGTATTTAGTGAGAGGTGGTGGGGGTCGCTACTTGACCGAAAAATTAGAAGAAAATGGATTGACTCGACTATATGATTTTACTAAATAATTACTCGACTAAATTTCTGTCCATACGTCATGTTTAGTTACTAAATTAGTCGCCACAGACTAAGTTGCTCGACTAATACAAACCGGCCTTTAATTTGAGCGATACAATTATTATTTCTCCTTGTCGTGTTACTATACTCGCAGATTTAAATACAATATAATAGGTATGTTCCATTGAAATTCAATCAAAAAAATCAAAACGGATAGTTGGATTTAGAACCATTTGGCAAAATTTCCACGGGAACGCGATTTCTGAATACCTACTAATTAGTGTTGCCGATATTCAAAATTAATTCAATGTCAACTTGTTATGAAATTTGAACCTATAGCTAGGCGTCTACAATAACACAAATTTAACTGTCGTATTCATTAATTTTAAATGTACAAAATATAAATAATGCTTCATGAATATTGTGACTCTGACGACAATCGAACCTAAATTGATAAACTTCGTTAGGTAATATAAAACCGGGTTGATTTAACACAGTTTGTAGTACCTAATATAAATAAAATGAAAATAAATTATTGGTCTGACATGATAACATGGGTGGTTACCTAATGATATTAAATCGAACTATTTGCATAGAAAATATGGCTGGAATTTTGGGATAATAAGACCAAAAGCGATTTTTTGTTCGCGTACCTATGGTAACTTATGAATAATTTGTAGGTATTGATTATTAAGATATACCTAATTCAAGTGAACTATGGTGTAAATGTCTAAAATATTAATATGAGCATCTCACGATATTTAAATGCCGAATAAGGCTTTTCATCACTTTAACGTTAACAGATCGTCATTAGTCTATGTAGGTATCGTAAGAATTGGTTTGACGTTTCATTCCAAATCATTTCTGACAGTTTGGAATGGTTTGATTTTCAATGGAACACTGAACCAAACGTCAAATCTCAAACCGTATCCGGTTTACTTTCTACCCACCTAAAACAAGTTAATGCGCTCACACAAACGAAACAGCTTAGGTATTTAACAAAAAAATAACGTACAAACTATGGAGTGATGGTGGGTTTCAAATGTGATATGAAAAAATCTTAATAAATAGTCATCAGCTTCTTTAGCACACACAGGTTCAACGATCAAATACTAAACTAATGCAAGTACTTATATGAAGGTAAGTACTTAAGTACCTACCTAACCTCAATGAAGAAGTGACATAGAGTTATAGTTATAGCTGATCCAGAATTGAGATATAATGAAATTCAGTTGCCGACCTTCGACAGACGACGTCAAGGAGGAGATGAAATCTTTACATCTAAATCGGACATACCTGTTGTACTGGTCTGTATTCTGAATGCGAGCATCCTGGTTGAGGATCTTCATCATAAAATGGATGTACTGAATCTTCGACAAGCTCGCGCTTGACGTCAACAGATCTGTTGTAGTCAGTCTCAGGTTTTGCAGGGTACTGAAAGGAACATAATACAATACGATCACATTATAATATAAATACCTAGTAAATCCCATGTATCGTTATATATTTGTTATTTGTAGGAGAATTGGAGTACCTATATTATGTTATTACTTACTATTAAAGAGAAGTTAGCGTACTTTTCCTTCACAGAGATAAAAAATAATCACCTACCCATGCAATGCTTATTATTTTAATATAAAAAATTTAATATATTATGCTATGATATTATGATAGTTAAATAAAATCACGAAATGTGTTTGACAGTTAGCTATATGCGTTTAAAACGCAGTATCTTTTAATAAGATACACATATCTAGCAGCATAGGTAGATTAATAATGCCTGTACACGTGCATCGATTTATTTGCAGCAATCTTGAGTATTTTAAACTGTCGTGACAATAGTTGTTTAAACGTAAAAGTGCTGTCTCTCTCCAATCTCATTTATGAAGAGTGAGCGAGACGCGATCTTATCATTTCACGGTAAGACTTCGGTTCACCTCAAAATGAGCGGTGAAGTTTGTTTTTTTGTCGCCAGGTTCGCCACTATCGTTCTACTGCGCTGGCGCAGATTTGTCGCATACAAATTCAGAAGCTTCCGAACTCTTTTGATTGATGCATGCAATATTGTAACATGCATGTCAATACGTGCATTTTCTTGTTATGGCCGCGATAATACGTACTGTCAGCAGTAAATCCATGCACGTGTAAACGAGTTATACGCCTAGCATGTTATTACATAATGATGAACAATTATTACTGAAATAAAATAATAATTTTCTACTGAATTGAATGTTAGGGTGTCATTGATTAAACAAAATTAGAAAACATTTTTAAATAGTTTGTAAAATATAAAAACATACTATAGGTACTCCATACTGGTGTTTTGCAGTGGTATTTGACAGATTCTTAAAAAAAACTAACCTCAAACTTGTAACGTGAATCATCAGCATTCTTTTGCTTTATGGTGGAGGCGTCCGGGACGTTTGGGTTCGTAATTATTGGTACTTCAAACCAAGGCTGCACTTCCTCATCAGTCTTCAATCTTCAATCTTGACCCAACAGGGTCTGCCTGCAGTGGTGCCTACTCCGCAGAAGCCGATGGTAAACATCGACTCTCCGGTAAGTTTTTTACGGCCGCCCGCAAGGCCTGAGACAGCGGAAAAACCCAACAGGATTCCGTTGCCTGTATTTAGCGTCATAGTTCAGGAGCCTGCTTTTCCGACGCCAGACAAAGCTCGGGTAGCGGAACTTACCAGGCTCCAACTGTTCGACACAGATAATTGGGCGGGGGTTCGCTACGCTGAAACCCAAAAACAATATTTGGCGGCCCCGTCTTTCGTTGAGTTGGGACTCAACGATGAGTTCCGCCCCTACGACCATTCATCGCAAACAATACATTTAATGGAGCGTACGATTGCCGGCCTCCAAAATGCAATGCTCGCTCAAAAAGAGTGTATTCGGGACGCGTTGCAGCGAGTGGTCGACTCTGTCAGCAACCACACCATCGGTACGGCTCTTTTTGAGACAGTCGTAAAGGAGTTCGGGCCCTCTTCATCGTCTGAGGACGTCACCCGAATCCTTTGTGGAAAGCGGGCAGAGTTAGTTCAGACGAGGCGGAAGAAAATCCTCTCCGGTATAAGAGACACCTTCACCCGAGAGGCTCTTAACAAGATCCCACCTAGCGCCGAACACATCTTCAATAAAGATAAACTGGCGGTATTCCTAGAGAGAGGTGGGGGTCGTGAGAAGGTCTTCGATCAGACCACCAAAGTGATTGACCAGGTCAGGGAGAGTCAACCTAGCACTTCGTCAGGTGGACGCAAGGACACCTTTCGGAGGCAGGGATATACGAGGAGGATACCAGACCAGGTTAGGGGTGGCCTGCCGAGAGGCCCACGCCCATCCAACCGAGGTTTTCCCAGAGATAACCGAGGTGGTGCAAGGGGCATTTACCCAAGACGCAGGTGACCGGGTCTCCCTCACCACGTTCAAAGGGGGACGCCTCCAGCATTTCCAGGAAATCTGGCAGGCCAAGGGTGCACCACCACCATTATTAAAAATAATAACGGGAACCCGTATTCCGTTTATAAAGAAACCCCCTCTAATAATGCTTTCCGTGCAATTCCAGAAGGATTTCCAAACGCGACAATCGCCGGAGATCACTTCACAAATCGCGGAACTGAAGGAATCGGGAGTATTGGAATTGGCAGAACCATCTCCAAGCTTCCTCTCAACCCTGTTCCTAGTAAGGAAGCAAGACGGCAGTCAACGACCCGTCTTCAACCTAAAACGCCTAAACGGTTTCCTACAATCAAGGCCGTTCAAACTGTTCCACCACTTCAAGGTCCCAACATTCCTGCAAAGGGAAGACTGGTTAGTAAAAATAGACCTAAGCCAAGCGTACCTACATGTACCTATAGCTATACAACATCGCCGATTTCTTTGGCTAGTTTACCAAGGAGAACTCCTTCAATTCACGTGCCTTCCATTCGGACTGTCGGCAGCACCAAGACTGTTTGCCTCGTTAACAAACTGGGTGGCCGAACACCTCCGGGGAAAGGGTATGAGAATCGTCACTTACTTAGACGACTTTCTGATGGCAAATCAGTCCAGAGAGATTCTCCTGTCGCAACTGACTTATATGATAGATTTCATGCAAGCTCTAGGCTGGATAATCAACAAGAAAAAATCTTGTCTGATTCCAAGCCAACAGCGGGAGTTCTTGGGTATCACGTGGGATACTCACAACAATCGGAAATATCTATCAACAGAGAAGTGCACATCACTTCGTCACCACCTGCAATTGCAGATCCAAAAAGGCAGTTGGTCGCTCAGGCAGGCCCAACGCCTCCTCGGGCGACTCAACTTTGCAACCTTCGTCACTCCACAGGGGAGGTTGCATTATTATCGAGGAGCCACCCTCACAAATCAACATCGATTCCTCCACAAGCTCGAGAGGACATCATGTGGTGGATTCGAGCGGTGGGCTCCTCAGGAAAGATTCACAGGGCAACCTACAATCACTTCCTCACCACAGACGCAGCCGATTCAGGCTGGGGAGCGCAGTTAGACGAGTACCACCTATCAGGTACATGGACAAAACGCCAATCCACGTGGCACTCCAACCGAAAAGAGCTGTTTGCGGTACTTTCAGCCTTACAACTCCGGGAACAAACGCTCAGGGGATCAGAATTACTCCTACAAACCGACAACAAAACAGTGGTGGCCTACATCAACAACGAAGGGGGCACAAAGTCCGCAAGCCTACTAAGTCTTTGCCGACAGATCCTGGAAATCGCCAACCAGGCCAGTATATCATTGACTGCACAATACCTTCCAGGAAAATACAACTGCGTGGCAGACCATCTCTCACGCAGCAAAATTATCCCAGAATGGCACCTAGTTATGGCGGCTACAGCTCCCCTATTTCAAAGATGGGGACTCCCAGACGTAGACCTGTTCGCGTCCAACACAGCCCATGTTGTCGCAACCTATGTCTCACGAAATCCGAACGATGCTCTTGCACTGTTCCACGATGCCTTCAGTCGACAGTGGGACTTCAAACTAGCCTGGATATTCCCGCCACCGAATCTAATTCCACAAGTATTGGCACACCTGAACATGGCAAGGGGAAAATATTTACTAGTGGCCCCATGGTGGAAGAAGTGTTTTTGGAGCGCAGACCTACAGCAGAGATCACTGGAACCCCCCTACCCGATCCCGCACTTGGAGTCATTTCTAGTGGATACAGTGACAAACCATCCACCTCCACAAGTCCGGGACCTATCACTCCAGTTATGGATAATTTTGGGTGGGCAGAGTTAATTTCTAGCTGGTCGGTAGAGGACAGATCACTTCTCACTTCTGGCTGGCGACCATCCACTTTGAAGACTTATAGACCGGCATGGGACAAATGGAAGACATGGTGCATAGCCAACACGATAAGCTATAATACCCCCGAGCCGATTGAAGTGGCTAGATACCTGGGTCACTTATACAATAACACGTTGATCGCCATGGGGGTCACCGGTGACCGGCATTGGATTACGTTCAGGGGGCCATGGGGGTCACCGGTGACCGGCAAAGAAGACCTGCCTTAGAGTTGTTCTACAGCGCCGGCGGGCACGCTCGCAGTGCATTTTTCGATACGCGGTGACCGGCATGGCCCTTCTGTATATTACTGCCACTTGGCCTGAAAATATGTCTTCCCAGTCACAAAATATAGGCTCACTAATGTAAAGAATGTACATAATGAAAAAAAAAGTTTTCCTTTTAAATTTTAAATGTGTTTTTATTGATATAAAAATAAAAATTAAATAGATTATAAAAATGTAAGTTATAAAAAATATGTAAATAATAAAAAAATAGAATAACAAAAATGATTATAAGGTATGTATACGTATATTTCCAGTTTATGTGTATCCAGGTATGATACTACCCAATTTGAAAACTTTTATTCCGTATTTGTGCCTTTTCTGTTTATTATACTATCTAAATCTAAATATAATTCGACCGCGAAATGGCACCATGCTCTCGCCAACACATATGGACAGGTGACCGGCGAAATGGCCGGCACGGCGCAATAGAATAAATTAACTTGTTGGCGCCGCGACGGACACATGTGGCCGGCACATCATAAAAACCAATATTTACGTAGAAAAATCATCAAAATGAAAAAAAAACATTATATTCTTTCATAACCTATCAAATAATACCTTAAAAACAAATAATCATTTTTTAACTATTTTATGTAAAACTAGTTGGCGATCAATGTGATAAGGAAGGTCTTTCATATAACACTATTCTTGTACATAAGTCAGCCATAGCTACCTTTTGCAAACCTATGATCAGTAAAGACATCAGCAGTAACATAGTAGTGCGTCATATGTTAAAAGCCATATCCACCCGCAAGACTAGACCTACAAAACCACCGATTTGGGATCCTAGAATAATCGTGGACTACCTCAAGAAAACAACACCACTAGTATACAACCTATATGAGGTTTCACGCAGAATACTATTATTACTCGCATCGGGACGACGGGTTCATGGCCTTACCCTACTCAGTATAGCGGATAATGGCCTAGTCGATAATGGCGACCATATAATTCTATGGCCAGTGTTTGGTTCCAAGACGGACACATCAAGGCACCGCCAATCTGGATGGAAATTAAGCGCTTCCAGTTGCCAAAACATCGATCCAGTTTTTTGGCTACGAAAACTTATCTGCGTTTCCAATGAGAGAAGAGAAGAGGGTGGTAATATTCCGGCATTATTTATCTCGTCAAGAGGCCCCCCAAAACCTGCGACTCGAGCAGTCATTGGAAATTGGGTGAAGTCAGTACTCGCTGATGCAGGGGTACAGGAATCACCAGGCAGTACTCGATCAGCAGTCGCCTCTCTAAATTGGTTAGAGAACTACCCCATAGATGACATCCTGCAGAGAGGTAATTGGCGCCAAGAAGCTACTTTTAAGACATTTTACCAGAGACCTATAGACACACAGACTTCTACAGCGGGGGAACAAAATATGTTGACCTCTCTATTCAGCCCGGTACACTGAGCCTAAAAGCAAGGAGATGTTATACCTAATTCTCATGTTAGGTTCATCCACCTTATCTTGCAGGATCTATCTTGCTTTACCAGGTGATAACAAACAGATATCTCAAGGGACTTCAGAGTCAATAGCGAATAATGAAAGGAGTTTTACCTACCATTAAAACTCTTATTATTCTTGTTGACTCTGAAGTCCAGAGAACACCTACCTGGTTTCCTTGAGACATATCAAATTGAATACCAAAGACAAAGCACGCCGCGATACAAGCGTCAGTCCTGTCAGCCGGTTAAAAAACAAGATGAACAACCAGAGAGGTAAATAATCGAGAAGAAAAGAGGGTAAAAAGGGGCCAGCGCAGAAGAACACAAGGCAAAAATACGATCAACATCTCAAGGGACTTCAGAGTCAACAAGAATAATAAGAGTTTTAATGGTAGGTAAAACTCCTTTCAATAATTTTGCCGCCACCAGTGACGTCCCTGGAGAAAATGCCGCCCCGGGGCATTAATATAATTATTATAGTATACATATAGGATATAATAATTAACCTTAGGAATCTAACAATTATTAAACAATAAGAATAAATTTGTGTACTGTTTAGCATAATTTTATTTTAAAAAAAATAACCGTTGAAAATATAAACGTGTTCAACAAAGAAAGACTTTTCATTTTTTATTTGATTTTGTGATTCCTGGGTTCAGCCAAAATCTTGAGAAGAAGCCAGTAGAACCCTGGATATCTCAGTTGGTACTTATTATTTAATTATTTAACATGAATAATTCTGTGGCTATTTGGCAGAAGCAGATATGACCATTTCACATACTTTTCAGGGGAGCAATTTGAATGTTGCGTGTCTTGTGATAAATCCTATGTATTTAATTATGAAAGAAAGTTAATGTAATATTATGAAGACATGAACTGAGTTTTAATTACTTATAAGCATTTGTATTTAAATTGTACAGTTTTTCTTAAAAATCACTTTAAAGAACATATCAGGTTTTGGCAAATTCATTATTAAAAATAATGTAGCATATCTCACACATATCTAGGTTAGGCATATTATTATTTTAAAGTTACAGGTAGCTTAAAAATAACATCCAGGTTTTAATCGTCTTCGCTGGTCTCATCATCACCATAATTGGGTACAGAAGGTTGCGTTTCAAGTAAATTATAGAAAGTATGATACACGGGATCTATCAAATACATCATGCTCAGTAAGTCCTTCTTTTTTTGAGGATTTATTGGGGCAGGTGCCATATGAGACCTCGGTATTATAGGAATATGTGGACGCCCTCTGGAATTCCTTAATAACTGCATTGTTTTGAAGGGCTCCTCATCATTCAGAGAGTATTTGAATTTTATATCACCGACTTGTTTTTCATACCGTAGCCACTTTATACTGTGCCAATTGATCGGTTGCCCTTCAACACAAAACTTCTTAATGAAAGTGGTTTTCAGTAAGTCTAAATAAGAGAGAAAAGTTTCTGCTGACATTTCCACCACATTAAACGGATGTTTGCCTCGTACAGTTCGTACAAATTGGTACCAGTCTTGTGGGATGTTAATGTTAAGTTCAATAGATTTTTTAGCTTTTTCTATGCAGGCATGATCCGTGTCGCATTCTATTCTGGTGTGTCCCACTTCCAAGAATTTGTGGTCTATAGAATGCACGTGTTCAGATTCACTGACAAAATAAGACAATGCTGAAGAAAAGTTTATGTTTTTGTTTTGCCCTGGACAGGAGTCTGAATATGCTACTATATTAGTTACTGTTTATTGAAGATTCTGCAAATGCTGTACGAAGCACGATGCTATTTGATCAGATCCCTGACCAGCAATCCCTTCATGCCACATGTAACAGCTTGCGGTATCTGTTTTACAATCTCTAATTGTAAAATTATAAGTCCACAGTTGCCTTTTATAGTACACTATGTTGATAGGTACCGTAAAACCCCCTAACTTCGCCCGGTTTTTTAACAGAAAGTCGTTTTGCCACCAAAATATCCACCAATATGAAGTCTTATAGATCTTATGAAATGCACAATGATAGTGTTTAATTTTATTTATATTGAAGTAATACCCTTTTCATACTAAATAATACAATAAATCACTATTTTTTATATAGACGAAGTTACGGCACGATTCCCTTACTTCGCCTAATGTGTTTTAGTAGGTACAATAAAAAAATATTGTTTATGGATACTCACGAAATCTATTAAAAAATAGCCTTAAGCAAATTCAGGTCTTATGCTAGAGACAATTTGACATATTTTAAAGAAATATCTACGTTGGCGAAGATAGGAATCACTTCAATGACTGTTTCATACAACCTACCAATTTACGCTAGGGCTGCCAAAACCCAAAGCATTATAGTATCATTTTTATGTGTTGATTTACATAGTAAATTTTTAATAAAGGAAATATGAGAAAAATTGTTAACTGATGATTCAAAGTGATGAATAGTTTTTAGTCTAAAAACAATAAAAATAAAAAAAACACATTTATTTCAAGAAAATCGTTTTTTTGTGACAACCCTAAAGCCAGGGGAAGTGTAGGAACAAGTAGTTCAAAAAACATAGCCTGACATTGCATACTCAAATAATTGATGTTTTATTATAAATATCGGAAATCGCACGTTACATTTGGCAAGCAGACTATATCACTATATTATATTAAAAATATGAAGAACCTACTTCTACAAGATTCGTAGAAATCAGCAAAAGTTCAGAGGTATTCCGAAAAAATCTCTTCAAACCGGACTCGAAAAAACGGTACTAACACAAACACGGCGAAAATAATGGCGGTTTGAAAATTGTGTGGTGACAGGACGAATATTATCTTTAAAATCGCCTCAGTGACTTAAAGTGGTGCAATTGTAAAAACATGAGTTTTTAGTGTTTAATTGATTTAGGTGAAGTTAGGGACACTTGGCGAAGTTAGGGGGTTTTACGGTATTCAGGGAAGGCGTTGGCAGGCATTGTTGCAAATCAAAAACTAGCATTCGAGTGGACTGACTAGTTTTAGATAACAATTTGTCGTGTTCTTTCTTCTTATATGATTCATCAGCCTTAGCCAAGTGTTCGTTTTTTTTTCATTAAGTTCAGCTTTCCTTTCTAAATCATTTGCACACTTAATCTGAATGTTATATGTATCACATACTTTACAAATGTCTATACTAGGACTTTTAAATTTGTAGCCTAGTTCACGAAAAATTGAAGCATATTTAGAATAATATGTATGTATTAGAAGGTATTTTCTGTTGAGAAGTCCGTTCATTTTTATACATATCATACATCTTTGCAATATTAAGTTGCGGAGATAAATAAAGCTTGCTTGTATGTCTTCGGTAGTAGTGACTTTGGTATTTCGGAAACCTGTTAATATGATTAGTACTTCAATTTCTTCAATGTTATTTTTATTGTGTGGTTCGTGACGCTCTCTTTGGTCACCGTCTATGATTCCTGTTTCCGAGCTGCGTTTTTTCACAATTGCGACATCAATTTTATTTCGGGATAGGTACGCCAAAAACATTCTGAAACATCTTCTTGCAAACTTTTCGTCGCTATAGGATTTGTTTCCCGAATAGACCAAATGTCAATTTTACAGGAAACGAAAAACAAATTTCACTGTCGTATATTTTAATATCAGTAGATGTATCAATCATTCTTTCTATACTGTATGATTGCAACATTATCTAAAAATAGATTCCAAGAATAATATACGGGTATAAATCATTAAATGCACAGAAAATGCATTTTATTTACAAGTACACACTGTGGATATTCGGGAAATTTTTAGCGCTCTCTCAGAATAATGGATATTCGGGACAAAACATGGACGTTCGGGATTTAAGACCGTAGCGTATTGCTGCACGGCCCACAGATTACTGAGTGGTCAAAAAGTACGCGCCTCAAATGTTATATTTATTTACACGATAATTGTTAATAATTACCTCTACTATTTAAATACTTAATGATCGTAATTACCCAAGATCGTATGTAATAATAACATGCGGCAATCGCTTTTTCGTTTTTTTTTTCGGATTAAGTAATAAAATAGTTTTTAAGTAATTTACTATTTTTTTATTGAACGAATAATTCACAAGATTTAAGAATGTACCATTCTAATAATTGAACATACTTACATAATTTTTTTTAAATCACTTCTGATAAAATATATTATAAGGTATATTATACTTCAAAAACTAACCGACGTCACGGTCATTTCTCTAATATTTTATGATGGTACTTACTCGTACTTGCTAACAATTTTATATTAATACTAAAAAAAAAACAACTACCTATTTATATATATATCTGTATATTATTATATCTATATATTTCTATAATTGACAATTAAACTTATTACAAACCACCAAATAAATATTATATATTTACTATTGTAAAGAATAACAACACAAAATAATAGCATGTATAAATTAATTACCATTGGCTGCTAATATTAGGTAGGTACCAATATCCTAAGTATATAATATCCACCAAATAAATAGTTACTAACATACATATTAAATTAAATTAACTATCAGCGCATTCAAAAATAAATAATAGCATCGCCTTTATTTTCATAGAAATACCTAGATTAAAAGTAAAATAAAGACAAACAATGTTTGATTAATAATAATTTGAAATAATAATTATTTTTTACGTCATAGTAGTTGCCGGGTCATACTGTAGAATTCATATAACCGTTGGGATTTTGTGTCATTTATCAAAACAAAATGCAGTTATTTAGGTTAAAATACTCACTTCCACAACTTTACTGTAAGTTCAAGGCGAACTGGTGATGTATCAGCTATAAATGATTTCTTCAAATTTGATGAATTCACTATTAAAACAATAGTAACGTTAAAAACAATATCAATAAGACGAAATTTGAAAGAAGTCTCCGGACGGCCGAAAAATATAAAAGTGGGCGTGATTGTTTTAGAGCTAGACAGCGTGAATGTGGGAGCGAGATGCACGGCGTGAGCGCTGTTTGATTGGCTAAAGTCATATTCGGGAAATAAACACTCAGCCAGAGATATATTTCGACCGAAATTAACTTGGATATTCAGGTACGAATAGTTGGACATTCGTGAGAACACCACGGAGTAATTGTAACTTAACATGGCGTATTCGGGTTTTTTAAAAAAATATCTCTGTTCCTAGATAAAAATATATTGTTTTTATAAATGATTTCGGAAGAGTTCAAAAAAAGAAATTGAACTGCATTAAAATGTCGATTTCGACAAAAATGGATATTCGGGAAACAAATCCTATAGCGACGTTTTACTAAATTTACTTTATAAATAGCTGTAATCATGCGTTTTTTTACTTGACCACCTTTGCCTTTTCCTTTCCTCTCTATTAATTTGTCATTAATGGTAATGTTGTCTGCGAGGAATTGGTCAGCCGTGTCTTTACTATTCATTCCCAGAATTTTTGCGAACATATCCTTCTGATTGTTTTCACTAAGCATGCTAAAACATTTATAACGGCAACAGGACTCTAATGGAATAAACAGCTTTTCAGGTTTAGCCACACCACCACGAGTTTTATACTCTTTGCCGCAGTCTTTCAAGTTCTTCATGTACCTTCTTTTATTCTTGATTTTTTCTTGAGATGAATTCGTGCTTCGAGCTGTAGATGTACACGGATTATAAGAGCTGTTAGCAGAATTTCTTCTAATCTGTTGAGCAAGGGGTTCGTCATCCGACGAGGCAAAGTTTTGTTGAGATTCGGTAATTTGAATATCATGATCTGCTTGCGACACAGACATTGGAATCGCGTGTGCTGTGGCTTGCTCATCTAGTACTGCATTTTCACTGCGCCATGTTGAGGATAGAATATCAGAGTTGTCAATTTCAGTTATTATAAGACATTATAATAAAAAAACTGTTCCAAAACAGCAGCCATATCTTGTTTTGGCAAATAGAATACATTGATTATATTCAATACTTATTATTTTGCCAGAAGCAGATATGGTACCATATCTTGTTTTGGCAAATAAGACTTGCTTAATTTTAAACATATCTGAAACTTGTTTCGTTGATTATGAAGTCAGTAGAAGAGATAAGCCATATCTGATTTTGGCAAATAAAAATATAGACATAGAAGAACAAATCTGCATTTAAACCTCAAAACACCAAAAATCGACATATCTGCTTTTGCCAAATAGCCACAGAATTATTCAAATGATTTTAACAATAGCCACTTACATTGATTTTTTTGATATAATATTATATCAATGATTGTACCGAACTCTTTTAAAATAATATTATATGATTTTATGTAGGTATCTCATGTAGGTATACTTCGTTTCACAAAATATTTTTTCTTGATTATGGCAACACGAACGAGGAGGCTTTATTTTCCTTTCTGGCACTGAGCAGGGCCGTAGATTAATATACGCAGACCAAAGCCTAAATATTGAAGCATGGATACTATTATCAAGCGCGATCCTGATGAGGAAGTGCAGCCTTGGTTTGAAGTACCAATAATTACGAACCCAAACGTCCCGGACGCCTCCACCATAAAGCAAGAGAATGCTGATGATTCAGGTTACAAGTTTGAGGTTAGTTTTTTTAAGAATCGGTCAAATACTTAACTACCTACTGCAAAACACCAGTATGGAGTACCTATAGTATGTTTTTATATTTTACAAACTATTTAAAAATGTTTTCACATTTTGTTTAATCAATGACACTCTAACATTCAATTCAGCTGCAAGTATTATATTATTTTAGTAATAATTATTGTTCATCATTATGTAAGTAAATGTGCACGTGCATGGATTTACTGCTGACAGTACGTATTATCGCGGCCATAACAAGAAAATGCACGTATTGTCATGCAAGTTGCAATATTGCGTGCATCAGTCAAAAAAGTTCGGAAGCTTCTTCGGACTCAAATTCGGACTCAAAATGGCTCATTCTGGTGAAAAACCATTTAAGTGTGATAAATGCAAATATTCATGCAACCGATCAGATGTCATGAAAAGACACAAAATGACCCATTCTGGTGAAAAACCATTTAAATGTGATAAGTGCAAATACTCATGCAGCCAATCAAGTAACATGAAAACACATAAAATGACTCATTCTGGTGAAAAGCCATTTAAATGTGATAAGTGCAATTACTCATGCAGACATTCAAATGACATGATATCTCACAAAATGACTAATTGTGGTGAAAAACCATTTAAATGTGAAATATGTAATTACTCATGCAGATATTTACGTAACATGAAAAGACACGAACAGTGTCATTCTGGTGAAAAGCCATTTAAATGTGACATATGCAATTACTCATGCAGACATTCAGGTAACATGAAAACACACAAAATGAGTCATTCTGGTGAAAAGCCATTTAAATGTGATATATGCAATTTCTCATGTAGACATTCAGTTAACCTGAAAACACACAAAATGACTCATTCTGGTGAAAAACCATTAAAATGTGATACATGCAATTTCTCATGTAGACATTCAGTTAACATGAAAAGACTCAAAATGACACATTCTGGTGAAAAACCATTTAAATGTGACATATGCAATTACTCATGCAGACAGTCAGGTGGAATGAAAAGACACAAAATAACTCATTCTGGTGAAAAGCCATTTAAATGTGATAAATGCAATTATTCATGCAGCTTATCAAGTATCATGAAAACACACAAAATGAGTCACTCTGGTGAAAAACCATTTAAATGTGATAAATGCAATTATTCAAGCAGACATTCTAGTCACATAAAAACACACAAAATGACTCATTCTGGTGAAAAACCATTTAAGTGTGACAATTGCAAATACTCATGCACTACGTCTCGTGCTATGAAAATACATAAAATGACTCATTTTGGTGAAAAGCCATTTAAATGTGATAAATGCAATTACTCATGCACACATTCACGTAACATGAAAACACACAAAATAAGTCATTCATGTGAGAAACCATTTAAATGTGATAAGTGCAATTACTCATGCAAACATTCTGGTAGCATGAAAAGACACGTAATGAGGCATTCCGGTGAAAAGCCATTTAAATGTGATAAGTGCAATTACTCATGCAGACATTCAGGTAACATGAAAACACACAAAATGAGTCATTCTGTTGAGAAGCCATTTAACTGTGATAAGTGCAATTACTCATGCAGATAATCAAATAACATTATAACACACAAAATGACTAATTGTGGTAAAAAACCATTTAAATGTGATATATGCAATTACTCATGCAGATATTTAGGTAACTTGAAAAGACGCAAAATGTCTCATTCTGGTGAAAAGCCATTGAAATGTGACATATGCAATTACTCATGCAGATATTCAGGTAACATGAAAACACACAAAATTACTCATTCTGGTGAAAAGCCATTTAAATGTGATAAATGAAATTACTCATGCACACATTCAGGTAACATGAAAAACACAAAATGACCCATTCTGGTGAAAAACCATTTAAATGTGATATATGCAATTACTCATGCACGACGTGTGGTAGCATGAAAAGACACAAAATGACCCATACTGGTGAAAAGTCATAATATGATAAATGTAGTGACATAAATTGAAGTGTATCGAACTCCACTACCGTAAGTTATTTGTTTTTTTAACCCATATCCAATCCTAATAGGAACACATGGGCCTTTAACAGATTTTGTTTTTACGTGAAACGGATGTCAGCCACTTGCTCAACCTATTAACTACTGACCCTACACAAATCGAAAAACAATATGTGTACATACCAGACCTTAGATTTGAACCTGGACTTACGACGCTATAAGTCGACGCAAATAGTTTTGTTTGGGCGATCCGACAATATTGTGCACACTTTTTCATTATATATATTGGTTTTCATTGAATTAGATATCACACATGTTTGTTAATTTTTTTTTTAATTTTTATGGCCTGCCCAAACTAAACTATAATCGATAAAAATATTATTCTATCTATAAAATATCTTATTCTATGTATGATTAAATGGCATAAATTTAGATATTTTATAGATATAAATTTATAGATTGACATAGTAAAAGTTGATTCAAAAAATAATATAGCGGACATCTTTACCAAAGCATTGGATAAAACGAGCTTCTTGAAAAATCGTCAAAGACTGAAGTTAATCTAATGTACAAATACAAAAGTAATTAAACGGCTAAGAGGCGTGTTGATGTATAGCCGTCTAATATAATAACAAAACTAAACATTATAAGTAATAATATTACAATAAAATGAATACGTGTTTAACTATGGCACTGGCTGCGCGCCAATGCTAAATACTAATTAGTACTAATTACTGTTCTATGTTCACTTCTGTGTACGGCGTGATCGTAGTGAGTACTCGATGGTCTGTAGTGACGCACGCATATAAAAGGTAATCTGTTAAACTCTGTATATTTATTATTCATGAAGTTGATAATAATAAAGTTAATCATATATTTATAAAACAAAGCTGATAATTTAACAACCTTAAACGATCCACTATTCCCAACAAGATGAGTATTTTTTTGCAAAGTTTATTCTGTTATGGTTTGGTTTCACGAGGTTAAAGGCGATAGACATTTTTTTCATAATTCACAATTTCAACTGTATCATTTAGTAAATATTTAGGTATCTGAAAACATTTAAAAGAAAAATATTTTTTATTGTCAAAAGTAAATTTACAATTGTAAAAAATATTATAAAATGTAAAATTTGTCAAAGGACCCCATCTTATTATTAAGTAGGTAATATTTAAGTATTATTAAAATTTAGTTTATTAAGTTTTCTATAATGTACTTAAGATATTTTCACTTATTCATAGTTTTAATATTTTTTATAATTATTTTAAAAACCATGGATTTTTATAAAAAATTAAATGTGTGCAAGCTTCGTATTTTTGCGCTAGATGCCTTTGCAAATCTATTCTGTACACAAGATTGCTATTGTGGGTAGTTTTTCATTGTTATATCGAAGTATTAGCACGTTTTGTAACAATTACAATAAGTTAGCCGTCTAAACAGTCAAAACTGGCTATTCCGCTATAAAATTTAACACAGAGAGGTGCTGTTAAACATAGCACGTATTGTAACAATAACAACCAACTTCTTGTAATTTTTACGATAAGTGCTAATACTTCGATACAAAAAAATGAAAAACAACCCTCACTAGTTGCCGATAGCGGCCGATATCAGTCTTATGTATAGAATAGATGCACTGCTAGGTAAAGACCTCTCATCAATTGAATCGTAATACGTGTGACGTCTTTAAATACAAAAAAATGTACAACTGTCATCGTATTTTCGTTTATGCCTGTAAATTGGTGTTATTTAATGTTCTATGAATGCTCCTCTTAGTTGTTAAGAGTTTGCCTTGTAATGGTAATAATAGTTATGTCCAAAGATATTGGAATTGGTTCTGTCTAAATAAAATGTCAGCCGACGGAAGTTTTTGTTTTGAATGAATGAACCCAACATTTTTAGCCCTTTGACAAGTGGAAGGTACCTGCTGAGTATGACGATAGTTTGGTTAATAACTGTATATAGTAACAATTTGTATTATATTTTATATATAAATAAAGAAAATCGGACACTTATTTGGTTTTAATCGTTTTTATTCACACTATCCCATTCAAAATTAGTAGTACCTGTTCGCACAAGGAAACTCATCATTGTAAACCATATAGTTATTGTCATCTCCCGTCAGAGCGAAGAAAATGCATTCTATTTCTTCGCTCGGTATGCTGGTTGCTGGTCATCGTCTGTTATGTTGACTTGGGAGTGAACAAATAAATACCTCGGAATAGTCTAAAACGGCGATTTTTATTTGACTTTTACTTTTACTATTTATTACATTTTTATCTTCATTGTTTATAATAATCTATTCAACTATTTATTCTACTTCAACTACTCGTAATTTTTTTGTAATATTTTTTTATTGTGACCCTTGACCTGATAGGTAGTGACACCTACCTGTTATCATCAGGCTTTTCTTGGCGTTTATAAATATTTTATAAAAGCGGGCCGAACCGTTACCCTGATGTCTATAAACGATTAAATAAAACACCTGATCTGATTCCCTGCTCAACTACGTACCTAAATGTGTTATCCTTGGGTAAAGTCCATCGCCCGGTGTGTAAAAGTAAAGATGAACAAAGACCGAGAAAAAAGGTAGGTAACAATAAAGTACACGAGATGACGAATGCAAATAAATAATCGAAAATCGTGGCGGATTTGTTTTATATAAAATAGGCGCTAGTAATAAAAAATAAAATGTTTAGTCATTAGTTTTATAAAGGAATTAATTACTTAATATGTATGTAGTACTAATAAATTATGTAAGGGATGGACGATCGTGTGCTGCGTGTTTGAGATGACGTATGCCTTGAGGAAATTAGCATTAAGAAAATACTGTAATTTATAACTATAATACGCCATGTATTGCATAATTACCGAAGAAGGTAATTAAGTATATTAAATAGTAACTTCATTTTAGAAATTCAGTGTTCAGATGGCAAAACCTGATATGTGCACTTTTGTTAATTGTGCAGGAGAGCTGTTTTAAATTTTGAGATTGTTTGAATCTTTCTGGTGAATATGTCTTTTGTAAATAATATAATGAAACGATGTATTCGAAATGAGTTTTAGATATAGAATAAGTAGGTATTCCAAAGTTTTGATTCTCCACGTTTGGTATAAAAAAAGACTTTCCAGATATTCCAAGTTATAATTTTTTGCCAGCTTATGTTCCAATAAGATGTTATAATATGGTAAGATAAACTAACATGATAGGTATGTGAGGTAATTGGATAATAAAACATCAAAAAATAGCTTAACATAATAATATGTATAATGGTTGACACTTGATAATTAAAAATGTTACATAGTTTCATATTGATACCAGACATTGGCATCAAATATTTTCAGAGGGTTGCAAAAATAATTCCTAATGAGAATTTTCTGTTCGATGAAATAATATGAATTTCATATTAGGTATGTTCTTACAGGTAGATATAAATACTAATATAAAGAAACGATTAAATCATTATATATATTTTTTTAAATTTTAATCCTTAACAATATCTTCTACGTCTACATTGCCCTCAAGTTCATTGCCATTAAAGCCTTCTAATTTTTAACAACTTCAACTTATTACATTCTTTATCTTATTTGCAATGAAATTGTGAATTTTTTAGTATTTTGAAAAAGCAAAAAAAGTATTTTGGGACATTTTTATCATTTCAAATAGCTTCCGATCTCTGGCCACTCTTACAAATTGGAATCGATTCCGGAGTACCATATTTTTTAAGTTCTTGTCGTCAACCTTTTTTTTGCTATCACTATTCTTGAATGGTCACTATCACATTCAAGTCTAGTATGATAGGATAGAAGAAATTTTTGGTCAATCAGCTTCTTCACCGAGGTATTTTTTATAATGCATAAGTAAACATACATGCCACACTAATATTTCTGTTCTGTCCATCTGCAGCATCTGAGAATGTGACAACGTGTTTGATTTCAGGTGAAAGATTCACGATTTTCTCAAATACACATGATGCGATGTCTTTGGAACCTCTCCACCGGTTGACTCGTGCCACATTATAACCTTCGGAGAATTCTTGAGAAGAACTCACTAATAGTTAAATTGTACACAAACATTAATCTTTTATAGTAGGTACCTACACAATAATTGTGGATAATAGCAGACATGGTAAAACCTGTTATAAACCACTATAACTAGTTGGTTTGATCTTTCCTTAGCTGTAGTTTTATCTCCTGGTTTACTGTAGGTAATAACATTTGTGTGCATCAATTAAATGTACATTTTGTTGTTTGGAGATTTCATTCTTTGCCTATTTGATAGACATATAACGTTTACATGTAATATATTCATCGCCTTATGTATCTAATAAGGTTTATTGAATTTGAAACCCGTTTTGTTAAATACCTACATCATAATATCGTCTCTGTTCTGGCAGAACACACTAACTAAAGAATACTAGTTTTGAGTAATTTGACTTTGAAGTTGTTAAAATGTTTGAAATGGTCTATCATGTGAGTTTATTAAGTAATCGTAAAAAGGATGACTTTAAAATAAAGATTGTTTATTTATTAAGAGAAGCAGACAAGAGTACGCGATGTAATAGACGTTGCCAAACAGCAGAAATGGAGATAAGCTGGGCACATTGCTCGCCAAAAGGACGGCCGCTGGACAAATGCCGTCATCCAATGGTACCCAAGGGGTACGAAACGGCCACATGGTCGACCTAAAAGCCGCTGGATTGACTAACTGCTAAAGTTCGGCGGAAATACGTCGCAGCAAACGACACAGGACCGAGAGAGTTTGTAAAAGCTTGGGGAGGCCTTCATGCAGCAGTGGAATTACCCCGACTGATGATGATGATTTATTAAGAATATTTCCAGACGGTAAAGTTTGAAATATGGAACATTTTAGTATAACTAACTCAATACCTATGTCATTTGTTTTGAATAAGTGTTTTCTGCCATAACAGTGACGATATGCAGTTCTCACACTTCCATTTTCCAACTTCATTGTTTTATAATATTCACCATTACATATTTTTTATATTTAAATGACTTGGTAAGCATATTTAATAGGAACATCTTCATAAGAGTAATGGCTCTCGTGTTTTGGACGCTAGGTATACACTTTTATCAGATAAGTGAATATCTAATTCATGAAGGGATGATAAAAAATACTGTATAAAAATGGAGCGGCATTCTAGCGCTGCCTAGGGGCGGCATTTTATCTAGGGATGTCACTGAAATCGACACTCTTGTTGGACTCTGAACAATAATAAAAACTGCTGTAATATAAGCGTCCGCAATGGCCGAGTAATAATGTATCCGCGCGGTAAGTCGAGGGTCTCGGGTTCAAACCTAGGCCTGACAAAATTCACATATTGACTTTCAATGTATGTTTGAATCCAGAGGATGCACCTTTTGGTTGAGCAAAATGGTTAACATCCATTTCGCGTAAAAATAATTTTATGAAACATCTTTGTGAGGCAGCCAAGATCCACACCGGGTTGTGGCGCCAATTAATAATAACAATATAATAGGTATTCAAACTTTTTAATTATAAAGTATTATGTGATTATTATGTTAATTTACAGTGGATTATAATGAAAGAATAATATACAATAGTAATAACAATTTTTATAATCCAAACCTTATAATATAACAGGGCTGCAAACTACATTTTCAAAACAAAAATATTAAAAAAAATCAATATACATAGAATATTTTTTTTTAATACTGAATATAAAAACATCGAAAACAAACCTATCGCGAGACCTCATGAGTTCCTTCACCATGGACGACCGTCCCTTTCCCCGCAGCGATGCTACATAAGAGATCTATGCGCTGTTTGTCTCACATATCGCGAGACGTGGCGATGGACCTAGGTAAGTAGTACAAAATTGTTCTTGCACTATGCCCCATCACTGAGTAATCAATGACATGGTGAAGTACATAGAAAACAGCAATGATCAGTAAGTATACAAAATTTTATTTATCATATTTATGAGCAAATCCAACAATAATATATCTAGTTAACTTTTTTTATCAAATTTCTAGATAAAATGATAGAACTAATAAAATCCTAATTTACATGTCAGCATATTTTTAAGTGGGTAATTATGAAAATATACATGTACACGATCCGATAAATCGGTGTGGTTAATTTCCAACTTCTAATAATTTTAAAATAATAATTCTAGTCTTAAAGTAGTTTGTCACCAGTATGTATCATTTTATGTCTTTTGAGAGCACCAATATCTAGAAATTTTTCAAAACACATATCGCATTGATGTGGTTTTTCACCAGTATGAGTCATTTTATGATATTTTAAAGCATGAATTTGTCTGAATTTTTTAAAACACACATCGCACTGATGTGGTTTTTCACCAGTATGTGTCATTTTATGATTTTTTAAAAGATTGATTCGCCGAAAATTTTTAAAACACACATCGCATTGATGTGGTTTTTCACCAGTATGTGTCATTTTATGTATTTTGAGATCACTGTTTGCGATTAACTTTTTAAAACACACACCGCATTGATGTGGTTTTTCACCAGTGTGTGTCATTTTATGTATTTTGAGAGAACCATTATTCAGAAATTTTTTAAAGCACAGATCGCATTGATGTGGTTTTTCACCAGTATGAGTCATTTTATGATATTTAAGAGCATTAATAATTCTGAATTTTTTAAAACACACATCGCACTGATGTGGTTTTTCACCAGTATGTATCATTTTATGACTTTTTAAAAGATTGATTCGCCGAAAACTTTTAAAACACACATCGCATTGATGTGGTTTTTCACCAGTATGTGTCATTTTATGTATTTTGAGATCACTATTTGAGTTGCACTTTTTAAAACACACATCGCACTGATGTGTTTTTTCACCAGTATGTGTCATTTTATGTCTTTTGAGTTCATTATTATTGATGAATTTTTTACAACACACATCGCATTGATGTGGTTTTTCACCAGTGTGTATCATTTTATGTGTTTTGAGTTTACTTTTTGTGATGAATTTTTTAAAACACACATCGCACTGATGTGGGTATTCACCAGTATGTGTCATTTTATGATTTTTTAAAATATCGATTCGCCGAAAATATTTAAAACACACATCGCATTGATGTGGTTTTTCACCAGTATGTGTCATTTTATGTATTTTGAGATAACTAATTGATTTGCACTTTTTAAAACACACATCGCACTGATATGGTTTTTCACCAGTATGTGTCATTTGATGTCGTTTGAGTTCACTATTGTTGATGAATTTTTTACAACACACATCGCATTGATGTGGTTTTTCACCAGTGTGTGTCATTTTATGTGTTTTGAGTATACCTATTGTTATAAATTTTTTAAAAAACACATCACACCGATGTGGTTTTTCCCCAGTATGTGTCATTTTATGTCTCTTGAGTACACTATTGTTGATGTATTTTTTTAAACATACATCGCATTGATGTCTTTTTTCACCAGTATGTGTCATGTGTGACTTAAGATGCTGAGACTTCATGCATGAAACGTAGTGATGATTTAGATGTTTTACGGTTTCAAACACTCCAGAACAATTGTTACAAATAAAGTTACGTGGAAAATATGTAACTCTTTTCAACTTAATTAGAACCTCCTTTGGGAAGTATAATTTCTTAAATTCATATTTAATGTTCTGTTCAACGATGGTTATTTCCGAATGCTGCAACATCAATTTTATGTTTTCATTAATTGCATGTGCAATTTTGTTGTTACTTGGGTCATTATCAACCGTATCTTTTTTAACGATATCCAATGGTTTACTCTTACGTACTGCAAAACACTTCCGGGTAGAAATCTACAAAAAGAATAGGAATATTAATATATTCAAAGCAATACTATGTAAAAATTATCAATAAAATATACTTAATATGTTCCAATGTTTCCTAATATAGCACTGATACGAGGGTGGGTCAATAAGTCCTTAGAAAAGCCGACAGGTGGCGCGACTAGTACTGTAAGCGGTTTGTTTTCATGCAGCGGCACTACCGATTAAGTATGCTGCGAAGTTTCAATCAGATTGGTCGGGTTGTTGTGTGTTTCTCGTACATTTAAAAAAAAAAATTGCTTGTTTACAAATAATGGAGAAAATTGAGTTTAGAGCTGTTATTAAACATTTTAATATAAAAGGGTTAACAGCAAAGGAAATAAAAAATGAGTTGGATTTAGTTCACGGCACATCTGCTCCTTCACTTGCAACTATTTATAACCTGGTTAAATGAATTTAAACGTGGTCGTACATCAACAAAGGATGAACCACGCTCAGGACGTCCTGTAGAGGTGACTACACCAGAAATGATCAATAAAATCCACGATATGGTGTTAGGTGACCGAAGATTAAAGTTGAGTGAGATAATTGAGGTTACAGGGAACTCAAAAGGTAGCGTCATTTCTATTTTACATGACAAAGTAGGCATGAAAAAAATTTCTGCAAGATGGGTGCCGCGTTTGCTCACAGTCGACAATAAACGCAATAGGGTGGTGGCCTCTAAAGCCCTGTTGTCGCTCATGCAACGCAATCCGGATGAATTTTTTCGTCGCTTTGTGACTGTAGATGAAACATGGATACACCACTATACTCCCGAGACGAAAGAACAGTCAAAGCAGTGGATTGCGAAAGGCGAACCATGTCCAAAGAAGGCGAAAACCGTAAAATCAGCTGGTAAGGTTATGGCTACTGTATTTTGGGATGCACGTGGAATTATTTTCGTTGACTATTTGGAAAAAGGAAAAACAATAACAGGGGATTAGGTACTGTTCGGTTATACCGGAGGCAGCGGAAAACGCATTTTGAAAATAGTCGATAAACTGGATTATTTGTTAGTTTGGGTTAGTTTAGGTTCGGTTAGGTTGGGTTAGGTTAGGTTAGGTTAGGTTTGGTTAGGTTAACCTAACAAATAATCCAGTTTATCGGCTATTTTCAAAATGCGTTTTCCGCTGCCTCCGGTATAACCGAACAGTACCGGGGATTATTATGCATCTTTATTGGACCAGCTAAAAAACAAAATTGAAGAAAAACGACCTCATTTAAACAGGAAAAAAATCCTCTATCATCACGACAATGCCCGTGTTCACACATGTTTACGATCAATGGCTAAAATTGAAGAATTGAAGTTCGAATTGGTCGACCACCCACCGTATTCGCCAGATTTAGCCCCCAGTGACTTTTTCCTTTTCCCAAACTTAAAAAAATGGCTAAGTGGACAACGTTTTTTTTTCAAATGAAGAAGTCATCGATCGGACAAATGCTTATTTTGAGGACTTTCCGAAAACTTATTTTTCTGACGGTTTAAAAAAAATTTAGAAACGTCTAACCAAGTGTATTGAGCTCCAAGGAGATTATGTTGAGAAAAAAAAAAAAAAAAAAACTGTTTTAATGCTTTTTTCTAAGAAATTATTGACCCACCCTCGTACCATGTCGTTTGTTAAGTGATTTTCTCTCAAACCGATACGTTACACTACGCTCACTAGTTGACATATTTTTTTTTTTTTTGGATAATGTCAAAATTACAAATTATTAATATTAGACGTTTACAACATGTCATCTAGAAGAAAAATAATATTAATAAAAGAGTATTACATATATATTTAAAAAAAGAAATAGATGACCATTAAAACAGTAGAATAAGTTAAGACGTTAAAAAAAATTATTAATAAGGAAGTCACCGAATGAGCTAAGCAGACCCTATTTTAAGAATTTATAAAACAATGTCCACATATACTCATTCTGACGCAGGTGAAATATGTCAATATCTGATGTGATTTGGTTGTACAAACTTATTGCCATCCCAATTTCCATTACCAATGGCAGGTAAGTTGTGCACCTTGGGAGAACAAAAAATGGATGCCTTCGATTTTTAAGAAAATTATCAGACACACAAATGAATCCCACGAAGAATGGCAATTTTCATTTACGCCGCGTGTAAGTCGGAAAAATATGTAGCTAAATAAAGATCTATTCTAAACTTTAAGCTACAGTATGTAAGCATACCTAATGATCAGTATATACAGTCTGGCAAATCTTCAAGAATAGAACCACGCTTGAACAACTCTAATAAATTATTCAAATTTACTCAGAAAGCTATTGTTGATTTACACAACTTATAGATAACTGCATTTTAGAGCAAAATTGAAGATCTTGGCATAAAAACAGCAAATGTCACAAAGGTCATTTTTTTCAGGAGAGGGTAAAAACATAATATCTTGGTTGTCAAACACATTTTTAATAATTTGACAATGAAGATTCATGGAGGAGCCTTATATGCACTGTATGTATGTAAATAAAATATCAAATTGATGTTTGTTAAATAGATATTTAAAAAGAAATGAATGTGACATTTGCTGTTTTTACACAATTTTTGGACCTTTGTCGTTTTTATAACAAAATTGAAAACATGGAAAAGCAAATAGTATGAATAAAATTATAATTTTATTAAATAAAACAAAAAATATATATTTCTGTTATTTTTTAATCATAATACTACATTTAAGAAGGCTTTGACACATCATAACCAATTATTAAGCTACGTACTTACATGTTTTAAAAAAATCTTCAATTAAATATTTAAAATAAAATCAATCATGTGCATATTACTACTGATTAGTCTTGATCACTCACACCTTCACTGTCTTCTTCAACGTTATCATTTGTATCATTGTCACACGGCAAATTTTCATAAAATGATGCATTTATTGGATTTTGTAAATACTTAGTTAATTTTAAAATATCTTTTTTCTTTGCGCCTTTCAATGGAATTAAGCCATCATATGCTGGCTTAAATGCAATCGTGACTGGCATTTGATGTCTTTTCACTATATTGAATCTATCCCACAGTCCAGAGAAACTGAGATGTTTGCAAAGCACTTCTCCCTTACAATCCTTGTCTATTTTGTACATTCTAACTTGCCTAAGATGAAAATCTCTGCCGAAGGATGACTTAAAGTAAGGCTTTAACGTATCTTTAATATTTAAAAAATCTTTTTGCTCCGGTTTCTCCAGAATAAAGGGCCCAGGAGTTTTTCTGGCATCCAATACAACTTTATCCCAATCCTCTGGCACGTCTGCAAGGATTGTTTTCCTTGCACTGCTGAACAAATGAAAGTCAGCGTCATTTGGTAAAAATGTGTGCCCTCTGATAGGAAATATATGGATGACTCGTTCAATTTTTTTTAATACATGTACCACCATATACCAAAACCAAATCATAACAAAATTTTTGTTTTGTCCAGCACATCCGTCACTCAAAATATACAATGTTTTCGTGCCTGCTGGCAGATGGTGGTTTATGTAATGTAGTAACAAAGATGTTACATCATTTTGACCTCGTTTGGCGAATCCTTCATGATACGTGTACATATATACATCATTTCTGGCTAGGTCATGTATCCCAAAAATGTAATACCATAGCTGTCTGGAATAAAATACCGCATTTGTTACCATATTCGGTAAAGGCAAATTTTGCATAAAATCAAACGATATGACTGTGGTATCACTTGAACCACTTGCGAGTTCTTTTAATCTTCGCTTCGTTGTAGTAAACTGTTGTGCTTTAGCCAGGTGAAGTTGATAATCTATCTCAATCTTACGTTTTTCATCTTCAGAGAGATCGGGTAATTTCAGTTTGGTTGTAACTGAATCACAGTATGAACACGTATCGCTTCGAGGAGCTCCAAATGACAAATTATATCTAGTTGTAAATACTCTGTAGTATGTGTCATAGTTTAGTTGAAGCCTGTATTTACTTAAAAACATCTCGTGCATTTTCATAATAGTCAAATTTTCCGGAAGATACCTAACATTCTTATTTTTCGCGAAAGAATAATGACTTTGACGTGCCTTAAATGATTGTATATGATCGTGAATCAACTGAATCACTGATTCAGGCACTGCTCTTGGGCGATTTGGATGCTTTCCTCGTTTGTCCATAGGAGCCGAACCCGAAAATGTGATGTTGTCTTGAATACGTCGCAGCCGGGAATGCGTAATACCATGTATTGCCACAAATGCCTTCATACAGACTTCTTCGTTAATACCATCAGATGTAGATCGTATCTAAAGTAAATAAAGAGAAAAAATAATTAGTTTTTCAAACACATTATCATTAGGTATAATAGGTGTAATGCCTAATTTGAATGTACATTTTTTATTAATTCAATGAATACTCACTTTATATTTATATGATGCTGAATGCTTGAATATACCATGATCATTGACATCATTTATTATTATCGGAGTATTTTTTCTCGGACGTCTTCTCTTGATCGGTACTACTTCTATACATCCAGATATATAGCCATCTTGTTGATTTTTAGAATCCATTTCATAAAAATTCTCAAATATTTCTTTCCGTAAATCTTCATTTATTTTTGTAAAACAATGAAACCTCTTGCACCTGGAAACATAATAATCAATTAAGTACAATCCTACATAATATACTTTATTACAATCATACATACATTTACATAAAACAACATAGTAAATACAATGCTTTGCATTCGAAAGAAGTCATAACTTCAAAGTAATCACAGCCATTGTGAACTAAATTTAATCACACAAACTATTCAGCATGGTAAATATTTTAGTACGTATTAATAATGTATAAGTTTTTAATTGAATATATGTTATGAATACATAATTATTCCTACCTGCAATCTTCACCGATAACTTTTTTTGAGAGTCGTTTCCCAACATGATTGACATGATCACTTCCCTTTATTTTGGCGGTTTTTATTAATGTTTGCTTGGTTTTATTAACTTTTCTCTTACGAGGCGTTTCGGATGTCTGTATCCTATTACATTCCATGATAAAATATACAAACAATCGTTAAGGAACTTCATAAAATGGCAATGCCAATGACTGAACGAATGAAAGATAATTTTGACAGGTCAGGCACTAACAAGTATGGAATGTATACTAACGCCTAACGCCGCCTGGTGATAAAAGTGTGGAACTACTGGACCTTTGTTGTTTTCAAACAAAATTCCTTGGACTATTGGTGTTTTTAGAAAAGTGGCATATTTTTGAGAGCGGATTTGAGGGACTTACGATTTTTTAAAAAAATATATCTTTGCACAGTTGTATGTAACCATACACAGGGAATATAGAAATGCAATAAAATGAAAATGGAAAAAAGTGGACATTTGATGTTTTTATGCCAAGATCTTCAATTGCGTTTAGCGATGAGGTTCATTTTTTCTTAACGGGTTTGTTAATAAGGAAAATCGTCCACACTGAATAACACCAATCTAGAAGACTCCCTCGTATTCATTACATCCACAAAACTGCACCGTTTTATGCGGTTTACACGCTGGTGGCATCGACGCATAATTCTTCAAAAATGGTGCGAAAGCTCACGTCAAGGTCAATGGAAGTCGTTTTCAAACCATGATTATTATGATTTAAATATGGATTTATTCGAAAGAACAGTGACTTAATTTCAACAGGATGTGCCATCCAGCCATCGCAACCTACGTTTTATTTAAATTAAGTATTAAAGATCACTTGATTTTGAGAAATGGACCTGACAATTGGCATACAAGCTTGTGCAATGTTATATCTCTGGATTACTTACTGTGAGGCTTCGTGAAGTCTCTGGTACATGCTGACAAAGCAGCAGTATTTAACGTATTAGGAGCCAACATTTCACGTACTATACGACCGGCAGTGCATTAATAAAAGTAGTCCAAATTGGGCGCCCAGAATTTGCTTAGTTAAGAATACTAAGGCCTTATGCCCGAAATCATTTTCAAATGTTATTGTAAGAAGGTCGAATTTTCGAAAAAGAAATATTTAAATTTAACTTGTAATCTGTCATGTTATTTTATAACATAACACACTAAGCCAAGGAAGTCTTTACGAGGGCAACACTACGCAAAAGCACGACCGGATCACGCCTGCGCACGGGATAGTTTGTACGGAGTTCGTGACACTATTTCCGGCGCTATACGAGATAGCGGGCTTTTTACACGAAGGTGAAGCGGGAGTCGATCTCTCAGTCTTGATCGTTCGAAGGAAGCAGACGTCTTGGCCAGTTCCGAGCCTCGGACCCTGGGCACAGGGCTTTCGATTTCCTGACGTTTTGGAGACGTGGACGATGGTCATCCGAAGGACGTCCCCCCCACGCCAGGAGATCGGAGGAACTCCACGGTTCCCACACGTTTGAAGACGGACCCCTCGATTCCGTCCTGGAAGTAATCGAGGGCAGCGAAAAGGCTGAAGAGCCTTTTGTGTAATTGGTATTTATTGTTCTTTTATGTTACGGTCCACCGGAACTAGTCTTTGTTTCGAATTTAGCTTTTGGGTCTTTGTTCTAATTTGTTTAAATATTATATCGCATAAGGTGCTCGTGATTCACTTAAGTAATTGTATTTCTCTATACACTGTAGCCCGCAAGTTATCTTATTTATTAATTATACAATTGTTGAAATTTCTCTACTTGCTTTTCATTTAATTTTCCTTATCACTATTGTCTCTATGCATCAACATAGAGTGGCGCTCAAACCGAGATATTTATATTGATTCCATATTTATGTACTTTATTATTATACAGGAACATCCAACGAATGAGTGTAGTAACCGGACAGGTAACTGAGGTCTTAGAGGTAATTGTCAAACCATCCACGACCCTGCCTCCTATTTCCCCGAGTCTCATGCTTATCCCTATCCTATTATCCCCATCCATACCTATTCCTTATCCCCACAAAAATAATTCCATGATAAATCTTTTTTACAATTTAAAGTTTAATTAAATCAGACATTAAAAAGACATTTATAATTAAACATGCCTGGTCGAATGGCTTGTATTGTAGATTAGAGCAGCAAGGTTGAGTAAATTCATCATCAATATGGTGGATTGCATTCTCAACAAATTCTTCTTTGATGATAACTCCCTCATCATTATACTCATACTTAATACTCATCATATCGTTTTCACGCTTCTAAAAATAACAACATTGTTAATATTATGTAACAGTATCATCATTACAAATAGCCAGAAAGGGTCTCCCAGAGCTCTTTGTTCAATAATTGGTCGCCTATTGACACGACCACAAAAATGCGCGCCTTCAGCGAGAATTTTTCGCGACGATTTTATGACGTCACAACTATTTTGGTCCGATCGAGAATGTCGATTCCACGTTGGAATACGCGGCCTACCTCGAGACCTGACGTACAGCCACTCAGAGTGAAGTATGGATGATTTCTTTCAGGTAGACTAAATGGTCTTATAAGAAAAATGTAAATAAATAAAAAGTCTAGAAATTGAGGTTAAAAATAAAAAAATCTATGTGAACACCTTAGGCGATATCATTAGCTGAATGCTGTTAACTAAAGCTAATTTATAACTATAATCTTCTTTGCATTTTATAAAATAATTTTGCGTAGGTACATAATATTTTGAATTCGCGCTAGAAAATAAAACCAATAACGTTGCTAATCTATTTCGGGCAATGTAAAATCTTAAGTAGAATATGACATTTTTATAGCATTTGATTGGCTGAATTTTCGATCAATTGGCGAGCAGTATAAAATTAAACGTAAATGACATCATATAGCTGGAGAGTGATTCGCCAGAAATGTTGTCATTTTTTTCGACAGCGTCCAGGCTGTCGAGTTAAAATTTTTAATAAAGTAGTGGGAAAGTATAAGCCGCAGGGGAACGTCGTATCAGTTCCTCTGCGGACAAAAAGTTGAAAATATCCACTCGGGAGAAAAGCCGAGATTTAACTGCGTAAATAGTTGCGCATTCAATGAATTTATTAGTTTTCCGTGAGAAAGCTTTTGCCACGAATTGAGTTCGAGAGGCATTTAAAGTGTAACGAAATTGTAATTATTTCGATTACTTCGCGTTTGATGTAAACAATTGCATCACTTTACGATGACATCATTCATCATGAGCCACGCATGGCAACCGGTTTACAGT
The DNA here is from genome assembly GCF_057557595.1 of Rhyacophila brunnea. Classification (NCBI taxonomy): domain Eukaryota; kingdom Metazoa; phylum Arthropoda; class Insecta; order Trichoptera; family Rhyacophilidae; genus Rhyacophila; species Rhyacophila brunnea. Next base: position 35,600,602 of record NW_028232785.1, read on the forward strand.
ACCCTTGCGAGGACATAAGTGCTAAAATCAATAACCCTTAATCTAGAGGACGTTGACTCTCACCTCGTGAATCTGTGTGACGTGTGTAATTAAATAAATAAATATAAAAATGAATATGAATAGTTATATACAATAAAATTGAGTAACTAAAAAAAGTTTATAAAACTAAATATTGTCGATTTGTCAGTAAATAAAATGTAGTGTTAAGATATCTGATAAAAATTAATTATAATAAATTTATTTTATGAAAGAATATTTCAATAAATAATAAAAATCATAACTACAAAGACTTTTGATTTGAATAGGTCCGCGATCTATATTACGATTGCCACAATTCGGTACGTAATCGCGGTAATATGGAACTTGAATTGTCAGCTGTTCTTTTTGACGTTTCGCGCACGTGGGTGCGGAACGAACTCAGATTAACCCTTTACTGCATAGTGTCGCAAATTTGCGACATTTCAAACTATTTCGATATAGCCAATGCCATCTGTGTAAATTATCAAATAATATCCATTTTCGATGCCTAGAAAACCGTTTTACCATAAACATCCTATTTGACCGATTTTGTTTGGACATTTCAAGAAATAAAGCATTTCTGCATTAAAGTTTATGCATTTCTGCTCTGACAGTTGACGAATTCGTATGTACGCGGCGAATCTAAAGGATCCTGACGTCATCCTATTATTAGGTGGCGATTTCAAACCATTAATATAACAATATTGTTGCGGTGTGTTCGAACGTGTCGATAAGGACTTTTATTTGACTACCCCTCCGACTTAGAGCTGAGCTAGCCTAAAGCAGGGGTTTTTAATCTGGTCTAAGGGCAGGACCGATTGAGAATACAACGCCCTTGTGGTTTTATTAGGACCGGGGTAACGTCACTTTGAATGACTTAATTTGCCAGGTGAATGTATAATTACGCAACGACATTCCATTGTTATGGGCAATCCGACAAAATAGTGCACTCTTGCGGTCATACTTGTTCGTTTTAGTTCAATTACGAGTACATATTACAGATGGCTGGGTTAGTTTTTTAAAATGCATTAAGCCTTGCCTATACCAAACCAAAATTATTAAAAAATATTCTTCCATCTATAAATGATCCAAAATTCTGTATGATTTAATAACATATTATGGCTTGGTTTCGCAGGGTTTTTGTTAAATTTTAAAAACTAGCATCAGTAAAATACTTTTTTCTTAGTTCAATGAAAACAAATTCGTAAATACGGACGACGAAGTTTTGTGTGTACTATTTTTATGTTGGATATTAGCAACCTGTGTAAGCCCTTTGCCGCTGGATGATAGCCATTTTGTAGTATAAATAAAAAAAAAATATAAGTATAGTATACAGATGACAATATATAATGCATTATATCAGTAGCGCACCCAGGATTTAATATTGGGAGGGGCCCAAGGAGGAGAATGTAAATTAGTCACATAGGCTCTTTTTCTTCTTCACAGCTTATTTCTCGCTCATCGGTCTTTTGTCTATTGCACTCGGTGTACCTACACCATGGTCCCCAGATCCTGAAATGGGCCCTCAGGCTAGGATATTTGGCGGGCCCCCTACCTACCGCTAAGATTAAAGGCAGTGTGAAACACTACATTAACGTTTTTCAAATTGTGTTTTAGTTCAAATTAAGGGTATTTATACAGTGAATTTTTGGCGATTTTTAATACATCTACTTTAATAATGGAGCTGTCGAGTATGGACACATAATAATCAAAAAATATATTGCACAATTATATAATTGAAAATGTTCACTGTCATGAAGTAGAAGTATAAATTTTTACTATTAAAGCTGATTTATTATGTGTGTTTATCTAACTTATCTGGTCAACCCGACACGCCGGGCCCCCACAGCCCGGGCCCCCAGGCTAGAGCCCTGTCAGCCCTCCTCAGCCTTGACGTACACCACTCCGGAATTCGGGTGGACACCGAAAATTTTTTGACAGTTCCATTAGGGATTGGGTTTCTAGAAAAACCTTAAAAATTTAAGAAATTTTTCTAAAAAGGGTGCTGGAGAATTACAAATCATTTTTTGCCATGTTTTTATTTGTCTAAGCCCAAAGGTATAGTTTATTGGCTTTTAATTTCAATTTCAATGTTTAAAATCATTCAGATAATTTTCATGTTTGGGGGATGCCAGGGCCCCTTGCCCCCCCCCCCCTGGGTGCGCCACTGCATTATATACCTAACAACAATAATCAAATGAGCATGTGTGTTATATGAGTTACCTGTGAATCACTTGCAAACGTCGACGCATCAAACTTTTCATACAAGTGACTGCTTTGGTCACATGGAAAAGCCACTTTATCGAAAGTCAGCGACGCATCATGCATACGTTGATGGTACTTCAAAATGTGCGCAGATGAAAAAAAATTATAACACACGTTGCAAACAAAATTATTATCGAAAAATGAAGCTCTATTCAACCTCAGACGGACTTCTATCGCAAAAGCAAGCGCTATTTCCTTTTTGATGTCCAATTCTTGCATTTCAATTTCACCAAACGACTGCGCAGACTGTTTCTCAAAGATATCAGATGCTATTATACAATCCATGTCGCAGTTTACTCGACCATAAATGTCCATTTAATATTTTTGTTGCATTATTTGACACCGTTCGAAGCACTATACCTCCTTTGAAGACACTGTTGCGTTTTGCTTCTTGTTTGCATACTGCGTCGTTCAAAAATTGCCCTCGATTAAAGAGGCACGTCAATGAGATTTGATTGTTTCGCTGTTATAACTGTTGTAATTTTTCGGTCGAGTAGCGACCCGCACTACGACTAGCGACAGTCACTAAATACCAAACAAGTGATGATATCGAATCGAACTCTATGTATAGAAAATTTGGGTGGAATTATGGGACAATATGACCAAAATCGGTTTATTGTTCGCATATGGTTACTAATGAATAATAGGTATCGGTTACTACGCTATAATATACCTTCCTAATTCTACTGAACTCCTACTGTATAAATGTCTAAAATATTAATATGAACATCTCACGTTATATGTATGCAGAGACATATCAATTTTTCCTTATCATAAAAATATTATAATGTTCATAGGTAACGCAATATGTCGAGAAAATGACATAGGTACGGAATATAATAAATGACTATCATTTTTAGGTTAGGTCCTGTCTGGACAGTTATTACTTTGACAGATCGTGAGAAGTGGTTCAATTCTGATGGTCAGAAAATGGTTTGAAGTTTGCTGGCACAGTAAACTAAACGTTAAATCTAAAAATATTCCGGTTTACTTATTACGCATGCGCCGTGCGCCAGTTTTGACCTGTCAAACCGTTTAGCTGGAACGCCTAAATTTATATTGTCATGCAGCATGGTAGATAATTTAGTAAAATTTGAGGCTTACAACATTAAGGGGCAGCTCTACAGAATCGGCCTTGAGAATTGAAAATATGTTTTTTTTACATGTGGTCCATAATAACTGGTCTACTAGTTAATATAAAGAGGTTGCCGCCAATGTTTGTCTCAATAATCTCCCTCCAAGTGAAGCTTGTGAAGTGAAGCTATGGGGTGACCAAAAAATAGTACTTTCTAATAAATTTTACTAAATTCAATATGTTTATCAGTTCTTTGGTGTGAAGTATTGCAACTGATATGATGGATATGATAACTTTTTTGATTATGTGTTAGCCACGATATAAACTTAATAATATATTAATAACTTTTTAACCTGAAATTGTCCGAGAACTAAATATACGAAGGATGTTGACATGCATCTACCTACATTTTTATTTCATGTGCTATCCAAAAAACATTACTAATGAATAGTGTTTATTTGTAATGTTTAGGACCTACGTATTAAAAATAATAGGTATTGTTTAATTCTAATGCATATTTTTTAAAACGTAGAATTTAGTGTCTGCCTATTATAAAAAGAAAGTGATTTTTTATTGACTGCGCAACTTCACTTTTATACTAGTGAAGCAAGTGGTAGGTAGAACCATTATTGCATCTAAAGGCAATGGGCGAAATAATTTATATCATGAGTGCCTAAAAATAATTATTAACATACAGTCACTAGACAAATTATTTTTTTATTAGTCCATCCGACTGGCGGGCGACGCCAGGGCTGTCGACGCAATTAATTATATTGTACTTTTTAAATTTTATTTATAATATATTTTATTCAAGTTTTGTGCATCTAATGCCGGGTCCACACTGGCAACATGTCGCGCGACAACCTCGATAAATTTTACGATAATTATCATAATGGCTTAAGAAATTTTACGATAATTATCATACTTATCGTAAAATTTAACGAGGTTGCCGGCGACATGTTGCCAATGTGGACCCTGCATAATATCCACTATGGTTCACGTAGTGGAATGGACCTGTTGTTTCTGGGGTCAACTAATTCAAGAAGTAAACACCCATGATAGAATTTTTCTAGTTTTAGTTGCATTATATTCCAAAACTCATTTTCGATTTTATAAATGGAAATTTCTTGGTGTACATAGTAAGCAAACCTACGAATAAAAAAAGACAGGAAGGAACATACTGATTCATCGCCATAAAAACTGGCAACCAAATCTGCCATTTTGGAAAGCGATGACTTTGCGAAAACAAAGATCGTGTGGTCTGCACGTGTGCGGTAAACTTAAATAGGTAATTTTGTGTATTTTATGTTTGTGAAATATGAAGAACCTACCTCTACAAGATTCGTAGAAATCAGCAAAAGTTCAGAGGTATTCCGAAAAAATCTCTTCAAACCGGACTCGAAAAAACGGTACTAACACAAACACGGCGAAAATAATGGCGGTTTGAAAATTGTGTTGTGACAGGACGAATATTATCTTTAAAATCGCCTTAGTGGCTTAAAGTGGTGCGATAGTAAAAACATGAGTTTTTAGTGTTTAATTGATTTAGGTGAAGTTAGGGACACTTGGCGAAGTTAGGGGGTTTTACGGTAGGTACTATTATTATAATTAGATAAACAATAATTCTTACGTGCCAAGTACATGTTGAACATTTTGACATAACTGATTAACATCAAGGAATTTTGGACGTACGTACGCCCATTGTTGACTAGGAGGTCAGGTGACATGGTTACACCTAATAATTACGTAGGTAATTACGACTATCGGGAGGGTCCCACTAGTCATGGGTGTAACAGTATACCTACCTACGTTGTTAGTGTGTATTTGCCATTGGTGAATACGTGTAGTCCTTGAAAATATCGAAATGCAAAACCCGAGTGGTAAAAACTACCTACTCAAATAGAATAGTACAAAACTTAAATCCAATTAAACACAGTTTATTGTTTGATCGCTTCTACGGCATAGGCTTTTCAGTATGTCGGCAATACATAATAAATAATTACGTATTCTGGCAACACTTCTCTTAAATTAATGTACCTTGAATGGATCCTGCTTGTCACGTTTTTCCTGACATATTTACCATTAAAATGGACGTAAAGCGAGAATGTGATGGAGGACAGTCTGATACAGAAGGCAAGCCTTTGTTTGATACGCAGACTAGCCTCCCAATCAGCCCGGAAGTTCGCACTCATATAAAGCAGGAGAATGCCGACGTTTCAAGTTGCAATTTCGAGGTTAGTTTTGGGAAACTGATTTCTTTTACAATCACTCTGTATTGTGACTAACAACCATTAATATATTATTATATTATGATGCTTTTTTATAAACTCCGTAGAGATATACAATGATATTAAACGTCGATAAAAAAAATAACTCGATTATACATTTTGAAAGCAACGATACATTTGTGATTTAGGTTAGGGCAGGTTATCTTCTAATTCATTTTGACTATAATTAGTCATTCAAGTGAGAGTGGTTTTACTGTGTTAACCATAATGTTTCTTTCAGTATCTTTTAGCGGACCTCTCTAATATAAAACCTGAGACGGATGATTAACTATCCGTCATCAAGCGCGAGATTATTGAAGATGTAATAGACCCATTATGTGATGTTGAAGATCCTCAACCGGGTTGTTCTTATTCAAAATACAGGCCAATACATCAGGTTCGTTCAATTATATAATGTGTTATTTTTCTTCCCTTGGTGCAGTCTTATATCGAAGGTTGGAATTAGCAATACATGTTTTAATCTTAGAGCCGTTTCACACGCGACACCATTGTCTCGAGACGCTGCATGAATGGGCGCGTTTAGACGGAGAAACAAGTATGTCGCGTTCATATATATGTAGAGAAAACGATAATGTGGTGCCCAATCCGTTGACATCTTCCCAATTGATGAGGGTGACGTGTTAAGATTTATTAAAAAAAATAAGAATACCCGCTCTTAGGGATCGCATTTCTACCAAGATTTTTTTTTAAAGGGCTGTATTGACTTTGTCAAGGGCCACTTTCATATATATTTTACCTGACAATGGAGACGGGTATCTTTCCGGAAGCATGGAAGATGTCGAAGGTTACTCCAATTCATAAGAGTGGTACGGAGTCATCAGTGGTAAACTATAGGCCGGTAGCCATTCTCTATGCACCAGAAAAAGTTCTTGAGATAGTAATAAAAGGATTGAGTCATTTCATTGACGACTCAAGTATTAATCTATAGATGGCGCTGGTCATTTATAATGAATGAGCAGCATAGATTTGGAGCAGGCCTTTAAACGATTTCACGCGTTATTCGGGAGTTATTTTAAGAATCGTCCACAATACGTATCGTACACCCTCTATCAGTCACAGACGTTTAAAACATTTTCTGGTGTGCCTCAGGGCTGAAAGTTGGGGCCATTGCTGTTCACGTAATTAAAAATGCTATGTTTATGTTGTTTGCTGATGACTTGAAACTCTTCATGAAAGTTGTAATGCAAGGATGTACTGCTGACAGTACATATTACCGAGGCCATAAAAAGAAAATCCACGTGTACACACGTATTATTGCAAGATTGCAAGATTGCTTGCATGAATCAAAAAAATTCGCTTCTGAATTTTCACGTGACAGATGGGATTTGTCCGATATCCGCGCCTGCGCAGTAGAGCGACAGTGGCAAACCCGCTGAAAAAAAAAACCTACACCGCGTCGTCTAATTTTGAGGTTAACCGATTTTCACAACCTGTCAAAAAGTACCTACCATAAAATGACAACATGGCGTCTCGCTTACTATTTACGACAGTCAGCAATCTTACGTGTGAACAGTTATTATTGCTAAATAAAAGCACAATACATCTGTACATTTTCAATGTTTCCCATTAGTTCTTGGTCGTTCCCTCATGGTAAAGGATGGTGCCATCTTGGAATGTTATCATCTTTTAAGCGATCGAGAATTCCCACTCCTCTCAATCCTCTGCTTCTATCAGGACAGAGTGAAGGCTGTTCTCAGTCAGCTCTTTTACTCGGTCGCTCTTCCTCTGTTTCACCTACCTTGGAGGCTACCCAAAACTACCAGTCTCTCCAAAGTATCCGCTCCGCGCCGAACAATTTGTCAAAATCTCAGACATAAATTGTCGAGACGTTCCTTTATAAAATAATAACATTTTTATGGAATTTTATAAGTAATATAATTATGGAACATACATAATTTTGAAAACACTTTTGAGAAAATATATAACAAACTGAAGAGAGCCTTTTTTGGAAAAAAAAATACTTAATTAAAGTAATTAAGACATTGGACGCTAAAGACGCACCTGGTGCGTTATAATCAGGTGGCCTATCGATAATAATTTACGTGTATTTTAAATTACCTTTAAATTTCAATTTTAAAAAACCCACATTGATTTAAAATACAAAAGCCGATTGGCAATAGTACTTCAATTTGGAAAGCTCTTATTATTAACCGCGATATTATGGTTTAGTTTAGGCAGGGTTAAATGGTATTTTAAATATTAATTTAATGAAATTAAATAAGTATGCCTGATAATGTTTATTGTGCACTATTTATGTTGGATCTTAACAGCCTACTTTCACCTAGATAATAACGTTTTAATATGTTATATTAATAATATGTACTTATTGACAACATGTTATATGAAACGTTGTTTATTTCAGTTCGCTGCGACGGGTGTCACTGGTATCAAAGCTGAGACTGACATAAAGCGCGAATTCACTGAAGATAAAATGCCACCATTTTCTGATGAAGATCCTCAACCCGGATGTTCACATTCAGATTACACACCAGCACATGGGGTATATTCAATTTTATATATTGTAACATTTGCTTCTCTATTCGCCGATTTTTATCGAAGGTTGACGTTTAAAACCTCAATAAATCTCCGTACCATTCCTAGCCTGTCGTATTGAAAAAAGTAATTAAAGTAATCAATACCTACCTACTTTGATTTAAAATACAAAAGCCGATTGCCTATGGTAACTCAATTTGGAAAGCGCTCCAGAGTGTATTACAAGAGCCATTAGTTAAAGTCTCAACTTCTTAATTATTATGATAGGTTAATTAATACTGGGTAATTATTGAGTTTTGAAGAAAACAATTTTTAAAGCCATAATAACTGATTGTATTGCTGCAGGTATGTATTCATTAAATATTTAGGAGAACACAATTTATCACTTAAATAGTAGAAGTGATCAGTATACATATTAAATATTATATCGATGCTCAATCACATTTTTTTATAATTTTCAAATAATGTCTTTATTGTTTTTTTAAGTAAAGTTGTTATAAAACGCAAACTGTGAAAATCATTTTCCGTATAATTATATATCAACTTATCATAAAATTGTACTGCTTTTCATCACTTGTAAATATTCGGTCAACTTAAAAACATTAATTTCTCGTGCTTGTCTTTGTAAAGGTTTTTTGGCATACCCCAATAGAGATGAGGTTTTCATTGTAAACTGTAAATATACTATTGTATCGTGTAAAACAGACTTTTCATACAAAGACGCAGCGTTTACACACCTACTATATGCGCACGAAAGTAAGTGTACTTCTGCGCATGTCCATTTTAGGGTCGTTTAGCTTAACACGACTTGCTGTTTTGCTCAGATCATTATTTAAATATCAGATGTGCTCAACCGGTAAACTTTATTAATTCTAAAAATATTTATGCTATATTTCATTCATTTCACCAAAACAAAAGGATTTATTATTGATTAATTTTAAAATACGACTTGCTGTTTCGCTCAGACCAAGAAAAAAATAGATATTTATGATACAAAATGTTATATGTGAAAATTATATAAACCGAGTCATTCCTACTCGAGTGTCGCTCTTTGGATAACTGCGGTCCCTATGCGACGCTTAATATGCGTGCCGTCATGAACTCAGATGTATAATATATTAAAATATTGTTTAAACTGTTGATCGAAGTCGCTTGATGAAATTTCAATATAAATTCACTCCCGCACTTTCAGGTATAAATCTACGTCCCCGATTTAGTCTGTAACACTGCTTACAATACTTTATAATCGTAGCCAAGATAAGATGGTTCTTTTTTTCTTTTCTTTTGACCATGTCCGATCCTAATATGGGCCTCCACAGAGTGGAGGATTGTATAAACAGATTTTTTTTAACGAGAAATGGATGTCAGCCACTTGGTCAACCTATTAGGTCCATACTCATACCTGGTACCCACGACGCAATACGCCAAAGCTTAAGCCGCGCGGTCATCGTGGGTGTTCTTGTTCTTCAAGATGGTTCTAGTATAATATATTTAATCATTTCTTATACTGTTGGATACAAGTTTACTTGATGAAATTTGAATATAAATTCTATCAATTTGAATATTGTTTGTGACATTTGTTTCGCCTTTCGGCATCTTCCGACACTATGCACACTCTACAATGACACACTGACACAAAAATTACTAGTTATTACACGTAAATTACAATGTTTTTATCGATCAGGGTGCAAAATTGCTTCATAGTATGTACGTTATTTTGGTGATCTTAAATTATTTTATAAAGATATATTAGAAATAAACACACCAAAGTGAAACTATCTTATTCACGTCAATCTAAAAATTTTCCTTTGAAACTATCATAGATTTATACATATTTCCAAAAGTTGTACCACGATTGGGTCATTGTCTCTTTTGTGCATTTTCTATTGATGTTACATGTAGGTGCATTTTTTAAAAACTATTTACGATTCATTCCGCAACATTGTATGTATTTAATATTTATGTCGGTACTATTACCATTTCTTAACATAATTTTCATTCTCACTACACTTATAATGTCTGAAGATGCTGAAGGCAAAAGTTTCGAAAAAAATAACTCAAATGTTACAGTTTAAAATCTAATTTATTGAATAACTTAGATTATTTTTGTTTTTCTAGGTTTCTACTAAAGGCTTTTTCACAAGGCATCGCGATATATACAGTCTTCAACAATCCTCGCCTGATGGAATCCAAGATAGAATGATACAGTATTCGGAAGTGACGATAGACGAACAAAACATTAAAGGAGAAATCTCAGAACGTGAGACTCCGAAGAAACTTCGACTAATTCTGAGCAGAGTAGTACATTTTCCCCGTAATTTGATTTGCTGCTTTTGTAATGCAGTTTTTGGATGCGGAAGTGCTCTAAAAAGTCACAAAATGGTTCACACGGGCGTGATAACTGATCAAAACCAAGAAAATGTAGTTTCGCAACTATATCATCTCAAAACACGTAAAATGACACACACATGTAAAAAACCACATAAATGCAAGATATGCCCATATAAATGCTCGCAACTGAAATATCTTAAAATTCACGAAATGAAACACACAGGTGTAAAACCATATAAATGCAAGGCTTGTTCATATAGATGCTCGCAACGTAATCATCTTAAAAAACATGAAATGACACAGACAAGTGAAAAACCTCATAAATTTAATGTATGCCCATATAGATGCTCGCAACTTGGTAATCTTAAAAAACATGAAATGACACACACAAGTGAAAAACCTCATAAATGTAATGTATGCCCATATAGATGTTCGCAACTTAGTAGTCTTAAAAAACATGAAATGACACACACAGGTGTAAAACCTCATAAATGCAAGGTATGTTCATATAGATGCTCACAACTTAGTTATCTTAAAGATCATGAAATGACACACACAGGTGAAAAACCATATAAATGCAAGGTTTGTTCATATAGATGCTCGCATCGTAATCATCTTAAATACCATGAAATGAAGCACACAGGTGAAATGCCTCATAAATGCAAGGTTTGTTCATATAGATGCTCGCAACTTTGTCATCTTAAAATCCATGAAATGACACACACAGGTGAAAAACCTCATAAATGCAAGGTATGCACATATAGATGCTCGCAACTAAGTCATCTTACAAGACATGAAATGACACACACAGGTGAAAAACCTCATAAATGCAAGGTATGCTCATATAGATGCTCGAGACTTGGTAATCTTAAAAGCCATGAAATGATACACACAGGTGAAAAACCTTATACATGCAAGGTATGCTCATATAGCTGCTCGCAACTGAGTAGTCTTAAATCCCATGAAATGACACACACAAGTGAAAAACCTCATAAATGCAAGGTATGCCCATATAGATGCTCGAGACTTAGTAGTCTTAAAAAACATGAAATGAAACACTGGTGAAAAACCTCATAAATGCATTATGTGCATATATAGATGCTCACAACTGAGTGACCTTAAAAGATATGAAATGACAAACACAGGTGGAAAACCTGAGACATGCAAGGTATGCCCATATATATGCTCGCAACTTAGTAGTCTTTAAAAACATTAAATGACACACACAGGTGAAAAACCTAATTGATGCAAGGTATGCCCATATAGATGCTCGCGACTTAGTAATCTTAAAAAGTTTGAAATGACACAACTGAAAAACGTCATAAACGTTATGTGTGCTCATATAGAAGCTCGTGACTTAGAAGTTTTCAAAAACATGAAAAATAACACACACATGTGTAAAACCACATAATTGCAAGGTGTGCTCATATATATGCTCGCAACTGAGTTATCTTAGAAGCAGGAAATGGCATATACTAATAATCTTATTAATTCACCGTATGCTCAAAAAGATGTTTGCAAAGTATTCAGCCCCGCAGGTTTTTATAAATCTAGCCCTATTCCCGGACAAGTTTGAGTAAAATTGGTGTTTTATAGTAATTAATGGAATCTTAGTTTATTGGGTTATTTATGGGAATATTTGAATGAATACTTTAAGAACAATAGAAAACAGTTTAATAATAATAATATTGAATAGTGTAAAATTTTTGCCAACAACCTACTTCGTGCAGAGGAACATCACACTCTTTACACCAGTACCGAATCTCGCCCCTCTTCTTCATCTTGGCACATTCCTTACATACCCTTGACTGGTATTCCTTCTTCTGTGTTGCTGGAATCGTCTGTAAAGTGTGTCTAGATATATCTCCAAATAATCTGACAGGCGAATCCAGCATCACATTACGCCTCGGACCCGGAGAAGACCAGACATCGTTACCAGAGGACAGTAATAAAGTAACAACAGATTCGGGCTTTGTTACACATTTATTTCTGTAATTGAGGCCCAAATCTATCATCCAAAATATCAATGGATAGATGCTTATTATTATCCTCACTATGCGCTTATCTCTCCAATAATGTAAGATAATATCTCCTTTTATACATATAACTGACTCGCCCTCTCGTTCAAAGACTAACCTCTATTTTTGCGAATTGTCTTATTAAATCTAATATTTTTCACCGGCAACTCCTCGGCCAATCTGACACTGTTATAAACTGCCCAGGTGCTGGAGTATATTCTGCTGTTGACCACGATTCAGTCACACGAGCACTACGCCTTCAATGTCCTCCTCGCCTGCCTTAGGGACAACATCACCACTAGAACGACCTCACCTACCGTAAAACCCCCTAACTTCACCTGGTTTTTTAACAGAAAGTCGTTTTGCCACCAAAATATCCACCAATATGAAGTATTATAGATCTTATGTAATGCACAATGATAGTGTTTATTTTAATTCATATTGAAATAATACCCTTTTCATACTAAATAATACAATAAATCACTATTTTTTATATGGACGAAGTTAGGGCATGATTCCCTAACTTCGCCTAACGTGTTTTAGTAGGTCCACTAAAAAAATATTGTCTATGGATACTCACGAAGTCTATTAAAAAATGACCTTAAGCAAATTCAGGTCTTATGCTAGAGACGATTTGACATATTTTAAAGAAATATCTACGTTGGCGAAGATAGGAATCACTTCAATGACTTTTTCATACAACCTACCAATTTACGCTAGGGCTGCCAAAACCCAAAGCATTATAGTAGCATTTTTATGTATAGATTTACATAGTAAATTTTTAATAAAGGAAATATGAGAAAAATTGTTAACTGGTGTTTCAAAGTGATGAATAGTTTTTAGTCTAAAAACAATAAAAATAAAAAAAACACATTTATTTCTAGAAAATCGTTTTTTTTTGACAACCCTAAAGCCAGGGGAAGTGTAGGAACAAGTAGTTCACAAAACATAGCCTGACATTGGATACTCAAATAATTGATGTTTTAATATAAATATCGGAAATCGCACGTTACATTTGGCAAGCAGACTATATCACTATATTATATTAAAAATATGAGGAACCAACCTCTACAATAATCGAAGTAATCAGCAAAAGTTCAGAGGTATTCCGAAAAAATCTCTTCAAACCGGACTCGAAAAAACGGTATTAACACAAACACGGCGAAAATAATGTCGGTTTGAAAATTGTGTTGTGACAGGACGAATATTATCTTTAAAATCGCCTTAGTGGCTTAAAGTGGTGCGATAGTAAAAACATGAGTTTTTAGTGTTTAATTGATTTAGGTGAAGTTAGGGACACTTGGCGAAGTTAGGGGGTTTTACGGTACTTCTGCTAACACGCCATTCACTCGCTTGACCTCCGTTTTCTGCCCGAGATGGACCAGAAAGTGGGTCCACGAGCATGTCGACTCCTGAGACCATACAAATGCGTAATCCTACTCTGATTCATCTGTTCCAAATACCTCCATTTCAGCGTGAAAACAGGCTGGAATCAAAACAATATTCCACTTTAGTTAACTGAATTTAATCCTCGGGGAACACGTGACATCGTCAAAACGTTCGATTAACTCATATAAAGATATTTGGTGATTACATTATTACCTTGTGACGAATCTATTAGTCGATTAACCGGATAATATTGGAAGCAAATTGTTGGTTTGTGACAGCTGTAAACAAAAACAAATCGTCATTAGTAAACAAATTTTGGATGTTGGAAAAATACGTGAGAATAAGTAAATACTTGTTTATACTTACATAATTGTATGAAATAGTTAAAATAATTCAATATTCTAGGATTATAAAATAATATATATTGGCACATAATGATGTAATTGGCAAATAATGTGAACTTTCAAACATTGCAATCGGATATTTTGACAGTTATCTGTCGGGAATGGAAAACCATGTAAAATGAATTTAAATTACCAGAATCCATCAATAACATATAAATATCATAGATTAATAATTATAATTATTTGATGAATATATTCTTACCTTGTGACGTATGAGATATCGGAAGCAAATCAATCGGTTTGGAACAGTTGCAACAAATTTTGAATGTTCAAAAAACACGTGGAATTAACTAAATACTCATTCAAACACGTATACTTTTATGGAATATTCATAATACTTTAATATTCTAGGTTTATAAACTAATATATCGGCACATTATCAAGTAATTAATAATGAGGACTTCAAACGTTGCATTCGAAAATTTTTGACAGTAATCTAACATATTATGTACACAAGAAACACATAAAATTAATTTTAATTACCAGAAACCATCAATAAACATATAAAATATCATAGATAAATTATTTCTCTTACCTTATTAAATCCTCTTTTTGCTTATTTCTGTAATTTTCTCCCTCAAAATCAGTGTACAACTCCGTAAAGTCACACGAGGTAATGATCGAATATGGCGTCTCACAAAAATAAAATTGTGACTTGTTTAATAATATCACAGAAGGTAAAACAGATATCGATAATTTATCTATACCAGTCGGTACTGAATTTTATAATCTAAAAGGTATTTGTCAAATGTTTTCGTAGAAAATACATAGATGTCACTGTAAACATATTTATTTAAAAACGCGCCAAAACGTGAATTCGCGTGCGTGGTACTCAATGTAATAATCAACGTAAATATCACGAGAATTGTCTTACCACATTTAAATAACATGCTTATTATATTATCTAATGGCCACCAGGTGGCCTGATGGGAAACGCACCAGTTGCATTGGACGCAGTGACGTCCCTTAACAAAATGCCGCCCCATTTTTTTATACAGTATTTTTTATCATCCTTTCATGACTCCTATCTAAGAAATGTGTTGTATGGATACATTACTAACAAAATATTATATACCACCAAATCTAATTTAAATGCAATCTCGACTTCAATAGACAGTATTGCGAGTTTACGGTTTTAAAACTCTTGACAACTTTTAAAACTCGCGAGTGACCGGCAAAAATATTTGGATTAATCAATCAAGTAAGCACGTACCTACCTATAATTCAAATATAGTTCGCGAATCTGCGCGTGTCATTGCTGGTCATCAAGGACGTGACGTCCAACGACAACGGAAGTAAACTAGACATCGCGAACCTGACAAAAAATAACAGTCTGGTAAACCTTATTATATGTTTATTAATACAATTTATTCCCAAGCAATGAGCTGATTTTTTAATGCAAAGATATTTACGTTATTACTAAGTTTGGGTACCTATTTCTATATATACCTAATGATTCTCCTCGATTTGCCACCCTTCGAATAACAGCCCTTCCCAAGCGACGCTCAATCTGCCTACCCCCATGGGACATCACTGGTTGGACGCAGCGAATGAGTTTTAACCTAGGTTCTGCGTGGAGTGATCGATCTGTAATGTTATTATGACCTGCCAAGCTTCAGAATATGTTATACCCATCAAAGCCGATGGAATACCTAGCCAACTTTATAATTCGATAAGGCCTAATCGGGACACATGGACTTAATGGGACTTGAAATACTCACGGGTATGGAGTAACAGGCAACCGTTTTAGAGTGTCGAAGAATATGGGATAATAAACAATTTCTTTTATTCAACGAATAAGACACAAGATTTGAGAATATAAAATTTTAAAATATAGAATACATTACAATATTATTGTATTGAACATACCTACATAATTTAAAAACAAATCATGCAATAAAAATCATATTACAACTACAAAATATTTTTTTCCGAGAAAATCAGAGAAAAAAATCAAACAAAATAATAGAATGCCTTCTTTCTGTTTCGTTTTAGATCTGTATTTTCCTAGTTGGCATATTTTTATCATTTTATTATTTATTGTACATACTGTTAATGTTTTCAATGCGTGCCAGTTATTTTATAATTTATTAAGGTAAATGCACCACTCACGAAAAGGTACATAGCGCATAAAGAGGAACCTTTCAATTTGAGAAAAAATCAACGATTCACTTTGTGTTTCAATTAGGTACCTAATCATACGTATCCAAAAATCACAGGAAAGAATAATATTAAGTTTATAGAATATATTATGTTATGATTTGGGCAAATTAAGCGCCGAGTTCGTTTGGCACACATAATACCGTCAAACGGGGTTATTTCGCCTAGTTTTCTACGGCGTGTTGTTAATTTGTATTTTATGATTTTTTTAAAGTACGTATCCATTGTTATGTGGTTTTTATGGTTAAATATACTTAACTGCAATTATTAAAAATAGCTACTATTATTTATCTACATTCTAATACATTGATTTTACTGATACAAATATATGGGCGAAATTACTCTGACTCGGGGGTTATTCCGCCTATCGTTGAAAAAGTCCGTCTAAGTCATTATCGTTACGATAGTTACGAGGGAACAACAGTGTAGTAGAATAATACTCATAACATGAGCTGCAAACATGTTCATACCATAACCCATCTACATTATTCTTCTTTTTGTATGTTTTTCCATCGTCAAAATTTTCTAGGCGGAATCATCATTGTTTCACTGATACGTGCA
This sequence comes from Rhyacophila brunnea, assembly GCF_057557595.1. Taxonomy (NCBI): domain Eukaryota; kingdom Metazoa; phylum Arthropoda; class Insecta; order Trichoptera; family Rhyacophilidae; genus Rhyacophila; species Rhyacophila brunnea. The sequence continues at coordinate 35,617,604 of NW_028232785.1, forward strand.
TACATTTTGTAGATTGAACTTAGAGTTGTGCAAAAAATATAATTAATTATTTTTTGTACATAAACTATGTTCATAATATTATATGTTCTAACAAATTAACGTGCATATTTATTAGGTTGGAATATAATGTATGAGACTATGGGTTTTTATGCTTATTTTTGTTTTTTTGAAACAATAATTAAGTATAACAAAAGTATCTTTGTAACTGAATACAAAAACTGATTTAAGGAAGCCTCTTACATCTATTGACAAAATAGTATAATTATTATGCTTATGTGTATTTTTATATTTTAGAACTATTTACATAATTTTATAAGACGCCAATATCAATTTCATCATGCTTCTATCAAATTGGTTCATTAACGAACAAATAATAATAATCGTGTTGTACTTAATACCTATTTTGGCGTACTACTAATAAATAATAGACAATAAAAAATAATACTTTTAAAAAGTGTTTTGAAAACCCTACCCCGGGCGGAATAACCCATAAAACTTCATGTCGGTCTTCGGTACAAGTCCGCCTGGCGTATTTTAAGTCTTTAAAATTCAATTTATATACATATAGCTATGCATTCTAATTGCTAACATATAATGGAATGGAGGGTAAAAATATCAATATCGTACGTTTTGTATTTCTGGTAAATAAATGATGATTTTTCGACAGTTGACGGAACTGCATATGCACACACAGTGACGTCCCGTGGGGGTAGGCAGATTGAGCGTCGCTTGGGGGCGGCAGATACTCGAAGGGCGGCAAATCGAGGAGAATCATTTGGTATTATATAGAAATAGCTACCTAAACTTAGTTATTATTACCAGAGCGTTGGAGATGTTTTGTTCCGGATGGTTTTTTATTATTATTACCCAGTAGGTACTCGCAGCGATTTTAGTATGATGTCGCCACGCTCCGCTAGTGATTTTTTTATTTTATTTTTGACTGCTCAGTTTCGAATACAAATGCTAATAAACTTGGCGCCTAGACACATTCTGAAGATTTTTATAAATGTAAACACCACAAACGAATAATAAATCAGTCATAATAATATAATGTCATTTACTCAGATTAAAAAGTTCCTTTCATAACTGTGGTAGGTATACTGCGCAAAAGCCAATAATTATGTCGCGCCATAGTTATTAAAAGAAAATAATATTATATATTTCAACGTTGGTAACGAAACAAGGAGAATTTATGGTAGAGATTTATGGGTAGGTACGAGTACATACCGTATTTTTTAATTTATGCAAATATTTTTGCAGTCACTCGCGAGATTTAAAAGTTGCCGGATTTACCTATTGCAAATAGATGCATATTCATAATGATTATTAATCCTTATTGACATTTGACATAATCAATTAGTATTCGTGCATATAATAGGTATTAACGTTAAGTACCAGCTAATTGTAATAAAAATGTACACTAGTAGGTATCTACCTAGATTATATCATATGTATCGTGCTGTGAATACAATACTGTGCAATACCTTCTTTTAAGTCGTTTTTTTTGTAAACATATTTTTTGCTGATAATAGTGTGGATTTGTAGTTTATTTCAATCATCAACGATTGAATGTTGAGACTATTAATTAATAGTGTATTTATGATTAAATTTAGGTTATCTTAAAAAAATAATGAGGAAAATTATTTTGTTTACATGTACAGGTACAATAATAGCATAGAAAAAATCGTATGAAAATAATACATCTGCGTAGGTATTACTAAATGATACAAACATCGAACAATGCATCTCAGACTCTGGTCATTTGGGTAAGTGTCTAACTAATATTATAATTATTTATTCGCTTATTTATTTATTGATATCTTAAATTGTATGTTTCAGCTTAGTGGTAGGTGTATATTTTATTAGTAATGTATCCATACCATGGCCCCCACAAGGGGGGGCTGACAGGGCTCTAGCCTGGGGCCCGGGCTCGATAAGTGAGATAAACACATATCACAAATTTACTCTAATAGCAAAAAATTCGCCTGCGGCGCTATTTTCCTTCAATAATGATATTATTTAAAATTATGTGGTTACACAATACAATTTATAATTGTGTAGCGACTAGCGATACTCAAAAACTCCATAATTCAAGTGTATGTATTAAAATATACAAAAAAACACTAAATATACACATCAATTTTAACGCGTACACCATTTGGAAAACATTACTGTAGAGCGTCACACTGCTTTTATCCTTAGCGATAGGTAGGGGGGGGCGCCAAAGATCCTTACATGGGGCCATGCTTCATACAACACATTTCTTAGATATTGGAGTAATGAAAGGATGATAAAAAAATGGGGCGGCATTTTGACTAGGGACGTCACTGTGCACACACCATTTACAAAAATCAAGTTTTATATTAACTAATGTAAAGCTATAGATATTTAAAATGTACAATATGACTAACTGACAATAATTGAGAATAAGGTTATAAAGAAATATTTTGTCTACCCTAGTGTAAAAATAAGTAGTGGCCATACAAACAAAATATTTTTTACTAGGCAGAATTACACTTGGAAGGCGGAATAACCCCATTTGACGGTACCTCACATCCGAGAAGACCCGGGAAGCACGTTTGACAAAGCCCAACAATAATAATAAACAATTAAATTAATTAAGGTACCTACCTATTCATTAATAATTGTTTGTTATGCTACATTATTGTCCGTAATATACTTTTCAGTACATATTTCGGCCATAGATAATTATACGTATTGCGGCAACACTCATCTAAAATTAATATACCTTGGCGCTAAGTACCAAAAACAAAAAAACTGACATTTTTATAGAAAAGTGTTCTACATACTAACGCCAATAACTTCAACTATGGTCTAAGTGCCTCAAGCAAGTCAAAAAAATACAGCAAAATATTTAAACCAGCTGTCGACATTGTAAGTCCGTTGGCGTGTTTTATTTATAATGGTGTAAATAGCACTACAGTGGTCAACCTCATTCAATATGAAATGGCTGTAGATGGTGTGTTGACACTTGCAAGTTCTTAATACCTAAAATTATAGAAACTGCCGTGACTGCTTCACACTGTAAAACCACATTTTTCAAAAGGTCTGCTTCATGAAATTTTACTGCAATGACGAATGACTCAGTATTTTGTAACTACAGGCAATACTACTTTTTGGTAATTAGAGCCTTAATTAATACACGCATTCATTTGTTTTGTATTGCACTCACAGATATGTTCTTTTGCCACGTTGAAGATTAATATTGCATTATTAATTAACGTCTGTAGAAGAAAACTTGAAAATAGAAAAAAATGCAGTTGGGCTCTTTTTTTGCCCTTAAAAACCGAAATGCACTAATTTCGTTATGACTGAGAAAATGCTGTTTTCATTTTCGCTCCATTGTTTTGTTTTGAGAACAAAACATACATAATTATTATTGAATTGTGTCACCGTGTCAAGACTTGACCGTGACACTTAATGTAATGTATCTATTATAAATATTATTAGTTTCGACGGAAAACACTTTTAAGTATTGTGGCAACACTTTTCTAACATTACCCTGAAAGTATCCTGTCTATCGCGCGTGATGTTCCTGCCATATTTACACTTAACATGGATGTAAAGCAAGAATGTAATGGAGAACACTCCGATATCGAAGGGAAGTCTTTTTCTGACACGCTGACTAGCTATCCAAACAACCCGGACCCTCGCTTTCATGTAACGCAAAAGAATGCGGACGCTTCAAGTTGCAATTTCGAGGTTAGTTTTTGGAAACTAAATTCCTTTACAATCAATAATTTAGATTGAGAATAACAATGATTAGTTTGATATTGTAAACTGTGGTTTTTTTTACATACTATGTAGGAACATAAGGTGATATTAAACTATGTTTAAAAAAAATACATGTTTATACAATTTGACAGCTATGATACATACATGTGATATAGGTTAGGTTATCTACCAATTCATATTAAATATAATTATTATACATCGTTGTACGGACGTTACATAAACTGGAATTGGTTTTATAGTGCTAAATATGCTTTTAATAATGCTTTTTCCAGTACCATAAGGCGGACCTCTCCGATAAAACATTCGATAATCAACCAGCTGTCGTCAAGCGCGAGATTATTGAAGATATATCACACCCATTATATGATGAAGATCCTCAACAAGGTTGTTCGTATTCAGATTACAGGCCAATACATCAGGTACGTTCAATTGTAGGTAGGTATATGTGCCGCTTTCTTCCATTGATGCCGTCTTATATTAAAGGTTTGAATTTGTAATGCATCTTTGAATCTTGATTAGGAACCATTATATTATAAGTCGGTCAAACTTGTTTCCTTTATTGATTGCGGAGTAGATTCGAGCTATTGGCGATTGCTAAAACAGATATTTTGAGACAGTATTGAGTAGGTATATAAATCTTTTGTTAAATCACGGAAGTATATTTAAATATGATGATTTATACATCACATGCATTCGAATGTAAAGTAATAATTAATGCGATTATCTAAAATTGTGCTTAATTGTTTGGTGAATAAAATTAATCGCCCGTAAGTCCTTTTTATGTAGGAAATACAAGCCTATTGTCTATAAAAATAACTACTTGCAGCCATAAAATACCATAAACGGAAGCAATATCTACGTGAAATGGGGTGAGAATAGACCAATTCTATTGTCAACACTTTTTGTAACATTAATGTAAGCCTCAAATTTACTGAATTACCTACCATGCTGCATGACAACATAAATTTAGGCGTTCCAGCTAAACGGTTTGACAGGTCAAAACTGGCGTACTGCACATGCGTTATAAATAAACCGGAATAGTTTTAGATTTAACGTTTAATTCACTGTACCAGCAAACTTCAAACCATTTTCTGACCGTCAGAAGTGGTTTGGTTTGAAACGTCAACCACTTCTCACGATCTGTCAAAGTAATAACTGTCCAGACAGAACCTAACCTAAAAATGATAGTCATTTATTATATTCCGTACCTATGTCATTTTCTCAACATAATATTGCGTTACCTATGAACTTTATAATATTTTGAGGATTAAGAAAAATTGAGATTCTTCTGCATTTATATATCGTGAGATGTTCATATTAATATTTTAGACATTTACACAGTAGGAGTTCAGTAGAATTAGGTCGGATTATTATAGCGTAGTAACCAATACCTATTATTCAACGTTTGGCAGTGGTTCACAGGTAACTCATATAATTAATATATATATGCTCATTTGATTATTGTTGTTAGGTATATAATGTATTATAATATATTGTCATCTGATACGTATCTGTATATTATACTAATGTTATATATTATATTGTAATACAAAATGGGTATCATCCAGCGGCAAAGGGTGTAAATAGGCTGCTAATATTCAACATAAATATGGTGCACACAAAACTTCTTCGTTCGTATCTACGTATTTATTTTCATTGAAGTAACACTAAAATAATTTACTGATAGTTTTTAAAATTTAACAAAATCCCTGTGAACCTAAGCCTCAATATATTATATCATACAGAATTTTTGATATTTTATAGATGGAAGAATTTTTTTTATTTATTTTGGTTGGGTATAGGTAAGGCTTAATGGATTTTCAAAAACTAACCCAGCCATCTGTAATATGTACTCTTAATTGAACTAAAACAAACAAGAATGACCACAAGATTTCACTATTTTGTCGGATTGCTCATAACATTGGAATGTCGTTCGGTGATCACCTACCAAATTAAGTCATAATTTGGGGGCCACCGATGGAAGAAAGAGCTCTAGGAAACCCTTTCTGGCTAATCGTAATGATGATACTGTTACATAGTATTAATAATGTTGTTATTTTCAGAAGTGTGAAAACGGTCTGATGAATATTAAGTATGAGAATAATGATGAGGGAGTCAACATCAATGAAGAATTTGTTGATAATGCAATTCGCCAAATTAATGCTGAATTAACTCAACCTGGCTCCTCTAATCTACAATACAAGTCATTAGACCAGGTATGTTAAATTACATAGTTGTTTTTTTTAAATCCGATGAAACTTTGAATTGTAAAAAAAACTACAAGTTACAATTTACAAAAAAATATTATTTTTCGAAAAATCGATACCTTCATGGCATTAACAGAAAATGATGTCGGGCATGTGGCCTTAGTATTCTCAATTAACCAAATTCTGGGTGCCCAATTTGGTCTACTTTTATTATATCTAGTTGAAAATAAATCACGGTTTTTTAAAATAAATCCATCATATTTAAATCAAAATATTAATCATGGTTTGACAATGATTTCCGTTGACCTTAACGTGAGCTTTGGCCCCATTTTTGAAGAATTGTGCGTCGATGCAACCAGCGCGTAAACCACATGAAATGGTGCATTATTCTAGATGTAATGAATTCTAGGGAGTCTTCTGGATTAGTCTTTTTTCGTGTGGACAATTTTCCTTATTAACAAACGCGTGCAAACATGAGCGTCATCGCTAAACGCAATTTTGCGGTAAATTGAAGTTATAAGTTGCGTAAATCGACAACAGATTTTCCAAGTAAATTTGGATAATTTATTATTGTTTGTTGTTTGAGTGGTTCTGTTCATGAAGAATTGCAAGGCTAGGTATACTGATCATTAGGTATGCTCACATACTGTAACTTAAGGGCGGACATGCTCTGCGTAGGTCAAAATTGAGTTTTTATTGTATTTTCAAACCATGATCCTGGACATTCCTTAAACGTTGTAGATAATCTATTTATATGATTTTGAAGCCTTATTATCCTTTATATTTATTTTAAATCAATTAAAAATAATTAAATTAAAAATCTTTTTTTTTAAAACGGTACATGTTCAAACACGCGCGTTAACATGATCTTACTCCCTACTTCAGCTTTAGTTTGTCAATTTTTCAAAAAAACAATACCTTATTTTTATGTCAATAATTATTATAAAGCAATCATTATTCGTAGGATGTGCATCACACTTAAATGGTCAAAAACATAGCTTATAATTAGTATCTTTAGAATTATCTCCAAATGTGTTAATCTTGCCTTTTTTTTTTAATAATAAAATGCCTAATTCTTGTCAAATTTGGGATAACAGAGATTATCAATATAATTTTTTATCGTAAATATTTTACTAAAATTATCTCGTCATTAATTATACATATAGTTTTATAATTGCGTTTAAAAATTAATAAATGTAAAGAATCTTAACACCACTGCACATTCATGTACCGAAATATGACTATATTCTAAAACATTAGAGCGAGAGGCTTAAAAGAATACAATTTTATGTAATAAAATAATCAAATGTTTAAGATAAATATAAATGATAATACGGCTTCAAAATTATATAAATAGATTATCTACCACGTTTAAGGAATGTCCAGTATCATGGTTTGAAAATGCAATAAAAGCTCCATTTTGACCTACGCTGAGCATGTACCCCTTAAAGTTTAGAAGTATTTTTATTTAGCTACATATTTTTCCGACTTATACGTAAATGAAAACTCTGCACTTCTTGGTAATATTTGTTTGCGTGTCTCTGATAATTATCTTAGAAATCGAGTGCATCCATTTTTTGTTTGTTGGGCAATAAGTTTGTACAACCAAATCACATTAGATATTGACATATTTCACCTGCGTCAGGATGAGTATAAGTGGGCAATGTTTTATAAATTCTTAAAATAGGGTCTGCTTAGCTCATCCGGTGACTACCTTGTTATTTTAATTTTTTAATGTCCACACTAATTCTACTGTTTTAATGGTCATCTTTTTCTTTTTCTTTGATATATAATATGTAATACTCTTTTATTAATATTTATTTTCTTCTAAATGTCATGTTGTGAACGTCTTATATTAATAATTTGTAATGTTTACCACAATTAAAATATATACATATATATATATATATATATATATATATAAAACAAAGTCGGGTTAGTTACACCATTTATAACTCAAGAACGGCTGGACCGATTTTTATAATCTTTGATTTGTTGGATTTGTCTCCTCCCGGAATAGCAGAATAACTATTAAAATATCGGATAAATCACGGGAAAAAAAATTATGAAGACAATTCATTTTCTCATACATTTTGACATTTTGAACAATAAATCTCGCGCATTCGAAAATAAAAGAAAATCACAAAAAAATTTAATCCATATACAACGCCATCTCTGATATATGACAGAAAGAATAAACAAGAAACAAATAAACAAATGATAGGCGTTGTGTGCATTATCTATCCTTTGACAGTTTAGCCTCAGATAATCCCAAAAGACTTTGTTGTAGACTCCGTAGAATTTTGGAGGAAGTTGTCCTGCCTGAATCTTTTTTACTTCTTCGACAGTACAACAGACAACATTGACCAGTTTTTTTTCGATTTGCCAAAGCGATCCGTTTGCACGAACGTTGTTCTACTCTGAGATGCCACGTTATTACACTTGGAACGCTTCATCGAAGAAATTTCAGCGTCGGAAGCAAGGCGATGCGGTTCCTGATCATCCGGATGTGCATTCTACTGATGCTCTTGGTCGCATTTAAACAGTTCATCCGAAGAATGGCGAATGATTCAACTTGCGGTTGTTGCTGGTAAATGTTCGTGGGCCGACATCATTTGAATCACTTCTAACTGTCAAGTGTAGTGTGCCCAACATTTCGCGCTGCATGTCAAAAGCTCAATTTGCTTGAAAATGATACTCATTGGCACATGACAATCGCTAAAGCATTTGTTTCTGCATCTCCAAGTCAGATACGCACATTATTTGCTATCATTATTTCGACATGCTTCCCATCGAATCCACCTGAACTGTAGAACAACTACAAGGATGATATGTCAGAAGACATTTTACATCGAATTCGTGTTATTTCAGGGAATCCCGATCTCGAGGTGAATAAGGAGATACATAACCAGGTTTTCCTTTTGATCGAAGACATGTGTTACCTCATGTGCGGCGGTTTGTTAGTCAAGTCAGGAATGCCAATGCCACATCGTGGAGTGAATTACGCTTTCAATCTAGAATTGGAACGTGAACGTGAATATGATCGAGATATATTGAAGTAATTAGTTCGAACGAATGTACCAATGTTGAAGCCCCAACAGAAGGTATTGCACGCTACGTTAATGAAGGCAATTGTTGATGGAAATGGTGGCTTATTTTTCCTCGATGCACCCAGTGGAACTGGGAAGACATTCCTCATGTCATTGATTTTGGCCACTGTTTGTGCGAGATCCGAAATTGCTGTAGCAGTTGCTTCTTCTGGGATAGCGGCCACGTTGCTAGAAGGATGCCGAACGGCTCATTCAGCGTTGAAATTGCCGTTAAACCTTCAAACGACAGAAAAACCGACATGCAATATTGCGAAACATTCAGCAATGGCCAAAGTTTTGGTAGCAAGTAAAATCATCACCTGGGATGAATGTAGAATGGCGCACAAACGCGCATTGTGAGAGATGTTTTGGAGGCGTAATGATTTTACTATCTGGCGATTTCCGCCAAACACTACCAGTCATTCCAAGATCGACCACTGCCGATGAAATAAACGCTTGCATCAAATCATTGACTCTGTGGCGCTATGTGAAGAACCTTCAGCTGACGACAAACATGCGAGTTACATTGCTAAACGATCCATCTGCCGAAGATTCCTCTAAGCAATTTCTGACTGATCGGTAACGGCCGTGTTCCTGTCGACGAATCGAACGGATTGATTTCGTTTCCGCTGATTTTTTGCAATTTCGTGTCAACAATTGGTTGAGTGAACGAGCAATTCTTGCGGCAAAGAACAAAGATGTGGATCACTTAAAATTCACAATTAAAAATCAAATTGTTGGTCTACTGCATTCCTTCAAATTTATCGACTGTGTACTTGCTCGGCCGTAGTAATTTGTCGGGCGTGGTGCGGCGGCGTCTTGCGAAACTTAAACGTATAACCGTGTGTATTATGCCCGAAAAAAGACACTGTCTACGAACATTTTACACATGGTTATACGTTTGAGTTTCGCAAGATGCCGGCGCGCCACCCCCGCGCGACCACTACGTTCTTGCACTAACAAACGAAGACGAAGCAACCAACTAGCCAATTGAATTTTTAAACTCATTGGATCTTCCTGGCTTGCCACCGCACAATTTACAACTGAAGGTTGGCTCGGTAGTCCTCATGCTTCGAAATCTGAACCAACCAAAACTATGTGATCCATTTCATTTTGATTTGATTTTTGCACATTTATTGGACTTAATTCATTTTGAGTATTCATTTTAATTAAAAAAAATGAATTTAATTCAGCTAATAAATTATCACAAGATTATTGATTCTGAGGCGGTACGAAGTTCGCCGGGTCAGCTAGTATATCGTCGTGGTAAATGCAATAGGTCGTATGTCAAAGATACCATACTTTTCAGGAGAGACAAAAAACTATCCCATCTTAACCCCATTGCACCGATATTTTTCACAAATTTATTTACTTGGTTGAATTTGTTCCCTGTTAAGACTGTTATCATCATTTTGACGTAAAATGAATATTTAGAAAGTTTAGTTGACATACAACTATTTGATCATCAATGTTGGCCACTTTTGTTGAATTAAGTTCAATTTTTCTGTAAATATACCTAAATTGAAAACACTAAAATTAGGTATTTATAATGAAACAAAATATAATATTGTATTAATATAGACATATTATTATACACTTGTGCATAAACGTTTAAAAAGTAAGCATAGACTAATGAAAAAGTTTTTTTTATTATAAATTAGAGATCTGTTTAAAAATCTCTGTCTAATCAGGTACTTGTATAGAAAAAAAATCAATGTTTAAAAGAAAAGATTAAAAGTTAAAAATAATACACAATAATTTTTTAAAAGATTTTTTTTAAAATATCATAGTTTAATTAATTATTTGCATAAAAACAGAGCAGGTAAATACCTACTCAAAAAAAAAAAGTTTCAAAAGAATACTTTTTTTAGAAAAGTATTTTTTTTATTTAAACGGTACTTAGTTTTATTTTGTTTTCTTCCAAAAATTTGTGAATAGCATGCTGCGTTGTTCATCACTGATTGTATCGCACTTAAAGGTTGTTTTTGGCCCACCCTTTTGAGCATGTCACTATGCCCACCACAACGTGGACCTATGGTCTTAGATTCTTTTATAGACGTCTTGCCGGACTCTTCACAGTTCTCAAAACCCGCAATCGCAGTTAAGAGTTTTTTTTGCCTCTCACTCTTTACAATTATTGCTCTGCCCTTTTCGTTTTCTTTGATTTACTTGCTCAGTAGGTTCGTCACCATGGGTGTCAGACTGCATAGCAAACTCCTCTAAGTCTTCTGATGATCTTGATTGATTTGATTCAGGTTGATACAGAGCTTCAGAGTCACTACTGATGTCAGATAGTAAATGTTCAGGGCCACTTAGATGTTCAGTCATCGTCATATCACAATCTATATTTTATCTCGGGGCTGATTGTGTTGATACAATGTTCTATGCTATCTCTATGTCCGAAGGTTGCCTTAACAATGATTCTGCTTGTTCTAAAATTGGAGTTTCGACAGTCAAAGTATTATTAACCTCAGCGAAATCGAGTTCTATTTCTGAACCAATATTTTGAAAAGTGACTTCAAATGGATGCTCTAAGACTAAGGGTTCAAGTTCCGCTGCATTCCCAGGTTCAACTTGTAACGCCATATCGTCAGTGGTTCCTACGACTCCACAGGTTATTTGAGGTCCAGAAGAAAATAATGATTTCTAAATTTGATAATCGTTAATGCATCTCAGCAAATTATCATCTCCACTCCACATCTTATTGTTTTGTGGCGACATAATCTTATTTATTCTTACCATTAGTATCCGGTGAAGTAATGTTGCTGACTGCTTAACATACCAAGTACCGCCCACTAATTTTACTAAATAATTGTTAAGTAAATAAACAGCGTCTTATTAAAACTGTCAATCATAATTGGTGAACAAATAATTACTTTGGCAATAAATAAATGGTACAAAAAGTCATCATCATCATCAGGGGAGCGACAACCCGGTGTGGGTCTTGGCCTCCTCCAATAGCTCCCTCCACCTGTCACTATCCAGTGTGGCCGCTTTCCAATTTGGTACCCCTAGAACACGGCAGTCATTGGCAGCTCCATCTAACCAGCGAATCTTTGGCCTGCCTCTTCTTCTACGCCCGATTGGATCGCCGGACATCACTCTCTTTGCCGGTGCATTGTCATTCATACGGTGCACATGATCTAACCATCGCAGTCTTCCAATCTTAATTGATTGAACTGCGCTGCAATCTTCATTATATTTATCCAATTGGTGCCGTTCCTGATCGGTCCATATATACGGCGGAGAATTTTTCTTTCAAAAATGTTCAGGGCCCTGAGACAAAAAGTAATGTTAGATTATCTGTAGAAAGAATCTTGAAAATTTTACTACATCTGACAACAATAATGTCCATTTAAAAAAAAAACAGTGATTGGTAAATTACTTACATCGTATTATTTGACGAATTCTTTAGTATAAAGTCAAGAACGAGGAATAAAAACAAACAAAAACATTACTATCATTATGATGAGCTCTGACATACGACTGTTTGGCGTGACCAATATCAATGACGTTTCGGTTCGTCTCTTTGCAAGTGTTGGGATAGTCGACTTCTTATTGGTTTAACGACATAAGACCTATTGGAGATGGTGTAGATGACTGAGCTGGTCACTATGGTGCAATAAAACAAAATTGATTTTTTTTTGACATACGACCTATTGCATTTACCACGACGATATATATATAAATGTCAACGAGTGAGCGCAGTGTAACGTATCGATTTGACAGAAAAACACTTAACAAACGACATAGTATCAGTGCTATATCAGGGAACATTGGAACATAAGTATATTTTATTGATTGTAGTATTGCTTTGAATATTTTAACATTCCTATTTTTTTTTGTAGATTTCTACCAAGAAATGTTTTGCAGTACGTAAGAGTAAAACATTGGATATCATTAACAAAGATACAGTGGATAATGACCCAAGTAACAACAAACTAGCACATGCAATAAATAAAAATAGACTAATGATGATGCAGCATTCGGAAATAACCATCGATGAACAGAACATCAAACATGAATTTCAGAAATTATACTTGCCAAAGGAGGTTCGAATTATGTTGAGAAGAGTTACATATTTTCCACGTAACTTTATTTGTAATAATTGTTGTAGAGTGTTTGAAACTGTAAAATATCTAAATCATCACTACGTTTCATGCATGAAGTCTCAGCATCTTAAGTCATACATGACACATACAGGTGAAAAACGACATCAATGCGATCTATGTTGTAAAAAATTCATAACAAATAGTAAACTCAAAAGACATAAAATGACACATACTGGTGAAAAACCTTATAAATGCAATATATGTTCATATAGATGCCCGCAACTTGGTGATCTTAAAAAACATAAAATGACACATACTGGTGAAAGACCCTTTAAATGCAACATATGTTCACATAAATTCTTGACATCTAGTCAGCTCAAAACACATACAATGACACATACTGGTGAAAAACCTTATAAATGCAATATATGTTCATATAGATTCTCGCGACTTGGTCATCTCAAAACACACAAAATGACACATACTGGTGAAAAACCTTATGAATGCAATGTATGTTCATACAGATTCTCGCAACTTGGTAATCTTAAGATACATAAAATGACACATTTTGGTGAAAAATCCTTTAAATGCAAAGTATGTTTATATAAATCCTCGACATCTAGTAAGCTCAAAACACATAAAATAACACATACTGGTGAAAAACCTTATAAATGCAATGTATGTTTATATAAATCCTCGACATCTAGTAAGCTCAAAACACATAAAATGACACATACTGGTGAAAAACCTTATAAATGCAATATATGTTCGTACAGATGCTCGGATCTTAGTAATCTTAAAAAACATGAAAAGACACATACTGGTGAAAAACCTTATAAATGCAATATATGTTCATACAGATGCTCGGATCTTAGTAATCTTAAAAAACATAAAAAGACACATACTGGTTAAAAACCTTGTAAATGCAGTGTATGTTCATATAGATGCTCGCGACTTGGTGATCTTAAGATACATAAAATGACACATACTGGTGATTAATCCTTTAAATGCAATGATTGTTTATATAAATCCTCGACTTCTAGTCGGCTAAAACACATAAAATGACACATACTGGTGAAAAACCTTATAAATGCAATGTATGTTCACATAGATGCTCGCAACTTGGTCATCTTAAGATTCATAAAGTGAAATACTGGTGAAAACCTCTTTATATGCAATGTTTTTTCATATAAATCCTCGACACCTAGTCAGCTCAAAATACATAAAATAACACGTACTTTTAAAAAAAACCTTATGAATGCAATGTATGGTCATATAGATGGTCGCAACTCGGTCATCGTAAGTCTAAAGTGACATATACTGGTGAAAAACCTTATAAACGCAAAATATGTTTATTTAGATGTTTGCATCTTGTTCATCTCAAAACACATAAATTACACATACCGGTGAAAAACCTTACAAATGCAATGTATTTTCATATATGCTCGCAACTTGGTGATCTTAAGAAACATAAACGACACATAGGTACTGGTGAAAAACCCTATATATGCAATGTACGTTTATATAGCTGATGCTCGACATCTAGTAGTCTCAAAAAACAAACATAGACACACTAGTGTTATTTCCTTCTAATTGTAACGTATGTTTGTATAGATACTCGCTAATTTATCCATTATTTTATATTTATGTTTTGACGTTTATGAAGACGTACCACTTATGCAGTCTTTCAAACATCATGTTGGTAGTATTGACCACTGGTATTTATGTGACAAATTAGTATTTGTGGCAAAGCAGCTGAGCGTATTAACACTGGGGGATCCCTCCCGGACACTTTTCGATACCTATGAATTCCGTGATTAGTTAACATTATCCCGAATCTTTCGGAGTTGATTTTTTCATCAATCACAATCAATCAGTATGTGTACAAAATCATTATGTTTGTGACGTGTATGTACCTGCACACGTCACTCGTGGAATCGTCGTTTGCTCGCGGATAATAAATAACTATAGACGTTATGACCTATTGTTTTAGGTTGTGAAGATATAACGTCTATTATTTATATGTAGAAGGTCGCTTCGTGTGTGTGATAATATAATGTTCGGGGCACGAATAAATGAGACACAGTTTTTATATGGATTGTTTTATATTGACTTAAAACATTTAAGATTAACACGGCACTAAAATAAGACTGTCATATTGTTTTTATACTTTATGATTTCTTTACATTATGATTTCTAATATGATATCGAAACTTTATGCGAAGTTGCTCGCATGATTGACAGTACTGTTGAAAACCGGATTTGCAACTGAATTATTGACTCATTTCATTATTATTGTCTATGGTCGATCAATGACCATAGACAACAACTTGACATTTGTATAGTTAAAATATAAAACCTCTACATAACCATTTTTGCTGTTATACGTAATTGTAACAACATTAGAATAACAATAAATCCGATTATTAACAACCAGTTAGATGTCACTGAAGTCATGGCACGCAAGCAGAGATAATTACTTCATTTTAATATCATGCTAATTATATCGAATAGCCACTTCACCGTTACGCGCTTGGTGCGTCCAATGATTTAAACCTATGTAATTCCAAGATTCCATTCTGGTTAGTTTTAAGTAAACTAGGTTCACACGTCATAATCTTTGAATACTTATATTTCTGTAAGGGTATAATTGCCCTTACAGAATAACCTAAATGTGTTCATCATAACTCTTCAGAATTTCAATCATACTTTTATATTTTAAAAATGTTATATTTACTATCAAAAAAATACCAATCCCGAGATAGTCAAATTGTAATCGCGGGTTCAAAATTTTAGCTCGGGATATGATTCCCTAATTGACACATAGGAATGACGACATTTTTTTTAACTTTATAACTAACATTTGTAATTATTTTGCAAGCGCATGTATCGTGGTTAAGTTGGTAAACTCCACAAAAATATTAATATCGCTTTGTTTCCATTCCATTTTTTTACATGCGCAACAGTGGCAGTATTTTATTATTTTTGTGATTATGTACTTAGGTACTTGAGTGCAGTCATAAATGGTTTTGCATAAATTACTATATTTTTCAACTAAATAATAATGATGTGTAGTATTTATTATTGGATGCTTCTGTAATCAATAAATATAGTGACGGATTGTCTTTCTATACACCCAGCATATTGGAAAATAATATTGTTATAGGAATATGTAGTGTAAAATTCTTGTAGCTAATTTAATTTATTTATACTATATCTCAAGTAGGATTTTTTATCAATTTTTTAGGTACCTGCCTAACTAGAGTGTACTTAGTGGTACCTAATCACCTAGAATTATTTTAAATGCCAACATTGAAAAGATCTGATGCTATATTCATAATAACTATAGGTAGTGTTACGTTCCTGGACATTGGTCTTTTACCATTATCGATCCTTGAGTAATTAATTATTGTAAATACGTTCCCTGACCGTGTAGTCAAAAGGCTTAAAACATAATATGATCGAATTCCTTCCTCAGATAAAAGTCCTATTTCTTGCGTATCGAGCTGGTATCTGAGGCGTAGAAGTAAACGCTAACACATGGTGAAAGATGAGGGAAGTACTTGTCTAGTAATAAGATTGGATAATTTTATTAAATGTCAAGCGATAACATATGGAAATTTTGTCTACATAATATAAGCTAATTGATAAACATATAAGTATAACGTAGATGACTGCATGATAGTGCTAACGGAAAGAAGGGGTCGAAAGCTTAAGAAAATTTGTAGGTAATAAGAATTATAATATAATAATGTTTGGTTTGGTATTATTTTGAATTGTAAATGAACATCATTATGTAATATTTGTAGATATAAGATTTTATGTATTCGGATAATAATTTTGATGCCAACCGTTAGCCAATTAGAAGCAGAGGTACGCGGAGTAATTTATCTCTGTAAAAGGCGCCGGTTCTCGCGGGATGCGCGTAATATGACCTCAACGGTTTGTTACGAAAAATAGTGCAAACTTAAAGCCGGCGCCGGTCGCTGCAGAGATTGTATTAATTATCTGGATAAATTAAAGTCATAGGTGTTTAAGTGGTAGCTGAAGTATAATAGTTATTATAAAATAAGAACAATAAGGATTGTAATCCAAAAGCCACAATTTTTTAAATTAAGAAAAAATAAGGAAATAAGGAATGTAATAATTCAAAGAATAATAATTGTAAAGAGTATTTCGGACTGTGTTATAAAACATTAATTAGGTACCTAAAAATAAGATATATTAAGAACCTTGCTATAAAGGAAGTATTTTTATAAAGTCATTAATTAATATTAAGATGCAAGTGGAAAGGAATATTATCAAAATAACTGGTGAAAACAATATAGAAGTAAAGCTAATCCTAGTGTTTTATTTAATTCTGGACCCGTGCTCCTTTATAGCACTAAATTACAAAGTTGAAACAAACAATTTATTTGACACCCCAAGTGCACACCAACACCCTAAGCTAGCTTCGAACTTGAGGGTAGGTACGTTACGTTCTGGTCTATTGAGTCAAAGCTGAGACGTTAAGTAAGAAGAGTGAAGGCTCTCTATGTGGCTGTAACGGGGACCACGAAGATATCCTGGGCTGATCACATTACTAATGTGAAATTTTTAACAGCAGCAAATAAGACAAAATAACTTATAGGTAACTAAAACCATCAAGCACAGAAAAGCTGTAAATTTTGACCATATTTACCTCAATGAGAAGTATGATTTGACGTATGATTTTATATAAGTGATTTGGGAGGTCAGTTTAATGTCATGTTCCTGTAATTTATTTTCAATTACATGGTGTCGGATTATCGGACAAACGTTGAAAATGATGATGCGTTTCGGTTTGGTTATAAGTGGCCGAATTAGAAGTACTTTGGTTCCGATATTAATTTTCGTTTTATCTGTCAGTTTGTCCACGATTTCTTACGTGCTCAAATAAATACATTCTCGCTAAACATAGCGAATATTTGACGGTTCTACTATATTGCCGACTGGAATAGTATATTCTTGAATTGTGATACCATCTATGGAATCTATTACGCTATCGTGCTCTTTTTTAGGAAGCTGCGTTTGTTGGGCTACTTTTGCATAAGAAGACATTGTGTAAGTTCTTGAGTGGGTGTCCCTGTAGTCAGAGACACTTGCCACACTGTCATAAACACAGTTAGAAATAATATATATATATATATATTTTGCACGTTAGTAATTTTTTTCACTGCACAATAATTGTTACATTCACTTCAAGCACGGATTTGGTACTTGCTTCTCGCTGACACGGCTGCTTGCGCCCGCGTCCATGGCACAACCTCCCTATGGCCGATTTATGTACTAGGATGGTATTTTACCGGTGCTACTTATTATGAATGGGATAGTGTGAATAAAAACGATTAAAACCAAATAAGTTTCCGATTTCTTTATTTATATAAAAAAATATAATACAAATTGTCACTAAATACAGTTTATAACCAAGCTATCGTCATAGGTAATCAGCAGGTACCTTCCACTTGTCAAACGACTAAAAATGTCGGGTTCATTCCTTCAAAACAAAAACTTCCATCGGCTGACATTTTATTTAGACAGAACCAATTACAATATCTTTGCACATACTTAACTATCATTAACATAATAGAGTAGTTGTACATTTTTTTGTATTTAGTGACGTCACACGTCTTACGATTCAATTAAGGAGATGTCTTTACCTACCAGCGCACCTATTCTATACACAAGACGGATATCGGCCGCTATCGCCAACCATCGAGGGTAGTTTTTAATTTTTTTTGTATCGAAGTTATAGCACTTATTGTAACAATTACAATAAGTTGGTTGTAGTTGTTACAATACGTGCTACGTTTTAACAGCACCTCTCTGTGCTAAATTTTATAGCGGGATAGACAGTTTTGACTGTTTAGACGTCTAACTTATTGTAATTGTTTCAATACGTGCTAATAATTCGATATAAAAATGGAAAACTACTCTCGATAGCAATCTTGTGTAAAGAATATATATGCAAAAGCACCTAGCGCAAAAATACGAACCTTGCACACATTTATATTGTTATAAATATCGATGTTTTTTAAATAAATATAAAAAGAATTAAAACTATGCATTTGCCAAAAATCTCTTAAGTGCATCATAGAAAACTTAATAAACTAATTTAATAATACCTTAATATTACCAACCTAACAATAAGATGGAGTCCTTCGTCAAATTCACGTTTTATTACAATTGTAACTTAAAATAAAAAATATTTTTCTTTTCAATGTTTTCAGATACAAATTTATTAATTAATACAGTTCAAATTGTAAATTATCAAAAATATGTCTATCGCCTTAAACCCCGTCGAAACTAAACCATAACAGAATATACTTTGTCAAAAACACTCATCAATCTATAAAATATCTAAAATTATGCCAATTAATCATACATATAATATGGAATAATATATTTATGGATTATAGTTTGGTTTGGGCAGGGCATAAAAATTGAAAAAAAAAATAACAAAGTGTGCATAATTCAACGGAAACAAATAAATAGAATGAAAAAGTGTGCACAATATTGTCGGATCTCCCAAACAAAGCTATGAACTAGCTTGCAGTCCTACGATGGCCGCGCGGTTTAAGCGTCAGCTTATAGCGTGGTGGGTCCAGGTTCAAATCCTGGGTTTGGCATGTACACATATTGTTTTTCAATTTGTGTAGGGTCAGAGTATGGATAATAATAGGATGAGAAGGTGGCTGACATCCGTTTCTCGTAAAAACAAGATCTGTTGGAGGCCCATGTATTCCAATTAGGATCGGATATGGTTAAAAAAAAAACAACTAGCTTACGGTAGTGGAGTTCGATACACTTCAATTTATGGATATGTATCTAAGACCAACTTTTTAAAATACACCAACCATCAAACGAGATTTCTTAGAGCAAGTGGGTATGAAGTATTCAAAAACTGTACTAAGCACAGAGACAATAAATATTATTGTATGGTTTAAAATAATATTACATATGGTTACATAATATTATGTCGATATAGAATGGGGTACAAAAATATTAATTGTTTTCGTTATCGGTTGATGATAAAAATGACGTACGCACGTTCGGTCCCTTCTCGACTGACCATTATTTCAAATTCTTACGAACAGATACTTTATCCTAGCTAATAAATGAACGGGTAGCCAAAGCCTTTATTGGTATAATATATTATAATGAAATTATGTCACAAAAATGCGGGATTTTTTAAAAATAAATAAGTCGTGAAATAAGCTACCAGAAGTTATGCCTGAGTAATTATATCATATTCAAATGGCTTTGTCTGAGTACGCCAATTAGGGTGACCCTAAGACAACAGATAAATTCATACCCACCTGACAATTTGACCCCTGCCTGGCGCGACAAATATCGGCCAGTCATTCATCAACCTTGCGCATATAAACACATACCTAAGCTAAACCGTCAAGTGCCACGCACCGGATGACCTAATGAACAATACCGAACGAGATTTGATAAGACGACCAGAATTGACAACCAGACCATGGATTTAGCCTCAATAGCATAAAAGGTCAGGGCCTGGCATCCTAGACATACCATCTCCTCGCAGCATCCGAATTATTCCTTCACAGTTTACAATTCACAGAAAAGCACAGCTAGTATCTTTTACAGACAATTTGCATGCGTATAAGAATTTACACGAAATGGCTTTTCAAAGGCATGGGTCCTTTCATGTAATGTCATCTTATTAAAATATATGCATGGGTTATTGCATTTATCATAATAATTATGTAAATGACTTTTCACTAGAATGAGTCTTTTTATGCAATTTCATGCTACCAGCATCTAGTGCATGGGTAATTATTATATAAATCACATTTAAATGGCTTTTCACCAGAATGAGTCATTTTGTGTGTTGTCAAGCTACTTGATAGATTGCATGAGTAATTGTACATATCTTATTTAAATGGATTTTTACCAGAATCAGCCATTTTGTGTGTTTCATGGTACCTGGTTGTTCGCATGAGTAATTGCATATATCATATTTCAATGGCTTTTCACCTGAATGAGTAATTTTGTGTTTTATCAAGCTACTTGATCGATTGCATGAGTAATTGCATATATCTCATTTAAATGGCTTTTCACCAGAATGAGTCATTTTGTGTGTTTTCATGTTACTTGATTGTTTGCATGAGTAATTGCATGTATCACATTTAAATAGCTTTTCACCAGAATGAGTCATTTTGTGTGTTTTCAGGTTACCTGATTGTTTGCATGAGTAATTGCATATATCACATTTAAATGGCTTTTCACTGGAATGGGTCCGTTTATGCAATTTCATGCTACCAAACGTTGTGGATGCGTAAGTACACTTATCACATTGAAATGGCTTTTCAACAGAATGAGACATTTTGTGTATTTTCATGGTACCTAAATGTCTGTTCGAGTAACTGCATATATCACATTTAAATGGCTTTTCACCAGAATGAGTCATTTTATGTGTTTTCATGTGACTAGATTGTGTGCATGAGTAATTGCATTTATCACATTTGAATGGCTTTTCACCATAATGAGTCATTTTATGTGTTTTCATGCTACGAGAAGTCGTGCACGAGTAATCGCAATTATCACAGTTAAATGGCTTTTCACCAGAATGAGTCATTTTATGTGTTTTCATGGTATTAGAACTCGTGCACGAGTAATTGCATTTATCACAGTTAAACGGCTTTTCACCAGAATGCGTCATTTTATGTATTTTCAGGCTACTAGACTGTCTGCATGAGTAATTGCATTTATCACAATTAAATGGCTTTTCACCAAAATGAGTCATTTTGTGTGTTTTCATGTTACTTAATTGATTGAACGAGTAATTGCATATATCACATTTAAATGGCTTTTCACCAGAATGAGTCATTTTGTGTGTTTTCATGTTAACTGAACGTCTGCATGAATAATTGCATATATCACATTTAAATGGCTTTTTAACAGAATGAGTCATTTTATGTGTTTTCATGCTACCAGAAGTCGTGCACGAGTAATCGCAATTATCACAGTTAAATGGCTTTTTACCAGAATGAGTCATTTTATGTATTTTCATGCGACCAGACTGTATGCATGAGTAATTGCATTTATCACATTTAAATGGCTTTTCACCAGAATGAGTCATTTTGTGAGTTTTCATGTTACTTGATAATCTGCATGAGTAATTGCACTCATCACACTTAAATGGCTTTTCATCAGAAAAAGTCATTTTGAGTGACTTCATGACGTGACCAGAACGATATCTTGAAAAATGACCATCGTCACATTTAACCAGCCTTGCGACGGAATCGGCAATTGTGGTTTTGTGTATCGCTTTGTGAAGCAACATTAAGTCGAACGATGAACAAATATCAAAACAGATACTGCACACAAAATTTTGTTTATGAAACGATTTTTTTTCCAGTTGTATAACAGCCACTAATACTTCGGTTTTTACCATATTCTTCGATTGAAAAATATCACGTTTACTATTGCGACAGGCGACAGCTTTGTACCTTTCCATATGTTCCTTTAGTTCTTGCTTAATATTATGTTCCTCAATGTGTAGGTATTCGCTAGACGCTTGTGCTTCAGTCACGTCCCAGGACGATATGCGAATCGCAACATTGGCCGGTACGGTGCTTCTGGCGATAATCTGAAAAAGACATTTAAAAGTATTAATAAATTTCAATTATGAGATTTTAGGTAGAAATATTATACCAAGACACGGTATTAGCAAACATATTTTACGTAGGTACGCGT
Organism: Rhyacophila brunnea; assembly: GCF_057557595.1. NCBI lineage: Eukaryota > Metazoa > Arthropoda > Insecta > Trichoptera > Rhyacophilidae > Rhyacophila > Rhyacophila brunnea. The sequence goes on from NW_028232785.1 coordinate 35,640,452, forward strand.
GCCAAAATTTTCAAAATATAATCGTTTGACTGTCTGACGTGCCGAGCAGTTTTTTATAAGGAAAAAATGAAAAAGTGGTTTTTAAGAAATGTTTTAAAAAAGGGTTACAAATTATTATGAGGGATTTCTACCTTTCACCGTGTTACTAGACGAAGGCATATTTTTTATTCTTCAAATATATTTTTTCTTGTTTTCAAATTTTTCAAAAAGGTTGTGAAAGCATTTTAACCACGCCACCATAGATTTCCCATAACTGAACGGTTTTCCATTTTCACCGTCATTCAGAATTACTATAACTAGCTCAACTAAGTTTTTGTTTCTTATTTGGTACAGGCGTTTTTGTTGGTTCCAATAAAATGGTTTGTTAGTGTAGTACTTAGCTAGTTTCTTTACACACAAAATTACACTAGATATGCTTCTATCAGATGAAACATTCTCTCGCTACAGTGGTCTCAAGCATTGTAAAGCGATCAAAATCAGAAGTTCGCGTAGCGGCTTTCTGCGCCGCCTGATGAGGTTAGTACGACACAATTGTCATTTATATTTTTCGCGAACCGATTATAAACGATTGCTTTAGTTAATTTCAAAAAACGGACCCATTATTAACGGACGGATTATTTCCTGTAAAACTTCGTGGAGTCACTGGTACCAGCAATGCTCGAATAAGTGATGTTCAAATTGGGTGACAAGAATTTTCTTCCTTGAGAACAACTGCGTTGTCATATAAATTTTAATACCATTAAGATATTGAATATAAAAAAAATGTTTAAAAGTTGTGTTATTAGTGAGCCTGTAAATGAACATACCTGGTCTACTGGGCTGTATTGTCGATCGGAGGAGCCGGGTTGAGGATTCTCATTATTGATTTGGCGAATTGCATCGTCAAGAAATTCTTGTTTGATTATGACACCCTCATTGTCATACTCCGATCTTATATTGATCAGGCTGTCTTCACACTCCTGAAAATAACAACATGATTAATAATATTATGTAACAGCATCACCATTATGATCAGCCAGAGTCAATCCATTTCTGAATAAGACCTGCCATAGCTGTTTTCAGTGGCCACCAATGTACGACTGCATTTGGCAAGTGACTATAATACTCACCAAAAGACATTCCAGCTAACTGCGGTACATTGCGTACTTTAATCTGCCTTTTTGTTAACATATATCACATTGAGATCTATAGGGTTGCAACTGCAAATCACATGATCTTGAGTAATTGGCACAGCGAGGCATGGAGAAGTGTATGTTGGGCATAACGCGAAAGGACCGTAAGAGAAACGAATGAGTTAGGAAGCAGACAGGAGTACGCGATGTAATAGACGTTGCCAAACAGCTGAAATGTAGATGGACAGGGCACATTTCTCGCCGAAAGGACGGCCGCTGGACAAATGCCGTCATCTAGTGGTACCCAAGGGGCACGAAACGGCCACAGGGTCGCCCTAAAAGCCGTGGAATGACGAACTGGTAAAGTTCGGCGAAAATACGTGGCAGCGAATGACACAGGACCGAGAGAGTTGGAGAAAGGTTGGCGGGACCTTTATCCTGCAGTGGATGATGATGATTATCAAATGTACCAGTGGGTGATCAATCCATTCTCAAGATTCGACGGTACACATCTGACATTAACAGAGGAGGACATTTGAAAGGATCTAAATAACGATCCTGAGCACACAGCCTCATTATCTGAGCTAGAGTTGTCAGCATTTTGGATAACGTTTTGGCGTCAATATCCTCAATTGGCTACAGCAGCCATTAAATCTCTGTTGCCGTTTGGATCGTAGTATCTTTGCGAAATTGGTTTTACAGCACTCGTGGAAATGAAATCGTTAAACGAGAGCAGTTACAAATGGTAGATGTGGAGTTACGTGTTTTTTTATCTAATTTAGAGCCGCATTTTACAGAATTCTTTCTAAAAATCAATTGCGTTTTTCTCACTTATAAAATTATTACCACATGTGTACATATATGTTCATAAAATATTAAAAAAAATAATTGACCTACCCACACTATGATGTCCTTTATTCATATTAATAAGGAACATTTCCTTTTTAACGCATTTTGTGTGCCGCGGAACAAATCCCATTCACGAGTGTACCGTGGAGTAAAAACGTTTGGCAAACGCTGCTGTAGTAACTCACAACACCGGGATTTATTATGCAACAAATTTATTCGACCCACTTAATTAGACAGATTAATAAATGTCAATAATAAAATACCAATATACTAATAAAAATATCAGGCAGTCTTTTTCACAAATCTAGTATCCTAAAACAAGGCAACGAAGGAGTGTAAAATACAAACAATTGATCGTCACGTTGAATTTATAAAAAACATATTCTTACAAAATACAATTTGTATTCAATGATATATTACAAGAAATGAAAATATAATTAATATTAAATTCTACAGGTTTTTTTAAAAAGGTTTGTCGATAGCTATTTCGGTTTTAACACCATTATCAAGACTATTCAGATAGGCCGTTTGCCTTTGCTTAAATACTATACGTGTATAGATAGAGACAGAATACCTTTTCTTATTCGTTCCAGCAATATTATGAATTGTTACATTATTATTAATTGTAATATTATTAATACTTTGAAAACCCTAAGTGGGTTTTTTTAAAATGGATATCGAAATTTTCAAAATTTATCAAAATTACAGTCTTCAATGGTTATTTATTGACATTATTAATCAATTAAAATATTATTAGTATAATTGTCTTAATCGTGTGTTTAGATTATATTTAATAGTGGCGACGAATACATTACCAAATTTTCATTAATTATGTGATTACTTTTGGATAATTCGCGATTAATTTCCAACTGTTCAAGTAAATTTAATTTTAGACCTTTATTACATATATGCAAACATTGTGGCGTTTCATTGTTACTGATGCTATGCGAGTTTGATATCAAATGTTTAGCAAACTGAGAATCTGTTTTACCATTCCTAAAAGACCGGAGGTGCTCTTCAAAACGAGTTTTTATTGACCTGCCAGATTGACCAATGTAGCATAGACTACATGTGCCACATGTTATTTTATAAACTCCGCTTTTCTCCAGTTTGTTGATTTTATCTTTACTATTTTTTAAGTTTAATCCTAGATTATTATTAGCTTTGAATGCTACGTTAACGCTATGTTTAATTTCTTGATAAATTTTGTCTGAAATAATGCCGTGATAACCAATGGACTTGTAATAAAGATTCAAATCGTTATTACAAGTCCATTGGTTATCACGGCATTATTTCAGACAAAATTTATCAAGAAATTAAACATAGCGTTAACGTAGCATTCAAAGCTAATAATAATCTAGGATTAAACTTAAAAAATAGTAAAGATAAAATCAACAAACTGGAGAAAAGCGGAGTTTATAAAATAACATGTGGCACATGAAGTCTATGCTACTCGTACATTGGTCAATCTGGCAGGTCAATAAAAACTCGTTTTGAAGAGCACCTCCGGTCTTTTAGGAATGGTAAAGCAGATTCTCAGTTTGCTAAACATTTGATATCAAACTCGCATAGCATCAGTAACAATGAAACGCCACAATGTTTGCATATATGTAATAAAGGTCTAAAATTAAATTTACTTGAACAGTTGGAAATTAATCGCGAATTATCCAAAAGTAATCACATAATTAATGAAAATTTGGTAATGTATTCGTCGCCACTATTAAATATAATCTAAACACACGATTAAGACAATTATACTAATAATATTTTAATTGATTAATAATGTCAATAAATAACCATCGAACACTGTAATTTTGATAAATTTTGAAAATTTCGATATCCATTTTAAAAAAACCCACTTAGGGTTTTCAAAGTATTAATAATATTACAATTAATAATAATGTAAAAATTCATAATATTGCTGGAACGAATAAGAAAATGTATTCTGTCTCTATCTATACACGTATAGTATTTAAGCAAAGGCAAACGGCCTATCTGAATAGTCTTGATAATGGTGTTACAACCGAAATAGCTATCGACAAACCTTTTTAAAAAAACCTGTAGAATTTAATATTAATTATATTTTCATTTCTTGTAAAATGGAATTCTACCAAGTAAATGCTTACTCAATTAATACAATGATATATTAGTAACGGACACTTATATAAATGATCACATACAAGCACGATGTGATTTACATATTTAAAATATTAATGAAATATTTTATAGATAGGTAAGTAGGTACCTGATTTATTGGCTCGCTTTTTGAATATGAGCAGCCAGGTTGCGGATCACTGTCTTCGGAAAATTCTTCTTTGAAATCAACTTGGAAGGAATCAATCTCAGTTTTAATACCAGCATGGCTGGTTATAGGGCTCTGAAAAACCAGACAGAAGGTATTTTATAATACGTGTTTACACCTATATTATAATTATTATTAAGCGTTGTGTGCAAAAACACGGACGTTTCTGTATGTGACCTATTATCACGGTTCGATACAAACGCAGATGAATGAAAGTAGTAAACCAGCGGCCACAGAGACGCAGAACATAGATGTAGGTAGGTACCTAGTCAAATGATCATTGTGAAGTGTCAATACAACGATGTATAATTTATTACGCCATGTTTCAGTTAGTAAAGTCCAATATATCGTGCAACTGTTGTATTTGCAAGAGTAAGACACAACTTCATCGTAGAATAAACACAATCTTACAATGATTAATAAATTGGAAAACCTAACCTCAATAGTGCTGTTGGCATCAAAAGCATTCTCTTGCTTTATACAAATCTTTGTAAGCGGATTGTTTGGATAGATTATTGGCACATCAAACCATTGCTGGACTTCTGTGTCAGATTCAAAACCATCTAGTTCACGTTTTACATCCATTTTACGAAGTTTAATTAACGCAGAAATATAATATCAGGCAGTCGTTTGTAATATCCATAGACTAATATACTTTAATTTCCAAGTGGAGCCGTCATGTAAAAGATATCGTCAGTGTTGACATTATAGTAGAAAAAACCCAATTTGATTTATTTGTTATTTTAGACCATGATGCGCTGTTTCACCGCCATCTTTAGATTATTAAAGCTTGAGCATAACTTTTTGCACAAGCAACAAGTTGTCAACTGGCATACTATTTATTGATAACGAACTGACTAGCAAGTAGAGTTTGATATTCTATAATGACTTGTTATATTTAAAAAAAAAAACCTCTATTTTATAAACATCACCTACAATATTCATTAATTCAACTGGTCACAACGACTAGCTATCTTCGCGAATCGTATGGACAAATTTGGCGCTGTTTGAATTTCGGAGCTGTTCGGACTGCTCCCTTGACCTCTTTTTTCTTCCACCTTTGGCCATACCTACCAGACGTCTTGTGATAAGTGGTCTCTAAGATGGACATTTCTTGACGAATCTCTGGCGCTGATGGCAGGACCCATCGAGCACACTAATTGTATACGTCCGGTTTTGTATTTCCTTTCATTGTAATATTAGTTCCATCAAGCTTGTAGTGAATAATGTTATTTAACTCTCAGTCATCGTTCGTTCACTAAATTAGGCATATATATATTACATTAACTTATTTCTTAGATTAGGTACTTATTACTTGTTTCTAAATAAATAATTATTATATTATGTAGATGCAATTTCCATATTTTTTTACGTTTTGTTAAAATTCAATTGTTTCTTATTTTCTCATTACAATATTACTTTACACTTTTATATATTTCACGATCGGCTTTTTTATAGTCGGTAGTTTTAAATTCTTTTAGTGCTCGGCCGTAGTGGTTTGGCAGGCATGAGGCGGCGGCGTCTTGCGAAACTCAAACGTATAACCGTGTGTATTATGCCCCAAAAAAGACACTGTCAACGAACATTTCACACACGGTTATACGTTTGAGTTTCGCAAGACACCGCCGCGCCCGCCAAACCACTACGGCTGAGCACTTAAGGTCGATAGAGTACGCGTCGAAGAGACACAATTATTACCTGCGCCCTGTTTTACCGTCGTCTCATGCGAACGCCTGGCAGTCGAGGCGTCAAGTTAGCTACTTTATTACTAGATTCTCAATCGAACACATTTACTTTAATTAAGAGATTCTTAATAATTTTGTAATTGTGTCATCAAAAATCACAATTACAAAATTATGTACATAACAGACTGAAGAGTATAAATAAGTTATTAGTTATTGTCGTTTAGAATCGATTGTCACATTGACATTTTACACAGAAGAAGTTTAAATACTCCAAGGTCTCCAAGATACGATAAAATAATCTGAAAGAAATCTGAAACTTAGAATACCTACTCCGACAACTGAACACGAATGACGCGTCAGTATGAGCAGTCTATAAACAATGTCAGGTCATCCATAGACATCGGGAGGGGCGAAAAGCAGGACCAGTCGTGTAATGTATCGGCTTCCTTCTTCAGTGGGCAATGGCTGTTCTCGTTATAATTGAGGAAATGCTGACGATCATGTTTATACCATTGTTTTGTTTAGACAACAAAACATACATATTATTAAATTGTGTCACCGTGTCAAGTGTGTATTTTTATTATAAGTAGTTTTCACGGAAATACTTTTCAGTATTGCGGCAACACTTTTCTAACATTACCTTGAAAGGACCCTGTCTGTCACGTAACACGTGGCTTCTGGAATATTTACCCTTAACATGGATGTAAAGCAAGAATGTGATGGAGGACACTCCGATATAGAAGGCAAGCCTTTGTTTGACACGCTGACTAGCCATCCAAACAACCCGGACCCTCGCACTCATGTAACGCAAGAGAATGCGGACGTTTCAAGTTGCAATTTCGAGGTTAGTTTTTGGAAACTAAATTATTTTACAATAACATTAGATTGAGAATAACAATGATTGGTTTAATATTATAAACTGTGCTTTTTAACAAACTATGTAGGTAGGAACATAAGTTGATAATTAACTTTGTTTAAAAAAAAATACATGTTTATACAATTTGACAGCTATGATAGGTACATACATGTGATATAGGTTAGGTTATCTACCAATTCATATTAAATATAATTATTATACATCGTTGTACGGACGTTACATAAACTGGAATTGGTTTTATAGTGCTATATATGCTTTTAATAATGCTTTTTTCAGTACCATAAGGCGGACCTCTCCGATAAAACATTTGATAATCAACCAGCTGTCGTCAAGCGCGAGATTATTGAAGATATATCACACCCATTATATGTTGAAGATACTCAACAAGGTTGTTCGTATTCAGATTACAGGCCAATACATCAGGTACGTTCAATTGTACGTAGGTATATGTGCCGTTTTCTTACATTGATGCCGTCTTATATTGAAGGTTTGAATTTGTAATGCATCTTTGAATCTTGATTAAGAACCATTATATTATAAGTCGGTCAATCTTGTTTCATTTATTGATTGCGGAGTAGATTCGAGCTATTGGCGATTGTTAAACAGATATTCTGAGACAGTATTGAGTAGGTATATAAATCTTTCAAAAAGGTATATTTAAATATGGTGATTTATATATCACAATAAATTCGAATATAAAGCAATAATGAATGCGCTTATCTAAAATTGTGATCAATTGTATGGTGAATAAAATTATTCGCCCTTGAGTCCTTTTTAAGTAGGTAATACAAGGTAAGCCTATTGTGTATAAAAAAACTATTTGCAGCCGTAAAATACCATAAACGGAAACAATATCTACGTGAAATGGGGTGAGAATAGACCAATTCTATTGTCAACACTTTTTGTAACATTAATGTAAGCCTCAAATTTACTAAATTACCTACCATGCTGCATGACAACATAAATTTAGGCGTTCCAGCTAAACGGTTTGACAGGTCAAAACTGGCGTACTGCGCATGCGTTATAAATAAACCGGAATAGTTTTAGATTTAACGTTTAGTTCACTGTACCAGCAAACTTCAAACCATTTTCTGACCGTCAAAAGTGGTTTGGTTTGAAACGTCAACCACTTCTCACGATCTGTCAAAGTAATAACTGTCCAGATAGAACCTAACCTAAAAATGATAGTCATTTATTATATTCCGTACCTATGTCATTTTCTCAACATAATATTGCGTTACCTATGAACATTATAATATTTTGAGGATTAAGAAAAATTGAGATTCTTCTGCATTTATATATCGTGAGATGTTCATATTAATATTTTAGACATTTACACAGTAGGAGTTCAGTAGAATTAGGTTGGTTATTATAGCGTAGTAACCGATACCTATTATTAATTAGTAACCATATGCGAACAATACACCGATTTTGGTCGTATTGTCCCATGATTCCACCCAAATTTTCTATGCATAGAGTTCGATTCGATATCATCACTTTGGTATTTAGTGAGGGGTGGGGGTCGCTACTCGACCGATAAATTACAACAGAATGGATAGACTCGACTAAATGATTTTACTTAGGTACTCGACTCAATTTGTCTGTTCGTACACGTTTAGTTACTAAATTTCTCGCCACTCGACTAAACTACTCGCCTGATCCGAACCGGGCTTAAGGGTGTCTCCATGAGCGCAGCGACAAAATCAAACCTCATTGACGTGCCTATTCAATCGTGAAGACTCAACACCTGAAAGACAATTTTTGAACAAAGTGGTTCGCAAACAAGAAGCAAAACCCAACAGTATCTTCAAAGGAGGCATTGTGCTTCGAACGGTGTCCAATAATGGAACAAAAATACTGAATGCACATTTATGGTCGCGTAAGAGTTTGCATTTTATTTTTGTCTATGCTCACATGACAGCTAGTTGGGGTTGACATTAGATTTTCGATCCTGGAAATGAATATATCTGCCAATGGTTTCGATTTAGGAATCGTTTCACAAAAGCCTCGTCTGTCATTTTGAATGGATCCGTCCGGTTACCAACTCATAACAACAAAATTTCAGCGTGAATCACTTCCATTTTGGATACGTGTAAAATAACCTAAAATGTTGTAATGACATTATCATATTATTTAATCAGTACTTATTAGTTATCGCTGAATTCTTAAAACGATTGATTGTTAAAGAACATGCTTACTTCAATATTTTACCTTATAATAGTGTTATTACAATATTCAGTACCCACGACAATGTGAACGGAACTTCCGATGTATTTTACAAACCTAATATTGCTAAAATATCTATGTTTCTGTATAACAAAACACAATAAATACTTAATTGAGAATTTAAATACACAACAACACTTCCAACGGTAATATGTAAAAGACAAAAAACAATAAATAAAGAGCCTTTAACATTACGTTCCGACATTTAATCTGTTTACCTTCTGTCAAAATTAGCGCCTCAACCGCCAAAGCTTATGAAGCTCAAAAGCCTCCGCCACTTTCAGACGCGGTTGTCAAAATCTAATTAGAAATTAAATTTTTCATACATTCTAATCACCTTCTCATACAATGACTTCGATACTGCTTCGTAAAAAAATGCTCTTCTAGGTGGTCATAGTCTAGAAACTTTACATTCTTTATGTCGTTTGATTTTTTATTTGTTAGTGTAAATGTTTTGATTGATTTATGTTTGTATTTTATTTCTTGACAGACTCCGCTCGTAAACCGCGACATGTATTGTATGATTGCACCTGATATCTTTGAGAGACAATCTGCACAGTTATTTGGTGAAATTGAAGTGCAAGAAATGGACATCAAAAAGGAAATAGCGCTTACTTCTGCGAAACAAGTCCGTCTAAGGTTACACAGAGCTTCATTTTTCGATAGAAATTTTGTTTGCAACGTGTGTTGTAATTTTTTTTCAACTGCGCACATTTTGAAGTACCATAAACGTATGCACGATGCGTCGCTGACTTTAGCTGAAGTCGCTTTTCCATGCGCACAAGCCGTCGACAAAAGCAGTCACTTGTATGAAAAGTTTGATGCGTCAACGTTTGGCAGTGGTTCACAGGTAACTCATATAATTAATATATATGCTCATTTGATTATTGTTGTAAGGTATATAATGTATTATAATACATTGTCATCTGATGCGTATCTGTATACTTTACTAAACTTATATATATATATATTATATTGTAATACAAAATGGGTATCATCTAGCGGCAAAGGGTGTAAATAGGCTGCTAATATTCAACATAAATATGGTGCACACAAAACTTCATCGTTCGTATCTACGTAATTATTTTCATTTAAGTAACACCAAAATAATTTACTGATAGTTTTTAAAATTTAACAAAATCCCTGTGAACCTAAGCCTCAATATATTATATCATACAGAATTTTTGATATTTTATAGATGGAAGAATTTTTTTATTTATTTTGGTTGGGTATAGGTAAGGCTTAATGGATTTTAAAAAACTAACCCAGCCATCTGTAATATGTACTCTTAATTGAACTAAAACAAACAAGAATGACCACAAGATTTCACTATTTTGTCGGATTGCTCATAACATTGGAATGTCGTTCGGTGATTATACATTCACCTACCAAATTAAGTCATAATTTGGGGGCCACCGATGGAAGAAAGAGCTCTAGGAAACCCTTTCTGGCTAATCGTAATGATGATACTGTTACATAATATTAATAATGTTGTTATTTTCAGAAGTGTGAAAACGGTCTGATGAATATTAAGTATGAGAATAATGATGAGGGAGTCAACATCAATGAAGAATTTGTTGATAATGCAATTCGCCAAATTAATGCTGAATTAACTCAACCTGGCTCCTCTAATCTACAATACAAGTCATTAGACCAGGTATGTTAAATTACATAGTTGTTTTTTTAAATCCGATGATACTTTGAATTGTAAAAAAAACTACAAGTTACAATTTACAAAAAAATATTATTTTTCGAAAAATCGATACCTTCATGGCATTAACAGAAAGTGATGTCGGGCATGTGGCCTTAGTATTCTCAATTAACCAAATTCTGGGTGCCCAATTTGGTCTACTTTTATTATATCTAGTTGAAAATAAATCACCGTTTTTTAAAATAAATCCATCATATTTAAATCAAAATATTAATCATGGTTTGACAATGATTTCCGTTGACCTTAACGTGAGCTTTGGCCCCATTTTTGAAGAATTGTGCGTCGATGCAACCAGCGCGTAAACCACATGAAATGGTGCATTATTCTAGATGTAATGAATTCTAGGGAGTCTTCTGGATTAGTCTTTTTTCGTGTGGACAATTTTCCTTATTAACAAACGCGTGCAAACATGAGCGTCATCGCTAAACGCAATTTTGCGGTAAATTGAAGTTATAAGTTGCGTAAATCGACAACAGATTTTCCAAGTAAATTTGGATAATTTATTATTGTTTGTTGGTTGAGTGGTTCTGTTCATGAAGAATTGCGAGGCTAGGTATACTGATCATTAGGTATGCTCACATACTGTAACTTAAGGGCGAACATGCTCTGCGTAGGTCAAAATTGAGTTTCTATTGTATTTTCAAACCATGATCCTGGACATTCCTTAAACGTTGTAGATAATCTATTTATATGATTTTGAAGCCTTATTATCCTTTATATTTATTTTAAATCAATTAAAAATATATAAATTAAAAATCTTTTTTTTTAAAACGGTACATGTTCAAACACGCGCGTTAACATGATCTTACTCCCTACTTCAGTTTTAGTTTGTCAATTTTTCAAAAAAACAATACCTTATTTTTATGTCAATAATTATTATAAAGCAATCATTATTCGTAGGATGTGCATCACACTTAAATGGTCAAAAACATAGCTTATAATTAGTATCTTTAGAATTATCTCCAAATGTGTTAATCTTGCCTTTTTTTTGAATAATAAAATGCCTAATTCTTGTCAAATTTGGGATAACAGAGATTATCAATATAATTTTTTATCGTAAATATTTTACTAAAATTATCTCGTCATTAATTATACTAATAGTTTTATAATTGCGTTTAAAAATTAATAAATGTAAAGAATCTTAACAGCACTGCACATTCATGTACCGAAATATGACTATATTCTAAAACATTAGAGCGAGAGGCTTAAAAGAATACATTTTTATGTAATAAAATAATCAAATGTTTAAAATAAATATAAATGATAATACGGCTTCAAAATTATATAAATAGATTATCTACCACGTTTAAGGAATGTCCAGTATCATGGTTTGAAAATGCAATAAAAGCTCCATTTTGACCTACGCTGAGCATGTACCCCTTAAAGTTTAGAAGTATTTTTATTTAGCTACATATTTTTCCGACTTATACGTAAATGAAAACTCTGCACTTCTTGGTAATATTTGTTTGCGTGTCTCTGATAATTATCTTAGAAATCGAGTGCATCCATTTTTTGTTTGTTGGGCAATAAGTTTGTACAACCAAATCACATTAGATATTGACATATTTCACCTGCGTCAGGATGAGTATAAGTGGGCAATGTTTTATAAATTCTTAAAATAGGGTCTGCTTAGCTCATCCGGTGACTACCTTGTTATTTTAATTTTTTAATGTCCACACTAATTCTACTGTTTTAATGGTCATCTTTTTTTTTCTTTAATATATATGTAATACTCTTTTATTAATATTTATTTTCTTCTAAATGTCATGTTGTGAACGTCTTATATTAATAATTTGTAATGTTCACTACAATTAAAATATATATATATATAAATATATATATAAATGTCAACGAGTGAGCGCAGTGTAACGTATCGATTTGACAGAAAAACACTTTACAAACGACATAGTATCAGTGCTTAATCAGGTAACATTGGAACATAATTAAGTTTAATTTATTGATTGTAGTATTTCTTTGAATATTTTAACATTCCTATTTTTTTTGTAGATTTTCACCCGGAAATGTTTTGCAGTACGTAAGAGTAAACCATTGGATATCGTCAAAAAAGACACGGTGGATAATGACCCGAGTAACAACAAAATAGCACATCTAATCAATAAAAACAGGAAAATGATGATGCAGCATTCGGAAATAACCAACGATGAACAGAACATAAAACATGAATTATTTCAGAAATTATACTTGCCAAAGGAGGTTCGAATTAAGTTGATAAGAGTTACATATTTTCCACGTAACTTTATTTGTAATGATTGTTGTGGAGTGTATGAAACTGTAAAACACCTAAATCATCACTACATTTCATGCATGAAGTCTCAGCATCTTAAATCATACATGACACATACAGGTGAAAAACGACATCAATGCGATGTATGTTGTAAAAAATTCATAACAAATAGTAAACTCAAAAGACATAAAATGACACATACTGGTGAAAAACGACATCAATGCAATGTATGCTCATATAAATCCTCGACATCTAGTCAGCTCAAAATACATGAATTGACACATACTGGTGAAAGACCCTTTAAATGCAACATATGTTCATATAGATTCTCGCGACTTGGTCATCTCAAAACACACAAAATGACACATACTGGTGAAAAACCATATAAATGCAATGTATGTTCATATAGATGCTCGCGACCTGGTGATCTTAAGATACATAAAATGACACATACTGGCGAAAAACCCTTTAAATGCAATGTATGTTCATATAAATCCTCGACATCTAGTAAGCTCAAAACACATAAAATGGCACATACTGGTGAAAAACCTTATAAATGCAATGTATGTTCATATAAATGCTCGCAACTTGGTCATCTCAGAGGACATATAATGAAACATACTGGTGAAAAACCTTATGAATGCAATGTATGTTTATACAGATTCTCGCAACTTCGTAATCTTAAGATACATAAAATGACACATATTGGTGAAAAATCCTTTAAATGCAAAGTATGTTTATATAAATCCTCGACATCTAGTAAGCTCAAAACACATAAAATGACACATACTGGTGAAAAACCTTATAAATGCAATGTATGTTCATATAAATCCTCGACATCTAGTAAGCTCAAAACACATAAAATGACACATACTGGTGAAAAACCTTATAAATGCAATATATGTTCGTACAGATGCTCGGATCTTAGTAATCTTAAAAAACATGAAAAGACACATACTGGTGAAAAACCTTATAAATGCAATATATGTTCATACAGATGCTCGGATCTTAGTAATCTTAAAAAACATAAAAAGACACATACTGGTGAAAAACCTTATAAATGCAGTGTATGTTCATATAGATGCTCGCGACTTGGTGATCTTAAGATACATAAAATGACACATACTGGTGAATAATCCTTTAAATGCAATGTATGTTCCTATAGATCCTCGGCATCTAGTTGTCTCAAATTACATAAAATGACACATAATAGTGAAAAACCTTATAAATGCATTGTATGTTCATATAAGCGCTCGGAACTTAGTGATCTCAAAAGACATAAAATGTCACATACTGGTAAAAAACCTTATAAATGCAGTGTATGTTTATATAGATGCTCGCGACTTGGTAATCTTAAGATACATAAAATGATACATACTGGTGAAAACCCCTTTAAATGCAATGATTGTTTATATAAATCCTCGACTTCTAGTCGGCTAAAACACATAAAATGACACATACTGGTGAAAAACCTTATAAATGCAATGTATGTTCACATAGGTGCTCGCAACTTGGTCATCTTATGATTCATAAAATGAAAAACTGGTAAAAACCTCTTTATATGCAATGTATTTTCATATAAATCCTAGACACCTAGTCAGCTCAAAATACATAAAATAACACGTACTGGTAAAAAAACCTTGTGAATGCAATGTATAATCATATAGATGGTCGCAACTCGGTCATCGTAAGTCTAAAGTGACATATACTGGTGAAAAACCTTATAAACGCAAAATATGTTTATTTAGATGTTTGCATCTTGTTCATCTCAAAACACATAAATTACACATACCGGTGAAAAACCTTACAAATGCAATGTATTTTCATATATGCTCGCAACTTGGTGATCTTAAGAAACATAAACGACACATAGATACTGGTGAAAAACCCTATATATGTAATGTACGTTTATATAGCTGATGCTCGACATCTAGTAGTCTCAAAAAACAAACATAGACACACTAGTGTTATTTCCTTCTAATTGTAACGTATGTTCGTATAGATACTCGCTAATTTATCCATTATTTTATATTTATGTTTTGACGTTTATGAAGACGTACCACTTATGCAGTCTTTCAAACATCATGTTGGTAGTATTGACCACTGGTATTTATGTGACAAATTAGTATTTGTGGCAAAGCATCTGCGCGCATTGACACTAGGGAAATCCAATCACGGGATCCCTCCCGGACAATTTTCGATACCTATGAATTCCGTGATTAGTTAATATTATCCCGAATCTTTTGGTGTTGATTTTTTCATCAATCACAATCAATCAGTATGTGTACAAAATCATTATGTTTGTGACGTGTATGTACCTGCACACGTCACTCGTGGAATCGTCGTTTGCTCGCGGATAATAAATAACTATAGACGTTATGACCTATTGTTTTAGGTTGTGAAGATATAACGTCTATTATTTATATGTAGAAGGTTGCTTCGTGTGTGTGATAATATAATGTTCGGGGCACGAATAAATGAGACACAGTTTTTATATGGATTGTTTTATATTGACTTAAAACATTTAAGATTAACACGGTACTAAAATAAGACTGTCATATTGTTTTTATACTTTATGATTTCTTTACATTATGATTTCTAATATGATATCGAAACTTTATGCGGAGTTGCTCGCATGATTGACAGTACTGTTGAAAACCGGATTTGCAACTGAATTATTGACTCATTTCATTATTATTGTCTATGGTCGATCAATGACCATAGACAACAACTTGACATTTGTATAGTTAAAATATAAAACCTCTACATAACCATTTTTGCTGTTATACGTAATTGTAACAACATTAGAATAACAATAAATCCGTATATTAACAACCACTTAGATGTCACTGAAGTCGTGGCACGCAAGCAGAGATAATTACTATATTTTAATGTCATGCTAATTATATCGAATAGCCACTTCACCGTTACGCGCTTGGTGCGTCCAATGATTTAAACCTATGTAATACCAAGATTCCATTCTGGTTAGTTTTAAGTAAACTAGGTTCACACGTCATAATCTTTGAATATTTATATTTCTGTAAGGGTATAATTGCCCTTACAGAATAACCTAAATGTGTTCATCATAACTCTTCAGAATTTCAATCATACTTTTATATTTTAAAAATGTTATATTTACTATCAAAAAAAAATACCAATCCCGAGATAGTCAAATTGTAATCGTGGGATCAAAATTTTAGCTCGGGATTGGATTTCCTAATTGACACATAGGAATGACGACATTTTTTTTACTTTATAACTAACATTTGTAATTATTTTGCAAGTGCATGAATCGTGGTTAAGTTGGTAAACTCCACAAAAATATTAATATCGCTGTTTCCATTCCTTTTTTTACATGCGCAACAGTGGCAGTATTTTATTATCTTTGTGATTATGTACTTACTTGAGTGCAGAAATAAATGGTTTGCACAAATTACCATAATTTTCAACTAAAGAATAATGATGTGTAGTATTTATTATTGGCTCCTGTAATCTATATATTATCGTAACGGATTATCTTTCTATACACCCTGCATATTGGAAAATAATATTGTTATAGCAATATGTAGTGTACAATTCTTGTAGCTAATTTAATTTATTTATACTATATCTCAAGTAGGAATTTTTTATCAACTTTGTAGGTACCTGCCTAACTAGAGTGTACTTAGTGGTACCTAATCACCTAGAATTATTTTAAATGCCAACATTGAAAAGATCTGATGCTACATTCATAATAACTATAGGTAGTGTTACGTTCCTGGACATTGGTCTTTTACCATTATCGATCCTTGAGTAATTAATTAGCGTAAATACGTTCCCTGACCGTGTAGTCAAAAGGCTTAAAACATAATATGATCGAATTCCTTCCTCAGATAAAAGTCCTATTTCTTGCGTATCGAGCTGGTATACGAGGCGTAGAAGTAAACGGTAACACAGGGTGAAAGATGAGGGAAGTACTTGTCTAGTAATAAGATTGGATAATTTTATAAAATGTCAAGCGATAAAATATGGAAATTTTGTCTACATAATATAAGCTAATTGATAAACATATAAGTATAACGTAGATGAATGCATGATAGTGCTAACGGAAAGAAGGAGACGAAAGCTAAAGAAAATTTGTAGGTAATAAGAATTATAATATAATAATGTTTGATTTTGTATTATTTTGAATTGTAAATGAACATCATTATGTAATATTTGTAGATATGAGATTTTATGTATTCGGATGATAATTTTGATGCCAACCGTTAGCCAATTAGAAGCAGGAGTACGCGGAGTAATTTATCTCTGTAAAAGGCGCCAGTTCTCGCGGGATGAGCGGTTAGAGCCTCAGACTGGGATGCGCGTAATTAGACCTCAACGGTTTGTTACGAAAAATAGTGCAAACTTACAGCCGGCGCCGGTCGCTGATAAATTAAAGTCATAGGTGTTTAAGTGGTAGCTGAAGTATAATAGTTATTATAAAATAAGAACAATAAGGATTGTAATCCAAAAGCCACAATTTTGTAAATTAAGAAAAAATAAGGAATTAAGGAATGTAATAATTCAAAGCAATAATAATTGTATAGAGTATTTCGGACTGTGTTATAAAACATTAATTAGGTACCTAAAAATAAGAAATATTAATAATAATATTAATCCTAGTGTTTTATTTAATTCTGGACCCGTGCTCCTTTATAGCACTAAATTACAAAGTTGAAACAAACAATTTATTTGACACCCCAAGTGCACACCAACACCCTGAGCTAGCTTCGAACTTGAGGGTAGGTACGTTACGTTCTGGTCTATTGAGTCAAAGCTGAGACGTTAAGTAAGAAGAGTGAAGGCTTTCTATGTGGCTGTAACGGGGACCGTGAAGATATCCTGGGCTGATCACATTACTAATGTGAAATTTTTAACAGCAGCAAATAAGACAAAATAACTTATAGGTAACTAAAACCATCAAGCACAGAAAAGCTGTAAATTTTGACCATATTTACCTCAATGAGAAGTATGATTTGACGTATGATTTTATATAAGTGATTTGGGAGGTCAGTTTAATGTCATGTTCCTGTAATTTATTTTCAATTACTTGGTGTCGGATTATCGGACAAACGTTGGAAATGATGATGCGTTTCGGTTTGGTTATAAGTGGCCGAATTAGAAGTACTTTGGTTCCGATATTAATTTTCGTTTTATCTGTCAGTTTGTCCACGATTTCTTACGTGCTCAAATAAATACATTCTCGACTGTGTGATATTCGCGAAACATAGCGAATATTTGACGGTTCTACTATATTGCCGACTGGAATAGTATATTCTTGAATTGTGATACCATCTATGGAATCTATTACGCTATCGTGCTCTTTTTTAGGAAGCTGCGTTTGTTGGGCTACTTTTGCATAAGAAGACATTGTGTAAGTTCTTGAGTGGGTGTCCCTGTAGTCAGAGACACTTGCCACACTGTCATAAACACAGTTAGAAATAATATATATATATATATATTTTGCACGTTAGTAATTTTTTTCACTGCACAATAATTGTTACATTCACTTCAAGCACGGATTTGGTACTTGCTTCTCGCTGACACGGCTGCTTGCGCCCGCGTCCATGGCACAACCTCCCTATGGCCGATTTATGTACTAGGATGGTATTTTACCGGTGCTACTTATTATGAATGGGATAGTGTGAAAAAAAACGATTAAAATCAAATAAGTTTCCGATTTCTTTATTTATATAAAAAAATATAATACAAATTGTCACTAAATACAGTTTTTAACCAAGCTATCGTCATAGGTAATCAGCAGGTACCTTCCACTTGTCAAACGACTAAAAATGTCGGGTTCATTCCTTCAAAACAAAAACTTCCATCGGCTGACATTTTATTTAGACAGAACCAATTACAATATCTTTGGACATACTTAACTATCATTAACATAATAGAGTAGTTGTACATTTTTTTGTATTTAGTGACGTCACACGTCTTACGATTCAATTAAGATGTCTTTACCTACCAGCGCACCTATTCTATACACAAGACTGATATCGGCCGCTATCGGCAACTATCGAGGGTAGTTTTTCATTTTTTTGTATCGAAGTAATAGCACTTATTGTAACAATTACAATAAGTTGGTTGTAGTTGTTACAATACGTGCTATGTTTTAACAGCACCTCTCTGTGCTAAATTTTATAGCGGGATAGACAGTTTTGACTGTTTAGACGTCTAACTTATTGTGATTGTTTCAATACGTGCTAATACTTCGATATAAAAATGGAAAACTACTCTCGACAGCAATCTTGTGTAAAGAATATATATGCAAAGGCACCTAGCGCAAAAATACGAACCTTGCACACATTTATATTGTTATAAAAATCGATGTTTTTTAAATAAATATAAAAAGAATTAAAACTATGCATTTGCAAAAAATCTTTTTAGTGCATCATAGAAAACTTAATAAACTAATTGTTTTTCAATTTGTGTAGGGTCAGAGTATGGATAATAATAGGATGAGAAGATGGCTGACATCCGTTTCTCGTAAAAACAAGATCTGTTGGAGGCCCATTTGTTCCTATTAGGATCGGATATGGCTTAAAAAAACAGCTAGCTTACGGTAGTGGAGTTCGATACACTTCAATTTATGGATATGTATCTAAGACCTAACTTCAACTTTTTAAAATACACCAACCATCAAACGAGATTTCTTAGAGGAAGTGGGTTTGAAGTATTAAAAACTGTATTTAGCACAGAGACAATAATTATTATTTTTTGGTTTAAATAATATTACATACGGTTACATAATATTATGTCGATATAGAATGAGCTACAAAAATATTAATTGTTTACGTTATCGGTTGATGATAAAAATGACGTACGCACGTTCGGTCCCTTCTCGACTGACCATTATTTCAAAGTCTTTACTACAGATACTTAATCCTAGATAATTAGTGAACGGATAGCCAACGCATTTATTGGTATAATATATAATATTGATATTATGTCCAAAAAATGCGGGATTTTTCAAAAATAGTAAAGAAATATGCAACCAGAAGTTATGCATGAATAATTATATCACATTCAAATTGCCTTGTCTGAATACGCTAATTAGGGTGGCCTTAATACAACAGATAAATTCCTACCCACCTGAAAATTTGAACCTTGCATGCCGTGTCAAATAACTGACAGTCATTTATCAACCGTGCGCATATAAACACTTACCTGAGCTAAGTCGTCAAGTGCCAGGCACCGGATGATCAAATGAAATAGCGAACGAGACTGATAATACGGCCAGGATCGATAACCAGACCATGGAGCCAGCCTCAATAGCATAAAAGGTCAGTGCCTGACATCCTAGACATATCCTCTCCTAGCAGCTTCCGAATCATTCCTTCACAGTTTACAATTCACTGAAAAGCACAGCCAGTATCTTTTACTTTAATATCTTTTACAGACAATTTCCATGTATATAAGAATTTACACGAAATGGCTTTTCACCAGCATGGGTCCTTTAATGTAATTTCATGTTATTAAAATAAATGCATGGGTTATTGCATTTATCACAATAATTATGTAAATGACTTTTCACTAGTATGAGTCTTTTTATGCAATTTCATTCAACCAGCATCTAATGCATGGGTAATTATTATATAAATCGCATTTAAATGGCTTTTCACCAGAATGAGTCATTTTGTGTGTTGTCAAGCTACCTGGTTGTTCGCATGAGTAATTGCATATATCACATATCAATGGCTTTTCACCTGAATGAGTAATTTTGTGTTTTATCAAGCTACTTGATCGATTGCATGAGTAATTGCATATACCTCATTTAAATGGCTTTTCACCAGAATGAGTCATTTTGTGTGTTTTCATGTTACTTGATTGTTTGAATGAGTAATTGCATATATCACATTTAAATGGCTTTTCACCAGCATGAGTCATTTTGTGTGTTTTCAGGTTACCTAATTGTTTGCATGAGTAATTGCATATATCACATTTAAATGGCTTTTCACTGGAATGGGTCCGTTTATGCAATTTCATGCTACCAAACGTTGTGGATGCGTAAGTACACTTTTCACATTGAAATGGCTTTTCAACAGAATGACTCATTTTGTGTATTTTCATGGTACCTAAATGTCTATTTGAGTAACTGCATATATCACATTTAAATGGCTTTTCACCAGAATGAGTCATATTATGTGTTTTCATGTGACTAGATTGTGTGCATGAGTAATTGCATTTATCACATTTGAATGGCTTTTCGCCATAATGAGTCATTTTATGTGTTTTCATGCTACGAGAAGTCGTGCACGAGTAATCGCAATTATCACAGTTAAATGGCTTTTCACCAGAATGAGTCATTTTATGTGTTTTCATGCTATTAGAACTCGTGCACGAGTAATTGCATTTATCACAGTTAAACGGCTTTTCACCAGAATGCGTCATTTTATGTTTTTTCAGGCTACTAGACTGTCTGCATGAGTAATTGCATTTATCACAATTAAATGGCTTTTCACCAAAATGAGTCATTTTGTGTGTTTTCATGTTACTTAATTGATTGAACGAGTAATTGCATATATCACATTTAAATGGCTTTTCACCAGAATGAGCCATTTTGTGTGTTTTCATGTTAACTGAACGTCTGCATGAGTAATTGCATATATCACATTTAAATGGCTTTTCAACAGAATGAGTCATATTATGTGTTTTCATGCTACTAGAAGTCGTGCACGAGTAATCGCAATTATCACAGTTAAATGGCTTTTTACCAGAATGAGTCATTTTATGTATTTTCATGCGACCAGACTGTATGCATGAGTAATTGCATTTATCACAGTTAAATGGCTTTTCACCAGAATGAGTCATTTTGTGAGTTTTCATGTTACTTGATAATCTGCATGAGTAATTGCACATATCACACTTAAATGGCTTTTCATCAGAAAAAGTCATTTTGAGTGATTTCATGACGTGACCAGAACGAAATCTTGAAAAATGACCATCGTCACATTTAAGCAGCCTTGAAACGGAATCGGCAATTGTGGTTTTGTGTATAGCTTTGTGAAGCAACATTAAGTCGAACGATGAAAAAAAATCGAAACAGATACTGCACACAAAATTTTGTTTATGAAACGATTGTTTTTCCAGTTGTATAACAGCCACTAATAATTCGGTTTTTACCATATTCTTCGACTGACAAATATCACGTTTACTATTGCGACAAGCGACATCTTTGAACTTTTCTATATAATCCTTGAGTTCTTGCTTAGTGTCTTGTTCCTCAATGTGTAAGTATTCGCTAGACGCTTGTGCTTTAGTCACGTCCCAGGACGATATGCGATTCGCAAACTTGGCCGGTACAGTGCTTCTGGCGATAATCTGAAAAAGACATTTAAAAGTATTAATAAATTTCAATTATGAGATTTTTAAATAACAGTCCATTATATGTAAAAGATCCAGGTAGAAATATTAAACCTAGACACGGTATTAGCAAACATATTTTACGTAGGTACGCGTGCCGAAATTTTCAAAATATAATCGTTTGACTGTCTGACGTGCCGAGCAGTTTTTTATTAGGAAAAAATAAAAAGTGGTTTTTAAGAAATGTTTCCACTGAAATCCACTGTCTGTCAGAATTACTACTACTAGCTCCACCAAGTGTTTGTTTCTTGTTTGGGGCAGGCATTTTTGTTGGTACCAATTAAATAGTTTGTTACTGTATTACTTAGTTTGTTTCTTTACACACAAAATGACACCAGAATTGGTGCGATGAGATTAGGCATTCTCTCGCTACAGTGGTCTCAAGCTTTGTAAAGCGATCAAAATCAAAAGTCGGCGGAGAGGCTTTCTCCGCCGCCTTATGAGGGTAGTACGACACGATTTTCATTTATATTTTTTCGCGAACCGATTATAAACGATTGCTTTAGTTGATTTCAAAAAACGGACCTCCTACAAATCGTGCGATTTGATATATCTGGATTATTTCCTGTAAACTTTGGTGGAGTCACTGGTTTATGCTAATAAACCCAATGGAAGCCAATATTGTTCGCGATACACTACCAGCAGTGCTCGAATAAGTGATATTCAAATTGGGTGACAAGAATTTTCTTCCTTGAGAACAACTGCGTTGCCATATAATTTTAATACCATTAAGATATCGAATATAAAAAAGATGTTTAAAACTTATGTTATTAGTGAGCCTGTAAATGAACTTACCTGGTCTACTGGGCTGTATTTTCGATCGGAGGAGCCGGGTTGAGGATTCTCATTGTTGATTTGGCGAATTGCATCGTCAAGAAATTCTTGTTTGATTATGATACCCTCATTGTCATTCTCCGATCTTATATTGATCAGGCTGTCTTCACACTCCTGAAAATAACAACATGATTAATAATATTATGTAACAGCGTCACCATTATGATCAGCCAGAGTCAATCCATTTCTGGATAAGACCTGCCACAGCTGCTTACAGTGGCCACCAATGTAAGACTGCATTTGGCAAGTGATACTCACCAAAAGACATTCCAGCTAACTGCAGTACATTGCGTACTTTAATCTGCCTTTTTGTAAACATATAGCTCATTGGGATCTATAGGGTTGTATAAGTCACATGATCTTGAGTAATTGGCACAGCGAGGCATGGAGAAGTGTATGTTGGGCATAACGCGAAAGGACCGTAAGAGAAACGAATGAGTTAGGAAGCAGACAGGAGTACGCGATGTAATAGACGTTGCCAAACAGCTGGAATGGAGATGGGCGGGGCACATTGCTCGCCGTCATCAAGTGGTACCTAAGGGGCACGAAACGGCCACAGGATCGCCCTAAAAGCCGCTGGATTGACGAACTGGTAAAGTTCGGCGAAAATACGTGGCAGCGAATGACACAGGACCGAAAGAGTTGGAATAAGGTTGGCGAGGCCTTCATCCAGCGGTGGATGATGATGATTATCAAATGTACTAGTGGGTGATCAATCCATTCTCAAGATTCGACGGTACACACCTGACATTAACAGAGGAGGACATTTGAATAGATCTAAAAAACGATCCTAAGCACACAGCCTCATTTTCTGAGCTAGAGTTGCATTTTGGATATCGCACCCCCAGTAAGATACTGTCGTAAGTCTGTAATGGGCGTTTTTGAGTTATGGATGTGGTTGGATTCGTATTTTTTTTTTGCTATTTTAATAAAATACTGTCGTATCTCAAACTCAAATAGTGTCAGAGAGAAAGCACTTAATACAGTACATTACTTTCCGAAAACTGTTAAATCGATAATAAAATAGTGTTGTAACTAAGTTACGAGTGTATTTTACAAGAAGCTTTCTAAAAAACTAAAACAATACTTTTCAAAAAAATACTGTTGTAACTCTGTTACCACATGAAGATCTTGAGATACAGCGTAATTTTCTCACTAGTTGCATGGATATTATTGTTCCAAAGTATTCAAATAAAAAAACTGGAAGCAGCAAAGGCAACAATTTTTGTTACCAACTTCAATTAAATGGAAGTAAAATAGAAGAAGTATGCAAAAAATACTTTATCAACACATTTGGGGTGAGTGAAAGCGTGAAAGGTACTGCTCTACTGCGTGGAAAACAAGAGGTCTACTTTCCGGAATGCCAATTCCAGAACAAAGAGGTCATCATGGCAATCACAAAAAAATTGATGATGATTTAAAAAAATGATATAAGAGCTCACATTAAGTCTTTCCCAGTGATCGAGCAACATTATTCGGGTGCACAGAAGTCTAGATTGTATTTATATGGTAAATTAACAATTGCTGAAATGTATCGATTATACAAAAAACAACAAGCTGACAGCAATATGCTATTTGGAAAGGAACATTATTATACGCATCCATATTTAATGACGAATTTAATATTGGCTTCTTTAAGCCTAAAAAAGATTTGTGCATTGAATGCGACCTATACAATAATTCTTCACCAGAAGAAAAAGAACAACTTCAAGAAAAGTATGAGACACATCAACCTGGAAAAAAAGAGGCAAAGGATGCAAAGACCAAAGACGCAGCAGAATCCCGAATTAATGGCCAAAATAGCGTCATTAATGTAGCTGTATATGATTTGCAGGCTGTTTTACCGCTTCCTTGCGGAAATGTGTCAACTTTCTATTATAAACAAAAGTTGGCCATGTACAATCTTACAGTCTATAATATCACTGAAAATATTGCAAACTGACACATGTGGAATGAGAGTCAAGCTGCATGAGGATCCAATGAAATTGGTAGCTGTGTACTCGATTACGTGAAAAATATCACCACACGGAGCATTTTATTTTTTACAGAGACAATTGTGCCGGGCAGAATAAAAATAAATACATTGCTGCAATGTATTTATATGCCATCGGGAATTCACAAAAAAATAAAACGATCTCTCATAAGTTTTTGGTCACCGGGCGAGCTAAATGAAAGCGATATTGTCCATTCTACAATTGAGCAGCAGAAGACTAGTGCCCAGCCAAATGGTTACCATTGTACAAACAAGTAAGAAAACAGGACAACCATACATTGTTAAACCCATGGCGACAAATAATTTTCACAACATGAAAAAACTAGCAGATAAAATCGGTAAAAATTACAACACAGATGATAATGGAGAAAAAGTTTTGTGGCAGAAGATTAAAGTTATAAAAGTAGACAGAGACTAGCCATACATTATTTTTTTTTAAAACCAGTTATCATGAAAAATGTAGGAAATTGAATGTTCGTCAACGGCAAATAGGTAAACCGTTACCAATGGATGGTCTCAATGTATCCAAAGCATATAAGAGCGGCCAAAAATAACGACAATTAAAAAGAAGGATTTGCTTTCTCTCTGCACTGCTAAACATCGTGAATTTTATTATGATTTTTTTGCTTCTCTTCCAAGTGATGTTTAAAAATTAAAAATCGTACCTAAAAAATTTTATTTTCCCATTAAATAAAATAATTAAGTATTTTTTTGTTGTTTTGAACTAATAATTGTATTTTTTATGTTTTTTTCAATAAATCTTTAAAGATTGTACCATAACTTAATATTTTGAAAACCTTCCTTTACAGTGCCCAACATATTAGTCGAAATTATTAGAGTGATGGTAGGGAAATTTACATAGAAAGTATTGAGTTGATTCAAATTATACCATGAAATTTTCAAATAGCCTAATAAAATACTGTCGTAACTCAAAAATATTCAAATATCTCCATTTGTATATGTTTTAGCGAAAAATGGTGAATAAAGTTGAAAATAGATCATGTTTTTCCATTAAAATGAGTAATAATTTTTACATTCAGACTTTTCCTGTATTTACAAAGAATATTTGAAACTTCAAATGGCTCTCCTGCAAAATGCCAATTTTTGGATTACTACAGTATTTTACTGGGGGTGCGATATCGTTTTGGCGTCAATATCGTCAATAATTGACGAATTATTATTACGACTGATTATTAGCTACAGCAGCCATTTAATCTCTGTTGCCGTTTGGATCATCGTATTTTTGCGAAATTGGTTTTACAGCACTCGTGGAAATGAAATCGTTAAACGAGAACAGTAACAAATGGTAGATGTGGAGTTACGTGTTTGTTTATCTAATTTAGAGAATTCATTTTCATCATCATTTTACAGAATTCTTTCTAAAATACAGTTGCCCTTTTCTCACTAATAAAATAATTACCACCTGTGTACATATATGTTCATAAAAAATTGACATACCCACACTATGATTTCTTTTATTCATATTAATAAGGAACATTTCTTTTTTAAGGCGGTACAAATCCCATTCACGAGTGTGCCGTGAAGTAAAAACGATTGGCAAACACTGCTGTAGATACTCACAGCACCGGGATTTATTATGCGACAAATTAATTCGACCCACTTAATTAGGCAGATTAATGAATGTCAATAATAAAACACCAATATACTAATAAAAATAACAGGCAGTCTTTTTCACAAATCTAGTATCATAAAACAAGGCACCGAGTGAGTGTAAAATGCAAACAATTGATCGTCACGTTAAATTTATTAAGCATATTCTTACAAAATACAATTTGTATCCAATGATATAATAATAACGGAGACTAATATAAATGATCGCATACAAGCACGATGTGAATTACACATTATTTAAAATATTAATGAAATATTGTATAGATAGGTAAGTAGGTACCTGATTTTTTGGCTCGCTTTTGGAATATGAGCATCCAGGTTGCGGATCACTATCTTCGGTAAATTCTTCTTTGAAATCAACTCGGAGAGAATCAATCTCAGTTTTAATACCAGCAAGGCTGGTTACAGGGCTCTGAAAAACAAGACAGAAGGTATTTTATAATACGTGTTTACACCTATATTATTATTTCTGTAGATGACACACGGACGTTTCTGTATGTGACCTATTATCACGATTCGATACTGTCTACTAATATTAATAAATGTTCAATAGTAAAGGTGTCTTTAAAATAGTGAAAGTAGTAAACCAGCAGCCACAGAGACGCAGAACGTATAGGTAGGTAGGTATCTAGTCAAATGATCCTTGTGAAATGTCAATACAACGATGTATAATTTATTACGTCATGTTTCAGTTAGTAAAGTCCAATATATCGTGCAACTGTTGTATTTGCAATAGTAAGACACCACTTCGACGTAGAATAAACACAATCTTACAATGATTAATAAGTTTGGAAAACCTTACCTCAATGGTGCAGTTGGCATCGGAAGCATTCTCTTGCTTTATACAAATCTTTGTAAGCGGATTGTTTGGATGGATTATTGGCACATCAAACCATTGCTGCACTTCTGCTTCAGATTCAAAATCAGCTAGTTCGCGTTTTAAATCCATCTTAAGAAGTTTAATTGTGGCAAAATATCACAATTATTAATAATTGTGGGTAAGAAGATTGACAGACATGTCAATAGACAATTGACTAAAGGTGCGTTCCATTGATGTTTTCATCCGCGTGACCATAGACAATATAAGTAAAATAATAATCGAAAGCGTAGATAGTAGGTCACCTGCAAAGCAGTCACTAGATGGAGAACACGACAATGGCCACATACATAAATGTAGGTAAATTTAGATACATATTTAAACACATCTCGGATTTAAAATACTAACGGCATAAAAAAACGTTACAAAAAAGTTAATAGCCTCCTGCAATTTTTTTAATCATAATTTGAACATTTTTTCATACTAAAATCATGGCTTAATTTAAATCGATTTTTGTTTTTATCAAATCAATGGTAAAGACAATTGAAAATCGTACAGCGCGTACTTAGCTTAATTCTGGACACTAATGTCAATTATAATAAGAAAGTAAATTCGTTCACCCATAACTATTAATTTTTATTAGGAATCAAATTTAACCTTCAAGTTGTAATCCTTTTGATATAAAAATTATATCAGATAGCCAGACGTGTCATCTATACACGTACCTAACGTAATTCTTATTTTGTCCAAATTCAAAAATTCGTTGAAGAAAATAATTAATTATATCTAAGCCCCACGCATCAGATTCCATAGCAAGCAATACAATTAATTATTACATACCGTGGGTATACTGCGAAAAAGCATTAAGTCAAAAATACTAGTTTTAAGATAATCGAGTTTGAAAGTTTGCGTGGTCTTAACTTTTTTTATATATACATATAAAAGGTCATAATATAGTTATCGATTTCAAATTACAGATCGTTTTATTGGCTACAAATTTCTTAATGATTTACTAAAAAATAAGCGCAGATTTGCTACTTTTTGGAAAAATATATGAAGGTAGTACTTGACTTAGTGCATTTTCTGTAACAAATTAAAGTACAAAAAGAGAAAACACAGTAATATGGCGACTGTCATATATTTTTCATACAATTTTGCAATATTTAAAATGGTTTCATAAACATATTTTATCAAATGTATAAAAATTAGAAAAAAACACCCAAAAAAGTTGGAGTTTTAACATTGTGTGATCCGGGTAAATGGACCTTTCAGTAATAAAATTTTTATATTTAAATTACCTACTTATTTTATTATAAATAATAAACTGTTTACATTTTCATATTTGCAAAAATACAATCACGGATAACGCACGTGTTTTTGTGCTCTTACCTGAGGCCACATTACGTTTAATGTATCAATTATTTGTGTTTTATCTTCAGCTGAAACAGCGGTCAAAATGAAAAATTTCACGAGCGATCAACAAATTTGTGAAAATATTAACATATTAATTAAGTATCTAATTTTATTGTAAGTATATTTGGAAGCATATTAATATTTAACGAGACTAAATGGGCATTTTCGCCAAAGTTTGTACATTGCGTTTTTGGCATGTCCCATGACTTTGATTGATTTTTTCATAGTTATTATATTATAAAATGTTGGAAAGTTATGTACTTTTAACATGCAAATTTATTAATTTACTCTATTCAATCAGTTAAATACAACTATCTGACCTGTATATATTTTTAATTGATTATTTAGATCGAAAGGTAGTGCGTTTTTACCATGTCCCACCCATAAATTCAAATAAACAAAGTCTGATTTCGTCATTAATTTTGAGTGTGTAAAATTAAATTCGTAGTGTTTTCAACAGCTTACATTATATATTTTTGGAAAATATATAGTTTTTTCGTAAATTTGTACCAATATTGAAAAAAAATCACGTTTAAAGTGTGTCCCAGGATATTTGAAAAAGTGGAACTCCACATTCCGTTACCACGATTTTAGCATGAAGGCGAAAAATTTTCACTATAAATATGTTTTTTTTTAATGTAGCAACATTTTTGTATAACACTGATCGCCATGTACACTTTAAATTGTTGGTGTGTGTCGGTATCGCTATCGGAACAGGTTGCTTTCTGGGTTGGTCATTTAAGAAGTTCCACTACTGTTACCACGATTTATAAGGTAAGAAAACACATATTTCTATTTCACATACTACACATATGGAGCTTATCTTTCATACTACAGATATAATAAAACATATCGCAGGTTTAACAATAAAACTAAGCTAAATTTTGGCTTCAAACACTTCTGAAACAGAATCCGTTACTTCCACTCCGAAACTATATTGGTGGTAACGTATATGTGGAATGTAAAAGTAACGAAATGGCATGCATAAAGTTGGGTTTACAGTGTGTGTTTAGTTCTTCATAGATTATAAAAAAAATTATTTTGTCTGTTCGTATGAAAAACAAAAATATTTTCATTAAAAAATATAAAAAATAACCTGACTATAATATAATAATATAATAAAGATTAAAAAAGTATGTGATATGTCTGAATACGCAAAAATAGCGCACATAAAAGTATGGAGATAAAAAAAAACAACAGAAGGAAAAGAAAAAACACCAGACTGAAATAATTGCGAGACAGGCACTGGCTCTGTCATACTCTTTCTGTTATACGCCACCAAAATTTTAAAACTTCTCCATACATTTTAGGCATAGAAATTTATAAAAATGTATGAAAAAGTATTTTTTTGTCACGTTTAACAGAAATGTGTACTCGATTAGATTTAATACCTAGAACTGTAGGTATTCACGAAATGTCAGAAAAGTACGTCTTGATTACAATCAACCTGTATAGCTACATTTTATGTTGATGAATACAATTAAATTTCAAGACAACATAAAGTCGAACTTGGTTATTACGAGGAAGATGGGACCGACTGAATTTGCTTGTTATAAGCGTTACTCGTTATATCAGAGAATAGGTATTTTTAAATGAGCATGTCACATTACACAAAAAGCCGAAAATAAAAAATTTGGAAACCATCGTAAAAATCCCCGAAACGAGCATGGCATTCATAAACTACAAAAGAAGTTGTTTATTGTAATTAACGCTGGTAGGTACCTACGGACTTCACAAACCTTGGATTTTTCAACCATATGCGTGGATACTTTTTTATTATTGTCGGTGAAACACCAATAAGGTAGGTACTTAGACACTTTACTAGTGTCATAAACGTAATCCGACCCCGGCGGCATCCTGTCCAATCGGATTTTATTGCTTAGGGTCGAAATGTTTTAAAACGGTCGACACATTAACAGTATTTTAGCTCGGTATATCCGATAAGTTGCTCGTTATAACAGTGAAAGAATTAAATGTATGGCGAAAATCATAAACCAATTGTCAACAAATGTTTCGTTATTACATCCGAGATCTCGCTATGTCAGAGATCGTAATAACCGAGTTTGACTATAATTATTTTCGTAAAAGTTATATACTCCGTGCCGCGCTAGGAACTCGCGTCTGAATCCCTTGCTGATTTTTTTTTTCATATATTGTTAATTTGCTTAAAAATATTTTTTATCTGAGTTACAAATAATATAAATGCCAAATAAAGTTATGGTAATGTATAGTGTGTCAAAATTATTACCTACCTTATTTTACAAGTATTGTGAAATTTATTATAAAATATGTCTATTTTAGTGATTAAGTTTGATTTGTTTTGTTATTTTGACGCACGTTGAATATTTATCTGTCTATCAAAAAATTCAAATAAATTTCATAAAACAAAAATTTGTTTTTATGGTAACATGTAACTTAAGCTTTACAAATTACACTCCGTTACCATTTCGTTCCATTCCGAAAATGTCCCCAAAAAAGTTGAACGTTAACTATTTTTCATTTGATTATTAAATAACGAAACTTATTTATTTTTCCAATAAAATTTAGTAAAAGTGATTATTGTCTTTAAAAAAATAGCAGAACGAACATTGATTGGTTTTTTCAAATACTAAAGGAAAAATGCTCTGCCATTATAGACATAGGGTAACGGAGGGGAACGAAATGTGCCCAAGAATTAAAATTCAATAATATTTTTTGACTATTTGTAGTTTTATTTTGAAGTGTATGGTTTTTTTAATCTAATAGAGCTCTTTTAAGTGATAAAAAGTGTTTCATTCATGTTTTAAAAGCTAAGTTTCGTAGTCACGGAACGGAAACTTATTATGCCCAATTTCATAATAAAAATGATATAAATATTGTATTAATCAATATTTTGCTGAAAAATTGCTATCACCAATTCAGCAATAGAACAAGGAATCTGCTAGCTATATAAAAATGGTTAATTTGAGTGAAAAAATAATATTACCCAAATTTCAAACATGTACAAACTTTGGCGAAAATGCCCAAATATCCAATTGGCGAATTGAAGGCACATATTCAAAGTATATTAGTAGTAAGCTAAACAACAATTTACTTTTTAATTACTGTTCTTTTTTATACACTTACCATTCCGTTCTTTAATACTAGGTAGGAATTGTTTTTTTCCTCTTGTCTCATTTTTAGCTTCTTTTTCCTCTGTCCTAATGTGATTTTAAATAAATGTATTACTGCTTGATTTAAATAATGGTCTCTGTGTCCATTTGTTATTGGATTTGGGACCATCACTTATTCATGTATTTTATAATATTCACCTTAATTGTGTAGTTAAATATATGTGATTGATTGACCTTATGGGGATAATGAATAGGAACGAGGATAGTAAAGTTGAAATGACAATAATCAGATAGGGTTGCGTGTGACAATGAAATTATCCACGTACAATTTATAAATGTCGTTATTAATTCAAGGTTACAAAAGTGACAGGTGCACAGTTATACAGATAAACAATTATTAATACTGATTGATGAAATAAATGATTAAAGAATGCAATATAAACAAATGCTGATAATGCGGATTCTTGGAAGTAATCGATTCTAATGAACGTCTCAAAACGAGTGTCCTCCGTCTTAATTCCCTTAGCGTATTTATACCGCTGTTAACAATGAAAGGTGGCTTTGTTTTATTTGTAATATGGCACACAGTAGCAGGGGCTTAAGATTATAGAAAAATATAGATAGAGCTATTGCAAGTGTTTGTCCCTCAAAACATGACGAACTTTTTCACGCACTTGCCTCGCCCCCTTCACGCTTCCTCCGCGACCCTTTTTTGGGTTATTCGAAAATATGTGTGAATGTGTACGTGTCGTAGTGTTGCCAGATATTGAATATTTATTCCAATGTTATAATTTTATAAGCGACGTTTTTATAAATTATATTATGGCAACACTGGCGTGTTGGCTATGCACTCATTGGCTACTCACTAAAATCGGTTCATGCGGACCACATTTTGCGATTGTTCGGAACATGAACTTTTAAGGACAAGTGTTACAATTATTGTATTTCCCTTTAATCCATCGAAATCGATATCTATGATTTGAACAATCTTGCTTTCGCAATACAATGTATCATACTTTACTTTGTAGAAATACATTGCATTGTTTTATTAATTTGTAATAACAACAATGGCGAAAGGTTAAAACGATTTTTGTGGTCATGAAACCTACATAGCATTATTTCTTAATTTGTAATGTAATTTCTTTATATTTATGTAATTCTTACTCTCTATCTTGTTAGGCTTAACTATATTATAACTTATCTATAGAAACTTTGCTGGTTGCAATAACTTTTAATTATTATATTTAAAAATTTTGTAAACAATATGTAACTGTTTGTTTCCTTTATAAATAAAAAAAAATATTGATTTCAATTTTAACGATGTTGCAATATCGGATATCATACAGCTAGCTTTTGTGCATGTGATGGTAACCTATGTAACATTGTTATTCTTTTGACATGGGTACCTATCGTAAGATCGCATTTCATACGATTAGATTTCTTTTACTTAATTAAGGGCGGACAAAAAACACTACTTTATTCTTAGGTCAATAATTATTATAAAGCAATCATTATTCGAAGGATGTGTATCACACTTGAAGTGTCAAAGACATAGCTTATAATTTGTATCTTTATAATTATCTTCAAATGTGTTAATCTTGCCCATTTTTTGAATAATAAAATGCCTAATTCTTGTCAAATTTGGGATGACAGAGATTATCAATATAATTTTTTATCGTGAATATTTCACTATAATAATGTCGACATAAATTATTATACTGATGGTTTTATAAATGCGTTTAAAAATAATAAATGTAAAAAATCTTAACACCACTACGAAATATGACTATATTCTAAAACATTAGAGCGAGAGGTTTAAAAGAATACTATTTTATGTAATAAAAATACTTTATGCAGTCATCAAATGTTTAAAATAAATATAAAGGATAATAAGGCTTCATAATTATATAAATATATTATCTACAACGTTTAAGGAATGTCCAGGATCATGATTTGAAAATAGAACAAAAGCTGCATTTTGACCTACGCTAAAAATGTCCCCCCTTAAGCCGTATACAAGTTTTACATGTTGATTTTATAGAAGGTACTTAAATAAGCTATGAGGGTTCAGAGACTGACCCCTGCTACAATGTATACAATCTTTACATCTCATTTCGAATACTTAAATAAACTATGATCGGATTAGAGTCTAACACAATAAGATTAATAAAAGAAAAAAAAACAAAAAAAAAAACTACTACATACCTATACATAACTATAATAATATTTGTATTCCTCAACTAGATGTTCTGTTCGGGAAAACCCTTGTTTAATAATATTTGTATGAATAAATCCAAGGTGTTGCAAACATTACCTAAATATTTTTTTTCTACAGAGTATTGTTTATTATACCTTCAAAAATCCAAGCATTTCCTAAAATAATTGGTTGTTTTGTACATATGCTAGCGTAACATATTTTTTTTGGGTAAAAAATATATTAAAAAAATGGGCAAAGTTGGATGATTTCACGTTATATTATGTTCGACAGTTTTGGTAGGAAACAAGACATACTATTAATTTATTCTGTAAATTCCAATACTCACAATGACTCATCGATTCATTTAATGAAAAAAAGGTGACAAAAACAGATTGCACCAAAAGGGCAGTTGTTCGAGCGAAACCCGATACAGCGACCGCTTAAACATTATAATATGCCCTACTCCCAGGCAGCTGGTCAAAAATGCATATACCCATACTATCATACATGGATAAGGGGTTTCAACAGTACGAAGCATGTCATGTATTTTAAGCATAGGACGATGTGAACGTGCATATGAATATATATTAGATTTTCAGGTTATTCACCAACATGACACATTTCATGTTTTCTAAGACCACCAAGTCGCGAGTAACTAAATGAGCATACCTTGCAATTATAAAGTTTTTCATGAGTATGTGTCACATAATGTTTCTTAAGATCACCGGGTTGCGAGCAACTATAAGGGCATACATTGCATTTATAAGGTTTTTCGTGTATGCGTCAATTTATGTCTATTAAGATTACCAGATGTCCTGCAACTATATGAACACACAATGCATTTAAAAGGTTTTTTACCAGTATGTGTAATTTTGTGTGTTTTCAGACTACTAGATGTCGAGCATATATATGAACATACATTGCATTTATAAGGTTTTTCACCAGTATGTGTCATTTTATGTGTTTTGAGATGACTGTGTCGTAAGGATCTATATGAACACACATCACATTTATAAGGTTTTTCACCAGTTGTCGTCAATTTATGTAAATAAAGTATTCTAGATGTCATGCATCTATATGAACATACAATACATTTAAAAGGTTTTTCACCAGTATGTGTCATTTTGTGCATTTTCAGACTACCAGATGTCGAGCATTTATATGAACATATATTGCAATGGAAAGGTTTTTCACCAGTATGTGTCAATTTATGTCTTTTGAGATGACTGCTTTGCGAGCATCTATATGAACATACACTGCATTTAAAAGGTTTTTCACCAGTATGTGTCATTTTGTGCAGTTTCAGACTACCAGATGTCGAGCATTTATATAAACATATATTGCAATGGAAAGGTTTTTCACCAGTATGTGTCAATTTATGTGTTTTGAGATGACTTATTTGCGAGCATCTATATGAACATACACTGCATTTATAAGGTTTTTCGGTAGAATGTGTCATTTTATGTGTATTGAGATGACCAAGTTGCGAGCATCTAAATGAACATATATTGCATTTATAAGGTTTTTCACTAGTATATGTCATTTTATGTGCTTTGCGAAGTCTAAGTTGCGAGAATACATTGTCTTGACTTTGATCAGCGATCACGTCCGTGTGAACCGTTTTGTGACTTTTTAGAGCATTTTCACATCCAAAAACTGCGTTACAAATGCTGCAAATCAAATTGCGCGTGAAGTGTTTTACCCTTCCCAGAATAAGTCGAAGTTCTTTCGGAGTATTTAGTTTTGAGATTTCATCTTTAATATTTGGCTCATCTACCGTCACTTCAGAATACCGTATAATTCTATCTTGGATTAGATCAACTGAGGATTGTTGACTCATATCTGTATCAAGGTGCCTTGTGAAAAAGCCTGTGGTAAAAACCTAGAAAAACCAAAATAATCGGACTCTATTATAAATTCTAAATTATTTTTAACACCATTCCACTTCCACTACATGTAACATCCAAAACCAGATAAATTATACACAGATGCAATAGTTATGGTAAGATTCTAGATGCCCACTACCTATAGATATTATTATAATTCGAATGCAAAATTTCAGATTGAACGAAGTTATTGACTGATGCGAACAAAATAGATTTACTCTGCAACCGTGCGCTGTTCATTTCTAATGTTTCGTATTATGCAAGATTGCATGCATGAATCAAAAAAGGTTCAGAAGTTTCTGAATTTTCACGCGACAATTAGAATATGTAATATTTGCGATTGCTCAATATAACGATAGAAACGTACCTCTTGGTAAAAAAAAAACTAACTACACCGCGCAGTCTCATTTTGAGGTTAACCGATATTCACAACCTGTCAAAAAGTACCATAAAATAACAACATCGCGTCTCGCTTACTCTTGAAAAATGAAATTGCCGAGACAGTTAGCACGTTTACGTGTAAACAGTTATTATCGCGATAGTTTAAAATACATATTAAGTACTGGTGCAAATAAATCCATGCACGTGTACAGGCGCTAATATTCTGTGACAGCGTATCGTTGAAGAGTGTGCATAGTACCTGAAGATGCCGAAAGTCAAAACGTTAGCGACAAAAATACTTAATCAGAATTATTTATATTTAAGTTTTTCAAGCATCCTCGATTAATTAGTATGGACAATATTTAAATATAACATATTACGGAATTTAAGATAAACAGAAAATTACTATACCCAGTGGAAACTTTTACTGTCGGTTTCAATATTTCGTGAATTTGCAATATTATTATTAAATATCATTAATTTTTAAATACGCCCACTAGTTTTCACTAATCTTTTGTTTGCTTAGTCTAAGAGCCTGTCCACAAGCACTCGCGCGTGACGACTCTCGTGCAACGCCTGCAAACGCCAGATTCTGGGCAATCGCGGCGTTTACAGCCATAACAAAATGAAATACGATCGCTTGGCGCTCGAACCCGAGACTTTTTATTGCTACTCCCTAATAAATTACGTCACCTAGGTTGAAAAGTGCCGAGAATAGGAATAGAAAGTAATCGCGAAACCTCCCAAGTGTTGCGATTTGACAAATGAGGAATATTACCTGTCTCGCTAGATGAAGTCGCTGGTATACGATGATAAGCCATGCATAATTAACGCCTTAAAAAGTGGCCCAAAATCGACCGTTCGTCTGCGGTGGCCATACGCCACAAATCATTTTTAAATGTAAAGCACAGTCAACTGTCTGACAGTACACGCTAGGTAGGTACCTATATTCATTAGTTTTCAAACTCAAATACCTACACTACTAGTAAGTATAACTGCTAGCGAGGTTATTATACATAATTAAAAGACACTGATCAGCAATCACAACCGTGTGAATCATTTTGTCATATTTTAGAGCATTTCCGCATCCAAAACTGCGTTACAAAAGTTAAAATCATATTACGGGAGAAATGTATTACCCTTGTTAGAATAAGTCGAAGTTCCTTAGGAGTGTTTGGTGTTAATATTTTTTCTTTAACATTTTGTAACTGCATCGTGCGATCTTGGATTCCATCAAGCGGGGATTGTTGACTCCTATCTGTATTGTGCTGCCTTGTGAAAAATCCCTTGGTAGAAACCTAGAAAACCAAAATTATCGTTCTAATAAATTCAAAATTATGTTATCCGTTTTAGATTTTTAACGTTTCTGGACGAAGGACGATTTCTGCGTTGCAATGCTGCACATCAAATCACATTACCCTTGTCAAAATAAGTCGAAGTTCCTTTGGAGTGTTTCGTTTGAAGATTTCTTCTTTAATGTTTTGTTTATCTATTGTCACTTCCGAATACTGCATCAGTCGATCTTGGATTCCATCAGGCGAGGATTGTTGACTCCTATCTGTATTGTGCTGCCTTGTGAAAAATCCCTTGGTAGAAACCTAGAAAACCAAAATTATCGTTCTAATAAATTCTAAATTATGTTATCCGTTTTAGATTTTTAACGTTTCTGGACGAAGGACGATTTCTGCGTTGCAATGCTGCACATCAAATCACATTACCCTTGTCAAAATAAGTCGAAGTTCCTTTGGAGTGTTTCGTTTGAACATTTCTTCTTTAATGTTATGTTTATCTATTGTCACTTGCGAATACTGCATCAGTCGATCTTGGATTCCATCAGGCGAGGATTGTTGACTCTTATCTGTATCTTGATGACTTGTGATAAATCCCTTGGTAGAAACCTAGAAACCAAAATCTTTGAAGTCAATCATATAAATTCTAAATTATGTTTTATACTATTCCATGTAAGTTATGTTTTTCAACATCTTCAGACAATATAAGTAAAGAAGTGAGAGTAAAAATGACGAAAAGAAATGATAATATTAACTACTTAGATGTAAATAAATAATGTTACCGCATGAGCTAGTACAATGTTCTCCAAATTCAATTAGAATGTGAAATACTTTCAGAAATTGAAATTCTCTGGTTAGCTACTTATACATAATCCTTCTTTAAAATTTTCTATCATCGTCTTTTATCGTACCATACATAATACATATTATTATATTACCAACTTAAAATAAATAAGGATATCGGACTCCCAATAATACATAAAATGCGTAGGTACCTACTTTAAATTATTTATTTATAAACAAAACCATAACTGAAAAATTTCTTGAAATAAGTATGAGTAAAAGTAAAAATAATGAAGTACTAAAAACAATGGCATTCTTTTTCCTCCACATTTTATCATCCGAATGCAATTATCTTTGAGTCTGTTTCTATATTAACTTTTAACCACCTCGATAGTGGAAAACGTTGATTCACATAAATAACCTAGAACAAAACAATGCCTTTACTTTTAGCGCAATTCGAACTAAAATTGTATTCTTTTCTCTTGGGACGAAAGGCCATACAGATTCTACAGTGGCACTCATTGAAACTTAGTTCGAGAAATATTACATTTCGGAGTCCAATAATAAAATTTGAGATCTATAAAAATGATAAAAATATCCTGCGAGAGCTACCGGTAGCTCGCGAGCGACCGTTTGGCGACCATTGATCTAGTAGGTAAAAAATATGCACCTACATATTATAACATGAAAAATGAAATTCATAAAACAGACTCTGATCGAATTATGGTACAATATTTGGCACCTATATAATAACATACAAAAGTTTTATAGTTTTGAAGGCAAACATCAGATAGCATAAAGTACTCAACACATAAATATGGTAGGTTCACTCTGCAACTGTATTACTAATATTAATATGTCTTGATAAAATAATTTACAATCACCAGAATAATGTAACGATCGCTGAGCGGCTTACGCGTCGATCTATAATGTCGCGGGACTCAAGTTCGAATCCTGGGTTTGACAAATACACATTTTACTTATTCGATTTGTAATATTAATACATACATTATAAATTATATTCAATTTGTGTTTGTGGTCAGCGTTTGGATCTAACACGTTAAGCAAGTGGGGTCATCGGATCTTATTTATTCAAAGATGAGGCTGGAGCTAGCATCACGGTCAATGGAGATCGTTAGAAACCGAATCATGATCAATGATTTGTTCGTGTTGAAAATTTGGACGACAATGATCCGAACGAGATGCGGTTTCAACAGTATGGCACTACGCGCCGTACAATGACCGCAAGCATCAACTTATTGAAATTTAAATATGAGGAACGTTTTACTTGGGTGACTATTTGTTTATTTCAGCGTAATTAGGTAAGGCAGGTACAGGTGGCAAATCGAATTCGACTTTTTCCAATAGGTATGTTTCTGACGTGTTTCTAAATTAAAAGGATAACTATTTATAATTATTTTCTTTTTAATTACCCTATTGAAAGAAAGAGTGACATAATTTCAAAAGCAATGTTGGTGTTAGTACGATAGTACGATGTGGTTAAGAGCCGGGCCACACCGGGCGACTCTGGTCTCGAGACCAGTCGCGTGACTGGTCTCCTCGGGCGATTTACTCGGACGACTTGCCGGCGACAAGGGAGGCAGCCAATAATAAAAATAATATTGAACGTACACGCAAGTATGCAAAAAATACGTTCTCTCCGAGACGTGGCTTCTCGCGACTGATCGCCCAGTGTGGCAGCACTCAATACATAGCTATATGTTTTCATACATCGCTACCGGTCGCCCGACCAGAGAGACCAGACCGAGCGCAAAACGAGATTTTACTGATCGCCCGACTTTATTACTTGCGCGACTACTGGGCGACCAGGTGTGGCATGGTCCATATAACTGCATGCATCAGTCTGGTCTCGAGACCAGAGTCGCCCGGTGTGGCTCGGCTCAAGGCTGTCATACTGTTATTAATGTGAAATTAAGATGTAAGCCTGCTTTACACACACGTGAACGCTCACAGACAAATAGTAGGGGGGATCCATTTCCAAACAATAACCATAACAACTCAGAAAGTATTGATATTTTTTAATTGAAAGAAAGTAGTCAATGGGACATCATTGTCAATAACCTATCTCCACCCTCGCCATTTAAATAGGATATAGTTTGTTATGAAAAAAAACGGTGTTAAATAGCAAAATAGCCCATTATTACAGCGTTTGCAATGAAAAATAATATACCCATCGATTTTTTGCACGTACTTAAACACTAAACATATTTTTGTAGTCAGTTTTAGAAAAAAAAATACCCACAGCATAAAATTAAATGTTAAACATATTCGGATATGTTTCTCAGTAGAATGCATAATACAACAATTATTTATGCCAATAACCTACCTGGTCGATTGCTATATTATGACCATTGATATACTACGGGATGAATCATATGCTTCTTAAAATGACGCTCGATTTTCAGCGACTCGGCCAGTGTACTGTTTTAATATCAGCGAACTTAACTCGATATAAGCTCACTTAATATTTGTCTCGAAAACGACCTGGCAATAATTATGAGTAAGCCCGATCTAGCTTGCATCTTACTCTAACTAATAGTCAGCGCATGACGACTTGCTCTGTCCGCTCAGACATGAATTTTTGGTAGCTTGCAAGCTTTGGGTTTCACTATTCCAAAAACGCAAATTTAGTTTTACAGCCAGGGCAATACGCGTGAAATTCGGGAATCCATGTTAACGGTCTTAGCGCATTATACACGGAAATATTATAAGACGATATTCGTAATATCTTCTTTTGTGGTACATTTTTAAAATGACACTTGTATGGGAACTCCTCATCTAATAGTACCCATATCAATGTATATGACATATTTAAAGCAAAGATGCCAAGAATGTCACTTAACACTAATTGAACGTGTTTCGTGTTATCGGTTGTTATTAGTGTTT
The DNA here is from genome assembly GCF_057557595.1 of Rhyacophila brunnea. Taxonomy (NCBI): domain Eukaryota; kingdom Metazoa; phylum Arthropoda; class Insecta; order Trichoptera; family Rhyacophilidae; genus Rhyacophila; species Rhyacophila brunnea. Next base: position 35,682,073 of record NW_028232785.1, read on the forward strand.
ATATTGTGTGCACACCGCTTGCGAACAAAAATATGCGAAGGAAATGGATAAGCTGAACATCCGACAGCTGTCATATTCCGACAAAGAAAAATTATTTTAAGTAACTAATGATTACATTATAATATACGAATACGAAATACTACTAGCAAATACGTCGTATTATATTATCTACATTTGTCAACAGACGTGGTCCTGTGCGAAAGATATTAGCCTTTCATTCGGTGATAACAGTTTGATTCCTGGTACGGTATGATGCATTATTGTGATATTTTCTCAAAGTATGGATAGATTTTTGATCGTTTCACTTCTACTATTACATTAATGTTTCACTACACTATTGTCATTTAAACTCATGGCATGTTGTAGTGTCAATTAAGAGTATAATAATATATTAGGTAGGTAACCTTGAAGAATATTCATGCTTTCTTTTAAAAACTGAATGCGCATTTGTTAACACAATTGTGAATACTTACTTTCGCCTTAACAAAATATGAATCTACTTACCTCTTTTAAGGGGATACTTTTGATGTCATCGATATTTTCCTGTTTGACTGTCACGTCAAATCGACTTTTGCTCTTGAAGTGATTTAGGTCAATCGATTGGTATGCACCGTCGCTGATGTCCTCCGCCGTTTCGTCAGATATTTCATCGATTATTTCAGTTTTTAAATCCATTGTATACGGTATTTGATATCAAAACTGTCAATAGCTTCACGACCACGTGTGCGCTGAATTATTATAGGTTAATATACAATGGAATAGACTAAAATGGCTTCTACAAATCTACCATAGACATCAGGAGAGTGTTGCCATGTATTTTTTCGAATTATTTATAGTACGCAGTCCAAGAAATTATAGTAGTTCACGGTATTTCGGATAAAATTAGAGTACTTACGAGCTGTAATCGTTGTTTGATAAACAGTTCGTTTGTTTAATATTATACCTTTCAATTATTACGTCAAAAAAGAATTTAATAATTTAGAAGAAGAACATAAACATTATTGTAGGTTACGTGGTCGCTTGTTTGACACATTCGTAGGTTTTTTTAATGTTTTGTAAAAACTAAACCATATTAATTATTATTTCTGATCGCTGATATATTTTTTTATACACAATAAAAACACAGGATATTAGTTTTAATAACTAACCTTAAAATTACACCTGGAATTATCAATATTAATCTCTTGGGCATTAGGAGGCACAATAATTTATTATTGATAGGTACATAATAAGTCCAAGGTTTCTTATCTGTGTCAGATTGGTCTACATAAAATAATTTTATGTAGACAAAAATAATACAAAGCGACAATCATTGTCGCTTTGTATCCATGTTTGCGTATAGAATAAATGTACCTACCTATCGGAGTGGTTTTTTCTCTTTTGGATAAAAGTTACCGCAATTTAGATAATAATAATACTATGTCAAACTAATAATTATTAAACATCTATATTTTTTTGTGATTTTACCGAGGCTTTGACTGCGACTCGCTGTCATAATCACCTCTTCGCTTCTAGAAGGGGATCCATCGATCAGGTCCTCACTCCTATTCTGTTTAATAACCTTACAATTTTGCCTAGCTCTTCCGTCTTACCCACCGCCAGGACACCTTTCAATTCGTCGACATTCTCATAGATATCCGCAATTCGCAACTGTACTCTGTGAAGTTCATATTTAGGGCATTGTAGTGCTATAAAATGTACAATGTCCTCTAAAACATGACAGTCATTGCAGAGTAGCGATTCGCTTCTTCCCATGAGTTCATCAAATCTTTTGCCCATTGTGTGTCCTGTACTTAGCCTCAGTTTTAACTTAAGCTCATTCCTCGTCAAAGGAGACTCTACAAACCAGAGCACCTCTCGTGTTGATGGTAGAATAGACTTACTCCATTTCCCCTTTTCTAATGATGCCCTAGTATGGTGAAAGTCTATCCACATACTTTGGCCCATTTTCATTATAGCCTCATTCCAGTCCAGGTTTTCTGGTATCCACTGATATGGTAACCCTGAATAGCCAGCTTCCTTTGCCAGATCAAAACATCTATATTCTGTAACCTTGTTTTAGATTGAAATTACATGTAAGAGGGTCGTGCGGGTTATAATACCAAAATATTTTTACCAAGAAATACCTATTGGAAATATTAAAATCGAGAACAGACAGAGTTTTAATTTTTTTTTCACTACAAAATATACCGAAGTCGATCAAAATAAGTGACCAAAATTAATATCAATATCCTCTAGCATTTAAACACAAATTGCCTATAATAGGTAATGTAAGCATAACTATCTATGAGAAAGCCATGAATAGTATCCATGGTTTTTTACAAACAATAAATTAAAAGTACCTACCTATTAATAATTTGTTTGTTATACTTGATCCTTCACTCAATGGGTAGGAAATAAATAATGTGTTCTACTTTATTGTATTAATTTAATATATAAGTTAAAAATAACCGTATACGTTGTCAATGTGTATTTGTTTAGAATATGCTTTTCAGTAATTTGGCCTTAGATAATTTATACGTGTTGTGGCAACACTTCTCTAAAATTAATATACCTTAAATGGATCCTGTTTGTCACGTTGTTCCAAGCATACTTACAATTAATTAAAATGGATGTAAAGCGAGAATGTGATGAAGAACAATCTGATACAGAAGGCAAGCCTTTATTTGATACACAGACAAGCCACACAAACAGCCCGGAAGTTCGCACTCATATAAAGCAGGAGAATGCCAACGATTCAAGTTGCAATTTCGAGGTTAGTTTTTGGAAAATGATATCTTTTACAAACACGTTAAATTATCTGCCGACTACGTGAATTCGCCAGGGTATGGAATTCTTAAACTGTCAACATGACAGTAGAAAAAGTAAATTTAATACGGATGGTTTTATTAGTTCTAATTGGACGTAATATAATATTTTTATTATTAGGTTAGGTTAGGTTAGGTCATGTAATTCTGAATTCAACTGAATGTCCATTTTGAGGTTAGCTAACAAGTGTCGACAAACTATCACAAACATACAATCGACCATTGCACGATTGATACCCAAGCACGAATCAAATCGCGTAAATAGCTTTTAATAAAATTCTTCCGTTAGGTATCATATTATAGTTCTAGATTTTTTTTTGCGCATAGTAAATGGATATGAACGACATTGTAGTTATTTATTGGTATATTTTTATATTATAATCAATGACATTTGACATATTTGGTTAGTTTCATTAGTTGCAAAAAACACCACTGGAGCGCGACCATCTATTTTGACCATAGATAATATACGTAAATTTTGACCAATGCATGATCATTTGACTTTGTTGCAAAAAAACACCACCGTAGCGCTATTATCTAATTTGTCCAATACATGAACTAGGCAGAAAAATTAGCGCTGAATTCACGCACTCGGCAGATATTTTGTCTAATTCATGAATAAGGCTACGGGATCGCATTTTTCATGATTTAGACAAATTTTTGCCCATTTCATGTAAATAGTCAATTTCGCATATTCGGCGTAACATTTATAAAAAAAATTGCTTCCAGCAAAAAGGAGGTTTATCTCACGCATCCCGACGCGAAAGCTGCATGGCCATCGTTACATCCTATCTTTGAATTTGCATTCCAAAGTACAAAATAAATTACACATATTGTACGAAGACTTGTACCACAATAATTGTATCATATTATTCTGTTTTATGTATTTCCTTTTGGATGTTACATGTTGAGTTCCATATTTTGTTTTAACTTTTTACGGATTATTCTGTAACCATATTGAATTCGTATGTAATACCTTGACAGGGGTAGGGTAGGTACTATGATCATTTCGTCACTGTTCTGGCAGAAGACACTAATTCGAAAAAATGACATATTGAGTTAGTTGTACCAAAATGTTCCTTATTTCATACTTAACCGCCTGGAAACCTTTTTAATAAATAAACAGTCTTTATTTTAAAGTCATCCTTTTTACGATTACTGAATAAACTCACATGATAGACCATTTCAAACATTTTAACAACTTCAAAGTTAAATTACTCTAAATTAGTATTCTCCAGTTAGTATGTTCTGCCAGAACAGAGACGATTTATTGTCTTCATTTTTACTCTCATTTCTTTACTTAATAAATACCGGCATATAATTTTCAACTATAGGCGCGACGAAATTTTGGACTCGCTGGTATTTGGAGAGTGAACGTCGAGGTGTGAATACGTCAATTTGTTCCGTGATGGCGACGGGGGTATTAATTCCTAAATCTTGTAAAGATGACTAAAAACGTTAACTATTTACTTGAAAAAGAAAACATGTCAATATATTATTATTGTTAAAAATAGAACAATAAACAAACATTAAATGGATGCATCTTAGATTTATATGACAAATTATATTTCGTTCGGCAAGCGTCATTTGCACCCGCGACCCGCAATCCGCGCATCGCCTAGCCACGATCTTTTTATACCATGCCTCAACTGAGGTATAGCCTTAAAATCGATTCTTTGCTGGTCTACTAATTACTAATTAATTATCACATTTAAATATCATGTTAATTTTATCTAATGGCCAACTAATTCAATCGTGCCAGTCGCAGTGTCAGCTCTAATTGGGTTGATGTCTGAAGATTCTGAAAATCATAAACGTTGAAAAAAAATAATAATTTTATAAAAAGTAATTTATAATTATAATTTTGGCTTTCTAGGTTTCTACTAAGGAATTTTTCACAAGGCATCACGATACAGATAGGAGGAAACAATCCTCGCCTGTTGGAATCGAAGATCAAGTGACGCAGTATTCAGAAGTGACGATAGACGAACAAAACATTAAAAACGAAATCTTTAAACAAAATACTCCGAAAGAACTTCGACTTATTCTGACGAGGGTAATATATTTCTCACGTATTTAATTTTTAAGCATTTGCACAATTCTGAATGCGGAAGTATCCTAACATGATTGCTGATCAGCGACTTAGTAATCCTTAATCACATGAAATATAATATCCTCGCTATTATTTATATCAACAGGTAGCGTATTTAAGCTTTAAAATTAATGGACATAGGTATCTATTGTGTATCTTTAGATAGTCGACAGTGCCTAACATTTCAAAATGATTTGTAGTATCTGGCCACCGCGGAGTTCTTCACGAAGTGCATTCTGTACGTCTGGTTTTGCGCCACTTTTTCGAACACTGCTGGCCGTATATTACAAATAGCACTAACAATATTGGTTTCCAAGGCGTCAATTTATTATGTATGGCTTATCAGCGTCACCTAGTCACTCAGGAAATATTCCATATTTGTTAAATCAACACGACTTTGGAAGCAAATTGACGGGTTCATATCATAAATAAACCTAATTCAATAAGTCGGTGGTTGCGGTTGTATCCTGATACGTAGTTTCATCTTGTAGACACCACATCCTGTCCGGATCAATGCCATCTATATTTGCAACAGCAACAAATATCATTGATCATGAGTCAGTGCATTATGATCTCAATTGACCGTAACGCGAGCTCCCGCCTCTTTTTTTATACATATGCGTTGATGATTCCACCAGAATGTACACCGCACAAGCTAGTGCATTATTTTTATGTAAAGATATCTGTAGGGTCTCTTTCAGATTGGACCTCATATGCGCCAATTTTGTTAATTAACAGACCCGTTTAGCTCAAAATAAGCGTCATCGCTTAAGGGGGGACATGCCCAGCGTAGGTGAAAATTAAGCTTTTATTGCATTTTGAAAGCATGATCCTGGACATTCTTTAAACGTTATAGATAATCTATTTATATAATTTTGAAGCCTTATTATCCCTTATATTTATGTTAAACATTTGATGACTGCATAAAGTATTTTTATTACATAAAATAGTATTCTTGAAAACCTTTCGCTCTAGTGTTTTAGAATATAGTCATATTTCAGTGCGTCCATGTGAAGTGGTGTTAAGATTTTTTACATTTATTAATTTTTAAACGCATTTACAAAACCATTAGTATAATTTATGTCGACATTATTATAGTGAAATATTTACGATAAAAAATTATATTCATTGTCTCTGTGATCCCAAATTTGACAAGAATGATGCATTTTATTATTCAAAAATAGGGCAAGATTAACACATTTTAAGATAATTCTAAAGGTACTTATTATAAGCTATGTCCTTGGCCATTTAATTTAGATAAACATCCTACGAATAATGATTGCTTTATAATAATTATTGACCTAAGAATATGGTAGTGTTTTTTTGAAATACGCCATTTTTTTGGCATTCCCCAGTGGTTAAGCCACAACATATAGCCGTACCCATAAATTGATATACTAAAACTGAAGTAGGGATTAAGATCATATTAATGCGCGTGTTTGAACATGTACATAACCGAAAAAAACTTAAACGGTTGTCAAAAAGTGTGCGCAGTATTGCAGGTCGGTTTGACGATTAACCCTTTCGTATGTTCTATCTAAGCAAAAAATAAAACTCTTTTTCCATTGTGGAATCTTGAAAATAGTGAGGTAATGGTATTTCATGCGAATCGAGTTGAAATATCACGAATCGGTGATTTAATGTAGTACCTAATTATAATATTTTACCTGCCATAAAATACAAAATCTCGATTGTCTTTTTCATATTTAACGAGTGTAGTTATGTGCAGTGGATAAAAATTCATCTCTCAAGTAAGATATTTTTTGTCCACTTCACCTTGCATGTAGCGTGTATTTTTAGTATGTATAAGTGATTGCACCCCTCACTCTACTATACCTTAGATTATACAATCAAAGGTTTTTGGAAAACCTAAGAACCAATAAATAATGGGCGAAAGTGGGATGTGCCCCAAGAGTGGGCAAGCCAAACGTTATTATTTTAATTTACAAATTAATTATAGTGATATTCAATAATAATATTCCAAATTCATGAAATATTGAAATCAACCGTAGAAGTTTTCACTGGATATAGAAATTTTGAGTTTCGTTGTCTAATAGTCGATCCCACAACCACAATACTTTCTCCAATATGGGGTAGTATAATGTAGTAAGTGTTCTATTAAATAATGTTGAATTTCGAAGTATGATATTAAAATTTTGTTTATACTATAAATGTGGTGGCCGCGCGGCATAAGCGTTGGACTATAAAGCCGTGGGTCCCAGGTTCGAATCCTGGGTCTGGCAAGTACACATATTGTTTTTCAATTTGTGTGTGTCAGGGTATGGACCTAATAGGTTGAGCAAGTGGCTGACATCCATTTCTCGTAAAAAAAACAAAAATCTGTCAATACAAACCTCCACTCTGTGGAGGCCCATATGATCCTATCAGGATCGGACATGGTCGAAAAAAAAAAAAAAAAAAAATTGATCGAAGTTGTTTGATGAGATTTGAATTTTTTTTGTGACCTTTGTTTCGCCTTTAAGCTAGGCAGGTGAAAGTCACCCAGATTCGACTAGCTCAGATATGTGATCTGGGGGTCATATATGTGAGGATCTTGGAGTACATAGTGAAAACACTCGATGATGGTGCTTCACTACAGTTATTTTAACGAATAAAACTCACGTTCAGTATAACGATATTCATTGTTAATTGCACTGCTATTATTCCATGGTCAAGGTCACATATAATTTATATATTGTATAATATAGTTCTTAGAAAAACTGTAAAAAAATATATATAGTAATAATTATAGGAACTATATCGTATAATTTTATTGACTATTTAAGTCCAAATTAATTTATATATATTTATTTATTTAAAATTTATTAACTTATAAAAGTCTTTATAATATAGAGTCGTTATATAGAAAGTTGGAGAACCGCACACGTAATAAGGATGTACTCGCGGCCATCAGGTTTGACCAGACGCTGCGCGGATTAATGTTTTACCTCTCAAATAGTTATATCTTGAATAAAAGAAGTAGTTTACATACATAAAGATCCATAAGCTCATCGACTGGACTTGTAAGGATGTACGTTTTAATATATTAAATTTACGTAAATTCGCATAATAATAAAATATGCTGCTTTTTGCACGACTCTATATTATAACAACTACGTATTCTGATACGTCATTTTGATCATAATATAATGGCAATTATATAATGATTATTAATTTAATCGAATCTATACATTGAGTAATGCCTTTTAAATTTTCTCGGTGATCTTATGTCAATACAATTAAACATTTTAAATAAGTATTAATTCATTATGCATACAATAATACCTCTAAATATATTAAATTAATCCTATATACTACATCTATAATACTTACGTATAATTTATGCATTACCGCTTAGGTCGACTCTTGGCATCCACAGCCCATCCTGAGTAGTTGTCAAACCGGTCAGTATAAATTGCGGGACTTACTCTTTGGTTCTTACTTTGGTTTTGTTATGGGTGGGTAACGTCATTTTATTTAGCGACATGATTGATTGTAAGGCAGTTATGTCGTCAAAACTTCACCTCCAAGAACACAGGTGTCACAGGCCTATGCACACTCTCCAACGACACTTTTGTCATTTTACTCTCACTTAGTTATTTAATGTCTGCAGATGCTGAAAAGCAAAGTGAAAAAAAAATAACAAATGGAATATTATAACACATAACAATTGAAAATATTGAATTTTTTTTTAGGTTTCTACCAATCACGATACAGGCGACAGTCAACAATCCTCAGATGATGGAATCCAGGATAGAATGATGCAGTATTCAGAAGTCACGATAGATGAGAAAGACGTTAAAAAAGAAATCTTAGAAGGAGATACGCCAAAGGAACTTCGCCTTATTCTAAGAAGAGTAATCCATTTCTCACGTAATTTAATTTGCTGCATTTGTAGCGCAGTTTTTGGTAGCAGAAGTGCTCTAAAAACTCACAAAATTGCTCACATTGACGTGATTGATGATCAATATCAAGTCATTATATTTTCTCAACATAGTAATATTAAAGCATATAAAAATGCAAGTACTGGTGAAAAACCTTATGAATGCAATGTATGTTCATACAGATGCTCGCATCTTAGTAATCTTAAGATACATAAAATGACACATACAGGTGAAAAACCTTATAAATGCAATGTATGTTCATATAGATGCTCGACACTTTTTCGTCTCAAAAAACATAAAATGACACATACAGGTGAAAAACCTTATAAATGCAATGTATGTTCATATAGATGCTCGCGACTTGGTAGTCTCAAAAGACATAAAATGACACATACAGGTGAAAAACCTTATCAATGCAATGCATGTTCATATAGATGCTCGCAACTTAATGATCTTAAAAGACATGAAAAAACACATACTGGTGAAAAACCTTATAAATGCAGTGTATGTTCATATAGATGCTCGCGAATTAGTTATCTTAAACAACATAAAATGAGACATACCGGTGAAAACCCCTATAAATGCGATGTTTGTTCATTTAAATCCTCAACATCTAGTAAGCTCAAAACACATAAAATGTCACATACAGGTGAAAAACCTTATAAATGCAGTGTATGTTCATATAGATGCTCGCGACTTGGTGATCTTAAGAGACATAAAATGACACATACTGGTGAAAAACCTCATAAATGCAATGTATGTTCATATAGATGCTCGCGACTTGGTGATCTTAAAAAACATAATATGAAACATACTGGTGAAAAACCCTTTAAATGCAATGTATGTTCATATAAATCCTCGACATCTAGTTACCTCAAAAGACATAATATAACACATACTGGTTAAAAACCTTATAAATGCACTTAATGGTCATAATATAGATGTTTGCAACTTGGTCACCGTAAGTCACCTAAAGTGACATTGGTGAAAAACCTTATAAACGCAAAATATGTTTATTAAGATACTCAGTACTAAGTGAACTTCAAAACATAAAATCACACCTTCTGGTGATAAGCCCTATAAATGCAGTGTATGTTCATATAGATGCTCGCAACTTGGTGATCTTAAGATACATAAAGTGACACATACTGGTGAAAAACCCTTTATATGCAATGTATGTTTATATTAATCCTCGACACCTAGTCAACTCAAAATAACACATACTGGTAAAAAAAACCTTATGAATGCAATGTATGGTAATATAGATGTTCGCAACGCAAAATATTTTTATTTAGATGCTTGCATCTTGTTCATCTCAAAACACATAAATTACACGAAGTGGTGAAAAACCGCCTAATGCAATTTATATTTATATAGATGCTCAGAACTTGGTGATCTTAAGAGACAAAAAATGATACATACTGGTGAAAAACCTTACAAATGCAATGTATTTTCATATATGCTCGCAACTTGGTGATCTTAAGAAACATTAAATGACACATACTGGTGAAAAACCCAATATATGCAATGTACGTTTATATAGCTGATGCTCGACATCTAGTAGTCTTAAAAAACAAACAAAGACATACTACTGTTATTGCCTTCTAATTGTAACGTATGTTCGTATAGATACTCGCTAACTTATCCATTATTTTATATTTATGTTATGACGTTTATGAAGACGTACCACTTATGCAGTCTGTCAAACATGATGTTGGTAGTATTGGCCACTGCTATTTATGTGACAAATTAGTATTTGTGGCATAGCATCTGAGCGTATTGACACTAGGGAATCCAATCACGGGATCCCTCCTGGACAATTTTCGATACCTATGAATTCCATGATTAGTAAACATTATCCCGAATCTTTCGGAGTAATTTTTTCATCAATCACAAACAATCGGTATGTGTACAAAATCATTAGTGGAATCGCCGTTTGCTCGCGGATAATAAATAACTATAGACGTTATGACCTATTGTTTTAGGATGTGAAGATACGAGTATAACGTCTATTATTTGTATGTAGAAGGTTGCTTAGTATGTGTGATAATACAATGTTCTGGGGCACGATTAAATGAGACACAGTTTTGATATGGATTGTTTTATATTGTCTTAAAACATTTAAGATTAACACGGCACTAAAATAAAACTGTCACATTGTTTTTATAGTTTGTTACTGAAGGTTACATTATGATCTTGAATATGATATCGAAACTTTATGCGGAATTGCTCGCATGATTAACTGTACCGTTGAAGGCCGGATTTGCAACTGAATTGTTGAATCATTTCATTATTATTGTCTATGGTCGATCAATTATCATATACAACAACTTGACATTTGTAGAGTTAAAATATAAAACCTTTACATAACCATACTTGCTGCTATACGTAATTGTAACAACATAAGAAGACTAATAAATCCGATTATTTAAAACCAGTTAGACGTCACTGAAGCCATGGCACGTGAGCAGAGATAATTACCTTTTAATTACTACATTTAATTAGTATGCTAATTATATCGAATGGTCACATGGTATTAGGTATTATTGCCCTTACAGAATAACCTAAAAGTACTCAACAGAACACTTCAGAATTTCAATCATACTTTTATATTTTATAAGTATATAAAAATGTTATATTGGCTTTAGTAAAAAATACCAATCCCGAAATACCTAGTCAAATTATAATCGCGGGATCTAAATTTTAGCTCGGGATTGGATTCCTCAATTGGCACGTAGGAATGACGATTTTTTTTCTTTATAACTAATGGCTTAAATATACTCTATGACGATCGGTCATATAAATGCCGAAAAACCCGTTTCTTATCTTCTAACGGAAAAAAGCAGACGACAGCTAAAGAAATTAGTAGGTCATAAGAATTATAATATAATAATGTTTGATTTGGTATTATTTCGAATTGTAAATGAACATCATTGTGTAATATTTGTAGACATAAGATTTTATGTATTCGGATAATAATTTTGATGCCAACCGTTAGCGAATTAGAAACAGAGTTACGCGGAGTAATTTATCTCTGTAAAAGGCGCCTGTTCTCGCGGGAAGGGTGGTTAGAGCCTCAGACTGAGATGCACGTAATATGACCTCAACGGTTTGTTACGAAAAATAGTGCAAAGTTGCAGCCGACGCCGGTCGCTGCAAATATTGTATTAATTATCCGGAAAAATTAAAGTCATCGCTAGGTGTTTAAGTGATAGCTCAAATATACCTAATTATAATTATTATAAAATAAGAACAATTAGGATTGTAATCAAAAGCCACAATTGTAAATTAAGAAACCATAAGGAATGTAATTTAAAACAATAATAATTGTAAAGAGTAATTCGGATTGTGTTATAAAACATTAATTAGGTACATAAAAAATAAGAAATTTAAGAACCTTGTTATAAAGAAAGTATTTTTATAAAGTCACAAATTAATATTAAGGTGCAAGTGTAAAGGAATATTATAAAAATTACTGGTGAAAACATTATACGAAGTAAAGCTAATCCTGGTGTTTTATTTAATTCTGGACCCGTGTTCCTTTATAGCACTAAATTACAAAAGTTGAAACAAACAATTTATTTGACACCCCAAGTGCACACCAACACCCTGAGCTAGCTTCGAACTTGAGGGAAGGTACATCAGTAGGTACGTTACGTTCTGGTCTATTGAGTCAAAGCCGAGACGTTATAAGAAGAGGGTAAGGCTGCTGTGTGTGGCTGTACCGGGGACCATGAAGATATCCTGGGCTGATCACATTACTAATGTGAAGTTTTTAACAGCAGCAAATAAGACAAAATAACTGATAGGTAAGTAAAATCATTAAGCACAGAAAAGCTGTATATTTTGACCATATTTACCTCTATGAGAAGTAGGGATTTGACTCCTTCTCTTTTTTTCTGTTGCTCAGTTTATTGAGGAATGCATAGAATCAATCTCGTTTGGGTATGACCTACAAGCAAGTAATTGTGGGTAATAGTCGGTAGGTAAGCTCCCAATGGCATTTAGATATGTAGGTACTAACACCAACAGAACTGTCTGCCTTCAGCAGACAGCTCCCCTAGAGTACGAAAAGACCGGATCATCGCCCTCCAGTATATTAGTCAGCTGGTCTTGAATAAGTAAGTAACCATCGTGCTAGCTACCATTCGAATACAATGAAAACATTCATTAATAAATTATAATAACTAGCTGAGCCAGCTGTCTCGCTAGGTCTTGCAGACAGCTTTTCGTCATAGTGACTTGGTGTTGGATTTTAATATAATAATTGTAAGGCGTGTATAGACGGCGCCATAGTTTTCCCTTCGGGATGGATTTTCATTCATGTCAGACAGTTGAAAATTTAGCTGATTCGTCAGTTTTACGATCTGCATGTCGTCACTGCCAATACAAATTTGGAGTCATGTGCGTAGTCTATTCTGGAGTCTGGCCTTCTCAATATCATCTGACACCATTTCAGGCTGCTAAGCCTAGCAAAACAGCTGGCAATCGCCGATTGCTACCACTGTCATTTTAATTTGAATACAATATATGTGTAGGTATGTGCATTTAAATATGATAAATAGTTATACGTCTCAATCGTGATTATCATAAATAGCGATCCAATATAACGCGAATATTAATCTCTTTCGGGTCCCATTTACATAATAGAAAAAGGTTAGCAGCATAAAAAATAAATTTAAACATTATTTTGTTTCATTGTCTATAAAAAATAAATGCTCGGAGCCACAGAATAATATTTTAAAAATCATATTTTGTTTTAAAAATTAACCTTAAACAATATAGTTTCCCGGTGCGGGACATTCATATCGAGACAAATGTTGATAAATAATGAAGTAATACATATTATATCTGATAAGAATTGGAATTTATAAGACCTAAAGATGTGGAATCAGCTTAAAAAGGCCTTCATCCAGCAGTGGATTGATACAGGTTGATGACGATAATGACGATATAAATGAGTAGGTATATAAAATCACAAATTTAAAAAAATATTTCAGTTTATATGACCAAAAAGAGTAGAATTAGGTTGGGATAACCTTCATCCAGCAGTGGATTAATCTTGGTTGATGATGATAATGACGATATTATGAATGGGAAAATATAATATCAGCAATTTTGATAAATATAGTAATTCATATGACCGACAGAAATTCAAACAACTTAGAGAGGCCTTCATCCACCGGTGGATTGATTCAGGTTCATAATGATAATGGAAATATAAATAGATATAATATATTATCACCGATTTTGATAAATACAGCAATTCAAATGACAGAAAGGAGTAGAATCAGGCATGGGAGGCCTTTATCCAGCAATAGATGGGTTCAGGTCAATGATGATATGGACGATAGAAATAGGTATAATATAGTAGTAGAATCAGGTTGCGGAACTTTTCATCCAGCAGTAAATTGATCCTGGTTGATGATGATGACGATATGAATATGTAGATAAATGTAATATCACCGATTTTGATAAATACAGAAATTCATATCACAGAAAGGAGTAGAATCAGGCTAAGGAGGTCTTTAAGTAGTGGATTGGTTTAGGTCGATGATGATGATGATGACGATATGAATATGTAAATAAATATAATATCACCGATTTTGATAAATAAAGAAATTCATATGACAGAAAAGAGTAGAATCAGGCTAGCGAGGTCTTTATTAAGCAGTGGATTGTTTCAGGTCGATGATGATGATGATGATAATGATGATAATGACGATATGAATATGTAAATAAATATAATATCACCGATTTTGATAAATACAGCAATTCATATGACAGAAAGGAGTAGAATCAAGCTAGGGAGGTCGTTATTAAGCTGTGGATTGGTTTAGGTCGATGATGATGATGATGACGATATGAATATGTAGATAAATATAATATCACCGATTTTGATAAATACAGCAATTCATATGACAGAAAGGAGTAGAATCTGGCTAGGGAGGTCTTTATTAAGCTGTGAATTGGTTCAGGTCAATGATGATGATAATGATAATGACCATATGAATATGTAGATAAATATAATATCACCGATTTTGATAAATACAGCAATGCATATGACAGAAAGGAGTAGAATCAGGCTAAGGAGGTCTTTAAGTAGTGGATTGGTTCAGGTCAATGATGATGATGATGACGATATGAATATGTAAATAAATATATTATCACCGATTTTGATAAATACAGAAATTCATATGACAGAAAGGAGTAGAATCTGGCTAGGGAGGTCTTTATTAAGCAGTGGATTGGTTCAGGTCGATGATGATGATGATGATGACGATATGAATATGTAGATAAATATAATATCACCAATTTTGATAAATACAGAAATTCATATGACAGAAAGGAGGAGAATTAGGCTAAGGGGGTCTTTATTAAGCAGTGGATTGGTTTAGGTATATGATAATGATGATGATGATGATGACGATATGAATGTGTAGATACATATTATAATATCACAGATTTTGATAAATACATACATTCATATGACAAAAGGAGTAGAATCAGGCTAGGGAGGTCTTTATTAAGCAGTGGATGGATCCTGGTTGATGATGATGATGACGATATGAATATGTTTTTAAATATAATATCACCGATTTTGATAAATACAGCAATTCATATGACAGAAAGGAGTAGAATCAAGCTAGGGAGGTCGTTATTAAGCAGTGGATTGGTTTAGGTCGATGATGATGATGATGACGATATGAATATGTAGATAAATATGATATCACCGATTTTGATAAATACAGAAATTCATATGACAGAAAGGAGTAGAATATGGCTAGGGAGGTCTTTATTAAGCAGTGGATTGGTTCAGGTCGATAATGATGATGATGATGATGACGATATGAATATGTAGATAAATATAATATCACCGATTTTGATAAATACAGAAATTCATATGACAGAAAGGAGAAGAATTAGGCTAAGGGGGTCTTTATTAAGCAGTGGATTGGTTCAGGTATATGATAATGATGATGATGATGATGATGACGATATGAATGTGTAGATACATATAATATCACAGATTTTGATAAATACATACATTCATATGACAAAAGGAGTAGAATCAGGCTAGGGAGGTCTTTATTAAGCAGTGGATGGATCCTGGTTGATGATGATGATGACGATATGAATATGTTTTTAAATATAATATCACCGATTTTGATAAATACAGCAATTCATATGACAGAAAGGAGTAGAACCGGGCTAGGGAGGCCATTATCCAGCAGTGGATTGGTTCAGGTCGATGATATAAGAATGATAGAAATAGGTATAATATCACAAATTCGTTAAACCGATAGTAGTAGAATCAGGTTGCGGAACCCTTCATCCAGTAGTGGATTGATCCTAGTTGATGATGATGATGATGATGATTATGATGACGATATGAATATGTAGATAAATAACATTAGAAATTCAATACTGTCAAGAATACAATCAACGTAGAGAGGTCTTCATCCAGCAGTGGATTTATTGAGGCTCGTGATAATAATGGCATTATATATAGATAGGATTTTGATAAATATAACAATCATGTGTAAGTAAGGAGTAGAATAAGGCTGAGGAGGCCTTCATCCAGCAGTGTATAGGTCAAGATTGATGATGATAGGGACGAAAAAAATAGGTATATATTATACAATATCACACATTTTGATAACTATAACAATTCGTATTAATTTCTTTCATTGTTTGCAATGGCAACTTTTTTAGTATGGAAATTAGTAGCCTAGGTAATTATTCAATAACAAAAATAGTGGGTGAACAGCCACAAAGTATTTTAAAAAAATCAAATTTGGAATATCACGTTATCTATGAAATGGCCGTCAGTGGCGTACCCCGCTGTCAAAAGATATTATACGTAGTAAATTGTACCAGGATTATGGTTTTTTCTAGATTAGCTACTATTAAGCAATTAAAACATACAGCTATGAATCATTTCTAGTCACAATAAAATTACTTATTCTTTGCTGAGGTAGGTAAGAAATAATAATATATAGGTACGATCATGGCGGTGGAAGCGCGGCTTAAGCGTTGGCTTATTGAGTCGTGGTCGGGTCCCAGGTTCAAATCCTGGGTCTGATAAGTACACATTGAATTTCAATTTGTGTATGAGTCAGAGTATGGACCTAATATGTTGAGTAAGTGGCTGACATCCATTTCTCGTAAAAACAAAATCTGTCAATACAAACCTCCACACCGTGGAGGTCCATATGATGATCGGACATGGTCGAAAGAAGAAGAAAAGAAATGATCATGAAATCAAAAATCGCTCGAGTTAGGTTCCTTCAGAGACAATCAATAAATCGTCAATCATCAATCAAAATTAATGGTACAGTTTGGTTATGAGGAATACAGCGGAAAACACATTTTGAAAATACCCGATATACTGGATTACACCAATTATACCAATATAAATAAACATATCAATATTAACCGTATGTAGGAATGGGTACTTAGGGGAGAGATAATAAAAAACAAGTTTGAGTATTATGTTGTTTTTTAACAATTTACATTTTGTTTTACAGAATCGAGCTCAATATCCAGCATGGCGGACGATTTGGAAAACATGTCTCCTGATGAGAGTTACTCCAACTCGTTAAACAACGAAGATTGTATTGAGGTAAAACATTTAAACTAAATTGTTACATTGGTTTAATTTATCTATTGCTTATCATACTTTCTTGCCATGTGACACCCGGTAGTATTAAAATATTTTTCAAAATCTCCTCGCGCTTTCTTAGCATTGGCAGTCGAGTTCCGATTAGTCGTTGCTTCCAAAAGCGCTAAGGTGTCCTGTGACCTCAGTCCGAGCTCTATTAAACCTGTTTCAGGATTTTCCCTATCAAGGTCATGAGAAGGAGTATTTATAAGAATGTGTTGATTTGCGACGAAGAAAGTTGTGCAGCACACAGCAAGCTAATACAACTGTATTGATATTTTCAATTTTCATGTTTATTGGAGCTTGAAAAATGCGGAATCTAGCAGCTAAAATGCCAAAAACATTTTCTATAATTCGCCTGGCTCTGCATGTCCGATAATTATATATTATTTTACTGTGATTTAATTGCCTTTGTGAATACGGCTTTAAGAACTCGTTACGTAATGCAAAGGCTTCATCGCCAATATAAACAAATGGCAGTGCATCAGAATTAGCAGTAGGTTTTTTTGGTGCAGGTATTTTTAATCTGCCTTCGTCTAAACGTTTCAAAAAATCAGATTTTCTCAGTACGCCTCCATCAGAAATACGTCCATTTGTTCCAACATCAACATAAATAAATTCATAATTAGCATTTGCAATCGCCATCAAAACAATGCTGTGGAAATGTTTGTAATTATAAAAGTGGGAGCCGGCGCCTGCAGGTGGCACGATTGCAATGTGTTTCCCATCAACTGCGCCCAGGCAATTTGGAAATTGCCATTTACTATTAAATTCTTCTGCAATCGTCTCCATTTCTTCGTGCGTATCAGGGAACTGCAACAAAAAATAATCAATATTTTATTTACAGATAGAATATTCGCCTTCAACATCAACGTTGTCGACTACTCCAAGGTCGAATCGCAATAGAGCACCAGAACCCCCATCGTTCAAACGAAAAAAATCGAATGATAGCGCCAACAAAGTGTTAGAATTAATCACCGACAAACTAAGCAAGACTGAAGATGAATTTGATGTTTTTGGCAAAATGATGGCCATGAAACTACGATCGATGTCACAGGGACAAAGATTGCTGGCCGAGAAGCTGATGCATGAAGTTGCCTTTATGGGACAAAGTGACAAAATAATGCCAGCAACTACTGTTCATACTCAACCAGTTTATCGTATATTAAGCAAAAATGTACAAAACCCGGTATAATAAATTAATGTTTTTCGTGTGAATAAATATCTTGTAAAAATATTTGTTTTTTTGTTTGTTTTTTATGCCTATAAACCTTAAGGCTTAAGCGATACAACAAATGGTAAGTATTTAGGCTATGTTAGCATACCTATATTATTATGTGGCCTCATTTAGAAATCCAATTCCATGCATGCTTTTCTAAGAATATGACTAGTATTACAATACATTCAACAGGAATAATTAAGTAGCTTGCTTACAGCCTATATGGAGAGTCCTGGCTAGGTACAGAATTCTGACGGTCTATTGAATATTTAGCATGTCAACGATGGCCTTATTTGTGACTATATATATACCTATCTCAAATGCATCTTGTCTGTCATTCTTATGCTGTTGCCTTCTATGAGTTATATAGGTAAAACAATCCACTAAACGTTTACTTTATAAGACCAACCGATGTCTACTTGTTAATAATTATATATTTGTAAATTTGCCCAACTTTATTAGATGACGTATAATATAATACACACCTTGAAATATTCTCCTTTCAAAACGTCAATGATGACGGCAAGTTTCGGGAAATAAATAATTGCACCCCTCACCCTACTTTACTTTAGATTATACAATCAAAAGTTTATGGAAAACCTCAAACAGGTATTCATTCATTAGCGACCAATAATTAATGAACGAAAGCGGGATGTGCCGCAAGAGTGGGCAAGCCAAACGTTATTAATTTAATTTACAAATTAATTATAGTGTTATTTAATAATAATATTCCAAATTCACGAAATATTGAAATCAACCGTAGAAGTTTTCACTGGATATAGTAATTTTGAGTTTCGTTGTCTAATATTAATCATTCCCACACCCCACAATACCTTCGCCAATATGGATTAGTATCGTATAGTGAGTGTTCTATCAAATCATGTGGAATTTCGAAGTATGATATATCAAAATATTGTTTATATTATTGATCGAAGTTGTTTGATGAGATTTGAAAATTTTTTGTGACCTTTGTTTCGCCTTTAAGCTAGTCAGGTGACAGTCATCCAGATTCGACTAGCTCAGATATGTGATCTGGGGGTCATCTACGTGAGGATCTTGGAGTATATAGTGGAAACGCTTGATGATGGTGCTTCACTGCAGTTATTTTAATGAATAAAACTCACGTTCAGTATAAAGATATTTATTATTATTGGCTCTACTATTATTCCATGGTCAAGGTCACATATAATTTATATATTATATAATATAGTTCTTAGAAAAACTGTAAATAAAATATATATAGTTATAATTATAGGAACTAATTCGTAGAATTTTATTGACTATTTAAGTCCAAATTTATTTATTTATATATATTTATTTAATTTTCATTAACTTATAAAAGTCTTAATAATATAGAGTCGCTAATTAGAAAGTTGGAAAATCGCACACGTAATCAGGATGTACTCGCGGCCATCAGGTTTGACCAGAAAAAGAAGAAATACGCTGCGCGGATTAAAGTTTTACCTCTCATATAGTTACATCTTGAAAAAGAGAAGTTAATAGTTTACATATATAAAGATCCCTTAACTCATCGACTGGACTTGTAAAGATGAACGTTTAAACTTATTATTAAAGTTGCATAATAATAAAATATGCTGCTTTTTACATGATTCTATATAAGAACTACGTATTCTGATACGTCATTTTGATTATAATATAATGGCAATTATATAATGATTATTAATTATATCGAATCAATACATTGAGTAATGGCATATTAAATTTGCTCGGTGATCTTATGTTATCAATACTATTAAACATTTAAATACATATTAATTCGTTATGCATACGAGAAATATATTTAGTTAATCCTATAGACAACAACTATAATACTCACCGCTTTGGTCGACTCTTGGCATCCACAACCCATCCTGAGTAGTTGTTAAACCGGTCAGTATGAACTGCGGGACTTACTCCTTGGTTCTTACTTTAGTTTTGTTATGGGTGGTAAACGTAATTTTATTTTGCGACAGAATTGATTATAAGGCAGTTATGTCGTCAAAATTTCCCCTCTAAGAACACAGGTGTAACAGGCGTATGCACACTCTCCAACGACACTATTGACATTTTTTTCTCATTTCGTTATTTAATAATGTCTGCAGATGCTGAAAAGCAAAGTGAAAAAAAATAACAAATGGAATATTATAACACATAACAAATGATAATATTGATTTTTTTTCTAGGTTTCTACCAAGAGATTTTTCACAAAGCATCACGATACAGGCGACAGTCAACAATCCTCAGATGATGGAATCCAGGATAGAATGATGCAGTATTCAGAAGTCACGATAGATGAGAAAGACATTAAAAAAGAAATCTTTGAACTAGATACTCCGAAGGAACTTCGCCTTATTCTAAGAAGAGTAATCCATTTCTCACGTAATTTAATTTGCTGCATTTGTAGCGCAGTTTTCGGTGGCAGAAGTGCTCTAAAAATTCACAAAATTGCTCACATGGACGTAATTGATG
This sequence comes from Rhyacophila brunnea, assembly GCF_057557595.1. Taxonomy (NCBI): domain Eukaryota; kingdom Metazoa; phylum Arthropoda; class Insecta; order Trichoptera; family Rhyacophilidae; genus Rhyacophila; species Rhyacophila brunnea. The sequence continues at coordinate 35,703,209 of NW_028232785.1, forward strand.
ATCAAAATCAAGTAACAGTATTTTCTCAACATAGTAATATTAAAGGAAATAAAAACTTAAGTCCTGGTGAAAAACCTTATAAATGCAATGTATGTTCATACAGATGCTTCCGACTTGATCATCTTAAGATTCATAAAATGACACATACCGGTGAAAAACCTTATAAATGCAATGTATGTTCATATAGATGCTCTCGACTTGGTGATCTTAAAAAACATAAAATGACACATACTGGTGAAAAACCTTATAAATGCAATATATGTTCATATAAATCCTCGCAAATTAGTAATCTTAAAGAACATGAAACGAGACATAGTGGTGAAAAACCTTATAAATGCAATGTATGTTCATATAGAGGCTCGAAACATGTAAATCTCAAAACACATGAAATGACACATACTGGTGAAAAACCCTTTAAATGCGATGTTTGTTATTATAAATCCTCGACTTCTAGTAATCTCAAAACACATAAAAAGACACATACTGGTGAAAAACCCTATAATTGCAGTGTATGTTCATATATATGCTTGCGACTTGGTGATCTTAAGATACATAAAATGACACATACTGGTGAAAAACCATTTAAATGCAATGTATGTTTATATAAATATTCGACATCTAGTCAGCTCAAAACACATCACATGACACATACTGGTGAAAAACCTTATAAATGCAATGTATGTTCATATAGATGCTCGCAATTTGGAAATCTCAACGCACATAAAATGACACATACTGGTGAAAACCCCTATAAATGCAATGTATGTTCATATAGATGCTCGCGATTTGGTGATTTAAAAAAACATAATATGACACATACTGGTGAAAAACCCTTTAAATGAAATGTATGTTCGTATAGATCCTCGACATCTATTCGTCTCATAACACATAATGGTAAAAAAAAACCTTTTGAATGCAATGTAAGGTCATATAGATGTTCGCAACTTGGTCATCGTAAGTCACATAAAGTGACACATACTGTTGAATAACCTTATAAATGCAAAATATTTATATTTGCGACTTACTTGCGACTTGATGATCTTAGGAGACAAAAAATGACACATACTAGTAAAAACCATCATAAATGCAATGTGTGTTCATATAGATGCTCGATATTTATCATCTCGATAGTCATCTTCGATGAAACAAATGAAAACTTCGATGAAAAAAATGACACTTAATGGTAAAAAAGCTTACAAATGCAATGTTTTTTCATATATGCTCGCAACTTAGTGATCTTAAGAAACATAAAATGACACATACTGGTGAAAAACCCTATATATGCAATGAACGTTTATATAGCTGATGCTCGCCATCTAGTACGTTATGACCTATTGTTGTAGGTTGTGAAGATATAACGTCTATTATTTATTTGTAGAAGGTTGCTTCGTGTGTGTGATAATGTAATGTTCGGGGCACGAATAAATGAGACACAGTTTTGATATGGATTGTTTTGTATTGACTTAAAACATTTAAGATTAACACGGCACTAAAATAAGACTGTCATATTGTTTTTATACTTTATGATTTCTTTACATTATGATTTCTAATATGATATCGAAACTTTATGCGGAGTTGCTCGCATGATTGACAGTACTGTTGAAAGCCGGATTCGCAACTAAATTATTGACTCTTTCATTATTATTGTCTATGGTCGATCAATGACCATAGACAATAACTTGACATTTGTATAGTTAAAATTTAAAACCTCTACATAACCATTTTTGCTGTTATACGTAATTGTAACAACATTAGAATAACAATAAATCCGATTATTAACAACCAGTTAGACGTCACTGAAGTCATGGCACGCAAGCAGAGATAATTACTACATTTAAATGTCATGCTAATTATATCGAATAGCCACTTCACCGTTACGCGCTTGGTGCGTCCAATGATTTAAACCTATGTAATTCCAAGATTCTATTCTGGTTAGTTTTAAGTAAACAAGCTTCACACGTCATAATCTTAAAATATTTATATTTCTGTAAGGGTATAATTGACCTTACAGAATAACCTGAATGTATTTAACATAACACTTCAGAATTTCACTCATACTTTTACATTTTATAAGTATATATAAATGTTATATTTACTATCAAAAAAAATACCAATCCCTAGATAGTCAAATTGTAATCGTGGGATCAAAATTTTAGCTCGGGATTGGTTTCCCTAATTGACACATAGGAATGACGAGATATTTTTTACTTTATAACTAACATTTGTAATTGTTTTGCAAGCGCATGAATCGTGGTTAAGTTGGAAAACTCCACAAAAACATTATTATCGCTCTGTTTTCATTCCATTTTTTACATGCGCAACAGTGGCAGTATTTTATTATCTTTGTGATTATGTACTTACTTGAGTGCAGTAATAAATGGTTTTGCACAAATTACCATAATTTTCAACTAAATAATAATGTTGTGTAGTATTTATTATTGGCTTCTGTAATCTATATACTCGTATTATCGTAACGGATTATTTTACTATACACCCTGCATAATATTGTAAAATAATATTGTAATAGCAATATGCAGTGTAAAATTCTAGTAGCTAATTTAATTTATTTATACTATATCTCAAGTAGGTTTTTTTTATCAAGTTTGTAGGTACCTGCCTAACTAAAGTGTACTTAGTAGAACCTAATCACCTAGAATTATTTTAAATGCCAACATTGAAAAGATCTGATGCTACATTCATAATAACTATAGGTTGTTGCGTTCCTGGACATTGGTCTTTTACCATTATCGATCCTTGAGTAATTAATTAGCGTAAATACGTTCCCTGACCGTGTAGCCAAAAGGCTTAAACATAATATGATCGAATTCCTTCCTCAGATAAAAGTCTTATTTCTTGCGTATCGAGCTGGTATCTGAGGCGTAGAAGTAAACGGTAACACAGGGTGAAAGATGAGGGAAGTACTTGTCTAGTAATAAGATTGGATAATTTTATAAAATGTCAAGCGATAACACATGGAAATTTTGTCTACATTATATAAGCTAATTGATAAACATATAAGTATAACGTAGATGAATGCATGATAGTGCTAACGGAAAGAAGGAGACGAAAGCTAAAGAAAATTTGTAGGTAATAAGAATTATAATATAATAATGTTTGATTTTGTATTATTTTGAATTGTAAATGAACATCATTATGTAATATTTGTAGATATGAGATTTTATGTATTCGGATGATAATTTTGATGCCAACCGTTAGCCAATTAGAAGCAGGAGTACGCGGAGTAATTTATCTCTGTAAAAGGCGCCAGTTCTCGCGGGATGAGCGGTTAGAGCCTCAGACTGGGATGCGCGTAATTAGACCTCAACGGTTTGTTACGAAAAATAGTGCAAACTTACAGCCGGCGCCGGTCGCTGATAAATTAAAGTCATAGGTGTTTAAGTGGTAGCTGAAGTATAATAGTTATTATAAAATAAGAACAATAAGGATTGTAATCCAAAAGCCACAATTTTGTAAATTAAGAAAAAATAAGGAATTAAGGAATGTAATAATTCAAAGCAATAATAATTGTATAGAGTATTTCGGACTGTGTTATAAAACATTAATTAGGTACCTAAAAATAAGAAATATTAATAATAATATTAATCCTAGTGTTTTATTTAATTCTGGACCCGTGCTCCTTTATAGCACTAAATTACAAAGTTGAAACAAACAATTTATTTGACACCCCAAGTGCACACCAACACCCTGAGCTAGCTTCGAACTTGAGGGTAGGTACGTTACGTTCTGGTCTATTGAGTCAAAGCTGAGACGTTAAGTAAGAAGAGTGAAGGCTTTCTATGTGGCTGTAACGGGGACCGTGAAGATATCCTGGGCTGATCACATTACTAATGTGAAATTTTTAACAGCAGCAAATAAGACAAAATAACTTATAGGTAACTAAAACCATCAAGCACAGAAAAGCTGTAAATTTTGACCATATTTACCTCAATGAGAAGTATGATTTGACGTATGATTTTATATAAGTGATTTGGGAGGTCAGTTTAATGTCATGTTCCTGTAATTTATTTTCAATTACTTGGTGTCGGATTATCGGACAAACGTTGGAAATGATGATGCGTTTCGGTTTGGTTATAAGTGGCCGAATTAGAAGTACTTTGGTTCCGATATTAATTTTCGTTTTATCTGTCAGTTTGTCCACGATTTCTTACGTGCTCAAATAAATACATTCTCGACTGTGTGATATTCGCGAAACATAGCGAATATTTGACGGTTCTACTATATTGCCGACTGGAATAGTATATTCTTGAATTGTGATACCATCTATGGAATCTATTACGCTAGCGTGCTCTTTTTTAGGAAGCTGCGTTTGTTGGGCTACTTTTGCATAAGAAGACATTGTGTAAGTTCTTGAGTGGGTGTCCCTGTAGTCAGAGACACTTGCCACACTGTGATAAACACAGTTAGAAATAATATATATATATATATATTTTGCACGTTAGTAATTTTTTTCACTGCACAATAATTGTTACATTCACTTTTAGCACGGATTTGGTACTTGCTTCTCGCTGACACGGCTGCTTGCGCCCGCGTCCATGGCACAACCTCCCTATGGCCGATTTATGTACTAGGATGGTATTTTACCGGTGCTACTTATTATGAATGGGATAGTGTGAAAAAAAACGATTAAAATCAAATAAGTTTCCGATTTCTTTATTTATATAAAAAAATATAATACAAATTGTCACTAAATACAGTTTTTAACCAAGCTATCGTCATAGGTAATCAGCAGGTACCTTCCACTTGTCAAACGACTAAAAATGTCGGGTTCATTCCTTCAAAACAAAAACTTCCATCGGCTGACATTTTATTTAGACAGAACCAATTACAATATCTTTGGACATACTTAACTATCATTAACATAATAGAGTAGTTGTACATTTTTTTGTATTTAGTGACGTCACACGTCTTACGATTCAATTAAGATGTCTTTACCTACCAGCGCACCTATTCTATACACAAGACTGATATCGGCCGCTATCGGCAACTATCGAGGGTAGTTTTTCATTTTTTTGTATCGAAGTAATAGCACTTATTGTAACAATTACAATAAGTTGGTTGTAGTTGTTACAATACGTGCTATGTTTTAACAGCACCTCTCTGTGCTAAATTTTATAGCGGGATAGACAGTTTTGACTGTTTAGACGTCTAACTTATTGTGATTGTTTCAATACGTGCTAATACTTCGATATAAAAATGGAAAACTACTCTCGACAGCAATCTTGTGTAAAGAATATATATGCAAAGGCACCTAGCGCAAAAATACGAACCTTGCACACATTTATATTGTTATAAAAATCGATGTTTTTTAAATAAATATAAAAAGAATTAAAACTATGCATTTGCAAAAAATCTTTTTAGTGCATCATAGAAAACTTAATAAACTAATTGTTTTTCAATTTGTGTAGGGTCAGAGTATGGATAATAATAGGATGAGAAGATGGCTGACATCCGTTTCTCGTAAAAACAAGATCTGTTGGAGGCCCATTTGTTCCTATTAGGATCGGATATGGCTTAAAAAAACAGCTAGCTTACGGTAGTGGAGTTCGATACACTTCAATTTATGGATATGTATCTAAGACCTAACTTCAACTTTTTAAAATACACCAACCATCAAACGAGATTTCTTAGAGGAAGTGGGTTTGAAGTATTAAAAACTGTATTTAGCACAGAGACAATAATTATTATTGTTTGGTTTAAATAATATTACATACGGTTACATAATATTATGTCGATATAGAATGAGCTACAAAAATATTAATTGTTTACGTTATCGGTTGATGATAAAAATGACGTACGCACGTTCGGTCCCTTCTCGACTGACCATTATTTCAAAGTCTTTACTACAGATACTTAATCCTAGATAATTAGTGAACGGGTAGCCAACGCATTTATTGGTATAATATATAATATTGATATTATGTCCAAAAAATGCGGGATTTTTCAAAAATAGTAAAGAAATATGCAACCAGAAGTTATGCATGAATAATTATATCACATTCAAATTGCCTTGTCTGAATACGCTAATTAGGGTGGCCTTAATACAACAGATAAATTCCTACCCACCTGAAAATTTGAACCTTGCATGCCGTGTCAAATAACTGACAGTCATTTATCAACCGTGCGCATATAAACACTTACCTGAGCTAAGTCGTCAAGTGCCAGGCACCGGATGATCAAATGAAATAGCGAACGAGACTGATAATACGGCCAGGATCGATAACCAGACCATGGAGCCAGCCTCAATAGCATAAAAGGTCAGTGCCTGACATCCTAGACATATCCTCTCCTAGCAGCTTCCGAATCATTCCTTCACAGTTTACAATTCACTGAAAAGCACAGCCAGTATCTTTTACTTTAATATCTTTTACAGACAATTTCCATGTATATAAGAATTTACACGAAATGGCTTTTCACCAGCATGGGTCCTTTAATGTAATTTCATGTTATTAAAATAAATGCATGGGTTATTGCATTTATCACAATAATTATGTAAATGACTTTTCACTAGTATGAGTCTTTTTATGCAATTTCATTCAACCAGCATCTAATGCATGGGTAATTATTATATAAATCGCATTTAAATGGCTTTTCACCAGAATGAGTCATTTTGTGTGTTGTCAAGCTACCTGGTTGTTCGCATGAGTAATTGCATATATCACATATCAATGGCTTTTCACCTGAATGAGTAATTTTGTGTTTTATCAAGCTACTTGATCGATTGCATGAGTAATTGCATATACCTCATTTAAATGGCTTTTCACCAGAATGAGTCATTTTGTGTGTTTTCATGTTACTTGATTGTTTGAATGAGTAATTGCATATATCACATTTAAATGGCTTTTCACCAGCATGAGTCATTTTGTGTGTTTTCAGGTTACCTAATTGTTTGCATGAGTAATTGCATATATCACATTTAAATGGCTTTTCACTGGAATGGGTCCGTTTATGCAATTTCATGCTACCAAACGTTGTGGATGCGTAAGTACACTTTTCACATTGAAATGGCTTTTCAACAGAATGACTCATTTTGTGTATTTTCATGGTACCTAAATGTCTATTTGAGTAACTGCATATATCACATTTAAATGGCTTTTCACCAGAATGAGTCATATTATGTGTTTTCATGTGACTAGATTGTGTGCATGAGTAATTGCATTTATCACATTTGAATGGCTTTTCGCCATAATGAGTCATTTTATGTGTTTTCATGCTACGAGAAGTCGTGCACGAGTAATCGCAATTATCACAGTTAAATGGCTTTTCACCAGAATGAGTCATTTTATGTGTTTTCATGCTATTAGAACTCGTGCACGAGTAATTGCATTTATCACAGTTAAACGGCTTTTCACCAGAATGCGTCATTTTATGTTTTTTCAGGCTACTAGACTGTCTGCATGAGTAATTGCATTTATCACAATTAAATGGCTTTTCACCAAAATGAGTCATTTTGTGTGTTTTCATGTTACTTAATTGATTGAACGAGTAATTGCATATATCACATTTAAATGGCTTTTCACCAGAATGAGCCATTTTGTGTGTTTTCATGTTAACTGAACGTCTGCATGAGTAATTGCATATATCACATTTAAATGGCTTTTCAACAGAATGAGTCATATTATGTGTTTTCATGCTACTAGAAGTCGTGCACGAGTAATCGCAATTATCACAGTTAAATGGCTTTTTACCAGAATGAGTCATTTTATGTATTTTCATGCGACCAGACTGTATGCATGAGTAATTGCATTTATCACAGTTAAATGGCTTTTCACCAGAATGAGTCATTTTGTGAGTTTTCATGTTACTTGATAATCTGCATGAGTAATTGCACATATCACACTTAAATGGCTTTTCATCAGAAAAAGTCATTTTGAGTGATTTCATGACGTGACCAGAACGAAATCTTGAAAAATGACCATCGTCACATTTAAGCAGCCTTGAAACGGAATCGGCAATTGTGGTTTTGTGTATAGCTTTGTGAAGCAACATTAAGTCGAACGATGAAAAAAAATCGAAACAGATACTGCACACAAAATTTTGTTTATGAAACGATTGTTTTTCCAGTTGTATAACAGCCACTAATAATTCGGTTTTTACCATATTCTTCGACTGACAAATATCACGTTTACTATTGCGACAAGCGACATCTTTGAACTTTTCTATATAATCCTTGAGTTCTTGCTTAGTGTCTTGTTCCTCAATGTGTAAGTATTCGCTAGACGCTTGTGCTTTAGTCACGTCCCAGGACGATATGCGATTCGCAAACTTGGCCGGTACAGTGCTTCTGGCGATAATCTGAAAAAGACATTTAAAAGTATTAATAAATTTCAATTATGAGATTTTTAAATAACAGTCCATTATATGTAAAAGATCCAGGTAGAAATATTAAACCTAGACACGGTATTAGCAAACATATTTTACGTAGGTACGCGTGCCGAAATTTTCAAAATATAATCGTTTGACTGTCTGACGTGCCGAGCAGTTTTTTATTAGGAAAAAATAAAAAGTGGTTTTTAAGAAATGTTTCCACTGAAATCCACTGTCTGTCAGAATTACTACTACTAGCTCCACCAAGTGTTTGTTTCTTGTTTGGGGCAGGCATTTTTGTTGGTACCAATTAAATAGTTTGTTACTGTATTACTTAGTTTGTTTCTTTACACACAAAATGACACCAGAATTGGTGCGATGAGATTAGGCATTCTCTCGCTACAGTGGTCTCAAGCTTTGTAAAGCGATCAAAATCAAAAGTCGGCGGAGAGGCTTTCTCCGCCGCCTTATGAGGGTAGTACGACACGATTTTCATTTATATTTTTTCGCGAACCGATTATAAACGATTGCTTTAGTTGATTTCAAAAAACGGACCTCCTACAAATCGTGCGATTTGATATATCTGGATTATTTCCTGTAAACTTTGGTGGAGTCACTGGTTTATGCTAATAAACCCAATGGAAGCCAATATTGTTCGCGATACACTACCAGCAGTGCTCGAATAAGTGATATTCAAATTGGGTGACAAGAATTTTCTTCCTTGAGAACAACTGCGTTGCCATATAATTTTAATACCATTAAGATATCGAATATAAAAAAGATGTTTAAAACTTATGTTATTAGTGAGCCTGTAAATGAACTTACCTGGTCTACTGGGCTGTATTTTCGATCGGAGGAGCCGGGTTGAGGATTCTCATTGTTGATTTGGCGAATTGCATCGTCAAGAAATTCTTGTTTGATTATGATACCCTCATTGTCATTCTCCGATCTTATATTGATCAGGCTGTCTTCACACTCCTGAAAATAACAACATGATTAATAATATTATGTAACAGCGTCACCATTATGATCAGCCAGAGTCAATCCATTTCTGGATAAGACCTGCCACAGCTGCTTACAGTGGCCACCAATGTAAGACTGCATTTGGCAAGTGATACTCACCAAAAGACATTCCAGCTAACTGCAGTACATTGCGTACTTTAATCTGCCTTTTTGTAAACATATAGCTCATTGGGATCTATAGGGTTGTATAAGTCACATGATCTTGAGTAATTGGCACAGCGAGGCATGGAGAAGTGTATGTTGGGCATAACGCGAAAGGACCGTAAGAGAAACGAATGAGTTAGGAAGCAGACAGGAGTACGCGATGTAATAGACGTTGCCAAACAGCTGGAATGGAGATGGGCGGGGCACATTGCTCGCCGTCATCAAGTGGTACCTAAGGGGCACGAAACGGCCACAGGATCGCCCTAAAAGCCGCTGGATTGACGAACTGGTAAAGTTCGGCGAAAATACGTGGCAGCGAATGACACAGGACCGAAAGAGTTGGAATAAGGTTGGCGAGGCCTTCATCCAGCGGTGGATGATGATGATTATCAAATGTACTAGTGGGTGATCAATCCATTCTCAAGATTCGACGGTACACACCTGACATTAACAGAGGAGGACATTTGAATAGATCTAAAAAACGATCCTAAGCACACAGCCTCATTTTCTGAGCTAGAGTTGCATTTTGGATATCGCACCCCCAGTAAGATACTGTCGTAAGTCTGAAATGGGCGTTTTTGAGTTATGGATGTGGTTGGATTCGTATTTTTTTTTTGCTATTTTAATAAAATACTGTCGTATCTCAAACTCAAATAGTGTCAGAGAGAAAGCACTTAATACAGTACATTACTTTCCGAAAACTGTTAAATCGATAATAAAATAGTGTTGTAACTAAGTTACGAGTGTATTTTACAAGAAGCTTTCTAAAAAACTAAAACAATACTTTTCAAAAAAATACTGTTGTAACTCTGTTACCACATGAAGATCTTGAGATACAGCGTAATTTTCTCACTAGTTGCATGGATATTATTGTTCCAAAGTATTCAAATAAAAAAACTGGAAGCAGCAAAGGCAACAATTTTTGTTACCAACTTCAATTAAATGGAAGTAAAATAGAAGAAGTATGCAAAAAATACTTTATCAACACATTTGGGGTGAGTGAAAGCGTGAAAGGTACTGCTCTACTGCGTGGAAAACAAGAGGTCTACTTTCCGGAATGCCAATTCCAGAACAAAGAGGTCATCATGGCAATCACAAAAAAATTGATGATGATTTAAAAAAATGATATAAGAGCTCACATTAAGTCTTTCCCAGTGATCGAGCAACATTATTCGGGTGCACAGAAGTCTAGATTGTATTTATATGGTAAATTAACAATTGCTGAAATGTATCGATTATACAAAAAACAACAAGCTGACAGCAATATGCTATTTGGAAAGGAACATTATTATACGCATCCATATTTAATGACGAATTTAATATTGGCTTCTTTAAGCCTAAAAAAGATTTGTGCATTGAATGCGACCTATACAATAATTCTTCACCAGAAGAAAAAGAACAACTTCAAGAAAAGTATGAGACACATCAACCTGGAAAAAAAGAGGCAAAGGATGCAAAGACCAAAGACGCAGCAGAATCCCGAATTAATGGCCAAAATAGCGTCATTAATGTAGCTGTATATGATTTGCAGGCTGTTTTACCGCTTCCTTGCGGAAATGTGTCAACTTTCTATTATAAACAAAAGTTGGCCATGTACAATCTTACAGTCTATAATATCACTGAAAATATTGCAAACTGACACATGTGGAATGAGAGTCAAGCTGCATGAGGATCCAATGAAATTGGTAGCTGTGTACTCGATTACGTGAAAAATATCACCACACGGAGCATTTTATTTTTTACAGAGACAATTGTGCCGGGCAGAATAAAAATAAATACATTGCTGCAATGTATTTATATGCCATCGGGAATTCACAAAAAAATAAAACGATCTCTCATAAGTTTTTGGTCACCGGGCGAGCTAAATGAAAGCGATATTGTCCATTCTACAATTGAGCAGCAGAAGACTAGTGCCCAGCCAAATGGTTACCATTGTACAAACAAGTAAGAAAACAGGACAACCATACATTGTTAAACCCATGGCGACAAATAATTTTCACAACATGAAAAAACTAGCAGATAAAATCGGTAAAAATTACAACACAGATGATAATGGAGAAAAAGTTTTGTGGCAGAAGATTAAAGTTATAAAAGTAGACAGAGACTAGCCATACATTATTTTTTTTTAAAACCAGTTATCATGAAAAATGTAGGAAATTGAATGTTCGTCAACGGCAAATAGGTAAACCGTTACCAATGGATGGTCTCAATGTATCCAAAGCATATAAGAGCGGCCAAAAATAACGACAATTAAAAAGAAGGATTTGCTTTCTCTCTGCACTGCTAAACATCGTGAATTTTATTATGATTTTTTTGCTTCTCTTCCAAGTGATGTTTAAAAATTAAAAATCGTACCTAAAAAATTTTATTTTCCCATTAAATAAAATAATTAAGTATTTTTTTGTTGTTTTGAACTAATAATTGTATTTTTTATGTTTTTTTCAATAAATCTTTAAAGATTGTACGATAACTTAATATTTTGAAAACCTTCCTTTACAGTGCCCAACATATTAGTCGAAATTATTAGAGTGATGGTAGGGAAATTTACATAGAAAGTATTGAGTTGATTCAAATTATACCATGAAATTTTCAAATAGCCTAATAAAATACTGTCGTAACTCAAAAATATTCAAATATCTCCATTTGTATATGTTTTAGCGAAAAATGGTGAATAAAGTTGAAAATAGATCATGTTTTTCCATTAAAATGAGTAATAATTTTTACATTCAGACTTTTCCTGTATTTACAAAGAATATTTGAAACTTCAAATGGCTCTCCTGCAAAATGCCAATTTTTGGATTACTACAGTATTTTACTGGGGGTGCGATATCGTTTTGGCGTCAATATCGTCAATAATTGACGAATTATTATTACGACTGATTATTAGCTACAGCAGCCATTTAATCTCTGTTGCCGTTTGGATCATCGTATTTTTGCGAAATTGGTTTTACAGCACTCGTGGAAATGAAATCGTTAAACGAGAACAGTAACAAATGGTAGATGTGGAGTTACGTGTTTGTTTATCTAATTTAGAGAATTCATTTTCATCATCATTTTACAGAATTCTTTCTAAAATACAGTTGCCCTTTTCTCACTAATAAAATAATTACCACCTGTGTACATATATGTTCATAAAAAATTGACATACCCACACTATGATTTCTTTTATTCATATTAATAAGGAACATTTCTTTTTTAAGGCGGTACAAATCCCATTCACGAGTGTGCCGTGAAGTAAAAACGATTGGCAAACACTGCTGTAGATACTCACAGCACCGGGATTTATTATGCGACAAATTAATTCGACCCACTTAATTAGGCAGATTAATGAATGTCAATAATAAAACACCAATATACTAATAAAAATAACAGGCAGTCTTTTTCACAAATCTAGTATCATAAAACAAGGCACCGAGTGAGTGTAAAATGCAAACAATTGATCGTCACGTTAAATTTATTAAGCATATTCTTACAAAATACAATTTGTATCCAATGATATAATAATAACGGAGACTAATATAAATGATCGCATACAAGCACGATGTGAATTACACATTATTTAAAATATTAATGAAATATTGTATAGATAGGTAAGTAGGTACCTGATTTTTTGGCTCGCTTTTGGAATATGAGCATCCAGGTTGCGGATCACTATCTTCGGTAAATTCTTCTTTGAAATCAACTCGGAGAGAATCAATCTCAGTTTTAATACCAGCAAGGCTGGTTACAGGGCTCTGAAAAACAAGACAGAAGGTATTTTATAATACGTGTTTACACCTATATTATTATTTCTGTAGATGACACACGGACGTTTCTGTATGTGACCTATTATCACGATTCGATACTGTCTACTAATATTAACCTTTCCCTTACCATGATAAAAAAATTACGCCCGTTCCCATGCCGTCCACTCAGTGTCCCGATAGAAATTTGGCATTTTAAGGCATTTTAAAAGCTAATTGATTGCTTCAAAAGGTAAAGTATGTTTTTAAATACTGTTTAGTCATCGTTTAACATTTTATTCTGTGTATATTACATGCAATTATCTTATAATCGTGTATAATATCGGACATCGATAAAAGTACGTCATATCTAAGCCACGGCGTGTCTCGGTCTGTTTTAAATGGAACAACCAACATACGCTGCCATTTCACGGAGAGTGGGGGTGGCTAATTCATCCGAAGCAAACGAGGGATGTTATTAGGTAGGATAACATCTGTGTGGACTTGCGTTATCACGTTCACCACATAAAATAATAGTTATAATTTTGCAATATCGATTCCCTATATAATTTTAAAACACTGTGATCTTATTGTATCATGTTATTAAGTATTTTTAAAAATCGTATTTTAAAACACATTAAAATAATATACTTACATAAGAACAATTAATCAAGAAAAATACTCCGATTGATCGTATAGTTTCCACTAAATATATTTTAATATCATGTTTCTTATGCTGAAATAATACACATTAATAAATATAAATAACTACGCTACTTGAACTTATACGCACGTATTAAGTCTATACCTCTAAGACTTTAGATATATCTTACCTACTTTTAGATAATTTCCCTAGTATATAAAAAAAATACTTATAATTTTGCAATATCGATTCCCTGATTATAATCTATAATATAAAAATGAATATTTGTTAGTTTGTTTGTTCGTTTTTTTATGCGCTGCCATACCGTTCATCCGATTGCGATAAAACTTTGTCAACTTATTGCTTGCACTTGCGCGCAGATTATAGACTATATCTTATACATACAAATGAAAGTCTGTCTGACATATGCGTTCCTATACCATTCATCCGATTGCGACGAAATTTTGGTGAATTGATGTGTGCACTACGGGTGCGAGTCATAGACGCTAAATGTAAAAGCAGCTGAAATGGTGGATTGCTTTGAGAGAAAGATCCTTAGGCGGATATACGGACCCATGAATGATGATGGGGAGTGGAGAATTAGGTACAACACGGAACTATACCGCTTATACCAAGATTCAAAACTCTCCAACTTCATAAAACTCCAGAGGCTAAACTGGGCAGGCCATGTCCAGCGCATGCCTGAGTCACGGATACCGAAGAAGATCCTCGAAGGAAACCCAGGAGGAAAAAGGCCAGTGGGAAAGCCACGCACACGATGGCGTGATAATGTTACAAAAGATGCCAACCAGATACTAAAAATCAGGAACTGGAAAAGACGTGCGGAGGACCGTTCCGGCTGGAGGATAGCGGTGGAGGAGGCCAGGGCTCGACTTGAGCTGTAGCGTCATCGAAGAAGAAGAAGATGTGTGCACACCCACAAAGGTTTCTGAATTAGAAAAACTATCTTCTCTTCTTCATTATATCTTCTTTTATTCATATGGTTCCTATACCATTAATCGGATTGCGATGAAACCTTCGCCAGTTGTTGTGGCAACACCCGCAAAGGTTTCTGAATCAGTACAACCATCTTCTTCTTCTTCGTCGTCTTCATTCTATATTCTTTTATTCTTATGATTCCTATACCATTCGTCCGATTGCAATGAAACTTGCGTCAGTTGTTGTGCCGACACCTGCGAATGTTTCTGAATTAGTACAACAATTTTCTTCAACCTTTTTTTCTATTCTATCTTCTTCTATTCGTATGCGTTCTTATACCATTCATCCGATTGCGATGAAATTTTGATCAGTTGTTGTGCGCATGCCCGCGAAGATTACTGAATTAGAAAAACCATCTTCTTCGTTATATCTTCTTTTATTCGCATGGTTCCCATACCATTCATCGGATTGCGATGAAACCTTCGTCAGTTGTTGTGGTAACACCTGCAAAGGTTTATGATTTAGTACAACTATTTTCTTCCTCTTCTATTCATATGCGTTCTTATACCATTCATCCGAATGCGATGAAATTTTGATCAGTTGTTGTGCGCATGCCCGCGAAGATCTCTGAACTAGAAAAATCATCTTCTTCTTCTTCATCATATCTTCTTTTATTCATATGGTTCCTATACCATTCATCCGATTGCGATAAAACCTTCGTTAGTTGTTGTGTTAACACCTGAAAAGGTTTCTTAATTAGAACAACCATTTTCTTTTTCTTCTTCATTCTATCTTCATTTATTTTATATAGTTCCTATACCATTCATCCGATTGCGATTAAATTTTGGTGAGTTGTTGTGTGCACACCCGCAAAGGTTTCTAAATTAGAAAAACTATCTCTTCTTCTTCATTATATCTTCTTTTATTCATATGGTTCCTATACCATTCATCGGATTGCGATGAAACCTTCGTCAGTTGTTGTGCTAACACACGCAAAGGTTTCTGAATTAGTACAACCATCTTCTTCTTCTTCATCGTCTTTATTCTATATCCTTTTATTCGTATGATTCCTATACCATTCGTCCGATTGGAATGAAACTTTCGTCAATTGTTGTGCCAACACCTACAAAGGTTTCTGAATTAGTACAACAATATTTTTCCTCTTCTTCTATTCGTATGCGTACCTATTCCATTCATCCGATTTTAATAAAACTTTCGTCAGTAATTGTGCCAACACCCGCGAAGGTTTCTAAATTAGTACAATTATCTTCTTCTTCTTCTTCTTCTATTCGTATGCGTTCTTATAACATTCATCAGATTGCGATGAAATTTTTCTCAGTTGTTGTTCGCACACCTGGGATGGTTAGTATTATATAAAATACAAAGTTTGTTGTTTGTTTGTTCCATCCAATTTTGAATTTTTTACTACATATTAATACTATTAATAACGTTTGCATATTTTGGATTCGATTTTAATTTACAGTTCTTTTGTTTGACCTTTACTCCTATTAGAATTACTTTCATATTGTATTACACAGATATTTTAATATTAAAAAGATAATTTCATTATTATTTTTTAAATATCTAAGGTAAATGTATCCACTAAGCGACCCTGTGCGAAGCCGGGTATCTCACCTATAATATAATTTCAAAACACGTTAAATATTTATATAAGAATAATTAAAAACAAAAATAATTCAATCTTATAGTTTCCACTAAAATTATTTAATGTTATGTTTATTATGCTGAAATAATTACACATAATAAAAATTAAATCACTACGCTATGTGTACCTATACGCATGTAGTAAGTCTATAATATACCCACCTTTCGAGAATTTCATAACAAGAGGTTTTCTAGTCTATGTTAAAATAAATATATTGTATCTCCATAAAAATGTACTTTCATACATATTATATATTGCCAAACTGGTAGGTGCGCAGTGTTGCGAAGGTAGGCACGAAAAGTTTTACACAAATAAAGCCACGTCATGATTGCAGTTTGCAAATAAAGTTTATAAAACAGCCGCTAGTTATAAACTACATAAAAACAGTCCTAAAAAACGTTGTTTGTTAAACTGTCTGAAGATAATATGTAGACTAATTTTTTAATACCTCACTTCTATACTATTGTTGAGTGTGCTGGCTATCTCGTGAAAAAATGATATACAAGGATCAAATCATAATATTGAAATTTGAGGCAAATTTGTTAACGAATGATAACTGTTGTTAAATTTGTCTATTTAGTTAAAATTAAAAAAAAGTGAATAAATCAATGCAAGGACCACTAATGCATTGACTGATTTAAAAAGACAAAGTGAAGGCATACATAAAAAATTGGAGCTTTGGAAATCAAAATTTAAAAAAAAAATCGTCATGTTTCCACTTTTAAATGATTTTGCGCCAGATATATTGAAGCAAACAAAAATCTATTTACTGAGCGTTATGATAGTTTGCTAATGCACTTTCCCCATTATTTATTTCACAAATTTACTCTAATAGTAAAAAAATCATTTGATTTCAAAACTATGATATATTAAATATGTAGGTAGTTGTACGTTTGATGTGATACCTATATCATGAGTGATATATGTAATGATAACTCCCGTGTATGTGTATAATTTAGGAAACACTACATTATAGTACCACACTGCCCTTAACCTCAGAGATAGGTAGGTGGGCCCGACAAATATCCTGGCCTAGGGGCTCGCTTTTCGCAAAATCTTTTTTAAACATTCATCGCATGAAAAATAAATTAATTTAAATAAGTATAAGTAGTAATATAAGTAGTAATATAAGTAGTAAAACCTTGTTTATTATTTATATATTTAAGTTTTCTTTATTTTTGTATTAGTGCCTACATTTTTGACTATTTAAAAAGGTGTCTGAATTATTTAATGAAATAAAGGGGGGAGGCGCCAAGTTTCATTTTTTTTTAAAAAGGAGGCGTAATAACATTAAGTTTGGAAATCACTGATGTATTTGATAGGAACCGTAATTTAATACTTGTGTATTTTTGTAGATACTAAACATTATACTTACCTACATATAATAAAACAATCATTAGATTTACTTAGGTGGAAGATAACGGTGTGAAAGACCCCTTACTTCAAAAATTGTACTGAATTCCACACCACCGTGGAGGTACAGTTAAATTGCGGGTTTTTTTAAATCTGTGGTTTTCCCATTACGACTATTTCATTGTACTACGTTTTAACTTAATTTTCTAAGCATAACATATTATACAAACTACAAATGAATATATCTACATAATATTATCTAATTAAAATTTAAATGGTGACTCATAACTTTATATTATAATATAAAACAATCGAAATAATAAAACTACCTACTATTATATTTCTAAGAAAAATACTCACTTTCTGAAATGCAAAATATTAAGAATAACATTACCTACATAATATATACAAAATACATAAAAACATTTTATACATGTGATAGAGGTATTTTTTGCAATTTACATTAAATTTAGTCAATACCATTATGTACGGACTATGTCCAAAATGGTATACCAACATAAAATGAATTGATTTTACAGACATGGGGTGCAGAGAAATAATATTATATTATGTTTATACCTACATCAGATTGAGTATGATAACATTTTTATAATAAAATAATATTATTTGGTACTTATGACATTAAAAGCAAAATTAATAATTAGTAGGTAATCTTAAATGTATTAGTCCTACCTAAATAAATTCACTGATTTCTGGGACATAATAACATGGAGTTAATGTTATAGTATAATAACTACATGTAAATGCAACAGTTTCAATATAATTAATTATTTAGACATGTACCTACTCACTAATATTATTTTTTTTAAATAAAAAAGATAAAAATAAATATCAGTAAGCACTTATTCATTAGACGTAACCAACTGAAAGAAAGCATAGTGGTTCGTACCACGAGAATGTCGTGTATACTATACTATTGAAAATACTAAAAATACTTTCTGCGACTATTGTATACCTACATACTTCATAAACAAAAGAATATCTAGTTGTATTTGAAATGCATGTCCTGACTAAATAATATTCTTTTCGGGCATAAGTTATTATTAGTAATTTATAACTACAATATAATTTATTATAGAGGTAGAATATGCAAGTACTCATATGCACAAAGGAAAACCGACCGCTTGCTGTGCGTTTTTGTGCAGGTCACTCGAGGTAGGTATATTTTCAAATGCACATGTTCCACAAACTGATGTAAACTTTACAGACCTTGTAATAAGGGTTGGTATTCTTCTAAATCTGGGTAAAAAGGTTTTTATGACATGCCCGAGATACCGGGAATTTAAGGTAAGTGTTTAGGAATAAACGTCATATGAAGCAAAGTTAACATGATAAAATAAACACTAATAACATTACATTAAGGGTTAGTTTGGCATTTATCGTCAGATGCACGGAACATTTTAAATTTCAAGGTTCGTTATATTATGGGAGGATTTATACGAGCCATCAGTCATATAATTAAATTGAACAAACACATAAATTGGTCTCGCTGTTCTAACAAATAACATTTTATAATAGTGTCTCACTTTACAAAATTATTATGTGGGTTTCTCTAACGTATATCTTTTTACATAGCCCTATCACTGTCTTATCAAAATATCGATCAGACTTTGGAAAATGATTAATTTTATATAGAAAACATTCAATTAAACTACTTGTGCATTTTTATTTTTACGCATAAGCATTTTATCTACAAATAGCTAAAAGTAGATTTTTTTGTATATAATAATAAATGGGGTATCCATGATTTAAGGGCCTAAATAAAGTGCGAGTTCTTCATGGCAACGGGAGTGTTAATAAATGTTCAATAGTAAAGGTGTCTTTAAAATAGTGAAAGTAGTAAACCAGCAGCCACAGAGACGCAGAACGTATAGGTAGGTAGGTATCTAGTCAAATGATCCTTGTGAAATGTCAATACAACGATGTATAATTTATTACGTCATGTTTCAGTTAGTAAAGTCCAATATATCGTGCAACTGTTGTATTTGCAATAGTAAGACACCACTTCGACGTAGAATAAACACAATCTTACAATGATTAATAAGTTTGGAAAACCTTACCTCAATGGTGCAGTTGGCATCGGAAGCATTCTCTTGCTTTATACAAATCTTTGTAAGCGGATTGTTTGGATGGATTATTGGCACATCAAACCATTGCTGCACTTCTGCTTCAGATTCAAAATCAGCTAGTTCGCGTTTTAAATCCATCTTAAGAAGTTTAATTGTGGCAAAATATCACAATTATTAATAATTGTGGGTAAGAAGATTGACAGACATGTCAATAGACAATTGACTAAAGGTGCGTTCCATTGATGTTTTCATCCGCGTGACCATAGACAATATAAGTAAAATAATAATCGAAAGCGTAGATAGTAGGTCACCTGCAAAGCAGTCACTAGATGGAGAACACGACAATGGCCACATACATAAATGTAGGTAAATTTAGATACATATTTAAACACATCTCGGATTTAAAATACTAACGGCATAAAAAAACGTTACAAAAAAGTTAATAGCCTCCTGCAATTTTTTTAATCATAATTTGAACATTTTTTCATACTAAAATCATGGCTTAATTTAAATCGATTTTTGTTTTTATCAAATCAATGGTAAAGACAATTGAAAATCGTACAGCGCGTACTTAGCTTAATTCTGGACACTAATGTCAATTATAATAAGAAAGTAAATTCGTTCACCCATAACTATTAATTTTTATTAGGAATCAAATTTAACCTTCAAGTTGTAATCCTTTTGATATAAAAATTATATCAGATAGCCAGACGTGTCATCTATACACGTACCTAACGTAATTCTTATTTTGTCCAAATTCAAAAATTCGTTGAAGAAAATAATTAATTATATCTAAGCCCCACGCATCAGATTCCATAGCAAGCAATACAATTAATTATTACATACCGTGGGTATACTGCGAAAAAGCATTAAGTCAAAAATACTAGTTTTAAGATAATCGAGTTTGAAAGTTTGCGTGGTCTTAACTTTTTTTATATATACATATAAAAGGTCATAATATAGTTATCGATTTCAAATTACAGATCGTTTTATTGGCTACAAATTTCTTAATGATTTACTAAAAAATAAGCGCAGATTTGCTACTTTTTGGAAAAATATATGAAGGTAGTACTTGACTTAGTGCATTTTCTGTAACAAATTAAAGTACAAAAAGAGAAAACACAGTAATATGGCGACTGTCATATATTTTTCATACAATTTTGCAATATTTAAAATGGTTTCATAAACATATTTTATCAAATGTATAAAAATTAGAAAAAAACACCCAAAAAAGTTGGAGTTTTAACATTGTGTGATCCGGGTAAATGGACCTTTCAGTAATAAAATTTTTATATTTAAATTACCTACTTATTTTATTATAAATAATAAACTGTTTACATTTTCATATTTGCAAAAATACAATCACGGATAACGCACGTGTTTTTGTGCTCTTACCTGAGGCCACATTACGTTTAATGTATCAATTATTTGTGTTTTATCTTCAGCTGAAACAGCGGTCAAAATGAAAAATTTCACGAGCGATCAACAAATTTGTGAAAATATTAACATATTAATTAAGTATCTAATTTTATTGTAAGTATATTTGGAAGCATATTAATATTTAACGAGACTAAATGGGCATTTTCGCCAAAGTTTGTACATTGCGTTTTTGGCATGTCCCATGACTTTGATTGATTTTTTCATAGTTATTATATTATAAAATGTTGGAAAGTTATGTACTTTTAACATGCAAATTTATTAATTTACTCTATTCAATCAGTTAAATACAACTATCTGACCTGTATATATTTTTAATTGATTATTTAGATCGAAAGGTAGTGCGTTTTTACCATGTCCCACCCATAAATTCAAATAAACAAAGTCTGATTTCGTCATTAATTTTGAGTGTGTAAAATTAAATTCGTAGTGTTTTCAACAGCTTACATTATATATTTTTGGAAAATATATAGTTTTTTCGTAAATTTGTACCAATATTGAAAAAAAATCACGTTTAAAGTGTGTCCCAGGATATTTGAAAAAGTGGAACTCCACATTCCGTTACCACGATTTTAGCATGAAGGCGAAAAATTTTCACTATAAATATGTTTTTTTTTAATGTAGCAACATTTTTGTATAACACTGATCGCCATGTACACTTTAAATTGTTGGTGTGTGTCGGTATCGCTATCGGAACAGGTTGCTTTCTGGGTTGGTCATTTAAGAAGTTCCACTACTGTTACCACGATTTATAAGGTAAGAAAACACATATTTCTATTTCACATACTACACATATGGAGCTTATCTTTCATACTACAGATATAATAAAACATATCGCAGGTTTAACAATAAAACTAAGCTAAATTTTGGCTTCAAACACTTCTGAAACAGAATCCGTTACTTCCACTCCGAAACTATATTGGTGGTAACGTATATGTGGAATGTAAAAGTAACGAAATGGCATGCATAAAGTTGGGTTTACAGTGTGTGTTTAGTTCTTCATAGATTATAAAAAAAATTATTTTGTCTGTTCGTATGAAAAACAAAAATATTTTCATTAAAAAATATAAAAAATAACCTGACTATAATATAATAATATAATAAAGATTAAAAAAGTATGTGATATGTCTGAATACGCAAAAATAGCGCACATAAAAGTATGGAGATAAAAAAAAACAACAGAAGGAAAAGAAAAAACACCAGACTGAAATAATTGCGAGACAGGCACTGGCTCTGTCATACTCTTTCTGTTATACGCCACCAAAATTTTAAAACTTCTCCATACATTTTAGGCATAGAAATTTATAAAAATGTATGAAAAAGTATTTTTTTGTCACGTTTAACAGAAATGTGTACTCGATTAGATTTAATACCTAGAACTGTAGGTATTCACGAAATGTCAGAAAAGTACGTCTTGATTACAATCAACCTGTATAGCTACATTTTATGTTGATGAATACAATTAAATTTCAAGACAACATAAAGTCGAACTTGGTTATTACGAGGAAGATGGGACCGACTGAATTTGCTTGTTATAAGCGTTACTCGTTATATCAGAGAATAGGTATTTTTAAATGAGCATGTCACATTACACAAAAAGCCGAAAATAAAAAATTTGGAAACCATCGTAAAAATCCCCGAAACGAGCATGGCATTCATAAACTACAAAAGAAGTTGTTTATTGTAATTAACGCTGGTAGGTACCTACGGACTTCACAAACCTTGGATTTTTCAACCATATGCGTGGATACTTTTTTATTATTGTCGGTGAAACACCAATAAGGTAGGTACTTAGACACTTTACTAGTGTCATAAACGTAATCCGACCCCGGCGGCATCCTGTCCAATCGGATTTTATTGCTTAGGGTCGAAATGTTTTAAAACGGTCGACACATTAACAGTATTTTAGCTCGGTATATCCGATAAGTTGCTCGTTATAACAGTGAAAGAATTAAATGTATGGCGAAAATCATAAACCAATTGTCAACAAATGTTTCGTTATTACATCCGAGATCTCGCTATGTCAGAGATCGTAATAACCGAGTTTGACTATAATTATTTTCGTAAAAGTTATATACTCCGTGCCGCGCTAGGAACTCGCGTCTGAATCCCTTGCTGATTTTTTTTTTCATATATTGTTAATTTGCTTAAAAATATTTTTTATCTGAGTTACAAATAATATAAATGCCAAATAAAGTTATGGTAATGTATAGTGTGTCAAAATTATTACCTACCTTATTTTACAAGTATTGTGAAATTTATTATAAAATATGTCTATTTTAGTGATTAAGTTTGATTTGTTTTGTTATTTTGACGCACGTTGAATATTTATCTGTCTATCAAAAAATTCAAATAAATTTCATAAAACAAAAATTTGTTTTTATGGTAACATGTAACTTAAGCTTTACAAATTACACTCCGTTACCATTTCGTTCCATTCCGAAAATGTCCCCAAAAAAGTTGAACGTTAACTATTTTTCATTTGATTATTAAATAACGAAACTTATTTATTTTTCCAATAAAATTTAGTAAAAGTGATTATTGTCTTTAAAAAAATAGCAGAACGAACATTGATTGGTTTTTTCAAATACTAAAGGAAAAATGCTCTGCCATTATAGACATAGGGTAACGGAGGGGAACGAAATGTGCCCAAGAATTAAAATTCAATAATATTTTTTGACTATTTGTAGTTTTATTTTGAAGTGTATGGTTTTTTTAATCTAATAGAGCTCTTTTAAGTGATAAAAAGTGTTTCATTCATGTTTTAAAAGCTAAGTTTCGTAGTCACGGAACGGAAACTTATTATGCCCAATTTCATAATAAAAATGATATAAATATTGTATTAATCAATATTTTGCTGAAAAATTGCTATCACCAATTCAGCAATAGAACAAGGAATCTGCTAGCTATATAAAAATGGTTAATTTGAGTGAAAAAATAATATTACCCAAATTTCAAACATGTACAAACTTTGGCGAAAATGCCCAAATATCCAATTGGCGAATTGAAGGCACATATTCAAAGTATATTAGTAGTAAGCTAAACAACAATTTACTTTTTAATTACTGTTCTTTTTTATACACTTACCATTCCGTTCTTTAATACTAGGTAGGAATTGTTTTTTTCCTCTTGTCTCATTTTTAGCTTCTTTTTCCTCTGTCCTAATGTGATTTTAAATAAATGTATTACTGCTTGATTTAAATAATGGTCTCTGTGTCCATTTGTTATTGGATTTGGGACCATCACTTATTCATGTATTTTATAATATTCACCTTAATTGTGTAGTTAAATATATGTGATT
This sequence comes from Rhyacophila brunnea, assembly GCF_057557595.1. Taxonomy (NCBI): domain Eukaryota; kingdom Metazoa; phylum Arthropoda; class Insecta; order Trichoptera; family Rhyacophilidae; genus Rhyacophila; species Rhyacophila brunnea. The sequence continues at coordinate 35,727,852 of NW_028232785.1, forward strand.
GATTGACCTTATGGGGATAATGAATAGGAACGAGGATAGTAAAGTTGAAATGACAATAATCAGATAGGGTTGCGTGTGACAATGAAATTATCCACGTACAATTTATAAATGTCGTTATTAATTCAAGGTTACAAAAGTGACAGGTGCACAGTTATACAGATAAACAATTATTAATACTGATTGATGAAATAAATGATTAAAGAATGCAATATAAACAAATGCTGATAATGCGGATTCTTGGAAGTAATCGATTCTAATGAACGTCTCAAAACGAGTGTCCTCCGTCTTAATTCCCTTAGCGTATTTATACCGCTGTTAACAATGAAAGGTGGCTTTGTTTTATTTGTAATATGGCACACAGTAGCAGGGGCTTAAGATTATAGAAAAATATAGATAGAGCTATTGCAAGTGTTTGTCCCTCAAAACATGACGAACTTTTTCACGCACTTGCCTCGCCCCCTTCACGCTTCCTCCGCGACCCTTTTTTGGGTTATTCGAAAATATGTGTGAATGTGTACGTGTCGTAGTGTTGCCAGATATTGAATATTTATTCCAATGTTATAATTTTATAAGCGACGTTTTTATAAATTATATTATGGCAACACTGGCGTGTTGGCTATGCACTCATTGGCTACTCACTAAAATCGGTTCATGCGGACCACATTTTGCGATTGTTCGGAACATGAACTTTTAAGGACAAGTGTTACAATTATTGTATTTCCCTTTAATCCATCGAAATCGATATCTATGATTTGAACAATCTTGCTTTCGCAATACAATGTATCATACTTTACTTTGTAGAAATACATTGCATTGTTTTATTAATTTGTAATAACAACAATGGCGAAAGGTTAAAACGATTTTTGTGGTCATGAAACCTACATAGCATTATTTCTTAATTTGTAATGTAATTTCTTTATATTTATGTAATTCTTACTCTCTATCTTGTTAGGCTTAACTATATTATAACTTATCTATAGAAACTTTGCTGGTTGCAATAACTTTTAATTATTATATTTAAAAATTTTGTAAACAATATGTAACTGTTTGTTTCCTTTATAAATAAAAAAAAATATTGATTTCAATTTTAACGATGTTGCAATATCGGATATCATACAGCTAGCTTTTGTGCATGTGATGGTAACCTATGTAACATTGTTATTCTTTTGACATGGGTACCTATCGTAAGATCGCATTTCATACGATTAGATTTCTTTTACTTAATTAAGGGCGGACAAAAAACACTACTTTATTCTTAGGTCAATAATTATTATAAAGCAATCATTATTCGAAGGATGTGTATCACACTTGAAGTGTCAAAGACATAGCTTATAATTTGTATCTTTATAATTATCTTCAAATGTGTTAATCTTGCCCATTTTTTGAATAATAAAATGCCTAATTCTTGTCAAATTTGGGATGACAGAGATTATCAATATAATTTTTTATCGTGAATATTTCACTATAATAATGTCGACATAAATTATTATACTGATGGTTTTATAAATGCGTTTAAAAATAATAAATGTAAAAAATCTTAACACCACTACGAAATATGACTATATTCTAAAACATTAGAGCGAGAGGTTTAAAAGAATACTATTTTATGTAATAAAAATACTTTATGCAGTCATCAAATGTTTAAAATAAATATAAAGGATAATAAGGCTTCATAATTATATAAATATATTATCTACAACGTTTAAGGAATGTCCAGGATCATGATTTGAAAATAGAACAAAAGCTGCATTTTGACCTACGCTAAAAATGTCCCCCCTTAAGCCGTATACAAGTTTTACATGTTGATTTTATAGAAGGTACTTAAATAAGCTATGAGGGTTCAGAGACTGACCCCTGCTACAATGTATACAATCTTTACATCTCATTTCGAATACTTAAATAAACTATGATCGGATTAGAGTCTAACACAATAAGATTAATAAAAGAAAAAAAAACAAAAAAAAAAACTACTACATACCTATACATAACTATAATAATATTTGTATTCCTCAACTAGATGTTCTGTTCGGGAAAACCCTTGTTTAATAATATTTGTATGAATAAATCCAAGGTGTTGCAAACATTACCTAAATATTTTTTTTCTACAGAGTATTGTTTATTATACCTTCAAAAATCCAAGCATTTCCTAAAATAATTGGTTGTTTTGTACATATGCTAGCGTAACATATTTTTTTTGGGTAAAAAATATATTAAAAAAATGGGCAAAGTTGGATGATTTCACGTTATATTATGTTCGACAGTTTTGGTAGGAAACAAGACATACTATTAATTTATTCTGTAAATTCCAATACTCACAATGACTCATCGATTCATTTAATGAAAAAAAGGTGACAAAAACAGATTGCACCAAAAGGGCAGTTGTTCGAGCGAAACCCGATACAGCGACCGCTTAAACATTATAATATGCCCTACTCCCAGGCAGCTGGTCAAAAATGCATATACCCATACTATCATACATGGATAAGGGGTTTCAACAGTACGAAGCATGTCATGTATTTTAAGCATAGGACGATGTGAACGTGCATATGAATATATATTAGATTTTCAGGTTATTCACCAACATGACACATTTCATGTTTTCTAAGACCACCAAGTCGCGAGTAACTAAATGAGCATACCTTGCAATTATAAAGTTTTTCATGAGTATGTGTCACATAATGTTTCTTAAGATCACCGGGTTGCGAGCAACTATAAGGGCATACATTGCATTTATAAGGTTTTTCGTGTATGCGTCAATTTATGTCTATTAAGATTACCAGATGTCCTGCAACTATATGAACACACAATGCATTTAAAAGGTTTTTTACCAGTATGTGTAATTTTGTGTGTTTTCAGACTACTAGATGTCGAGCATATATATGAACATACATTGCATTTATAAGGTTTTTCACCAGTATGTGTCATTTTATGTGTTTTGAGATGACTGTGTCGTAAGGATCTATATGAACACACATCACATTTATAAGGTTTTTCACCAGTTGTCGTCAATTTATGTAAATAAAGTATTCTAGATGTCATGCATCTATATGAACATACAATACATTTAAAAGGTTTTTCACCAGTATGTGTCATTTTGTGCATTTTCAGACTACCAGATGTCGAGCATTTATATGAACATATATTGCAATGGAAAGGTTTTTCACCAGTATGTGTCAATTTATGTCTTTTGAGATGACTGCTTTGCGAGCATCTATATGAACATACACTGCATTTAAAAGGTTTTTCACCAGTATGTGTCATTTTGTGCAGTTTCAGACTACCAGATGTCGAGCATTTATATAAACATATATTGCAATGGAAAGGTTTTTCACCAGTATGTGTCAATTTATGTGTTTTGAGATGACTTATTTGCGAGCATCTATATGAACATACACTGCATTTATAAGGTTTTTCGGTAGAATGTGTCATTTTATGTGTATTGAGATGACCAAGTTGCGAGCATCTAAATGAACATATATTGCATTTATAAGGTTTTTCACTAGTATATGTCATTTTATGTGCTTTGCGAAGTCTAAGTTGCGAGAATACATTGTCTTGACTTTGATCAGCGATCACGTCCGTGTGAACCGTTTTGTGACTTTTTAGAGCATTTTCACATCCAAAAACTGCGTTACAAATGCTGCAAATCAAATTGCGCGTGAAGTGTTTTACCCTTCCCAGAATAAGTCGAAGTTCTTTCGGAGTATTTAGTTTTGAGATTTCATCTTTAATATTTGGCTCATCTACCGTCACTTCAGAATACCGTATAATTCTATCTTGGATTAGATCAACTGAGGATTGTTGACTCATATCTGTATCAAGGTGCCTTGTGAAAAAGCCTGTGGTAAAAACCTAGAAAAACCAAAATAATCGGACTCTATTATAAATTCTAAATTATTTTTAACACCATTCCACTTCCACTACATGTAACATCCAAAACCAGATAAATTATACACAGATGCAATAGTTATGGTAAGATTCTAGATGCCCACTACCTATAGATATTATTATAATTCGAATGCAAAATTTCAGATTGAACGAAGTTATTGACTGATGCGAACAAAATAGATTTACTCTGCAACCGTGCGCTGTTCATTTCTAATGTTTCGTATTATGCAAGATTGCATGCATGAATCAAAAAAGGTTCAGAAGTTTCTGAATTTTCACGCGACAATTAGAATATGTAATATTTGCGATTGCTCAATATAACGATAGAAACGTACCTCTTGGTAAAAAAAAAACTAACTACACCGCGCAGTCTCATTTTGAGGTTAACCGATATTCACAACCTGTCAAAAAGTACCATAAAATAACAACATCGCGTCTCGCTTACTCTTGAAAAATGAAATTGCCGAGACAGTTAGCACGTTTACGTGTAAACAGTTATTATCGCGATAGTTTAAAATACATATTAAGTACTGGTGCAAATAAATCCATGCACGTGTACAGGCGCTAATATTCTGTGACAGCGTATCGTTGAAGAGTGTGCATAGTACCTGAAGATGCCGAAAGTCAAAACGTTAGCGACAAAAATACTTAATCAGAATTATTTATATTTAAGTTTTTCAAGCATCCTCGATTAATTAGTATGGACAATATTTAAATATAACATATTACGGAATTTAAGATAAACAGAAAATTACTATACCCAGTGGAAACTTTTACTGTCGGTTTCAATATTTCGTGAATTTGCAATATTATTATTAAATATCATTAATTTTTAAATACGCCCACTAGTTTTCACTAATCTTTTGTTTGCTTAGTCTAAGAGCCTGTCCACAAGCACTCGCGCGTGACGACTCTCGTGCAACGCCTGCAAACGCCAGATTCTGGGCAATCGCGGCGTTTACAGCCATAACAAAATGAAATACGATCGCTTGGCGCTCGAACCCGAGACTTTTTATTGCTACTCCCTAATAAATTACGTCACCTAGGTTGAAAAGTGCCGAGAATAGGAATAGAAAGTAATCGCGAAACCTCCCAAGTGTTGCGATTTGACAAATGAGGAATATTACCTGTCTCGCTAGATGAAGTCGCTGGTATACGATGATAAGCCATGCATAATTAACGCCTTAAAAAGTGGCCCAAAATCGACCGTTCGTCTGCGGTGGCCATACGCCACAAATCATTTTTAAATGTAAAGCACAGTCAACTGTCTGACAGTACACGCTAGGTAGGTACCTATATTCATTAGTTTTCAAACTCAAATACCTACACTACTAGTAAGTATAACTGCTAGCGAGGTTATTATACATAATTAAAAGACACTGATCAGCAATCACAACCGTGTGAATCATTTTGTCATATTTTAGAGCATTTCCGCATCCAAAACTGCGTTACAAAAGTTAAAATCATATTACGGGAGAAATGTATTACCCTTGTTAGAATAAGTCGAAGTTCCTTAGGAGTGTTTGGTGTTAATATTTTTTCTTTAACATTTTGTAACTGCATCGTGCGATCTTGGATTCCATCAAGCGGGGATTGTTGACTCCTATCTGTATTGTGCTGCCTTGTGAAAAATCCCTTGGTAGAAACCTAGAAAACCAAAATTATCGTTCTAATAAATTCAAAATTATGTTATCCGTTTTAGATTTTTAACGTTTCTGGACGAAGGACGATTTCTGCGTTGCAATGCTGCACATCAAATCACATTACCCTTGTCAAAATAAGTCGAAGTTCCTTTGGAGTGTTTCGTTTGAAGATTTCTTCTTTAATGTTTTGTTTATCTATTGTCACTTCCGAATACTGCATCAGTCGATCTTGGATTCCATCAGGCGAGGATTGTTGACTCCTATCTGTATTGTGCTGCCTTGTGAAAAATCCCTTGGTAGAAACCTAGAAAACCAAAATTATCGTTCTAATAAATTCTAAATTATGTTATCCGTTTTAGATTTTTAACGTTTCTGGACGAAGGACGATTTCTGCGTTGCAATGCTGCACATCAAATCACATTACCCTTGTCAAAATAAGTCGAAGTTCCTTTGGAGTGTTTCGTTTGAACATTTCTTCTTTAATGTTATGTTTATCTATTGTCACTTGCGAATACTGCATCAGTCGATCTTGGATTCCATCAGGCGAGGATTGTTGACTCTTATCTGTATCTTGATGACTTGTGATAAATCCCTTGGTAGAAACCTAGAAACCAAAATCTTTGAAGTCAATCATATAAATTCTAAATTATGTTTTATACTATTCCATGTAAGTTATGTTTTTCAACATCTTCAGACAATATAAGTAAAGAAGTGAGAGTAAAAATGACGAAAAGAAATGATAATATTAACTACTTAGATGTAAATAAATAATGTTACCGCATGAGCTAGTACAATGTTCTCCAAATTCAATTAGAATGTGAAATACTTTCAGAAATTGAAATTCTCTGGTTAGCTACTTATACATAATCCTTCTTTAAAATTTTCTATCATCGTCTTTTATCGTACCATACATAATACATATTATTATATTACCAACTTAAAATAAATAAGGATATCGGACTCCCAATAATACATAAAATGCGTAGGTACCTACTTTAAATTATTTATTTATAAACAAAACCATAACTGAAAAATTTCTTGAAATAAGTATGAGTAAAAGTAAAAATAATGAAGTACTAAAAACAATGGCATTCTTTTTCCTCCACATTTTATCATCCGAATGCAATTATCTTTGAGTCTGTTTCTATATTAACTTTTAACCACCTCGATAGTGGAAAACGTTGATTCACATAAATAACCTAGAACAAAACAATGCCTTTACTTTTAGCGCAATTCGAACTAAAATTGTATTCTTTTCTCTTGGGACGAAAGGCCATACAGATTCTACAGTGGCACTCATTGAAACTTAGTTCGAGAAATATTACATTTCGGAGTCCAATAATAAAATTTGAGATCTATAAAAATGATAAAAATATCCTGCGAGAGCTACCGGTAGCTCGCGAGCGACCGTTTGGCGACCATTGATCTAGTAGGTAAAAAATATGCACCTACATATTATAACATGAAAAATGAAATTCATAAAACAGACTCTGATCGAATTATGGTACAATATTTGGCACCTATATAATAACATACAAAAGTTTTATAGTTTTGAAGGCAAACATCAGATAGCATAAAGTACTCAACACATAAATATGGTAGGTTCACTCTGCAACTGTATTACTAATATTAATATGTCTTGATAAAATAATTTACAATCACCAGAATAATGTAACGATCGCTGAGCGGCTTACGCGTCGATCTATAATGTCGCGGGACTCAAGTTCGAATCCTGGGTCTGACAAATACATATTTTAATTATTCAATTTGTAATAATACATCCATTAGAATTTAGATTCAATTTGTGTTTGTGGTCAGCGTTCGGATCTAATACGTTAAGCAAGTGGGTTCATCGGATCTTATTTATTCAAAGATGAGGCTGGAGCTAGCATCACGGTCAATGGAGATCGTTAGAAACCGAATCATGATCAATGATTTGTTCGTGTTGAAAATTTGGACGACAATGATCCGAACGAGATGCGGTTTCAACAGTATGGCACTACGCACCGTACAATGACCGAAAGCATCAACTTATTGAAATTTAAATATGAGGAACGTTTTACTTGTGTGACTATTTGTTTATTTCAGCGTAATTAGGTAAGGCAGGTACAGGTGGCAAATCGAATTCGACTTTTTCCAATAGGTATGTTTCTGACGTGTTTCTAAATTAAAAGGATAACTATTTATAATTATTTTCTTTTTAATTACCCTATTGAAAGAAAGAGTGACATAATTTCAAAAGCAATGTTGGTGTTAGTACGATAGTACGATGTGGTTAAGAGCCGGGCCACACCGGGCGACTCTGGTCTCGAGACCAGTCGCGCGACTGGTCTCCTCGGGCGATTTACTCGGACGACTTGCAAGAGAGGCAGCCAATAATAAAAATAATATTGAATGTACACGCAAGTATGCAAAAAATACGTTCTCTCCGAGACGTGGCTTCTCGCGACTGATCGCCCAGTGTGGCAGCACTCAATACATAGCTATATGTTTTCATACATCGCTACCGGTCGCCCGACCAGAGAGACCAGACCGAGCGCAAAACGAGATTTTACTGATCGCCCGACTTTATTACTTGCGCGACTACTGGGCGACCAGGTGTGGCATGGTCCATATAACTGCATGCATCAGTCTGGTCTCGAGACCAGAGTCGCCCGGTGTGGCTCGGCTCGAGGCTGTCACACTGTTATTAATGTGAAATTAAGATGTAAGCCAGCTTTACACACACGTGAACGCTCACAGACAAATAGTAGGGGGGGATCCATTTCCAAACAATACCCATAATAACTCAGAAGGTATTGATATTTTTAATTGAAAGAAAGAAGTCAATGGGACATCATTGTCAATAACCTATCTCCACCCTCGCCATTTATATAGGATATAGTTTGTTTTGAAAAAAACGGTGTTAAATAGCAAAATAGCACATTATTACAGCGTTTGCAATGAAAAATAATATACCCATCGATTTTTTGCACGTACTTAAACACTAAACATATTTTTGTAGTCAGTTTTAGAAAAAAAAATACCCACAGCATAAAATTAAATGTTAAACATATTCGGATATGTTTCTCAGTAGAATGCATAATACAACAATTATTTATGCCAATAACCTACCTGGTCGATTGCTATATTATGACCATTGATATACTACGGGATGAATCATATGCTTCTTAAAATGACGCTCGATTTTCAGCGACTCGGCCAGTGTACTGTTTTAATATCAGCGAACTTAACTCGATATAAGCTCACTTAATATTTGTCTCGAAAACGACCTGGCAATAATTATGAGTAAGCCCGATCTAGCTTGCATCTTACTCTAACTAATAGTCAGCGCATGACGACTTGCTCTGTCCGCTCAGACATGAATTTTTGGTAGCTTGCAAGCTTTGGGTTTCACTATTCCAAAAACGCAAATTTAGTTTTACAGCCAGGGCAATACGGGTGAAATTCGGGAATCCATGTTAACGGTCTTAGCGCATTATACCTACAAGGAAATATTATAAGACGATATTCGTAATATCTTCTTTTGTGGTACATTTTTAAAATGACACTTGTGTGGGAACTCCTCATCTAATAGTACCTATATCACTGTATATGACATATTTAAAGCAAAGATGCCAAGAATGTCACTTAACACTAATTAAACGTGTTTCGTGTTATCGGTTGTTATTAGTGCTTAAATTGTGTGCACACCGCTTGCGAACAAAAATATGCGAACGAAATGGATAAGCTGAACATCCGACAGCTGTCATATTCCGACAAAGAAAAATTATGTTAAGTAACTAATGATTACATTATAATATACGAATACGAAATACTACTAGCAAATACGTCGTATTATATTATCTACATTTGTCAACAGACGTGGTCCTGTGCGAAAGATATTCGCCTTTCATTCGGTGATAACAGTTTGATTCCTGGTACGGTATGATGCATTATTGTGATATTTTCTCAAAGTATGGATAGATTTTTGATCGTTTCACTTCTACTATTACATTAATGTTTCACTACACAATTGTCATTTAAACTCATGGCATGTTGTAGTGTCAATTAAGAGTATAATAATATATTAGGTAGGTAACCTTGAAGAATATTCATGCTTTCTTTTAAAAACTGAATGCGCATTTGTTAGCACAATTGTGAATACTTTCGCCTTAACAAAATATGAATCTACTTACCTCTTTTAAGGGGATACTTTTGATGTCATCTATATTTTCCTGTTTGACTGTCACGTCAAATCGACCTTTGCTCTTGAAGTGATTTAGGTCAATCGATTGGTATGCACCGTCGCTGATTTCTTCCGCCGTTTCGTCTGATATTTCATCGATTATTTCAGTTTTTACTTCCATTGTATACGGTATTTGATATCAAAATCGGTCAATAGCTTCTCGACCACGTGTGCGCTGAATTATCAGGTTAATATACAATGGCATATACTAAAATGGCTTCTACCAATCTTCAATAGACATCAGGAGAGTGTTGCCATGTATTTTTTCGAATTATTATAGTACGCAGTCCAAGAAATTATAGTAGTTCACGATATTTCGGATAAAATTATAGTACTTACGAGTTGTTATCGTTGTTTGATAAACAGTTCGTGTGTTAAATAATATTATACCTTTCAATTATTACGTCAAAAGGGAATTTAATAATTACAAGAAGAACATAAACATTATTGTAGGTTACGAGGTCGTTTGTTTGACACCTTCGTAGATTTTTAATATGTTGTAAAAACTAAACCATAGTAATTATTATTCCTGATCGCTGATATATTTTTGCATACAATAAAAACACAGGAAATTAGTTTTAATAAATAACATTAAAATTGCACCTAGAATTATCAATATTAATCTGTTGGGCATTACGAGGCACACTATTATAATTGGTACCTACATAAGTCCAAGGTTTCTTATCTGTGTCAGATTGGTCTACATAAAATAATTTTATTTTCTTAGACAAAAATACAAAGTGACAATTATTTTATTATTGTCGCTTTGTATCAAAAAGATTGAAAGACGTCCAAAAGAAAGGAGTCCAATCTCTTTGCTTTGTATCCATGTTTGCGTACCTATTTAAAAGATACTTAACTGTACCTATCGGAGTGGTATTTTTCTCTTTTGAAAAAGTGTTACCGCAATTTAGATAATAATACAAACAAACTAATAATTATTAAACATCTATATTTTTTTATGATTTTACCGAGGCTTTGACTGCGACTCGCTGTCATAATCACCTCTTCGCTTCTAGAAGGGGATCCATCGATCAGGTCCTCACTCCTATTCTGTTTAATAACTTTACAATTTTGCCTAGCTCTTCCGTCTTACCCACCGCCAGGACACCTTTCAATTCGTCGACATTCTCATAGATATCCGCAATTCGCAACTGTACTCTGTGAAGTTCATATTTAGGGCATTGTAGTGCTATAAAATGTACAATGTCCTCTAAAACATGACAGTCATTGCAGAGTAGCGATTCGCTTCTTCCCATGAGTTCATCAAATCTTTTGCCCATTGTGTGTCCTGTACTTAGCCTCAGTTTTAACTTAAGCTCATTCCTCGTCAAAGGAGACTCTACAAACCAGAGCACCTCTCGTGTTGATGGTAGAATAGACTTACTCCATTTCCCCTTTTCTAATGATGCCCTAGTATGGTGAAAGTCTATCCACATACTTTGGCCCATTTTCATTATAGCCTCATTCCAGTCCAGGTTTTCTGGTATCCACTGATATGGTTACCCTGAATAGCCAGCTTCCTTTGCCAGATCAAAACATCTATATTCTGTAACCTTGTTTTAGATTGAAAATTACATGTAAGAGGGTCGTGCGGGTTATAATACCAAAATATTTTTACCAAGAAATACCTATTGGAAATATTAAAATCGAGAACAGACAGAGTTTTAATTTTTTTTTCACTACAAAATATACCGAAGTCGATCAAAATAAGTGACCAAAATTAATATCAATATCCTCTAGCATTTAAACACAAATTGCCTATAATAGGTAATGTAAGCATAACTATCTATGAGAAAGCCATGAATAGTATCCATGGTTTTTTACAAACAATAAATTAAAAGTACCTACCTATTAATAATTTGTTTGTTATACTTGATCCTTCACTCAATGGGTAGGTAATAAATAATGTGTTCTACTTTATTGTATTAATTTAATATATAAGTTAAAAATAACCGTATACGTTGTCAATGTGTATTTGTTTAGAATATGCTTTTCAGTAATTTGGCCTTAGATAATTTATACGTGTTGTGGCAACACTTCTCTAAAATTAATATACCTTAAATGGATCCTGTTTGTCACGTTGTTCCAAGCATACTTACAATTAATTAAAATGGATGTAAAGCGAGAATGTGATGAAGAACAATCTGATACAGAAGGCAAGCCTTTATTTGATACACAGACAAGCCACACAAACAGCCCGGAAGTTCGCACTCATATAAAGCAGGAGAATGCCAACGATTCAAGTTGCAATTTCGAGGTTAGTTTTTGGAAAATGATATCTTTTACAAACACGTTAAATTGGCAATAACAGCGATACGTGTAATATAATAATATGTTGCTTTTTACAAACAATGTAGGAACTTGCGATGATATTAAACTTTGTTTCAAAAAATTACATGTTTATACAATTTGACAGCTACGATACATCTGTGATATTATAGGTTAGGTTAGGTTATCTACTAATTCATGTTAAATATAGTTAAATATAATACTCGACGCACTCAGAAAACAAGAAATCCCTGGACGCTATATAAATATTTTCAATAATATATACAGTAGCGCAACAGCATCTGTAAATCTCCATAAACCATCGCGCAGATTTCCTATCAGCAAAGGAGTCCGACAAGGTGATACAATCTCACCTAAACTATTTACAGCTACCCTTGAAGACTTATTCAGGCAACTTGACTGGAATGACAAAGGGATCCCCATAAATGGAGAATACCTGAGTCATCTGCGCTTTGCCGATGACATAGTAATTTTCTCGCAAAACTCAGAAGACCTCCAAAGCAGAATGCAGGAACTCGCTGAAGTAAGCAACAAAGTAGGTTTGAAAATAAATGTAACAAAGACGAAAGTCATGTTCAACTGCTTTGCAGGCCAAAAAGAGATCCTCATCAATGGCACTCAGCTCGAACAGGTGAAAAGCTATATCTATCTGGGACATCAAGTATCTATAGATGGATGTATATTTGATGAAATTGTTCGCAGAGTAAAGCTAGGCTGGAGTGCTTTTGGCCGCCTGAATAATGTCTTCAAAAGTGACCTTCCACTGTGCCTAAAGCGCAAAGTGTTCAACCAGTGTGTGCTTCCCGTGATGACATATGCGTGTGAAACATGGACCCTAAGTAAAAGAGAGATCCAGAAACTTAGAGTAGCACAACGTGGTATGGAGAGGTGCATGCTGGGCATAACGCGAAAGGACAAAAAGAGGAATGAGTGGATAAGGAAGCAGACAAGGGTTTGCGATGTAATAGAGTTTATTAAAAGCCTTAAATGGAGATGGGCTGGACACATAGCTCGAAGAAGAGACAATCGTTGGACAAATCTAGTCATCCAGTGGTATCCAAGAAGTACAAAACGTCCACAAGGTAGACCTAGAGGCCGCTGGATCGATGAAATGATAAAGTTCTGCGGAAGTACGTGGCAACGCAATGCACAGGACCGAGAGAAGTGGAAGCAACTTGAAGAGGCCTTCATCCAGCAGTGGATAGATTCAGGCTGATGATGATGATGATGATGATAATTATTATACATTGTTATATGGATGTTACGAGAACTGAAACTGGTTTTACACTGTTTACAAAATATAATAATTACTTCTTTCAGTGCCTAATGGCTGACCTCTCTAATATAAAATCTGAGACAGATGATCAACAAGCCGTCGTCAAGCGTGAGATTATTGAAGATGTTTGTACACCTTCAGTTAAATGGTGAGTATTTAATTATGATAATTTATACATCACAATCATTCTAATGTAAAGCAATTTTTAATGTGAATAGGTATCTAAAATTGCGATTCACTGTACGTTAAATTAATCTCCCGCGAGTGCCTTTTATGTCATGCAAGGTAAGATACGAGTATTATGTAAAAAAAATAACGTTTATTCTTTTGTCTATGTTACGCCGAATGTGCGAAATTGACGATTACATGAAATGGGAAAAATTTTGGCTAATTCATGTAATAATCAAGCCTGTTGCCTTATTCATGAATTAGGCAAATTATCTGCCGACTACGTGAATTCGCCAGGGTATGGAATTCTTAAACTGTCAACATGACAGTAGAAAAAGTAAATTTAATACGGATGGTTTTATTAGTTCTAATTGGACGTAATATAATATTTTTATTATTAGGTTAGGTTAGGTTAGGTCATGTAATTCTGAATTCAACTGAATGTCCATTTTGAGGTTAGCTAACAAGTGTCGACAAACTATCACAAACATACAATCGACCATTGCACGATTGATACCCAAGCACGAATCAAATCGCGTAAATAGCTTTTAATAAAATTCTTCCGTTAGGTATCATATTATAGTTCTAGATTTTTTTTTGCGCATAGTAAATGGATATGAACGACATTGTAGTTATTTATTGGTATATTTTTATATTATAATCAATGACATTTGACATATTTGGTTAGTTTCATTAGTTGCAAAAAACACCACTGGAGCGCGACCATCTATTTTGACCATAGATAATATACGTAAATTTTGACCAATGCATGATCATTTGACTTTGTTGCAAAAAAACACCACCGTAGCGCTATTATCTAATTTGTCCAATACATGAACTAGGCAGAAAAATTAGCGCTGAATTCACGCACTCGGCAGATATTTTGTCTAATTCATGAATAAGGCTACGGGATCGCATTTTTCATGATTTAGACAAATTTTTGCCCATTTCATGTAAATAGTCAATTTCGCATATTCGGCGTAACATTTATAAAAAAAATTGCTTCCAGCAAAAAGGAGGTTTATCTCACGCATCCCGACGCGAAAGCTGCATGGCCATCGTTACATTCTATCTTTGAATTTGCATTCCAAAGTACAAAATAAATTACACATATTGTACGAAGACTTGTACCACAATAATTGTATCATATTATTCTGTTTTATGTATTTCCTTTTGGATGTTACATGTTGAGTTCCATATTTTGTTTTAACTTTTTACGGATTATTCTGTAACAATATTGAATTCGTATGTAATACCTTGACAGGGGTAGGGTAGGTACTATGATCATTTCGTCACTGTTCTGGCAGAAGACACTAATTCGAAAAAATGACATATTGAGTTAGTTGTACCAAAATGTTCCTTATTTCATACTTAACCGCCTGGAAACCTTCTTAATAAATAAACAGTCTTTATTTTAAAGTCATCCTTTTTACGATTACTGAATAAACTCACATGATAGACCATTTCAAACATTTTAACAACTTCAAAGTTAAATTACTCTAAATTAGTATTCTCCAGTTAGTATGTTCTGCCAGAACAGAGACGATTTATTGTCTTCATTTTTACTCTCATTTCTTTACTTAATAAATACCGGCATATAATTTTCAACTATAGGCGCGACGAAATTTTGGACTCGCTGTTATTTGGAGAGTGAACGTCGAGGTGTGAATACGTCAATTTGTTCCGTGATGGCGACGGGGGTATTAATTCTTAAATCTTGTAAAGATGACTAAAAACGTTAACTATTTACTTGAAAAAGAAAACATGTCAATATATTATTATTGTTAAAAATAGAACAATAAACAAACATTAAATGGATGCATCTTAGATTTATATGACAAATTATATTTCGTTCGGCAAGCGTCATTTGCACCCGCGACCCGCAATCCGCGCATCGCCTAGCCACGATCTTTTTATACCATGCCTCAACTGAGGTATAGCCTTAAAATCGATTCTTTGCTGGTCTACTAATTACTAATTAATTATCACATTTAAATATCATGTTAATTTTATCTAATGGCCAACTAATTCAATCGTGCCAGTCGCAGTGTCAGCTCTAATTGGGTTGATGTCTGAAGATTCTGAAAATCATAAACGTTGAAAAAAAATAATAATTTTATAAAAAGTAATTTATAATTATAATTTTGGCTTTCTAGGTTTCTACTAAGGAATTTTTCACAAGGCATCACGATACAGATAGGAGGAAACAATCCTCGCCTGTTGGAATCGAAGATCAAGTGACGCAGTATTCAGAAGTGACGATAGACGAACAAAACATTAAAAACGAAATCTTTAAACAAAATACTCCGAAAGAACTTCGACTTATTCTGACGAGGGTAATATATTTCTCACGTATTTAATTTTTAAGCATTTGCACAATTCTGAATGCGGAAGTATCCTAACATGATTGCTGATCAGCGACTTAGTAATCCTTAATCACATGAAATATAATATCCTCGCTATTATTTATATCAACAGGTAGCGTATTTAAGCTTTAAAATTAATGGACATAGGTATCTATTGTGTATCTTTAGATAGTCGACAGTGCCTAACATTTCAAAATGATTTGTAGTATCTGGCCACCGCGGAGTTCTTCACGAAGTGCATTCTGTACGTCTGGTTTTGCGCCACTTTTTCGAACACTGCTGGCCGTATATTACAAATAGCACTAACAATATTGGTTTCCAAGGCGTCAATTTATTATGTATGGCTTATCAGCGTCACCTAGTCACTCAGGAAATATTCCATATTTGTTAAATCAACACGACTTTGGAAGCAAATTGACGGGTTCATATCATAAATAAACCTAATTCAATAAGTCGGTGGTTGCGGTTGTATCCTGATACGTAGTTTCATCTTGTAGACACCACATCCTGTCCGGATCAATGCCATCTATATTTGCAACAGCAACAAATATCATTGATCATGAGTCAGTGCATTATGATCTCAATTGACCGTAACGCGAGCTCCCGCCTCTTTTTTTATACATATGCGTTGATGATTCCACCAGAATGTACACCGCACAAGCTAGTGCATTATTTTTATGTAAAGATATCTGTAGGGTCTCTTTCAGATTGGACCTCATATGCGCCAATTTTGTTAATTAACAGACCCGTTTAGCTCAAAATAAGCGTCATCGCTTAAGGGGGGACATGCCCAGCGTAGGTGAAAATTAAGCTTTTATTGCATTTTGAAAGCATGATCCTGGACATTCTTTAAACGTTATAGATAATCTATTTATATAATTTTGAAGCCTTATTATCCCTTATATTTATGTTAAACATTTGATGACTGCATAAAGTATTTTTATTACATAAAATAGTATTCTTGAAAACCTTTCGCTCTAGTGTTTTAGAATATAGTCATATTTCAGTGCGTCCATGTGAAGTGGTGTTAAGATTTTTTACATTTATTAATTTTTAAACGCATTTACAAAACCATTAGTATAATTTATGTCGACATTATTATAGTGAAATATTTACGATAAAAAATTATATTCATTGTCTCTGTGATCCCAAATTTGACAAGAATGATGCATTTTATTATTCAAAAATAGGGCAAGATTAACACATTTTAAGATAATTCTAAAGGTACTTATTATAAGCTATGTCCTTGGCCATTTAATTTAGATAAACATCCTACGAATAATGATTGCTTTATAATAATTATTGACCTAAGAATATGGTAGTGTTTTTTTGAAATACGCCATTTTTTTGGCATTCCCCAGTGGTTAAGCCACAACATATAGCCGTACCCATAAATTGATATACTAAAACTGAAGTAGGGATTAAGATCATATTAATGCGCGTGTTTGAACATGTACATAACCGAAAAAAACTTAAACGGTTGTCAAAAAGTGTGCGCAGTATTGCAGGTCGGTTTGACGATTAACCCTTTCGTATGTTCTATCTAAGCAAAAAATAAAACTCTTTTTCCATTGTGGAATCTTGAAAATAGTGAGGTAATGGTATTTCATGCGAATCGAGTTGAAATATCACGAATCGGTGATTTAATGTAGTACCTAATTATAATATTTTACCTGCCATAAAATACAAAATCTCGATTGTCTTTTTCATATTTAACGAGTGTAGTTATGTGCAGTGGATAAAAATTCATCTCTCAAGTAAGATATTTTTTGTCCACTTCACCTTGCATGTAGCGTGTATTTTTAGTATGTATAAGTGATTGCACCCCTCACTCTACTATACCTTAGATTATACAATCAAAGGTTTTTGGAAAACCTAAGAACCAATAAATAATGGGCGAAAGTGGGATGTGCCCCAAGAGTGGGCAAGCCAAACGTTATTATTTTAATTTACAAATTAATTATAGTGATATTCAATAATAATATTCCAAATTCATGAAATATTGAAATCAACCGTAGAAGTTTTCACTGGATATAGAAATTTTGAGTTTCGTTGTCTAATAGTCGATCCCACAACCACAATACTTTCTCCAATATGGGGTAGTATAATGTAGTAAGTGTTCTATTAAATAATGTTGAATTTCGAAGTATGATATTAAAATTTTGTTTATACTATAAATGTGGTGGCCGCGCGGCATAAGCGTTGGACTATAAAGCCGTGGGTCCCAGGTTCGAATCCTGGGTCTGGCAAGTACACATATTGTTTTTCAATTTGTGTGTGTCAGGGTATGGACCTAATAGGTTGAGCAAGTGGCTGACATCCATTTCTCGTAAAAAAAACAAAAATCTGTCAATACAAACCTCCACTCTGTGGAGGCCCATATGATCCTATCAGGATCGGACATGGTCGAAAAAAAAAAAAAAAAAAAATTGATCGAAGTTGTTTGATGAGATTTGAATTTTTTTTGTGACCTTTGTTTCGCCTTTAAGCTAGGCAGGTGAAAGTCACCCAGATTCGACTAGCTCAGATATGTGATCTGGGGGTCATATATGTGAGGATCTTGGAGTACATAGTGAAAACACTCGATGATGGTGCTTCACTACAGTTATTTTAACGAATAAAACTCACGTTCAGTATAACGATATTCATTGTTAATTGCACTGCTATTATTCCATGGTCAAGGTCACATATAATTTATATATTGTATAATATAGTTCTTAGAAAAACTGTAAAAAAATATATATAGTAATAATTATAGGAACTATATCGTATAATTTTATTGACTATTTAAGTCCAAATTAATTTATATATATTTATTTATTTAAAATTTATTAACTTATAAAAGTCTTTATAATATAGAGTCGTTATATAGAAAGTTGGAGAACCGCACACGTAATAAGGATGTACTCGCGGCCATCAGGTTTGACCAGACGCTGCGCGGATTAATGTTTTACCTCTCAAATAGTTATATCTTGAATAAAAGAAGTAGTTTACATACATAAAGATCCATAAGCTCATCGACTGGACTTGTAAGGATGTACGTTTTAATATATTAAATTTACGTAAATTCGCATAATAATAAAATATGCTGCTTTTTGCACGACTCTATATTATAACAACTACGTATTCTGATACGTCATTTTGATCATAATATAATGGCAATTATATAATGATTATTAATTTAATCGAATCTATACATTGAGTAATGCCTTTTAAATTTTCTCGGTGATCTTATGTCAATACAATTAAACATTTTAAATAAGTATTAATTCATTATGCATACAATAATACCTCTAAATATATTAAATTAATCCTATATACTACATCTATAATACTTACGTATAATTTATGCATTACCGCTTAGGTCGACTCTTGGCATCCACAGCCCATCCTGAGTAGTTGTCAAACCGGTCAGTATAAATTGCGGGACTTACTCTTTGGTTCTTACTTTGGTTTTGTTATGGGTGGGTAACGTCATTTTATTTAGCGACATGATTGATTGTAAGGCAGTTATGTCGTCAAAACTTCACCTCCAAGAACACAGGTGTCACAGGCCTATGCACACTCTCCAACGACACTTTTGTCATTTTACTCTCACTTAGTTATTTAATGTCTGCAGATGCTGAAAAGCAAAGTGAAAAAAAAATAACAAATGGAATATTATAACACATAACAATTGAAAATATTGAATTTTTTTTTAGGTTTCTACCAATCACGATACAGGCGACAGTCAACAATCCTCAGATGATGGAATCCAGGATAGAATGATGCAGTATTCAGAAGTCACGATAGATGAGAAAGACGTTAAAAAAGAAATCTTAGAAGGAGATACGCCAAAGGAACTTCGCCTTATTCTAAGAAGAGTAATCCATTTCTCACGTAATTTAATTTGCTGCATTTGTAGCGCAGTTTTTGGTAGCAGAAGTGCTCTAAAAACTCACAAAATTGCTCACATTGACGTGATTGATGATCAATATCAAGTCATTATATTTTCTCAACATAGTAATATTAAAGCATATAAAAATGCAAGTACTGGTGAAAAACCTTATGAATGCAATGTATGTTCATACAGATGCTCGCATCTTAGTAATCTTAAGATACATAAAATGACACATACAGGTGAAAAACCTTATAAATGCAATGTATGTTCATATAGATGCTCGACACTTTTTCGTCTCAAAAAACATAAAATGACACATACAGGTGAAAAACCTTATAAATGCAATGTATGTTCATATAGATGCTCGCGACTTGGTAGTCTCAAAAGACATAAAATGACACATACAGGTGAAAAACCTTATCAATGCAATGCATGTTCATATAGATGCTCGCAACTTAATGATCTTAAAAGACATGAAAAAACACATACTGGTGAAAAACCTTATAAATGCAGTGTATGTTCATATAGATGCTCGCGAATTAGTTATCTTAAACAACATAAAATGAGACATACCGGTGAAAACCCCTATAAATGCGATGTTTGTTCATTTAAATCCTCAACATCTAGTAAGCTCAAAACACATAAAATGTCACATACAGGTGAAAAACCTTATAAATGCAGTGTATGTTCATATAGATGCTCGCGACTTGGTGATCTTAAGAGACATAAAATGACACATACTGGTGAAAAACCTCATAAATGCAATGTATGTTCATATAGATGCTCGCGACTTGGTGATCTTAAAAAACATAATATGAAACATACTGGTGAAAAACCCTTTAAATGCAATGTATGTTCATATAAATCCTCGACATCTAGTTACCTCAAAAGACATAATATAACACATACTGGTTAAAAACCTTATAAATGCACTTAATGGTCATAATATAGATGTTTGCAACTTGGTCACCGTAAGTCACCTAAAGTGACATTGGTGAAAAACCTTATAAACGCAAAATATGTTTATTAAGATACTCAGTACTAAGTGAACTTCAAAACATAAAATCACACCTTCTGGTGATAAGCCCTATAAATGCAGTGTATGTTCATATAGATGCTCGCAACTTGGTGATCTTAAGATACATAAAGTGACACATACTGGTGAAAAACCCTTTATATGCAATGTATGTTTATATTAATCCTCGACACCTAGTCAACTCAAAATAACACATACTGGTAAAAAAAACCTTATGAATGCAATGTATGGTAATATAGATGTTCGCAACGCAAAATATTTTTATTTAGATGCTTGCATCTTGTTCATCTCAAAACACATAAATTACACGAAGTGGTGAAAAACCGCCTAATGCAATTTATATTTATATAGATGCTCAGAACTTGGTGATCTTAAGAGACAAAAAATGATACATACTGGTGAAAAACCTTACAAATGCAATGTATTTTCATATATGCTCGCAACTTGGTGATCTTAAGAAACATTAAATGACACATACTGGTGAAAAACCCAATATATGCAATGTACGTTTATATAGCTGATGCTCGACATCTAGTAGTCTTAAAAAACAAACAAAGACATACTACTGTTATTGCCTTCTAATTGTAACGTATGTTCGTATAGATACTCGCTAACTTATCCATTATTTTATATTTATGTTATGACGTTTATGAAGACGTACCACTTATGCAGTCTGTCAAACATGATGTTGGTAGTATTGGCCACTGCTATTTATGTGACAAATTAGTATTTGTGGCATAGCATCTGAGCGTATTGACACTAGGGAATCCAATCACGGGATCCCTCCTGGACAATTTTCGATACCTATGAATTCCATGATTAGTAAACATTATCCCGAATCTTTCGGAGTAATTTTTTCATCAATCACAAACAATCGGTATGTGTACAAAATCATTAGTGGAATCGCCGTTTGCTCGCGGATAATAAATAACTATAGACGTTATGACCTATTGTTTTAGGATGTGAAGATACGAGTATAACGTCTATTATTTGTATGTAGAAGGTTGCTTAGTATGTGTGATAATACAATGTTCTGGGGCACGATTAAATGAGACACAGTTTTGATATGGATTGTTTTATATTGTCTTAAAACATTTAAGATTAACACGGCACTAAAATAAAACTGTCACATTGTTTTTATAGTTTGTTACTGAAGGTTACATTATGATCTTGAATATGATATCGAAACTTTATGCGGAATTGCTCGCATGATTAACTGTACCGTTGAAGGCCGGATTTGCAACTGAATTGTTGAATCATTTCATTATTATTGTCTATGGTCGATCAATTATCATATACAACAACTTGACATTTGTAGAGTTAAAATATAAAACCTTTACATAACCATTCTTGCTGCTATACGTAATTGTAACAACATAAGAAGACTAATAAATCCGATTATTTAAAACCAGTTAGACGTCACTGAAGCCATGGCACGTGAGCAGAGATAATTACCTTTTAATTACTACATTTAATTAGTATGCTAATTATATCGAATGGTCACATGGTATTAGGTATTATTGCCCTTACAGAATAACCTAAAAGTACTCAACAGAACACTTCAGAATTTCAATCATACTTTTATATTTTATAAGTATATAAAAATGTTATATTGGCTTTAGTAAAAAATACCAATCCCGAAATACCTAGTCAAATTATAATCGCGGGATCTAAATTTTAGCTCGGGATTGGATTCCTCAATTGGCACGTAGGAATGACGATTTTTTTTCTTTATAACTAATGGCTTAAATATACTCTATGACGATCGGTCATATAAATGCCGAAAAACCCGTTTCTTATCTTCTAACGGAAAAAAGCAGACGACAGCTAAAGAAATTAGTAGATCATAAGAATTATAATATAATAATGTTTGATTTGGTATTATTTCGAATTGTAAATGAACATCATTGTGTAATATTTGTAGACATAAGATTTTATGTATTCGGATAATAATTTTGATGCCAACCGTTAGCGAATTAGAAACAGAGTTACGCGGAGTAATTTATCTCTGTAAAAGGCGCCTGTTCTCGCGGGAAGGGTGGTTAGAGCCTCAGACTGAGATGCACGTAATATGACCTCAACGGTTTGTTACGAAAAATAGTGCAAAGTTGCAGCCGACGCCGGTCGCTGCAAATATTGTATTAATTATCCGGAAAAATTAAAGTCATCGCTAGGTGTTTAAGTGATAGCTCAAATATACCTAATTATAATTATTATAAAATAAGAACAATTAGGATTGTAATCAAAAGCCACAATTGTAAATTAAGAAACCATAAGGAATGTAATTTAAAACAATAATAATTGTAAAGAGTAATTCGGATTGTGTTATAAAACATTAATTAGGTACATAAAAAATAAGAAATTTAAGAACCTTGTTATAAAGAAAGTATTTTTATAAAGTCACAAATTAATATTAAGGTGCAAGTGTAAAGGAATATTATAAAAATTACTGGTGAAAACATTATACGAAGTAAAGCTAATCCTGGTGTTTTATTTAATTCTGGACCCGTGTTCCTTTATAGCACTAAATTACAAAAGTTGAAACAAACAATTTATTTGACACCCCAAGTGCACACCAACACCCTGAGCTAGCTTCGAACTTGAGGGAAGGTACATCAGTAGGTACGTTACGTTCTGGTCTATTGAGTCAAAGCCGAGACGTTATAAGAAGAGGGTAAGGCTGCTGTGTGTGGCTGTACCGGGGACCATGAAGATATCCTGGGCTGATCACATTACTAATGTGAAGTTTTTAACAGCAGCAAATAAGACAAAATAACTGATAGGTAAGTAAAATCATTAAGCACAGAAAAGCTGTATATTTTGACCATATTTACCTCTATGAGAAGTAGGGATTTGACTCCTTCTCTTTTTTTCTGTTGCTCAGTTTATTGAGGAATGCATAGAATCAATCTCGTTTGGGTATGACCTACAAGCAAGTAATTGTGGGTAATAGTCGGTAGGTAAGCTCCCAATGGCATTTAGATATGTAGGTACTAACACCAACAGAACTGTCTGCCTTCAGCAGACAGCTCCCCTAGAGTACGAAAAGACCGGATCATCGCCCTCCAGTATATTAGTCAGCTGGTCTTGAATAAGTAAGTAACCATCGTGCTAGCTACCATTCGAATACAATGAAAACATTCATTAATAAATTATAATAACTAGCTGAGCCAGCTGTCTCGCTAGGTCTTGCAGACAGCTTTTCGTCATAGTGACTTGGTGTTGGATTTTAATATAATAATTGTAAGGCGTGTATAGACGGCGCCATAGTTTTCCCTTCGGGATGGATTTTCATTCATGTCAGACAGTTGAAAATTTAGCTGATTCGTCAGTTTTACGATCTGCATGTCGTCACTGCCAATACAAATTTGGAGTCATGTGCGTAGTCTATTCTGGAGTCTGGCCTTCTCAATATCATCTGACACCATTTCAGGCTGCTAAGCCTAGCAAAACAGCTGGCAATCGCCGATTGCTACCACTGTCATTTTAATTTGAATACAATATATGTGTAGGTATGTGCATTTAAATATGATAAATAGTTATACGTCTCAATCGTGATTATCATAAATAGCGATCCAATATAACGCGAATATTAATCTCTTTCGGGTCCCATTTACATAATAGAAAAAGGTTAGCAGCATAAAAAATAAATTTAAACATTATTTTGTTTCATTGTCTATAAAAAATAAATGCTCGGAGCCACAGAATAATATTTTAAAAATCATATTTTGTTTTAAAAATTAACCTTAAACAATATAGTTTCCCGGTGCGGGACATTCATATCGAGACAAATGTTGATAAATAATGAAGTAATACATATTATATCTGATAAGAATTGGAATTTATAAGACCTAAAGATGTGGAATCAGCTTAAAAAGGCCTTCATCCAGCAGTGGATTGATACAGGTTGATGACGATAATGACGATATAAATGAGTAGGTATATAAAATCACAAATTTAAAAAAATATTTCAGTTTATATGACCAAAAAGAGTAGAATTAGGTTGGGATAACCTTCATCCAGCAGTGGATTAATCTTGGTTGATGATGATAATGACGATATTATGAATGGGAAAATATAATATCAGCAATTTTGATAAATATAGTAATTCATATGACCGACAGAAATTCAAACAACTTAAAGAGGCCTTCATCCACCGGTGGATTGATTCAGGTTCATAATGATAATGGAAATATAAATAGATATAATATATTATCACCGATTTTGATAAATACAGCAATTCAAATGACAGAAAGGAGTAGAATCAGGCATGGGAGGCCTTTATCCAGCAATAGATGGGTTCAGGTCAATGATGATATGGACGATAGAAATAGGTATAATATAGTAGTAGAATCAGGTTGCGGAACTTTTCATCCAGCAGTAAATTGATCCTGGTTGATGATGATGACGATATGAATATGTAGATAAATGTAATATCACCGATTTTGATAAATACAGAAATTCATATCACAGAAAGGAGTAGAATCAGGCTAAGGAGGTCTTTAAGTAGTGGATTGGTTTAGGTCGATGATGATGATGATGACGATATGAATATGTAAATAAATATAATATCACCGATTTTGATAAATAAAGAAATTCATATGACAGAAAAGAGTAGAATCAGGCTAGCGAGGTCTTTATTAAGCAGTGGATTGTTTCAGGTCGATGATGATGATGATGATAATGATGATAATGACGATATGAATATGTAAATAAATATAATATCACCGATTTTGATAAATACAGCAATTCATATGACAGAAAGGAGTAGAATCAAGCTAGGGAGGTCGTTATTAAGCTGTGGATTGGTTTAGGTCGATGATGATGATGATGACGATATGAATATGTAGATAAATATAATATCACCGATTTTGATAAATACAGCAATTCATATGACAGAAAGGAGTAGAATCTGGCTAGGGAGGTCTTTATTAAGCTGTGAATTGGTTCAGGTCAATGATGATGATAATGATAATGACCATATGAATATGTAGATAAATATAATATCACCGATTTTGATAAATACAGCAATGCATATGACAGAAAGGAGTAGAATCAGGCTAAGGAGGTCTTTAAGTAGTGGATTGGTTCAGGTCAATGATGATGATGATGACGATATGAATATGTAAATAAATATATTATCACCGATTTTGATAAATACAGAAATTCATATGACAGAAAGGAGTAGAATCTGGCTAGGGAGGTCTTTATTAAGCAGTGGATTGGTTCAGGTCGATGATGATGATGATGATGACGATATGAATATGTAGATAAATATAATATCACCAATTTTGATAAATACAGAAATTCATATGACAGAAAGGAGGAGAATTAGGCTAAGGGGGTCTTTATTAAGCAGTGGATTGGTTTAGGTATATGATAATGATGATGATGATGATGACGATATGAATGTGTAGATACATATTATAATATCACAGATTTTGATAAATACATACATTCATATGACAAAAGGAGTAGAATCAGGCTAGGGAGGTCTTTATTAAGCAGTGGATGGATCCTGGTTGATGATGATGATGACGATATGAATATGTTTTTAAATATAATATCACCGATTTTGATAAATACAGCAATTCATATGACAGAAAGGAGTAGAATCAAGCTAGGGAGGTCGTTATTAAGCAGTGGATTGGTTTAGGTCGATGATGATGATGATGACGATATGAATATGTAGATAAATATGATATCACCGATTTTGATAAATACAGAAATTCATATGACAGAAAGGAGTAGAATATGGCTAGGGAGGTCTTTATTAAGCAGTGGATTGGTTCAGGTCGATAATGATGATGATGATGATGACGATATGAATATGTAGATAAATATAATATCACCGATTTTGATAAATACAGAAATTCATATGACAGAAAGGAGAAGAATTAGGCTAAGGGGGTCTTTATTAAGCAGTGGATTGGTTCAGGTATATGATAATGATGATGATGATGATGATGACGATATGAATGTGTAGATACATATAATATCACAGATTTTGATAAATACATACATTCATATGACAAAAGGAGTAGAATCAGGCTAGGGAGGTCTTTATTAAGCAGTGGATGGATCCTGGTTGATGATGATGATGACGATATGAATATGTTTTTAAATATAATATCACCGATTTTGATAAATACAGCAATTCATATGACAGAAAGGAGTAGAACCGGGCTAGGGAGGCCATTATCCAGCAGTGGATTGGTTCAGGTCGATGATATAAGAATGATAGAAATAGGTATAATATCACAAATTCGTTAAACCGATAGTAGTAGAATCAGGTTGCGGAACCCTTCATCCAGTAGTGGATTGATCCTAGTTGATGATGATGATGATGATGATTATGATGACGATATGAATATGTAGATAAATAACATTAGAAATTCAATACTGTCAAGAATACAATCAACGTAGAGAGGTCTTCATCCAGCAGTGGATTTATTGAGGCTCGTGATAATAATGGCATTATATATAGATAGGATTTTGATAAATATAACAATCATGTGTAAGTAAGGAGTAGAATAAGGCTGAGGAGGCCTTCATCCAGCAGTGTATAGGTCAAGATTGATGATGATAGGGACGAAAAAAATAGGTATATATTATACAATATCACACATTTTGATAACTATAACAATTCGTATTAATTTCTTTCATTGTTTGCAATGGCAACTTTTTTAGTATGGAAATTAGTAGCCTAGGTAATTATTCAATAACAAAAATAGTGGGTGAACAGCCACAAAGTATTTTAAAAAAATCAAATTTGGAATATCACGTTATCTATGAAATGGCCGTCAGTGGCGTACCCCGCTGTCAAAAGATATTATACGTAGTAAATTGTACCAGGATTATGGTTTTTTCACCGGAAAAAAGTGCGCCAATGCCTACCTTACGATATTTGAATAAAAATAATCGAATTCGTTTGTCAAATAAAGGAATAGAAGGTCTTAAGCGACGAAGACGTCATTCTGACAGGCGTAGACAGTAAATATGGCGATCGTATACGGTGTGTAAGAAAATATCGGATATAAACGTCACGTACCTGTAAAATCATGGAAAATTTCTGAAATGTGTTCAATTCAATCGGTAGATGAATCGGTAGCGCACATTTCGAAGTGAAGATGTAAAAATAACAATAAAATGTCGCTTAAATGAGCCGTTAGTGAATTTTCCAAAATCTCTTAGGATAATAATATATAGGAGATAATAATATATAGGAGATAATTGCATTAATAATGAAAATCATTCAACCTTAAAAGGTTAAAAAATGGCGCTTTCTTTTAACACTATTCCTTATGCTTAATTTAAACTTTAAAATTCTCGCGTTTATTTTTTTACGTCCTCTCGACTGGACAGCTTTTTTCTACTGACCTTCGACCTTTTATCCCCCTCTCCAGAACACTCTCGTGGACGATGCGATGCCGTCGGCAACGCAATTCAAAAACATCCGACGTTCCTCGCCCAATAAGAATTATTGGTCGACAGATCGCGCCATGTTTTAACCTTTTAAGGTTGAATGATTTTTATTATTAATGCAATTGATATTTAATGATAATTAATGAATATTTTCATTGTAATCGAATGGTAGCTAGCAGGATGATGGCTTACTTATTCAAGATATTTTGTTAATTTAATGATAGCATTTATAATACCTATCAATAGATGGCAATGGGTACCAATTCTATATCACCAATTTTGACAGATTTTTTCATGGATATACCTAGTGGAGTTAAGGAGATAAGCAAGTTAAATTCATTTAGGAATACCTTATTATAAGTAGGTACTGGTATAGATTTGTGGATGATAATATCTTTTATGATGATAACAGTTTTGGTAAAGATTTTGTTCCGTGACCTAATAGGTAGGTCGGTAATAAAGTTGTTTACCTACTTTATTGTGTTAATTTGTTATATCAGCGAGATTTTACTGTACCTATTCGTTTCAGTGTTTATTTGCCTTTTGGTGAGTGCATATAGCGCCTGAAGTTAGGTACCTAAAGGTAAAACACGGGTCACAAAAAACTACTCCAATGGAATAGTATAAAATGTAAATCCATTAGAATTTATACACTAACCTACCTATATTAAATAATATAGATTCAATTATAATCGGGGAAATTAATCTAGAAAAAGTGATACAGAAACACTTGTCACTATTAAATTCTAGGATCTATGTTTCATATTATATTAGCTTGTACTATTCACTATCTCAGGTGGTTTATTAATGTATTATTAACACAGCTTAACACTAAGGGGTTCATAAGGACAACTCATTCTCTTTCTTGACTATTTGGACGTCGATATTAATACACTTGGTTGTGATTAGCTCCGAGTAATTAAATTTTAGATGTTTCCAAGATCCAAGACGTGTGACGTGTTGCGCCTACGACAACTCAAGTGTGGACAAGGGAGTAAGGTCATGTTGACGCGCGTATTTGAACATACCGAACCGAAAAGAAAACATTTTTTTTCCGTCTTTCGTTCCGACAATATTAACTGGTTTTCCGGTGTAGTGCCGGTTCGAAGTCCTGCTTTTGATGCGCATTTGAATAATTTCCGACTGACTCTCAACATATTCAAATAGGTACGTAAATTTCTGAAGGGGGAGCATGACACTAGGGGCTAGGGTGGTTATACATTCTAGGCAATCTGACGGTAAATTCGTCTTTATTTCATAATTTTAAGACTGAGCTGAACAGGACAAGGTCATTCATAGTTCAGTCAGAAATTAACCTCAGCGTTGAAGGACCTCATTTTAATTCAGTTTAACTTCAAAAACCTCTAACCATCGGGGATTTATTTTAAGAAACGCAATAATTATTAATTACAATTCTCGGTCGAATGAATTATCATTATTATTACTAGTATTATTATCTTCAAACATAAAATGTATGCAACGTAACCTGATGCCGGCCGAAGGAATACAGGGCTGTCAAAGAATAGGTATCAATCTAATGGAACGTTTTAAAGAGTTATGCCGGCGCTCTATTGGCACGCAAGTCAGACGATTTACAGTCTTCGGACTTTTTTTCGCGTGGAGCACCCCAGGTCTGCGGACTTTTTAATCCGCAGACCAGGCTCGTTGGATTTCAAACATCTTTGATATTTTACTCGCCGAGCCGCTGAAATTCGTACGTTCACCACGCTTTACCGTCACATTATTTATGTCTATGCCGACGGACGACAGCGCCATATATTAGTCTATGAGCGCCATCATTATTTTACTGTCATTCAAAGTGTTCGGACATCGAAAACAACAATGGTAGATCTACGAGTGCATTCGAAAAGTTTCTTGGAAGATTTTATTAGTTGTTTTAAAGACAACCCGTCATTGTGGAAGACGACCAGCCCACTATACAAGAATCGTGATGCCAAGTCCTTGGCGTATGCGGAACTTTTGGAAATATTAATCAAGGTGGAGCCGCAGGCAACGGTCGACGATGTCAAAAAGAAAATACAGACATTGAGGTCGGGTTACAGAAAGGAGAGAAATAAAGTAAGGACATCATATCGAAGCGGAGCCGGCACAGACGCAGTATATCTACCCAAACTGTGGTACTATAAAAATTTGGAGTTCTTGAACGACCAAATGGAAGGTACGTGGGAATGCTTTAAAGCTATTTATTATACACGTGCAGATTATGAAATTGTCGTAGCTCTGAAAGTGACATCGCATTAGATTAGCTACTATTAAGCAATTAAAACATACAGCTATGAATCATTTCTAGTCACAATAAAATTACTTATTCTTTGCTGAGGTAGGTAATAAATAATAATAATATATAGGTGCGAGGGAATGCTTTAAAGCTATTTATTATACACGTGCAGACTATGACATTGTCGTAGCTCTGAAAGTGACATTGCATTAGATTAGCTACTATTAAGCAATTAAAACATACCTACAGCTATTAATCATTTCTAGTCACAATAAAATTACTTATTCTTTGCTGAGGTAGGTAATAAATAATAATAATATATAGGTACGAGGTAATGCTTTAAAGCTATTTATTATACACGTCCAGACTATGACATTGTCGTAGCTCTGAAAGTGACATTGCATTAGATTAGCTACTATTAAGCAATTAAAACATACAGCTATGAATCATTTCTAGTCACAATAAAATTACTTATTCTTTGGTGAGGTAGGTAATAAATAATAATAATATATATGTCGGGATTAGCATGGAAACTCATCATTACATATAAATTATCATAATATATTTAAGTATCTAATAATATTTGTTACTATGTAAACTAGTTGATAAGAAAAGCGTATTGGCATGATTCACAATCTGACTGACGGCACACGCTGTCAGGTCAGTCAACTGTCGTAGCAATTTGCAAGACATCAAATTTCATCATAAACACATTTGCTTTCTTGATAAAATATAATTATTCATAAGAATTATTTAGCAACATTGTAACGAGTATGCGTTATCAAACATTTTCGTTGCCATATAAAGCAATCCGGAAATGTGCCAACTTATCAGATTTGCTCGTACTTAGTAAACTCACAGTAAACAAGACAAGTGACATGTGGTCATCGGGTCAACGTCCTGACCTCAGATAACCTTTCTTTGTTATAATTTCATAAAAGCTCAAAGCGGGGCGAATCTAAAAACACACGTCGTCAAATCTTTGCCACATATAGTCGAATCTCTGCTCGTCGCATTCAGTTCAACTTTTCTCATAGCAACACGCCTTTATAATTTAACTTTATTAATTTAATTTTAATTCTAAATATATTGTCTGTAAGAATTGTTTCAAGTATTGTTGAGGAGAATAAACTGATATTTACTCATACACGCATCTACCTTCGATCCATTGAAGTCCATCTACCTACCTCATCCTCACTCACACACACTTCCTCGCAATAGTGGTGACCCCTCAAAAGTAAATCAATCAATTCAGCTGATCAATTTTTACAGACTTTACTTGCATATTTAATTTTTTATAAATTTACACTGCGTGTTCTTTGAGAAAGTTAACTGAATCGTCGATCTCGTTTTTCCCGCGAAGTATTTCAACATCCGTTTTCCCGCGTATTTCTTTTCAATTAAAATCACTTGCTTTTCAAGATGCTCACTGGACAAGATTCCACTGGGTATGGCAGCATTGCCGGAGAAAACACCACAGCACCGGCCCAGCAAGCAGCAGCACAGATCAGCCGCGTGGCGGTGAGGATTCCACCATTCTGCCCGGAGGACTCTGAAATGTGGTTCTGCATGGCAGAAAGGAGCTTCGAGGCATCTGGGATCAAGACCGACGCAACCAAATTCGGATACATCCCGGGAGCACTGGAGCCACGCTACGCCGCGGAAGTACGAGACATCATCCTCAATCCACCAGAGGAAGGAGCATACCAGCTTTTAAGGACGGAGATGACACGAAGACTGAGCTCCACCCAAGAACAAAAGACGAGGCGACTCCTGGAACACGAAGAAATTGGCGACAGGAAACCATCACAATTCCTGCGTCACTTGCGAACCCTCGCAGGCACAGCCATGTCAGACGAAATCTTGCGCACTCTGTGGATGGGCCGCCTACCAAACACCATGCAAGTGGTCCTGGCCACACAGAAGGACGCCGATTTGAACAAAGTTGCCGACCTAGCAGACGCCATGTCTGCTGCATCATCATCGAAAGCCACCATCGCTGAAACAGCCATGGAGAACATGTTCGACAGCCGGATCAAGCAGCTGGTCGTCACGTTACGCCAGGAAATCTCAGCACTCCGCGAAGAACTCTCCAAGGATTTTAACCAGGATTCCCGCCCAGCTAGCAGGCAGTCACGTCAGCCCAGCAGAAATCAAAGCGCATCCCGAACCAGAGAACGAAGCCAATCACGCCACGGCATGTGCTGGTACCATCACAAATTCGGCCAGCAGGCGAAGAAGTGCGTCACACCGTGCACTTTCGCCGAGGGAAACGCGCAGGGCGCTCGTTAAATGCGGCAAGCGATTTTAGCCCTACTTCAAGCCGTCTTTTCGTTACCGACCTCGCTACGCAAATTCAATTCTTCATCGACACCGGCGCAGATCTTTGCGTTTTCCCACGCACGAAAGTGCAGAGGCGCCGAACAAAAGCACAATACGAGCTTTCGGCCGCAAATGGAACGGTAATTTCAACATATGGCAGCATCACGATGACCCTGAACTTAGGACTACGGCGAGATTTCACATGGAATTTCGTCGTGGCGGATGTCACCAAACCCATCATTGGCGTCGATTTTTTAATTCATTTTGGATTACTCGTCGATGTCAAAAACCGCAAGTTATTGGATCAAACGACTCATCTTACGACTTCTGGACGCTACAGCACATCGGAGATTACATCGATCAAGACTATCGCAGGCAAATCCACATTTCATGGATTACTGCAGCAGTTTCCCGACCTTACTCGCCCGGATGGAGCAGGAAGAGAAGTCATCCACAATACTCAACATCACATCCGTACCACTGCAGGACCATCAGTCGCCATACGACCCAGACGCCTAGCCCCTGACAAGCTGCGCATCGCCAAGAAGGAATTTGACACCATGACTAGACTCGGAATAGCACGTCCATCCGAAAGCTCATGGGCCTCACCGCTTCACCTGGTTCCCAAAAACGAGGACCAGTGGAGACCATGCGGAGATTATCGCGGATTAAACGCACGAACCATACCAGACAGGTATCCCGTGCGGCACATCCAGGACTTCGCGCAATCACTGCGCGACAGGAAGATTTTCTCCACAATTTATCTGGTGAGAGCCTACAATCAGATCCCAGTTGCCAAAGAAGACATCCCCAAGACAGCGATCACAACCCCTTTTGGACTGTTCGAATTTCCATATATGTCGTACGGTTTGAGGAATGCAGCCCAGACATTCCAGCGCTTCATCGCCCAGGTGCTGCAAGGTCTGGACTTCTGCTATGCTTACATCGACGACATATTAGTCGCGTCAACTTCTGAGCAAGAACATTTGCAACACCTGGAAGTTTTATTCAAACGCCTCCAAGAATACGGCCTGGTAGTGAACTCCTCAAAGTGCCACTACGGAGTAGAGGAAGTCAAATTCCTCGGCTACCTAGTTTCCAGCACGGGAACCCGGCCACTTCCAGACAGAGTTAGCGCAATACGTGACTACGCCCGACCCGAAACTCAAAAAGGTTTACGGCGGTTCTTAGGAATATTGAATTTCTACAGAAGATTCATTCCTAAGGCCGCAGAGATGCAAGCTCCGCTAAACACACTCCTACAAGGAAAAACGTCGAAGAAAGAGCCTCTAAACTGGACACCAGAAGCAATCAAGGCCTTCGACGTGAGCAAAGAAAGTTTGGCACAGGCAACACTACTGCATCATCCCAAGAGTGAAGGAACACACTTGGCAATCATCAGCGACGCATCTGACACTTCCGTCGGCGCGGCACTGCAACAAAGAATCGACGACCAATGGGAACCGCTGGCATTTTTCTCAAAGAAGCTAAGCCCAGCGGAGCAAAAGTATGGTGCTTACGACCGTGAATTGCTGGCTATTTACCTAGCCGTGAAACACTTCAGACACATGATTGAAGCTCACACGTTCACGATTTTCACCGACCATAAACCCATTACGTTCGCATTCCAACAGAAATCCGACAAATGTTCGCCGAGACAATTTTGCCATTTAGATTTTATCGGCCAATTCACAACGGATATTCGCCACGTCGCCGGAAAAGACAATGTTGTCGCTGACGCCTTGTCAAGAATCGAAGAAATAGACAACCCACTGGACTATACATCCCTAGCAGCCGATCAAGAAAACGACGAAGAGTTACATACGTACCTACGTGAAGGAACAGCACTGCAGTTAAAACGCGTGCAAATTCCGGACTCAAGCGTAAACGTATATTGTGACTTATCGACACCGCTAGCTAGACCATTCGTCACCAAACAACATCGCCAGGCAGCGTTCAACCACATTCATCGTCTTGCCCACCCAGGGATTAATGCGACGGTCAAACTTGTCACACAAAGATACGTGTGGCCGTCCATTAAAAAAGACTGCAGAACCTGGGCCCGCAATTGTGTACAGTGCCAGAAAAACAAAATCACCCGTCACGTCTCAGCACCGATCGAAAAATTCGCACCTTCAGGCCGGTTTGAACATGTCCATATTGACATCGTCATTCTCCCCATGTCTGAAGGATGTAGATACTGCCTTACCTGCGTCGACCGATTCACGCGTTGTCCAGAGGCATTCCCGATAGTAAATCAAGAGGCAGAAACAATCGCTCGTACGTTTTACAACGGCACACCCTTGAGAATCACTACAGACCAAGGGAAACAATTCGAATCGAACCTGTTCAGGCAATTAAATCGTCTGACTGGTACGAAAAGAATTCACACAACAGCGTATCATCCCGCAGCAAACGGGATGGTCGAACGCCTGCATCGACAGCTCAAAGCCGCAATCAAATGCCATGAAAACAATAAATGGACGGAAACACTCCCAACCGTGTTAATGGGTATTCGAGCAGCCTGGAAAGAAGATCTGAAAACAACAGCAGCCGACCTGGTATACAGTGAACCTTTACGACTACCAGGAGAATTTCTGTGCAAACAGGTCGACTCAGACGAAGATCCTAGTAACTTCGTCACGAGACTAAAAAGGCACTTTCAACAGCTACAACCTGTGAAAAGTCAACAACACGGCGAAAAGCGTGTATTTATTTTCAAGGACCTCAGCAAATCAACACACGTGTTTGTACGTGATGACAGAGTCAAGAATCCACTTCAATCCCCGTTCAATGGACCATATGAAATCATAACACGCAACACGCGTACTTATGTCATTTGCAAACATGGAAAAAATATCACGGTTTCAATCGATCGTTTAAAACCGGCATATTTATTTAACAAAAATAATTTGCATACACAAACAACGCCGACAAAGGGAACTGACCTCGGACAAACACAATATGTAACTCGAACAGGCCGTCGTGTCCGTTTTCCAGAGAGATTGGGTCAGCAGAATGCGAAAGAACAATGAACTATAAATACCGCACACGGCACGCGCCGCCGGAACGTCCAAGCGTCGAATTGCAAAATGACGACACGAGTTTCATTGTTATTACAAAACCAGTGTAAGCAAAAAAAAAAACCATACGAGTGACCGAAATATAGGTCAGTGTGTTTTTCACAACGACAAAACGCTTCGCAAGCAAGAAAATAACAATATATATTGGACCACACAGCTGGACTAACCAGTTTGAAATACGAGAGCAGTAACGAATCAAGTTACTAACGCCAACATCCGATAACATGGGTTCCCAGCAGACAAAAGAGGAAATCGTACTGTCACAAGCCGCCGCGGGTGGCACCATCATAAATGACACATCAGCAGCCAACCAGCTTTCTTGGACAACTTTTGCAATGGTCATCATCATCATCGCAGCAGCAACCAGTTTCCTGTTGTGGATGCTTTGCAAGAAGCACCTCACAAAAAGGATCCTCAAGGACATCAGGACAGACGTCCCAGGATCCCGAGCACCACCAAGACAACTATAACGCAAGAGTCACCATGCTACACACCGTCTATCTTCCTGCATCACGACCTGCCACACCAGATCGCTAGGGGGGGGGTCTGTCGGGATTAGCATGGAAACTCATCATTACATATAAATTATCATAATATATTTAAGTATCTAATAATATTTGTTACTATGTAAACTAGTTGATAAGAAAAGCGTATTGGCATGATTCACAATCTGACTGACGGCACACGCTGTCAGGTCAGTCACTGTCGTAGCAATTTGCAAGACATCAAATTTCATCATAAACACATTTGCTTTCTTGATAAAATATAATTATTCATAAGAATTATTTAGCAACATTGTAACGAGTATGCGTTATCAAACATTTTCGTTGCCATATAAAGCAATCCGGAAATGTGCCAACTTATCAGATTTGCTCGTACTTAGTAAACTCACAGTAAACAAGACAAGTGACATGTGGTCATCGGGTCAACGTCCTGACCTCAGATAACCTTTCTTTGTTATAATTTCATAAAAGCTCAAAGCGGGGCGAATCTAAAAACACACGTCGTCAAATCTTTGCCACATATAGTCGAATCTCTGCTCGTCGCATTCAGTTCAACTTTTCTCATAGCAACACGCCTTTATAATTTAACTTTATTAATTTAATTTTAATTCTAAATATATTGTCTGTAAGAATTGTTTCAAGTATTGTTGAGGAGAATAAACTGATATTTACTCATACACGCATCTACCTTCGATCCATTGAAGTCCATCTACCTACCTCATCCTCACTCACACACACTTCCTCGCAATAGTGGTGACCCCTCAAAAGTAAATCAATCAATTCAGCTGATCAATTTTTACAGACTTTACTTGCATATTTAATTTTTTATAAATTTACACTGCGTGTTCTTTGAGAAAGTTAACTGAATCGTCGATCTCGTTTTTCCCGCGAAGTATTTCAACATCCGTTTTCCCGCGTATTTCTTTTCAATTAAAATCACTTGCTTTTCAAGATGCTCACTGGACAAGATTCCACTGGGTATGGCAGCATTGCCGGAGAAAACACCACAGCACCGGCCCAGCAAGCAGCAGCACAGATCAGCCGCGTGGCGGTGAGGATTCCACCATTCTGCCCGGAGGACTCTGAAATGTGGTTCTGCATGGCAGAAAGGAGCTTCGAGGCATCTGGGATCAAGACCGACGCAACCAAATTCGGATACATCCCGGGAGCACTGGAGCAACGCTACGCCGCGGAAGTACGAGACATCATCCTCAATCCACCAGAGGAAGGAGCATACCAGCTTTTAAGGACGGAGATGACACGAAGACTGAGCTCCACCCAAGAACAAAAGACGAGGCGACTCCTGGAACACGAAGAAATTGGCGACAGGAAACCATCACAATTCCTGCGTCACTTGCGAACCCTCGCAGGCACAGCCATGTCAGACGAAATCTTGCGCACTCTGTGGATGGGCCGCCTACCAAACACCATGCAAGTGGTCCTGGCCACACAGAAGGACGCCGATTTGAACAAAGTTGCCGACCTAGCAGACGCCATGTCTGCTGCATCATCATCGAAAGCCACCATCGCTGAAACAGCCATGGAGAACATGTTCGACAGCCGGATCAAGCAGCTGGTCGTCACGTTACGCCAGGAAATCTCAGCACTCCGCGAAGAACTCTCCAAGGATTTTAACCAGGATTCCCGCCCAGCTAGCAGGCAGTCACGTCAGCCCAGCAGAAATCAAAGCGCATCCCGAACCAGAGAACGAAGCCAATCACGCCACGGCATGTGCTGGTACCATCACAAATTCGGCCAGCAGGCGAAGAAGTGCGTCACACCGTGCACTTTCGCCGAGGGAAACGCGCAGGGCGCTCGTTAAATGCGGCAAGCGATTTTAGCCCTACTTCAAGCGTCTTTTCGTTACCGACCTCGCTACGCAAATTCAATTCTTCATCGACACCGGCGCAGATCTTTGCGTTTTCCCACGCACGAAAGTGCAGAGGCGCCGAACAAAAGCACAATACGAGCTTTCGGCCGCAAATGGAACGGTAATTTCAACATATGGCAGCATCACGATGACCCTGAACTTAGGACTACGGCGAGATTTCACATGGAATTTCGTCGTGGCGGATGTCACCAAACCCATCATTGGCGTCGATTTTTTAATTCATTTTGGATTACTCGTCGATGTCAAAAACCGCAAGTTATTGGATCAAACGACTCATCTTACGACTTCTGGACGCTACAGCACATCGGAGATTACATCGATCAAGACTATCGCAGGCAAATCTACATTTCATGGATTACTGCAGCAGTTTCCCGACCTTACTCGCCCGGATGGAGCAGGAAGAGAAGTCATCCACAATACTCAACATCACATCCGTACCACTGCAGGACCATCAGTCGCCATACGACCCAGACGCCTAGCCCCTGACAAGCTGCGCATCGCCAAGAAGGAATTTGACACCATGACTAGACTCGGAATAGCACGTCCATCCGAAAGCTCATGGGCCTCACCGCTTCACCTGGTTCCCAAAAACGAGGACCAGTGGAGACCATGCGGAGATTATCGCGGATTAAACGCACGAACCATACCAGACAGGTATCCCGTGCGGCACATCCAGGACTTCGCGCAATCACTGCGCGACAGGAAGATTTTCTCCACAATTTATCTGGTGAGAGCCTACAATCAGATCCCAGTTGCCAAAGAAGACATCCCCAAGACAGCGATCACAACCCCTTTTGGACTGTTCGAATTTCCATATATGTCGTACGGTTTGAGGAATGCAGCCCAGACATTCCAGCGCTTCATCGCCCAGGTGCTGCAAGGTCTGGACTTCTGCTATGCTTACATCGACGACATATTAGTCGCGTCAACTTCTGAGCAAGAACATTTGCAACACCTGGAAGTTTTATTCAAACGCCTCCAAGAATACGGCCTGGTAGTGAACTCCTCAAAGTGCCACTACGGAGTAGAGGAAGTCAAATTTCTCGGCTACCTAGTTTCCAGCACGGGAACCCGGCCACTTCCAGACAGAGTTAGCGCAATACGTGACTACGCCCGACCCGAAACTCAAAAAGGTTTACGGCGGTTCTTAGGAATATTGAATTTCTACAGAAGATTCATTCCTAAGGCCGCAGAGATGCAAGCTCCGCTAAACACACTCCTACAAGGAAAAACGTCGAAGAAAGAGCCTCTAAACTGGACACCAGAAGCAATCAAGGCCTTCGACGTGAGCAAAGAAAGTTTGGCACAGGCAACACTACTGCATCATCCCAAGAGTGAAGGAACACACTTGGCAATCATCAGCGACGCATCTGACACTTCCGTCGGCGCGGCACTGCAACAAAGAATCGACGACCAATGGGAACCGCTGGCATTTTTCTCAAAGAAGCTAAGCCCAGCGGAGCAAAAGTATGGTGCTTACGACCGTGAATTGCTGGCTATTTACCTAGCCGTGAAACACTTCAGACACATGATTGAAGCTCACACGTTCACGATTTTCACCGACCATAAACCCATTACGTTCGCATTCCAACAGAAATCCGACAAATGTTCGCCGAGACAATTTTGCCATTTAGATTTTATCGGCCAATTCACAACGGATATTCGCCACGTCGCCGGAAAAGACAATGTTGTCGCTGACGCCTTGTCAAGAATCGAAGAAATAGACAACCCACTGGACTATACATCCCTAGCAGCCGATCAAGAAAACGACGAAGAGTTACATACGTACCTACGTGAAGGAACAGCACTGCAGTTAAAACGCGTGCAAATTCCGGACTCAAGCGTAAACGTATATTGTGACTTATCGACACCGCTAGCTAGACCATTCGTCACCAAACAACATCGCCAGGCAGCGTTCAACCACATTCATCGTCTTGCCCACCCAGGGATTAATGCGACGGTCAAACTTGTCACACAAAGATACGTGTGGCCGTCCATTAAAAAAGACTGCAGAACCTGGGCCCGCAATTGTGTACAGTGCCAGAAAAACAAAATCACCCGTCACGTCTCAGCACCGATCGAAAAATTCGCACCTTCAGGCCGGTTTGAACATGTCCATATTGACATCGTCATTCTCCCCATGTCTGAAGGATGTAGATACTGCCTTACCTGCGTCGACCGATTCACGCGTTGTCCAGAGGCATTCCCGATAGTAAATCAAGAGGCAGAAACAATCGCTCGTACGTTTTACAACGGCACACCCTTGAGAATCACTACAGACCAAGGGAAACAATTCGAATCGAACCTGTTCAGGCAATTAAATCGTCTGACTGGTACGAAAAGAATTCACACAACAGCGTATCATCCCGCAGCAAACGGGATGGTCGAACGCCTGCATCGACAGCTCAAAGCCGCAATCAAATGCCATGAAAACAATAAATGGACGGAAACACTCCCAACCGTGTTAATGGGTATTCGAGCAGCCTGGAAAGAAGATCTGAAAACAACAGCAGCCGACCTGGTATACAGTGAACCTTTACGACTACCAGGAGAATTTCTGTGCAAACAGGTCGACTCAGACGAAGATCCTAGTAACTTCGTCACGAGACTAAAAAGGCACTTTCAACAGCTACAACCTGTGAAAAGTCAACAACACGGCGAAAAGCGTGTATTTATTTTCAAGGACCTCAGCAAATCAACACACGTGTTTGTACGTGATGACAGAGTCAAGAATCCACTTCAATCCCCGTTCAATGGACCATATGAAATCATAACACGCAACACGCGTACTTATGTCATTTGCAAACATGGAAAAAATATCACGGTTTCAATCGATCGTTTAAAACCGGCATATTTATTTAACAAAAATAATTTGCATACACAAACAACGCCGACAAAGGGAACTGACCTCGGACAAACACAATATGTAACTCGAACAGGCCGTCGTGTCCGTTTTCCAGAGAGATTGGGTCAGCAGAATGCGAAAGAACAATGAACTATAAATACCGCACACGGCACGCGCCGCCGGAACGTCCAAGCGTCGAATTGCAAAATGACGACACGAGTTTCATTGTTATTACAAAACCAGTGTAAGCAAAAAAAAAACCATACGAGTGACCGAAATATAGGTCAGTGTGTTTTTCACAACGACAAAACGCTTCGCAAGCAAGAAAATAACAATATATATTGGACCACACAGCTGGACTAACCAGTTTGAAATACGAGAGCAGTAACGAATCAAGTTACTAACGCCAACATCCGATAACATGGGTTCCCAGCAGACAAAAGAGGAAATCGTACTGTCACAAGCCGCCGCGGGTGGCACCATCATAAATGACACATCAGCAGCCAACCAGCTTTCTTGGACAACTTTTGCAATGGTCATCATCATCATCGCAGCAGCAACCAGTTTCCTGTTGTGGATGCTTTGCAAGAAGCACCTCACAAAAAGGATCCTCAAGGACATCAGGACAGACGTCCCAGGATCCCGAGCACCACCAAGACAACTATAACGCAAGAGTCACCATGCTACACACCGTCTATCTTCCTGCATCACGACCTGCCACACCAGATCGCTAGGGGGGGGGTCTGTCGGGATTAGCATGGAAACTCATCATTACATATAAATTATCATAATATATTTAAGTATCTAATAATATTTGTTACTATGTAAACTAGTTGATAAGAAAAGCGTATTGGCATGATTCACAATCTGACTGATGGCACACGCTGTCAGGTCAGTCAACTGTCGTAGCAATTTGCAAGACATCAAATTTCATCATAAACACATTTGCTTTCTTGATAAAATATAATTATTCATAAGAATTATTTAGCAACATTGTAACGAGTATGCGTTATCAAACATTTTCGTTGCCATATAAAGCAATCCGGAAATGTGCCAACTTATCAGATTTGCTCGTACTTAGTAAACTCACAGTAAACAAGTGACATGTGGTCATCGGGTCAACATCCTGACCTCAGATAACCTTTCTTTGTTATAATTTCATAAAAGCTCAAAGCGGGGCGAATCTAAAAACACACGTCGTCAAATCTTTGCCACATATAGTCGAATCTCTGCTCGTCGCATTCAGTTCAACTTTTCTCATAGCAACACGCCTCTATAATTTTACTTTATCAATTTAATCTTAATTCTAAATATATTGTCTGTAAGAATTCTTTCAAGTATTGTTGAGGAGAATAAACTGATATTTACTCAAACACGCATCTACCTTCGATCCATTGAAGTCCATCTACCTACCTCATCTTCACTCACACACACCTCCTCGCAATATATAGGTACGAGGGTGTGCTTTAAAGCTATTTATTATACACGTGCAGACTATGACATTGTCGTAGGTAGCTCTGAAAGTGACATTGCATTAGATTAGCTAGGTATTATTAAGCAATTAAAACATACAGCTATGAATCATTTCTAGTCACAATAAAATTACTTATTCTTTGCTGAGGTAGGTAATAAATAATAATAATATATAGGTACGAGGGAATGCTTTAAAGCTATTTCTTATACACGTGCAGACTATGACATTGTCGTAGCTCTGAAAGTGACATTGCATTAGATTAGCTACTATTAAGCATTTAAAACATACCTACAGCTATGAATCATTTCTAGTCACAATAAAATTACTTATTCTTTGCTGAGGTAGGTAATAAATAATAATAATATATAGGTACGAGGGAATGCTTTAAAGCTATTTATTATACACGTGCAGACTATGACATTGTCGTAGCTCTGAAAGTGACATTGCATTAGATTAGCTAGGTACTATTAAGCAATTAAAACATACAGCTATGAATCATTTCTAGTCACAATAAAATTACTTATTCTTTGCTGAGGTAGGTAATAAATAATAATAATATATAGGTACGAGGGAATGCTTTAAAGCTATTTCTTATACACGTGCAGACTATGACATTGTCGTAGCTCTGAAAGTGACATTGCATTAGATTAGCTACTATTAAGCAATTAAAACATACAGCTATGAATCA
The DNA here is from genome assembly GCF_057557595.1 of Rhyacophila brunnea. Classification (NCBI taxonomy): domain Eukaryota; kingdom Metazoa; phylum Arthropoda; class Insecta; order Trichoptera; family Rhyacophilidae; genus Rhyacophila; species Rhyacophila brunnea. Next base: position 35,771,099 of record NW_028232785.1, read on the forward strand.
TTTCTAGTCACAATAAAATTACTTATTCTTTGCTGAGGTAGGTAATAAATAATAATAATATATAGGTACGAGGGAATGCTTTAAAGCTAGGTATTTATTATACACGTGCAGACTATGACATTGTCGTAGCTCTGAAAGTGACATTGCATTAGATTAGCTAGGTACTATTAAGCAATTAAAACATACAGCTATGAATCATTTCTAGTCACAATAAAATTACTTATTCTTTGCTGAGGTAGATAATAAATAATAATAATATATAGGTACGAGGGAATGCTTTAAAGCTATTTCTTATACACGTGCAGACTATGACATTGTCGTAGCTCTGAAAGTGACATTAAAGTGACTACTATTAAGCAATTAAAACATACAGCTATGAATCATTTCTAGTCACAATAAAATTACTTATTCTTTGCTGAGGTAGGTAATAAATAATAATAATATATAGGTACGAGGGAATGCTTTAAAGCTATTTATTATACACGTGCAGACTATGACATTGTCGTAGCTCTGAAAGTGACATTGCATTAGATTAGCTACTATTAAGCAATTAAAACATACAGCTATGAATCATTTCTAGTCACAATAAAATTACTTATTCTTTGCTGAGGTAGGTAAGAAATAATAATATATAGGTACGATCATGGCGGTGGAAGCGCGGCTTAAGCGTTGGCTTATTGAGTCGTGGTCGGGTCCCAGGTTCAAATCCTGGGTCTGACAAGTACACATTGAATTTCAATTTGTGTATGAGTCAGAGTATGGACCTAATATGTTGAGTAAGTGGCTGACATCCATTTCTCGTAAAAACAAAATCTGTCAATACAAACCTCCACACCGTGGAGGTCTATATGATGATCGGACATGGTCGAAAGAAGAAGAAAAGAAATGATCATGAAATCAAAAATCGCTCGAGTTAGGTTCCTTCAGAGACAATCAATAAATCGTCAATCATCAATCAAAATTAATGGTACAGTTTGGTTATGAGGAATACAGCGGAAAACACATTTTGAAAATACCCGATATACTGGATTACACCAATTATACCAATATAAATAAACATATCAATATTAACCGTATGTAGGAATGGGTACTTAGGGGAGAGATAATAAAAAACAAGTTTGAGTATTATGTTGTTTTTTAACAATTTACATTTTGTTTTACAGAATCGAGCTCAATATCCAGCATGGCGGACGATTTGGAAAACATGTCTCCTGATGAGAGTTACTCCAACTCGTTAAACAACGAAGATTGTATTGAGGTAAAACATTTAAACTAAATTGTTACATTGGTTTAATTTATCTATTGCTTATCATACTTTCTTGCCATGTGACACCCGGTAGTATTAAAATATTTTTCAAAATCTCCTCGCGCTTTCTTAGCATTGGCAGTCGAGTTCCGATTAGTCGTTGCTTCCAAAAGCGCTAAGGTGTCCTGTGACCTCAGTCCGAGCTCTATTAAACCTGTTTCAGGTTTTTCCCTATCAAGGTCATGAGAAGGAGTATTTATAAGAATGTGTTGATTTGCGACGAAGAAAGTTGTGCAGCACACAGCAAGCTAATACAACTGTATTGATATTTTCAATTTTCATGTTTATTGGAGCTTGAAAAATGCGGAATCTAGCAGCTAAAATGCCAAAAACATTTTCTATAATTCGCCTGGCTCTGCATGTCCGATAATTATATATTATTTTACTGTGATTTAATTGCCTTTGTGAATACGGCTTTAAGAACTCGTTACGTAATGCAAAGGCTTCATCGCCAATATAAACAAATGGCAGTGCATCAGAATTAGCAGTAGGTTTTTTTGGTGCAGGTATTTTTAATCTGCCTTCGTCTAAACGTTTCAAAAAATCAGATTTTCTCAGTACGCCTCCATCAGAAATACGTCCATTTGTTCCAACATCAACATAAATAAATTCATAATTAGCATTTGCAATCGCCATCAAAACAATGCTGTGGAAATGTTTGTAATTATAAAAGTGGGAGCCGGCGCCTGCAGGTGGCACGATTGCAATGTGTTTCCCATCAACTGCGCCCAGGCAATTTGGAAATTGCCATTTACTATTAAATTCTTCTGCAATCGTCTCCATTTCTTCGTGCGTATCAGGGAACTGCAACAAAAAATAATCAATATTTTATTTACAGATAGAATATTCGCCTTCAACATCAACGTTGTCGACTACTCCAAGGTCGAATCGCAATAGAGCACCAGAACCCCCATCGTTCAAACGAAAAAAATCGAATGATAGCGCCAACAAAGTGTTAGAATTAATCACCGACAAACTAAGCAAGACTGAAGATGAATTTGATGTTTTTGGCAAAATGATGGCCATGAAACTACGATCGATGTCACAGGGACAAAGATTGCTGGCCGAGAAGCTGATGCATGAAGTTGCCTTTATGGGACAAAGTGACAAAATAATGCCAGCAACTACTGTTCATACTCAACCAGTTTATCGTATATTAAGCAAAAATGTACAAAACCCGGTATAATAAATTAATGTTTTTCGTGTGAATAAATATCTTGTAAAAATATTTGTTTTTTTGTTTGTTTTTTATGCCTATAAACCTTAAGGCTTAAGCGATACAACAAATGGTAAGTATTTAGGCTATGTTAGCATACCTATATTATTATGTGGCCTCATTTAGAAATCCAATTCCATGCATGCTTTTCTAAGAATATGACTAGTATTACAATACATTCAACAGGAATAATTAAGTAGCTTGCTTACAGCCTATATGGAGAGTCCTGGCTAGGTACAGAATTCTGACGGTCTATTGAATATTTAGCATGTCAACGATGGCCTTATTTGTGACTATATATATACCTATCTCAAATGCATCTTGTCTGTCATTCTTATGCTGTTGCCTTCTATGAGTTATATAGGTAAAACAATCCACTAAACGTTTACTTTATAAGACCAACCGATGTCTACTTGTTAATAATTATATATTTGTAAATTTGCCCAACTTTATTAGATGACGTATAATATAATACACACCTTGAAATATTCTCCTTTCAAAACGTCAATGATGACGGCAAGTTTCGGGAATTATCTTGCCCAGAGTTTGTCTTCCAATCGCAGTTCTATAATGCTAGTCAGTGAACGTTCCGCCGGCAGCCAAAAATCGCAGGGTTGCACATAATCTATCATGAGGAGAAATAGCTTCCCTCATAATAGTATTTTTTTTTTAATTAATGGGGAGACCAAATTATACAGTTCTGTGTATACATCCTCCGACATTCGCAAATAATTGCGGCAATCGCTCGGTTGCAAACGCAATTCTCGTATTAAATTTGTGTGGGATAATGTCGTTCGTTTCCTTATCCAATGTTTCACCTAGTATTTGTGTACCCTTTGCTTCGTTATTAGATTATCTGCCACCCAATAACCCAAAAAACACAAAACGTCGGTATCATTTAACGCCATCACGATTTAACTGTCAAATTTACGTATATTATCTATGCTGTCAAAGTCGACGGTTTTACTCGTCAAATTAATAATATACCTCGTTTCGTTGAACGTCTGTTAGCCAGTAGCAGAACGTAGAAAAATCTGAAGACATATTGTCCTCGGACTTTTGGCTCGCCAATGGAGCGCTGGCATAATATACTTTTACAGATCCGCCACTCATTTATACCAAGTGGTTCAAAGTTGTCTCTCTCTAAAGTAATATTTTGTCTCTCTCTTACAACTTGGATTAGCTGGCAGGCTTTTTTTTTTAATAATCTGGTGCATTGTAATAATATTACGATATATCATATGATAATAAAAAGTCAAAAAATTGATATAAGTAAGCATTATTTTTATTGCAGAAATATAAATGTACAACAAAAAATAATATAACATAGCATTATAAATGAATAATATTCCAGACATGGTATATAATATTACATAGCGATTACAGAAAGTGAAATACAAAGAATTTATTAACAAAACCATGACAAATACAAATTTTATCAAATACAATGAAATTGTGAATTACATTAGGATTTTACATATTTCGATTAATTCAAAAAACTGATTATTGTTTTCTGATCAACAGCATTTAATGATCATAATTCAATTAGGATTTAGTCGTCAGAATCCCAATTTCAACAGTTGAATAATGATTATACAGACATAATAATTATACAGCTGGTTGGAAATTATACAATTAATTTGGTATGTACTTAAGTATTATTAATTGCATGTTATCGTCATGAAAAGATTATATTTTAAATTCTCAGAATTAATGATTGTGTATTAGCAGAGATAAATTACTATTTTTCATTAGTTTGTTTGCTTAAAACCTCAATAACCGAAAAAACCGATTATTGAAAATGCCAATGTTTAATTTATATTGCATTTAAGGGTTTATTGGCTTAAAAAAATAGCAGTATTATTTTAAATAGAAATTATAAATTAAATCACCATTTAATTACAAGATTCGTTTGTCACTCACTACGTAAATTCAATATTTTGACATTAATAATATGCAATGATTTGAACTGAAAAAAGCTGTAATTATTTTAAACATTTTTATTGATTAATTTGTTAATTTAGATATCAGAAAATGAGAAATTAATCAATTTTATTAAAAATTTGGATGTATGATATTCTTAAAAGGAAACGTAAAACTTGTGTTATTCTCACTGCTATATTATTTTATGCAAATCCACATATAAATAACAGAATTCTTTACGATTATCGATTACGATCGACATTACGATTTGTTTTAACTATCTCAACTGTAAAAGCTCGACCATTTTACTCGTCTGTTAGTCAATAGCGAAGCATAGACAAATCGGATGATTCATTGTCCTCAGACTTTTCGCTCGCCTGCGCCTGCATTAGCATAAATTAAGAAAAAGACAATTCAAAATAAATTACTGTAAATTGGTTACATATCTTTTTAGATAAATATTAGTTCTTTGCTGTACAATGTTTGTAAATAAAATGTTTCCACAAAATGTATATAAACCCAAAAATTCTTAATTATCAACTTATTTTTAAAAGCATCTAGGTACAACTGTATTAAGAGTCGAGTTAAAATTGAGAACGTACACAAGTTTTGCAGGAGACAAAAACATCATGGTTATTATAGAAATATATACAAACATAAATGGTTATGGAGTTTAATCATCCATGGTTTAACAATGTTAGATTTTTTTATAGAATTACATCATTTGCAAGACGGGTAAATATTAACAACGGCCACTAGATGACATTGAAAGTCAATTTTCGATTAAAATGGAGTCACTTTTTTCTAGTTTCATCGACGAATATATTATAAGTACAATGAAATTTGTGAATTACGTTAAGATTTTAAATTATTTCAATTACTCCAAAAAACTGATTATTGTTCTCTGATCAATAGCTTTTAAAAATCATAATTCAATTAGGATTTAGTCGTCATAATTCAAATTTCAACAGTTTAACAATGATGATACAGACATATTATAATAATTATACAGCCGGTTGAAAATTATATAATTAATTTGGTATGTACTTAAGTATTATTAATTGCATGTTATCGTCACGGGTTTATCGGCATAGAAAAATGGCTATATTGTTCTAAATTAAATTATAAATTAAATTATCATTTAATTACAAGATTAGTCTGTCATTCACTACGTAAACATCTAGAGCGGGTTTAGCGATTGATATATTATTATGTATATTTATTTATCCAATCTTCAGAGGTTATTTTATAACCCAACACAAGCGTATTTGCTTTAAAATATCAGAGAAAGTATTCTGCCTTGGGGGTGAGTTGATCAACACAAGGGACCCCAAGACGCGTTAAGATGCAGCCATATGTTTTATCTGAAACATCATAAAACAATGTATTATTTACTTATAATTATTACAGTATATGTTTTATTTTTCAGTTCTGTATAGTTAGTCATGGTAACGGCCCATTACTTATAATCAGATCAGTATAAAATGGCTGTAAAGCCAGAAGTCACATAAAAAATTGTTACCCATTTAATTAATTTAAAACAAGAGCTATGATGTTTTTGAGAACACCAAATGTAATGTGTATACATTATAATTTAATTCTTATTCTTGCAAGTCGGTTCCAGTCAATTTAGCACCTTGTGAACCTACCAATTGATGTAGGTAAGTATTGATATTTTTTAGTTGTGTGGATAGGATCGATTTGTGTCAATCAGCACTAGTAATTATGTACTTCAAGGCAACTAAAAACTTAAAAATTACTCACGCTTCTCTTTCTGAACAGCAGAAGTGCTAGACGTCTCCAACTGAGGCTCTTGCTGCATCGTTAGGGTTCCTGGCGATTCTGCACGTTCAGCTGAAATCGTGCAATATTCACCATCGTTAGTAATCGTTGAAGAACAGTTTACCATACCTAACAAATCGAGGAGAATTGAAATAAAGTTTGTGTCCACAGATTCATTATAACTTGTGTATACAGAATGGATCACACGAGTATATAACATTATAGCTGTGCATGGATTTACCGGCACCAATAGTACATCCACGTTGGCCGCGCGGCTTAAGCGTCAGCCTATAGTGTTGTGGGTCCCAGGTTCGAATCCTGAGTCTGACAAGTACACATTTTTTTTTCAATTTGTGTATGAGTTGGAGTATGGACCTAATAAGTTGAGCAAGTGGCTGATATCCATTTCTCGTAAAAACAACTTCTGTTAATACAAACCTCCACCCTGTGGAGGCCCATATGATCCTATTAGGATTGGACATGGTCGAAGATAGTGTGTAAACTAAAATATCCCAATAATAACCGTTTACACCTAAAAGTGCTGACTGTCCCGCTAATCTCATTCTTCGAGCGTAAGCGAGACGCGATGTTGTCAATGTATGGTGCCATTTAACAGGTTGTAAAAAAGGTAAACGTCAAAAATGCCCTGCGTCGCCGTGTAATTAGTATTATTTCAGGCAGATTCGCCACTTTCTTTCAACTGGCTATGCGTATCCGCCATGCAAGTCCCAACTACTGCGTTATGTAGGTACATTATTTAAAAATATTACTCACAAAATGAAAATCACATATCCGACGATGCATAGGTACATATAAAAGTCGCATCTAATTCTTTTTTATGGCCACCGCTGAGTCGTAGGTACCCACTGTAAAAATATTTCTGTATTCTTCTCTGGGTGTGGACGAAGCACTGCTTCAGCTGAAATATAAAATAATACTAAATTACGGTTTTGCTTCTCAGAGAAATGAGACCCCACGCAGCATGGTTTATTATATTAATAGACTTTTCTACGATTCATTGATTGACATTCATGTTTGAGAGGAAGCTTGATGTATTATTGTATGTATGTCGAGTGTAATTGTTGTTTGGCTTGTTATATAGTGTATATTATATATTTTGTTAGTAATGTATCAATACAACATATTTCTTAGATATTTAAGTCATGGAAGGATGATAAAAAATACTGTATGAAGATTGAGGTGGCATTTTGGCGCAGCCTAGGGGCGGCCTTCTGTCTAGAGATGCCACTGCTGACACTACAACAGGTCATGAGGCTTGAAAACAGAAGTGTGGTCATAAATAGAAGCGAAACAATCACAAACACCCAGGCATTAAGAAAACCACTTAAATAATATTGTGACCTCACTTGGAAACGAACTCAGCGTTCTCGGATTATAAATTAAATAAAAACTTTCCAGATAAAAGATTAGCACTGCACTACGAAGGCTGCCGAGTTGTTTCTCTCGAAACGGAATGGTCTATTTGTGGATGTTTTAAAAATTGGATTCAAAACTTAATCAATGAACAATAATTATAAAGCAGTTTATTTATTATGGCATTTATAAGCGTAAACCGACGACTCATTTGCGAGCCGTAACTGTAACTGTTTATTTCAGATATTGAAACCATCTCTAGATGCGAAATAATTATTTGTCGTCCACATGTACAAGTTACTGAATCCTCGTCGGTCACAGTCACGACTCGTAAATGGGTACACGGCGTAAGATGTTTAAATTAGTTTGTAGCCAAATATATTTTTTAAATTATGAAAATCAATTAATATAGTAAAAACAAATTACATACTATAATACTTAGTCACTAATGAAATTTCAAGAAAATTAAAATTATGCCACATACAGGTTTAAGGCTTTATCATAACTTATTATTAAATAATTACAAGATAAAAAGAAATTTTTATATACAACGTTTTTAAATTTTCTGTTGAACTATTATGCTCAATATGCTCAAACTTGTACTTGATATGAAGAAAATAAAAAGCAAACAAACAAAATATAGAATACTGAAATGTTATTTTGATTTCCATAGTAACGCACGTATATATTAATAATTTAGTTGCTAGAATCCACTTAGCAACCAATAATAGTCTTTTTATTTTTACGGATTTTTTTGAAATAACTTTCCATACAAAACAGAATTAACTGAAAATGAATTCAATTCAGCTCAAAGATGGCGTATTAAAAACGTATTAAAAAAAATGCATTGGCATCGTGTTCTGATATATTCTAAAAGTTTCAAATGTCTATCTAGTCGGGAAGTTAGTTAAAATCGATTGCATAATTTGTACTGGACAAACAACCACCGGACAAACAAGAATACGAGCAAATAAAAACGTTGTAATATCAGAGTAGTAGTATAAGATTATTATAAAATATCATTAAAATTAAAGCAAGGGTGGCCAAGTTGTTTCTAGTTGCGATATTTATTAAATGTTAGAAATTAATGGCAAACTAGATTCCTTGTATGTATATCTCAATTTATGTATTTTGAGAAAACACACCACATTTTTAAAAACACACCACATTGGTGTCGTTTTTACCTATTTTGTCAATTCATGTTTTTAAATAACCAATTTGCAGATATTTTTTAAAACGCAACATCGCATTATTGTTGAAAACCAGTATGAGTCATTTTATGTATTTTAAGATTACAACTTCATGTGATTTTTTTAAAATACACATCGCATTGATGTGGTCTTTCACCAGTATGTGTCATTTTATGTTTCTTCAGTTTACCGATTTCTAGAATTTTTTTAGAACACACATCGCATTAGTGTCATTTTTCACCAGTGTGTGTCATTCTATGTATTTTGATATGACTGATTTGTTTGAACGATTTAAAACAGACCGCATTTATGTGGTTTTTCGCCAGTGTGTATCATTTTATGTTTTTTGAGTTGAGCATTTGCTACGAACTTTTTAAAACACACATCGCATTGATGAGGTTTTTCAGCATTGTGTGTTATTTCGTGTCTTTTGAGATGAGCATTTGACTGAAATTTTTTGAAACATACTTTGCATTGATGTGGTTTTTGAGCGTTGTGTTTCATTTTATGTGTTTTGAGATTACCAATTTCTAGAAATCTTTTAGAACACACATCGCACTGATGTGGTTTTTCCCCGGTATGTGTCATTTTATGTCTTTTGAGATGAGTAATTTGCAGAAAGTTTTTTAAACACACATCGCATTGATATGGTTTTTCACCAGTATGTGTCATTTTATGTTTTTTGAGATCACTATTTTTGTGTCGCATTGATGTGGTTTTTCACCGGTATGTGTCATTTTATGATCTTTGAGAACACTAATTCGCAGAAATTTTTTAAAACACACATCGCATTGATGTGGTTTTTCACCAGTATGTGTGATTTTATGTTTCTTCAGTTTACCGATTTCTAGAAATTTTTTAGAACACACATCGCATTGGTGTAGTTTTTCACCAGTATGTATCATTCTATGTTTTTTGAGATGAGCATTTGTTGTGAACTTTTTAAAACACAAATCGCATTGATGAGGTTTTTCAGTACTATGTGTTATTTCGTGTCTTTTTAAATAACCAATTAACTGAAATTTTTTGAAACATAATTTGCATTGATGTGTTTTTTGAGCAGTGTGTTTCATTTTATGTCTTTTGAGATTACCAATTTCTAGAAATTTTTTAGAGCACATATCGCATTGATGTGGTTTTTCCCCGGTATGTGTCATTTTATGTTTCTTCAGTTTACCGATTTCTAGAAATTTTTTAGAACACACTTCGCATTGGTGTGGTTTTTCACCAGTATGTATCATTCTATGTATTTTGATATGACTGATTTGTCTGAATGATTTAAAACAGACATCGCATTTATGTGGTTTTTCGCCAGTGTGTATCATTTTATGTTTTTTGAGATGAGCATTTGCTATGAACTTTTTAAAACACACATCGCATTGATGAAGTTTTTCAGCACCATGTGTTATTTCGTGTCTTTTGAAATGACCAATTGACTGAAATTTTTTGAAACATACTTTGCATTGATGTGGTTTTTGAGCAGTGTGTTTCATTTTATGTCTTTTTAGATTCCCAATTTCTAGAAATTTTTTAGAACACATATCGCACTGATGTGGTTTTTTCCCGGTGTGTGTCATTTTATGTCTTTTGAGATTAGTAATTTGCAGAAATTTTTTAAAACACACATCGCATTGATGTGGTTTTTCACCAGTATGTGTCATTTTATGTAATTTGAGATCATTATTTTTGATGAACTTTTTCAAACACACATCGCATTGATGTGGTTTTTCATCAGTATGCGTAGTTTTATGTCGTTTGAGACTTCCAATCAGCTGAAATTTTTTAAAACACACATCCCACTTATGTGGTTTTACACCAATAAATACCTTGGTTCTACCACGCTGGGAGATTTTATTCGAGCGAACATTACATTCGTATTGTTTTCCACCAGTATGTGTCTTGTATGACTGAATATGCTGAGACTTTTTGCATGAAACATAGTGACTATTCAGATGATTTACAGATTTAAACACTCCACAACAATCATTGCAAATAAAGTTACGTGGAAAATATGTAACTCTTCTCAACACAATTCGAACCTCCTTTGGCAAGCATAGTTTCTGAACTTCCTGTTTAATATTTTGTTTATTTATAGTTATCTCTGAATGCTGTATCATATTTTCCATTTTGTTGGTTGCATCTGCTATGTTGTGATTGGCCAGGATATTGTCAACTACTGTCTCTTTTTTAAATATGTCCAGTGGTTTATAAGGGAAACATTGCCGAGAAGAAATCTACAAACAGAATAGAGTGGTACATTCAGTTCAACGATATTGTAGTCTATAAAAAATCTATAAAATCTATAAAAACAAATGCCGCCAATTCGACGCTTGCATTCTGACGGTGCTGCTTAACGGTAGCGAATCATGGCACCTTATGAAGGTTCAAAGCAACCGTATACTGAGCTTCGAAAACAGTTGTTTGTGACTGATACTGGGTGTGCGGTGGTATAACTTTAGGAGCAACGAGGAGATAAGAGGCTCTCATCATACTGAGAGTGAAGAGGCGAAATTCGACCTGGCTCGGCCACGTGTGGCGGACGCCAGAAGAAAATTTCAACCTGCTTGCCTGTTCTTAAAGCCAACCGGATTTTGGTGTCCCGGAAGGCCGATAAATACTATCTATAGAGTCTATACGGCGGAGCTACGGGATGCTGGTTTGATATGGAATGATGCAAGATGACTGGCGAATGACAGGAATTCTTGGAGGCGCTTCGTGGTATCTATATGCTTTAACTAAGGGGCGGATATGGCCGAAGAAGTGTACGCTCAGCATCTATAAAATCAGTTTTGAGAACATAAACATGGATACATCCAAACCAATCCGACCCAGACCACACTCGATTTAAATCGAGCGTATCGCAATGGCCTACGTTTGGTGTGAAGCATCAGCAAATTTCCGCATTGGTAATGTATCTAGAGTAGATATCCAAGACCACGGTCGCCACGCTCTCAAGTGATCTTTGGCTAATTTTAATAATTTTACTATAATACAAAGTGCTTTGGTAGAGAAAGGCACGGATAATTAAAAAAAAAAAGAAAAGGAATTTATAAACATATATACCAATAAATGAAGCTAATCAATACGGATAGCAAAATTTCTGTGAAGAGATCTTCACGTCCGCAATTTTTTTTAAATTAAATATAATTGGCCTTTGTTGCGACCAGGTCAGACGGCCCGATGTTCCCAACAGCTGGTTAGACCAACGTAAGCATATCTTCCCTCTCGGAGCACATCCTCGACATTTTGAGAGGATGTAGTTTGCATCCTGTAGTTCTCCGCCATATGAACAAGCTCAACCAGAGGATATAGTTTGCATCCTGTAGTTCTCCGCCACCTGAACAAGTCCAAGCTCAAAGAGCTTGGCAATGAATCTACCATGGCCTGTCAAAACTCACTGGTGTAGTGGTCAGAAGTCAATTTGGTTATCTCCAATCGCCATCGTATATTCGGAAAGAACAAAGATGTGTGCCTGCACTTGATCGAAGCATCCCACTTTCACTGCCAGAAGGGCAATTCACGAACTAAAGCAGTGAAAAACACCATTGAAGCACGTAGAGTTTTTAGTTTTACAGGAGATATTGTGTGTATAGAGCTTCGAACGACATGGATACGTGCGAGTGAGAAAGCATTCAGCATGCTTATACCTCATGCCCATGCGTTCGAGTAAGATAGAAAGTAAACATGCCAAAACGGATCGTTTGTGAATTTCATAGAAATTAAATAACATTTTTATCCATTTTGGTAATGACTTCATATTTAATCAGTACTTAGGTACCGTTAACGTTGCATGATTAAATCATTCATTGTTGAAGTACGTAGCCAATTAATCTTTAAACAAGGTAGTTACGTCTACAATATAACAATATTACAACACGGAATTTCCGTTGTATTCTGCAAACAAACATGTGTGTTTCTGTATTACAAAATCACAATAAATATTTAAGTGAGAATTTTAACACAAACTAATACTTTCAGCGGTAATAGTTATGTAAAAGATAGAAAAAAATAGAATAACAGCCTGTTCACTACGTACGAATTTTTGACGTTTAATAATATGTTGCTAGCGCCTCTACCGGCAAAGCGTGTATAGTTAAATTGCATACTGTACACGACACCACCGGTCGACTTTTGATATACTTCGTTGTAGTAGGTTTGCGCTTAGGTTGCGCAACCGGTAATACTGCTTCATTCGTGAATCGCCCTCCAGGTCTTCGATGCCGCATGTGATTTGACAGTTAAATAGCATAAAGATTCAGTGTTTATTTCTTAGATAGAACTTACGAAAGGGTTAACTGTCAAACCGATCTGTAATACTGCGATGACTTTTAGACATTTATCATAGTATAGTTTGGCAAAGCAACATGTCACATATTATATCATACGTTATTTGACATAATCAATAACAGTCGTCGATTCGTGAAAGTTAAAATTGCATTATAACGCGAAATTGCATTTAGCGATTTGGCTCATGTTTGCTTATCGGGTATGTCGGTATGGAAAATTGCCGCATGTGATGTGATACCAATATTGACGAGGCCCTAGACTTCATTACATCCACAAAATAGCAGTCTTTGGTTCGGTTTACACGTTGGTGGCATCATCGGACAATATTTCTTCGAAAATGAGGCTGGAGCTCGCGTTAGCGAATCATGTTTAATAATTTTTATTTGAAAATTTGGATGACATTCATCCGGACGAGATGATGGTTTAAACAGGATAGCGCTTGTACTATCGACTTACAAGATGTGACGTTGCAGACGTCACCAACGGGCTAATTAACAATTGTAATAAGTGGAGAGGTTTTTCTCTCGCGGGCAACACAAAAATCCTGCGGTTGGCACTTTAAGCTTCCGGGTTTGATAAGTGGTGGGGGGAATCGATGTCAGGCGATCGAATTTCGTTCGAATCCATTCCTTTTCTGGTTGACCCTTGGGTACGAGAGTACGTGGGAGGAGCGAGACCCGCTTGACAATCGCCAAGCGGCTGTAAATACATTTCAATTTCATTTTTTATTATTAATTAATTTTAAGTATTTGTTTTAATTATAACCTCACTCACATGTGGATATTTTGGTTTAAGCTAGGTTAAGTTGCTGAGGACTTATTGTATTAATATCTTAGTTTGCAGACGATAATACGTCTTATGTGTAACGTAAATGTTCGTTTATGTATTATAACATCGTCGTTTATGAACGATGGTGATTTCACTTCGGCGTTATATCGCCATTTTTATACCTTCGTAATTAATTGTTATTACGATTTCGTACCATTGACTTTTAATTACAATGTCATTAAATACAGTGAGGTTAAATTATCACGGTGTTTCATTTAATTTAATTGTATCCTATAATAGTATGATGTTCTTTTACGTTCTTTTCTTTCACAGAAAAGGCTTTGGCGTCCAATTCGAGTTTAGTTTTCAATGCTCGCAATTAACCGCTGCAGCGGTATGGTGGAAATGTCCATCGGATACCAATTGATTCCGATGATCCTTTCCGTAACAGGATTGGAATTCATCAGAGAGATAGTGCGAAAACCCAGTACCCTGAGCTAGCGGTGCCTGTTATCCACATAGCTTGGATAACAGTGTTGGATGAATCGTAGGTTTTATGTGGCCTCGAAGTTATAATTCATTTAACAAAGATGATTTCTTTAGATGAATCTATCAAATAATGGCCTCCAAGGTCAAGCAATTTGACACATCTGAAATATTTCCTTTGGGGCTCTTGAAGTCACTGATGTTGATAAACTAGCATCAATTGGCATATTGAAAGCTAAAATTATTCGTAATATTAAACTCATGACCCCTCTAGCCTGGGGCCCGGGCTCAGGAAGGGCCCGGCGTCACGAGTCGACCAGATAACTGAGATAAACACAAATCAGAAATTTGCTCAAAACATCTAATTTTTAATTGTGTGCTGATACTCGACAACTCCATAATTCAAATGGATTTACATGGGTATTAAAAATACAAAAAATCTCTAAAAATACACCTTAATTTTACCGCGTACAACATTTGGAAAACTTTACTACAGTGCGTCACACTGCCTTTATTCTGAGCGATAGGTAGGGGGGCCACCAAACATCTTAGCCTGAGCAAATAATAAATATATAAAAATAAATTGGACGCCCAGATTTTTTTTCGTTTAAAGCAGCTGCGGTGGTTATAGATTGTACGAAAAAATTTTAAATAGTTAATGTCATGTATATTTATATATCTTTCAAATAAAAAATATCTAGAGTTAACATGTGTTATTTTGTACAAGTTCCATCGGTCTTAAAAAAACAGCCTTTGTTATTAAACGTACCTGGTCTAATGGCTTGTATTGTAGATCAGAGCAGCCAGGTTGAGTTAATTCATCATAAATTTGGTGGATTGCATTTTCAACAAATTCTTCTTTCATGAGAACTCCCTCATCATTTTTCTCATGCTTAATATTGATCACAACGTTTTCACTCTCCTGAAAATAAAATCATTATTAATAATAATATTATGTAATAGTATCACCATTAGGCGGCCATATACTTACAGTTTTCGTAAGAGGTTGAACATGCCAGTTAATACGTAATGGCGGCCGTACAGTTATCTTTGGTAGCTAATGCTGCGCCCATAGACGGACAGTTTTCGACCTGTCAGATGTGTGCCATGTTCAAACAGCCAGCGACCCCCCACTCCCGTGTTTTTGTAAAACTGTTGGAATTTCAACTCACCGAAAGTTTTCGGGTGACGTTAGCTAGCTGTGTCATAAAGTAGGAGTAGCTGGCGCGATTTGGCGGCAAATTTTGCCAGTTCTGTCATAATCTTCTAAGTTCGGTCGATAAGAAGTATATTATTTTTGTTGCGTATTCTTTTGCTACTCATATTATATAATTACGAATATTGTGAAGTGTCAACTAAGTACGGCAAACAATATTTTCCACTACTTAAATACAAAAATATGTCTAGGTATCATGGAAACAGACGCCAACTTGCAATTGCATGTTGTGCAATGTATGTCCATGACAGGGCGATGATGGCTAATACTATGACTAATTTATTCAAAATAAAAGAATCTGGACATATATTTACACAAACAATAAATTGTAATCATAATAAATCTAACAAAATCAATATCGTTCAACATACCCTACATAAAACTAGTTTAACACCAGGTAGGTACCCATGTGTATGATCTCCGCGAACATAACCTCCACAGTTTTTGACACTTGGTCTGCCACAGACAATAACTGTACGTATATGGGCACGTCTGTTGACAGTTCGACAGATTTAAATGGGGTAGTTAAACTGATCTGTGGTGTGGCCACTAACGTACAGTTATTGAACAGTTATTGTCTGTGCCATGTTCAACCTGTTACGAGAACTGTCCGTCTGTGGCCGCCTATTATGATCAGCAAGAGCCGAGCCAACTGCTGGAGAAGGCCTACAAAAGCTTTTTCTTCTGCAATCAGTGGCAGCTAATGAATGACTGCATTCGGCAAGTGATTTCATACTATCGTAATAGATTTTTGGGTTTCCATCGCGTGTTTTTCTTCATTCTTTCCTCGACATATCGGGGTCGTTGCAGAGGCCATTATCACGAGAAAATCTATCTTAGAGAACTACCAAAATATCGAGGAGAGAAGGAAGAACACGCGGTGGCAACCAAAAATCTGGTTAATACACAGATTGTCGCGACACCAATGGTTATACGGGTTCAAATCCCGTCGAGTTTCGTATTTTTTTCTATGATTTTTTCTAGTGGGTATATATAAATCTGAGGTGTTTCTATGTGATGTATGTTCAATATATGGAATGTAACATTCTCAAAATATTGTGAATTGAGGCGTCTAATTCCAAAAAGCGATAAATCCACATTTGGTCAAATCGAGAAAAAAATACGCACGTATTCTTTGTATAATTTTACACAATTGAATGAGTATTGATCTATAAATTCCAAAACGCGACATAACCCTACGAAAAAAAAAATTAAGTCTCGATTTATTACAAAAAGCGCCAAGTTCGTGTTTCATATTATTAAAAGCTTGGTTGATTTCGCGCGTGTTTAAGTCAACCAATAAGAGAACGTTCAATATTGAAAAGAGCGTATTCCATGCTGTAGCATCTGGTAAACTCATGACAGTGCCATGGAAATATGTACCTTATGCGGCATAAATTAAAATGTGAGGTACAAGTAGCGCCATGTCTAATTTTATTTTGCCTATATTTATTACATTTAAGAGTTTATCGGCTGAAACAAATTGCTATTTGGTTCTAATTTCGACATGGAATACAACGGAAAAAAATAATCTCACGTTAAAACAAATAATTGAAGCTTGAAACATAAAAACGTTCTTTCCCGAAAATATTGAATTGTGGACTTGTCGCTTTTTGTAATTAGACGCCTCAATTATTCATGGAATAAAAGAAATGGTTTACTAAGAAGAAATCAAATCAAGCATCAACAAGATCGAGTTGGTAACCGAACCATTCCGTTTAATTGCTATAATTTATTGACGATGATAGCTCGCCACGATCATTGAATCTGGTTGGATCTGCGAGTCTGATGGTGTAATCAGGCCTTTGCAACACAACGATCGTCGCCGAATTCAGCGGTGATAAAATCATTTGTATTCGCTACTAAATAACAAACAGATACAGATAGCATTTTCAAAAACCAATGTCCTTATTCGTTGATAAAAAAATAATACTAAAATGATGAAGGACAATATTTTGATATAAGTACTTACGAATTCCATAAGCTCGCGGAATCGTGGTGAAAGTAGCAAGTATTGGGATTTTTATTGTGCTATTGTTAGGCCACCCGCTCGCGTGAATACTCAAAAAAGACGAGAGTGAAACTCCAGTATCTAGATAATGTAGGTATTTCAATGGAGGCACGCTAACGGAAAGACTGGAATCTCGCGAACGAAGCGAAATCGAAGAAGCGCGACAAATGCTAGCCTCAGTCTCTCAGTTTCGAGTTACCAATAACACAGTGGTAGGTATAGGTAAATCATTCTACAGTGGCACCATAGGCGATTTGCGCGTGTATTGAATTGCTTGCGACAATGCCTGTTTCAATGCTAGCAAACAATACCACTACAACTGCAAACCGCATTTGCCGTACCCATGGTGCCACTGTAAAACGATTTACCTATACCAATATCAGTGGATTCGATGACAAAACATATTTTCTTTTCTTACCAAAATTGGTAGCACTGAACTGAACAAGAAATAACAAGCCATGACGTCATAAGTTAAGACCATACTTCACCGGGGCTCTGTCTAAAACGATGATACTCAACCTTTTTTTTCTTCGGGCCAAATACATTTATTTGTAAAGTAACGTGGGCCTCATCACTACTGGTGTGACGAAAAAAATCATGAAAGCCCCCCTTTTTTACAAAACATTTTTGAGATTTAAAAAATTATGCGTGTTTTTTAAATTAATCGTGTGCAATAGCAACACTCTTATACCAGATCTGATGTGGACCATAATGACAATCCTCTTCGGGTGTCGAAAAAGTCGAAACGAATCTCAGGATATACGAAATTCCTGATAATAAATGTGTTTCGGGCCGCACATAAAAGCTTGAGGGTGGAAGGAGTCCGCAGACCAGTGAAATGTGTAAATAGCAGTTAAGACAGTTAAGAAAACCTAAAGATTACAACATTTTAATAATCACAATATTTTAATAAATTTTATTTAATGTTTTAATAATCAGCAAAACGCGGCCGTGCGAACTGACATATGATCGTCTTCTACCGGCCGAAGAAATACTCACGTGTTGGATGTCATTTGTCGCATCACAGGAATGAACGAGTAAACAGTGCATTCCTGTCTTTGTGTCGTGAGAAATCCATTGTTGGATTGATAACGTTTGTACCTTAATCAAATTTCGCAGACAAAATTCCAGGAAGCGATCCGCAGTGTGGGAACGAAAACAGCAATAACTTACCCACGCCACGGATAGCATTTCCTTTGTCTACTTTCAATATAAAAACAGACGTGGCAATCCAACAAGAATCAGTACCTTAAATTCGCTCGTCTTAATAACACGCTTCTCGCTTCAACGTTAAAATAACTTTTATTACAAAAACTATCGTCGTAATCTAATTTATAAACTTTGTATTATACAAGCTGTAAATTGAATTTGTAATTTGTGTTAAGGGATAATAAATTTGGGGAATTACTTTTATACGCATCAAAACCTTCTGATTCTATTCATACCTACCCCTCATCACTCCATCCCTTGTTACAAGCTTAAAGAGCCGCATGTGGCCCGCGGGCCGCAGGTTGAGTATCGCTGATTTAAAACGATCGTGACTGCGCGGCGCGAAGATTGTGCAAACGACGCGTGCAGAACAAAACATAATTTGTCATAAAAATACAACATGCGTCCATTTAGTGTTATGTTTATTGTTCTATTTGTAAAGTTGCGACTGAACTGTCGAGCCGTGCGGACGTGTTTTTGCATCGCTATTATTTCGCTTTCGTTATCTTCAATTTTGACCCTGCTATTCACAAGTTTTTGATCCCGTTTCTATACTAATACCTTCGCCTGCCCTTGGAATACGATTTGTGAAACTTTTGTGTGTTTTCCCCTTGGACTTTCCCAGGAATTGTGACTTTTAATTCGTTTAATAATAGTTACGTAAGTATTGTAACAATAATATTTATTGTGCGATAAATTGTGGTTGAGTGAGTGACGTGTGACGAGTGTTACCTAGCGCCATGGTCAACCACAAAGGGGACCCCATGCAAGTGGAAGGAATGTCCACTAGGAAGCGGAAGTCGGACGTGGCTGGGGGTATTAGTGACCCAAAGCAGGCCCCCAAGGTCAAGGATAAAAGGCCTGAGAAAGAAAAAGAGAAAGACAAGCAGAGCGCTTCCACCACTTCAAGGGGCAAGGGCGTTAAGTCAAGGGCTGGTTCAACCTCAGCATCTTGCGAGGAGATCAGTCCCGTGGCTTTGAGTATTCTCTCTGAGTCTCAGGAGAGTGCGTCCAGGGCGACGATTGCCATCAAAAGGGCGCTTGCCACCCTCGAGAAGGACAGTCGTATTGCCAGAGCAACCGTGAACGCAGTTGCCGAGGAGCTTGAGATGGCAATCACTGAAACGTGGGCCATGGCGATAGAGCTGGAGGCACACAAGGCAATTGTGAAGGATCGTGCCTCCTTAACGAGAGCCATCATCCAGGCTCCTTCTAATGCTCCTCCCAGGGCTCTTTGGAGTGACGTAACCCGTAGAGAGGCTCAACCAACTAGAGTCTCCGAATGGCCACCAGTTCCTCCGAAAACTGTCGCCAGGCCGGGGGTGATGTTTTATCCGACTAAGGAGGGCCAAGAATCGACTGCCACAAAGGAAGCGGTCATGAAAACTATTGTGCCTGAAACTTTGGGAGTGCACATCACCGGGGTACGCAAGATCCGGGGAGGCGGGATCATCGTGCATCCCAAAAGTGACGACGAGGCTAAGCGACTCATGGCTGACCCTGGGCTGACTGAGGCCGGCTTAAAGGCCCAAGTCGCGGGGAGAAAGCTTCCCCGCGTCATAATTTTTAATGTATCCATTGAGACGACAGAAGAGCAGCTCAAGGAGGCAATCATAAACAACACCCAGGAGGCGTCTGGCCTTGCATCTGAGGGTTACGCTGGAACTAAACTGAGCCACAAGGCGGGACCGAAGACCGAACGTTGTCATATGATAATGTCGATCCCTGGAAAGGCTCGAGAGGCGCTGCTTAATGATGGCAGACTTTTCATGGGGTGGAATTCGTTCCCTGTGCGTGACTTTTGCGGAGTTTTCAAGTGTGCAAAGTGCTACTTATACGGACACATGGCTAAGGGTTGCAACGCTAAGGTTACAACGTGCGGCCACTGCACTAAAGAAGGGCATGACAGAGCAGACTGCCCCACCGCTGACGAACCGGGCAAGTGCCCTGCGTGCACGCGCTACAAGAAGCCGAACGGCCACTTGGCCACCGATCCCGACTGTCCCGCGCGCCTACACGCTATTGAGGAGGAAAGAAGCCGCACTGATTACTGTCCGCAATGATCTCCTTCGCTCAGATAAACGTGGGCAGAGGTCGAGCCACATCTGCCGAGCTGCTTGAGGTTGCTCGGGATCAGAATACGGACATAATTATGATACAAGAGCCATACGCCTTTGGTCCCAATCGGGGCCTAAGCGGTGGCCGTATCATACAAGCTACCCCGAAATCTCTAGCTTGCATATTTGTAATTGACACCGCACTGACTGTGTTGCATCTCTCGCATCTATCCAATGAGCTCTTCGCGGTGGCGGAGATTGCTAATAACAGGGGGCTCTCCATTGTAGTTATATCTGCGTATTTTCAGTACAGTTCTTCTACCCTGTATTGCACAAAACAACTGGAGAAAATCTTATATGCTTGCAGAGGCAAGCAGATAATTGTTGGGGCGGACGTTAACGTCCATTCCTTGCTCTGGGCCCCCTCTGGGCCCAGACGTAACAAGGACAAACCTGAGCCACTCGAGGAGCTCTTGGCCGCCTTTGATTTGACGGTGCTAAATGAGCCTAACGGGCCGGCCACTTTCTCCACCAGAAATGGTGAGTCACATATTGATGTCACTCTGACATCCAGTGGCGTTGCCAGACGCGCCGTGGACTGGCAGGTCCACACGGACGCGGTGGCTAGCGATCACCGTCTGATCACATTTTCGTTCAGAGTTGCGGGAGATGCGGCCCCATTGAGCCAAACCGAGAGCCTACTACTTCCCAGGCGCTTTCGGACGAGCGGTGTCAATTGGGATGCTTTTGACGTCAAAATTGGTGGACTGGCTTCTGCCATGTCGGCTGACGATCTCCACCAAAGAGCCAATGACTTGACTGCGTTCATTACTCAAACTGCGGAGTCCACGCTGGGTAGAACCTCTCTGAGGCCACCCAACCTTGCGCCATGGTGGATACCAAAATTGACGTCTTTGAGAAGGACCATGAGACTTGCCCAAAGAAAATTGCAAAGAGCTAGAAGATCTCAGAACGACTTACCCAGAAATGACGAACCTACGGAGATTGCTTATAAATCCGCAAGGGCAAAAATCAAAAAAGAGTTAAATAAAGCCAAGAAAAAGCACTGGCGGGATTTTGTCTCTGAAATGGGGGGCTATGATCCGTGGGGACCGCCTTTCCGCGTGATAAAGCTGGGCTCAAGGCCTGGTAAAGTCATGGCGGCTATGCGGCGCCTTGATGGCACCTTTGCGATGGACAGCGCAGAGTCTGCATCCATACTGCTGGAAGCTCTAATTCCACAGGACATACCTACGGCACATGAAGATGACAGAACCTGTCAACTAAGACTATCTGCAATCTTGCCGTTGGAAACTCACCATTCTCCTGAGCTTACCCAGTCGGAGGTGGGATTAATTTTTGATGGCCTCAGGGCGGGCAAAGCCCCCGGACCTGATGGGATCAGCAATGTGATTGCCAGAAGGGCGTGGCTTCGAGCTCCTCATGAGATAGTCGGGCTGTATGCTGACTGCATGAGCAGGGGCATCTTCCCGGACTGTTGGAAGAAGGGTCTCCTTAGGATTATACCTAAGATGAGCACACGACCACCGCATGACCCAAAGGCGTACCGTCCAATCACTCTTCTGCCAGTGCTGGGTAAGATATTGGAGCGGTTAATCAGCAGAAGACTGGAGGACCACCTTGAGAGAATCTTCCCTATCTCGGAGAGGCAATTTGGCTTTAGACCCGGCAAGTCTACTGAGGACGCTATCAGATTTGCACAGAAATTTGTTGAGGACTCAGAAGGAGTTATTGTGGCAGGCTTCTTTTTGGACATAGCCGGTGCCTTCGACACCGCATGGTGGCCATTAATTCTATCTAAGCTTCGGCTCCGACAGATCCCGGGGGACCTCTTTGCCCTAGTGCAAAGCTATTTTAATAAAAGGGAAGTTATATACGACTCTAGCACTGAATTGATTTACAGGGAGACCACCATGGGGTGTCCGCAGGGTTCCGTGCTTGGCCCCTTGCTATGGAATATACTTTTTGACGATGTTTTGACGTTACCTCTGCCACCGGGCTGCGCGCTCGTCGCGTACGCTGATGACCTTCTTTTACTAGTTGGCTCGTCGAGCCGTCCGACACTCGAGCGCGTAGCTAAGGATGCATTATCGAGAATCCTTAACTGGGGTAAGCTTAATAAGCTTGCATTTGCACCTAGCAAAACGGAAGCTATCCTCCTAAAGGGCAGCTCAAGGATAAACATAAATAAGCGATCACCCGCAGTGCGCTTCGGCGACTCTGCTATAAGGTTTTCTCGAGAGGTGACCTACTTGGGGGTCGTTCTGGACGAGAAGCAGACCTTTTTGAAGCATGCTAAAGTAATTGTGGCTAAGGCCAACTCAGCCTATCAGAAGGTTGCTCGCCTGGCGGGCAACAATTGGGGCCTAAAGCCTCGGGCCCTGAGAATCGCCTACGAAGCTATATTCATGGGCATCGCTGGCTATGCCTCCAGCGTGTGGCACACCAAAGCCTCGCTGACAATTGTGAAGAGGGCTCTGCTTAGCGGACAGAGGGCTGCTCTGATTGGCCTTACTAAGGCCTATAGGACCACATCTTCGGATGCCCTGGCGGTCCTTGCGGGGGTCTTTCCCCTCGACTTGCACGTTCAAATTAGAGGATCGATCACTCTCCTTATGAGGAGGATCAATACAACTCTCGCCGGTGTCCCTCTGACACCGCCATCGAGAGTGGAGGGAGTGAGCTACAGAAAAACTGTATCTGAGCTGGTCTACAAGACCGCATATGCGGCATGGCAGGCGAGATGGATGGCCTCCTCTAAAGGCCGCCAGACTTTTCTATACTTTCCAGATGTCTCGGTGAGACACATGACGAGGAGACTGGTGCCTACCCACTGGACTAGTCAATTCATGACTGGCCATGGAAACTTTGCGGCCAAACTGCAGGGGTTTGGTTTGGCAGGACATGGGTCGGGTTGCTCATGTGGACACGACCAGCAGGACGCAGAGCACGTCCTGTGGGACTGTCCACTTATGGGCCCCGAACGAGCGGAGTTGTTTGCCCGGGTCCGACCCCATTCGGGCCCAATAGGACACGCGGACATGGTGGCAACCGAGGCCAATTTTGCGGCCTTTACTAAATTCGCCAGAGCGTACGGGGGGCGGGACACTCTTGACTTCCCTTGCGACTCTTCAAACTAAAGTCACTCTGATAGTTGCCATATAAATTAACATCATGCATTCGCACTTCGGTGAAAGGTTGCATCACCAGTCCCGTGCGGCTCTGCTCGGGACAAAATGAGGGCTTAAATTCTTTGATCTGGCACACGTAAGGGTTATGTTAGCCGGCCGCGTATGACGTGGCTGCATATACATAACGGGAGCGGAGGTGGGAATTTTACACACCATGTTCTATTCGTAATAATAATTATATATTCATTGATATGTTTTCTTTTTCAAGTAAATGGGTAACGTTTTCTAGTCATATTTACACGATTTAAGAATTAATTTACCCGACGCCATCACATGTTGACAGCTCGACTTTCGCTCTTTGATTGGCAGCCAGTCCGAAATTTCGTCGCACCTATAGTGGAAAATTATTTGCCGTTTCACTGGAGTATGCTCTTAAAGATGGGCGAACCGATTTTCAATTTAAAATATATGGCAGATGTTGAAAAATACTTCTTCTTCCACGGCGCTACATCCTGGGGTGGGATTTCGCGAGTGGAGAACTACAAGGTTCTAAGTGTTTGTCCTTGGAGAAACAAAAGTAACAATGAAGCAGCTTAGTATACTACTTCATTGTTGGGTTTGCTTTTTCAAGGACGAACACTTAGAACCTTGTAGTATTCGGTTCGCGATTTGGCCTCCTCCACAACCGCTCTCCACTCACTCCGGTCTCTCACATTTCTCCAGTTACCGGGTTTTCCTATATGAAGCCAGTCCACTTCTACGGCGTCAGCCCATCTCCTTCTTGGACGGCCTCTGGGACTCTTCCGTTGGGGTAGCCACTTTGTCATGATCCTTGGCGCTCTAACTTCAGGCATTCTCTCCACATGTCCCGCCCATCGTAGTCTTTGGGACTTACAGTATCTTATGATTGTTTGTCAGTATAATTACAGGCTGTCAGAATATTCCCGTAAAGATATTACGGAAAAACTTAGAATGAAGTAGGTAAGACAATGGGTTTGACAGTTTGTATCTAGGGGCGGCATGGTATATGAAAGTATGGTGAAGCCGGCATGTATGGTGAAAAAGTATGGTGAAACAGGTTGGTAATCAATTTGCGGGAAATTTCCACGTTAACATTATGTTATATGGGTACGTTACAGTGACCAAAGTAAATCCTCCGTGATGCCCTGCATTTTTTTATCACGTCGCCATTTCTCGTGAGTTATCGGCTGTGAAGGCATGCTTCATTCAGTTGTATGAGGAAGCCAAATCGTTGCCTATCTTTACTTTTAATACATATATGGTTTGTATTTATGAGATAATTAGTTTTCGGTATCGCCGTGTGCGAAGCATGTCACTGGCCAGTTTGTCAGATTTTAGTTCGTGCGTGAGCAGATGGCTTTTTTATGTAAGTATACTCTCGTGCAATGTCAACTTGATTGTTCTATTAAATTGCTTCCAATCTTAATTCTATGATGATTATTTAAAAAAAAATGTCACGTATTGAGCTCCGTGTAGTAATTAAATTCCTCACAAAATAGGGAAAAAGTGTGGAAAGTAGCCAACATGAAATGAAATTGGTTTATTGCACTATGTTGTGGTAAAACCGTGATTTACAAATGGTCACGTTTATTTAGAAGGTTGAAGTTGAATCCTGGGACTGGCAAGTACACATATTGTTTTTCAATATGTAGGTAGTATGTCAGGAATGGCGCCCTCAAATTAAAATTATTGAATTCACGAGTGCACGAATTGTACCAAGGCATACCGCGTAGAGATCAGATTTTCACGCCCTATTATTCAGTTACACTTTATGTCTCATTTTTGCTCTATTCTTTACCCAGGACTGAGTTTAGTCGTTTGTAAAGGTGGGTGTGGGTAGTACTTTATTACAAACTTGCGGGGTAAAGGCGAGTGAGTGTATACTTTTGACTATTACTTTTACTATTATTTCATCACATTACATTATACCCAGTTTACCTTACAATTGTGCAAACGACGCATGCAGAACAAAACATAATTTGTCATCAAAATCCATTTCTCCTAAAAAACAAAATCTGTTAATACAAACCTCTAGTGGAGACCCATATGATCCTATTAGGATCGGACATGGTAGGAAAGAAGTTGATGACCGCTGTGGAAGGTCAAGTGACGTCACTACACATGAAATGGTACTAAAAAACGACGTGGTTTTTCAGTACCAACACAAAACAGAACAGTGACAAATCAGAATATGACAAAACAGAACATGACATGACACCTCTCCATACCGCATTGTGCTACTCTAAGTTTCTGAATCTCTCTTTTACTTAGCCCCATGCTTCACACGCATATGTGATTACGGGAAGCACACACTGGTTGAACACTTCGCGCTTTAGGCACAATGGAAGGTCACTTTTGAAGACATTATTCAGGTGGCCAAAAGCACTACAGCCTAGCTTTACTCTGCGAACAATTTCATCAAATATACATCCATCTATAGACACTTGTTGTCCTAGATAGATGTAGGTTCTCACCTGTCCGAGCTGAATGTTATTGAATATAACATTAGTAATTGTTGTTCATTTTGAAGAATACCTAGTCGTGCTTACTTCCGTTTAGAATTCGACTTCGCATTTGCCAACAACCTAAAGAAATTATTAGGAATCTACTTACCTCTTTGAAGTGGATAATATTGCTGTCATCCTCGATATTTTCCTGTTTGACTGACACGTCAAATCGACTTTCGCTCTTGAAGTGATTTGGGTCAATCCTTTGACATTTGCTATCGCTGATTAACTCAGCCGTTTCTTCAGGCAATATTTCATCGATTGTTTCGGTTTTTACTTCCATTTTATGCGACATTTTACATCAAAATCTGTCAATACCTTCACAACACCGTCGCATGTCACTGACTATGCCATAGACTAATAAGCTATTGCAGTCTACCATAGACATTAAGATATGGACTAAGTGTTGCCATTTTTTATAACCACGCAGTCTAAATAAATTATAGAATTCCTGTAAATATTATTATAGCAGCTATCAATGACATTATTAATGGACAAGTACAGTAGCCAGCAAGCAAGTTCGCGCACAGCGACATTCGCACATGTATAGGTAGACGTCACGCAATTATTTCCATTATGCGATATCACGCATCGGGAATTTATAGCAATATCACTTTTATTGTAATGGCTTTAGAACAGTGTGTCTAGTGTCAATGTTCATTACAGCGAACCAGTTCGAACCGAACCATTCGGCAGACCTGACAAAAAGCATCGGGAATTTATAGCAATATCACCTTTATTTTTAATGGCGTTAGAACAGATAATGACATTGTCGGCAGACACGACAAAAAAGTGAGTGTCATTTTTTCTTCCAGATGCTTCGTCCATGGCGGCTATGCATTAAAAATTAATACAATATTATGTAGATGGGTTCTTTTTGCTATTTTATTTAATTGCTATTTTAAAGTCGACAATTGCTCACAACGATCGTCGAATCTGGTTGGGACTTCGAATTTTCTGGTGAAATCATCAGCCGGAGTCAATCCACTACTGGATGAAGGCCTTCCCAAGTTTCCTCCAACTCTCTCGGTCCTGTGTCGTTCGAAGCCACGCATTTCCGCCGAACTTTATCAGTTCGTCAATCAAGCGGCTTTTAGGGCGACCGTGTGGCCGTTTCGTGCCCCTTTGGTACCATTGGATGACGGCAGTCAAGCGGCCGTCCTTTCGTGCATCTACATCGTACTCCGCCCATCTCCATTTCGGCTCTTTGGCAACGTCTATTACATCGCGTACACCTGTCTGCTTCCTAACCCATTCGTTTCTCTTACGGTCCTTTCGCATGATTCTCAACATACACCTCTCCATGCCTCGCTGTGCGACTCTTAGGCTTTGGACATCTCTCGTGTTGAGGGTCCACGTCTCGCAGCCATACGTGAGCACGGGCTGCACACATCGGTTGAACAATTTGGTGTTATTAACAATAAAGTATGTCAATAATATTATAGGTATCGATTGAGATATTTTATTTCACCGGATAAAAAATATTATAACGAAATAGGATTTTAATTTTCGATGATGGTATTATCGGATTCGTCTTTTATTATCTATGTTCGCAAACAGCTGGAGCAGTGTTGCTAACTGTACTATAATTAAAGTACAATAATATAATTTTGATTCGGCGAAAAATGTAAAATACTATAATTTTACGCCAAATACGCCAAAATACTATAATTTCAAGGAATTAAATCTAGGGGTGCAGGTTATATGAAAGTATGGTGAAAAAGTATGGTGAGGCGGGCTGGTAATCAATTTGTGGCAAAATTTCCACGTTATCATTATATTATATGGGTACGTTATAATGACCAAAGTAAATCCTCCGTGATGCCCTGCATTTTTTTTTATCGCGTCGCTATTTCTCGTAAGTTGTCAGCTATTGTTGGCCTGCTTCATTAAATTGTATGAGAAAGCTGATTTCTTGCCCCTGTTTTTATTTAATACCTCTATGGAGTCAATCGAAAAATGTTCCTGTCTATAATTATTGTTTTCAGAAAAACTATAATTTTTACGCCTTTATACACTATAATCAGCATCGAAAAAGATGGCAGCACTGAGCTGGAGAATAATAATATTATTATTATCACGCCAGCTGTCATTCTGACATCTCGTACACGTATGTTTACAGCTTTTAAAAGAAAAATGGATATAAAACGCGAGCCGGAAAATGACGATTCTAATGTAGACAGAAAACCAAGTCCCGTTTGGTTTGATGTACCATTAAAGGTGTCAAACAGCCCAGATCACCATGCTCATATAAAAGAAGAATTAGCTGATGATACACTTGTGGAGGTAAGTCATATTATAACAATAATTAGTTATATAGTTGAGAATTTACCGATAAAATGTTAAGTACAGTCGAACTCGGTTATTACGATCACGCATATAGCGAGATCTCGGATCTAACTAGGAGACATTCGTTGACATTTTAGTTTATGATTTTCTCTATACAATTATTCACTTTTATAACGAGCTACTTATCGGTTATACTGAACTAAAATGTGGTCAAACTTTTCCTAAAACTGTTCATGTGTCAATCGTTTAAAAATACTTCGACCAAAAGCAATAAAATCCCACCGGAATCGGATTACGTTTATGACACTAGTTAAGTGTCTAAGTACCTAACTAATTGGTGGTTTTCGCCGACAATATTGAAAAAGTATACACGCATATAGTTGAAATTGCATGTTAAAAATCCAAGGTTTGTGAAGTCACTATGTACCTACCAGCGTTCATTACAATAAACAACTTATTTTGAAGTTTAAGAATGCCATGCTTGTTTCGGAGAAAAATTCTATTTGTGTATTTTTGTTTGAATTGTGACTTTTTGTGTTATGTGACCGCTCATTTAAAAATACCTATATTCTGATATTACGAGTAACGGTTATAACGAGCAAATTCAGTCGGTCCATTGCCCACTGAAGAAGGAAGCCGATACATTACACGACTGGTCCTTCATTTCGCCACTCCCGTTAACAAGTAATGTCCTGTCATTGTCTATAGAGTGCTCATACTGACGCGTCTGTTCATTTGTCGGAGTATTCTTAGTTTTAGATTATTTTAACGTATCTTGGAAACCTTGGAGTTCATCTGATTTAGTTGTTCTGTGTTATTAATAATTGGAAGTGACGATCAAACTACATAAACTTCTGTGTATAATAATTTATCATAATACACTAGCACGTTTGTCAATGTGACAGTCGATTCTAAACGATAATAACTTATAACTTGTTTATACTCTTCAGTCATTATAGTATACCAAACTCTGCTTGCAAGTACGTTATAAATAAATAGTATGGCAGTGGACCACTCGTTGCTTGTGCAAAAAGTTATGCTCAGGCTTTATTATTCTAAAGATAGTGGTGGGTATACCCAACGCGCATGTGGGAATCAGTCAGCTGTATACAAACGCAAGGTACCCAGCATAACATGTGGTTATTTTTAAAATCCATAGTGAAGCAATTCATGTATTAATTTTATTCGTATTTATTAAGTGTCAATAATTATCTATATACTCATATATATATTATTATTAAGTATTGAAGTTATACTTCTTTTAAAGCGTTTTGTAGAGAGTGAAATTGAGAGCTGCGCGCGCACACCGACCCGACCCATCTAACAAAAATTTCCAATCTTGGGACCCACCTCTTAGCTGTCTTCCCTAGTGGCGAGTCGTGGAACTATTTAATGCTGTCTTATTTGTTCTAATTGATTGTTACCAATATGAATGAAAAACTGTTGAAATAAGAAACACAACTTAAATAAAAAAAATATATTACTTAAATACCTACACCTGCAAGGTTTTTTTACAAAGTTATTTCAATGGGAAAGGATGTATTTGTTTCTTATTTTCTTCATTACAGTTTTAGCATCAACTTCAACTTTAGTTACTTTTAATCGCAGTGAGTTTGATATATCCAATTTATTTCGGCATTAGTTTTAATGTTAACCATAGCCGAAAATCCGACCTCACATAGATATGTGGTAGTAAAGAGGAGGAGGACTTTCATAGCTTCATCGAACAGGCAAGGATAATTATCAGCAACTGAGAGCCAGAATTTCGTTAACTGTTTACGATTGAGACTACTTTCAGTGACGTATCTTCTGATAAATCAATGAGTTCTTCACTTGCTTTTGTTGACATACTAGTTGGTAAGTCGTCTTGAAATGGGTTACAAATCCAACGCAACGAATCAAACTTTTTCATCTCTTCCCCAAAATAGTCGTCAAAGTTATTTATAAACAGTGATAAATGACTGGAAATTTCTGACAGTGCGTTCATCTTAGGCTGCACTTGGTTTTCAATAATAAAAGTATTATTTTTTTTATTATTATTTTTTATATTTCATGTATACAGTGGCGAGGGCCCACTCAATATTTGCTCGCGACCCATAGTTTGGGAAACCATGCATTAGTCGGTTCCACAATACATAATTGTCGGGCGGAGAGTAAAGGTTAGGTAGGCAATTTTAAGTGACGTGTAAGTAAAATCAAAGCCATTGAAAGTCGACATGCGCATCAATTCTATACACAAGACTGGTTTCGGCCGCTACGGCAGCTATCTAGGGCAGGCTTGTATCGAACCATTAGCACTTATTGTAACAATTACTATAAGTTAGCCGTCTAAGCTGTCTATCTCGCTCTAAAATTTACCACATCCAAAAGAGGTGCTGTTGAAACATAGCACTTATTGTAACAATAAATTATTACAACTAATTTATTGTAATTGTTACAATGATACGCTAGATTTAGAATAACCCTGCTGAATTTTTGAAATGCGTGTCCGGAAAGTATGCAGCTCACCGTATCACACTTAAACGTGAAATGCCCTATCGGAAATAATATATGGCCGTATATTAAAAACCGTCCAACCTCTTTGGGTTGTATAGTACTGAGATAAAATTCCTGTCTAAATAAAACACGGTTCTTGTCGGTTTGCACTTTACAGGAAGCCAGCAGCAAACAAATTTTGAATATTGCCGATATACTGGATTATTACAACGTTTTTATAAGCTCGTGTTCTTATTTGTCCGGTGGTTGTTTATCCAGTACAAATCTTGCAATCGATTTTTAACTAACTTCCCGACTAGCTAGATATTTGAAACTTTTAGATTATATCAGAACACGATGCCAATGCATTATTTTAATACTTTTCGCCATCTTTAAGTAGAATTGAATTAATTTTCAGTTAATTCTGTTTTGTATAAAAAGCTATTTCGGAAGAAATCCGTAATCCAATCCACTATTATTGGTTTCTAAGTGGGTGGTCCTAGCAACTAAATTATTAATATATACGTGCGTTAGGTACTATGGAAATCAAAATGATATTTCAGTATTCTATATTTGTTTGTTTGTTTGTTTTTTATTTACTTCATATCAAGTACAAGTTTGAGCATATTGAGCATAATAATCGGACAGAAAATTTAAAAACGTTTTATATAAAAAGTTCTTTTTATCTTGTAATTATTTGTTAGGTTAGATTAGGTTTTTATTATTGAATTCGTGAATTATGCCAAAATCGGCTATGAAAATTGAATTAATGTTCATATTGAATCTAATAAAATTGTAGACCATATAGTGTACGGTCGTCTCTTTCCGATAAGAATGCTCACGGTGAACTGTACCACGGTGAAATGTTTCACGTACAATTTACATGTAACTGTTGAAATGTACTTCGTTACTGAACATATTATATAATTTTGAAAAACACCAATAGAAAAAATCTTTTTGAAAAAAGTAAGCCACCCCGGCAGGGATCGAACCCTGCATCTCCCGGGTTTACGTCCCATCCGCGCATTACCTCTATGCTACGCAGTGACATACTAATTGCGACAAATTTTAACTATTGGCTACTTTTAATACCCACTCATCAGCGCTTTTCTCAATCAAGCTACTTTGGCAACCGATTTATGTTTATTAAACCAAAGTAGATACCTATTACTTTACTAACCGACGTCGTGGATTTCTCCATTATTTTTTATGATGTAACTTATTTGAACTTGCTAATAATTTATAAATAACTATTTATTTTATTCAACGAATAATTCACAAGATTTAAGAATGTACCATTCTAATTATTAAACATACCTAATTTTGAAAAACACTTTCTGAGAAAATATATTATAATGTCCTTATATAACTGTAGGGAGGTTGAAAAAAAACCTCTTGCTTATCACTCCTCAACCTTGAGGGAGATGACCAGAGATTCAAGACCGTGCCCTCGCCACCACAAACGTTGGTACAATCTATTATATTAGGAGTTCCGACTCCGAAAAAATTGTTTAACATGTAATATGTAAATTGAATATTATTATTAAATATTATATTGGTGGCGCTAGCGTTGTACGCGCCATGATGAAAAGGGTCGTCTGACTTCTTGATTTATGGACTGTAGGGAGGTTGAAATAAAAACCTCTTGCTTATCGTACGTCCATTATTCCTTGATTAACTGTCAAAATATTCAACTTGTACTTAGCACGTAAGAATTGTATTTAATTAATAATAAGGAGTATGTGATGGAAGGATGGCAATACTGCTCGATAAAAAAAAAGTCAGTCTGGGCCGCGAGCCAAAAGGGTGAAAATCCGGCCCTTACGACTCGGAGAGTGACACGAATAAAATTCGAGAAAAATACCAATTTAGTTTTAATTTTTTGTGAATCCCGGGTCCCACCAACATCCCGAGCTAGCTATAATAGGTCCCGGGATATATCAATAACCAATAGAAAAAATCTGAAAAAAGGAATCGAACCCTGCATCTCCCGGGCTTACGTCCCATACGCGCATTACCTATATGCTACCCAGTGACATACAAATTGGCCACTTTTAATACCCACTCATCAGCGCTCTTCTAACTTTATTGTCGGTGTAATTCTGCATGACGATAATATGTAATAACATGTTCCAATATTATAATATATTTTATAGTTAGGCAATCAAATACCCATTTCACTAAATAAAGCCACTTCTAACATTGGGTACCTAATTTATATATTTCTTACAGAATAGCACGTTAGATATCTCAAAAATAAAAACTGAATGGAACTCAAATAGAAATGTTCCTGAAGATGGCATGCTTCCATTTAAATATGAGGAACCTATAGCTGGATGTTCCTATTCTCAATGTGGGCCAGGGCCAGTCAGTGAGGTAAACATTTTATTTCTATTATCTTTACATTTTTTTTTGTTTCCTATAAAAAACATTCATGTCTACCTTTTTTGTGTTCATTTTATACATTTATAAGTATTCTACGTTATCAAGGAATATGCTTTCACCAATAATATATATTAGATCATTAGAAAAAAATAGCATGTAAGAATATTTGTTTAACTTATTTTTTTAAAGCTTGACATTTACCATTTTTTTCGAATATGTCCGATTCTAATAAGATCATATTGGACTCCACAGAGTAGAAGTTTGTATTGATTTTGTTTTTACAAGAAATGGATGTCAGCCACTTGCTCAACCTATTAGGTCAATCATGGCCCCCATAAGGGAAGGGCTGACAAAGCTCTAGCCTAGGGGCCCGGGCTCAGGCTCATAATCATCATCAGCATCAAGCTCAGCAAGGCACAGTGGTGAACCCGACGTTTCACGCAACCTTCTGACCAAGCAGTTGTGACATCACGTCGGGGTCAACACTGTACCTTGCTGAACTTGCCGGTAGAAGATTGCGGCAGAGGTCACGACTGTGGTGTTGGATGGGTGGGTTATCACTTTGGGAGTCGTCGATGTGTCGTTGGTTATGGTGTTGAGGATGATGATGAAGAAGTCGAAGATGTATGCAAGAGCGAGTTTTATTAGGCGTAACGGTTGGTACAATAGTATGTTACAGCAGTTATGTTACAATACTAAACTTATGATAGGTACGGATCCGAGGTCCGCATCTCGGTGCAATCAGATGTTGGGCGAAACGATATAGAGACTGCGATGGTAACAGACCAGAAACGTATATTCGAGTGACATTTTGATAAATCATTATTCGTAATTTATAAAGTCAAAAGTAATACCTAAACATTTTATTCTAGTACATAATTATATTGAACGAGTCAGCGGTTTAAATACGAGTAGCTGTGAATTTTATTTATTATTACAGTCATAATATATTATGATACTATGGGAATGGATATTAGACTAATTTTCCATTGCGATACCGTATTTAATATCGCCAATCAATCTGGTGACACAAGTAATGAGTTGTTTACCGGAATATGAGTTGCTCGGAATTTATTATTGCGGTCGAATAATTTGATACATTCAAAATAGATATTCGATCGATAATATACTGACAGTTACAAATCTAATCTAATGGAGGCCTCTCCAAGCTGATTCCACTTCTCTTATTCCTGTGAATTGCGTTGACACGTACTACCGCAGAACTTTATCATTTCATCGTTCTAGCGGCCTTTAGGTCTACCTTGCGTGCGCTTTGTACCTCATGGATACCACTAAACGACTAAATTTGTCCCACGATTGTCTGTTCTTCGAGCTATTGTGTCCAGCTCATTTCTATTTGAGATTTTTAGCAAACTCTAATAAATCGCAAACATTTCTCTGTTTCGTTATCCAACATATCATATTAAATCTAAATGTTTTTCTTAAAAATATTTTTTTGTCTTTATTTAGCTATGTTCCAGAGTTCATCTAAACATTCAAGATATTCCTCTGACTTGCACGGATTCCAGTAAGGTTAGTGATGAAGAACATCCATTAAAAGACGTACAATTGTCAACAGATGAATTCGTCGGCTCCAAGATAAAGAATTTAGATATAATCATACACGAAAAAGACATCAAACAAGAAATAGTTTTATTTAATTCACCAAAGGTGGTTAAAATTGTTTTAACAAAAGTAAGAAGCTTTCCACGTAATTTTATTTGTAATATTTGTGATAAAGTGTTTGGTTCTATCTATGCTCAAAAGCGTCATAAAAATATTCATAATCGCTTCGTCGCTGATAGCAGTCAATGTCAATCGATCAAAGACATGAAACAATCAAATATAATTGGAATTGGAAAAAATCGTTATAAATGCGACATATGTTCATATAAATGTTCACAAATCGGTCGTCTAAAAACGCATATGATGACACATACAGGTGAAAAACCATACAGTTGCGACGTGTGTTCATATAGATGTTCGCATTCTAGTAATCTCAAAAAACATAAAATGAAACACACTGGTGAAAGGCCATATAAATGTGACGTATGTGCATATACGTGTAGGACATTGAAAGATTTAAATGATCATAAAATGACACATACTGGTGAAAAACCGTTTAAATGCAGTATTTGTTCATTTACATCTATAACAGCTCAGTATCTGAAAAAGCATCAAAGAAAACACACTGGTGAAAAACCATATAAATGCGACTTGTGTTCATTTACATTTTCGCAGATCAGTAATCTTAGAATTCATAAGATGAGACATATTGGTTTAAAACCATACGCATGCGATGTTTGTTCGTATAGTTGCACAACGTTGAATGACTTAAAAAAACATAAAATGATACACGGTGGCGAGAAACCATACAATTGCGACATTTGTTCTTATAAATGCTCGCAACGGGGGAATCTGAAACTTCATAAAATGAAACATTCTGGTGAAAAACCGTATAGTTGCGACGTATGTTCATTTAAATGCTCGCAGTCCAGTGGTCTCAAAATTCACAAAATGAGACATACCGGCGAAAAACCATACAATTGTCATATATGCGCTTATGCGTGTGTAAGCTTGAAAGAATTGAATGATCATAAAATGACTCATACCGGTGAACGTCCATTTAAATGCGACATTTGTCAATATACATCTATAACAGCTCAAAATTTGAAAACACATAAAATGAATCATATTGATGAAAAACCTTTTAAATGCGAGGTTTGCTCATATAAATGCACGTCACTTGGTAATCTGAAACTGCATACAATGAGACATACTGGTGAAAAACCAAATAAATGCGACTTGTGCGATTATTCATGCATATGATCAAAAGATTTAAAAGAACATAGAATGATACACACTGGCGAAAGACCATTTGCATGCGATGTATTTTCATTCACATCGATAACGGCAAAGCACTTAAAGAAACACAAAATGAAACATAATGGAGAAAAACCGTTCAAATGCGATGATTGTGCTTATTCGTGCATAATGTTGAATGATCTAAAAAAACATAAAAATAAACATACTGGCGAACCAGCTTATAAATGCGATGTATGTAATTTTACGTTCATAAAGTTGAAAGATTTTAAAGAACATAAAAATACACATTCTGGTGACCATTTTAAGTTGATGATTGACACACATAACGCATAATATAAAATTATACATGTTAGATAATCAGAATAGATAAATCTATATATCTAATCTATAGATGAAATCTTAACCTAGGTCTGAGACTGCGTATGGTACGTTGTTATGTTCTCTCAATTCTTTTGTATGGTATGGAAGTATGGACGCTAAACCACGAGATGTCACCGAGACTTAAAGCTTTCGAGATGTGGCTGTATAGACGCATCCTCAAAATTCCTTGGACTGACCGGGTGACAAAATAATGTTGAAGTTCTCAATCGAACGGGGAAGGACCGAAAAGTTCTACGGAGTATCAAAACCAGGAAACTACAGTACCTCGGCCACATTATAAGAGAACAAAAATACAGCATTCCCCAACATCGCCTTGATGGTGGCCGACCTCCGCTAGGAGATGGCACAATAAGAAGAAGATGGATACATATTAATTTTTAAATTAAATTCTACACATAGGTGAATTATAAGTAAACAACTATATAGTTTGTGAGACAATATTGTTAAAAACGTTAAGATTATTTTTACCACTACAGAAGACCGTAGACGCTCAATGGCACTAGTGTATTAGTAGATGTAAAACTATCACATAAACATACAGGCTTTAAGAAAATCACATAGATGTATTGTAACCTCACCAGCAATCGATCTCTGACCCTTGGATGAGGAAAGGCAACTGCCATACGTACCTAATACTCTTTGTCTCTAGGTATATTCAACTCACATTTTTTCTAGTACTTACATAATATAATATCAGCGCATCTATTCTATATACAAGACTGCTTTCGGCGGCTATCGCTCGGAATGTATCTAAGTATTAGCACATACTTTTAACAATTAAGATAATAAGTTAGTTGTAATTGTTACAATAAGTGATATGTTTTAACAGCACCTCTCTTGGCTGTGGTAAACTTTAGAGTGAGCTAAACAGTTTTGACAGTTCAGACGGCTAACTTACCGTAATTGTTACAATAAGTGCTAATGTTTCGATACTATACCCCCTAGATAGCTGCCGTAGCGGCCGAAAGCAGTTTTATATATAGAATAGATGCGCTGAGGTGTTACCTATCAATGTTGTAGATAGGTAATATACCTATTCAATATTATAAAGTAATACATTCTCAAATCTTGTGATTTTTTTTGTTGAATACGAAAAATCGTTTAAGTATAAAATTATTATAACTAATATAAGTATATTATAGCAGATATTTCACTCTATAGCGGAAGGTTTTTTTTACATTCACTCGCACGTGTAGGTACTACGCGTTTAAATCGCTTTAGATATATTACTCACGTCGCATAGCGACTATACCTATAGTTTATTCACTGCAATTTAGTACCTACCTAATCTGTTCATTTATATTTTCTTTGAGATTATGAATGAATAAATGTAATTAAAACAGATACCCACTGTCTTTTTTATTCAGGACAAGTTGGTATTTAAACAAATTCCTTTTCATGAAATCCTGCAGCTAAACACCATGATTCGTACTAGAACCTTAGATTATCATAACATACCTAGAGGGATTAGATGCTATACACTGAATCAAATGAGGAGTGGGACAACTGGGCGCCGTACTGTCGAATAAAATAAATTTACGTTCTCTACGATTTTATACAGAAAGTAGACGGGGAATTTGAATCAGTTTCTATCTAATAGGTAACTAGTTTTAATTCATTTTGCCCTTCACATGTTTTTTATTGCGGATTGAGGCATTATATAAAAATAAAAGAACTCTCATCTCGTTGGAACATAAATATATGCACAATTAAATCATTTACAAAGTATTAAATATTAATATAATAATATATAATAAGAACGTCTATATCCAGGGCTCAAAATGGACCGGAACGCACCGGAGCGCCGTTCCGGTTCGTGCAATCTGTAAAGTTATCGCTCCGTCTCACCTACAAAATAATTTTACCGTCTGAGGTAGATATGCCATAGATATAACAAAAAATCTGACATACATACACATAAAATTTGATAAGCTTGTTAATATCCTTGGAAAATTTTCGAGTGCTCCGGTTCGTAAACTTTTCTATTTCGAGCGCTGCCATATCCACAAGGTAGGGGGGGGTCTGACAAGACTCTAGCCTGGGGGCCCAGGCTCAGGAGAGGCCCGCCGAGGCAAGTCCACCAGATAATTTAGATGAGCACACATGGAGCGCCTAGTTTCAAAAGCCCCTAAAATGATTTTAGGTCGTTCTGAGAAAAATGGGGAAAACGATTTTAGGTAGTTTTGAGAAAAATGACAAAAATTCATATCTATTAAATCTAAACTTATGTATTTATTTTTTAATTCGTTACATTCTGAAGAGTATTTTGGCTTTACATTTTAGGGGTGTTTGAGAAGCACACCCAACCATTTTAGCGGATTTTGAAATTTACCCTAATTTTTGAGCATACGTATTGACGGTTTTTGCCGTTTTTTTAAAGTCAATCTTTGGCCATCATATAGGTAGGTAACAACATATCAATCTGAATACATTTCTTCTTCTTCTTCTTCCACGGCGCTACATCACAAATTTGCTTTAATAGTAAAAAAAATCGTCTGCTTCCTTCAATAATGTTATTATTTAAAATTATGTGGTGGAACGATAAAGATTTAAAGTTGTCTATCGATACTAGACAACTCCATGATTCAAATGGATGTATTAAAATATGAAAAAAAAACACTAAATATACCTACACATTAATTTTACCGCGTACACCATTTGGAAAACGCTATGTAGAGCGTCACACTGTCTTTGTCCTTAGTGATAGGTAGGGCGGCCCACCAAAGATCCTAGCCTAGGGGCCCGGTTCAGGATGTAGGGGCCTTGAGAACGTCTATTTATTTTAGAATTTCATTCGATTGCGTGCGGTCAGTTGTCTCGGCGCCGAATCGTCTTGGACTTGAATTCAAGAATTTAATTGACTTCAATTTATATTCAATATTTAAACACGTGTAAATGATAAAACCAAGTTTATAATATAATAATATGTGTATACAGCAAAAGTACCCTCTATAATAATTATAGTCGCCATTCTCTTGCTTTCAATTTATTTATTTTTTCACATATTGTGGACATTACAAATTATAAGTTTAAGACGTTTACAACATG
Organism: Rhyacophila brunnea; assembly: GCF_057557595.1. Classification (NCBI taxonomy): domain Eukaryota; kingdom Metazoa; phylum Arthropoda; class Insecta; order Trichoptera; family Rhyacophilidae; genus Rhyacophila; species Rhyacophila brunnea. The sequence goes on from NW_028232785.1 coordinate 35,811,008, forward strand.
ACATTTAGAAACAACGAAATATAAAACAGTATTACATAAAAAAGATATACCTAGATCAGTATATCAGAGATAGATAGTATGTTATTAAACAGTAGAAATGTGTACATACATATAAATTAGATAGGTACAAGGAAGTACACCGGATGAGTTAAGCAGACCCTATTTTAAGAATTTATATAACCTATACTCATTCTCACGTAGGTGGAATATATCATCACCCGAAGCAATTTCGTTGAGCATAGTTATCGCCATCCCAATTGGCATTACCAGTGGCAGGTTGGTTCTGCACCTTGGGAGAATAAACAACTGATAGTCTCTATTTCAAAGATAGTTATCAGGGACACACAGGTCAACACTGCCCAGAATGGCAGAGTTCTTATTTATACCTCGTATAAGTCGAAAAAAATACGTAGCCAAATAAAGATTTTTTTCTAAATTGCAGACTGCAGTATGTAAGCATGCCTATGATAAAGTCAGTTGGATAAAGCCACGGATAGTATCCATTTAACCTTTATATAAGTACGGCCGTCAGGACTTCTTGAACGATTAAATGGACACATCAACCCAAACAAGATTTGGCGAATTTATCTCTAAATGAATGCTGACTTCATTAGGTTCTTGTTTTTTAGATACATTATTATAACGTTTTTAATCGTGTGGCACGGCAAAGAAACGAATCGCAATGCAACGATGCAACGTCCATAGACACAAATTATTTTATTTTTCAGTGCTGCCATCTTTTCATGGTAAGCAATCCAAGAAAATAACAGACAAAAAAAATTGTTCAAAAGAGGTAAAGATGCCCTTGACTTTGATTTAATTAAAATTAAATATCGTAAATTAGCTGTTTTTGGTCATTTTTGGTCGAAAGCCGTAACTAGGTACCTAAATAAAAAAGTGACTCAAAATTATTTTCTGTATTTTTAATTAACTATCTATTTCTTTTGTTCAACGAATAATTCATAAAATTAAAGAATTCATAATTCTAATTATTGAACATACCTACATAATTTTTGAAAAATACTTTACAAGATACACATTTTTTTTTATTATTATAACCAATAGAATGGTACTGTTCGGTTATTAGGAATACAGCGGAAAACACATTTTGAAAATAGCCAATAAACTGGATTATTTGTTAGGTTAACCTAACCTAATCCAACCTAACCTAAACTAGCCCAAACTAACAAATAATCCAGTATAATATCGGATATTTTTAAAATGTGTTTTCCGCTGCCTTCTTTTTAATCTCTTTAAAAAAGTAAGACACCGGGTCCTGTCGGATATGTATTTCCTCATAAGTGTTTTCAAAATTATGTATTTTCCGTATTTTTGTTTTGTTTATCTGTATTACAAAAAACCTTTGCATTTTTATTCGAAGACAATGCGTAGCTGTACCATATATTTTTTGTCAATATACTATAATATTATGGCTTCAAATTGTTTGGGTAAGTATATAATATGAAGTATTTTAATAAAAAATCTAGCAAGTATTTTATTAAATAGGTGGGAATTATTTAATATGAACAGCAAGTAAAAAATGATTATTGGTAAGTATTAAAATAATTACAATGGAAGTATTTAAATTAAAATAGGAAATTATTTAAATAATTAATGGTAAGTATAAATATCAATTTGTCAGAATAAAATCTATTTTGGACAGATTTTTTTTTTATAAAAATAACTTATTTAGTAGCTTCCTTATTATGTTAAATTTAGTATGATAGTATTGTTCTTTCTATCTGGCTCTCCATGCCTCTAAGATACTATTTCATTTTAACTATCAGCTGTAACTTAACTGCACATTCCGAACCATCAGATGTAGGTAGCTGTTAGGCATACACTCTTGATCTAAGCGCACTTCAAATATATATATTATGTAACCTTACCTTCTGAGATTCAAACCCTAATCTCTACTTCATTGAGGAGTTCGCAGCAATTTCAAAGCATTCGGACTTGTATAGTGTTTATTACATATTATTTTCAATATCAGAATTAAATAATAAGACAGACTTCAGTTGTTTACAATAAATATATTTCTTATGTTCATAAATTCACAATAATAATCAATGGTAACAAACATATGACAGAATAAGACGTTTCCTTCAATTACATACAACCTATTACTAAAAACGACCGATGTCGACCAATGTGAATGATTGAAAATGATAATCTAGGATACACATCCCTCGAATAAACAATGGGAAACAAAAATTGAAAGGAGTGTGTAGGACAAGAACGGTTAGCTAGTAAACAAACGACCAGTGTGGCCAGGCTATTGAAAATTGGAATATAAAAAAATATTTCCTCAAACGCAAATGGCGTGAACAGAATACCAATCGTTGATCAATGAATTCAAACTGTTTGAATGAATCTCACATTTTCCTTGGAATGACGAAGGTAGGGAAGTAAATTACACTTCATTTCACATAACTTACCTACCTATCTTTGTAGTAAAATCTTTTATTAAATTATTAAATCCTTGACCGTGGTTCGTTCATGGTTTAATAATATCATTGAAAATGAATCCACAATATTTATGAAAATAGTTACCTATAATTAGGTAGGTACATATAAATAAAATTATAATATTATAATAAATAGAAATATTAATTCCTCTGTTTATTTTTTAATATCGCTTATTTTAAAACGCTCGTGGGGGGATTACTATATTATTTTTTAAAAGATGTAAGATCTTATACCGGCGCTCCATTGGCACGCTAGTCAACATTCTTATCAATTAATTTGTTAATCCAAGCATTAGAAAATGAGAGATTTATCAATTATTTTATTTATTTGTATTTATGAAATTCATAAAAGAAAACATAAACTTTGTGTTGTTTTTATTGTTATATTATTTTATGCAAGTCTACATAAAAATAACACAAAATTTTAGGATTGCGGAAGACATTCCAATAATCGCAACTTTTGTCTTTTGACAGCTCGACTTTTTTATTCGTTCGTTGATCAGTATCAGAGCATCGAAAAATCAGACGACTTATTGTCCTCGGACTTTTGGCTCGCCAATGGAGCGCTGGCAATAAGTTTCATGGTCTTGTTTACATTACATACTTTAATAAATTGACAATATTAAATTATTATCTGATTCGGCATTTACACTAATAGTAAAAATAGTCATATACCTACATATATAAATAATTAATATACTTACCTACCTACTTAAATTAGTAATTTTAAAAGACGTTGAAAAAAACCTTTTTTGTAGTGATGAGTCCAAAACATGTGAAATCATAAAAAATCCACGAACCCTAACTAATTAATTTAGCATACAATTTTAATTGAGATAAATTTAATATCATACTATTAATTATTGTTGTACCCAAACTGAAATTCATTTTTTTTATAAAACTAGACAATAATAGGTACCTAATAAAATGTACTTAGTTTAAAAAAAATATTAATATGATTTCTGTAATATTTGTAGTACCTACCTAGATTACCTATATTTTTGATCAATTATTAATTTAATCTTTGAGGTTTTCGCACTTCTTGTGAGAAATGTCCATCTAGCTCTTTTTTCTGCACCTGTGCGACTTCTTTGCTCAATTTAGTTGATATTCTTTTAATAATAATGTAATCATAAATAATTTGTTCTTACCGATATTCATGAATGCATAGATTAATATACTTTATATGCGATAATGGTAACCGCGCATGAACGATTTACTATCGTACGGTCAACAATCGAGGAGTTGTAACCATCGTATTGCAATGCAACCCCGCGCATGGACGATCGAGCGAACGGCCGAGTTGAAAATCTGTGTTCAGACACAAAATTTTACACCGATTCGAACCGGCCGAGGCACCATTGGCAATGCTTTTAAATGAGAGCCCGCGCATGACAAGTCATAGCCGGCCGAGAGTGCACTCACACAAGCATGCACAAGTGACGCGGTCGTATGGAGCGCACGCATACATCGAGCCGTTACGAGATCCACATTTGACAGTTCATCGAAGCGTACCTATTGGCTTTGCATGCGCGTACCAGTCCCATTATTTCAGTTTCTTTCTTTATAAATTAATAATATATACACCCACGTTTTAAAACAGTTTGATAATCTATACAAAACCTCTATATATTATAATATAATCTCTACAAAATCCATTTTGAGGTTTCTTATCATATCGCGCCATTTTTCGGTGCAGACGCATATCTTCAGTGCGTGCGCATTGCCTCCGATGTATATCACGCCATGCGCGCTCAAACATACTGGCCGGTAATAAATTCGATCATGCGCGAGCAAACCAACGATTGTCCGTATGCTCCCGCCGGTTATGTAATCATCCATGCGCGGTAGGCCAAAAATGCCGTGCGCCCCATTGAATGTTTTTTACTTTTCATACTATCAAAATAATAATGGATATTGGTTTTATCTATGGGCAATGTCATTTAAATAATGATTATTTATTTTTACTACTGATTTTTGAATATTATTTCTTGCTGTACCAATATTTTACCATTAAAACTGGGGGGTTTATACCGATACTTTGAAATAAATACTTACCATTCATTTAAAATTCTGACAGTTGTTATTTAAAAACTTTTCAAATATTGTCTATTAATACTTGCTTAAAAATGCACGCCTTTTTTAATGTATCTGTAAGCTACTCGCCATATCGACCATTGAAGTAGAGATAGCATTTCAATTAGATTTAATGCTATATTATATTTTGTTAGTAATGTATACAACACCTTTCTCAGATATGTTGGTATTGAAGTCATGAAATGATGATAAAAAATACTGTATAAACAATTGGGAGGTATTTTGGATAGGAATGTCACTGAAATCGACACTTTTGTTGGACTCTGACAAATAATAACAACTGCTTTAACATAAGCGCCGCGTTGGCCGAGTGGTAATGTATCCGCTTGGTAAGTCGAGGGTCTAGGGTTCAAACCCGAGGTCTGGTAAAATTTACATGTTGTATTTCATGTCTGTCTTAATACAGAGCATGGACCAAATGGGTTGAGCAAGTGGTTAACATCCATTTCTCGTAAAAAGTAATGTTATGATACCTGTTCGTGGGGCGGGCAAGATCCATAAAGGATAGTGGAGATAATTAATAATTACAATATAATATTCAATCTTATTAATAATAAAGTGTTTATCATGGTTTTATGTGTGGGGGTAAGGATGGGATATGGGATTGTGGAACGGGATAGGGATAAGCATGAGACTCGGGGAAATAGGATGCAGGGTCGTGGATGGTTTGACTTATTACCTCTAAGACCTCAGTTACCTGTCCGGTTACTTCGCTCATTCGTGTAGGTTCCTAGATTAATAAAAGGCATAATGAATATGGAATAAATATAAATATCTCGGATTGAGCGCCACTCTATGATGATGCATAGAGACAATAGTGAAGGATAATTAAATGAAAAGCAAGTAGAGAAATTTCAACAATTGTATATTAATAAATAAGATAACTTGCGGGCTACAGTGTATAAAAATGTATAATTACTCAAGTGAATCACGAGCACCTAATGCGATACAATGTTTAATTAAATAAGAACAAAAACCCAAAAGCTAATTCGAAACAAAGACTAGTTCGGTGGACCGTAACATAAAATAACAATAAATACCGATTACACAAAAGGCTCTCCAGCCTTTTCGCTGCCCTCGATTCCTTCCAGGACGGAATCGAGGAGTGCGTCTTCAAACGTGTGGGGAACGTTGAGTTCCTCCGATCTCCTGGCGTGGGGGGGACGTCCTTCAGATGGCCATCGTCCTCGTCTCCAAAACGTCAGGAAATCGAAAGCCCTGTGCCCAGGGTCCGAGGCTCGGAACTGGCCAAGACGTCTGCTTCCTTCGAACGATCAAGACTGAGAGAGCGACTCCCGCTTCACCTTCGTGTAAAAAGCCCGCTATCTCCTATAGCGCCGGAAATAGTGTCACGAACTCCGTACAAACTATCCCGTGCGCAGGCGCGATCCGGTCGTACTTTTGCGTAGTGTTGCCCTCGTAAAAACTTCTTTGGCTTAGTGTGTTATGTTATAAAATAACATGACATTACCTCCAACCTCGGTAAGAGAAGGACAAGCCATAGCGAGGACTTCGACTGTCAACTTCTCGGGGGGATCTTCTGATAGCATCAATCCTCCCAGGGGTTGGGCATCATGGACGGCATGCTTAGAGATAGCGCGGCTACAGGCGAAGCGAAGGAGACATATAGATGAAATTTCCACTCTGTTATTTGGTGACAGAGGGAGAGGCTTATGAAGAATCCAAAAAACGAAGAAGATTATTTGCTGAAGAGTGAAGAGCTGGGAGAGGTCTCGTAGATTTACCCTACCTAACCGGTCCACCAATAATTTATAAATTTTGAAAAAGATCTAATAAATATAAAAACACCTAAGCTCGTGTATATAGAAATATATAAAATATTATAATTTATCACAGATAATTCACATCATAACAAATAGTGGGGATTCAACCCAGCAGTGTAAAACTGTCATATTAAGAATATATAAAAATTGATTTAGATAAAGCTTCCAAAAAGATAGGAAGAGTTGTATAATAATTATTAGTTTGAAAAGAGTTGATATCAGTATAAAAAATTGAAATAATAGCCAAAAAATTTACATAAATGCACCTCAGATAATAATAATATATGAAATGGTATAATAAAAATATATTGTATATAAAGGAATTAATATTTTAGTTCAAGAAATTTAATTCAATTCATTAATTGATAAAATTGCAGAGATAGTATAATATAATAAAGTAATTAATAGAATTATATTCAAGAAATTAAAATTGCTTCTATAATTTGAGTAATAATATAAGCATTGAGTAATTAAGTTGAAAATAATAATAGATCAGTGAATGATTTAATAAATTGATTTCAAATGATATTAAGTTATTAAAAAAAAGATGAACCTTTAATAGTTGGCAAAAGTTATAAAGTGCACAAAGCAAAAGATATAAATTCTCAATCGTATATGCCGTGGTTTTTGGCAAGTATACATAATAAAAAATAATAAATACAATAAATTCACCAACCTGGTTCGAACAAATAACATAATAATAATTAATAATCAATGAGTGCCAGTTTGGTTTTGCGTGAGGGCGAGTCTATCGGAAAGTAATAAATACTGTGCGTCAAGCACCGTCCGAACATTTAAAAAGAACATTACTAAAATATACTACTCTCAGATGTCTAATCTGAATAAAAATAACAGCGTGGCTAACAACCAACAGCTGTGATGTGGATTCTCTGTTAAGCCTGTAGGAAACAAATGACGTGTGATGGTATTCCAAGCCATGATCCGGATCCCAAGCAGCGCTCCCACAAATAAAATAACGCGAACAAGGAGGAAACTAAGCTAGAAAAGAATTCCTAGTACAAAATATATAATTAAAATTAATCATCGATTTTAGTATACTACGTTAAAGTCTACCATGGTGTAACAAGATATCGTCCGTTCCAGAATATACGGCTCCGCTTCAAACTACTCTACTATATTACATTATGTACAATATATCACACTTAAAACTACTTAGAAATACACCGCCGCAGATTCTGGACTAACTCAATCCCGCCAAACCCGAGACCTCCGGTGACGTACGTTTCTTCCGGTGGCGTGTTCCAGCCCCAGGTACGCGAGATCTGAGTCCGGAACCCATCAGAAACGGACCTCCCAGATACAGAAAGAAAATACCACGGAGCACCACATGAAAGCCAGGCAACGACGAGGAAACCATGAACACATCGGAAACTAAACGTAATTAAAAGAACAACATGGTTCGCAACTGGTCCGACATTCAAGTTGGGGCTGCAAAAAATAAAAAATGAAAGGCTAAAGAGATCGTATTATAGCGTCCACTTTCTTCCCTCAAGGAATTTTGATAAGTAGGTTGATTTCCTTCATACAGTCCAGGCCGCTGCACAACATCATCAGTGTCGACAGACGATCGCTTCTATTATTCGCATCACGCCTGCCAACTCACCACCATAAACATCAGAGTGCGGTGGAATCCACACAATCAGCGGCAGATTCCAACGCCAAAAAGAGAGGGGACTAACGGAACCGCCTTCAGTACCGATAGTTCAACCCAAATACCAAGAGGGTTGACTGCTAGAGAAAAAAAATCAGACGCGTCCGAGGAACATCTTCAGCACCCCGGATCACTAAAACAAACCGGACAGTAGTGAGACACCTTCAGTTCCCACGACTTCCAAGGAGCTAGCAGCCAACAAATAATAATAAAATCTCCCCGCAACCTGTACCGACAAAGATACATTGAACAGAACAAGTATAACCAATCACTACAATCAATAAAAAAAAAAAAAAATATAATAAAAATAGCAAACAAAACCGTCACGCAAAAACAAGTACAAAGGCAACTGGTATAATTAAAGATCACACGATCACCAGCGCGATGTACTTAATTAGACAATTGTAGGTAATTTTAAATATAGATATTTTATCACTAGGTAGCTAAACTGACAGGCCCTTCCAAACGCCAAGACAGCGGTTGCGTCTTCCGGGAACACCATAACTCTCATCCTGGCACTATGGTGGATTTTAGAACTATGCTTGTTTACCAAAAGTTGGTCCAGATGCTGTTTGTGTGGTATGAATTGAGTAGGCCTCCTTCCCGAAAGGTCTGCAACCACCACCTTTGCGATGGACGTTCACCGGAACAAGGGTGTATTGCCATGTGCAGGAAAGAAGTCAGTAGCTGAAATAGTTTACCATAGGTGAGTAAAAATTCACAAAGAAATTGAAATAAAGAAATATAGAATTTTATAATAGAAAGTATTACTCAATGACATAATATATGTATAAAATTTGCGATAATTAATTCGATAAAAAATCAATCCAAAAAGAAGCTTGTAAAAGAGCAAAAATAATAATTATAATTTATAAATATCTGAGGTGTGTAATAGACAAAAGACCAAAGAGTACAAAATTCCTTCACGAAAAAATTGAATATTAATAAATAGGCATTATTAAAATGCGGCCCTGACAAAATTCAAAATAATTGGTTGAGTGTGACTAGCACGGAAACACACCTTTCCATAATAATAAAAGAAAAAATATTTGACAGAGTGTGTGTCGTAATGAATGAAGGTTTGATAACTCCTAAAAGTTTCAAACAAAGTTGATAATGAATAAAATATCAGCATTTTTTTTTAAAAAAATTTGCCCAGTGCACGCTGAACAAGCAAAAAAAATAATCAATTATTAAATTCAAGTTAAATTGAAAGAAAAAATAATTTAGTTAGTTCCAATGTAAATGTAATTAAATATCAATTCAAGATTGTATTTGAAAGAAAAATATTTTAATACTCAAAGAAAATTTTTTTTTTTTTTAAATATCAATGAAAGAGAATATTCAAAATTAAAATGTACTCTAAATGCATATATGGAAGTTTTAAATAATAATTATTTATTTATATAAAAAAATTGCAAAATCAAAAAGAATGTAATTAATAATTTAAGTGAAAGTAAATTGAATGTTTATGAATAATAAATAGCGGATGCTAGGATTTGAAAAGAGAAAAAAAGAATTTAAAAATATTAATTAATGTTAGCTTATATGCTTTTTAAAAAATTAGGAGAGGACGGAAAGTTGCATATAGTTGAGTGAAAGCATCTAGAATGAAATCAACAAGCTTTAAAAAAAATATGTCTTTAAATTAGAAAGGATTGTGACAGGAGAGAAAAAATTAAATTGATTCAAAAAAATATGTAGACGGAAGTTTTTATATAGGAATTAAGAAGGAAAATTTTATTAAAAATATTCACCTGTAAAAATAATTATTTATGTATAATAAATAATCATTCTTACGAAAGAACAGAATCTTGAAATTAAATATTTCAAATAAATTCTACGAAGGTGTCATCTATCGACTGCAAATGTAAGCGCGCTTGATGTTGTGAACAAAAATCAATTTGAAATATGAATAATTGAATAGGAATTAAAAATGACTAAATCTATTTCAATGAACGAAAGATTACTTGAATTTTATCAATAATGAACGCGAAATGAATAATTTCAATTGTCTACTTTATAAAAAGAACAGATTTGAAAAACTAATATCGAACTGTCAAACTAGTAAGAAAAACAATGTAGAAACATATTATCCGAAATAAATGTATTCTACCGTCGCAAATAATTAATTGTAATAGCATAATAAAATGAATAGAAAGTTAATAATTAAGGAGAAATGAATTTAGAATAATTTAGTGTCAAATTTTAACAAGAATGAAAATATATCACTCAAATAATCGATGACAGCTCGACTGTCGACTAAATAGTGGAATAACCCGATAATGATTTTATTCGAGATATAGAAATTATTAATTATTCACAATATAGAAATGGAACGAAAGGACCTTTTGTAAACTCCATTCCATAATAAGGTTCATCCAGCTGTCCAATTGATTTGGTGTTACATCCACATAGTATGTTTCAATCCAATGGTTCTATCAAATTTGAGGTTAATAATTCTTGTCATCCAGTAGGTATATAAATGTTCATGTCGATCTCGTCCAAGTTTGACATCCTTCCTTCTCCTTTGAAACTTTATTAAATCACTTTTAGCACCATACTATACATTAAACAAACTTTTTGCTGAAACAATCAATGGTTAACACAAATTCCGATGCCCAAATATTGACATTTCCATACCAATAATGTGGGTATCACATAAATTATAGAAGAAATATGTATTGATAATAAATGTGCAAATTGTATTTCAAAATTAGGTGTATACCATATAAAACACTCTTAATATTAATTTGCGAAGGAATAATTGTAGCTTACAACACAATATTAAATAAATTTCACAAGGACAATAATGAAATTGGCGTGACGTATTGACCTCTCCTTTAGATCGCCATTCTTCGCGTACAGCATAGACTAGTCTCACGTCTGTTGCAAGTACCGCGTAAGTCAATAAAAGACTTTATATGAAAAATATAACACACATAGTTACGACCACCGAACCAGAAAAAATTAAGAAAAATATTCCGCAAATAATACGTTTTAATTTGTCATTAATTAATTTACAAGTTTAATAAGTTATAAAAAATAGAATAATTATCAAAGTGCGTCTAAAATCACGCCCGATACGGAAGCGCACGCAAGCGATGTCACACGACGGTAATCAAAAAACATTCAAAACTGAACCGGCAAAAATTGGTATAATTAGAACTAATGACTCTGAAAACAAAATACAGTTACGGTAACAATTATTGTATGAAATCGTGACTAGCAAAATTTAAATTTTTTATTATCGGAACAAATTAAATTTAGAGAAAATAGAACGAAATAACGAAAGAGTTCGCAATCCGAAACAAATAACTGTAGTCTTTGGGAGGTAAGTCATCGTGTTTTGGAAAAGAAATATTCAAAAAGAAACACGATGCTTGTTGGGTGCCAATGTCATATATTTATTTAATGGGGGTTAGGAATAGGGATAGATGGGGATATGTGGAACGGGATAGGGATAAGCATGAGACTCGGGGAAATAGGATGCAGGGTCGTGGATGGTTTGACTTATTACCTCTAAGACCTCAGTTACCTGTCCGGTTACTTCGCTCATTCGTGTAGGTTCCTAGATTAATAAAAGGCATAATGAATATGGAATAAATATAAATATCTCGGATTGAGCGCCACTCTATGATGATGCATAGAGACAATAGTGAAGGATAATTAAATGAAAAGCAAGTAGAGAAATTTCAACAATTGTATATTAATAAATAAGATAACTTGCGGGCTACAGTGTATAAAAATGTATAATTACTCAAGTGAATCACGAGCACCTAATGCGATACAATGTTTAATTAAATAAGAACAAAAACCCAAAAGCTAATTCGAAACAAAGACTAGTTCGGTGGACCGTAACATAAAATAACAATAAATACCGATTACACAAAAGGCTCTCCAGCCTTTTCGCTGCCCTCGATTCCTTCCAGGACGGAATCGAGGAGTGCGTCTTCAAACGTGTGGGGAACGTTGAGTTCCTCCGATCTCCTGGCGTGGGGGGGACGTCCTTCAGATGGCCATCGTCCTCGTCTCCAAAACGTCAGGAAATCGAAAGCCCTGTGCCCAGGGTCCGAGGCTCGGAACTGGCCAAGACGTCTGCTTCCTTCGAACGATCAAGACTGAGAGAGCGACTCCCGCTTCACCTTCGTGTAAAAAGCCCGCTATCTCCTATAGCGCCGGAAATAGTGTCACGAACTCCGTACAAACTATCCCGTGCGCAGGCGCGATCCGGTCGTACTTTTGCGTAGTGTTGCCCTCGTAAAAACTTCTTTGGCTTAGTGTGTTATGTTATAAAATAACATGACATGTTATGTGATTATGTTATAATATTACAGTGGATTTTAATAAAAGAATAATATTATATAGTTTAACCTATTTTACTATCCAAATTTCATAATATACAGGGCTTCCAACTACATTTACAATTTTTTTTTATATATTGAAGATAGGTACACGAAAATATCAGAAACAAACCCGTCGCTATAATAACTCATGAGTTCTCCGCTTCTTGAGCTCCTCCGCAGCGATGCTACAAGAGATCTACGTGCTGCTTTTTTCACATGTCGCAAGACGTAGCGATGGATTTAGGTATATCGTACGACCTTGTTCTCGCACAATGCCCCAACACTGGATAATCAATGTTTTTATCATTTTTCTTATCAAATTTCTAAATAAAATGATGGAACATAAAACTAAAATAAACATAATTTATGTTGCAGCGTATTGTTTTAGTGGGTAATTATGAAAATATACATGCATGAACCGATAAATTGATGTTGGTTAATTTTCAACCCCTAATCATTTAAAAATAACAATTCAGGTTTATAATATAAACATACATTTTTCTATTCTCCAGATGTTCGATAGTTTTACCGGAAACGTAGTTTTAATTTATTCCGGTAACCGGAAATACAACAAGATAACAATATAAAAGCATTACTAACCTACATTATTGGTATTCACAGTATGAATCTAGTCATTTATTCAAGCATAGGATATATATATCTACATAGCATTCATAATATGGAATTATGAATACATATCATGTTCGATGGTTGCGGCATAAGCGTCGATCTATAGCTTCGTGGGTCCCAGGTTCGAATCCTACTGACATCAGTTTCTCGTAAAAACTATTTCTTTTAATACAACCTCCACTCTATGGAGGCCCATATGATTTTACTAGAATCGGACATGGTCGAGAAAAATATTGCATTCAAAAAAATATTCACTAACATATTGTGTTCATTAGATGTCTTTTAAGACCAATACGTCGTGAGCAGATGCAGATATAGAAATTCATTGCATTTATAAGGTTTGTCACCAGAATGTGTAATTTTACGTACTTTAAGATGAGCAAGGTGCGATCAACTTTAAAAGCATACATTGCTTTTACAAGGTTTTTGACCGGTATGTGTTCTTTTATTGGCTCTGCGCGAAAAAACATTGTATTCACATTGATCAGCAATTACGCCCATGTGAAACATTATGCAAATTAAATTACGAGAGATATATACTCATCTTCTCAAATAACTAGATGGGCATTTCTTGCAGAGAAAAGGTGTTCAACAGAATACTTTATTGTGTGTGTTTTAAGTGAAGTTGTAAGCATCTCTATAGGCATACGGTAAATTTATAAAATTATTTACTAGTGTGTTATTTCATGTCATTTAAGATTATTATTTTTTTAATTTAATTTGCATTTATGAGGTTTTTCACCTGTGTGTGTCATTTCATGTCTTTTAAGATCACGCAGTTGCAGGCATCTATATGGGCATACCTTACATTTGTAAGGTTTTTCACGTGTGTGTGTCATTTCATGGTTTTTAAGATGACTAAGATGCGAGCATCTATATGGGCATACTTTACATTTATGAGGTTTTTCACCTGTGTGTGTCATTTCATGGTATTTAAGACTACTACGGTGCGAGCATTTATACGAGCATAACTTGCATTTATGAGGTTTTTCACCTGTGTGTGTCATTTCATGGTATTTAAGACTACTACGTTGCGAGCATTTATACGAGCATAACTTGCATTTATGAGGTTTTTTACCTGTGTGTGTCATTTCATGTTTTTTAAGATGACTAAGTCGCGAGCATCTATATGAGCATACCTTGCATTTATGAGGTTTTTCACCAGTATGTGTCGTTTCATGTCTTTTAAGATCACAAAGGTGCGCGCTTTTATATGGGCATACCTTGCATTTATGAGGTTTTTCACCAGTGTGTATCATTTCATGTCTTTTAAGATTACTAAGGTGCGAGCATCTATATGAGCATACCTTGCATTTAAGAGGTTTTTCACCAGTATGTGTCATTTTATGTGCTTTGAGATGATCTAGTTGCGAGAATATTTCTTCGTTTTCATTAATAATCCCGCCCGTGTGAACCATTTTGTGACGTTTTAGAGCACTTCCACATCCAAAAACTGCGTTACAAAAGCTGCAAATCAAATAACGTGAGAAATGTACTACATTTCTCAGAATAAGTCGAAGTTCCTTCGGAGTCTCTCGTTCTGAGATTTCTCCTTTAATGTTTTGTTCATCTATCGTCACTTCTGAATACTGTATCATTCTATCTTTGATTCTATCAGGCGAGGATTGTTGACACCTGTCTATATCGTGATGCTTTGTGAAAAAGCCTCTGGTAGAAACCTAGAAAAAACAAAAATAATCGAAGTCGATATTATTTTTAATTAGATTTTAAACTGTTCCGTTTTAGTTATTTTTTTCTAAGCTTATGCCTTTCAGCATCATCAGACATTATAAGTGTAGTGAGAATGAAAATTACGTTAAGAAATGGTAATAGTACCGACATAGATATTAAATACAAACAATGTTACGGAATTATCCGTAAATAGTTTTAAAAAAATTTACCTACATTTGATATTAAAAAAAAATGCACCAAACAGACTATGACACAATCGTGGTGCTACTCTTGGTGATATGTATAAATCTATTCTAGTTTCTAATGCAAACTTTTAGATTGCTGTGAATAAGATAGTTTCACTTTACTTTGTATATTTCTAATATTTCTTGATACAATAATTTAAGATCACCAGAATAACGTACATACTATGAGGCAGTTTTGCACTCTGTTCGATAAAAAAAACATTGTAAGCTTCGTGTAGTGTAGTAATTTCTGTGTCAGTTAGTTATTTGAGAGTGTGCATAGTGTTAGTGTGTTTTTGGAAAGTGTGCATAGAGTCGGAAGATGTTGAAAGGCGAAACCAATGTCACAAACAAAATTCAAATTGAGAGAGTTTGTATTCAAATTTCAATGAGCGACTTCGATCAACCGTTAAAACAATATTTTATTATACCATACTTGTGAATTCGTGAGGACACGCATACTAAGCGTCGGATAGGGACGGCGGTTATCCAAAGAGCGACACTCTCGAGAAGGAATGACTCGGTTTACATAATTTACACATATAAAATGTTATAGCATAAATATTTTTCGAATTAATAAAGTTTACCGGTTGAGCACATTTAAATTATGATCTGAGCAAAACAGCAAGTCGTATTATAGCTAAACAACTTAAAAACGGACCTGCGCAGAAGTACACTTACTTTCATGCGCATATGGTAGGTGTATAAACGCTGTGTCCTTGTGTGAAAAGTCTGTTTTACATGATACAATAGTATATTCACAGTTTACAATTCTTATTTATATTATATATTGGTTAAATTAAGTGTTGTTGTTTAATTTGTAGCGCTTCAGTATCATTAGACAAATATAATAAGTTTATTTCAGTCGATGAATGACAATCTGTGCCAATTTTCATAATGGATGATAAAAAACAGCTTGTATTAAATTGGACATGTCTGCCGAAAAACATAAATGAGGTACCGTTATTTAGAAGAGACAAAACAATAAAAAACGTTTTGGTGGTTTACTTGCATAGTGAACCGTAGAATTTATGAACGCATGACTTTGTTAAAGAGGCGGTTGTAAGCAAAATTATCTAAATAAATGTTATTAGACTTAAAATACAGAAATATACATCTAAAATCATAGAAAAGGAGTTGGAACGAGTAGGATTTGATCTAACATCTTTCATTAATTCAGTTATCATTTACTTAATAGAATTTCATTTATAATTTAGTTAAATTACCCAGTATTAATTAACCTATCATGCTAATTAAGAAGTTAAAACTTTGACTAATGGCATAACAATACTCTCGGAAGCGCTTTCCAAACTCAGCTACCATAGGCAATTGGCTTTTGTATTTTAAACTTAAGTAGGTAGGTATCGATTACTATAATTACTTTTTTCAATACGACTGGCTAGGAATAAATCAAAATAAATCTCAATTTATTGAAATTTTAAACGTCAACCTTCGATAAAAATCGGCGAAAGATAAGCAAATGTTAGAATATATAAAATTGAATGTACCCCATGTCCTGGTGTGTAATCTGAATGCGAACATCCGGGTTTAGGATCTTCATCAGAAAATGGTGGCATTTTATCTTCAATGAATTCGCGCTTTATGTCAGTCTCAGCTTTGATACCAGTGACACCCGTCGCACCGAACTGAAATAAACAACGTTTCATATAACATGTTGTCAATATTTACATCTAACTAATTAAAATGTTATTATCTAGGTGGAAGTAGACTGTTGAAATCCCATATAAATAATGCACACGAAACATGATAAGGCATATTATATTATATTCAGGGCTCGAAATGGATCGGAACGCCGTTCCGTCTCGCGGAAAAAATAATTTTACCGTTTGAGCTCTAATGGCCATATAACAAAAAATCAAACGAACCCATTTTTATAAAACACATAAAATTAGATAACTGTGTAAATAATTTCAGAAGATTGACGACCGCTCCGCTCGAGTGCTGCTTATATTTTGTTTTCATTAAAATAGATTTCAAAATTTTATTAAACTCTGCCTAACTAAACCATATTATCGCGCTTAATAATAGGGGCTTTCCAAATTACTATTACTATTGCCAATCGGTTTTTTTTATTTTAAATCAAAGTAGGCATTGATAACTTTAATTAAGTACTTTTTTTAAGTATTTTTTTTCCAAAAAAAGATTTCTTACGTTTGTTTTATATTTTCTCAGAAGTGTTTTCAAAATAATGAATTAAATATGTTCAATATATAAAATACCATAAAAATGTTAATATTTTATAAAGGAACGTCTCTCGACAATATGTCTGAGACGAATTCTACAGTTTTTTTTACATATTGTTCAGAACGGAGCTGATATGTTCAATTATATATTTACTATATTTTTTTATTCAGTACGATCATTTATGCACGAGTTTCGTAGGTTCTGTTTGCGCATAGATTGGTAAATACTATTGGTCAAAATAATATTACAAACTGTAGAAAATACACAGCTATGTCGTCATTCATTTTTAATCGTATATGTATATAAGTACTTATGTTTATTTGTATCATTGTATTTTTTTTTATTATTATATTACGTAATATTTTTTTCTCTTTAAAACAGTCACGTGGCATATGTTCACCATCACTGCTATAAAATAATGATTAGTCAGCAGTGGGAGTCGCAGGAGAGGTAATACCACTTGTTGACGGCTAGTTTCCGAATGCTTAGGCTTGTACTTGAATCGATCGATTAAAACGGACTATGGTACTGGGTGGTGTAAATTGGTACTTACATAACCTACGTTTTTACTTCGAATTTTGGAGTCTCGAACACACTTCAATTTAAATCTAGTACAATCTTAAAAAGCTTGACATAATCATAATTACTATTAATTGATACTTATATCATTTTATAAAACGCGTTTCCTATCAGAACTTTAACTCTTTCTTCTTTCTTCTTTGCCCATATCCGCCCCTTAACTGGAGCATATGGACACCACGCGGCGCCTCCAAGAATCACTGTCGCTCGCCAGTCTTCTTGCTTCGTTCCAGGTCAAACCAGCATCCCGTAGCTCCGCCGTATACACTCTGTAGATTGTAGTTAGCGGCCTTCCAGGACGCCGGAATCCGGTCGGCTTGAAGAACAGGCAAGCTAGGTTGAAGTTCTCTTCTGGCATCCGCAGCACGTGGCCGAGCCAGGTCCAACGTCGCCTCTTCACTTTCAGCGTGATGAGAGGCTGCTTGGTGCGTTCTCTTATGTCCTCGTTGCTCCTAAAGTCATACCACCGCACACCCAGTATTCGTCGCAAACATCTGTTTTCGAAGCTCATTATACGGTTGCTCTGAGCCTTCGTAAGGTGCCATGATTCGCTACCGTAAAGCAGCACCGTCAGAATGCAAGCGTCGAATAGGCGGCATTTGGTTTTGACCGAGTACAATCGAGTCCCAGACATTTCGCATCGAGTTGAATGTTGCTCCAGCCATTCCCATTCGGATAGCGAGCTCTTTCTGCAAAATGCAATCTCCCCTGATGTGTACCCCCAGGTACTTGAAGCTGTCGACGCTCTCGATGCTTTGTCCATCGCTAATCAGAGGGAAATCTGGATCAGGACAGGTACTATTGCACAAGACGTTGGTTTTCTTCGCGTTGATTTTCAAACCAACGCGAGAGGAGTTGTTATGCAACCTGTCGATTGTCTCTTGAATGCCCTCGATTGAGTTGTCGAATAGGACAGCATCATCGGCGTATTCCAGGTCGCATAGCTTCACCGTGGGGGTAACAGGTATTCCTCGGTCGGGTGGTATTGACTTCCTGTAGTATGAAGTCAAAGAGAATGATAAAGAGAAACAGTGCAAGGACACAACCCTGTCTGACTCCGGTCATGACCCCGAACCATTCCGTGACAGTGTCTTCAATTCTGACACAGCATAAGCTATTCTCGTGCAGGCTGCAATGGACCTGACAATTATTGGCGTCCTCTAAGGTAGTGCAATTTGATATATCTAGATTATTTCCTGTAAAACTTCGTGGAGTCACTGGTTTATGGTGATAAACCCAATGGAAGCCAATATTGGTACAGCAGTGCTCGAATAAATGACATCCAAATTGGGTGACCAAAATTTTCTTCGTTGAGAACAACTGCGGTGGCCATATAAATTTTAATACCATGTAAATATCGATGTTTCGTATACAAAAAAAATGTTTAAAAGTTGTGTTATTAGTGAACCTGTAAATGAACGTACCTGGTCTACTGGGCTGTATTGTCGATCGGATGAGCCGGGTTGAGGATTCTCATTATTGGTTTGGCGAATTGCATCGTCAGCAAATTCTTGTTTGATGATGACACCCTCAATATCATTCTCCGACCTTATATTGATCAGGCTGTCTTCACACTCCTGAAAATAACAACATGATTAATTATATTATGTGACAGTATCACCATTATGATCAGCCAGAGTCAATCCATTTCTGGATAAGACCTGCCTCAGCTGTATCTTTTGCTTTTAGTGGCCACCAATGTACGACTGCATTTGGCTAGTGAATGTATACTCACCGAAAGACATTCCAGCTAACTGCAGTACATTGCGTAATTTAATCTGCCTTTTTGTAAACATATCGCACATTGAGATATATAGGGTCGTAACTGCAAATAATATGATTTTGTGTAATTTGATTTTGAATGTAAAATAATTAACAACAATTTAATTAATTGCAGTAGGCTGCAACAAATTGTATCATGTTAGAATAATTGTGTGCACTTTACTCTACCTACTGTAGTTCATAAAAATATATTTTTTAAAATTATATTGTGGATTTTTGCAGTTGCGGCCATATAGTTTGAGAATTGACGAACAAACTTGCTCATGCGGCTTAACGGTTTTAATAGAAAATAACAAAATGCTCCTTTTTCATATAAAATTTTATTAAAAATAGTGTTTTATATAAAAATTCATTTAATATAGAAATAAAAAAAATATATAAATTAATATAAAACATAGAGAAATAAAAGAGGACAATAATAATAACTTAATGATCAGTAAAATACGAAATATATTTTATTTCAATGTCGGACAATTTAAAAAAAATTGTGTGTGTACTTATGTACGCACGTTAGAAGTTATACTTCTTTCACGTAACAAAACTAAAACAAAACTTGTGATAACCTAGATTCTTCGACTAGCTCTTAATTATCTTGTTATCTTAGACACGTAAGAAAATGGGCCGCCTATTGAAGCGCCGTTGGTTTATCTCTATAAATTTTAACTTATATTACAAAATTATGTAATTATTTATCGTTTTTTTATTTTTCAAATACCAACTGTCACTCTGACGTTTAATAATAGTTATTTTAGGTATACAGCGGAAAACACATTTTGAAAATGCCCGATATACTGGATTATTTGTTAGTTTGGGTTAGTTTAGGTTAGATTAGGTTGATAACCGAACAGTACCCATTAATTTGGTACAAAAAGTTTTGAAAATAGAATTGGTCTATTCTTACTCCATTTCACGTAGATATTGCTTCCGTTTAGGGTATTTTATGGCTGCAAGTAGTTTTTTATTACCTACCTAAAAAGGGCTCACGGGCGATTAATTATATTTACAAATAATCACATTAATTATTTCTTTACGTTCGAATGATTGTGATGACATGATTGCCATTATATTATAATCAAATGACGTATCAGAATCCCAAGCTGTTCTATAGAATCATGTAAAAAGCAGCATCTTTTAAATATGCATTCTTATTATGCAAATTTACGTACATTTAATAATATAGTGCAAGCTCTCCTTATAATTGCTATATAACTCCGTATGTCAGACAGAGCCAGCGCTCGGGCCAATTTTCCACACACGTTTTGTTTGAAGTATAAGGTGCAGTGAGCGGAAAGAGCACACACTAGGTGGGCAATTTTCCATAGATAAACTCCATACGTGTGAGCGAGATAATACCGTAATGCTAAAACTGAATTAATCAAAATTTCCTTGCAGATTAATTATTTGTGATGCCATAATTGATATATATAAACATAGATAGAAGGCGAACATAATAATATTAACTAATAGACTAAGATAACCTTAAGCCTTTATAACTTTGTATCTATCATTTAGACGAGTATGTCCACACATAAGTAGAGATGAAAAATCTTAGTTTGTAAAGCTCAAAACTGGACGATTTAACTATAAAGTTAAAAGGTACAACCTTACAAGTCCAGTCGATGAGCTAAGGGATCATCATGTATGTAAACTATTAACTTCTTTTATTCAAGATGTAACTATTTGATAGGTAAAACATTAATCCGCCCAGCGTATCTCTTCTTTTTCTGGTCAAACCTTGTGAGAAGCCGCGACTACATCCTAATTACGTGTGCGGTTCTCCAACTTTCTAATTAGCGTCTCTATAATATTAAGACATTATTAGGACTTTTATAAGTTAATAAAAATTAAATAAATAAATATATATAAACAAATTTGGACTTTAATAGTCAATAAAATTCTACGAATAAGTTCGTTTAATTATAAATATAAACTATATTTTTTTTTACAGTTTTTCTAAGAACTATATTATACAAAATACAAAATATGTGACCTTGACCATGGAATAATAGTAGTACCATTAACAATAAATATCTTTATACTGAACGTGAGTTTTATTCGTTAAAATAACGGATATTGATATGCATATTGGATAAATGCGACGATTGGGACGTTTACCCGTGGAGATGCAGGTTTCGATTCCCGGCCGAGTGGCTTACTTTTTTCAAAAAAAGATTTTTTCTATTGGTTGTAATATACTCTTTTAGAAAGTGTTTTTTAAATTATATAATGTTCAATAATCAGAATGATATATTCTTAAATCTTGTGAATTATTTGTTTGAATAAAAGAAATGGTTAATTATAAATTATTAGCAAGTGAAAGTAGTTACTTTTAAAAAATATTGGAGAAATTCCACGACGTCGGTTAGTGATCTAAAGTAATAGTAAATAGTTACCTACTTTGATTAAATAAACAAAAATCGATTGCCAAAGTAGCTTGATTTCAAAAAGCGCTGATGAGTAGGTATTAAAGTGACCAATAGTTAAAATTTGTCGCTATTAGTATGTCACACCGTAGCATATTGGATAATTGTGACGATTGGGGCGTTTACCCGTGGAGATGCAGGGTTCGATTCCCGGCCGGGTGGCTTACTTTTTTCAAAAAAGATTATTTCTATTGGTTATAATATACTCTCTCAGAAAGTGTTTTTCTAAATTATATAATGTTCAATAAACTAAATGTGTCAAATGCTCATGCATTGGTCAAAATTTACGTATATTATCTATTGTCAAAATAGATGGTCGCGCTCCGGTGGTGTTTTTTGCAACTAATCAAACTAACCAAATATGTCAAATGGTATTGATTATGATATAAAAATATACCAATCAATAACTACAATGACGTTCATATCCATTTACTATGCGCAAAAAAAATCTAGAACTATAATATGATAACGGAAGAATTTTATTAAAAGGTATTTTCGCGATTTGATTCGTGCTTGGGTATCAATCGTGCAATGGTCGATTGTATATTTGCGATAGTTTGTCGACATTTGTTAGCTAACCTCAAATTGGACATTCAGTTGAGTTAAGAATTACAAGACCTAACCTAAACTAAACTAACCTAACCTAATAATAATATATTATGTCCAATTGTAACTAATAAAACCATCCGTATAAAATTTACTTTTTCTACTGTCATGTTGACAGTTTAAGAATTCCATACCCTGGCGAATTAACGTAGTCGGCAGATAATTTACCTAATTCATGAATAAGGCAACAGGCTTGATTATAACATGAATTAGCCAAAATTTTGCCCATTTCATCTAATAGTCAATTTCGCACATTCGGCGTAGAGCACTAGAACAAATTAACGTTTTTTATGTTACATATCTTACCTTGCATGACTTAAAGGCACTCGCGGGAGATTAATTTAACGTACAGTGGATCGCAATTTAAGATACCTATTCACATTAAAAATTGCGTTACATTCGAATGATTGTGATGTATGAATTATCATAACTAAATACTCATGATTTAACGAAAGATGTACAAATCTACACATATATTGTATTAATACATTATTAGTTTAAGCCAAAACCAACAAATGAAACAAGTTGGAGCGAATTAATAATGGTGTAATGAGTTTCAAAGATGCATTTGCAAATTCCAACCTTCTATATAAGAAGACACATTTTGTCTACTTACAATTGGCCTGTAATCTGAATGCGAGCAACCCGGTTGAGGGTATTCATCGTCATATATTGGGTGTGAAGCATCTTCAATAATCTCGCGCTTGACGACGGCTTGTTGATCATCTGTCTCAGATTTTATATTGCAGAGGTCAGCCAATAGGCACTGAAAGAAGCAATTATTATACTTTGTAAACACAGTACAACCAGTTTCAGTTCTCGTAACATCCATATAACAATGTATAATAATTATATTTAACATGATTAAGTAGATAACCTAACCTATAATATCACAGAAGTATCGTAGCTGTCAAATTGCTTAATCAAGACGTATTATTTTGAAACAAAGTTTAATGTCATCGAATGTCCTTACATAGTTTGTAAAAAAGCAATATATTATTATAATAGTATACTTATCGTTATTATTCTTAATCTAAAGTGATTGTAAATGAATTTAGTTTCCAAAAGCTAACCTCGAAATTGCAACTTGAAACGTCCGCAATCTCTTGCGTTACATGAAAGCGAGGGTCCGGGTTGTTTGAATGGCTAGTCACCGTATCAAACAAAGGCTTGCCTTCTATATCGGAGTGTCCTCCATCACATTCTTGCTTTACATCCATGTTAAGGGCATATATATTATTCCAAAAGCCACGTGTTACGTGACAGACATGATCCATTCAAGGTAATGTTAGAAAAGTGTTGCCGCAATACTGAAAAGTATTTCCAGGACAACTACTTATATTAAAAATACACACTTGACGCGGTGACACAATTTAATAATATGTACCTATGTTTTGTTGTCTAAATAAAACAATGGTACGAAAATGATCATCAGCATTTCCTCAATCATAACGAGAACAGCCATTGCCCACTGAAAAAGGAAGCCGATACATTACACGACTGGTCCTGCTTTTCGCCCCTCCTGTTGTCTATGGATGACCTGTCATTGCTTGTCATTGTCTATAGAGTGCTCATACTGACGCGTCTGTCGTGTTCAGTTGTCGGACTAGATTTTCTAAGTTTCAGATTTCTTTCAGATTATTTTATCGTATCTTGGAGACCTTGGAGTTCATCTGATTTAGTGGTTATGTGTTAATTATAATTGGAAGTCACGATCAAAGTACCTAGGTATCTAAACTTCTTCTGTGTATAATAATATAATAATACACTAGGACGTTTGTCAATGTGACAGTCGATTCTAAACGACAATAACTAATAACTTATTAATTTATACTCTTCAGTCTGTTACCTACAAGGTTGGGTCAATTTATGCCGGCGCTCCATTGGCACGCAAGTCAGACGATTTACAGTCTTCGGACTTTTTTTTCGCGTGGAGCACCCCAGGTCTGCGGACTTTTTAATCCGCAGACCAGGCTCGTTGGATTTCAAACATGTTTGATATTTTACTCGCCGAGCCGCTGAAATTCGTACGTTCACCACGCTTTACCGTCACATTATTTATATCTATGCCGACGGACGACAGCGCCATATATTAGTCTATGAGCGCCATCATTATTTTACTGTCATTCAAAGTGTTCGGACATCGAAAACAACAATGGTAGATCTACGAGTGCATTCGAAAAGTTTCTTGGAAGATTTTATTAGTTGTTTTAAAGACAACCCGTCGTTGTGGAAGACGACAAGAATCGTGATGCCAAGTCCTTGGCGTATGCGGAACTTTTGGAAATATTAATCAAGGTGGACCCGCAGGCAACGGTCAACGATGTCAAAAAGAAAATACAGACATTGAGGTCGGGTTACAGAAAGGAGAGAAATAAAGTAAGGACATCATATCGAAGCGGAGCCGGCACAGACGCAGTATATCTACCCAAACTGTGGTACTATAAAAATTTGGAGTTCTTGAACGACCAAATGGAAGGTACGTGGGAATGCTTTAAAGCTATTTATTATACACGTGCAGATTATGAAATTGTCGTAGCTCTGAAAGTGACATCGCATTAGATTAGCTACTATTAAGCAATTAAAACATACAGCTATGAATCATTTCTAGTCACAATAAAATTACTTATTCTTTGCTGAGGTAGGTAATAAATAATAATAATATATAGGTACGAGGGAATGCTTTAAAGCTATTTATTATACACGTGCAGATTATGAAATTGTCGTAGCTCTGAAAGTGACATCGCATTAGATTAGCAACTATTAAGCAATTAAAACATACAGCTATGAATCATTTCTAGTCACAATAAAATTACTTATTCTTTGCTGAGGTAGGTAATAAATAATAATAATATATAGGTACGAGGGAATGCTTTAAAGCTATTTATTATACACGTGCAGACTATGACATTGTCGTAGCTCTGAAAGTGACATCGCATTAGATTAGCAACTATTAAGCAATTAAAACATACAGCTATGAATCATTTCTAGTCACAATAAAATTACTTATTCTTTGCTGAGGTAGGTAAGAAATAATAATAATATATAGGTACGAGGGAATGCTTTAAAGCTATTTATTATACACGTGCAGACTATGACATTGTCGTAGCTCTGAAAGTGACATTGCATTAGATTAGCTACTATTAAGCAATTAAAACATACAGCTATGAATCATTTCTAGTCACAATAAAATTACTTATTCTTTGCTGAGGTAGGTAAGAAATAATAATATATAGGTACGATCATGGCGGTGGAAGCGCGGCTTAAGCGTTGGCTTATTGAGTCGTGGTCGGGTCCCAGGTTCAAATCCTGGGTCTGACAAGTACACATTGAATTTCAATTTGTGTATGAGTCAGAGTATGGACCTAATATGTTGAGCAAGTGGCTGACATCCATTTCTCGTAAAAACAAAATCTGTCAATACAAACCTCCACCCCGTGGAGGTCCATATTATGATCGGACATGGTCGAAAGAAGAATAAAAGAAATGATCATGAAATCAAAAATCGCTCGAGTTAGGTTCCTTCAGAGACAATCAATAAATCGTCAATCATCAATCAAAATTAATGGTACAGTTTGGTTATGAGGAATACAGCGGAAAACACATTTTGAAAATACCTGATATACTGGATTACACCAATTTATTATACCAATATAAATAATCATATCAATATTAACCGTATGAAGGAATGGGTACTTAAGGGAGAGATAATAAAAAACAAGTTTGAGTATTATGTTGTATTTTAACAATTTACATTTTGTTTTACAGAATCGAGCTCAATATCCAGCATGGCGGACGATTTGGAAAACATGTCTCCTGATGAGAGTTACTCCAACTCGTTAAACAACGAAGATTGTATTGAGGTAAAACATTTTAACTAAACTGTTACATTGGTTTAATTTATCTATTGCTTATCATACTTTCTTGCCATGTGACAGCCCCGGTAGTATTAAAATATTTTTCAAAATCTCCTCGCGCTTTCTTAGCATTGGCAGTCGAGTTCCGATTAGTCGTTGCTTCCAAAGGCGCTAAGGTGTCCTGTAACCTCAGTCCGAGCTCTATTAAACCTGTCTCAGGATTTTCCCTATCAAGGTCATGAGAAGGAGTATAAGAATGTGTTGATTTGCGACGAAGAAAGTTGTGCAGCACACAGCAAGCTAGTATTGATATTTTCAATTTTCATGTTTATTGGAGCTTCTAGCAGCTAAAATGCCAAAAACATTTTCTATAATTCGCCTGGCTCTGCATGTCCGATAATTATATATTATTTTACTGTGATTTAATTGCCTTTGTGAATACGGCTTTAAGAAATCGTTACGTAATGCAAAGGCTTCATCGCCAATATAAACAAATGGCAGTGCATCAGAATTAGCAGTAGGATTTTTTTGTGCAGGTATTTTTAATCTGCCTTCGTCTAAACGTTTGAAAAAAATAGATTTCTCAGTACGCCTCCATCAGAAATACGTCCATTTGTTCCAACATCAACATAAATAAATTCATAATTAGCATTTGCAATCGCCATCAAAACAATGCTGTGGAAATGTTTGTAATTATAAAAGTGGGAGCCGGCGCCCGCAGGTGGCACGATTGCAATGTGTTTCCCATCAACTGCGCCCAGGCAATTTGGAAATTGCCATTTACTTTTAAATTCTTCTGCAATCGTCTCCATTTCTTCGTGCGTATCAGGGAACTGCAACAAAAAATAATCAATATTTTATTTACAGATAGAATATTCGCCTTCAACATCAACGTTGTCGACTACTCCAAGGTCGAATCTCAATAGAGCACCAGAACCCCCATCGTTCAAACTAAAAAAATCGAATGATAGCGCCAACAAAGTGTTAGAATTAATCACCGACAAACTAAGCAAGACTGAAGATGAATTTGATGTTTTTGGCAAAATGATGGCCATGAAACTACGATCGATGTCACAGGGACAAAGATTGCTGGCCGAGAAGCTGATGCATGAAGTTGCCTTTATGGGACAAAGTGACAAAATAATGCCAGCAACTACTGTTCATACTCAACCAGTTTATCGTATATTAAGCAAAAATGTACAAAAGCCGGTATAATAAATTAATGTTTTTTGTGTGAATAAATATCTTGTAAAATATTTGTTTTTTTGTTTGTTTTTTATGCCTATAAACCTTAAGGCTTAAGCGATACAACAAATGGTAAGTATTTGAGTTATGTTAGCATACCTATATTATTATGTGGCCTCATTTAGAAATCAAATTCCATGCTTGCTTTTCCAAAAATATGACTAGTATTACAATACATTCAACAGGAATAATTAAGTAGCTTGCTTACAGCCTATATGGAGAGTCCTGGCTAGGTACAGAATTCTAACGGTCTATTGAATATTTAGCATGTCAACGATGGCCTTATTTGTGACTATATATATAGGTACCTATCTCAAATGCATCTTGTCTGTCATTCTTATGCTGTTGCCGTCTATGAGTTATATAGGTAAAACAATCCACTAAACGTTCACTTTATAAGACCGACCGACGTCTACTTGTTAATTATATATTTGTAAATTTGCCCAACTTTATTAGATGACGTATAATATAATACACACCTTGAAATATTCTCCTTTCAAAACGTCAATAATGACTTGGCAAGTTTCGGGAATTATCTTGCCCAGAGTTTGTCTTCCAATCGCAGTTCTATAATGCAAGTCAGTGAACGTTCCGCCGGCAGTCAAAAATCGCAGGGTTGCACATAATCTATCATGAGGAGAAATAGCTTCCCTCATAATAGTATTTTTTTTTAATAAATGGGGAGACCAAATTATACAGTTCTGTGTATACATCCTCCGACATTCGCAAATAATTGCGGAAATCGCTCGGTTGCAAACGCAATTCTCATATTAAATTTGTGTGGGATAATGTCGTTCGTTTCCTTAACCATTGTTTCACCCAGTATTTGTGTACCCTTTGCTTCGTTATTAGATTATCTGCCACCCAATAACCCAAAAAACACAAAACGTCGGTATCATTTAACGCCATCACGATTTAACTGTCAAATTTACGTATATTATCTATGCTGTCAAAGTCGACGGTTTTACTCGTCAAATTAATAATATACCTCGTTTCGTTGAACGTCTGTTAGCCAGTAGCAGAATGTAGAAAAATCTGAAGACTTATTGTCCTCGGACTTTTGGCTCGCCAATGGAGCGCTGGCATTAGAAAAAAGCATTAAAACAGTTTTTTTTTTAAATTTTTTTTTTTATTTCTCGACATAATCTCCTTGGAGCTCAATACACTTGGTTAGACGTTTCTCAATTTTTTTTAAACCGTCAGAAAAAAAAGTTTTCGGAAGGTCCTCAAAATAAGCATTTGTCCGATCGATGACTTCTTCATTTGAAAAAAAACGTTGTCCACTTAGCCATTTTTTTAAGTTTGGGAAAAGGAAAAAGTCACTGGGGGCTAAATCTGGCGAATACGGTGGGTGGTCGACCAATTCGAACTTCAATTCTTCAATTTTAGCCATTGATCGTAAACATGTGTGAACACGGGCATTGTCCTGATGAAAGTTTAAGTGAGGCCGTTTTTCTTCAATTTTGTTTTTTAGCTGGTCCAATAAAGATGCATAATAATCCCCTGTTATTGTTTTTCCTTTTTCCAAATAGTCAACGAAAATAATTCCACGTGCATCCCAAAATACAGTAGCCATAACCTTACCAGCTGATTTTACGGTTTTCGCCTTCTTTGGACATGGTTCGCCTTTCGCAATCCACTGCTTTGACTGTTCTTTCATCTCGGGAGTATAGTGGTGTATCCATGTTTCATCTACAGTCACAAAGCGACGAAAAAATTCATCCGGATTGCGTTGCATGAGCGACAACAGGGCTTTAGAGGCCACCACCCTATTGCGTTTATTGTCGACTGTGAGCAAACGCGGCACCCATCTTGCAGAAATTTTTTTCATGCCCAATTTGTCATGTAAAATAGAAATGACGCTACCTTTTGAGATCCCTGTAACCTCAATTATCTCACTCAACTTTAATCTTCGGTCACTTAACACCATATCGTGGATTTTATTGATCATTTCTGGTGTAGTCACCTCTACAGGACGTCCTGAGCGTGGTTCATCCTTTGTTGATGTACGACCACGTTTAAATTCATTTAACCAGTTATAAATAGTTGCAAGTGAAGGAGCAGATGTGCTGTGAACTAAATCCAACTCATTTTTTATTTCCTTTGCTGTTAACCCTTTTATATTAAAATGTTTAATAACAGCTCTAAACTCAATTTTCTCCATTTTTGTAAACAAGCAAATTTTTTTTTTAAAATGTACGAGAAACACACAACAACCCGACCAATCTGGTTGAAACTTCGCAGCATACTGAATCGGTAGTGCCGCTGCATGAAAACAAACCGCTTACAGTACTAGTCGCGCCACCTGTCGGCTTTTCTAATGACTTATTGACCCACCCTCGTATGTATATATTTTTGTAATTATTGTGATTTTTGATGACACAATTACAAAATAAAGAATCTCTTAATGTGTTCGATTGAGAATAGGAATAGGTATATTGAATATAGTAATAAAGTAGCTAACTTGACGCCTCGACTGCCAGCCGTTCGCATGAGACGACGGTAAAACAGGGCGCAGATAATTGTGTCACTTCGACGCGTAGGTACTCTATCGACTTTAAGCCCGTGTGCAAACAAAATTGACTGTTCCCCTCGCCTTTCCTTTCCCTGACTTCGAAAAACGTCTGCAATCGGTAACGTTAGGTAGCCGCTGCTATGAATCTTTTGGATCATAAAATAGTTTGTATTTTACGCGCGTCTTAGTTTGCTATTCATTTTTATTTGAAGGAAAATACCTACTTAACCCATATTATTATAAATTACGCTAGCATGTACCCATACTTTTAATTTTTTTTAAAATTTTTACAGGTATAAATAATCTAATGCATTTAAGTTTTGTACAGTGTATTCCATTTGAGTCGTTTTTTGCGACCCGGTTTTTGACTTACGGCATCTTCAGGCACTATGCGCTCTCACCAATGGTAAATAAACACTATCAACAAATGCAGTTAATTATATCTTATATAATAAAATTAATACAACAAAGTAGGTAAAAACTTATTACCTACCTATTGAGTCAAGATTACCTACATATTGCCTGAAGATGTCGAATGCAGAGATACAGAATTCCTCCAACTCACACGTATTTGTACATACAAAAAATAAACCACTAATATTATGTGTCATCACTGTTATCTTCAATAATAATTGGATAGGGAAATAGATACATTGCTATTTTTATTAGGTATGTTGGTAGTATTCTTTATTGTGGGGAGCCTCAACATCAGTCAGTGACTCGGCCTTTCAAGTCTCTAAGCCCGCCACTGATATAGATACACTGATGAAATTTATTTACGATAGTTTTAGATTTAATATGCACATCAGTGGCGCACCCAAGATTTAATATTGGGGGGGGGGGGCAAAAAGGAGAATGTAAATTAGTCCCATAGGCTCTTTTTCTTCTTCACAGCCTAATATTTCGTTTATCGGCCTTTTGTCTATTGCACTCGGTGTACCTACACCATGGTCCCCACATCCTGAAACGGGACCTCAGGCTAGGATATTTGGCGGGCCTCCTACCTACCGCTAAGATTAAAGGCAGTGCGAAAGACTACATTAACGTTTTTCAAATTGTGTTTTAATATAATTGGAAATGTCCATGGCCATGAAGTATAATAGTACCGCAGACGACTTTTTTTACTATTAAAGCTAGTTTATGATGTGTGTTTATCTCACTTATCTGGTCAACCCGACACGCTGGGCCCCCCACAGCCCGGAACCCCAGGCTAGAGCCCTATCAGCCCTCCCCAGCCATAACCTACACCACTCAATTACAAATTCACCAATACTAAAAATGTTGTGGAACCGCCATCAAGTGCCGAGTTATGCCAAGTCCCAAATCAAGATAAATAAAAAAAACATTATATAAACAGTTTTAAAGTTACATATCAATTGTCTGCAAACATTTGTATAAAAACAATTCATAGATACTATTTTAAACAAATGTGCACTTTTTTTGTATATCGCCACGAATAGAAAACATATGCAAATGTACAACAAACATGCAAGCGTGGACGTATCTACAGATTTTGTTTCACTAAAAGTAACGCCGTGTAGCGTTATAAATTATATGTGGCGTTATAAATTTGTATGATTCGGGCTGCCCAGACTACATTTTTTAATTGTTAACAATGTGTGCAGGTGAATACGTGCGTAGACTTCCAAATAGTTGTAACGTGCATTTGCTAAAAAATAAACGTAGATTTGCTACTTTTTGGAAAAAAATATGAAGGTAGTACCTACTTGACTTTAGTGCATTTTCGGTGACAAATTAAAGTACAAAAAGAGAAATACAATTTTGCAATATTTACAATGGTTTCACAAACATATTTTATCAAAACTATATAAGTCAGAAAACAGCATTTTTTGCACAAACGAACGCAATCAAAAAAAGTTGTAGATTTAACATTGTGTGATCCGTCACTTTCAGTAATAAAATTTTAATATTCAAATTACTTATTTTATTATAAATAATAAACTGTTAACATTTTCATATTTGTAAAAATACAATCACGGATAACGCACGTGTTTATGTGCTCTTACCTGAGGCCACATTACGTTTAATGTTTCAATTATTTGTGTTTTATCTTCAGCTGAAACAGCGGTCAAAATGAAAAATTTCACGAGCGATCAACAAATTTGTGAAAATATTAACATAATTAAGTATCTATTTGTATTGTAAGTATATTTTGAAACATATTAATATTTAATGAGACTAAATATCGACTTGGCGAATTGATGCCACATATTCAAAGTATATTAGTACCTAATAAACTAAACTACAATTTAATTTCTGATTGCTGTTCTTTTAATACATTTATTTTTTCTTTCCGTTCTTTAATACTAGGTACTTAATTGTTTTTTCCTCTTGTCTCATTTTTAACTTCTTTTTCCTCTGACCTAATGCGATTTTAAATAAATGTATTACTGCTCGATTTAAATAATGGTCTCTGTGTCCATTTGCTATTGGATTTGGGACCATCACCTATTCATGTATTTTATAATATTCACTTTAATTGTGTAGTTAAATATATGTGATTGATTGACCTTATGGGGATGATGAATAGGAACGAGGGCAGTGAAGTTGAAATGACAATAATCAGATAGGGTTGCGTGTGACAATGAAATTATCCACATAAATTTTATAAATGTCGTTATTAATTCAAGGTTACAAAAGTGACAGGTACACAGTTATACAGATAAACAAATACTGATTGATGAAATAAATGATTAAAGAATGCAATGTAAACAAATGCTGATAATGCGGATTCTTGGAATTTACCAAAGTAATCGATTCTAATGAACGTCTAAAAACGAGTGTCCTTCGTCTTAATTCCCTTCGCGTATTTATACCGCTGTTAACAATGAAAGGTGGCTTTGTTTTACTTGTAATATGGCACACAATAGCAGGGGCCTTAGATTATAGAAAAATATATATAGGGCTATTGCAAGTGTTTGTCCCTCTAAACATGACGAACTTTTTCACGCTCTTGCCTCGCCCTCTCCACGCTTCCTCCGCGACCCTTTCCTGGGTTATTTGAAAATATGTGTGAATGTGTACGTGTCGTAGACGTTAAATTTTTGTTAACAATAATATGTAACTGTTTGTTTCCTTAATAAATAAATCATAAAAATTGATTTTAATTACAACAATGTGCAATATCGGATATCATACGGCTAGCTTTTGTGCATATCATGTTAACATTGTAATTCTTTTGACACAGGTAACTATCGTAAGATCGCATTTCATACGATTAGATTTCTTTTGCTTAATTAAGCCATATACAAGTTTTACATGTTGAATTTATAGTAGGTACTTAAATAAGCTATGAGGGTTCAGAGACTGACCCCTGCAAAAATGTATACAATCTTAACATCTCAATTCGAATACTTAAATAAACTATGAACGGCTTAGAGTCTAACATAACATTAATAAAAGAAAAAAAACAATAAAAAAACTACTACATACCTATACATAACTATAATAATATTTGTATTCCTCAACTAGATGTTCTGTTCGGGACAACCCTTGATTAATAATATTTGTATGAATAAATCCAAGCAGTTGCAAACATTACCTAAATATTTTTTTTCTACAGAGTATTGTTTATTATACTTTCAAAAATCCAAGCATTTCCTAAAATAATTGGTTGTTTTGTACATATGCTAGCGTAACATATTTTTTTTTGTGTAAAAAATATATTAAAAAAATGGGCAAAGGTGGATGATTTCACGTTATATTATGTTCGACAGTTTTGGTAGGAAACAAGACATACTTTTAATTTATTCTATAAATTCCAATACTCACAATGACTAATCGATTCATTCAATGAAAAAAAGTGTTGATTGAATTCAGCTTAATACAAAGGTGACAAAAACAGATTGCACTAAAAGGGTACCTAGTCGTTCGAGCGAAACCCGACACAGCGACCGTTTAAACATTATAATATGCCCTACTCCCAGGCAGCTGTTCAAAAATGCATATAATCGTACTAACATAGTATGTAAAAAAATAACGTTAATTTGTTCTATTGTTTATGTTTCGCCGGATGTGCGAAATTGACTATTATATGAAATGGACAGAATTTTGGCTAATTCATGTAATAATCAAGCCTGTTGGCTTATTCGTGAATTAGGTAAATTATCTGCCGACTACGTGAATTCGCCAAGGTATGGAATTCTTAAACTGTCAACATGACAGTAGAAAAAGTAAATTTAATGCGGATGGTTTTATTAGTTATAATTGGACATAATATATTATTATTAGGTTAGGTTAGGTTAGTTTAGTTTAGATTAGGTCTTGTAATTCTGAACTCAACTGAATTTTCATTTTGAGGTTAGCTAACAAATGTCGACAAACTATCACAAACATACTATATTGCACGATTGATACCCAAGCACGAATCAACTCCCGAAAATATAATAAAATTCTTCCGTTATCATAATATTATAGTTCTAGATTTTTTTGCGCATAGTAAATGGATATGAACGTCATTGTAGTTATTGATTGGTATATTTTTAGAGCGCGACCATCTATTTTGACCATAGATAATATACGTAAATTTTGACCAATGCATGAGCATTAATTTGACACATTTTGTTTATTGAACATTATATAATTTAGAAAAACACTTTCTGAGAGAGTATAGTAGAGCGTTAAAATTTGTCGCTATTAGTATCTCACACCGTAGCATATTGTATAAATTCGACGATTGGGGCGTTTACCCGTGGAGATGCAGGGTTCGATTCCCGGCCGGGGTGGTTTACTTTTTTCAAAAAAGATTTTTTCTATTGGTTATAATATACTCTCTCAGAAAGTGTTTTTCTAAATTATATAATATTCAATAATCAGAATGATATATTCTTAAAATCTTGTGAAATATTCGTTTGAATAAAAGAAATAGTTAATTACATTTAGTTTAGTTGCAAAAAACACCACTGTAGCGCTACTATCTGATTTGATCAATGCATGAACTAGGTAGAAAAATTACTGCCGAATTCTTGGACTCGGCAGATATTTTATCTAATTCATGAATATATTCAAGAATTCCTCAATAATTGTATCATATTATTCTGTTTTATGTATTTCCTTTTGGATGTTACATGTTGAGTTCCATATTTTGTTTTAACTTTTTACGGATTATTCTGTAACAATATTGAATTCGTATGTAATACCTTGGTAGGGGTAGGGTAGGTACTATTATCATTTTTTGTCTTCATTTTTACTCTCATTTCTTTACTTGAGACGATACATCAGTGAAACGGCAAATAATTTTGTCTATTTTTTATATCTACAGGTAGCGTATTTAGGTTTTAAAACTAATGTACATAGGTATTTGGCTCTAACTTCAGACAGTCGACAGTGCCAGTGCCTAACATTTCAAAATGATTTATGGTATATGGCCACCGCGGAGTTCTTGACGAAGTGCATTCTGTACGTCCGGTTTTAGGCCACTTTTTCGAGCACTGCTGGCCGTATATTACAAATAGCACGAACAATGTTGGTTTTCAAGGCGTCAATTATGTATGGCTTATCAACGTCACCTAGCCACTCAGGAAATATTCCGTATTTGTCAAATCGCACGACTTTGGAAGCAAATTGACAGGGTCATATCACAAATAAACCTAATTCAAAAAGTCGGTGCTTGAGGTCGTAGGTATCCTGATTCGTAGTTTCATCCTGTTGACACCACATCCTGTACGGACCAATCTCATCCATATGTGAAACAGCAACAAATGTCATTGATCATGGGCCATTGTTCATTAACAAACCCAAAATAGGCGTCTTCGCTTAAGTAAAACATTATATGTGCAGTAGATAAAAATTCATCTCTCAAATAAGATATTCTTTGTCCACTTCTCCTTGCATGTAGCGTGTATTTTTAGTATGGATAAGTTATTGCACCCCTCACCCTGCTATACCTTAGATTATACAATCAAAAGTTTATGGAAAACCTAACGACCAATAATTAATAGGCGAAAGCGGGAAGTGCTGCAAGAGTGGGCAAGCCAAACGTTATTAATTTAATTTACAAATTAATTATAGTGATATTTAATAATAATATTTATAATTCACGAAATATTGAAATCAACCGTAGAAGTTTTCACTGGATATAGTAATTTTGAGTTTCGCTGTCTAAGAGTCATTCCCACACCCCACAACACTTTCTCCCATATGGAGTAGTATCGTGTAGTGAGTGTTCTATCAAATCATGTGGAATTTCGAAGTATGATATTAAAATATTGTTTATACTATTAATCGAGGTTGTTTGATGACATTTGAATATGTTTTGTGACCTTTGTTTCGCCTTCAAGCTAGGCAGGTGACAGTCACCCAGATTCGACTAGCCAGATATGTGATCTGAGGGTCATCAGTGTGAGGATCTTGGAGTACATAGTGGAAACATTCGATGATGGTGCTTCTCTACAGGTATTTTAACGAATAAAACATACGTCCAGTATAGTATAGGATAGTACACTCGCGGATGGGGGTTAGTAATTGTACAGAAATTTACCCAAAAAGGTATATAAAAGATAGCATTAGTTATTAGCTAATGAACGAGCTACTTTAGAGAGAGCTTGGGTTAACAGGAGTAAGAAATTTTAATACTTTAACATACCCTACAACACCTCTACGTGGCATCTAGCTATGTACGAGGTCAATCAGATTTGACCAGAAAAAGAAGATATACGCTGAGCGGATTAAAGTTTTACCTCGCAAATAATTACATCTTGAATAAGAAAAGTTAATAGTTTACATACATAATGATCCCTTAGCTCATTGACTGGACTTGTAAGTATGTGCGTTTAAACTTTATTGTTATATCGTCCACTTTTGAGCATTACAAACTATGATTTTTCATCTCTACTTATGTTCGAACATACTCGTCTAAAGGATAAATACAAAGTTATAAAGACTTAAGATTGTCTTAGTCTATTAGTTTATATATTATGTTCGCCTTATATCTATGTTTATATAAATCAATTATGGCAGCATACATAATTAATCTGCAAACAAATTTTGATTAATTCTGTTGTAGCATTACGGCATTATCTCGCTCACTCGTAAAGAGTTTATCTATGGAAAATTGCCCACCTAGTGTGTTCTCTTTCCACTCAATACACCTTATACTTCAAACAAAACGTGTGTGGAAAATTGGCCTGAGCGCTGGCTCTGTCTCACATACGGAGTTATATAGCAATTATAAGGAGAGCTTGCACTATATTACTAAATTTACGTAAATTTGCATAATAATAATACATATTTAAAATATGCTGCTTTTTACACAATTCTATATATTAACAACAACGTATTTTGAAACGTCATTTTGATTATAATGTAATGGCAATTATATAATGTTAATTTAATCGATTTTATTCATTAAGTAATGGCATATTAAATTTGCTCGGTGATCTTATGTTATCAATACAATTAAACATTTAAATACATATTATTTCGTTATGCATACGAGTAATACCTATAAATTTATTAAATATACTACATATATAATACTTACGTATACTTATATTCATGACCGCTTAGGTTTTTGGACTCTTGGTATCCACAGCCGCTCCTGAATAGTTGTTAAACCGGTCAGTATGAACTGCGGGACTTACTCCTTGGTTCTTACTTTGGTTTTGTTATGGGTGGTTAACGTCATTTTATTTAGCGACAGGATTGATGATAAGGCTGAAAAATTCAGTTATGTCGTCATAATTTCACCTCCACGAACACTAACTGAAGGACAGTCCTCTTGTATTGGTGTCACAGGACTATGCACACTCACCAACGACACTATTGCCATTTTACTCTCTCTTCGATATTTAATAATGTCTGCAGCTGCTGAAAAGCAAAGTGAAAAAAAAATAACAAAATGGAATATTATAACACATAAACAATTGATAATATTGAATTTTTTTCTAGGTTTCTACCAACGGATTTTTCACAAAGCATCACGATACAGGCGACAGTCAACATTCCTCAGATAATGGAATGCAGGATAGAATGATGCAGTATTCAGAAGTCACGATAGATGAGAAAGACATTAAAAAAGAAATCTTAGCACGCGATACTCCGAAGGAACTTCGCCTTATTCTAAGAAGAGTAATCCATTTCTCACGTAATTTAATTTGCTGCATTTGTAGCGCAGTTTTTGGTAGCAGAAGTGCTCTAAAAACTCACAAAATTGCTCACATGGACATAATTGATGATCAATATCAAGTCATTATATTTTCTCAACATAGTAATATTAAAGCATATAAAAATGCAAGTCCTGGTGAAAAACCTTATGAATGCAATGTATGTTCATACAGATGCTCGCATCTTAGTAATCTTAAGATACATAAAATGACACATACAGGTGAAAAACCTTATAAATGCAATGTATGTTCATATAGATGCTCGACACTTTTTCGTCTCACAAAACATAAAATGACACATGCAGGTGAAAAACCTTATAAATGCAATGTATGTTCATATAGATGCTCGCGACTTGGTAGTCTCAAAAGACATAAAATGACACATACAGGTGAAAAACCTTATCAATACAATGCATGTTCATATAGATGCTCGCAACTTAATGATCTTAAAAAACATGAAAACCCACATACTGGTGAAAAACCTTATAAATGCAATATATGTTCATACAGATGCTCGGATCTTAGTTATCTTAAAACACATAAAAAGACACATACTGGTGAAAAACCTTATAAATGCAATATATGTTCATACAGATGCTCGGATCTTAGTTATCTTAAAACACATGCTGGTGAAAAACCTTATAAATGCAGTGTATGTTCATATAGATGCTCGCGAATTAGTTATCTTAAACAACATAAAATGACACATACCGGTGAAAAACCCTATAAATGCGATGTTTGTTCATTTAAATCCTCAACATCTAGTCAGCTCAAAACACATAAAATGACACATACTGGTGAAAAACCATTTAAATGCAATGTTTGTTCGTATGAATCCTCGACATCTAGTAAGCTCAAAACACATAAAATGACACATACAGGTGAAAAACCTTATAAATGCAGTTTATGTTCATATAGATGCTCGCGACTTGGTGATCTTAAGAGACATAAAATGACACATACTGGTGAAAAACCTCATAAATGCAATGTTTGTTCATATAGATGCTCGCGACTTGGTGATCTTAAAAAACATAATATGAAACATACTGGTGAAAAACCCTTTAAATGCAATGTATGTTCATATAAATCCACGACATCTAGTTACCTCAAAAGACATAATATAACACATACTGGTTAAAAACTTTATAAATGCACTTAATGGTCATAATATAGATGTTTGCAACTTGGTCATCGTAAGTCACCTAAAGTGACATTGG
This sequence comes from Rhyacophila brunnea, assembly GCF_057557595.1. NCBI lineage: Eukaryota > Metazoa > Arthropoda > Insecta > Trichoptera > Rhyacophilidae > Rhyacophila > Rhyacophila brunnea. The sequence goes on from NW_028232785.1 coordinate 35,850,473, forward strand.
TGAAAAACCTTATAAACGCTCATAAGATACTCAGTACTAAGTGAACTTCAAAACATAAAATCACACCTTCTGGTGAAAAGCCTTATAAATGCTATGTATGTTCATATATATGCTCGCAACTTGGTGATCTTAAGATACATAAAGTGACACATACTGGTGAAAAACCCTTTATATGCAATGTATGTTCATATTAATCCTCGACACCTAGTCAACTCAAAATAACACATACTGGTAAAAAAAACCTTATGAATGCAATGTATGGTAATATAGATGTTCGCAACGCAAAATATTTTTATTTAGATGCTTGCATCTTGTTCATCTCAAAACACATAAATTACACGTAGTGGTATAAACCGCCTAATGCAATTTATATTTTTATAGATGCTCAGAACTTGGTGATCTTAAGAGACAAAAAATGATACATACTGGTGAAAAACCTTACAAATGCAATGTATTTTCATATATGCTCGCAACTTGTTGATCTTAAGAAACATTAAATGACACATACTGGTGAAAAACCTTACAAATGCAATGTATTTTCATATATGCTCGCAACTTGTTGATCTTAAGAAACATTAAATGACACATACTGGTGAAAAACCTTACAAATGCAATGTATTTTCATATATGCTCGCAACTTGTTGATCTTAAGAAACATTAAATGACACATACTGGTGAAAAACCTTACAAATGCAATGTATTTTCATATATGCTCGCAACTTGGTGATCTTAAGAAACATTAAATGACACATACTGGTGAAAAACCTTACAAATGCAATGTATTTTCATATATGCTCGCAACTTGTTGATCTTAAGAAACATTAAATGACACATACTGGTGAAAAACCTTACAAATGCAATGTATTTTCATATATGCTCGCAACTTGTTGATCTTAAGAAACATTAAATGACACATACTGGTGAAAAACCTTACAAATGCAATGTATTTTCATATATGCTCGCAACTTGTTGATCTTAAGAAACATTAAATGACACATACTGGTGAAAAACCTTACAAATGCAATGTATTTTCAAATATGCTCGCAACTTGGTGATCTTAAGAAACATTAAATGACACATACTGGTGAAAAACCTTACAAATGCAATGTATTTTCATATATGCTCGCAACTTGGTGATCTTAAGAAACATTAAATGACACATACTGGTGAAAAACCTTACAAATGCAATGTATTTTCATATATGCTCGCAACTTGGTGATCTTAAGAAACATTAAATGACACATCCTGGTGAAAAACCTTACAAATGCAATGTATTTTCATATATGCTCGCAACTTGGTGATCTTAAGAAACATTAAATGACACATACTGGTGAAAACCCCTATATCTGCAATGTACGTTTATATAGCTGATGCTCGACATCTAGTAGTCTTAAAAAACAAACAAAGACATACTAGTGTTATTGCCTTCTAATTGTAACGTATGTTCGTATAGATACTCGCTAACTTATCCATTATTTTATATTTATGTTATGACGTTTATGAAGACGTACCACTTATGCAGTCTGTCAAACATGATGTTGGTAGTATTGGCCACTGCTATTTATGTGACAAATTAGTATTTGTGGCATAGCATCTGAGCGTATTGACACTAGGGAATCCAATCACGGGATCCCTCCCGGACAATTTTCGATACCTATGAATTCCATGATTAGTAAACATTATCCCGAATCTTTCGGAGTAATTTTTTCATCAATCACAAACAATCGGTATGTGTACAAAATCATTAGTGGAATCGCCGTTTGCTCGCAGATAATAAATATTTATAGACGTAATGACCTATTGTTTTAGGTTGTGAAGATATTACGTCTATTATTTGTATGTAGAAGGTTGCTTAGTGTTTGTGATAATATAATGGTCGGGGCACGATTAAATGAGACACAGTTTTGATATGGATTGTTTTATATTGTCCTAAAACATTTAAGATTAACACGGCACTAAAATAAGACTGTCACATTGTTTTTATACTTTGTTACTGAAGGGTAAATTATGATTTTGAATAATATGATATCGAAACTTTATGCGGAGTTGCTCGAATGATTGACTGTACTGTTTAAGGCTGTATTTGCAACTGAGTTGGTGACTCGTTTTATTATAATTGTCTATGGTCGATCGATGACCATAGACAACTTGACATTTGTAAAGTTAAAATATATAACCTCTACATAACCATTCTTGCTGCTATACGTAATTGTAACAATTTATTATTCATACCGTAGATGAATTCATGAAAGTGCTAACGGAAAGAAGGAGATGAAAGCCAAATGAAATTAGTAGGTTATAAGAATTATATTATAATAATGTTTGATTTGGTATTATTTTGAATTGTAATTAAACATCATTATTTAATTGGGCATGTGTATTAAGATAAGAACCTAATATTAATTATTAATAAGACTTGTACTTATATTTGTAGATATAAGATTCTATGTATACGGATAATAATTTTGATGCCAACGGTTAGCCAATTAGAAGCAGAGTTACGCGGAGTAATTTTTATCTGTAAAAGGCGCCGGTTCTCGCAGGAAGGGCGGTTAGAGCCTCAGACTGAGATGCACGTAATATGACCTAAACGGTTTTTTACGAAAAATAGTGCAAACTTACAGCCGACGCCGATCGCTGCAAAGATTGTTTTAATTATCCGGATAAACTAAAGTCATCGCTAGGTGTTTAAGTGATAGCTCAAATATAATAATAATTATTATACAATAAGAATAATAAGGATTGTAATCCAAAAGCCACAATTGTAAATTAAGAAACAATAAGGAATGTAATTCAAAGCAATAATAATTGTCAATCGGATTGTGTTATAAAACATTAATTAGGTACCTCAAAAATAAAAAATATTAAGAACCTTAATTCTTAATTCTAGTTATAAATGGAGTATTTTTATAAAGTCATAACTTAATATTAAGATGCAAGTGTAAAGGAATATTATAAAAATAACTCGTGAAAACAATATACGAAGTAAAGCTAATCCTGGTGTTTTATTTAATTTTGAACCAGTGCTCATTTATAGCACTAAATTGCAAAGTTGAAACAAACAATTTATTTGACACCCCAAGTGCACACCAACACCCTGAGCTAGCTTTGAACTTGAGGGTAGGTACATCAGTAGGTACGCTACGTTCTGTTCTATTGGTAAAAGCTGAGGCGTTAAATAAGAAGAGGGTAAGGCTGTCTGTGTGTGGCTGTAACAGGGACCATGAAGATATTCTGGGCTGATCACATTACTAATGTGAAGTTTTTAACAGCAGCAAATAAGACAGAAAAACTTATAGGTACATAGGTAACTAAAACTATCAAGCACAGAAAAGCTGTATATTTTGACCATATTTACCTCAATGAGAAGTATGATTTGACTCCTACTCTTTTTTTCTGTTTATTGAGGAATGCAAAGAATCAACCTCGTTTAAGCATGACCTACAACCAAGTAATCATGGGTAATAGTCAGTAGGTAAGCTCTAAATGGCATTTAGATAGGTAGGTACTAACACAGACAGAACTGTCTACCTTCAGCAGACGGATCCCAGAGAGTACGAAAAGACCAGATCATCCAGCCAGATACCATTCGAATACAATGAAAAAATTCATTAATTTTAATAATATTAAATACATTAATAATAAAAATGATTCAACCTTAAAAGATTTACAAGTTAAAAATGGCGCTATCTTTTAACAATATTTCGTATGCTAAACTTAAACATTAAATTTGTTGAATGATTTTTATTTTTAATGCAATTGATATTATTATAATTAATGAATATTTTCCCATGTCGACATATTTGTAAATTCCCATATTCATTCCGGTGGCCATATCTCAACTGGATACTACCCGGTAGTTTTTGGTTGAATCGGACACCTTTAATCTTCTTATAGTCTCACCATTTTCATCCTAAAATCGATTTTTTATTAAATGATTTGACAAACATTCAAAATCAATCATGTCGACGAACTTCATCTCTTCAACACGCTATGGCTCTGGTTCTTTCTTTCGCATTTCTAAATATTTCCAGCCAACCACTCATTTCATAGACTTGTTCTTACTTTACCGCTCTATCGCACAATGCATGCTATTACATTCCATAAAGTAATGGCTAGATTCTAAAAAAATGTTTTCAATGATATGAATGGATCTTAGGATGTTTGATTACTGTGAACAAAAATATAGCAGCATTATTTTTGTTGCGGTTCTGGCCACCACGTGATCAGAAAATAGTGAGACGTTTTTTGACTTCAGCTGGAAGATTTTCCATCCATTTTATCAAAGCAAAACCAATTTTAGTTTCCTTTGTTGTTTGAGTTGCCCCCTTTTCCATGCATTTCATTCCAATAATAGCAACTAGCCTTACTTTTAGCTCAAACATAGATTTTCAAATTCTCATGGATTTAAGTTTTGTACTATTCCATTTGAGTCATTTTTTGCCACCCGGGTTTCGCCTTTCGGCATCTTAAGGCACTGTGTACACTCACCAAAAGGCAAATGTACACTGACAATGAATACTATTAACTCTAACTTATATAACAAATCAATACAATAGAGTAGGCAAAAACTTTTATCACCTACCTATTAAGTCAAGGATCACAATAAAAAAAATATAACAAATAAATTATGAACAGTTCAATTGTTTGTAAAAAAAACCCTCTACCATATCAATAATAATACTGCAGAAAGGCGAAACCCGGGTCGCAAAAAACGGATCAAATAGAATAATAAAGAATAAAAAACTTAAATCCATTAGAATTTAAATTCAAATTCCATCAAGTACCTACCTTCGGTCGATAGTATTAATATAATAATATACAGTCAAATTGTAGACGCATATTTTTTTGAGAGTTGCCAAACTGAGAAGGGAGTCTGTCAGGGATGTGTTTTATCTCCCCATTTATTCAATAATATGGAGGGCATATAATGCGGAAATCCCTAGATCCAATGGCAAGGCAGAATAACAATTGGTGGCCAGAAAATAAATAACTTATGATTCGCAGATAATACATAAATCGCTGCTGATGAAAGAGAATTCTCAGAGCTGCTACGGAAGAGTAAGAGTCACAAATACGGCCTCCTTATTAATTGGAATAAGACCAAGTCAATGGTTGTCGATCGGGCTAACCTTCTACCAACATCAAGTAAATTCTAAAACTTAGAAACAGTGGACGAGTTTGTATATCAGGTATCGACCATTCGTGGAAAAACCGGATGTGAAGCGGAAATAAGAAGACGCATACAGATTGTGAAAAATGCAATGACACGTCTATAATATAGATGGATCGGGGAATTTCAATTCCTACAAAAATTATGCATGTGCAAATATTAGTGTTCACCAGATTGTTATACGGTGGCGAATCATGGACCCTGAAGGGAAGGGAGCGGAGGGCAATTGATGCCTTCGAGATGTGGTGTTGGCACCGAATGCTTCGTATTTATTGGACAAAACACAGGACGAACCAGTTAATCATCCAGAGACTGCAAAAGGAACGGCTCTTGAAAATATTTCTGAGACGCATCCTGAAGTTTTTGGACATTTTGTCCGGCGCAGACCAGACAACTTGGTGAGAATGGTGGTTTTGGGTGGCCTCCAGAGAAGAGCTGGAGTGACCAAATAAAGGGGCTGACTGGGGGCACCATTCATTCTGCTCTGAGAGCCTTGGTAGCCCTAAGGATGACGGTATTCAAAGGTAATCCACCATCCTCAGCCATGAGATACAACCGAGAAGAGAAAATAACCGCCATAATACGCAACATTGAAATGACAAGACGTGACAGATGTGTCACCAAGTGTTGCTTATAGGGAAAAATACGCATGTAAGAAGTCACCAAAGTACTTCGGTGACTTTTTCCATAACACAAATATCTTTTCTTTGTACTTGGTGAATTTTTTGTATTTGTAATTTTTAACATAAAACGTATCTATAGTTAGAATTTTGGTGATTTTTTCTAAGATAGAGTTAAAAATTGCAAGATTTTCTGCATAAATAACTCATTTTGAGCAAAAACTGTATTTGGTGAGTTCTTCCTTGAGGGCGACGATTTGTAACTTTTAATAATCTTTTTGCATTGTATAAAATTATTCTGCATGCGTAATATTTTGATATCGCGCGAGAAAACTACAATAGTTCAGAGCGCTATGAGGTAGAGGAAGAAACCTCTGCAGTAAAAAAATCCATGTCTAGTGAGCGAGACACTCATCGGAATAAAATCAACTCCATATGTAATAAAAATATGTTATCGTATGAAGTTGTAATAAAAATTAAATGATCAGGTGGCTGCGTGTATCTAATGTAAATGATAAATTATAATTTTTGTTCGCAATAAAAGTACGTACATATTTAGTACATACTTATGTGGTAAATGAGTAGGATAAATGCGAAAAGTGCATTTGTAATAATGTAGATGTTGAGGTACTAATATTTTGTTAATTTAAAATTAACAATTATATCTTAAGTCTGTTAGCTAAGCCTTACAGACCGTTTTCAATTTGTAAAAAAATAAATTAACCTGTTCTATGCCAGGAGGTATTAGTATGGCCATATACGGAGGGCCGCGATTTTCTTTGAAAAAATAAACCTTAGTAAATATACTTTTTTTGGCATTATATTAATACTATATCATATAAACTTACCAAATTAATACACGATGTGTCCATTTACGCCGTCATTTATCGAAATAAATCAAAGTTAATGTTTCACAAAACGCCAGGGTTGTCAGAGCACTTACACAGTAGAGATGAGAACGTGATAATGTATGAGAAGTAATTCTACAATATGCAGCTTCATATGCACTGAGAATCAAAACATCTTGTTCCTCTTCGTCAAAATCTACATCAAAATCACTGTCATACGATTCAACAGTGAGGCCTGTTCGGCATTTTCTGATGTACTTTGTGTTCCTTCCATTTTGATTAGGACCCTACTAGCGATGCGTTTCGGTAACCCAAGAAAGCTTTGTTTAAAATTGATGTTTCGTTTATGATAATATAGAAATTGTCAAATGTAAGTATTACACCATGATCCTAAGAGATGTTGCTAAGTGGGAAATGTGATTGAATTATTCAAAACATTGACCTCGGCCGATATATTGCGTCTCAAGTGGAGCGTCTTTGCACGCGCATTTTGCTTGGCCGGCCCTCTGTTCTCGGAATAGAAAAGCATGCTAAGAAGCTGGTGGCAGTTATCCGGTTAAAACAGGTAATCTTTGGATTCCGTAAACTCACAAATATCGTGAAAATATCGTTTAGGTCTTAAACTTTATTGATGTCTTATATTGTGAACATATCTGTATAGATCGAACTAGTGTTTTCCCCTTGAACGATGGAAAACAGTGCGGAAAATGTTGAGTATAAAAGACAACGTGAGTTTTAATTTCAATTCATTCCAGCGGCTACTGTAAGCTCGCGCGGTTATTTGTGGTAGGTATGATATTTTCGTACATATTAGCAATATATGCACTTTTTTAAATCATTAAACTCTACTTTTGTAATATTGTAATCCCGATATTTGAATCGGAAATTATTTACCTGATTTACGTTAAAACTACTAGTTGGACTTTTGCGATGATTATAAAATTAACCCCACCTGTAAATACCTGGAAAACCCTTGTTTTTAAGTTAGATGTTCATAATTTTCCGGAAAAGTGGAAAATGAACTGCTTTTCCGTGATTGGCCCGAGGATTTTGCTCCTGGTCTGGTGGAAGGACGTCATGTAACGTCATGTACGGCTATCTCCCGCTTTTTGCTAGACTTTAAACAATTAATATATATACAGCGACAGAGGGAAATGAGACCCTCATCGGCCTGTATAATTTTTTGATCAGATTATTAACGATTCCCTAGATACTTAGTTAAATCCTAAGAAAGGAGAAGGGGGTCCTGTCCCTCTAAAGTCAAATTTTCAAAGAAATTACCGCCAGTCGCCTATATAAATTCGCATTTTTCTATACAAATCCAGTCGTCGACTCCTACGCCCATTTTCGCAAAGTTTTGCAGGCGATCGGTTTGAAAAATCTGTCGGAAAACTTTTTCTTTATACGAAGTACGTGCAAATACGTCACGTGATATACGTAGTCGCTACCTACATACATACATATTATACATAAATATATGACGCCGCTGAAATTATTCATCTCGTGGATGAATACGTCATTAAGTACGTAGTTACTAAGTACCTAAAGGTACAGAGGAATAAATTAAAATAAATATAAAAATAAATACATAGTATATAGAATAATATTAAGTGACTAAAATAAGTTTATATAATAAATAAACATATTGAAATTATTTATAAATAAAAATAATAGTAATAAGATAGGTACCAAATAAAATTAATTAGGTATAAAAATTGTTTTATTGAGGAATAATTAAATAAATAATTAACTATAATTACAAGAACTTTTTACTTAGTATAGATCCTTGATCCATATTACTAGTGTCATAATACGGCACGTGAGCTCGGTGACATTGAATTTAAATCACCAGCTGTTTTTTTGACGTTTCACGCAGTGGCCGTGAAACAATTTTAAATTAAATAAATAACATACCTATTACATTCTGACGTCATCCCCATATCTGGTGGCGTCTCTAAATCATTACAACGCAGTGTTGCTATGGTGTGTTAATAGATGTCGTTAAGAATTCGTACTTGACTACCCTTATCGACCCCGCGCTGAGCTAGCCTAAAGCAGGAGCTCTCAATCTGGTCTAGGGACAGGGCCGGTTGTGAATTTAACGCTCTTGCATCTTCACCAGGACCGTAGTATTGTCACTAGGTACTTACCTATTTGATAAACCCATGACCCCAACAAGGGGGGCTGACAGGGCTCTAGCCTGGTAGCCCGGTGAGACGAGTCGACCAGATAAGAGAGATAGACACACATCACAAATTTGCTTTATAGTAAATAAGTCGCCTGCGGCGCTATTTTTCTTCAGTTATATTAGATATTATTTAAAGTTCTGTGGTCGTACTGTTGTGTACACTAATAAGACATCACACCTATTTAATTTACAATGCTATTTGATTATAGCATCATACAAACTTTAAGCTTTTAAAGTAAACAATATAATATAATATAAACATTTATGCACCCACTTGACTGTGTCAACTTAAGAAATGTTCAAAGGGATCTCACAGTATTAAGGTCACCATCTAAAAGCAGTAAATTAACTAAAATAACGTCCTGAACCAAATGTACACCTGCAGTAATAAAGAAGATGATATATGTATCTCTTTATACAAATAGCACTTTAAAGTGCTATTAAGAAAATCTCTTAACAGATACATTTTTCTCACCCTCTTTTAAAATACTGACACGAGTTAAGAAATACATTTAAGTGATAATTATTAATATTGTTTACGAGCTCGTGCAATCTGTTCTCACCCTTTTGGGGTAAACACCTGCACCTAACTATGTTGATTTAAACAGATGCATCATTATGAAATTGCTCTAACGCTTTTGCAAGCGTTGCCAGCGTCATAAATAAACATCAAATTTTAAAGTGTGGCCATGTTATAACATGACACCTTAATAATTAAAATGGATGTATTAAAATATACAATAAAACACTTAACATACACATTATTAATTTTACAGCGTACCCCATTTGGAAAACGCTACTGTAGAGCTTCACACTGTCTTTATCCTTAGCGATAGGTAGGGAGGCCCCCCAAAGATCCTAGCCTGGGGGCCCGCTTCACAATGTTGATCCCATGTATAAACCAATTGCGTACGTATTTTTTAGAATTAGTCTCCTTGTGCAGTCAATATGTCAATATATAATAAGGATGGTGTACATATGATTATTAATATTATTAGTTGATTAGTTTACAATAAAACAATCTTCAATAATTATTAGAATCGTATAATATAATTACAGCAAGTAGTTAAAAATAAAGACAAAAAATATAGATACTTAAGTAGGTACCTACCTACTCCAAGTAAAATATGCTTTAATACGACGCACCATTTAGTCACAAAAAATAATATAATGGTCTTATAAGAAAAATTTGAGTAATTAAATGATCTAGAATTAAGGTTTAATATACACAATAACATGTAAACGACTTGTGTGATATCATTAGCTAAATGCTGTTTAAAACGTCGCTATAGGATTTGTTTCAAGAATATCCATTTTTGTCGAAATCGACATTTTAATGCAGTTCAATTTCTTTTATCGAACTCTACCGAAATCATTTATAAAAACAATATATTATTATGTAGGAACAGAGAATTTTTTTTAAAAAACCCGAATACGCCATGTTAAGTTACAATTAATCCGTAGTTTTCTCCCGAATATCCAACTATTCGTACCTGAATATCCAAGTTAATTTCTGTCGAAATAGATCTCTGGGAGAGTTTTTATTTCCCGAATATGACTTTAGCCAATCAAACCGCGCTAATGCCATGCATCTCGCTCCCACATTCACGCTGTCTAGCTCTAAAACAATCACGCCCATTTTCATATTTTTCGGCCGTCCGGAGTGCTCTCTCAAATTTCGTCTTATTGATATTGTTTTTAAAGTTACTATTGTTTTAATAGTGAATTCATCAAATTTGAAGAGATCATTCATAGCTGATACATCACCAGTTCGTCCTGAACTTACAGTAGAGTTATGGAAGTGAGTATTTTAACCTAAATAACTGCATTTTGTTTTGATAAATGACACAAAATCCCAACGATTATATGAATTCTACAGTGTGACCCGGCGACTACTATGACGTAAAAAATAATTATTATTTCAAATTATTATTAATCAAAAATTGTTTGTCTTTATTTTACTTTTAATCTAGGTATTTCTATAAAAATAAAGGCAATGCTATTATTAATTTTTGAATGCGCTGATAGTTAATTTAATATGTATGTTAGTAACTATTTATTTGGTGAATATTATATACTTAGGATATTGGTACCTACCTAATATTAGCAGCCAATGGCAATTAATTTATACATGCTATTATTTTGTGTTGTTATTCCTTAAAATAGTAAATATATAATATTTATTTGGTGGTTTGTAATAAGTTAAATTGTTAAATATAGAAATATATAGATATAATAATATACAGATATATAAACATAGATTTTTTTTTTTGGAAAAAGTATAAATATTAAATTGTTAGCAAGTAAGAGTAAGTACCATCATAAAATATTGAAGAAATCCGTGACGTCGGTTAGTAATTGAAGTAGTTGATACCTACTTTTATTTAATAAACAAAAACCGATCTCCGATAGTCGTTTGATTTTGAAGAATGCTGATGAGCAGGTATTCCTGCCGGGTGTCTTACTTTTTTCAAAATGATATATTGGTTATAATATATTTTCTCAGAAGTGATTTTAAAAATTATGTATGTTCAATTATTAGAATGGTACATTCTTAAATCTTGTGAATTATTCGTTCAATAAAAAAATAGTTAATTACTTACTTATTATTAAACTATTTATTAAACAATTAATTTACTTAAACTATTATTTAGGTATTAGATTATTAAACTATTTTATTACTTAATCCGAAAAAAACCGATTGCCGCATGTTATTATTACATACGAACTTGGGTTATTACGATCATTAAGTATTTAAATAGTAAAAGTAATTATTTACAATTATCGTGTAAATAAATATAACATTTGAGGCGCGTACTTTTTGACCACTCAGTAATCTGTGGGCCGTGCAGCGATACGCTACGGTCTTAAATCCCGAACGTCCATGTTTTGTCCCGAATATCCATTATTCTGAGAGAGCGCTAAAAATTTCCCGAATATCCACAGTGAGTACTTGTAAATAAAACGCATTTTCTGTGCATTTATTGATTTATACCAGTATATTATTCTTGGAATCTATTCATAGATAATGTTGCAATCATTCAGTGTAGAAAGAATGATTAATACATCTACTGATATTTAAATATAATATGACAATGAAATTTGTTTTTCGTCTCCTATAAAATTGACATTTGGTCTATTCGGGAAACAAATCTATAGCGACAAAAAGTTTATTTTTAGTATTTTATATTTAGTATTAACTAATTCATTTTTGTATTATATAAAATCAAATTTTGCTTACGTGAAAGAATTTGAAATTTCGCTTGCGATGTATTTAACGCAGAGCGCCGTAAAATATATTGAATAATTAAAATATGATATCGAATAACGTCGTAATAAAAATCGAATGATTAGATATTGTAAGTAACGGCTGCGCACACCAGATGTAAATGATAAATTAATATAATTAATTGTAATAAAGTACGTACGAATTTAGTACGTACTTATGTTAAAAGTAGATAAGAAAATTACGTACATTAAAAATCTAATAATGTAAGTTTGGAGGCACTATTATTTTGTTAATTTACGAATACAAACTATTTCTTAGATCTGTTAACTATGCCCTACAGATCATTTTCAATTTGTAAAAAGTTACTCTAAAACAGGTAATTTTTGAACCTCGTAAACCTGTACTTGTCGTGGGATTATTATTTAGATCTAAAACTTTATCTTGACCTTATAGTGCCCCATAAATGTATTTGTATAAATCTAAGTCGTACCTTCTCCTTGAAGGAGTGAAAACGATGCGAAAAGTACGGACTATAAAAGAAAACACGAGATTGATATTGACTCATTCTCATTATGGTAATATGCCGGTACGGTCGATTTCGATATACATGCTGATATTACGCACCGTTTTAAACCAACGATCTTTCATTTTTCATTATTGTAATCCTGATAATTGAATTAGAAGCTATTTATCCAATCTACGTCAAAAGTACCAGAAGGGCTTTTGCAATGATTATAAAACTTGTCTCACTTGTAGATACGTATAGGCCGCTTGTTTTTAACTTAATTAGATGCTCCTAATTTTCCGGGAAAGCGGGAAAGTAAACCGCTTTTTCGTAATTGGTCCGAAGGTCTGTCTCTTGTTCTGATGGAAGGAGTCAAAAATAACCTCATTGGTCCACTTTTCGCGTGTAAACACGCCCCTAAAAGTCATGTACGGATTTGTCTTATCTTTTTCTACACTTTAAGTTATTAAAATCTATATTGCAATGACGGGTGTCGGAACCCATACGCGCTTACATAATTTCTTAATCGGAATTATTAACGGTTCTTTAGATAATTCATGTAAACCTAAATTTAGAGTGGGGGTTTTTCGCATCTCTGACGTCAGATTTTCGGTAAGTTACCGTCTAATGGGTATAAAAACCAGTGTTTTTCTATACAAAGTCAGTCGTCTGCTCCTGTTTTTCTCGCGGGACACGTATGGTCCGTCATAACGGCTACGTCATCGCAATCTGCGACTTTGATATATAAACACTTAGTAACAAGTACCCGCGAATATGTATATAAAAGGAACATGGTTTCCCAAACTTTATAGTCGGTGCCTCGATATTATAAAAAGTGTGCAGCCATACCAATAAAATTAAAATATAAATAAAAATAAATATAGGTAGTTTTATACTATAAATCAATTAATTAAAATAAGTTTTTATATATTATAATATAGAAATTATTTAGAAATAAAATATAGTGTTAAGTTGTTCAATAAACATTAATTTTAATAAATTTATTCATGGAAAATTAATCTAATAAATATTTAAAACAATACTGTTGAAGATTTTTATTTGAAATAAATCTGCGATCTTATTTTCGGTAACATAATTCCGTATAAGAATTGGATGACAGCTATCAGCTGTTCTCTGACGTTTCGCACACGTGGGTGCGAAACAAATTTGGATCAAAGATTAAGGTGACACATCAGTGAAACGGCAAATAATTTTGAGCTATAGGCGCGACGGAATTTTGGACTCGCTCGCATTCAGTGAGAGAACGTCGAGCTGGAAACACGTCACTTTGCTTCGTGATGGCGACGGGCCAATTAATTCCTAAATCGTGTAAAGATGACTAAAAACGTTACCCATTTACTTTAAAAAGAAAACATGTCAATGAATATATTATTATTGTTACTAATAGAATAATAAACAGAACATAAAATGGACGTATGTTGGATTTATATGACAAATTATATATTCGTTTGACAGGCGTCATTTGCACTCGCGACCCGCAATCCACGCATCGCCTAGCCACAATCTTTTTAGACCGTGCCTCAACTGATGTACGGCCTTAATAAAGTATCTAAAGGATCCTGACGTCAGCCTATTACTGGGTGGCGATTTTGAACGATTAATATAACGATATTGTTGTGGTGTGTTCGAAAGTATCGACATTAACTTTTAGATGACTACCCCCTCCGACTTACAGCTGAGCTAGCCTAAAGCAGGGGTTCTCAACCTGGTCTAAGGGCAGGGCCGGTTGAGGGTATAACACCCTTGTGGTTATACCAGGACCGGGGTAACATCACTACCTCACATTGTGTTTGCGTAAAGTGTTCAACCCATGAGTGCTACCAACGCTCACGTATGTATCTGAAACATGAACGAATGATGAATGTAAGATAAAATTTAAAAAAAATGGATAGCTTGCGCAACTTGACATGAAAAGGTGCTTCTTGGGCACAACGATTAAAGATTGCAAAATAAAAAAATAATGTTTGGAGAATGCACGTGATAGCAAAAAAACTAGGTACCGAGAAGGGGGTAGCTTTACTGTGTTTCGAGAAAAAACGTCAACCTGCTTCCAGCCAACTAGATTCTGGTTTCCTGGAAAGGAATTAAATACCATCTATCTATAGAGTGCACACTGGAGACCTACGAAATGTTGGAATAATTATACTAAGAGACTTCAAAGCGACATGTATTCCTGAAGGCGCAGTGTCGTGTCTAGCTAACAAGGGAAAACAATTAAAAACAATGAATTATATCAATTACATATTGGATTTTCTTTTAATGTGTTTACTGTCAATAAATGGTGGAACTGCATTGTATTATTAATTTAATAAATCGCAAAATTATAAGTTCATATTTTACTTTTATTTTTAATAAATCTGGACCGGTTTCGTCCGCTTTAGAGGGACATCAACTTTAGATATGTCTCTCTGAGGCGGAAGTTGATGAGCACTAAAAATTTTTGCGTTTTAAATTAACTATTAATATAATATAATTATAGGAATATTATATAATTAATTTTTAGATACATTATCAGGATTAAAACTGACCCACCTTATGAGGTTCACGGGCTGCTTGAAGGGTGGTTATATGAATTATTATAACACATAAGGGATACACTGATTTATAATGTTGAAACAAGCATGGTTTTCTGTTGGCATGGTATATCCGCCACGTGGGCAGCGGACCCTTGCGTGGCACCACGGCTTTCGCAGTTTTTTTCATACTGATTGGAAAATATCTCTAATTATTATCTTATGAAGAGAGGTAGGGAGATGCGTAGGAAGTCTGAAGAGTATAGCAAAATTATCAAATGTTCTCAGGTCTTTTTAGGTTTTGAAAATTTACCACTGCTTGGGATCGAAGCGACCTTGGCTCGGCCGAGGTTTAGGGATAGAAAATAGCCTTGGGCGCATGGCAGGTACTTGAAGATCGCCTCTCGCAGAAATCGTTTGCGAAACGGTATTTATTTCATAATATTTATCAGGGATTGCAAACTTTTATCAGTGGTATGTTTGTTATTTAGGTAAGATTTGTGATATGAAATTGTGGACGTTTTTATAGAGAAGGGTTTTACCTAATCACCTAGTACCTATTATTTTAAATGCCGACATTGCAAAGATCAGATGCTACATTCATCATGATAATAAGTATATGTAGGTACGGTATGTTCCGGTCTGCGGAGTCGAAGCCTAGACGTTAAATAAGAATACTGAAAGCTTTCTATTTTCTATGTGTGGCTATTTTAGGGTACCATCAAGATAATATCCTGGGTTGATCACATAACCAGTGTTAAGATTTAAACGCCAGCAATCAAGACTCATTAACTCATAGATAACCTAAACTTATCAAGCACAGAAAGCTGAATACTTTGACAATATTTACTTTAATGCGAATTATGACTAATTACTCATGTTATATTATGTTGCTCAATTTATTGTTGAATGCATAGAATCAACGTCGTTTTGGTAAGGTCTGCAATCCAGCGGTCGGTGTGTCCGAGTTTCCAATGGCATGATATATTTTATGCTGGTAGTTGCTTCATTTTTTTCTGACGAGTGCAGTATATTGGCAGAATAGAAAATGATGTCTCAGCCACTACTATTTTCGTGAAGGTACAGCAAAACGCAAGAACTGATTTTGTTGGCACCTCTGTTAGCCAAAGCTTGATTAAAAAACTAGCATTTACCAAAGATATTGGACGGTGCAATCTCTTTGGCATTGACCTTTTTTGTTATCTAATTAAGTAGCTATTTCAAATATTGTAGCAGTTTAACTTTCTTTTATAAAAAAACCGTTACATCACCACAGGTAATTTTAAGGAACGAGCGTGAATCAAAACATATTACTATAGAATCCACAGATATGGCGGCAATGGTATTAGATACCATCCATTAGGATTTTCAACACGAGCCATTGTATTTATTTTATAAATGAGTTGGATAGGTAGGTACTGAGTTTCCAACACCTTTTCTCATTAGTACCAGCGATCCTAAAGGCTTAACATTATTCGGTAGGTCTATTCAGTAGTTATTTAGTAGTAAATAATATATAGTAAAAAATAAAAGTGATAGTAAATAGTGTAGGTTTCTTATGAGGCCCTTTTGTCAGTCTAACCAAGAAGGTCTCTCTGTATTTAGTTATGGTTTCGGCAATTTAGATCCCATCGTGTTTTGTATTGATGTATTTGATGCTATGGTGAGGCTTGAGTACGTAGACGATTCGAAGGCATGTGTTCTCCATTGTTTGCAGCATCTTTAAAAAGGATTTGGTGGTGTCAGTAGTCCAAATTTGGGATGCATACAGCATGGTTGGTTTAATAATCATGCTATATAGTGCATCTTTGTTTTCTTTTGAGAGACAACTTCTACGGTTGAAGATGGGTCTAAGAACCCCCATCGCCATAAAGGCTTTTCGCCTGGCTTCTAATAGGTGAGGTGTTTAGTTCAATCTATGGTGAAGGTATACCCCGAGATATTTCACAGGGTTGCTGAATGAACAGGGGATGTCACAAACAGTATTTTTTCCTTTATAGGATTTTAGGCTCCGCGAGAAGAGAATCGCCTCCGTCTTCTACGCGTTAACCGTAAGTCTCCAGCGACTGAAATAATCAGTTAGCTGTCGAGTGCCCTTTTCTAAGTTCCTAATCGCCGTGTCAGTCTGGCGGCTGGTGGAAAGGATGGCTGTGTCATCTGCGTATAGTGCCAGTGTGCAGTTGGCGGTTTGGCATATCACTTATGAAATGATTGAAGAGCCTGGGAGATAGCCAAACTTGCCTAAATTGCAATTCAGCCTATGTAAAAATGCGTAATATTTGCTACTAATGTGTGTTACCAGTGTTCACGTATGCGGGTTAAACATAGAAGATAAATTTAAAACAATAAGATTGGCGCAACGTGGCATGGAATGTGCATGTTGGGCATAAAATAAAATCACAAATAAAACTAATGGATACGGAAGCAGACAAGAGTAGGTTATATGAAACAGTATGTCGGTCGACGAGTGAACAATCGTGCTGCCTAATTTCCAGGTTATTCTATATCACATTTTTAAGCAAAATTACTAAATAATTCAATATGAACTTTCAAATTGCTCTTCTGAGAAATATACTGAAGTTGACATAGAACAACCTGGAAATCAGGCTGCGAAATGTCAATATACAGTGGCCCCGCCCCAATCGGCCACTTAAACAACCACAGGGACCCACAACTAGCTCACTTGACAAACTCATAAACTTCGGCCGATGTACGTGGCAGTGAAGATCTGGGTACTGAAATAGTCGTCAAAGCTAACTTTCATATTACAGATATAAACCAAATCCAGAATATGACTGCTCAATATAACACTATTATTAAATCTACATTTCGCCACTGATGGGATGTTATTGAAGAAAGACATTTTTCTCGGTTACTTTTTTAAGTGTATAGCATTTTCAGAAAAAGGCACACATTAGAATTACCTCAAGATAGGTACAATTATTTTTACCATCATGGGAAGTGAGAGTTCTTCAGAATGGAAAATTTATGTGACATTAAAAACTTTCTTTCGCATTGTCAGCACTGTAGTTCGGAGAAAACATAGTTACATAGCAATGGCAAAGAGTGGAGGTAGGCTGTTATGGTCTGGCATAAAATGATCACGTATTTCTTTTCATTGGACTAATATAACTACGTGTACATGGTATTTTAAATTATGCATATTAGATAACAGTCTAAAGATATTTGTTTATCTATAAAATATTGAAAATTATGACATTAAACAATATTTGTAATCAATAATAATCGTTTGAAATAGGAAAAATGATCGCCATGTATCATATTTAGTATTCTTATTTCAACAAAAATAAATAAGTATGACTGAAATAGTGTGAACTATTTTAGTTGGATCGCCAATACGGTACACCTACATTGTTGTGGTTGGGTTGAGGCAGAGTTTAACTCAATTTAAAAAAATTACCGGCACAATCTGCAAATTGTATTCTTAGTTCAATGAAAATAAATAAAGTTGACTGACAAATTTAAGTGTGCAATATTTATGTGAAATCTTAATAGCTTTCCTCTACCCTTTTCATAGTGGCTGGACCAAAAGATACCTTGCCATACATTTTGTACATACACATTGCCACGTATTTATAAAAATCAATAGCCTGGGTCAATCCATTGCTGGGTAAAGGCCTCCCCTAGCGCCAGGTACATCCACCGAACATTCTCTACTCCATTAATTTAATAATAAGTTATAATCTAGATATTAAAAATCCTCCAACAAAGTTGTGTCAATATCTTTATACGTAAATCATAATTTGTAAATATTGGAAAGAAGCCCGCTTGTTTATAACATACCACATTACGTCATATTACTAGTCTCAAATTTTATTCTTACAACCTACCAAATAGCAAATCATCCACCACTCTCTCACACTTCCATACATGTTGATAATTAGTTGCAGATTATTAATTGGGTTGTAGCATTTTTACATGTAAGATGTTGAGTTTAGTTTTGGACAAACGCTTTATTTTTTCAGTAATAATGAAAAACAAATAAAATGGTGAAGAACAATAATTATTACAATATTAAGTGACCAATAATATATCAGGAATACTAATTGAAATATTGCCACATACAAGATTCACGCTTCAGTAATGCAATTAGTTGCAGTACGAATATAATAAAAATCGAATATTATTCCAAAACCGGTAAGTATTTAAGTTTATTAGGATATTCCAGATAAAATTAATTTGCAATACTTTTTAAAAACACCTCGCAATTTATGGTTTTTGAGATTAGCAATTTTAGAGATTTTTTTAGAGCACACATCACATTGATGTGGTTTTTCACCAGTATGTGTCATTATATGACCTTTAAGATGAGAAATTCGAGAGAAAAGTTTAGAACATACATGACATTCATGTGCTTTTTAACCAGTATGTGTCATTTTATGTATTTTGAGATTCCACATATTCTGGAAATTCTTTAAACAAACATCGCATTGATGTGGTTTTTCACCAGTATGTGTCATTATATGACCCTTAAGATTAGTAATTCGAGAGAACTTTTTAGAACACACATGACAATGATGAGGTTTTTCACCAGTATGAGTCATTATATGACCTTTAAGATGAGAAATTTGAGAGAATTGTTTAGAACATACAAGACATTGATGTGGTTTTTCACCAGTATGTGTCATTTTATGTATTTTGAGATATCTAATTGAGACAACATTTTTGAAACACACATCGCATTGATGTGGTTTTTCACCAGTATGAGTCATTATATGACCTTTAAGACGAGACATTTGAGAGAATTGTTTAGAACATACATGACATTGATATGGTTTTTCATCAGTGTGTGTCATTTTATGTTTTTTGAGATCACTATTTGAGACAAATTTTTTAAAACACATATCGCATTGATATGGTTTTTCACCAGTATGCGTCATTTTATGTGTTTTGAGTTCATTTGCATTGAACTTTTTAAAACACACATCGCATTGATGAGGTCTATTACCAGTATGTGTAAATTTATGATTTTTAAGGTGAGCAATTTGAGAGAATTTTTTAAAACATTCATCACATTGATGTGGTTTTTCACCAGTATGTGTCCTTTTATGTTTTTTGAGATCACCAATTTGCCGAAAATTCTTTAAACAAACATCGCATTGATGTGGTTTTTCACCAGTGTGTGTCATTTTATGTATTTTGAGAGTACAAATTAGTTGGAAATTTTTTAAACATACATCGCATTGATGTGGTTTTTCACCAGTGTGCATAATTTTATGTCTTTTCAGATTACTATTTGCGTTGAAGTTTTTAAAACACACATCGCATTGATATTGTTTTTCGCCAATGTGTGTCATTTTATGTTTTTTAAGGTTATCAATTTGCAGAAAATTTTTAAAACACACATCATTACCAATATTTGTTTTATACAACTTAAGATGCTGAGACTTCGTGCATGAAATGTAGTGACTATTTAGATGATTTACAGATTCAAACACTCCATAGCAATTATTGCAAATAAAGTTACGTGGAAAATATGTAACTCTTCTCAACACAATTCGAACCACCTTTGGCAAATATAATTTCGAAACTTCCTGTTTTACGTTTAGTACATCTGTAGTTATCTCTGAATATTGTATCATATTTTCCATTTTATTTGTTGAATCTGTTATCTTGTTATTGGTCAGGTTATTTTCAGGCGTATCTTTTCTAACGACTTCCAATAGATTATATGTGAAACATTGCTGGGAAGAAATCTACAAAGGAATAGGGTTGTATATTTAATTCAACAATATTAAAGCAAATAAAAACAAATTGTGTGTTAGCAGTAAAGTTGTAAATAATTGGTGTTTTTTCTTTTGGTAAGATATAACTTACAAAATTGTTAACTGTCAAATCGTTGTATAATGTGTGACACCCGTTGACTTCATCACATTACTGATTGGTTAAGTCTAGCAAAGAAACACGAATAGAGTCACGTTGAAAAATTTACCTAATCTATCTAGAAAATATGTTGTCGATTCGCGCAACCTATAATTGCATTTTCTCGCAAAATTGCGTTTAGTGATTTAGCTCATTATAGCTTAACAGCTTTGTTAGTATGGAAATATGCCGCACATGGATTGGACCTGTAAAATGTTCTCCAAATTCAGGCGATATTTTCTGTGGGGGTTTGCGAATTCACTGGCTGATGCCGATAGTTAAGCATATTGGCGCATTGAAAGCCAACGTTATTCGTGTTATACAACTGGCATTGCACGAAAAAAGTGGACTAAATTGGGCGACCAGTATTTGCTTCGTTGAGAACAGCTGCAGTGGCAATATGCCATAAACCATTAAAAATGTAAATGCCATGCACGTCTGTTTTTCAAATTAAAAAAACTATCAAAATTTATCTTGTGTTATTTTTTACAGTTTAAAGTTCTATCGGGCTTAAAACACATTTATAATAATTGGAACTTACCTGTTCTAATGGATTCAAGCAGTCACGTTGAGTATTAACATTATCGATTGGGCGGATTGCATTGACAACAAATTCTTTTTTGATGACCACTCCTACATTTTCTGACTTTATATTTATCAGACCGTTTTCGCGATTCTGAAAATAACATTATTAATATTATGCAACAGTATCACAGTTCAGCCAAAGTAGGCCGCCTACAAGTCTATCTTCTGCTATCAGTGACCACTAATGTATAACTGTATTTGGCATGCGAATATAATATACTCACCGAGCGATATTTCAAACAATTAAAATATTGTTTTGATTATTTTTTTTACAATATTCGCAACCAGAGAACTGGCTTAACCTACCTGGTATGGTATAACAGGCTACAGATAGAAGTTTAATATGGAAAATTATGGGATAAACTAAGAAATGTGTTATTTTTCAATAGTTACGTTTGTATGTTAATAATATGCATTGTCTGTTACGCAACTATAACGTGCATCCAATATTGCAGGACGTCAGAATGCTTTGTAAATCTTGGGTTTTACGGCCTGCCCGCCATAAAATAACCTGCTTTAGAATATTTGTCCACAGCGATGGCTTTGACATAACTATTTACCTGTTTTTTTATTCGTACATACGTGTCTCCGGCTGAAAGCGCCAATTCATGTAGCGGCTCTATATTACGACCGTACACCCTCGATAAACGTCAAATTTCTTTTTTCAATAGTTGAAAGCATCTAAGCGAGATTTTTTGAGCATAGACAATCATAGAAAAAAACCGCTAATATATGGCTAAAACGCTATTATAAGCGTAGACAATAAGTACAAATATAAAAATCATTTACAATGTATAAAATTCAAACATTTTAAATTAATAAAATTCGCCATTTTCAAAAATCAGTATAGATAGAGTTCGCCAAAGTTAATTCATACATTTCATAAAAAAATTCATAAAGTTATAATTTTTCTCTGACACTGCCATCCATTCGCATTTACCCCGTCAAAAATCCCAAAAGAAGCACCTGCATCGATATGGAAGATCCGGTCAAAAGAGTCTCAAAAAATAGCCAAATATATGACAAATTGATGGCTTTCATTGTATCTTTTGATCCCCTACGTAAATAAATGTTACGTTTGTTCATTAACAACAGGTAAGTAGGGAGAATCAACGGCGTTGGCTTTTTTGAAACTCATTTGACCGGACCTTCCGTACCGATGGTGGGTGCTTTTTTCGGGATATTTTGACGGAGTACTTGGAGAATATTTGCGTTGGTTTGTGCGAGCGTTAAACCTTCGTATAAAAACGCTCTAAATAGGTAGGTAGGTATGCGAAAATAAGGAACATTTTTCAAAATTACGTTATAGAGAACAATATTTTATATATAAAATTGAGCTGTGTTAACTAAACGACATTTTTATAATTTGAGATAATTCCGACTCAAATTTTATCAATACAATAAGAAATACGAGTGAAAATAGCTTGGGTGGCTTTTAGTTACTCTTTGATTAGTGATTGTTCTTATAAGATTGTAATATATATCTATATTCAGTATTCCGTATTAACGCATAACCGAGAAAATTGAGATTAAAAAAAATACAAGGTTTGTTTAATATAATATTTAATATAAGAGATAACACGCTTCATGAATATTTATGATTGGTAAATTATGCCGAAAGGTAAGTTTTAAGTAGGAAAGGTGGCATTTTAATGAAAACCATTGACGTTTAATTTCAATCAGTGAGAGCCGTTTATCGAGGCTATTTGACCGGGCCATTTGTTTGTGGAAGCGAAATGTTTTCGTGGGGCTCATAAACTGGATCCTGTTTTATTTATTATACATTTAATTAAATGAATACAAAATAAAGACGGAATACCGACTATGGATATATTATATTATCTTATAAAAACAATCACTAATCAAAGAGTAAATAAAAGCCATTCGAGCCATTTTCACTCGTATTTCTTATTTTATTGATTAAATTTAAGTCGGAATTATCTGAAATAATAACAATATCGTTTAGTTAACACGGCTAAATTTTATATAAAAAATATTGTTATCTATAACGTAATTTTGAAAAATGTTCCTTATTTTTGCATACATACCTACCTATTTAGAGCGTTTTTATACGAAAGTTTAAGCACGTGTGTCTTTGTGTCAAATTTAACTTTATAATTATTAAAATTTTATGAAATGCATTGACGAACTCTAATAATATGCTATACTGATTTTTGAAAACGGCGTATTTTATTAGATACCTAATTGAAAATGTTTGAATTTTATCATTGTAAAAGATTTTTATATTTGTACATTGTCTACGCTTATAATAGCGATTTAGCCATATAATACCAATTTTTTCAATGATTGTCTATGCTCAAAAGGTGTCGCTAATGCCGGCGCTCCATTGGCACGCAAGTCAGACGATTTACAGTCTTCGGACTTTTTTTTCGCGTGGAGCACCCCAGGTCTGCGGACTTTTTAATCCGCAGACCAGGCTCGTTGGATTTCAAACATGTTTGATATTTTACTCGCCGAGCCGCTGAAATTCGTACGTTCACCACGCTTTACCGTCACATTATTTATATCTATGCCGACGGACGACAGCGCCATCATTATTTTACTGTCATTCAAAGTGTTCGGACATCTCACATCGATAACAACAATGGTAGATCTACGAGTGCATTCGAAAAGTTTCTTGGAAGATTTTATTAGTTGTTTTAAAGACAACCCATCGTTGTGGAAGACGACCAGCCCACTATACAAGAATCGTGATGCCAAGTCCTTGGCGTATGCGGAACTTTTGGAGATTTTAATCAAGGTGGAGCCGCAGGCAAGGGTCGACGATGTTAAAAAGAAAATACAGACATTGAGGTCGGGTTACAGAAAGGAGAGAAATAAAGTAAGGACATCATATCGAAGCGGAGCCGGCACAGACGCAGTTTATCTACCCAAACTGTGGTACTATAAAAATTTGGAGTTCTTGAACGACCAAATGGAAGGTACGTAGGAATGCTTTAAAGCTATTTATTATACACGTGCAGATTATGAAATTGTCGTACCTAGCTCTGAAAGTGACATCGCATTAGATAAGCTACTATTAAGCAATTAAAACATACAGCTATGAATCATTTCTAGTCACAATAAAATTTCTTATTCTTTGCCGAGGTAGGTAATAAATAATAATAATATATAGGTACGAGGGAATGCTTTAAAGCTATTTATTATACACGTGCAGACTATGACATTGTCGTATCTCTGAAAGTGACATCGCATTAGATTAGCTACTATTAAGCAATTAAAACATACAGCTATGAATCATTTCTAGTCACAATAAAATTATTTATTCTTTGCTGAGGTAGGTAAGAAATAATAATATATAGGTACGATCATGGCGGTGGAAGCGCGGCTTATTGAGTCGTGGTCGGGTCCCAGGTTCAAATCCTGGGTCTGACAAGTACACATTGAATTTCAATTTGTGTATGAGTCAGAGTATGGACCTAATATGTTGAGCAAGTGGCTGACATCCATTTCTCGTAAAAACAAAATCTGTCAATACAAACCTCCACTCCGTGGAGGTCCATATTATGATCGGACATGGTCGAAAGAAGAAGAAAAGAAATGATCATAAAATCAAAAATCGCTCGAGTTAGGTTCCTTCAGAGACAATCAATAAATCGTCAATCATCAATCAAAATTAATGGTACAGTTTGGTTATGAGGAATACAGCGGAAAACACATTTTGAAAATACCCGATATACTGGATTACACCAATTATACCAATATCAATATTAACCATATGAAGGAATGGGTACTTAGGGGAGAGATAATAAAAAACAAGTTTGAGTATTATGTTGTATTTTAACAATTTACATTTTGTTTTACAGAATCGAGCTCAATATCCAGCATGGTGGACGATTTGGAAAACATGTCTCCTGATGAGAGTTACTCCAACTCGTTAAACAACGAAGATTGTATTGAGGTAAAACATTTTAACTAAATTGTTACATTGGTTTAATTTATCTATTGCTTATCATACTTTCTTGCCATGTGACAGCCCCGGTAGTATTAAAATATTTTTCGAAATCTCCTCGCGCTTTCTTAGCATTGGCAGTCGAGTTCCGATTAGTCGTTGCTTCCAAAGGCGCTAAGGTGTCCTGTGACCTCAGTCCGAGCTCTATTAAACCTGTCTCAGGATTTTCCCTATCAAGGTCATGAGAAGGAGTATAAGTATGTGTTGATTTGCGACGAAGAAAGTTGTGCAGCACACAGCAAGTTAATACAACTGTATTGATATTTTCAATTTTCATGTTTATTGGAGCTTGAAAAATGCGGAATCTAGCAGCTAAAATGCCAAAAACATTTTCTATAATTCGCCTGGCTCTGCATGTCCGATAATTATATATTCTTTTACTGTGATTTAATTGCCTTTGTGAATACGGCTTTATGAAATCGTTACGTAATGCAAAGGCTTCATCGCCAATATAAACAAATGGCAGTGCATCAGAATTAGCAGTTGGTTTTTTTGGTGCAGGTATTTTTAATCTGCCTTCGTCTAAACGTTTGAAAAAATCAGATTTTCTCAGTACGCCTCCATCAGAAATACGTCCATTTGTTCCAACATCAACATAAATAAATTCATAATTAGCATTTGCAATCGCCATCAAAACAATGCTGTGGAAATGTTTGTAATTATAAAATTGGGAGCCGGCGCCTGCATGTGGCACGATTGCAATGTGTTTCCCATCAACTGCGCCCAGGCAATTTGGAAATTGCCATTTACTTTTAAATTCTTCTGCAATCGTCTCCATTTCTTCGTGCGTATCAGGGAACTGCAACAAAAAATAATCAACATTTTATTTACAGATAGAATATTCGCCTTCAACATCCACGTTGTCGACTACTCCAAGGTCGAATCTCAATAGAGCACCAGAACCCCCATCGTTCAAACGAAAAAAATCGAATGATAGCGCCAACAAAGTGTTAGAATTAATCACCGACAAACTAAGCAAGACTGAAGATGAATTTGATGTTTTTGGCAAAATGATGGCCATGAAACTACGATCGATGTCACAGGGACAAAGATTGCTGGCCGAGAAGCTGATGCATGAAGTTGCCTTTATGGGACAAAGTGACAAAATAATGCCAGCAACTACTGTTCATACTCAACCAGTTTATCGTATATTAAGCAAAAATGTACAAAAGCCGGTATAATAAATTAATGTTTTTTGTATGAATAAATATCTTGTAAAAATATTTGTTTTTTTGTTTGTTTTTATGCCTATAAACCTTAGCTTAAGCGATACAACAAATGGTAAGTATTTGAGCTATGTTAGCAAACCTATATTATTATGTGGCCTCATTTAGAAATCAAATTCCATGCTTGCTTTTCGAAGAATATGACTAGTATTACAATACATTCAACAGGAATAATTAAGCAGCTTGCTTACAGCCTATATGGAGAGTCCTGGCTAGGTACAGCATTCTAATGGTCTATTGAATATTTAGCATGTCAACGATGGCCTTATTTGTGACTATATATATACCTATCTCAAATGCATCTTGTCTGCCATTCTTATGATGTTGCCGTCTATGATTTATATAGGTAAAACAATCCACTAAGCGTTCACTTTATAAGACCAACCAATGTCTACTTGTTAATGATATATTTGTAAATTTGCCCAACTTTATTAGATGACGTCAATGCATGGTTTGCTCATTCAAATGCTCACAACTCAATAATCTTAAAATACATATTAGGAAACATACTAGTGTTGTAGCTGGTGAATAAAAATATATCAATGCGAGACATACTCGGAGAATATACATCATAAAATTAATTGTAAAAAGACTTTGCTGAATGAAGAATAAATAAGCAATGTCGTTGTGTTTATATTTATGTAATATAAGTATTCGTTAAGCAATTACCGCCTATTCGACGCTTTCATTCTGACGGTACTGCCTTACGTTAGCGAATTATGGCATTTTACTAAGAATTTGAGCAACCGTATACTGAGGTTCGAAAATAGATGTTTGCGACAAATACGTACTGGATGTGCGGTATGGTATGACTTTAGTAGTAACGAAAAGATAAAAAAACGCATCAAGCCAAAAGAGAACCCAATCCTGGTTTGCCTGTTTTTTGAGACAACCAGATTCAGAAGAAGATGAAAATGAAATTTATTTAATATCGCATTAGCGAATAGCATTACAAATCGATGGTTCCTTATGAAATACTTGCGATTTGGCTATTTGAAAGGATGCATAATCAAAAATACTCCTGAATAATCATTTTATAAATTGTTGTTTTTATTTAATAAAACGCATTTTTTTTTTTTATAGTACTTATTCCACTTTTATTAATAAATTAGGACCGGTTTCGTCCGCCGCAGTGGGACATTTTCAACTGTGATGATTGCTCGTTATATAATTTTATTCATCGTTGAGCGGAATATCGACTAGTGTATTATTGAATTACTGCAGTTTGGAGCATTCACTCATTTTGCCATACAAAAACTCATACAAGTGAGATGAGTATAATAATTCTCATTTAATCGACGAATTCTAATGTATTGTTCCACAGTATTACTAATTATTTTGTAAGTTTTCTTATTAAAATCTATTCATGGCACGTCATTTATATACGAAGAATTTATATATTTTTATTAGTTACTATTGTCTTTTTAAAGAAAATGGGTTGAGATTTATATAAATATTTCATTGTGTGATAAAAAAGAATTAAAAATAATTATTGTTCTTGGGTTTGATTTGGTATTACTATGAATATGAGTATATTGTGTGGTCACTATCTATCCATTTCCTCTTAACCATATCACTTCCAGCCAATTTTTACTAGGTTAACACTTGTAGTTAACCTATATTTGGAATAAAATAAATTCCTTTAAAAATATGAAATAGGTACAGAATGATACATATTTGTACAAACTTACCAAAACAACACGTTTCTAGAGTTTATCGTAAATATTTTCACACTAAAATGATAAATACCTAATAGTGTTTAGAAAATATAATATATGCCAATCGCTCAACCTATTAGGTCCATACTCTGACTCGTACACAAATTGCAAAACAATATGTGTACTTGCCAGATCCAGGATTCGAACCTGAGACCCACGGCGTGATAGTCAAACGCTTAAGCCGCGCGGCCACCGTGGGTGTGATATTATATTACGTGAGTTTAAAGTTTAGGAAAATATGCGTACATGACGCTTTTGCGCTCGGAAGATGGACGAATGAGATTGTTTCATTCCCCTTCCACCAGACCAGGAGCCAAATCCTTCGTTCAATCACGGAAAATTAGGAACATCTAACTAAGTTGAAAACATGTGCTCTTTAGATACCTATCTACAGGTGGGACGATTTTCAAGATCGTCGCAAAAGTATTACTATAAGTTTTTACGTAATTGAGATAAATTTTCCGACTGTCGGCATTTTAAGGTGATTCATCAGTGAAACGCCAAATAATTTTCTACCATAGGCGCGACGAAATTTTGCACTCGCTCCCATTCTGAGAGAGCATGTAGAGCTGGAAGGACGTCATTTTGCTTCGTGATGGCGACGGCCGTAATAATTCCTAAATCTTTAAAACGTTACCCATTTACTTTAAAAAGAAAACATGTCAATGAATATATCGCACCGTGAGTGTAAAACCAACGTATGTGCAAATTACATAGTTTGGAGATATAAGGGTTTGAAGTTTTCATTTGGTCAGGATAAATAGAGTTTCTAAAATAAAACAATAATATTTGGTGTATGTATACATTATGACATGTTCTTTTATTAATTTTATTTTTTTTCATATAAATCCATCAAGATTACAAGTTTTAGCAGTTGCTATGGTTTTACACTTTCATGATGCATAGAAAATGTTGATATTTCGCAGTTACCTGAATTGCAGTAAGATTTTTATTGGGAACTTTGGTAATACCATTATAATATAATATATTATATTATTATTAAATAAATCAAGAATGATATTTACCTATAATATTTTGATATTTTAAGCTTACTAACTATAATTTATTAAAATAGATGCATACAATTTTAAACCAAAATAAAAATAGCAAATTACAATAATTGTAATGTTTTTATAATTAATTTTATCGACGTCAATTTTTATCTGAATCTGTATTTAAATGTGTAGATGAAAGTTTTTTTTATAAAAATTATGGTGTATTTCTGGTATCACTTATGATGAACATAGGGAAATCAAGTCATTTAATTTTGCTTCGGAGATCCGAGGTGGTTTTATAAATGCTTTGTGTAGTTGAGGTTGTACTGATTGACGTCCGCCCTGACGTTTTCTAATATTTATTACATCAAACACTTCTGTTTCATGCTTATTTTTATAGAACAGGCAATAAGGATTGTTTTTCCTCACTTCAATAACGCAAATGTCTACCCAACTAACCTTTTTACTATTTTCGTTGAGTTGAAAATTATTGCCCATTTCATTTGCTAACTTGTGAAAATCAAAAATCTCGTCAGTGCCAATTTCCAGTGAATCACTGGAATCCACTGTATTGGTATATAAATTGGACCTGACTTCAAGACTATTTTTTTGTTTCTCTATGCAAGAGTGTTATAGAGTCACCCTCGTTCTAGGTGTGTCCTACGACCAAAAAGTTGTGTGTGATTTTTGGGATATTAAAATCCTGGAGGGCGTATAAATACATTGCTGTAATAAATTTATTTTTATTCTGTCCGGCACAATTATCCGAATAAAAAATGACTTCCTTCCCAATTGATTTATCTTCCAAAAATTTTACAACACAAGAACCAATTGCATTGGCCCCTTTGTTTGTAGTCCCTTCATGCTAAACAAAACAGTAACCATTTTTATTATTAATGTGTGTAAGATGGTAAAATTATAGGTTGAAAGCTTTCTTTTATAATATAGCACTGATATCTGGGCATTTGGTGTTGATAATACGGCCTGCAGATTATAGCAACATACTATTTTATTCGTCTTTCGCCTTCTGTGTTCTCGATAATTGTTTATTTTTTTTGATGAATGTCATATATTATTTAACTTGAATTATATTTTTCTCTTCGCTACTGCAATTTTTATATTTTTCACAAAAGTCACATAGGTCCTTGTTTGGTTGAAAAAAGCCTATATTATAATGGGTATTGTTCCTCTTGCAAACCAGCAGCATCCTTATCTATATCCAACATGGGTTCTTCAGCATCAGGAAATGTACTTGTCACATTTTTGAAAATCTGTAACATTGCAAAAACAAAAATATCATAGATCTGATTGATATACTGTTGTGTTAATTGAAAGAGTTTATTATTGTAGGTGCATAAAATAAATACATAGGTACATAAGATAAGTCGATAATAATAAGTTTCATAACAATAATAATATTAAGGTTAGTTTTGTATATCATTTTAGTATAATATTTATCACAAAGTCTTACCTTTTTAGAAGTTTTTCAGCTTTTAAAGCTAACTCCACCATCATTCGAATCCTTAAACTTATATTTGATAAAAACAAAATACACTGCACTACATTACTTGAATCAAAGGAAACAATAATGTGTTGTAGAATACGTCTGGATGCGTTATCAAAGTCTTAACACTGAATCATTTCAATAATTGCCTGCTATCACAATAATAAAAACAATGCCACATTGCATTCACCAAAAGAATGCGTCTGATGCTCGGGTTTTACAATTAGTCATGGATAATCATTTGCAGATACTATGGTTTTACATTAACAATGGAAGAAAATCTTTGTATTGTAAAACCCAAATATCTGTCTTTTTTAATGAACATTTTTAAGTTTGCAGTAACTTCAATTTTACATTATCAAGTTTATGACTTTTGCAGTTGTTTTGCATTTAAATCTCGAAATTGAAAAATTTGCACTTGCTATGGTTTTACACTCACGGTGCGATATTATTATTGTCACTGATAAAACAATAAAAAGAACATTAAATAGAGACATGTTGGATTTATAAGACAAATAATATTTGGTTTGACATGCCTCATTTGCACCCGCGCATCGCCTAGCGACGATCTTTTTAGACCGTGTCTCAACTAAAGCATGGCCTTAATATTAATATAAAAGGAAAGTCTATTGATAGAAAAAAAGTGCATATCGTTGGTATGTACGGAAGTAATATACATAGCATGACCGCTTAGGTCTGTGGATGGCGTAAGAATAATTATTAGATTTTTTTCCCCTACCTTTTCTTTTAACTGTGACCTTGTAAGGTCTGAGAGGCAGTCCTCGGTTTCCTGACTATTATTTCTAGGGTTGGGTCTTATAAGTTCATTAATGCCCTTTCCCACATGTAATCTAGCTAAGTATTGAGCTGTTGAATTTACATTTTACCTTCGAATAAGTATTTCAAGTGAAAACAGTTAAGAAAAACCCTCTGACGTTATTGTCCTTATGGGTCCAACAAACAAAAAGTTCATCCTTTAGCGGGATGTTCGGCTTAAAAGTATGGTCTTTTGTGGATCATTTTTTCATCAAAGATGTTCGCCCAGTCCCTAGGGGGTAAACCCTGTTTTTTTTTTTTTTTGTGATTTTACCGAGTCCTTGACTGCGACTCGCTGTCATATCGCCTCTTCTCTTCTCATGGTCCTCACTCCTATTCTGTTAAATAGCTTTATAATTATTTTGCCTAGCTCTTCCGTCTTTCTTTCTTTCTTCTTTAGACGCCAGTGTTTTATGCACCAGAATCGCTCGCCTCCGTATCCATCCCCTCTGTATTTTTGATGCATCGTGTATCATTGAATTTCAGATAGTCTAATTCAGACCTCGGCCAAGTCTCTGAGATGAATGCTATTATTAATTTTTGTCTTACTGAGTAAAGTTCTATATCATTATTTTTTTTGCTTCATACTTCTGTCATTCCATTGTAAAATCCTAATTTGTTTTTTACTATCCATTTTGTTGCAGAACCTCCCCTAGAATTTCTCCTAAATTTCCTTCTTTGAAGTTTTTGCATACCCAGTCCACTGCTTTAATTATTAGTTGTTTAATGATCTGCTGCCAGTCTCCCCCTTTCAGCAAGACTTTCATAATTTCTCCCATCGCATTAACCTCTGTCTTCCCCTTTGAGTTTCTCTAATTTTTTGTTGGCTTTACGCTACTACGTGTTGCTGTTATTGTTGAGCATGAAGCTACTACCACCACTTCTTTCTTTTTGTTTTCCTTAATTTTTTGAATTATTTCACTTTCATCCCTTCCCACGATTTTTTTTTGTTTTAATATGCCAGCATAGCTGTTACTTAACATTTTTTTTGCTTCCTTGAAAGGTATGTTCATTTTTATCATTGCTTCTTTGCAATTCTTTTCTTCTTGCCACTTTCGGCATTTTTGGCTGTTTGCCGCGTGGTTACCTTTGCAATTGATGCACGTAATTTCCTAATTTTTTTCGCAAGTTTTATGGTTTTCACCGCACTTGGGGCACGTTTATACTTTACTGCCGCAATTGTTCGCAATGTGCCCATATCGCCAGCATTTGTAGCATTGCATTACCCTGAATACATACGGTTCTACAGCAAAAGAGACGCCATTTATGTGAATTATTCTCGGCAATATTTTCTCTCCAAATTTGATACTGACTGACGAGGTCTTCGTAAGCTCTCCTGTGTCACTTTTTCTTGTCAACCTCTTAAGGTTGGTCACTTTTGCATCACTTTTGATTTCCATTAGCAGTTCTTGGAGGTCCATATCAATGTCGACTTTTCTTATTACTCCATAAGAGTAAGAGTCATTCTCTTTAATCACAAAACCGAGATCGTTGAGTTCTTCAGCTTGTTTCACTTTATCTGCTTCTTTTTCGTCTTCTACTTGGATGTATGTCTTTAAATTTTTGTTGTAAATTTTCTGTACTTTAACTCCTGCATTATGGAGCATCTGCGCTATTTTTAACTTGAATGGTATTATACTTCCCGTCGCTATCATGACGATGTTTTCGTTTCTCTTTGAAGCGACCCCAGAGTCTCTTCTGGGTTTTTTTCCAGAGGTTACAGTCTGCCATTCTTCTTCTTTTTCTCCAATCACTTCCTCTTCATCATCGTTTCTTTCTTCTTCGTTTTTTTGGTTTCATTCACGTCCACAGTAGTGTTAACCATTTTAATATTCATGCCTTTCACGCGGACGCGTAACAGTGTGGACAACCACTCGCATCACTACGTTGGCGCACTATTTGCTCCCGTGCAACAATAATAATTATTATTCACTCTTGCTCTCTGTTAATATTTATAATATATTAATTTGTGCAGTATGTATACACCAAATAATTTGTACACTGTAAATCTCGGCAGTCTGTTTTCACCTAATAATCTTTCTTTCAGACTTCACTTATAAATATTAAATTCTGGTAACAATAATTTTACTTTCTATTCGACACGGGCGTTCTACTCAAATGCTCAAGTCCAACTGACATATACCCTGTTCTATGTTGTTATCTACAAGTGTTAGTAGCTCTCACCTGGGCTTTGAGCCCGAGTCTCATTCTGATGTGCATTCTAAAGCTACCTAGCTTAACTCTTAGGGCTTCCAAACATTCTTTTACCTCTACCGCTGGACCCTGGAAGGAATCCGGCGGGATCAAAGTACTGCGGCCGCATCCGCTTCGGAATAGGTACCTGTAATTGAGTGAGGAGGGGGTGAATCATCAGGATTTGGAGAGTCAGGGTGCATCATCTTATGACGGAGCCTAGCTCCTTGCGCTTGTACTTAAAGTTTTGTATTTTGTTGGCAAATAGTGTAGGTTTCTTATGAGGACCTTTTGTCAGTCTATTCAAGAAGGTCTGTCTGCATTTAGTTATGCTGTTGGAAATTTCGACTCCGTCGTGTTTTGTATTGATGTGTATGATGCTATGGTGAGGCTTGAGTTCGTAGACGATTCGAAGGCATCTGTTCTCTAGTGTTTGCAGCATCTTTAAAAAGGATTTGGAAGGAAGTATTTATAAATAAGTGGGTTAAAAACAGAACGGCTTTTTTCCTTATTTGATAATTTTATTATTTTTAATTTAAACAATCGTAAAACTAGCTTAGTACAATCTATTAATATTATCGTCATCATCAATAGGCTGGGTCGATCCATTGCTGGATTAAGGCCTCCCCTAGCGCCACGTACATCCACCGAACATTCTCTACTGCATTAATTTAATAATTAGTTATAATCTAGATACCAAAAATCCTCCAACAAAGTTGTGTCAATATCTTTATATGTAAATCTTAATTTGTAAACAATGGAAAGAAGCCCGCTTGCTTATAACATACCGCATTGTCATAATACAAGTCTCAAATTTTATTTTGACTACCTACCAAATAGCAAATCATCCATCACTCTTTCACACTTCCATACATTTTGATAATTAGTTGCAGATTATTAATTTGGTTGTAGCATTTTTACATAAGATGTTCAGTTTAGTTTGGGATAAACGCTTTATTTTTTCAGTAATAATGAAAAACAAATAAAATGGTGAAGAACAATAATTATTACAATATTAAGTGACCAATAATATATCAGGATTACTAATTAAAATATTGCCACATACAGGTTTCACGCTTCAGTATTGCAATTAGTTGCAGTACGGATATAATAAAAACGTATAATGTTCCAGAACAAGTAAGTATCTAAGATTAATAGGATATTTAAGATGAAAATCAATTTGCAATATTTTTTAAAACACATCGCAATTTATGGTTTTTGAGATTAGCAATTTGAGAGAATTTTTTAGAGCACACATCGCATTGATGTGGTTTTTCACCAGTATGTGTCATTATATGACCTTTAAGATGAGTAATTCGAGAGAATTTTTTAGAACATACATGACATTGATGTGGTTTTTCACCAGTATGAGTCATTATATGACCTTTGAGATGAGAAATTCGAGAGAATTGTTTAGAACATACATGACATTGATGTGGTTTTTCACCAGTATGTGTCATTTTATGTATTTTGAGATCTCTAATTGAGACAAAATTTTTGAAACACACATCGCATTGATGTGGTTTTTCACCAGTATGAGTCATCATATGACCTTTAAGACGATTAATTCGAAAGAATTGTTTAGAACATACATGACATTGATGTGGTTTTTCACCAGTATGTATCATTTTATGTATTTTGAAATCACTATTTGAGACAAAATTTTTAAAACACACATCGCATTGATATGGTTTTTCACCAGTATGTGTCATTTTATGTTTTTTTAGTCCATTATTTGCGATGAACTTTTTGAAACATACTTCACATTGATGTGGTTTTTCACCAGTATGTTTCATTTTATGTATTTTGAGACCACTTACTTGCTGGAAATTCTTTAGACATACATCGCATTCATGTGGTTTTTCACCAGTATGTGTCAATTTATGTATTTTGAGATTACTAGTATAATAGAAATTCTTTAAACAAATATCGCATTGATGTAGTTTTTCACCAGTATGTTTCATTTTATGTATTTTGAGAGCATAAATGCGCTGGAAATTCTTTAAACAAACATCGCATTGATGTGGTTTCTCCCCAGTATGTTTCATTTTATGTATTTTGAGAGTGCCAATTTGCTGGAAATTCTTTAAACATACATCGCATTGATGTGGTTTTTCACCAGTGTGCATAATTTTATGTCTTTTCAGTTTACTATTTGCGTTAAACTTTTTAAAACACACATCGCATTGATATGGTTTTTCACCGGTGTGTGTCATTTTATGTTGTTTAAGGTTACCAATTTGCAGAAAAATTTTAAAACACACATCGCACTGATGTGGTTTTTTACCAATATGTGTTTTATATAACTTAGGTTGCTGAGACGTGCATGAAATGTAGTGACTATTTAGATGATTTACAGATTCAAACACTCCATAGCAATTATTGCAAATAAAGTTACGTGGAAAATATGTTACTCTTCTCAACACAATTTGAACCACCTTTGGCAAGTATAATTTCGAAACTTCCTGTTTTACATTTGGAACATCTGTAGTTATCTCTGAATATTGTATCATATTTTCCATTTTATTGGTTGAATTTGTTATGTTGTTATAGGTCAGGTTATTGTCAATTGTATCCTTTCTAGCTACGTCCAATGGATTATAATTTGTGAAACACTGCTGAAGAGAAATCTACAAAAAGAATAGGGTTGGTATATTTAATTCAACAGAATTAAAGCAAATAAAAATACATTTTGTTTTAACAGTTGTAAATGCTAGGTATTTTTTTTGCTAAGATAGAACTTACAAAAGAGTTAACTGTCAAATCGTTGTGTGATGTGTGACACCCGTTGACCTTATGACAATAATGATTGGTTTAGTCTAGCAAAGCAACACGAATAGAATCATGTTGACAAATTTACCAAATCTACCTATAAAAAATATTGTCGATTCGCGCAACCTATAATTGCATTTTCTCGCAAAATTGCTCTTTAGTGATTTAGCTCATTGTAGCTTAACGGGTTTGTTAGTAAGGAAATATGCTGCATATGGCTTGAGACCGATCCTTAAAAGTCCCTTGATTGCATTACCGGACAATATTTTTTCAAAATTAGGCTGAAGATTGCGTTGTGGAACATTAATCAATAATATTTTTGAAAATATAATGACAAGAATCCGGACGAAATATGCCATACCACAACAGCACTCATCGAATATAAAACTTAGGGGATAAGTTTGTTCCATAAAAGGACCTGTTAATTAATTTCTAAAGTCATGCGATATTTTCTGTGGGGATTTAAGAATTCACTGGCTGATGCCGATAGTTAACCAACAATTGGCGCATTGAAAGCCAACATTATTCGTGTTATATAACTGGCAGTGCACGAAAAAAGTGTTCTAAATTAGGTGACCAGTATATGTTTCGATGAGAACAGATACGGTGGCAATATGCCCTAAACCATTTAAAAATGTAAATGCCATGCACGTGTCTTTCGAATTAAAAAAACTATTAAAATTACTAATGTTATATTTTTACAATTCATTTATTTAAAGTTCTACCGGGCTAAAAAAACAACCTTTATAAAAAATTGAACGAACCTATTCTAATAATATGTATTACTCCTCCACAGCCCATAAATAAAACGAGTTCTCGCACATATTTTAAAATGACTTTAATAAGAAGTAAGAGCCG
The DNA here is from genome assembly GCF_057557595.1 of Rhyacophila brunnea. Classification (NCBI taxonomy): domain Eukaryota; kingdom Metazoa; phylum Arthropoda; class Insecta; order Trichoptera; family Rhyacophilidae; genus Rhyacophila; species Rhyacophila brunnea. The sequence goes on from NW_028232785.1 coordinate 35,888,093, forward strand.
TTTCACACGAGACACTAGTATCTGGACACTGGTGTTTCTCTCTGAATAGTGCTGCACTGCACAATTAATAAAAATTCAAATTTATTTATTTTACATATAAAGAACATAACAAATTTTAAATTTAAAACGTTCATGATTGACATAAAATAAGTGTTACAAATGAAAATACAGAACAATGTGAGTTAAAAATATAATGAGTAATAAAATAAGAAATAAAATAAGAAATAAAATAACAAAAATATAAAAGTAGATGGAAGCACACAGATAGAACTATCGATAGACACTATCTTAAAAATTGATATTACAACGTCCACCAAAATTCACTCACACGTAAGTGGAATATATCAATATCCGAAGCGATATCATTAAACATGATTATTGCCGTCTCAATTGGCATTACTAAAGACGGGTTAGTTCTGAAACTTGGGAGAACAAACAACGGATGCCCTCGACTCCGAAGATAATCATCAGAGACACACAAGCTTACACCGTCAAGAATGGCAGAGTTTTCATTTACGCTGCGTATATGTCAGAAAAAATATGTAGCTAATTAAAGAACCCTTCTAAATTTTAAGTTACAGTATGAAAGCATTCCTAAGAGAAAGTCAGTCGGATAGACTTACGGATAATATCCATACAGCCGAAAGTAAAGTAGTCTAAAATTTTTCTTCTAGACCCTCTCCACCATAAGGCTGTACGTACAACTGATGCGCGGCCCAAACGATAGACCCACTCTCAAGTCTGCTTCTACTAGAGAGAATTTTTAGTACCATAACATCGGAAAAGACCCAGGAAGTACGCAAGACAAAGAACAGTTTTAGCGCCTTTTCACAAATGGTATCCATATGACCACTAAACGTAAGTTTATTGTCAAATATAATGCCAAGATCCCTTACAGATGATATTTCCGAAAAAACTCTGCCATGCATCAAATACTGGAACAACAATACTCGCGAGGCTTTAGTAAACCATCTCCAATCTAATATATTATCTATATCAAGTTGGAGTTGACGAAAATCGTCCAAGGTGACAACTTTCATGAAGAGTTTCAAGTCATCAGCAAACAACATAAACATAGCATTTTGAATTACGAATGCTATGTCATTTATAAAAAAACGTGTACAGCAATGGCCCCAACTTTGAGCCCTGAGGCACACCAGAAAATGTTTTAAGCGTCTGTGACTGATAGAGGGTTTACGATACGTATTGTTGACGATTCCTAAAATAACTCCCGAATAGCGAGAGAAATCATCTAACGGCCTGCTCTAAATCCATGCTGCTCATTTATTATAGTAGACCAGCGCCATCTAAAGATTAATACTTGAGTCAGCAATGAAAAAACTCGATCCTCGGAGAAATGCTGTGCATGATCATTTCAAGAACTTTTGCTAGTGCATAGCGAATGGCTACCGGCCTATAGTTTTCCACTGATGACTCCGTACCACCCTTATGAATTGGAGTAACCTTCGACATCTTCCATGCTTCCGGAAAGATACCCGTCCTCCATTGTCGGGTAAAATATATATGAAAGTGGCCCTTGACAAAGTCAATACAGCCCGTTAAAAATTTTTTTGGGACATATGCGGTCCCTAAAAGGCCGGGTACACGCTCATGCTTCACTACGGTGTTGCTGCGCAAACCGGTTTGCGTACTGTACACTGCGAAAACTGTACACTGCGCAAACCAAAAAGTGCGGCCTGCGTAAAATTCTATTTGCTTGATATTTTAACTGCGCAAACCGAGTTTTACAAGCCGCGATCAGTTCGTCGAAGGGTACGGTCTTTTCTCATTCATACTTATTTGTTTTCGTTGGATTAAGAATTCATAATATTACACATATTATTGTTAGTACGTTTTTTAAATTCATTAAACTCTGCCTAAACAAAATCACAATAGATAAAAAAAATATTATATCTATAAAATATTCATATTATGACTATTATCTATTATGGCTTGGTTTCGTAGGGATTAATTGAATTTTAAAAACTAACCAACACCATCTGTAAATTGGAGTCTTATTTCAATGAAAACAAACACGTGTGACTGACAAAGTTTAGTGTGCACCATTTATGGCGGATCTTAACAGCGTACCTCCACCCTTCGCCACTAGTATATATTATATTTAAGCAAAAAATGCTGATTTATATGCGAGTGTATGTTTCTACTCCAAAGACATTGTTTGGTTCACTTGGATCTGGAGGATTTATGTCTCTTTTATTAACTAATAAACAAAAGAAAATGCTTGTGACAAAAACAAATCTTCACTTTGATGACATTGCTGCGATTTCGAAGAACAGTGTTTTCACGACGACGACTTCTGTCGTAAAGTAATGAGGTTTGCGCAGTTTTACTTTTGCCGTGTGGCCATGCGAGTGTTCCGTTTTTTTTTTTTGCACAGGGAAAACCGAGCAGGCAAGTCGCTCCCGTGTAGCGCATAAGAGCGGGTATTCTTATTTTTTTTTAATAAATCTAAACACGTCACCCTCATTAATTGGGAAGATGTCAACGGATTGGCACCGCATGATCGTTTTCTCTACATATATATGAACGCCACATACTTGTTTCTCCATCGTAACATTCCCATTCATGCAGCGTCTCGAGACAATGGTGTCGCGTGTGAAACGGCTCTAAGATTAAAACATGTATTGCTAATTCCAACCTTCGATATAAGACTGCACCGAGGGAAGAAAAATAACACATTATACAATTGAACGAACCTGATGTATTGGCCTGTATTCTGAATAAGAACAACCCGGTTTAGGATCTTCAACATCACATAATGGGTCTATTACATCTTCAATAATCTCGCGCTTGATGACGGATAGTTGATCATCCGTCTCAGGTTTTATATTAGAGAGGTCCGCTAAAAGATACTGAAAGAAACATTATGGTTAACACAGTAAAACCACTTTCACTTTCAATGACTAATTATAGTCAAAATGAATTAGAAGATAACCTGCCATAACCTAAATCATAAATGTATCGTAGCTGTCAAAATGTATAATCGAGTTATTTTTTTAAATCAACGTTTAATATCATTGTATGTCTCTACGAAGTTTATAAAAAAGCAACATATTATAATAATATATTATTCGTTGTTAGTCACAATACAGAGTGGTTGTAAAAGAAATCAGTTTCCTAAAACTAACCTCGAAATTGCAACTTGAAACGTCGGCATACTCCTGCTTTATATGAATGCGAACTTCAGGGCTGATTGGGAGGCTAGTCTGCGTATCAAACAAAGGCTTGCCTTCTGTATCAGACTGTGCTCCATCACATTCTCGCTTTACGTCCATTTTAATAGTAAATGTCGGGAAGAACGTGACAAGCAGGATCCATTCAATGGTACATTAATTTAAGAGAAGTGTTGCCGCAATACGTAATCATTTATTATGTATGGCCGAAATACTGAAATCTATTCCGTGTAGCGATCAAACAATAAAATGTGTTTTACTGGATTTAAGTTTTGTACTATTCTATTTGAGTAGTTTTTTTTCTATTCGGGTTTTGCCTTTCGATATTTTCAAGTACTAGGTACACGTATTCACCAATGGCAAATACCCACTAACAGCGTAGGTAGGTATAATGTTATACCCATGGCTATTGGGACTCTCCCGATAGTCTTAATTACCTACGTCTAATTATTAGGTGTAACCATGTCACCTGACCTCTAGTCAACAATGGGCGTAGGTACGTCCAAAATTCCTAGATTATCTGTCAAAATATTCAACATGTACTTAGCACGTAAGAATTATTGTTTATCTAATTATAATAATAGTACCTACCTACCTACCTAATATGTCAGGGAAGAATGTGATTGTGCCGAATAAAATAAACGAAAGCCAAAGAAACTTAATATTCAGGTGTAGGTATGTAAAAAGAAAAGATGGCTTCACTGCTCAATGTAAAAAGAGTACAATAGAAAAAATAGGCACATAGTCGCGGGAGGACGTGGTATTGAGTTCGTGAATTCCCTCGCTAAAAACTTAACAACAAAACGAATTCAGATAATTAATAATAATTAGAATATAAGCGATATAATTAGCATCAGGAACGTAACAATATAAGATTAATTTTGATACTGTTAAACATAATTCCTTGTGAAAATAACCGTTTAAAATATAAAGCAACTTGTTCAACAAAGAAAGACATTTAATTTTTGTGAATCCCGGGTCCTACCAACATCCCGAGCTAGCCACAGGACCAGAGATATCTCAATACCTACACTAATATTTTTAACCTATATAATAAATCAATTAATACAATAAAGTAGGGAAACTTTATTGCCTACCTACCCATTCAGTAAGGCTCAAGTTGTAGGTAAGTATAACGAACAAGACATTGTCAAAGGGCCATGTCTTTTGACGTTGCCTTGTCTATCCGTGCATGATGCAAATCACACCCAATGTACGTGTGCCTGGCTTAAAATACGTGTGGCATTTGGTTTGTATTTCACTGAGAGATATGTTGTTTTGCCGCGTTGATGATTAATATTGTATTTAACAACATCTGTAGAAGAAAACTTGAAAATAGAAAAAATGCAGATGGGCCATTTTGGCATTTGAAAACCGAGATGCGCTGATCTCGTTATGATTGAGGAAATGCTCATTTTCATTTTCGCTTCATTGTTTTGTTTTGACAACAAAACATTATATAATTATTATTAAGGTGTATCACTGAGTCAAGTTAGCGTTTGTATCTATTATTAATTGATATTAGTTTCGACGGTAAACACTTTTCAGTATTGTGGCAACACTTTTCTAATATTAACCTGAATGTATCCTGTCTGTCACGTTGTTCCTGCCATATTTACACTTAACATGGATGTAAAGCAAGAATGTGATGGAGAACACTCCAATATAGAAGGCAAGCCTTTGTTTGACACGCTGACTAGCCATCCGAACAACCCGGACCCTCGCACTCATGTAACGCAAGAGAATGCGGACGTTTCAAGTTGCAATTTCGAGGTTAGTTTTTGGAAACTAAGTTATTTTACAATAACATTAGATTGCGAATAACAATGATTGGTTTAATATTATAAACTGTGCTTTTTAACAAACTATGTAGGAACATAAGTTGATATTAAACTTTGTTTAAAAAAAATACATGTTTATACAATACAAATACAATACATGTGATATAGGTTAGGTTATCTACCTATTCATATTAAATATAATTATTATACATCGTTGTACGGACGTTACATAAACTGGAATTGGTTTTATAGTTCTATATATGCTTTTAATAATGCTTTTTTCAGTACCATAAGGCGGACCTCTCCGATAAAACATTCGATAATCAACCAGCTGTCGTCAAGCGCGAGATTATTGATGATATATCACACCCATTATATGATCAAGATCCTCAACAAGGTTGTTCGTATTCAGATTATAGGCCAATACATCAGGTTCGTTCAATAGTACGTAGGTATATGTGCCGTTTTCTTCCATTGATGCCGTCTTATATTGAAGTTTTGAATTTGTAATGCATCTTTGAATATTGATTAGGAACCATTATATTATAAGTCGGTCAAACTTGTTTCCTTTATTGATTGCGGAGTAGATTCGAGCTATTGGCAATTGCTAAAACAAATATTTTGAGACAGTTATGAGTAGGTATATACATCTTTTGTTAAATCACGGAAATATTTTTAAATATGATGATTTATACATCACATGCATTCGAATGTAAAGCAATAATTAATGCGATTATCTAAAATTGTGCTCAATTGTTTGGTGAATAAAATTAATCGCCCGTAAGTCATTTTTATGTAGGAAATAGAAGCATATTGTCTATAAAAAGAACTACTTGCAGCCATAAAATACCATAAACGGAAGCAATATCTACGTGAAATGGGGTGAGAATAGACCAATTCTATTGTCAAAACTTTTTGTAACATTAATGTAAGCCTCAAATTTACTAAATTACCTACCATGCTGCATGACAACATAAATTTAAACATTCCAGCTAAACGGTTTGACAGGTCAAAACTGGCCTACTGCGCATGCGTTATAAATAAACCGGAATAGTTTTAGATATAACGTTTAGTTCACTGTACCAGCAAACTTCAAACCATTTTCTGACCGTCAGAAGTGGTTTGGTTTGGATTTTTCTGTTCGTACACGTTTAGTTACTAAATTACTCGCCTTTTGAATAAACTACTCGCCTGATCCGAACCGGGCTTAAGGGTGTATCCATGAGCGCAGCGATAAAATCAAACCTCATTGACGTGCCTATTCAATCGTGAAGACTCGACAGCTGAATGGCAATTTTTGAACAAAGCGGTACGCAAACAAGAAGCAAAACGCAACAGTATTTCCAAAGGAGGCATAGTGCTTCAAACGGTGTCCAATAATGCAACAAAAATACTGAATGCACATTTATGGTCGCGTAAGAGTTTGCATTATATTTTTGTCTATGCTCACATGACAGCTAGTTGGGGTTGTCATTAGATTTTCCATCCTGGAAATGAATATATCTGCCAATGGTTTCGATAACCGGAATCATTTCACATCGTCTTCATTTCGCCTCGTCTGTTATTTTGAATGGATCCGTCCGGTTACCAACTCTTAACAACTAAATTTCAGCGTGAATCACTTCCATTTTGGATACGTGTAAAATAACCTAAAATGTGGTAATGATATTATCATATTATTTAATCAGTACTTATTAGTTATCGCTGAATTCTTAAAACGATTGATTGTTAAAGAACATGCTTACTTCAATATTACCTTATAATAGTGTTATTACAATATTCAGTACCTACGAGAATGTGAACGGAACTTCCGATGTATTTTACAAACCTAATATTAATAAAATATGTATGTACACGATACATACTTTATTGCGAATTTAAATACAAAACAACACTTCCAACGGTAATATGTAAAAGACAAAAAACAATAAATAAAGAACCTTTCAACATAACGTTCCGACATGCGTCTCCGCGCCTCAACCGTCAAAGCTTATGAAACTCAAAAGTCTCCGCCACTTTCAGACGCGATTGTCAAAATCTAATTAGAAATTAAATTTCTCATACATTCTAATCACTTTCTCATACAATGACTTCGATACTGGTTCGTAAAAAATTGCCCTTCTAGGTGGTCATAGTCCAGAAACTTTACATTCTTTATGTCGTTTGATTTTTTATATTGTTAGTGTAAATATTATGATTGATTTATGTTTGTATTTTATTTCTTGACAGACTCCGCTCGTATACCGCGACATGGATTGTATGATTGCACCTGATATCTTTGAGAGACAATCTGCACAGTTATTTGGTGAACTTGAAGTGCAAGAAATGAACATCAAAAAGGAAATAGCGCTTACTTCTGCGAAACAAGTCCGTCTAAGGTTACACAGAGCTTCATTTTTCGATAGAAATTTTGTTTGCAACGTGTGTTGTAATTTTTTTTCAACTGCGCACATTTTGAAGTACCATAAACGTATGCACGATGCGTCGCTGACTTTAGGTGAAGTGACTTTTCCATGCGCACAAGCCGTCGACAAAAGCAGTCACTTGTATGAAAAGTTTGATGCGTCAACGTTTGGCAGTGGTTCACAGGTGACTCATATAATTAATATATATGCTCATTTGATTATTGTTGTTAGGTATATAATGTATTATAATACATTGTCATCTGATACGTATCTGTATACTATACTAAACTTATATATATATATTATATTGTAATACAAAATGGGTATCATCCAGCGGCAAAGGGTGTAAATAGGCTGCTAATATTCAACATGAATATGGTGCACACAAAACTTCATCGTTCGTATCTACGTATTTATTTTCATTGAAGTAACACCAAAATAATTTACTGATAGTTTTTAAAATTTAACAAAATCCCTGTGAACCTAAGCCTCAATATATTATATCATACAGAATTTTTGATATTTTATAGATGGAAGAATTTTTTTATTTATTTTGGTTGGGTATAGGTAAGGCTTAATGGATTTTAAAAAACAAACCCAGCCATCTGTAATATGTACTCTCAATTGAACTAAAACAAACAAGAATGACCGCAAGAGTGCACTATTTTGTCGGATTGCCCATAACATTGGAATGTCGTTCGGTGATTATACATTTACCTACCAAATTAAGTCATAATTTGGGGGCCACCGATGGAAGAAAGAGCTCTGGGAAACCTTTCTGGCTAATCGTAATCATGATACTGTTACATAATATTAATAATGTTGTTATTTTCAGAAGCGTGAAAACGTTCTGATGAATATTAAGTATGAGAATAATGATGAGGGAGTTATCGTCAAAGAAGAATTTGTCGAGAATGCAATGCACCAAATTAATGATGAATTAACTCAACCTGGCTGCTCTTACCTACAATACAAGCCATTAGATGAGGTATGCTTAGTTGTTTTTTTAAGTCCGATGAAACTTTAAATTGTAAAAAAGATTATAAGTTAAATTAAATTTTTTTTTTTCGAAAAATCGACACCTTCATGGCATTAACATTTGAAAATGATTTCGGGCATGTGGCCTTAGTATTCTCAATCAAGCAAATTCTGGGCGCGGAATTTGGTCTACTTTTATTAAAGCACTGTCGGTCGTATAGTATGGGAAATGTAGGCTTCTAATACGTTAAATACTGCTGGTTTATCAGCTTATTCCAGTGACTTCACGAAGCCGCACACTAAGTAATCCAGAGATATAACATCGCACAACCCTGTATTCCAACTGACAGGTTCATTTCTTAAAATCAATCTATCGCCAAATCTTGATTTAAATAAGGCGATGGTTGCGGTGACTCTTTGGCACATCCTATTGAAATGACTGTTCTGCCGAAAGATTCCGTATTAAAACAAAATATAAATCATAGTTCGATAGGGATATCCATTGACCTTAACGTGGAGCTTTGGACCCATTTTTTAATAAATGTTCGACGATGCCACCAGCCTGTAAACCGCACCAAACGGTGCTTTTTTGTGGATCTAGGGAGTCTTCTAAAGTGGTCCTTTTCCGTGTGGGCAATTTTCCTTATTAACAAAGCCGTTAAGCAAAAATGAGCCTCATTGCTAAACGCAATTTTGCCCTAAAATGCAGTTATAAGCTGCGTAAATCGACAACAGCTTTTCTAAGTAAATTTGGATGTTTTATTAGCGTTGTTCTATTCATGAAGATTTGCCGTACTAGTTATACTAATCATTAGGTATGCTCACATACTGTTACTTAAGTATTTTTATTTAGCTACATATTTTTTCCGACTTATACGCAGCGTAAATGAAAACTCTGCACTTCTTGTTGGCATTGGTTTGTGTGTCTCTTATAATTATCTTAGGAGTTGAAGGCATCGATTGTTTGTTTTCCCAAGGTATAACACTAAAATGCCATTGGTAATGCCAATTGGGAGGGCAATAAGTTTTTACAACCAAATCACTTCAGATATTGACATATTTCACCTGGGTCAGGATGAGTATAAGTGAGTATTGTTTTATAAATTCTTAAAATAGGGTCTGCTAACTCATTTGGTGACTTCCTTGTTATTTTTTTTTAATGTCTAAACTAATCCATGCCATGTTGTAATTATAGCATATAATTTGTAATGTTCACCGTATTAAAAAAAAAAGATTTTGATCATAAATGTCAACGAGTGGCGCAGTGTAACGTATCGTTTTAACAGAAAAACACTTAACAAGCGACGTAATATCAGTGCTATATTAGAGAACATTAGAACATAAGTATATTTAATTGATATTTTATAGATAGTATTGCTTTGGATTTATTAATATTCCTATTCTTTTTGTAGATTTCTACCCATAAATGTTTTGCAGTACGCAAGAGTGAACCACTGGATATCGTTAAAAAAGATACGGTTGATAATGACCCGAGTAACAACAAAATAGCACATGCAATCAATAAAAACAGAAAAATGATGATGCAGCATTCGGAAATAACCATCGATGAACAGAACATCAAACATGAATTTCAGAAATTCTACTTGCCAAAGGAGGTTCGAATTAAGTTGGGAAGAGTTACATATTTTCCACGTAACTTTATTTGTAATAATTGTTGTGGAGTGTTTGAAACTGTAAAACATTTAAATAATCACTACGTTTCATGCATGAAGTCTAACCATCTTAAAACTGGTGAAAAACGTTATCAATGCGATGTGTGTTTTAAAAAAATTCTGCAAATTGGTAATTTAAAAAGACATAAAATGACACATACGGGTGAAAAACCACACAAATGCGATGTGTGTTTTAAAAAATTCATCGCAAAGGGTGAACTCAAAAACCATAAACTGATCCATACTGGTGAAAAACCACATCAATGCGATGTGTGTTATAAAAAATTTCTACGAATTAATCATTTAAAAACACATAAAATGACACATACAGGTGAAAAACCACATCAATGCGATGTGTGTTTTAAAAAGTTCATCACAAGTAGTGAACTCAAAACACATAAAATGACACATAGTGGTGAAAAACGACATCAATGCGATGTGTGTTTTAAAAAATTTCTGCAAATTAGATATTTAAGAACACATCAAATGACACATACGGGTGAAAAACCACATCAATGCGATGTGTGTTTTAAAAAATTTCTGTATATTTATCATTTAAAGGCACATCAAATGACACATACGGGTGAAAAACCTCACCAATGCGATGTATGTTTTAAAAAATTCTTCACAATTAGTGTACTCAAAAGACATAAAATTATGCATACCGATGAAAAAACACTGAATGCAATGTGAGTTTTTATAAAAATCTGCAAATATTCAACTCAAAAGACATTTAATAATTACACATTCTGGTGAAAAACCACGAACAATCTTTCACTTGCAGAAATCAATAATAATTAGATCAATAAACTCACTAAAACCTTAAGGTGATACATCAGTGAAACGGAAAATAATTTTCAACTATTGGCGCGTCGAAATTTTGAACTCGCTCGCATTCTGAAAGAGAACGTCTAGCTGGAAACACGTCACTTTGTTTCGTGATAACGACGGGCGTATTTCTTCTTAAATCGTGTAAAGATAACTAAAAACGTTACCCATTTACTTTTAAAAGAAAACATGTCAATGAATATATTATTATTGTTACTAATAGAACAATACACAGTACATAAAATGGACGTATGTTGGATTTATATGACAAATTATATTTAGTTTGGCTTGCGTCATTTGCACACGCGACCTGCAATCCGCGCATCGCCTAGCCACGATCTTTTTAGACCGTGCGTCAACTGAGATACAGCCTTAACCCCCCTCCATCACCTATGCCGAATTTTATTCATAAGACACCATGAAGAGCATCAGAAGTCGATATGCGGTTATACATATTACAGAATAACAAAATTGAGATAGATTTAAATAGAGATAAACTAGGTTCGCTTTCCATTGCCATGCATTCTATTACAAGCGCAATAGGTAGGTTCTCTAAAATAAATCACCAAGTTGTGTTTTTAAATATGTATATAGAGATATCTAGAAAAACCTATTTATCTCAACAATTCTAAATAAAATAACAAAACAGCTTGACAGGGCTGGAAATTACATTATCAACTTTTCTAGTATCCAAAAGAATAGTTATTAACCTACTATAAGTCCGATAAGAAGAAATTGGCGATAACAGGAAGTCTGTAGATGCATAAAGGAGACTTCTCAGTGACGTACCTGTCATGGCGGCAACGCGCGCACGGCATGCGTGTTTTAAATAATGTATCGACTCCTTCGACGCGACTCTTTTCTTTGCAATTCACTATAGTTTACTAATAATAATTGTAACTGCAGTCCTGATCGTTTTACACATATTTTTCATAACACCACGGGAGCGTGTCATGAAATAATAAATTTAAGGGCGTACCTCGTTTTATAACGAAATGCGAGCTGCACTGCACGGGATATTAAGTTCATGGTTTTAACTCGTGGACAAGAAGTTCTTGTTCGAGAACAGTTGCAAATTTGATCCTTGGTGATATATTTATAAAGTATTGAATTTCTATAGCAATAATTCCTACTCAGCTTGTAATATTTAGAATTATTTGTATGGTAAATGAAACTAATTAAAATAATAAATATACCTATTTAGATACAAAATCGTTTTTATTATTGTATTTTTCTGTGTTGATATTCGTTATGACCAACGATTGTGTTATGAAATTCTGTTGTCAAATGAGATATACATTATTCCATAGTGAAAATTTACCGTTTGACAGTACCTAGGTACCTAAGTTATCGATCATTTTTTGTGAAACCATCCATTTCCGTTGCCAATTTTATCATTTTAAAAGTTGTTAGCCAAGGCCTACTATACCTACGATAACATTCAATCATTGATACCAACCGTACTATAATTATAATACAACACTATAAATTTAATTACGCGAAATATTGATTCAGTAAACTGTTACATTTTGATTACAAATATATGTTTAAAAAAAGTTATTGAAACCAGCACATTTTCCATGTATATAAAGTATAAAAATATAGTTAAGCCTAACAAGATAGAAAGTAAGATGAACGTAAATATAAGGGAAATATGAGTACCTAATATGAATGAGGAAGAATGTTGAATAATTATAGACATAAGGGACATTTTTAAAAATATATAAGTATATAATATATAATATTATATTATGTGTGTTAAGAATATTATTAAAATTTATACATACTTTGAGTGATCTAAGATAGAACAGAAAAAGATAAAAATACAATTGGAAAAAAACATAAATTTTTAAAATTGGATTAATGTCCATAATACAAAATTTTGGAGATAGCGCGTTCAAACGAAACAGGAGAATCAACGGTGGAGAAATACATATTGTAATTTAATTTAAATACTTACATGACTAACAGATTTCTATTTTCAAACTTAACACACTATTATATACAATTATTCACATGTTATATACAGGCTTCCATTCTAATTTACGCAAATCTACACAAAAGGTGAACCTCAATCATCATGTTCCGTACCACCTTACCAGGTTTTCCATCCACGTCTTTCACAAACAGCTTAAAAAGCATAGGACGTGAGATTTACTTCTGGAAACAATCGTTTTAAACGGAATTTCGGCATACGGTTCGTTTATCCAAGTGACTATTGGATCAAGTTAAGTACCTGTTTAGCCCTTTCAAATGTTCCAGGGTGGACGTTAGTAAGGGACCAACGTCCCAAGGGTGTGTCACTATATAGTTTTAACACGGCAACAAGGCATGGGGCTTGATGACAGTAACTAATCGTCGCTATAGGATTTGTTTCCCGAATAGACCAAATGTCAATTTTACAGGAGACGAAAAACAAATTTCACTGTCGTATATTTTAATATCAGTAGATGTATCAATCATTCTTTCAATACTGTATGATTGCAACACTATCTAAGAAAGATTCCAAGAATAATATACTGGTATAAATCATTAAATGCACAGAACATGCGTTTTATTTACAAGTACTCACTGTGGATATTCGGGAATTTTTAGCGCTCTCTCAGAATAATGGATATTCGGGACAAAACATGGACGTTCGGGATTTAAGACCGTAGCGTATCGCTGCACGGCCCACAGATTACTGAGTGGTCAAAAAGTACGCGCCTCAAATGTTATATTTATTTACATGATAATTGTTAATAATTACCTCTACTATTTAAATACTTAATGATCGTAATTACCCAAGTTCGTATGTAATATTAACATGCGGAAATCGCTTTTTCGGTTTTTTTTCGGATTAAGTAATAATATAGTTTTTAAGTAATTAACTATTTTTTTATTGAACGAATAATTCACAAGATTTAAGAATGTACCATTCTAATAATTGAACATACTTACATATTTTTTTTAAATAAATTCTGAGAAAATATATTATAAGGTATCTACTACTTCAATTACTAACCGCCGTCACGGTCATTTCTCCAATATTTTATGATGGTACTTACTCGTACTTGCTAACAATTTTATATTAATACTTTTTCCAAAAAAAATAATAATCTATTTATATATATCTGTATATTATTATATCTATATATTTCTATAATTGACAATTAAACTTATTACAAACCACCAAATAAATATTATATATTTACTATTGTAAGGAATAACAACACAAAATAATAGCATGTATAAATCAATTACCATTGGCTGCTAATATTAGGTAGGTACCAATATTCTAAGTATGTAATATCCACCAAATAAACAGTTACTAACATACATATTAAAATAAATTAACTATCAGCGCATTCAAAAATAAATAATAGCATCGCCTTTATTTTCATAGAAATACCTAGATTAAAAGTAAAATAAAGACAAACAATGTTTGATTAATAATAATTTGAAATAATAATTATTTTTTACGTCATATTAGTTGCCGGGTCATACTGTAGAATTCATATAACCGTTGGGATTTTGTGTCATTTATCAAAACAAAATGCAGTTATTTAGGTTAAAATACTCACTTCCACAACTCTACTGTAAGTTCAGGGCGAACTGGTGATGTATCAGCTATGAATGATCTCTTCAAATTTGATGAATTCACTATTAAAACAGTAGTAACGTTAAAAACAATATCAATAAGACGAAATTTGAAAGAAGTCTCCGCACGGCCGAAACATATGAAAGTGGGCGTGATTGTTTTAGAGCTAGACAGCGAGATGCACGGCGTGAGCGCGGTTTGATTGGCTTAAGTCATATTCGGGAAATAAACACTCAGCCAGAGATATATTTCGACCGAAATTAACTTGGATATTCAGGTACGAATAGTTGGACATTCGGGAGAACACCACGGAGTAATTGTAACTTAACATTGCGTATTCGGGTTTTTTAAAAAAATACATCTGTTCCTAGATAAAAATATATTGTTTTTATAAATGATTTCGGTAGAGATCTATAAAAGAAATTGAACTGCATTAAAATGTCGATTTCGACAAACACGGATATTCGGGAAACAAATCCTATAGCGACGTAATGACAATCGCAATATTACACTTAGATTTTCTATTTATTTTATACGTTCAATATATATGTAATATATAATATTTAAAACTATAACATGCCATAAGTCTTGATTACAGAAGTGTAATCAGAAATAGAAGTGAACAAAAAGTGCAAATAGAAGAAGAAACAAACATCCAGGCTTTAAGTAAATCACATAAATAATGTTGTGACCTTCTCATGACTCGAACCCAGCGTTCCGAATAATAGATTAAATAAAAACTATCTTGATAAAGGATCAGCAAATTTAGATTCAAAACTTAATTAACCAACAATAATTAGGAAACAGTGTATTTCATAAAGGATTTTTAAGCTTAAAGCTGAGTACTCATTTGCGAGCCATAACCAGTAACGTCCCTAGACAAAATGCCGTACCATTTTGTTTATCATCCTTTCATGACTCCAATATCTAAGAAATGTGTTGATGGTCATTACTAACAAAATATATATATCACTAAATCTAATTTAAATAGGTCCATTTACCTGGAACACCCAATGTTAAAACTCCAACTTTTTTGCGTGCATTTGTTTGTGCATCGTTAGTGCACGTTTGTGCACGATTTTTGTTCGTTTGTGCACCTATAATAACCGAAAAATTCCAATTTCAAATTGGGTGTTCCAGCTAAACGTTGGGTCACCCAATGTTGAAATTTCAACTTTTTTCGAGTGCATTCGTTTGTGCATCGTTAGTGCACGTTTGTGCACGCGTTTTTTTCGTTTGTGCACGCACATTAAGGGGGTTATTCGCATTTCAATTTGGGTGACCCAGCTAAATGCTGGATACTTGTGTCACTAAACATGTGTTTTTCCTTAAATTTTAATTGTAAACACTTGTGCGTTGATAGTGAACGTTAGTGCACGATTTTGTTTTGCTTTTTCACCTATATTCAGCGCGCTATTTAATTTTAAAGTTTGTATGCAAAACCTGACTGGGTGGGTTTAAAAAAATATTTTGTAGTTAAATCTCTTGTTGCATAGCTAGTGCGCAATTCTTTATACTTTTTTATTTTTTTTCTCATATAGTGCGTGAGTTATTCTACATGAAATATTTAATTAACGTTAAGTAGAACCACCCAACAAACTTTTTTAACTTTTTATTAAGTCATCAATTTGTCTATTATTGGCTTACGTTTGTGCGCGTGCTTTTTTTGTTTTATCGATTATATCGTGAGAGATATTATTTTTTAAAATTTAGTGACTTGATACTTGAACCATTAAATTTGCCTTAAAATTTTTTTGTTTAGTGCATCCGATTAAGTTAAATTATGTAAACTTTTAGCACGATTTTTAAAATTTTTATCTCTTATATTAAGCTAGTAATTAGATTTTGAGTGGCCATCAAGTTTTAAAACCAAACATTTTTTTTCCACATTTTTTGAATGCACACCTTTGAGTAATTTAATTACATGATTTTTCATGAAATTTTTATTGTCTTTCCATTTAAATTACGCGAAAAATTCGCATTTTTCCATTTTCACTAAGTACCCCGTCAAAATGTCCTGAACAAAAACGACCGCATCCGTTTGGAACATCCAGTCAAAAAGGTTTCCTCAAAATAGCCAAAACGGTATAAGGCTCACTAAATATGTCGGTTTATAATAGACTACCTCAAAATTGACAATTTGATTACACAAAAGTGTCAAAATTACAAAATCATTCAACTTTCTTAACATTAATCTATTTATTTATGATTTTGAATGGATCAATGTCAGTTTCATAAGGAAAAATGCAGTAAATTATATAATTATACTTACCTACTGTTTTTTAAAATGATCTGTAATAAAAATAAATACCGTTAAGTTATTAGAATACAATAAGTTATGCATACTTTTGAAAAATGCAATAGGTATGATTTTATGCAACGATATTTTCTTCAAAAGATAATATTGGAATGACATTTATATTTTTTTTATATAAAGGGGTTAACTTGCAGGCACTTAACTCTTCCTAATAATATTTGCATCTTCTTTTTCTCTGTTTCTCCAGGTGGTGCAACGTATGCTTGTAGTTCTGGTAGGTGTTATGTTAGGAGAGAAGTGTTAGTCACTTCATATTATGCTATTCAGAATCGATATCAAATAAAGTTTTGTAGGTTGTTTAAAAAAATATTGCCTCTGACGGCTTCGACATTTGTTTCACGTAAATGGTTTTCTTTTGAATGTGTGTGTTTATTAGTTCTTAAACAACGTACCTACTTACATATCTGTTTACATTTATATTTAAACTCATCACGATTATGAGTTTTTAAATGACATATTTGTTTAGGTACTACTTTCAAAATAAAATTCATCACACGCAAATGGTTTTTCTCCTGTTTCGTTTTATGAGCGTTAAGATAATTTTGTGCCGAGCCTCCGTATAAGTAGTCAATTTATTTAAAAGGTTATTCACCATTTTGTATCTTTACATATGTTTGAAGATTACTCCGTCGCGAGCATCCAAATGAACATACATTGCATTTATAAGATTTTTCACGAGTATGTTCTATATAATATGTACATATTCATTTCATGTCTTTTCAGTCAACAAAGTCGTACGCATTTATATGAATATACATCGAATTTTAAAGGTTTTTCACCAGAATTTGTCATTTGTTAGTTTTTAAGATGACTTAGTTGCGAGCATCTATATGAACATACATTGCATTTATAAGGTTTTTCACCATCCACCAAAAATGGCCGCGCGGCTTAAGCGTTGGCATATTACGTCAAGGGTCCCTAGTTCCAATCCTCGGTCCGGCAAGTACGCATATTATTCGCGAAAATCTATATGAACATACATTGCATTTATTAGATTTTTCATCGGAATGTGTCATTTTGTGTTTTTTAAAACTTTAATTTGCGAGCATCTATATGAACATAAATCGAATTCGTTAGTGTGTTCGCCAGTATTGTATTCCACATGTTTTAAGACTACTAGGTTTTTTAAATGACATATTTGATTACATTTCAAAGTCATCACTCATTACACGCAACTGGTTTTTCTCCTGAATGTGTAAGTTTATGAGTTCTTAAACAACGTATTCGATACGATGCTGCCAAAAGTTGGTAAGTTGATAGTTTAGGTATTTTGAGTTTACCACGGATAAGATGTCTATACTTATATACGTTTGCAATATAAAAATATCAAGTTCATCCGATTTTTAAAACATAGTTTCTTTAGCAGCTATTCATTATGTTAAAAATACGTAACTCTTGATCGTTCAATTTACCAACATCAGAAGACTGTAAAGATGTTTACAGTTTTAATTTAGATAAGAATCTAACTAATGAAATGCAGTGGTAAAATCTTTGTAATACTATTACCTAACATTTTTATTATTTTTCAATAGTTGAGCTAAAATAATATAGGACTTCCGAAATAAGTTTGTAAATATTATGGTAAAATGGCTTAAGGCCATATTCCATTGGCAGACGCACAGACCCAACTCGATCCAACGATCGACGCCAACCGTTGTCGCTAGCTATTTTCAATTACACGCAACGATTCAATCTCGTTGGTCCTTGATTTGATTGGTTAAAATAATACTAGTGTTGCTATTATTAAAAATATAGGTTGAGTGAAAACTAGATATTTCTTAGATTGGTGGCTACACTGAACGCATTCCCGCGCAATTTTACGTCAACAAAACTGAGCTGTCAGCTGTCAAACCTAGCGAGCATCAGATCTGTTAAAATTTATGCGGCCGTTTGACATTTATAGAAAGTTTGTATACTTATTGTTAATTTACATCATGAATAACTGGGCGAGCTTGAATCTCCTAACCAGTTGAGTAATTCGAATATCGAAATCGAATAATCCAAAGACTAATTTATTGTAGCAAGTATGGCTATATTTCAACTGGCAGTAGAATGAAGAACGACCGTTTGCATGACTCAGGCGCATATTCGGCTATTTTCGTACGCTTTCGGCAATCTTCGCTTGATAATGAAAGGATCGCACGACGGATAATAGGAAATTTTCCACTTTCGACCCGATCGCTCACGATCCTTGAAAACCATAGAGAATAGAGTTTGACAGTCGTGGCAGACGATGGGGCCAGACGCAATCTGCCAATGGAATATGGGCTATAGAAATTACATTATTTTCAACAGAAGGTATATGGAAGAATTATCAGAAACATATTCAAATAACATGAACTTATTCAATGAAAGAACTTATGAACTTACACATTCAGGAGAAAAACCATTTGCGTGTGATGAATGTGATTTCCAATGTAATCAAACATGTAATTTAAAAATACCTAGTGAGCCTAAAACATATGGAATGGCAATACTGATAAAAATATTATAAATGCGATGAAAGTTCATATAGATGCTTCCAAATTAGTTGTCTTCTCCTTGGTTGTATACTCATTGCTGAGGATCTTAACCACTTTTAAATTTTGTCATCCTTTGAGCGACCAAGACTTTCAAGCCTTCTCGACCTTCAGCTTCTCGCAGAGCAGAATGAATGGTGCCAGCAATACTCGTAAAAAACATGAAATAACACATTGTGACGAAGAACCTAAATGTTAGAGCACTGACAGTTCTAACTTATTGCGATCGTTTGACGTTTTGGTTTCGACTTTCGAGCAGTCATATCAATAATGTTATAATTAGGTATCATTTACAATACCTACTTCAATCATATTCGGTATCGGTCACGTAAATACCCATTTTATATTCGTTGATAATATTTTTTTAGGTTAGATAGGTAGTCTTTAAGATTATTTTTTTGCATCTAACATTATGCAGCATAGCATTTCTATTGTAGCTAAAGATATAATATACATATAGGTAGATAAGTAGGTACTCCATGTCGTCATTGTGGTATTTTGTAAGGTTTTAGACCAGAAACCTTACATACTACTTACTATCGGGTTATTTACAGTAGGACATACCTAGGTTGTGTTTGTTTTTTGATCTCAAGAGACCTCAATCACAAAAACGATATTATGTACTGTGACACCCCCGTATGGTCCCCATTTGGGGATGTCTTTGTGTATCTGGAGACGCCCGAAGTCCGAGGTCGTGACAGTACCTATATACCTACTAGGTATATATTTCCTTCATTATGTATAGGTATATTGAGCTAATAAACTGGTTTTGCCCAGTGCCGACCGCGAACCAAGATAATATCTACATGTTCCATGTACCTACCTAACATAACCAATGTTTTCTGTTTCACATTAATTTGTATACCTACAAACATTTTAAACTTAATTGAGATGTTCTTAAACTTCTGTTCATGTAATATTATGTAGGTAGGTATATCTTGGTCTGCATTAGGCAATAAGATTAATAATTTTATGTGCATGTAAATATAAAGGTCAGGTACCTCCTCTAAGTACATAATATTATATTATCATCATGGATACCTACCTGAATGATGTTGGAGATATACTAATGCTTTGTGATGAATTTAATTTTAGCAAAGATCTACAACCTTTCAACGTAGGTACAAAGCACCAGAAGAAATTAAAAATGAAACCCCCGGCATTAACAGGAATAAAATAATATTTCATCATAAACATCAGTCGGGGTCATTCCACTGCTAGATGAAAGCCTCTTCTAGCTCCTTCTACTATTTTCGGTCTCTAGTTCTTCGCTGCTACATACTTTTATTGTACTTCACGTGAACAAAGAGATCAACTAAGTGAAGTGTCAATCAACAAAAGTGGCATTTGTGCACAATGTTAATGAATTTTCCAAAACATTAAGTGTCATAATATAATATACAAGGATGAATAAGGCGTGGGCGAGGGCCAAGGTCCATTTTATGATTCCTCTATTGATGTACCTATTTTTATTAAGAAAAATGTTTGCCGTAGAATGGGGTGAATACTGAATAGACCCTTTTTAAAATTTCTATTTTTCTGCTACACATTATTCGGACAAATATGAATGACTTAAAACCTGTTTCTATGGACATAATCATACTCTAAAATATTTTTCAACTACCATTTATTATCAAACAGCCAATTTTGTGTGATGTCTCTTTCTATCCAGCGTTGGGGTGATTATAGACATAGCGGGTGGATAGAATCGAATAATGGTAATTTCCTAATGTTAAAAATGTAATTAAGTACCTACTGTACATTACAAATTTATGTAGGTACATTTAAGTATGTAAATCAAAATCAAAAATATAAATTTAAATGTTATACAACACAGTATCATGTAAGTATTTAAAAAAACATATACTTACATAAACATCTATTTATCCAAGAATTATTTGATACTTGAATCTGTATTTTATATACCATATTCGATGGATGTATGTGGTGTATTTTGTAAAATATTTGGTACGTATTTCTTATTTAACTAAGCGTATTTAATTTGCTACGTGACCTGTAGCTCTTTTATAATCACAAATTATTGTTGAATGTTCCGAAAATGAGTTTATGTGCCGAAACAGCTGTCAAGGTAAATGACTCAGTTAAAGTAGAATTAACAAAAATAACTATATTTCAAAACCATTATAATCCATCTACCATATAAACACCATTTCAAGTAATAAAGAAATAAAAAGTCACCTAATTAAATAATATTATACTAGAAAAAATATACTATCTATATACCCACTTAATTTTCATTTAAAGTTGTAAAATGCCCGGTTACTAAATAGAGGAAGGACAGAGTCTTCTGGCACGACCGAATCACATTGGAACGGTGTTATTGTCATTTGAAAGTAACAATACTGACACCTAAATGAGTCGCCTGCACTGGCAGAATCTGAACCCTGTCTACCTATCTATATACAATTTATTGTTATTTTTTTTCATATTTGTCCATTTTATTACAATATCGTGTTACTTTTAAAGCTCATTGTAATTCTAATAATTATATAAATATTTTTCTTGTATTCTGTGCAAAAATGATTATTAAAACTTTCTTAACCTAAACCAAGTATTTTTTATTGAATGATCCTGCAAAAATATTCAAGTACAGTTAAGTGACATATTTTGTTTCGGTGTATAAGCCATAAATAAATATACATAAATTATATTTAATATATACATGTATACTGTATGTATAGCCACGGTTGGTCTTGCACTTGTTGCTGTAGCTATGCGATCTGGTGTGGTCCATTATCCAAAAACACTCAATCACATCCCTGGTCAAACAGCGGGCAGCCGTGTAGTGAGTCTGGTTGGCCTATGGTGGCACTAGAATGATTTCAATATACACAGTCTGTTAATTTGAATATGTTTTCGACTGAAAGTTGTAAAAATATTAGAAATCAGGATTTAAATAATTAAAAAACTGTTTCATTAAATATCATATTCATACCTATGCAAAATTTTGATTCCTTTGAAGTACCTATACAAAATACGGATGAATATAAACCAAACAAAAATATTTGTTACTGGTACTGCCATAGTAAAGTAAAGTTTAACATACTTCCCTAATAAAACAAAATTCCCAATTCTTGTCGTTCTGTAGATGTTTCATTTCAGTTTTTACCAACGATCCACTAAATATGAATTGGTCATAAACACTCAAAGGAAATCTGGCACTCACTGCCAGAATGTCCATGTCAGATACCTGCATAAAAATAAATGTCATGTTATGATATTATACGTAATGAATATGAATGTATCAGAAACAACATAGATTTTATTACGAATTTCACATTTACAGAAAATTTTCTGCGCTCATTTTTGAAAGTCTCCAAGTATGACGGGTATATTCGCACATGGGTGCAGTTAATGCACCCAATGATTTTCGGGAAACCTGCCCTTTCTTGAAGTCTGAAATTAAAAAATATTTTTACCGACACAAAATAATATTCCCGTTAAATTCTTATTGAGTAGGTAATTTACTTGTTGTGTCTATGCGCAGTTACTCTAGTTACATGACATGTACATTGTAATATTGTATAAATTGATCAGAGGGTATCAACACAACACTAAAGACTGTCAGCGCTGTATGGCGACTGTATGTAAGTATTACTAAGCACTGCTGTTATAGCATCGGACACGTTTCCTATGCATCTGCTTACTGATGCCTGGCTCATTGCGCAGAAGACTTGGCCTACCCGTTTTTGGTACGCTCCCTCTGCGTAGAAACGCAAAATAGTCAAAACCTACAATTCAAATAACGGAGACATGTTATTTCAATAGCATATTACCTTCAAATCCTGTTAACCCTTCATGGTAAATGCTTATTTATAATATGTGCAGTTATGAAACTGAGTAAATCTATCTTACATATGAGCCATGGCAATCTTGCCCTGTTATAAAGTAAGGTTATATTAAATGTCGATGTAATTTGTCGCACGCCATCTCATTATATCTTCAGCGTGTAATAAGCATTCAGAAGACGTGTACATTTTGTCAACACACAACTGTCACTTTGACATTCGTATATGTATTTAGTCTATGGCTGCATCCAATGCTGCCACCTTGTTTCAGATAATTAAAATACACTTTACGCAAAGTGGGTAAAAGTTGTAGCAATTCTGAAAGCACTATAGTGTACGTGTATTTTTTATATTTAATTCATAAAAATTATAGAATAATTGGCGTAAAATATTAATAATATTTACAATTTTAAATCTGGCGCGTAAATAAAATTATTTAGTCTATGGCTGCGTCGCTGACGCTTTGGTGTGGGGCCAAACGCGAAATTCGCATCAAATCCAAGCGGTAGCGACAGCGATAGCGAGGGCGTTGCGAATTCGCTGCGAATATTCGCTTTGGTTTGGGGGAGGCTTATATCGTGAGAGATATTATTTTTTAAAATTTAGTGACTTGATACTTGAACCATTAAATTTGCCTTAAAATTTTTTTGTTTAGTGCATCCGATTAAGTTTATTTATGTTAACTTTTAGCACGATTTTTAAAATTTTTATCTCTTATATTAAGCTAGTAATTAGATTTTGAGTGGCCGTCAAGTTTTAAAACCAAACATTTTTTTTCCACATTTTTTAAATGCACACCTTTGAGTAATTTAATTACATGATTTTTCATGAAGTTTTATTGTTTTTACATTTCAATTACGCGAAAAATTTGCATTTTTCCGTTTTCACTAAGTACCCCGTCAAAATGTCCCGAACAAAAACAACCGCATCCGATTGGAACATCCAGTCAAAAGAGTCTAGTCAAAATAGCCAAAACGGTGTAAGGCTCACTAAATATGTCGGTTTAAAATAGACTACCTCAAAATTGACAATTTGATGTGTAGTGTCCAAATTACAAAATCATTCAACTTTCTTAACATTTATCTATTTATTTTTGATTTTGAATGGATCAATGTCAGTTTCATAAGGAAAAATGCAGTAAATTATATAATTATACTTACCTACTGTTTTTTAAAATGATCTGTAATAAAAATAAATACCGTTAAGTTATTAGAATACAACTAGGTATGCATACTTTTGAAAAATGCAATAGGTATGTTTTTATGCAACGATATTTTCTTCAAAAGATAATATTGGAATGACATTTATATTTTTTTTATATAAAGGGGTTAACTTGCAGGCACTTAACTCTTCCTTATAATATTTGCATCTTCTTTTTCTCTGTTTCTCCAGGTGGTGCAACGTATGCTTGTAGTTCTGGTAGGTGTTATGTTAGGAGAGAAGTGTTAGTCACTTCATATTATGCTATACAGAATCGATATCAAATAAAGTTTTGTAGGTTCTTTAAAAAGTTATTGCCTCTGACGGCTTCGACAATTGTTTCACGCAAATGGTTTTCTTTTGAATGTGTGTGTTTATTAGTTCTTAAACAACGTACCTACTTACATATCTGTTTACATTTATATTTAAACTCATCACGATTATGAGTTTTTAAATGACATATTTGTTTAGGTACTACTTTCAAAATAAAATTCATCACACGCAAATGGTTTTTCTCCTGTTTCGTTTTATGAGCGTTAAGATAATTTTGTGCCGAGCCTCCGAATAAGTAGTCAATTTATTTAAAAGGTTATTCAACATTTTGTATCTTTACATATGTTTGAAGATTACTCCGTCGCGAGCATCCAAATGAACATACATTGCATTTATAAGATTTTTCACGAGTATGTTCTATATAATATATACATATTTATTTCATGTCTTTTAAGACAACAAAGTCGTACGCATTTATATGAATATACATCGAATTTTAAAGGTTTTTCACCAGAATTTGTCATTTGTTAGTTTTTAAGATGACTAAGTTGCGAGCATCTATATGAACATACATTGCATTTATAAGGTTTTTCACCATCCACCAAAAATGGCCGCGCGGCTTAAGCGTTGGCATATTGCGTCAAGGGTCCCTAGTTCCAATCCTCGGTCCGGCAAGTACGCATATTATTTGCGAAAATCTATATGAACATACATTGCATTTATTAGATTTTTCATCGGAATGTGTCATTTTGTGTCTTTTAAAACTTTAATTTGCGAGCATCTATATGAACATAAATCGCATTCATTAGTGTGTTCACCAGTATTGTCATTCCACATGTTTTATTACTACTAGGTTTTTTAAATTACATATTTGATTACATTTCAAAGTCATCACTCATTACACGCAACTGAGTTTTCTCCTGAATGTGTAAGTTTATGAGTTCTTAAACAACGTATTCGATACGATGCTGCCAAAAGTTGGTAAGTTGATAGTTTAGGTATTTTGAGTTTACCACGGATAAGATGTATATACTTATATACGTTTGCCATATAAAAATATCAAGTTCATCCGATTTTTAAAACATAGTTTCTTTAGCAGCTATTCATTATGCTAAAAATACGTAACTCTTGATCGTTCAATTTACCAACATCAGAAGACTGTGAAGATGTTAACAGTTTTAATTTTGATAAGAATCTAACTAATGAAACGCAGTGGTAAAATCTTTGTAATACTATTACTTAACAGTTTTATTATTTTTCAATAGTTGAGCTAAAATAATATAGGACTTCCGAAATAAGTTTGTAAATATTATGGTAAAATGGCATAGAAATTACATTATTTTCAACAGAAGGTATATGGAAGAATTATCAGAAACATATTCAAATAACATGAACTTATTCAATGTAAGAACTTATGAACTTACACATTCAGGAGAAAAAACCTTTGCGTGTGATGAATGTGATTTCCAATATAATCAAATATGTAATTAAAAAATACCTAGTAAACCTAAAACATAAATGGAATGGCAATACTGATAAAAACCTTATAACTGCGATGAAAGTTCATATAGATGCTCGCAAATTAGTTGTCTTCTCCTATCTTCTTGGTTGTATACTCATGGCTGTGGATCTTGACCACTTTTAAATTATGTCATCCTTTGAGCGACCGAAACTTTAAAGCCTTCTCGACCTTCAGCTTCTTGCAGAGCAGAATGAATGGTGCCAGCAATACTCGTAAAAAACATGAAATGACACATTGTGACGAAGAACCTAAATGTGATCAGTGTACATATAGATGCTCGCTAGTTAAAAAATACATAAGATGACAAAAAAGTGTTTAAAAACCTTATAAATGCAAGATGTGGTTATAAGGATGCTCGCAACCAAGAAACCTTAAAATTTATAAAATAAAACATAACAGGGCACACCCTCATAAATGATCCCATATGGGATTTGGGATTATAAGATCTTATAAGTAATGGACATGTTCGAAAACAATATGTGTCATAATATGTAGGTATTTAAAGACTACCACGTCGCGAGAATCTATATGAAAATACATTGAATTTAAAAAAAAAATTAATCAGAATGTGTCATTGTATGACTTTTACAACATTAATTCGCGAGCATCTATATAAACACAAATCGCATTTATGAGGGTGTGCCCCGTTATGTTTTATTTTATTGATTTAAGGTTTCTAGGTTGCGAGCATCTTTATGAACATATATTTAATTTATAAGGTTTTTGAACACATTTTTTTTGTCATCTAATTTACTTTTAAACTAGCGAGCATCTATATGTCCACTGATCACATTTAGATTCTTCGTCACAATGTGTTATTTCAAGTTTTTTACGAGTATTACTGGCACCATTCATTCTGCTCTGCGAGCAGCTGAAGGTCGAGAAGGCTTGAAAGTCTTGGTCGCTCAAAGGATGACAAAATTTAAAAGTGGTCAAGATCCTCAGCAATGAGTATACAACCAAGGAGAGAGGAGAAGACAACTAATTTGCGAGCATCTATATGAACTTTCATCGCATTTATAATGTTTTTATCAATATTGCCATTCCATATGTTTTAAGCTCACTAGGTATTTTTAAATTACATATTTGATTATATTGGAAATCACATTCATCACACGCAAATGGTTTTTCTCCTGAATGTGTAAGTTCATAAGTTCTTTCATTGAATAAGTTCATGTTATTTGAATATGTTTCTGATAATTCTTCCATATACCTTCTGTTGAAAATAATGTAATTTCTATGCCATTTTACCATAATATTTACACACTTATTTCGGAAGTCCTATATTATTTTAGCTCAACTATTGAAAAATAATAAAAATGTTAGGTAATAGTATTACAAAGATTTTACCACTGTGTTTCATTAGTTAGATTCTTATCTAAATTAAAACTGTAAACATCTTTACAGTCTTCTGTGGGTCTATTCTATACTTATAGAACACTAAATTGATAAATAGTATCAAACTTAGGGTAGGTTTGTATCAAAATAATAGCACTTATTGTAACAATTACACGAAGCCGATTTTTATTGTTGCAATAAGTGCGATATTTTAACAGCAGCAAGATAGGTGCTGTTAAAATATAGCACTTATTGCAACAATAAAAACCGGCTTCGTGTAATTGTTACAATAAGTGCTAATATTTTGATACAAACCTACCCTAAGTTTGATAATATTTTTCACTTTATCACTTTAGCGGTCGATAAGCATAGAATAGACCCACTGATGTTGGTAAATTGAACGATCAAGAGTTACGTATTTTTAACAAAATGAATAGCTGCTAAAGAAACTATGTTTTAAAAATCGGATGAACTTGATATTTTTATATAGCAAACTTATATAAGTATAGACATCTTATCCGTGGTAAACTCAAAATACCTAAACTATCAACTTACCAACTTTTGGCAGAATCGTATCGAATACGTTGTTTAAGAACTCATAAACTTACACATTCAGGAGAAAAACCAGTTGCGTGTAATGAGTGATGACTTTGAAATGTAATCAAATATGTCATTTAAAAAACCTAGTAGTCTTAAAACATGTGGAATGACAATACTGGTGAACACACTAACGAATGCGATTTATGTTCATATAGATGCTCGCAAATTAAAGTTTTAAAAAACACAAAATGACACATTCCGATGAAAAATCTAATAAATGCAATGTATGTTCATATAGATTTTCGCGAATTTAATGCGTACTTGCCGGACCGAGGATTGGAACTAGGGACCGTTGACGCAATATGCCAACGCTTAAGCCGCGCGGCCATTTTTGGTGGATGGTGAAAAACCTTATAAATGCAATGTATGTTCATATAGATGCTCGCAACTAAGTCATATTACAAACTAACAAATGTCAAATTCTGGTGAAAAACCTTTAAAATTCGATGTATATTCATATAAATGCGTACGACTTTGTTGACTGAAAAGACATGAAATGAATATGTACATATTATATAGAACATACTCGTGAAAAATCTTATAAATGCAATGTATGTTCATTTGGATGCTCGCGACGGAGTAATCTTCAAACATATGTAAAGATACAAAATGGTGAATAACCTTTTAAATAAATTGACTACTTATACGGAGGCTCGGCACAAAATTATCTTAACGCTCATAAAACGAAACAGGAGAAAAACCATTTGCGTGTGATGAATTTTATTTTGAAAGTAGTACCTAAACAAATATGTCATTTAAAAACTCATAATCGTGATGAGTTTAAATATAAATGTAAACAGATATGTAAGTAGGTACGTTGTTTAAGAACTAATAAACACACACATTCAAAAGAAAACCATTTGCGTGAAACAATTGTCGAAGCCGTCAGAGGCAATAATTTTTTAAAGAACCTACAAAACTTTATTTGATATCGATTCTGAATAGCATAATATGAAGTGACTAACACTTCTCTCCTAACATAACACCTACCAGAACTACAAGCATACGTTGCACCACCTGGAGAAATAGAGAAAAAGAAGATGCAAATATTATTAGGAAGAGTTAAGTGCCTGCAAGTTAATCCCTTTATATAAAAAAAATATAAATGTCATTCCAATATTATCTTTTGAAGAAAATATCGTTGCATAAAAACATACCTATTGCATTTTTCAAAAGTATGCATACCAAATTGTATTCTAATAACTTAACGGTATTTATTTTTATTACAGATCATTTTAAAAAACAGTAGGTAAGTATAATTATATAATTTACTGCATTTTGCCTTATGAAACTGACATTGATCCATTCAAAACCATAAATAAATAGATAAATGTTAAGAAAGTTGAATGATTTTGTAATGTTGACACTTTTGTGTAATCAAATTGTCAATTTTGAGGTAGTCTATTATAAACCGACATATTTAGTGAGCCTTACACCGTTTTGGCTATTTTGAGGAGACTCTTTTGACTGGATGTTCCAAACGGATGCGGTCGTTATTGTTTAGGACATTTTGACGGGGTACTTAGTGAAAATGGAAAAATGCGAATTTTTCGCGTAATTTAAATGGAAAGACAATAAAAATTTCATGAAAAATCATGTAATTAAATTACTCAAAGGTGTGCATTTAAAAAATGTGGAAAAAAAATGTTTGGTTTTAAAACTTGACGGCCACTCAAAATCTAATTACTAGCTTAATATACGAGATAAAAATTTTAAAAATCGTGCTAAAAGTTAACATAAATTAACTTAATTGGATGCACTAAATAAAAAAAATTTAAGGCAAATTTAATGGTTCAAGTATCAAGTCACTAAATTTAAAAAAATAATATCTCTCACGATATAATCGATAAAACAAAAAAAGCACGTGCACAAACGTAAGCCAATAATAGACAAATTGATGACTTAATAAAAAGTTAAAAAAGTTTGTTGGGTGTTTCTACTTAACGTTAATTAAATATTTCATATAGAATAACTCACGCACTATATGAGAAAAAAAATAAAAAAGTATAAAGAATTGCGCACTAGCTATGCATCAAGAGATTTAACTACAAAATATTTTTTTAAACCCACCCAGTCAGGTTTTGCATACAAACTTTAAAATTAAATAGCGAACTTAATATAGGTGAAAAAGCAAAACAAAATCGTGCACTAACGTTCACTACCAACGCACAAGTGTTTACAATTTAAATTTAAGGAAAAACACATGTTTAGTGACACAAGTATCCAGCATTTAGCTGGGTCACCCATATTGAAATGCGAATAACCCCCTTAATGTGCGTGCACAAACGAAAAAAACGCGTGCACAAACGTGCACTAACGATGCACAAACGAATGCACTCGAAAAAAGTTGAAATTTCAACATTGGGTGACCCAACGTTTAGCTGGAACACCCAATTTGAAATTGGAATTTTTCGGTTATTATAGGTGCACAAACGAAAAAAATCGTGCACAAACGTGCACTAACGATGCACTAACGATGCACAAACAAATGCACGCAAAAAAAGTTGGAGTTTTAACATTGGGTGTTCCAGGTAAATGGACCTCATTTTCAACGTCATGTTGTTGCATGTGTGTGTATTTTGTATATATGTATTGTTTCGAAATAGTTCCACTGTGGCAGCACCGCACAGCTAAACATCGTTTGAATTTGGGCAATTATTATGGTTTCGATTTCTATCGATTCGTTAATATACAAAAATACAAGATTAAATTCAAATAACTGCCGTAAAAATTAATAAATAATATTTTTAATAGAAACGCTAAGCGTTTTTTACGATAAATTTCGTCTAAGCCTAGATTTTTCGATTTTAATTGCGTGCTTTCTAACCTCTAAATCGATGTTTTTTTAATTTGAAAAACAAGATATAAGGATATAATAAATTCCAATTTTCGTTTAGCGTTTCCCTGGGTAATAGATTTACGTACATTTTTATCGTAATTTTGATAATAAATCTTATGTCATTCATTCTTACCACCCGATAGAATTGTACTGAATTTGACACGTATTATTGGTATATAGAACTCCATGATACTTCTTAATTTTTTATTTTATTTTTCTCATTACTTTTGAATATATATTTACCGATTAATAAACTTTTCTAGCTATTTTTCGATAACAACTTTACCTAGAGACATCACCTTAAGTCTTTACTATCAGCAACAGCAATCTCTTATTAAATTCACATTATTATTCATATTACAATATTATTTACTCCATTAAACTTGTGTATTTCCAAGATTGAACGTATACAATATTAACAATAAATGTCTTAAATAGTATAAATTATACTAGATTTATTTTTGACCGATTTATCAACGTTATTTGTAAATATAATTTTTTTATATTAACAATGGAAAAAAATGCCAATCCCGGGATTGTCAAATTATAATCCCGAAATCCCGGGATCAGAATTTTGGCTCGGGATTAGATTCCCTATCCACAATTAAACGTTTCTAGTGAAGATGTTAGTTCGTTGGAAGGACAAGAGGAACAATAACATAATGCATAATTCCAGCAACAAAGTTAACCAATTTCTTCAATCCGATATACATATTGTTTTCTGGAAAACAAGAAGTATTCTTAATAGACTAAAGGAGATAGAGTGATGCTAGATGAAATTGATATTTTTATAGGCGTGGAAACATGGTTAAATGACACCATTTCTCACATAGTTATTAGCTTCCCAGGTTTAATGGTGCTTCGGCGAGACATGACGTACGCCAGAGGGGTAGATATAATTTTCATTATTAGAAATACTACAGCTTACAAAGCTATTAACAACCTCATCATTCCGAACATATCCACTGAAGTTTTGGGCATTACACTGACTAACCTTAAAGATTAACTTAGTATAATTGCAGTTTATAGGCCCCCTAGCAATAGCGGAAATAATACAGATCTGTCGCTTCAGGAATGGGATCAAGTTTTAAGTAATACTCTATTAGATGATAAAACCATATTGGTGGGAGACTTCAATGCCCACAATGTCGCGTGGAATTGCAATAGAAATGATATAAATGGTTCTAGAATCATCTACACTTTAGCTGATCACGACATAATTTTAATAAATAATAATACTAAAACCCGTATTGATCTGCGACGAGGTACAAAATAAATTATTATTGATTTAGTTTTTGCTTCTCCTAATCTTCTACAACAGATTGTATTAAATGTAGATGAAGACCCCCGGGGATCGGATCACTATCCAGTGCGTATTAACTTATCTGTACAAAAAGCAATTTATTTCAAAAAGACTTTCAAGTTGCAGACCAAAAAAACCAATTGGGTTAAAATTAAAAATACAATGGCGGAAAATATTAATGAATTCAAATCAGATTCTTTTCTCAGCTTAGGTTCAGTCTCGCAGTATAAAAACCTCATTAAAAAAATCACACAAGCAGTCACAGACTGCATCCCCAAAAATGGAATAATCCCCAATTTCGCCATAGCAATCCATTAGAATGGTAGGTCCATTTACCTGGAACACCCAATGTTAAAACTCCAACTTTTTTTGCGTGCATTTGTTTGTGCATCGTTAGTGCACGTTTGTGCACGATTTTTTTTCGTTTGTGCACCTATAATAACCGAAAAATTCCAATTTCAAATTGGGTGTTCCAGCTAAACGTTGGGTCACCCAATGTTGAAATTTCAACTTTTTTCGAGTGCATTCGTTTGTGCATCGTTAGTGCACGTTTGTGCACGCGTTTTTTTTCGTTTGTGCACGCACATTAAGGGGGTTATTCGCATTTCAATTTGGGTGACCCAGCTAAATGCTGGATACTTGTGTCACTAAACATGTGTTTTTCCTTAAATTTAAATTGTAAACACTTGTGTGTTGGTAGTGAACGTTAGTGCACGATTTTGTTTTGCTTTTTTACCTATATTTAGCGCGCTATTCAATTTTAAAGTTTGTATGCAAAACCTGACTGGGTGAGTTTAAAAAAATATTTTGTAGTTAAATCTCTTGTTGCAAAGCTAGTGCGCAATTCTGCATACTTTTTTATTTTTTTTCTCATATAGTGCGTGAGTTATTCTATATGAAATATTTAATGAACCAACCAACAAACTTTTTTAATTTTTTATTAAGTCATCAAGTTGTCTATTATTGGCTTACGTTTGTGCACGTGCTTTTTTTGTTTTATCGATTATATCGTGAGAGATATTATTTTTTAAATTTTAGGGACTTGATACTTGAACCATTAAATTTGCCTTAAAATTTTTTTGTTTAGTGCATCCTATTAAGGTAATTTATGTAAACTTTTAGCACGATTTAAATTTTTTTTATCTCTTATAATAAGCTAGTAATTAGATTTTGAGTGGCCGTCAAGTTTTAAAACCAAACATTTTTTTTCCACATTTTTTAAATGCACACCTTTGAGTAATTTAATTACACGATTTTTCATGAAGTTTTTATTGTTTTTCCATTTAAATTACGCGAAAAATTCGCATTTTTCCATTTTCACTAAGTACCCCGTCAAAATGTCCTGAACAAAAACGACCGCATCCGTTTGGAACATCCACTCAAAAGAGTCTCCTCAAAATAGCCAAAACGGTGTAAGGTGCACTAAATATGTCGGTTTATAATAGACTACCTCAAAATTGACAATCTGATTACACAAAAGTGTCAAAATTACAAAATCATTCAACTTTCTTAACATTTATCTATTTATTTATGATTTTGAATGGATCAATGTCAGTTTAATAAGGAAAAATGCAGTCAATTATATAATTATACTTACCTACTGTTTTTTAAAATGATCTGTAATAAAAATAAATACCGTTAAGTTATTAGAATACAATTAGGTATGCATACTTTTGAAAAATGCAATAGGTATGTTTTTATGCAACGATATTTTCTTCAAAAGATAATATTGGAATGACATTTATATTTTTTTTATATAAAGGGGTTAACTTGCAGGCACTTAACTCTTCCTAATAATATTTGCTTCTTCTTTTTCTCTGTTTCTCCAGGTGGTGCAACGTATGCTTGTAGTTCTGGTAGGTGTTATGTTAGGAGAGAAGTGTTAGTCACTTCATATTATGCTATTCAGAATCGATATCAAATAAAGTTTTGTAGGTTCTTTAAAAAGTTATTGCCTCTGACAGCTTCGACAATTGTTTCACGCAAATAGTTTTCTTTTGAATGTGTGTGTTTATTAGTTCTTAAACAACGTACCTACTTACATATCTGTTTACATTTATATTTAAACTCATCACGATTATGAGTTTTTAAATGACATATTTGTTTAGGTAAGTACTACTTACTTTCAAAATAAAATTCATCACACGCAAATGGTTTTTCTCCTGTTTCGTTTTATGAGCGTTAAGATGATTTTGTGCCGAGCCTCCGTATAAGTAGTCAATTTATTTAAAAGGTAATTCACCATTTTGTATCTTTACATATGTTTGAAGATTACTCCGTCGCGAGCATCCAAATGAACATACATTGCATTTATAAGATTTTTCACGAGTATGTTCTATAATAATAAGTACATATCCATTTCATGTCTTTTAAGACAACAAAGTCGTAGGCATTTATATGAATATACATCGAATTTTAAAGGTTTTTCACCAGAATTTGTCATTTGTTAGTTTTTAAGATGACTTAGTTGCGAGCATCTATATGAACATACATTGCATTTATAAGGTTTTTCACCATCCAACAAAAATGACCGCGTGGCTTAAGCGTTGGCATATTGCGTCAAGGGTCCCTAGTTCCAATCCTCGGTCCGGAAAGTACGCATATTATTCGCGAAAATCTATATGAACATACATTGCATTTATTAGATTTTTCATCAGAATGTGTCATTTTGTGTCTTTTAAACCTTTAATTTGCGAGCATCTATATGAACATAAATCGCATTCGTTAGTGTGTGCACCAGTATTGTCATTCCACATGTTTTAAGACTACTAGGTTTTTTAAATGACATATTTGATTACATTTCAGTCATCACTCATTACACGCAACTGGTTTTTCTCCTGAATGTGTAAGTTTATGAGTTCTTAAACAACGTATTCAATACGATGCTGTCAAAAGTTGATAAATTATAGTTTAGGTATTTTGAGTTTACCACGGATAAGATGTCTATACTTATATACGTTTGCCATATAAAAATATCAAGTTCATCCGATTTTTTAAACATAGTTTCTTTAGCAGCTATTCATTATGCTAAAAATACGTAACTCTTGATCGTTCAATTTACCAACATCAGAAGACTGTGAAGATGTTTACAGTTTTAATTTAGATAAGAATCTAACTAATGAAACGCAGTGGTAAAATCTTTGTAATACTATTACCTAACAGTTTTATTATTTTTCAATAGTTAAGTTAAAATATAGGACTTCCGAAATAGGTTTGTAAATATTATGGTAAAATGGCATAGAAATTACATTATTTTCAACAGAAAGTATATGGAAGAATTATCAGAAACATATTCAAATAACATAAACTTATTCAATGAAAGAACTTATGAACTTACACATTAAGGAGAAAAACCATTTGCGTGTGATGAATGTGATTTCCAATATAATCAAATATGTAATTTAAAAATACCTAGTAAGCTTAAAACATATGGAATGGCAATACTGATAAAAACCTTTAAAATGCGATGAAAGTTCATAAAGATGCTCGCAAATTAGTTGTCTTCGATTCCCATCTTGGTTGTATACTCATGGCTGAGGATCTTGACCACTGTTAAATTTTGTTATCCTTTGAGCGACTAAGACTTTCAAGCCTTCTCGATCTTCA
Source organism: Rhyacophila brunnea (assembly GCF_057557595.1). NCBI lineage: Eukaryota > Metazoa > Arthropoda > Insecta > Trichoptera > Rhyacophilidae > Rhyacophila > Rhyacophila brunnea. The sequence continues at coordinate 35,923,858 of NW_028232785.1, forward strand.
GTTTCTCGCAAAGCAGAATAAATGGTGGCCGCAGTAATCGTAAAAGTCATGATATGATAAATTCTTTCGAAGAACCTAAATTTAATCAGAGCACATATAGCTGCTCGCAACACAGTAGTTTAAAAAGACAAAAGTGATAATAAATAGTGTTGAAAAACCTTATCAATGCAATTATTGTTTATAAAGATGCTCGCAACCTAGAAACATTAAAATCTATAATATGAAACATAACGGGGTCACTCTCATTAATGCGATTTGTGTACATATAGATGCTCGCGAATTAATATTTTATAAGACAAACAATGGCATATTCTAATAAAAAACTTTATAAATGCCATGAACGTATATAAGTATAGACATATTATCCGTGGTAAACGCAAAATACCTAAACTATCAACTTACCAACTTTTGGCAGCATCGTATCGAATACGTTGTTTAAGAACTCAAAAACCCTACACATTCAGGAGAAAAACCAGTTGCGTGTAATGAGTGATGACTTTGAAATGTAATCAAATATGTCATTTAAAAAACCTAGTAGTCTTAAAACATGTGGAATGACAATACTGGTGCACACACTAACGAATGCGATTTATGTTCATATAGATGCTCGCAAATTAAAGGTTTAAAAGACACAAAATGACACATTCTGATGAAAAATCTAATAAATGCAATGTATGTTCATATAGATTTTCGCGAATAATATGCGTACTTTCCGGACCGAGGATTGGAACTAGGGACCCTTGACGCTATATGCCAACGCTTAAGCCACGCGGCCATTTTTGGTGGATGAAATGCAATGTACGTTCATATAGATGCTCGCAACTAAGTCATCTTAAAAACTAACAAATGACAAATTCTGGTGAAAAACCTTTAAAATTTGATGTATAGTCATATAAATGCCTACGACTTTGTTGTCTTAAAAGACATGAAATGAATATGTACTTATTATATAGAACATACTCGTGAAAAATCTTATAAATGCAATGTATGTTCATTTGGATGCTCGCGACGGAGTAATCTTCAAACATATGTAAAGATACAAAATGGTGAATTACCTTTTAAATAAATTGACTTCTTATACGGAGGCTCGGCACAAAATCATCTTAACGCTCATAAAACGAAACAGGAGAAAAACCATTTGCGTGTGATCTATTTCATTTTAAATGTAAACAAATGTCATTTAAAAACTCATAAACGTGATGAATTTAAATATAAATGTAAACAGATATGTAGGTCGGTACGTTGTTTAAGAACTCATAAACTCACACATTCGGAAGAAAACCATTTGCGTGAAACAATTGTCGAAGCTGTCAGAGGCAATAACTTTTTAAAGAACCTACAAAACTTTATTTGATATCGATTCTGAATAGCATAATATGAATTGACTAACACTTCTCTCCTAACATAACACCTACCAGAACTACAAGCATACGTTGCACCACCTGGAGAAACAGAGAAAAAGAAGAAGCAAATATTATTAGGAAGAGTTAAGTGCCTGCAAGTTAACCCCTTTATATAAAAAAAATATAAATGTCATTCCAATATTATCTTTTGAGGAAAATATCGTTGCATAAAAACATACCTATTGCATTTTTCAAAAGTATGCATACCTAATTGAGGCGCCGAGTCGCTAAAGTGGCTCCTGAGGGTTTTTTGAGTTTTGAGTAAATCACGAAAAACTGTTATGGACAGTGTGTTAACTTTATGTGTAATTTAAGAGGTTTTGTATCTTCTAGGTTAATATTAAAAGTAAAATAAAATCTCAAATTCAATTTATATGCGGCAATATTCCAAATAAATCCATTTTAATTGTCCGGAAAGCGGACTTGGGTCACTCGTTGTCGCAAGGAGCAAAATTTGTTACTCACATTTTGACATTCCATGTCAATAGAGTCGAATTTGGCACTTGCGGGAACATGGTCGGCCGGAAATGACAGCTCAGTAACGGCCCGTATTTATTTCAATTAAATATAGGTTTTTTAGAATTTATTATGCTAAACAAATATTTCGTAGCCATACTTACCTACTAGCTGGTAGGTCTTTTTTTACATTGAATCTATTTAGCTTTTAAAGTGGTATATATACACACATACATACATAAAAAACCATTTTTTCGGAAAAATGAATCGTTGTTTATCAAGGAGCAGCAAGCAAGAAATTACAGAAGTATACAAAATAAAAGAATAAGTGATTTCCGGGGATGATTGGAAATAAGTTGATTAAATAAAATATTAGTACAGTATAATCTCGTTAACTACAGGGGTCCCTAAAAATTTGATTTCGAATAAACGATAATCGCCATATACTAAATTTTTCGAAATAATTTTTTTTCGTAACTTGTACTTGACTATTAAGTATGAATTAGGTAACGAAAAATAATTTTAATCAATGTTTGCTGGAGTAAAGCCAAAAAACGAATTTGATGATGTAAGTCAAAACATGTGTCTACTTTTAACTAATTAAATACATCCCAAAAAGTATGTTTTTAAACCAAACGCAATCTTATGAGTAATCATATCAACATGTAAGTCATTTCCCATGACTTATTGAAATTATCAGACTTGGTCTATGGCATAAACTAATACTAGGGTAGCGCACTGCCCAACCAAACCTATACACGGGTTATCAGCATTTAATATAGATATGTAAATATTTATATAAAGACCTCTTATGCGGTTATGTTAATTAATTTATCATAATTATGGATTCGCTTAGAAAGTCGTCAAATGATTCAAAAATGTTCAATTAATAAGGGTCCCAATAATAATATTTTTTGACACTAACTAAAATTATGTTAAAAACTTTTATTTATAAATCTTAATTACATCACGCTTAATATCCAATATTTACGGCATACTTAAAAAAAACGCATACGAAACTAAAAATTAATATGTGACACCACTGGATTATTCAAACAACTATAGCAAAAATTAATGTTTGGAATGCCCATTTTCAAATTCTTTTCCTGGCGTAACGCATTACATCTCCAGCCAGCTGGATTTCTCAAACGCTTCCTTGATTCTTCTGGTTGAGATTCCCTTACAGTTACTAATGAAACATCCATTATTAATTAATAAAAACAATCAAATAGACGAAGCAAAATCATGACTTTTTCACTGTACACACGTGACCAGTTTGACACGATTGTATAGAGAATTTAAACTCAGCATTTGAATGGCGGCGTCTGATTGGCCGGTTATGAAGAGACAATTTAGCGACTCGTTATTTTTTTAAAGAGCGCACTTGGCGACTCACGTCAATATTTATTTTGATTTTTTGACGAAATTGGAAGGAATTTGAAACTCTCAACTGGAAAAGTTGGTAGATCTATCAATATAGCACATATGTACATTCAAAACTAATTTTATCAAAAAATCGCCAGGAGCCAGTTTAGCGACTCAGCGCCTCAATTGTATTCTAATAACTTAACGGTATTTATTTTTATTACAGATCATTTTAAAAAACAGTAGGTAAGTATAATTATATAATTGACTGCATTTTTCCTTATTAAACTGACATTGATCCATTCAAAATCATAAATAAATAGATAAATGTTAAGAAAGTTGAATGATTTTGTAATTTTGACACTTTTGTGTAATCAGATTGTCAATTTTGATGTAGTCTATTATAAACCGACATATTATTTAGTGCACCTTACACCGTTTTGGCTATTTTGAGGAGACTCTTTTGACTGGATGTTCCAAACGGATGCGGTCGTTTTTGTTCAGGACATTTTGACGGGGTACTTAGTGAAAATGGAAAAATGCGAATTTTTCGCGTAATTTAAATGGAAAAACAAGAAAAACTTCATGAAAAATCATGTAATTAAATTACTCAAAGGTGTGCATTTAAAAAATGTGGAAAAAAAATGTTTGGTTTTAAAACTTGACGGCCACTCAAAATCTAATTACTAGCTTAATATAAGAGATAAAAAAAATTTAAATCGTGCTAAAAGTTTACATAAATTGACTTAATCGGATGCCCTAAACAAAAAAATTTTAAGGCAAATTTAATGGTTCAAGTATCAAGTCACTAAAATTTAAAAAATAATATCTCTCACGATATAATCGATAAAACAAAAAAGCACGTGCACAAACGTAAGCCAATAATAGACAAATTTATGACTTAATAAAAAGATAAAAAAGTTTGTTGGGTGGTTCTACTTAACGATCATTAAATATTTCATATAGAATAACTCACGCACTATATGAGAAAAAAAATAAAAAAGTATGCAGAATTGCGCACTAGCTATGCAACAAGAGATTTAACTACAAAATATTTTTTTAAACCCACCCAGTCAGGTTTTGCATACAAACTTTAAAATTAAATAGCACGCTGAATATAGGTGAAAAAGCAAAACAAAATCGTGCACTAACGTTCATTACCAACGCACAAGTGTTTACAATTTAAATTTAAGGAAAAACACATGTTTAGTGACCCAAGTATCCAGCATTTAGCTGGGTCACCCAAATTGAAATGCGAATAACCCCCTTAATGTGCGTGCACAAACGAAAAAAACGCGTGCACAAACGTGCACTAACGATGCACAAACGAATGCACTCGAAAAAAGTTGAAATTTCAACATTGGGTGACCCAACGTTTAGCTGGAACACCCAATTTGAAATTGGAATTTTTCGGTTATTATAGGTGCACAAACGAAAAAAAATCGTGCACAAACGTGCACTAACGATGCACAAACAAATGCACGCAAAAAAAGTTAGAGTTTTAACATTGGGTGTTCCAGGTAAATGGACCTTAGAATGGTGGGATTCAGAGTGTAATAAGGTAAAGAGAAAAAGAAAAGCTGCCTTAAAAAATGGGAATTTACCTTAGATTTTAAAGACTTAATTGAATACAAAAAGAATGCTGCCATAGCTAAAAAAACTTTAAAGAAAAAGAGAGACTGCTTTTGAAAATCCGCAGAGACCATCGATTTTAGCACAGACCTTATCGTCGATGTTTTGTAAAAAGGGCGAATCAACCATTTTGGCGAAATCGAGTTTTTAATGAAAATACAATATCTACTCCACTAGCTTTGTTGTGTAAAAACGGCGAATTTTTATCTCCACATGAAAGTACTTAAAAACGATAATCGACTAAAATTAAATTAATTAAAATTACGAAATAAAAAGCAAGTGTGACATATTAGGCCATTTAAAATATTATATAATAATACCTATTATAATGACAGTATTCTATCTTAGCTTTATTATAAACTTGTTAGATATTTATAATCATCTACAGGTAAAAAACAAATAAATGTCAAAAGTTAAAAACCCTCCTCCTGTAAAGTAGCATTTTGGTTGATTCGCCCTTTTTACAAAACAACGACGTATATGCCGGCGCTCCATTGGCACGCAAGTCAGACGATTTACAGTCTTCGGACTTTTTTTTCACGTGGAGCACCCCAGGTCTGCGGACTTTTTAATCCGCAGACCAGGCTCGTTGGATTTCAAACATGTTTGATATTTTACCTCCGAGTTGCCAGACTTCGTCCGTCGATCGCAATGCAAATTTGATTTGACATAATACGCAATCATTCGGACCGCAAAAAAATCTGTAATTGTTTTAAACATTTTCATTGATTTATTTGATAATTTACACATTATAAAATGAGAGATTTACCAATTATTTTTTTATTTGTATTTATGAAATTCATAAAAGAAATCTTGTGTTGTTTTCACTGCTTTATTATTTTACGCAAGTCTACATATAAATAACACAAAATTATAGGGTTATCAGAAGACATTACGATAATCGCAGGTCCATTTACCTGGAACACCCAATATTAAAACTACAACTTTTTTTGCGTGCATTTGATTGTCCATCGTTAGTGCACGTGTGTGCACCTATAATAACCGAAAAATTCCAATTTCAAATTGGGTGTTCCAGCTAAACGTTGGGTCACCCAATGTTGAAATTTCAACTTTTTTCGAGTGCATTCGTTTGTGCATCGTTAGTGCACGTTTTTGCACGCGTTTTTTTCGTTTGTGCACGCACATTAAGTGGGTTATTCGCATTTCAATTTGGGTGACCCAGCTAAATGCTGGATACTTGTGTCACTAAACATGTGTTTTTCCTTAAATTTAAATTGTAAACACTTGTGCGTTGGTAGTGAACGTTAGTGCATGATTTTGTGTTGCTTTTTCACCTATATTCAGCGCGCTATTTAATTTTAAAGTTTGTATGCAAAACCTGACTGGGTGGGTATAAAAAAATATTTTGTAGTTAAATCTCTTGTCGCATAACTAGTGAAAAATTTTGCTTACTTTTAATTTTTTTTTCTCATTTAGTTCGTGAGATATTTGATATGAAATATTTGATGAACGTTAACTAGAACCACCCAACAAACTTTTTTAACTTTTTATTAGGTCATTAATTTGTCTATTATTGGCTTACGTTTGTGCACGTGCTTTTATTGTTTTGAAGATTACATCGTGAGAGATATTTTTTTTTTTAATTAGCGACTTGATACTTGAACCAATAAATTTGTCTTACATTTTTTTTGTTAAATGCATACGATTATGTATATTTATTTAAACTTTTTCACGTTTTTTCAAATTTTTATCTCTTATATTAAGCTATAAATTTGATTTTGAATGGCCGTCAAGTTTTAACACCAAACATTTTTTTTTTCACATTTTTTAAATGCATTCCTTTGAGTAATTTAATTACATGATTTTTCATGAAGTTCTTATTGTTTTTCCATTTGAATTACTCGAAAAATTCGCATTTTTCCATTTTTACTAAGTACCCCGTCAAAATATCCCGAACAAAAACAACCGCATCCGTATGAATGGTCCGGTCAAAAGAGTTTCGTAACAGCCAACACGGCCCCTACCTACCTGTTTTCCATTTATGTACTAATCCAAGAGTATCAACATCTTCGTGCTTCAATTTGGAAAGCACCTTAATATATTTTTATTGGTGCGTCGTCAAAATATCCTTTGCGAAGACATTCGCAACAGTCATAGCTCTCACCAAAAACTGTTTTCACCACTCCAATGTCACAATATAATAATATTATATTATTTATCTTACAAATTATTGATGGCTTTCACTATATTATCTTTAGACCTCGTGCGTTCATAAATGTTTCGTTGTGCATTAATTTATGACGAGCAAGCTTTATATCCAACGCTAGTTACTTTAAAAATCACCTTTTTATTAATTTTAAGTACGTTTAATAATAAGACAACCAATAAACAAAATTATAAGTAGTTATTATCCACCTTATCGTTTCGAATGACAGCGAATAATTAGTAATAATTATTTAAATATTAGTATTTTGTCATATATTGTCTATTACTATATATTAACAAGTTTGTTGTCGTTGCCTATCAAACGTCACAATCATCTGTCACATGAGATGCGCCTTTCATGTTTAGGGTACTGGATATACTATTTAATACACATTTATCCATATATTTACCACATCCATGCTTAAGCGATTTTAGTGGATAATAATTATTGTTCTCCCTAGAATTTTCCCAGCACCTGATGTCGAATACTCTCAACATTAACTATGAAGACTTCAGAAGCAACGAAAGCGACTCGTCGGGCTGTAGCTACCGGACGGAAAACTATTGCAATTCGGGACGTGAATTCATCAGACGAGGAGGACAACGCAGAGGAGTCGCACCATTCGCAGGAGGAAGTGAGCGATTCGGAAGCGAGTATTCCGGATATGGAGCCAGAAACCCAAGCCATTTACGAGGAATTGGGAATTCAGGAGACGACGAATTCTACGGAAGCAGCCGTCACGAAAGCGATAGATTTACAAGCAGAAGTAGGAGCCCCGCCTTTGATATCCATGCTGGAAATATTGGAATTGGTGTGGCCTCCAGCGATATGTCTGAGTTTTCTGGAGCGACAGTGCTTGAAAACGAGAAATCTGACCTGGAAGAGGATCTGCTCCACGACGTCGCAAGGGGTATTACTCATCGCAAAACAGCTCAAACGGGACAAAGTCGAATTAGAAAAATGTACGTTCTCGGCTTTCAAAGGGTCGCTCCGAAAAGGAGAGTTTTACACGACGTTTACGAGAAGAAATGTTCCGGGCGGGTTGACGGATCAGTTTATGGAGGTCTTCGGTGGAGACACAGGGGAGCAGTGTTCCTCATCTGCGATCACGCCGACCATTTCCACATTATTCACGACTGCCAGTACTATAATTCCACCTGCAAATGCTGCGCCGTGGACGAACTCAGATCGGTTGCCCGGAACATTGTCGGTCGAAGATACGCTCGACGCGTTGTTGCCAGTGTCGATATCAGCATCGACCACTGGTACAATATCACAGTCTATTGCGAGAAGGAAGAACGGCACATTGATTACTTGGACATCGCCGGGAGAAACTGGATACCAGGTAATAAAGCTGGACATATACGACTTCAAGAAGATCTCCGCAGTGGACAAAAAAAACTGGTGGAAACTTTCGGAGATGCGATCGACCTTCTTGACGTCCAGTATTGCCGACCCAAAGCATCAAGCCCTGCAGAAGCTGGTGGCAATGGCTGCGAAGGATCTGACGACTCTCCCGGGCGTAAAGAAGGATGAAAGGGAGACCGGCTCGTCGAGTTTCTTCGGCGGTTTCCAACAGCGCCAATAGGTCACGTGTTCGGTCTGTCTATCTGGATGCAATCCAAGTACAAATTTTTAATCGGCAGTCTCCATTGTTGCAAAATGTATGTAAAATTGTTGGCAGTACTTACAATGAATTATCAATCTCAGAATTAGCCGAGTTCTTTGCATCAAGGGATCCTCAAAATTTAATTTTTAACGCTCCAATCGGAAACGTCCAAAATTACTACTTGTCAACAGAATAAAGTTTCCATGTTATGGAGCGACTAGTTTATTTTCAATTTAATGACAATCGCTCGCTCAGATGTTGAGTATTTTTTCAAATGTTTATTTAATGTCCTCGACCGTAGAGTACCAAAAAAAAATACTCTCTTTATATTAAGTCCGCCGAATGCAGGTAAAAACTTTTTTTTCGATGCCTGCATTCATTATTATATAAATTTTGGCCAAATGGACAATTTTAATAGATATTGTACATTTCCACTTATGGAATGTGTTGACAGGAGGGTAATATTATGGAATGAACCTGTTATGGAAGCGTCCGCGAGCGAAACACTATATCTTTGGGGGCGACACGTGTAATGTGAAGGTGAAATATCAAGGCGATGCGGTCATTGGCCGAACGCCAGTGATCGTATTATCTAATAGCGACGTGTTTCCCATAGACGAAGCGTTTAGTTCGAGAATGTTTTCATTTCAGTGGCGGCCAGCGCCTTTTTTAAAGGAATATAATAAGAAACCGAATCCCATTGTACTATTTTTATTATATAAAAGAATAATTATATTAATGTTTCATTGATGATCTTCCCAATCCCCCTGTTGTTGTCCTTTTGTGCTTCCTTTTGGTCGGACGATCCTCGTCGTCCAAATCTAACAGCTGGAAATCTTCGTCGATAGTCTCGGTAAACGACGACAGATTACCCGTTCTGGCGTCCGTCATGCCAAACAGCGTTCGCCCATCAGTATAACTGTGAGCCCTGTTTTCTACGAATCGCACTTCCTTTGGCCACGATATCGGCGTGCTCTTCGTAAATGCTGAACTAATAGAAAATTCAACAGTCGCACCGCACTCGACTTTCCAGTAGGCACTAGAATTCAGAAATGATTTGTCCGAATGTCTGTCTGTTTGTCTGTCTGTCTTTCTGTCTGTCCCGTATGCGTTCCTATGCCATTCATCGGATTGCGATGAAATTTTGGTAAGTGGTTGTATGCACACCCGCAAAGGTTTCTGAATTTGAAAAATCATCATCTTCTTCTTCATCATCATTCTATTTTCTTTTAATCGTATGGTTCCTATACCATTCATCCGATTGCAACGAAACTTTCGTCAGTTATTGTACACACACCCGCAAAGGTTTCTAAATTAGAAAAACCATCTTCTTCTACTTCTTCTTCATTATATCTTCTTTTATTCATATGGTTCCTGTACCATTCATCCGATTGCGATGAAACCTTCGTCAGTTGTTGTGGTAACACCCGCAAAGGTTTCTGAATTAATACAACCATCTTCTTCTTTTATTTTATATTCTTCCATTCATCCGATTGCAATAAAACTTTCGTCAATAATTGTGCCAAAACCTGCAAAGGTTTCTGAATTAGAAAATCATCTTCTTCTTATATTCGTATGCGTTCCTATAACATTCAACCGATTGCGATGAAACTTTTGTGAGTTGTTGTGCGTACACCTGCGAAGGTTTCTAAATTAGTATTATATAAAATACAACGTTTATTGTTTGTTTGTTCCATGCAATTTTGATTTTTTTTACTACATATTAATAACGTTTGCATACTTTGGATTCGATTTTAATTTAGTGGTCTTTTGTTTGACCTATACTCTTATTAGAATTATTTTCATATTGCCATATTGTATAACACAGATATTTTAATATTAAAAAAATAATTACCTCTTATTATTTTTTAAATATCTAAGATAAATATAACCACGAAGCGACCCTGTGCGAAGCCGGGTACTTCAGCTAGTATTATATATAAATGAATGTATGTCTGTCCCGTGTGCGTTCCTATACTATTCATCCGATTGCAATGAAATTTTGGTGAGTTATTGTGCAAACGCCCGTCAAGGTTTCTGAATTAGTACAACCATCTTCTTCTTCCTCTATTCTATCTTTTTCTATTCGTATGCATTCCTATACCAAATTTGGACAATCCATGCTTCTCACAAGGGCAGCTGAATGTGCCCTACTTCCTTCTCTGTTCCATAAGATTCAATGTTGCCTTTGAAAGCTTGGTGGGAGGAGTGACTTCCGAGCTTTTTACGCCTGTTTTTTTCTGCACATTGTAGAATGATATTCGTTATATCCTCCGCGTTGGATAGGGAAACAGTTTCGTTCTCATCTAAGAAAGCCGATAGTGCATTTTTGAGTTCATCTTGGAATTCAGTATTGTTCTGCAAGTATATGCGAGCATTTGACTTCTGGAGTTTGGATCTTTCTGATTTGAAGTTCAATCTTATCTTACATCTCACCATCCGGCGATTGCTGCCGGTGTTAAACAGATTGATCACCTTACAGTTTAAAAATGTATATTTTCTGTCAGTGAGGATGTAATCGATTTCGCTGGTTCTACCTGACGGTCTTCTCCATGTCCACTTACGTGTAGGTTTATGTTGGAAAAAGTAATTCATAATGTGAAGATTGTTGGTTTCAGCAAACTCCACAAGCATGTCCCCTCTACCATCCTTTGAGCCATGTCCGAAATGTCCGACCAGTACGTCATCTCTTTGGTATGATCCAATACGTGCATTGAAATCTCCCATTATGATGTTCAAGTGGCATTTACTTTTATTTTTCGAAGATTATTTATTAGATAGAGAAAGATTAGTTATTTCTTCGTAAAACTCTTCCACTTTTTCATCAGGATAGCTCTGTTTCAGAGCATATGCTTGCAAAATCTGAATCCGGTACCTTGCATTGATTTTGAGTAGGTATCAGGCTTGCGACCCTCTCAGAAATGCAGTTGAATTCGACTATGCGGTCTTTCCAGGTTTTGTTGACAATAAATCCAACACCACTCGTGCGTCCTTCATCGGTTCATTTGTAATACAGCACATGTCAGCTTTGTAAAGTGATAATACCCTCACCTTTACGTCTTACTTCGCTGAGTCCGACAACATCCCAGTGGATATTCGTGAGCTCTTCTTGTAACTCTACAAGATTATAATATATTACTTATAAAAAATTTTAATATTTACCGACATTAAATATTTTACTTTTTAATTATGTTAAATCAGGCTTTAGTATAGGTTCTATATGTTTTAAAATTTTACTTTTTCCTCTAATTAATTGATGAATATTTTTTCTCTTAAGTGTTTCCCTATATGTATTTATTGATAAATTAAAACACTGTTGAATGAAAATGCATGATAAATTATATCAAATTACAATATGTTTCGTTATCCTGTTACTCTTGGGGGATGCTTCTACCTACCTACCAGAGGCACCTAGCGGAAAAATACGAAGATTGCAATTTGAGACATTTTTTTGATAAACTAGTAAGAAGAAAAATATTTTTATTTGAAGTCGAAGATAAACTTACAATAATTGTAAAAAAATGTGAATTTGTTAGATATTTACATACACAGTTACATTATTATTACATTATATTTTATGGTCATATTTATTATTAAAATTTAGCTTATGTTTTCAATTTTTCGTCGTGTAGATTTTTGACTAATTCATCATTTTAATATTTTTATATTTATTTAAAAAAACATCGATTTTTATAAAAATATAAATGTGTATAACTTGAAATCTTTTTTATTTATATGCAATCTTATTTAGGTATGGTCCCATTATTTAAGCTCATCAAACTCATAAGCTAATCAAGTCCAACGTCGCCTCTGCACTCTCAAGTGTGATGAGAGGCTGCTTGGTGCGTTCTCTTATCTCCTTGTTGCTCCTAAAGTCATGCCACCGCACGCCTAGTATTCGTCGCAAAGATCTGTTATCGAAGCTCAGTATACATTTGCTCTGAGCCTTCGTAAGGTGCCATAATGCGCTACCTACCCGTCAAGAAATTTCATAATTTTTTATGCATCTAGGCGTGATATGGTTCTAATAGCCCAACTTAAAATCAAGCTATACCATCAATAATATAATCTAAATAAGATTCTGATACACCCCTGTTACAGGCGGGCTTCTCTCGGTGTAAAATAATCATTTAGTAGCTATAAGTCGAAACGTAACCCTGACCTCTAGAAACGGCTTCATAAAACATCTAACCTGATTCCTTGCTCAACCACGTAAGTATTTTTTATTCATAGGTAAAGGCCTTCGTCCGGTGTGTGAAAATCGCATATTGGGCGGAGGTGTAATTAAGATAAATTTAATTTAATTTAAAAAGTATAAATGATGATGGATCAAAGCGATAATTTTAAGACTAAATATAATTATTCAAATATAATAAATTTTGCCGCGCATTGTGCGTGAAATCCTCGCGCGCCGGCGCCAGGGTCAGGCTCGTGATTCGCCGAATCAAAGATCATGCGATCAGATTTGGCCAATCACTAGTCCCTTGTACAAAACTATATTTAACTAGAGTGAATTATTGTGAATGTAATTAATATTAATTTAACATGTAAGATAACTTTTAATTCAAGCTTAGCAGATAATATACATATAACCAGTTTAAGTTTTTTCACTTAATCTCAAAACTGAATTAATGTGACGATGATTATTCTTTTCGCTTACCCTTCACCTATGTGCCAACAGAAAATTGATTTAATTTTATATCGTATATTTCATGATTTTTTAAGACGACTACCTAGTTACATAATTACCACTGGAGCTAATAATTATTGTTAATAGATATAGGTAGGTACCTAGTTTTAAGTATTTCAATAAATATATGTTTTCACGATGAATGTTGAATTTCAGTTTCCCTTCTTTTCCTTTAATAATTTTAAGTCTATCTGCATCAGTTATCAAATTATACAATGATTTTATAATATGAGAGAGCATAATATTACTAATTATTAAACTTTTTGGCATATATCTGTGTGCAAGGAATCCACCGTGCTCTTATACAATATACTATTTCACAATATTTGTGAAGATGACATTTTTTTATTGAACATGAATAATTTTAAAACACACCAGTTGGATTAATATTGCACCGGACAGGACTTGATGCTGTATTTTGGCCAAGCTGCGGAGGCCAATGACCAATATTAGTGAATCTTGTAAAATGCTTCAGATGAATTTTGGATAGTTAATTACACCCTAATTTTTTTTTTTTGAAAAAAAAAAAAAACACCCTGATTAGATAGGTGACTAAATTGGTAAAGCACATCAGCCGGAATCCAGTGTATACAGGTTTGAACCTGTCTGGCGTTATATTTTTTCAAGCACCAATGTCTCTGAGGTGTTTTCAAATAATGTAAGTAGGTATGTTATGGTGAGTATTGTCATGTCCTGTCACGCATTCTCTTAGCATAGGTATAAATAAAATATTGTTTTACACTGGCTGGCTTGCAATACTTTTATTAATAGAATTTAAATACAATAAAAAAACAGAATACATGTTGCAGTTTTTAAGTTCATCAGCTGAATGCAGAGCCCCAAGTCTTATGTCGGTGTTATCATATCGTAAGATACTCCAAGTTCAAACGGTGTCCTACCTAGTTATCTTCGTGGAGCGCACGTGGCACAGGTCCTGTTTGGATTATGGCACATCCATCGACATAGGGTGTGTGGAAAATTATGTGGTGTATGAGGATATGAACAAAAAAATTACGTTATCGTGACATTAGTCTGATACAGTTGTCTTCAATCTTTTTGTACGGTTACCTATGTGCCTAGTTGCTGGGAAAATTCTAGGGATGGTAATTATCCACTTTAGTTGCTTCAACAGGGATGTGGTAAATATATGGAAAAATCCAGTTCCACTTTTGACTATAAAAGAAAATTGAAATATTTTTATTATTTTTGGCGATGACAACTGACAGATGATTTTGACGTTAGCTAGTATTTACATAGACAAAGACAACAGGCATTCATAAACTATATTATATTGCCGGCCGAAAACAATACTAATAAATTAATTTTATTTATACGCTGTCACGATAAAATGAATAATAAGTACTAATAATTTTGTTTATCGTTTGTCTTGATATTGAACGTAGTAAAATTGAGATTTTTAAAGTTTAACTAGCGGAATATCAGCTTGCTCGTCATAAATTAATGTACAAATGAAACATTTATGCACGCAGGAGATCTAACGATACACTGAAATGTTATACTATGTGACATTGGAGTGGTGAGAATTGTTTTTCAACACAGCTTTGACTGTGTGAAAAGCTTCGCAATGGATATTTTGACGACACATTTATAAAAATACATACAGGTGCTCGCCAAATTGAAGCACGAATATGTCAGATTGGTAAACGTATGGAGAAGAGGTAGGAAGAAAGCATTACAGTCGGGTTGTCTGTGTTACGAGACTCTTTTGACAGAACCATCCATACTGATGCGGTTGTTTTTTTTCGGGATATTTTGACTCAGTACTTAGTGAAAATACAAAATTGCGAATTTTTCGCGTAATTTTAATGGAAAAACAATAAAAAATACATGAAAAAACATGCAATAAAATTACTCAAATGTATGCATTTAAAAAATTTGGAAAATAAATATTTGGTCTTAAAACTTGACGGCCACTCAAAATCAAATTTCTAGCTTAATTTAAGAGATAAAAATTTAAAAAAAATGTTGAAAAAGTTTAAATAAGTATACATTATCGTATGCACTTAACAAAAAAATTTTAGGGCAAATTTATTGGTTTAAGTATCAAGTCACTAAATTTAAAAAAATAATATCTCTCACGATATAATCTCTAAAACAATAAAAGCACGTGCACAAACGTAAGCCAATAATAGACAAATTGATGACCTAATAAAAAGTTAAAAAAGTTTGTTGGGTGGTTCTAGTTAACGTTCATCAAATATTTCATATCAAATATCTCACGCACTATATAAGAAAAAAAAATTAAAAAGTATACAGAATTGCCCATTAGTTATGCGACAAGAGAATTCACTAAAAAAAATTTTTTTAAACCCACGCAGTCAGGTTTTGCATACAACATTGGTTGTCCCAACGTTTAGCTGGAACACCCAATTTGAAATTGGAATTTTTCGGTTATTATAGGTGCACAAACGAAAAAAAATCGTGCACAAACGTGCACTAACGATGCACAAACAAATGCACCCAAAAAAGTTGGAGTTTTAACATTGGGTGATCCAGGTAAATGGACCTTTGTTTATCAGTAATCTTTGTTACTTTTGAGACTTAAATGTCACATTTCTCAACTATTAGTGAGTTGTTATTATCCCATTTTCAAATGTTGATAACGTGTAAGATTACTACAATAATACAAGATATGACCTACGCTACGAAGCTTTATTTAAAATAAAAAACTTTAAGACACTCGTTCGTGTCCAGAACCTACCCCTTTTATAACTATATTCCTACCTTTTTCATAAATCTCCTATTCCCAGTGACACGTTTAACCCTTACGATAAAATTAACAATTTATTTAAAAAAAAATGAATGCAGGAATGTTATTATGCTTTAGGTAACATTTAACACTCAGATTGTGAGAAATGCGAAGACTTTTTTTATTTCACGTTATGATTTAGAAACAAGACCCACAGACGGCGCTGCCCATTGACTGGACACCGCAAACTCCGTGTAGGCAGATTAGGGTTTAACCCTATGTTACTCCCGTAATTTTTACACATAATCATATAATGTAATCACACATAGTCCTATTAGTTCTGACCCTTTTGATCATGCAAGTCCTTTATTTTGAAACTAATCACCTTACACTATCAAGGTTTGTTTCTAGTGGTAAGTGTGGTTTCTAGTTGTCAAATGTGATAATTACCCGAACTGAACAAACTCTTTCAATTTCAACTGATTATTTGGTCGAGCGAGATATCTTATCTTGTTAATTAATTTTCGTATGCCGCTTCTCTCTGTGAACTACGAATAAATGCCACAACAGGAAATGTTTCTATTTTATAAATAATCTATATCTTTGTGGCTGATTTTATTTCTTTGAGGCCCCATTTTAAATTTTCTGACGAATTGAATTCGTCATCTACGTCAAAGAAACAGGCCACTGCTTATTCCATCCTCATATTTACCTACGCAAATTAATATTACTATTTTCTCTATCATATTTATTTATATATTTTTTTAAGAAAACAAAACACTGTGGACATGATATATCTAATTTCAAGACGTAGGTACTAATACATACAACATGAGATTTACATTATAACAAATATTACCTTCACTAGAGAAAAGAGAATAATATTTATAAAGTAATAATAATGATAAAAAATAAAATTAAAATAAAAACATACAAGTTTATACAGAAAAATAAAATTTCGAATACAGAATACATAGCTCATCACCGAAAATATCTACGTCTTTGGGGAGCGCATTAACTCGTCTTGCACGCCTGGCTACTGGTGCCTGATAGGCTTGACACGAGGAAACGGTTCCGATCCGGCATAAATCATGGCTGCGACTACGTAGGTAATTGGCAGACGCATTGTTAAAAGGACTAATTTGTAGGTACCTACCCTTTCAAACGTTAAGTATACTCACGGCCGCTATATTACAAACTACATTAACTATTTATACCCTTTGGAAATACTTCTATATTACTCTAATCTCAAGTCGGCTACTTCTCATGGGTAGATTCGCGCTCTTTTTACTGGGTGAAGCCCACACCGCATGGTGTTAAGGGTATGCGTCGTGTGACGCAATGCGTAGTTAGGCATATAACACTTATTTAATAGGGCGCCAGCCAGTATTCACTAATGCGGAAATACTGGAAATAACATAAGTACTACAATGATGGAAGATAACAGAATTAAATGAAACCCAGGACATGTAGCCATCTCACTGTATTAATCTCAAACAAATTAACACAAAACAATATAGCGAGAATAATTACAAATTATAAACGGCCTCGGTGACCCCAACGATAATGGTGAGAGGCTCGTAGAGTTTGCCATCGGAGGCACTGTTTTTCCCCACAAAGATATTCACAAATATACGTGGACGTCTCCTGATGGACGCACTAGGACGCAGATTGCCCACTTCTTGTACAGCTTGAAGCAGCGAAAGAAACTTCTTGACGTGCGTACTTACAGAGGCGCCGATATCCATAGCGATCATGAGTTACTCATTGGAAACATCCAAGTAAAACTCAGTCGCCAGGCGAGGCCTCCAAAGTGCGAACAAATTGACATTGAGAAGCTCCGACGCCGCAGAATTCGGATCGACTTCGAAACCGCTGTACGAGATAGTGTAGATCGTATCTACGAGCGGCACACATCTGAATCCGACCTCATTGAGGCGGACCGGAGCCTCATAAAGAGTGCGATTGTGTCGTCGGCCCGTACCGTCCTTGGTACCAGAAGGAGTGAGCAGCCAAAGTGGATGTCTGACGAAACGTGGGCTGAAATTGGAAAACGAGCCAGGCTGAAAGCCTTGAGAGACGAGGAGACAGACCCCGACCTAACCGAGGACCGCCGGACTGACTACCAAACCCAAGACAGGGTAGTCAAACGATCCGTGCGGTTGGACAAGCGCAATTTTATGAACCGGCAAATTGAAGCGGCAAAGGAGGCAGCAAGCAGAAATGACACCAGGAAACTCTTCCGAATCACCCGTGAAGTCTGCGGCAGGCGACCACCGACTCCCGGAGCCATTCGTGGTCCCAGTGGAGCAATAGAGTCTGACGCAGAATG
Organism: Rhyacophila brunnea; assembly: GCF_057557595.1. Classification (NCBI taxonomy): domain Eukaryota; kingdom Metazoa; phylum Arthropoda; class Insecta; order Trichoptera; family Rhyacophilidae; genus Rhyacophila; species Rhyacophila brunnea. The sequence goes on from NW_028232785.1 coordinate 35,942,222, forward strand.
TGTCAAGAAGATTTGGAAGAATCATTTCTGCGGAGTGCTGAACCGCCCACCCCCTTTCGATCCCTTTGACATATCTGCGGAAGCTTTACTTTTGGATATTCCCCGAGCGACCGACATGTCCGATTACCCGCCCACGCACACCGAGATAAAATCGGCTGTGAAAAGGCTCAAGAACGGAAAGGCACCGGGGGGACACGGGATTCATCCTGAATTCCTCAAGTATAGTCTGAGCGCAATCCTGCACCCTATGTTTCATTTGATGACAAAGGTGTGGGAAGAAGAGCGCTGTCTAAGGGACTGGGTGAACGGTGAAATCATCACACTTCACAAAAAAGGTGACGCTCTAAGCTGCGACAATTACCGAGGCATTACGCTACTCAGTGTTCCGGGAAAGATTTTGGCAAAAATCCTCTTGATGAGAATAAGGCACGTCCTCAGGAAAAACCAAGCCGGGTTTCTACCTGGTCGAGCGTGTGCAGACCAAATCCACAACCTTCGATGTCTTCTCCAGCAGAGCCATGAGCTGAACAGTCCGATGGCCTGCTGCTTTGTGGATTATGAGAAGGCTTTCGACAGTCCGCACCGCCCCTCCCTCTGGACGATACTGGGAGCATACGGGATCCCTCCCAAGAACATTGCCATAATCAAAAGCCTGCACGAGAATAGCGAATGCTGTGTCAGAATTGGAGACACTGTCACGGAATGGTTCGGGGTCACGACCGGAGTCAGACAGGGTTGTGTCCTTGCACCATTTCTCTTCATCATTCTCTTTGACTTCATTCTACGGAAGTCAATACCACCCGACCGAGGCATACCTGTTACCCCCACGGTGAAGCAATGCGACCTAGAATACGCCGATGACGCTGTCCTATTCGACAACTCAATCGAGGGCATTCAAGAGACAATCGACAGGTTGCATAACAAGTCCTCTCGCGTTGGTTTGAAAATCAACGAGAAGAAAACCAATGTCTTGTGTAATAGCACCTGTCCTGATCCAGATTTCCCTCTGATTAGCGACGGACAAAGCATCGAGAGCGTCGACAGCTTCAAGTACCTGGGGGTACACATCACAGGAGATGGCATTTTGCAGAAAGAGTTCGCTATCCTAATGGGAATGGCTGGAGCATCATTCAACTCGATGCGGAATGTCTGGGACTCACGATTGTACTCGGTCAAAACCAAATGCCGCCTATTTGACGCTTGCATTCTGACGGTGCTGCTTTACGGTAGCGAATCATGGCACCTTACGAAGGCTCAGAGCAACCGTATACTGAGCTTCGAAAACAGATGTTTGCGATGAATACTGGGTGTGCGGTGGTATGACTTTAGGAGCAACGAGGAGATAAGAGAACGCACCAAGCACCCTCTCATCACGCTGAAAGTGAAGAGGCGACGTTGGACCTGGCTCGGCCACGTGCTGCGGATGCCAGAAGAGAACTTCAACCTGGCTTGCCTGTTCTTCAAGCCGACCGGATTCCGGCGTCCTGGAAGGCCGCTAAATACAATCTACAAAGTGTATACGGCGGAGCTACGGGATGCTGGTTTGACCTGGAACGAAGCAAGAAGACTGGCGAGCAACAGGGATTCTTGGAGGCGCCGCGTGGTGTCCATATGCTCCAGTTAAGGGGCGGATATGGCAAAAGAAGAAGATAAACAATGAATCAGAAAACTACGCCTAACCTCACCATCTGTACATGTGCCACAATTTTGAATTTATACATTAGAAATAATAAAGGATATTTTGTATTTACACTTCCACCAACCGGTCATCCGACCGGCAAAATAGTTCCGTCCATCCAAGGCAACCGTCCAGAGAAGAGAGTCGGAAATCTTCCACTTTCGGTCGGACGCATGGCATACTCCCCATTGAAAAAAATCCCTCGCGATAACAGGCAAAAGTGTTTCAAGAGGAGAAAAGACCGACGAGATTCAAGAGAGTGAAACGTAAGCATGCCTTCTTGAAAAGCAGTCGGAAAATAGTTATGTCTTAAAATAAAGACATCGAAGAAATTTCTTCTGCGGAGCTATTCTAACGTATCCAAACGTATGTGTTAAAAGGTTTAAACGGCTAATTATGATAAAATTATCACAATAGCACATTTAGCTATTCCGGCGGTCATTTGCGTAAGAAAGTTAACCGATATCCCTGTCAAAGTTAGCGGCACCTCGATGTGCCGTGCTACTGCGAGAACGAGAGAAAATATGTCAATTTTACATATTGAAAATTGAGATGCAAGATAATATGCAAAGTTTCAAACCACAATTTGTGGTTCAGTTCTACGGATTCTATGGTTAGAATCATAGATACTACTAATAAATGTTCAATTCGCGGATGTCAAACAACTGTTCGTGATATTGTTTTATCATTTTTATTTTTCCATCTACATTCTACCGCAATGGCGTTCATTCTTGCGATTCATTTGCACGCCGAGGAAGTAAGAAGACAGCGTGTACAAGAGATACGCGTGCTGAATATAGAGCGAAGGAGGCTACGCGACAGTCAAAATCCTTTTGATGTAACGGAAACGTTCTTTCGACAATTATACAGACTGTCGAAAGAAATGGTGATCGAGATAGTGACCAAATTGGACTCCGTGTTGATGAGAGGCATACCCAAAAGAATTCCTGTCCAAATTCAGGTAATTAAAGTCACAAATTACTTCGACATTTAGTAGCTATACTTAACCCTACTATATGACAGCGGAAGATAACATCATGGGTAAGATACATTTACTCAGTTTGACAACAGCACATGTAAATACCTACCTACTTCATCTTTAAGCATTCACCACGACAGATTAACAAGATTTGAATATTATGATATTGAAAAAACTTGTTTCCTTTACTTGAATTTTAGGTTTTGGCTACTTTGCGTTTTTACACAGGGGGAGGTTACCAAAAAGGGGTTGGCCAAGACTTCTTCTGCACAATGAGCCAGCCATCAGTGAGCAGATGCATTGGTAATGTATCCGATGCTATAATATCAGTGCTTGGCAGTACTTACCTGAAGTTTCCGAACAGTGCTGACTCTCGTGACAGAATTCAAAGAAGGTACTTACCAAACAATGCATTATTTTTAGTGTCGTGTTGATACCCTCTGACCAATTTATACAATTTTACATATAACTAGAGTACCAACAACATACACATGATGAGTAAAAAAGCAAATAATGATTGAACTGCAATATTATGTGTCGGTAAAACTTTGTTTTTATTTCAGATTCCAAGAAAAGGCACATTTTCCAGGCATCATCGGATGCATTGACTGCACTCATGTGCGCATTTGCCCGCCACACTTGGAGACAGCATCATTTATAAATTACCGTGGAAATTTTACTGTAAATGTGCAATTGGTAATAAATCATTAATTTGACTATGTTGTTTAATACTTTCATTACGAATAACTCAAACAAACAATTCATTAACACGACATTTATTTTTATGCAGGTATGTGATATGGACATGAACATTCTGGCAGTGAGTACAAGATTCCCAGGCAGTGTTCATGACCAATTTATATTTAATCAATCGATGGTCAAAGTGGAAATGGAACGATTGCACAACGAAAGAGTTGGGAATTTTGTTCTCTTGGGTATGTCGAACTTTACATGTGTGCACTATTTATGGCGGATCTTAACAAACATTTCAAATTTATTTAAATCCTGATTTCAGTTGAAAACATATTAAAATTAACAGATTGTCATTGTTCATTGTCCTTCGTCATTCTTCATTTCCTCTTCTCTTTCCTTTCCTCTATGTGTCATTTTATGGAATTTGAGATCACTAATTTGGATGAACTTTTTAGAACACATATCGCATTGATATGGTTTTTCTCCAGTATGTGTCATTTTATGCATTTAGAGATGTTTATTTGCAGTAAACTTTTTACAACACACATCGCATTGATGTGGTCTTTCACCAGTATGTGTCATTTTATGTGTTTTTAAATGACCAATACACACATTTTTTTTTAAACACACATCGTATTGATGTGGTTTTTCACCCGTATGTGTCATGTTATGTAATTTGAGAACATCCTTTTTGCTGAACTTTTTAAAACACACATCGCATTTATGTGGTTTTTCACTCGTATGTATCATTTTATGTAATTCGAGAACACCCTTTCTGCTGAACTTTTTAAAACACACATCGCATTGATGTGGTTATTCAGCAGTATGTGTTATTTGATGTATTTTTAAATTACAAATTTGCAGAATTTTTTTTAACACACATTGAATTGATGTAACTTTTCACCAGTATGTTTCATTTTATGGATATTTAGAGAAGTGATTCGCAGAAATTTTTTAAAACACACATCGCATTGATGTGGTCTTTCACCAGTATGCGTCATTTTATGTCTTTTGATATCACTATTTGAGATGAACTTCTTAAAACACACATCGCACTGAAGTGGTTTTTCACCAGTGTGTGTTATTTTATGTCTTTTAAGTTCACTGTTTGTGATAAACTCTTTAAAACACACATCGCATTGATATGGTTTTTCTCCAGTATGTGTCATTTTATGTATTTTAAGATGTTTCTTTGCAGTAAACTTTTCAAAACACACATCGCATTGATGTGGTCTTTCAACAGTATGCGTCATTTTATGTCTTTTGAGATCACTATTTGTGATGAACTTCTTAAAACACACATCGCACTGAAGTGGTTTTTCACCAGTGTGTGTTATTTTATGTCTTTTAAGTTCACTGTTTGTGATAAACTCTTTAAAACACACATCGCATTGATATGGTTTTTCTCCAGTATGTGTCATTTTATGTATTTTGAGATGTTTATTTGCAGTAAACTTTTCAAAACACACATCGCATTGATGTGGTTTTTCACCAGTATGTGTCATTTTATGCAATTTGAGATCACTATTTCTGATGAACTTTTTAGAACACACATCGCATTGATATGGTTTTTCTCCAGTATGTGTCATTTTATGCATTTCGAGATGTTTATTTGCTCTAAACTTTTTGAAACACACATTGCATTGATGTGGTCTTTCACCAGTATGTGTCATTTTATGTGTTTTTAAATGACCAATATACAAAAAAAATTTTAAACACACATCGCATTGATGTGGTTTTTCACCCGTATGTGTCATTTTATGTAATTTGAGAACACCCTTTTCTCTAAACTTTTTAAAACACACATCGCATTGATGTGGTTTTTCACTCGTATGTGTCATTTTATGTAATTTGAGAACACCCTTTCTGCTGAACTTTTTAAAACACACATCGCATTGATGTGGTTTTTCATCAGTAAGTGTCGTTTTATGTTTTTTTTAAAGTACTAACTTGCAGAAATTTTTTTAAACACACATCGCATTGATGTGGTTTTTCACCCGTATGTGTCATTTTGTGTATTTTTAGTCTGAAATTTACGCTGAACTTTTCAAAACACACGTCGCATTGATGTGGTTTTTCACCCGTATGTGTCATTTTATCTGTTTTTAAATTACTAATTTGCAGAAATTTTTTTAAACACACATCGCATTGATGTGGTTTTTCACCCGTATGTGTCATTTTATGTATTTTTAGTTGACTATTATGGGTGAACTTTATGAAACACACATCGCATTGATGTGGTTTTTTACCCGTATGTGGCATGTATGACTTAAGACGCTGAGTCTTCATGCATGAAACGTAGTGATGATTAAGATATTTTACAGTTTCAAACAGTCCACTACAATTATTACAAATAAAGTTACGTGGAAAATATGTAACTCTTCTCAACTTAATTCGAACCTCCTTTGGCAAGTATAATTTCTAAAATTCATGTTTGATGTTCGGTTCATCAATAGTTATTTCCGAATGCTGCATCATCATTATTCTGTTTTTATTGATTGCATGTGCTATTTTGTTGTTACTCGGGTCATCGTCCACCGTGTCTTGTCTGCTTCACTGTTACGTACTGCAAAACATTTCTGGGTAGAAATCTACAAAAAGAATAGGAATATTAATATATCAAAGCAATACTATCTATAAAATATACCTATGTTTCAATGTTCCTTAATATAGCTCTGGTACTATGTCGTTTGTAAAGTGTTTTTCTGTTAAAACATAAATGTCAACGAGTGAGTGCAGTGTAACGTATTGTGTAACTGCACTCACTCGTTGACATTTATGATGATTTTTTTTTTAAATATGGTGAACAATACAAATTATTAATATAAGACGTTTACAACATGACATTTAGAAAAAAATGAATATTAATATAAGACTATTACATATATATTTTAAAAAAAGAAAAGAAAAAGATAACCATTAAAACAGTAGAATTAGTGTAGACATTACAAAATTTAAATAACAAGGAAGTCACCGAATGAGCTAAGCAGACCCTATTTTAGAAATTTATAAAACAATGCCCACTTATACTCATACTGACGCAGGTGAAATATGTCAATATCTGATGTGATTTGGTTGTACAAACTTATTGCCCTCCCAATCGGCATTACTAATGGCAGGTTAGTTTTTCACCATAGGAGAACAAAAAATGAACACCCTCAATTTTTAAGATAATTATCAAACACAAACTAATCCCACGAAGAATGTCAGTTTTCATTTACGCCGCGTGTAAGTCGGAAAAAATTTGTAGCTAAATGAAGATCTATTCTAAACTTTAAGCTACAGTATGTAAGCATACCTAATGATCAATATATACAGTCTGGCAAATCATTATGAATAGAACCACGCTTGAACAACTGTAATAAATTATTCAAATTTACTCAGAAAAGCTGATGTCGATTTACACAACTTTCAGATAACTGCATTTTAGAGCAAAATTGCGCTTAGCAATGGGTTCATTTTTTCTTAACGGGTTTGTTAATAAGGGAAATCGTCCACACTGAATATGACTAATCTAGACGACTACTTTGTATTCATTACATCCACAAAAATGCACCGTTTGATGTGGTTTACACGCTGGTGGCATCGACGCTCAATTATTTATAAATGGGGCGAAAGCTCACGTCAAGATCAGTGGAAATCCTTGTCGTACAATTATTATTTTGATTTACATATGGATTTATTCGAAAGAAGATTTTATTCGAAAGAACACACAAGAATTTCAACAGGATGTGCCATCCAGCCATCGCAACCATCGTTTTGTTTAAATTAAGTATTGGCGATCACTTGATTTTGAGAAATGGACCTGTCAATTGGCATACAGACTTGTGCAATGTGATATCTTTGGATTACTTACTGTGAGGCTTCGCGAAGTCACTGGTATAATATATAAGCCAACATTTCACGTACTATACGACCGGCAGTGCTTTAATAAAAGTAGTCCAAATTGGGCGCCCAGAATTTGCTTAGTTGATAATACTAAGGCCACATGCCCGAAATCATTTTCAAATGTTAATGCTATGAAGGTGTCGAATTATCGAAAAAAAATATTTAAATTTAACTTGTAATCTTTTGTACAATTCAAAGTTCAATTTCAAATTCAAAAATTTGTAATTAAACATACCTGGTCTAATGGCTTGTATTGTAGATTAGAGCAGCCAGGTTGGATTAATTCATCATCAATATGGTGGATTGCATTTTCAACAAATTCTTCTTTGATGGTAACTCCCTCATCATTATACTCATACTTAATATTCATCATACCGTTTTCACACTTCTAAAAATAACAACATTGTTAATATTATGTAACAGTATCAGCATTAAAATTAGCCAGAAAGGGTCTCCCAGAGCTCTTTCTTCAATAATTGGTCGCCTATTGACACGACCACAAACATGCGCGCCTTCAACGAGAATTTTTTGAGACGATTTCATGACGTCACAACTATTTTGGTCCTATCGAGAATGTTGATTTCACGTTGGAATACGCGGTCTACCTCGAGACCTGATTTACAGCCACTCAGAGTGGTCTTATAAGAAAAAATTAAGTAAATAAAAAGTCTAGAAATTGAGGTTAAAAATAAACAATTCTATGTGAACACCTTAGGCGATATCATAAGCTAAATGCTGTAAACTAAAGCTTATTTATAACTATTATCTTCTTTGCACTATATAAAATCATTTTGCGTAGGTACGTAATATTTTGAATTCGCGTGAGGAAATAAAATCAATAACGTAATCAATCTATTTCGCGCAATGTAAAATCTTTAGTAGAATGATGACATTTTTATAGCATTTGATTGGCTGAATTGGCGATCATCGGCGAGCAGTATAAAATTAAACGTAAATGTCGTGATATAGTTGTAGTGTGATTCGCCAGCAGTGTTGCCAAGTCAAAATTTGAAATTTCAGTAGAATGTGTAAAATTTTTTTAGTAAAATCGACAAAATATCAGTAGATTTCTGCTTTAGGAAAAATATTTCGCCGCGGGCCGCAAGTTCCCAATTTTTCACAGTCGGCTTGTTTTTTTAGGAAAAATATTTCGCCGCGGGCCGCAGGTTCCCAATTTTCAAAAATGGCTGGTTTTTCCCAGTTGGTGGGAGTTTTATATTTATATATATAGGAGAAATATCAAAAAATATCATTAGACATAGCAACACTGTAATCGCCAGAAATGTTGTCATTTTTTCCGACAGCGTCTAGGCTGTCGAGTTAAAGTTTTTAATGAAGTAGTCGGGAAGTATAAGCAGCAGGGGAACGTCGTATCGGTTCCTCTGCGGAAAAAAGTTACACAGTTACAGTTAAAGTACTGTGTAAATGTCTAAAATATTAATATGAACATCTCACGATATATGTATGCAGAAGAATATCAATTTTTCTTAATCGTAAATGTCGAGAAAATAACATAGGTACGAAATATAATAAATGACTATCATTTTTAGGTTAAGTCCTGTCTGGGCAGTTATTACTTTGACAGATCATGACAAGTGGTTTGACGTTTCAGACCACTTCTGATGGTCAGAAAATAGTTTGAAGTTTGCTGGTACAGTAAACTAAACGTTAAATCTTAAACTTTTCCGGTTTACTTATAACGCATGCGCAGTGCGCCAGTTTTGACCTATCACACTGTTTACGAACGCCTAAATTTATGTCGTCATGCAGCATGGTAGATAATTTAGTAAAATTTGATACTTACAACATTAATTTGTTACAAAAATTTTTGAAAATAGAATTGGTCTATTCTCTTAAAAATTCGAACCTTCAATATAAGACGGCATCAATGGAAGAAAACGGCACATATACCGACGCACAATTGAACGTACCTGTTGTATTGGCCTGTAATCTGAATTAGAACAACCCGGTTGAGGGTATTCGTCATCATATAATTGCTGTGATAATATATCTTCAATGATCTCGCGCTTGACGACAGCTGGTTGATCATCAGATGTCTTATCAGAGAGTTCCGCTATAAGGTACTGAAAGAAGCGTTATTACATTTTGTAAACACAGTAAAACCAGTTTCAGTTCACGAAACGTCCATACAACGATGTACTTATAATTATATTTAACATGAATTAGTAGATAACCTAACTTATATCACGCGTATGTATCATAGCTGTCAAATTGTATAAACATATAATTTTTTGAAACAAAGTTTAAAATCACCTTATGTTCCTACATAGTAGGTATGTAAAAAAGCCACAGTTTACAATATAAAACTAATCATTGTTATTCTCAATCTAAATTGATTGTAAAGAAATTTAGTTTCCGAAAACTAACCTCGAAATTGCAACGTGAAACGTCCGCAATCTCTTGCGTTACATGAAAGCGAGGGTCCGGGTTGTTTAGATGGCTAGTCAGCGTGTCAAACAAGGGCTTGCCTTCTATATCGGAGTGTTCTCCAGCACATTCTTGCTTTACATCCATGTTAAAGGTATATAATCCAGAAGCAAGTGGTAACGTTAAGTAGAATAAATGCCGAGCGATACAACTGCGGCTGGTGTTGCTTGTTATAAAATACAAATTCATTTATTATTATAGTAATAATATTATGTAAGCGGAGATCGCAAATATTATATTTTATTTATTTTTACAAGGGTAAAACAAAGTTAAAGTTATTTATGTAAACATATTATTTTATAAAATAATATGATATAAAAATGTAAAAAATTTTAGAGAGCATTATAAATATTAAGTTATTGTGAAATAATATAGACTAATAACTCAGTATTCAAATTTTATTTATTGTATCTAGTGAATATTACAAATTATTAATTTAAGACGTTTACAACATAAATTAATATAGGTACCTAATTGTGAATGACAATGTCGGTAAATCTAAATAAAATTTACCTATATATTTCAATAATATCATAGTAATTAATTATTATACTGATGATTGATTTAAATATAATTTTGTGGCATCTTTAAATTTATTGTAAGTATATAATCAATACCTATATAAATATTACCGTATTCTAAAAATATGACCAAATAGATAATAATTGATACTGTCTTTTAAATAACTGATTTTAAATAGCCTATCGTACGCTGGATCTTCTCTAGGAAGGTGGTTTGTATTGTCTAACCTATTTCCAGTACCCAAAGAAATGTGATCTACGTTTTCTTCATGATCACTCTTAATGATTCTACAGGTCGACAATTTGGCTCAATATCACTGTCACTATCGGAATAATCAAGGTTATCAATGCTTTCTGAAGAGTCCCATCTCTCCAAAATATCATCAATCTCTCTGTTAGTAAATGCTCGTTTTCTGGAATACATTTTGGAAAAGAAATTAGTATTTAAGAACCAATTCATAACTGAAGTATATTATAAAGTACCTACACAAATAAAAAAGTACGTCAATGCATGATGATGCCAAATGGCATCACAAACATTTTTCCAATTATTTCCATGTATTTGACATTCAGCATAAAAATTATAATAAAATCATAAAGTACATACCTGAATGATTTACGAAATAATTTTTTTATGTTCTTGAATAGACTTTCTTTGGCTAAAAAATATATTTGAAACAGGTGAATTTCAGGTACAACCACTTTCGCTTCTGTCAGAATTTATTTAAAAAATGGTATTAACTTGGAGACATCTGTAAATTAACTGTACTACTATTTAATTAGAACATTTACTAATGAAAAATACTAAAACATTTGAAAAAATAAATCATCGAGGGGGTTATTAATATTTGCATTTAAATATCATGATGCCAAATATGGCATCAGTATGCAGTGATCTGTGGTGTGCCCACTAACGTACCTACAGTTATTGACTTTGCCATATTGTTTAACCTGTTACGAAAACTGTACGTCTGAGGCGGCCTATTACCACCGATTTTTTGTGAAGGACTAGACTGATTTTGACATCTAATGAATAACGAGAATGTATATTATTTATTAATATGTGTGACTTGAGATTTTTAAACTTAATTCAATTTGAAACGAGAAAGTGAGAATCAATATGTCAAGCAATCTGGGATCTAATTTTGACAACTGAACAGTGGACCACTCGTTGCTTGTGCAAAAATATATGCTCAGGCTTGATTAATCTAAGGATGGCGCTGAATAGGTACAATAACACTTAACAGACTTCAATAATTATTATGAATTGTATATATGTTTTGTTGTCAAAACAAAACAATGGAGCAAATATGAAAATAAGCATTTCCTCAATCATAACGAGACCAGCGCATCTCAAAATTCAAATGGCAAAATGGCCCATCTGCATTTTTTCTATTTTCAAGTTTTCTTCTAAAGACGTTGTTAAAGAATACAATAATAATCTTTAACGTGGCAAAGAAGACATCTGTCAGTGCAATACAAACCAAATGCCACCCGTATTTTGAGCCAGGGTCACGGACATTAAATTTGGGTGTGATTTGCACCATGCACGGAAAGACAAGGCAAAGTATTAAGACATGGCCCTTTGACAATGTCTTATTTGTTATACTTACTTTTGATCCTTGACTGAATGGGTAGGCAATAAAGTGTCCCTACTTTATTGTATTAATAGATCTGATTTATTATAAAGGTTGAAAATAACAGTGCAGGTATACATTAGTGTGTATTTTTTGACATTGGTGAATACGAGTTTAGTACCTATTGCTTGTAAATATCGAAACGCAAAACCCGAGTGGAAAAAAACTTCTCAAATAAAATAGTAGGTACATAACTTAAATCCAATAAAACACAGTTTATTGTTTGATCGCTTCCATGGAATGTAAGTCTCAGAATTTCGGCCATTGATAATAAATAATAGCGTATTCTGGCAACACTTCTCTAAAATTAATGTACCTTGGATGGATCCTGTTTGTCACGTTCTTCCTGACATATTTACCATTACAATGGACGTAAAGCGAGAATGTGATGGAGAACAGTGAAGAAGAAGGCAAGCTTTTGTTTGATACGCAGACTAGCCACCCAATAAGCCCGGAAGTTCGCACGCATGTAAAGCAGGAGAATGCCGACGTTTCAAGTTGTAATTTCGAGGTTAGTTTTTTGAAACTGATTTTTTTAGATCGGAAATAACAACGATTGGTGTGTAATAATAATATGTTGCTTTTTTTACAAACTGCGTAGGGACATACGATGACATAAATATTGTTTCAAAAAATGACTCGATTATACTTTTTGACAGTTACGATACATCTGTGACATGTTATGTAGGGTCACCTACTTACTAATTGAAGTAATTATAATTAGTATACATTGTTATATGCATATTCTATAAAGTTTTCGCATTTTGAGGTTAGTTTTTTGAAACTGTTTAGTACGTCGTCTTTCACAATCATTAATTTGGAATAACAACGATAAGTATAAGATTATATTATAATGTTTCGTTTATGACAAAATATGTAGGAACATTACGATGATATTAAACTTTGTTTCAAGAAATACAGGTAATGGTGCCTTTTATAACTTTCTTTTTAGACTAAACATAACCTGACCTTACCTAATCTAACCTAACCCAACCTTAGTGTGTGATAATGCTGCATCTAGCGTAAACGAAGCCGTAATATTCTTATATCAATAAAATATTTAAAGTTATGCCATTCATGCATTCAATATTATTTTTGATATTTTGTTAATAGAATAATTTTGGTTAGACAGGGTTTAATAGATTTTATAAAACTAACCAACACCATCTGTGATTTAATATATTATTAATTTAACCAAAATAAATATGATTGAAAAATTGTGTACTGTTTTTCTCTTAGCTTATTAATATATTATGGTTTATTTTAGGCAGGGTTTAATAGAATTTTAAAAACTAACCAGCAAGATCTGCAGTTTGTGTTCTTAGTTTAATGAAAATAAATAAGTAGGTATGTGCTTAGTGTGCACTATTTATGTCGGATCTGAACAGCCTACTTCCACCTAGATTATAACATTTTAATTAGTTATAATAATAATATGTACATATTGACAACATGTTATATAAACGTTGTTTTTTTCAGTTGGCTGCGACGAAGAATGTCACTGAGACTGACATAAAGCATGAGTTCACTGAAGACGAAATGACACCATTTTCTGATGAAGATCCTCAACCCGGATGTTCGCATTCAGATTACACACCAGGACATGGGGTACATTCAAGTTTATATATTGTAACATTTGCTTCTCTATTCGCCGATTTCTATCGAAGGTTGACGTTTAACATTTCAATAAATCCCCATAAAATTCCAGCCAGTCGTATCAGCCATCAGTAGCGAGGGGTGGAGATAGGCTGTTAAGATCCGCCATAAATAGTTTACATTGAACTTTGCTAGTCATACGTTTTTGTTTTTATTGAACTAAACTTTTAAAAACTAACAATCACTATCTACCCATTGTAGTCTTAGATCAAAGAAAACAAAAACCTTTGACTGAAAAACTTTAATATGCACCAATTAAGTCGACTCTTAACAGCCTACTTCCACCCTCCGCCGCTGATATAATGTATATAGTTGGCTTCTTATATATATGATTTTATTTGTAATTTACACAAGAAATTATTGTGTCTATGTAAATAGATTTAACATGAAGTGACGTCTCTTGGCACAGTACCGCCTTTGATAAACAGATTAAAAACGACCCCCTATTTTTTGAGATATTGCCGCCGATAAGTAGTGTTCATTTTTTGCACTTGTTTTAAAATAAATCACAAATAATGTTATTATGCACCTACAAAATAATATACTTCCCATTGATTATTAAGTAAACATTCAGCTATCGACGATATTTTATCAAATTTATGCATTAAGGTATTACAATTGTTACAATAGGTTAGCCGCCTAAACTATCTCACTCTAGCAACATTTTCTCACCCACGGCACACTAAAGGTCTTCCCAGAATTCCGCGGAACACCACACGTAAAACAATTTATACACCAAACCATGGACTTGAGGCCAGAATCTTCGGTTTCCCGCTACCTATCGCTAAGGTTAAAGACAATGTTATACTTTAACATAGCGTTTTTCGAATGGTGTTCGAGATAAAATTAATCGTATTGATTCTATGTTTAGTGATGTTTTTGTATTTATTAATACATCCACATGAATTATGGTGAGTTGTCGGATAAACAATGATAAAATATTTGTCGAACATTGACACAATATTAATAAATTGTATCGCACAATCGTATGTGTTAAAATATTAATGCCAGCGAAGTATATCAGCGCCGCAGGCCACTTTTTTGTCTATTAGGGCAAATTTATAATTTGCGTTTATCTCACTTATCTGCTTGACCTGCCACGCCACCCCCCTGAGCTTGTGGGGGACATGCACCAAAATTACATGACATACTTATTTGATAAATAATTATATATACATAACGTAAACAAAGAACCAAACATATTGCCATGTATTTGTAATATCAATAAAATAACATTTTATATGATACCTGAGCTTGTTGCAATGAACGTAAAAGTTTTTAGCGCTACTTTACTAAGTTTGATGGCCTTGATGTTTTTGAGACGGATCCAAAATTTATTGCTTGATTTCATTGGTCTGGTAGGTCCTTCGGTACATTTGTAGAGATCCTTGTCTTAACTCTTTCTAATCTATCAGATCATGTCAATATATTTTCATTCTGACCTTGCATTATTTTATGAAGTTCATGCAGGTGCTCAAATGTATTATCAGCCATGAACGCAAATTTGGCTAATAAGTAAGTAATGTTTTTTTTAAGCAATGCTCCGCGGCACACCTAGTATCGTCTCGCGGCACACTGGTTTCGGAGCACTGGTTTAGACGGTTAACTTATTGTAACAATTAACCGCATCAATATAATATATTATATTAATATTATTTATATAATAAACTACCTTCGATAGCAGCCGATAGCCGCCTTGCGTATAGAATAGACCCACTGGAAACACAAAATTTTATCTGTTTTGTGATTACACATAGGTTCTTACTAATATTTTCTTGAATTAATCTATGATCTTATAAGCTTTCCTAATCTAAGTCCGTGAAAGATTGTTGGACCTACCTACGTAATAAGTCACTTTTGCTAAACTGCCTCTTATACCCCGCTTACACGTGCATGGATTAACTGCTGACAGTACGTATTATCGCGGGCGTAACAAGAACAGGTACCTATACGTAAACTCGCATTATCGTGCAAGATGCAAGATTGCATGCATGTATCATAAGAGTTCAGAAGGTTCTGAATTTTCACGTAAAAATTAGAGGTGCGTAGGTGTGCGCATGTGAAATGTAACGATAGTGGCGAACCTGCCGAAAGAAATACGAACTACACCGCATAGAATATTTTTACGTCTACCTATTATCTACAAACTTGTCCGAACCTGTCTGAATCTGGCAAAGATCACCAAAACGATGATGTCATCGCGTCTCGCATACGCATGAAAAATGAGATTGGAGAGACAGTCAGCCCTTTCACGTGTAAATAATTATTATCGCGATAGTTTAAAATACACACTATTGTTGCAAGTAAATCCATGCACGTTTTCAGGCACTATAAGTTTAGGAAATTCTATCAATCTATACAATATCATCAACAAATGAATACATAACTTATTAGTGTTTTTCATTGACGAATAAATTTTTCAGAATAGTTCATATCAAACTTTAATAATATTACGTCGCTATAGAATGGGCTACAAATATATTAATTGTTTACGTTATCAGTGTTGATGATAAAAATGACGTACGCACATTCGGTCCCTTCTTGACTGACCATTATTTCAAAGTATTTACTACAGATACTCTATCCTAGCTAATTAGTGAACGGGTAGCTAACGCCTTTATTGGTATAATATTATATTAAAATTATGTCCCAAAAATGCGGGATTTTTTTAAAATTAATATGTCGTGAAATATGCTAGACGACTCATAGTGTGATTAGAGTATGAAATTATCATAATTCACTATTATATTTGCTTATACGCACGCAAGCATTTTACATATATTATGTAATAAAATATTTATAATTCAACACGGAATCGACATTCACAATCGGACCAAAATAGTTGTGACGTCATAAAATCGTCGTAAGAAATGCTGGCAGAAGGCACGCATTTTAAGGTCGTGTCATAAAGTAGGTAGATAATGTCTAATTGTACAGTGTTTGACGCATACCAATAAAGGCGCAGTACCAATTGTTTGAAACTAAATGCGTGTAATCATTCGGTCATATTATCATATTAAATGAAGTGTGGACAATTCACGTCGTAGGTTATTTGCGCGTCTTAACACATGGCACGCGTTAATTCTTCTTTAAAAAGAGTAAACATGGCCACAGCGTTTCTGTCAGTGTATTTGAATATGTTTCCTGTCTGCAGTAAAATACAATATATACTTATTATTATGATGAATGTAGCATCTGATCTTTGCAATGTTGGCTTTTAAAATAAGAACTGTGTGATGAGGTAAAACCCTTCTTTATAAAAACGTCACCAATTTCATATCACAAACAATACCTCAATAACAAACATACCGCTGATAAAAGTTTGCAATCCTTGAAAAATATTATAAAATAAATAACATTTCGCAAACGATTTCTGCGGAAGGCGATCTTCGAATACCTGCCTGCGCCCAAGGCTATTTTCTGTCCCCTAGCCTCGGCCGAGCCAAGGTCGCTTCGATCCCAAGCAACGGTACATTTTCAAAACCCAAAAAGACCTGAGAATATTCGGGAATTTAGCTATACTTTTCAGACTTCCTACGCATCTCCCTCCCTCTCTTCACAAGATAATAATTAGAGATATTTTCCAATCAGTATGAAAAAAAAATGCGAAAGCGGTAGTACCACGCAAGGGTCCACTGCCCACGCGGCGGATATACCATGCCAACAGAAAGCAATGCTTGTTTCAACATTATAAACCAGTGTAATCCTTTTGTGTTATAATAATCCATATAACCACCCTTCAAGCAGACGGTGAAACTAAAAAGGTGGGTCATTGTTACTCAAGATAATGAACCTAAAAAATAATTATATAATATTTCTATATATATTATTGGTTAAATTAATAAAAAGCAAAATTTATAGTACATCCTCAAGAGGCAATTCTAAAGTTAATAATGTCCTTTTGAAGAGGACGAAACCGGTCTAGATTTATTAAAAAGTAAAAGTAAAATATGTATTTATTATTTTGCGATTTATTAAATTAATAATACAATGCAGTATCACCATTTGTTGACAGTAAACACGTTAAGAGAAATTTCAATATGTAATTGTCATAATTCATTATATTTAAATTGTTTTCCCTTGTTAGCTAGACACGACACTGCGCCTTCAAGAAAAAATGTCGCTCTGAAGTCTCTTAGCATAATTCCAAATCATACCAACATTTCGTGGGTCACATGAAAATACTATTCTGGTATGAATAGTATTTTCGTACATTTTCGTAATAGTATTTTATACAACTAATATGAATAATATTGTTTTAAAAAGGTTATTCACCAACATGTCTCATTTCATGTTTTATAAGATTACCAAGTTGTGAGCATCTATATGAACAAACATTGCATTTATAAGGTTTTTCACCGGTATGTGTCATTTCATGTTTTATAAGATTACCAAGTTGCGAGCATCTATATGAACATACATTGCATTTATAAGGTTTTTCACCAGTATGTGTCATTTGATGTGTTTTAAGATAACCAGATTTCGAGAATCTAAATGAACACACATTGCATTTATAAGGTTTTTCACCAGTATGTGTCATTTTATGTTGCTTAAGATCACTGAATCTCAAGGAACCATATGAACATACATTACATTTATAAGGTTTTTCACCGGTATGAGCCATTTTATGTTTTTTAAGATCATCTAGTCTCGAGGACCCATATGAACATACATTGCATTTATAAGGTTTTTCACCGGAATGTGTCATTTTATGTCTTTTAAGATCATTAATCTGCGAGCATCTATATGAACACAAATTGCATTTATAAGGTTTTTCACCAGTATGTTTTATTTTATGTTTCTTAAGATCACCGAGTCTCGAGGACCCATATGAACATACATTACATTTATAAGGTTTTTCACCGGTATGTGTCATTTTATGTTTTTTAAGATCATCGAGTCTCGAGGACCCATATGAACATATATTGCATTTGTAAGGTTTTTCACCGGAATGTGTCATTTTATGTCTTTTAAGATCATTAATCTGCGAGCATCTATATGAACATAAATTGCATTTATAAGGTTTTTCACCAGTATGTGTCATTGTATGTTTTTTAAGATTACTAGATATCGTACTTCTATATGAACATAGTTTGCATTTATAAGGTTTTTCACCAGTAATTTTCTTTGAATGTATTTTGACATTACTATGTTGTGAGTCTACTATGCTTTGATTTTGATCAGGAATCACGTCCATGTGCACCATTTTGTGAGTTTTCAGAGCATTTCCGCATCCGAAAACTTCGTTACAAATGCAACAAATGAAATTACGTGAGAAATGGATTACTCTTCTTAGAATAAGTCGAATTTCCTTTGGCGCATCTCGTTCTAAGATTTCTTGTTTAATGTGATACTCGTCTTTAGTCATTTCTGAATACTGTATCGTTCTATCCTCGATGCCATCACCTGAGGATTGTTGACTCTCAACTGTATCGTGATGCTTCGTGAAAAATCCCTTGGTAGAAACCTAGAAAAATCGTAATAATCGATATCAATATTATCAATTATGAGTTATAACATTCAATTTGTTTTTTTGACGCTCTTGTTTTTCAGCTAATTCAGACATTATCAAATAGCGAAGTGAGAGTCAAATATTGTTACGGAAAGATCCATAGGTGGTTCAAAACAATGCAATTATATGTGTGTATACATCATCATAGAGAACAATAATTATATCGTGTCAATAATTATATATTACGAACGTACACCCTGGATAAACGTCAGATTTCTTATTTCAATACTTGAAAGCATCTAAGCGAGATTTTTTGAGCATCGACAATCATGGAAAAAACGGCTAATATATAGCTAAAACGCTATTATAAGCGTAGACACTAAGTACGAATATGAAAATCATTTACAATGTATAAAATTCAACCATTTTAAAGTAATAAAAGTCGCCATTTTCAAAAATCAGTATAGATAAAGTTCACCAAAATTATTTCATACATTTCATAAAAAAATTCATAAAGTTACAATTTGTCTCCGACACTGCCATCCATTCGCATTTACCCCGTCAAAATAACCCGAAAAAAGCACCTGCATCGATATGGAAGATCCGGTCAAAAGAGTCTCAAAAAATAGCCAAATATATGACAAATTGATGGCTTTCATTGTATCTTTTGATCCCCTACGTAAATAAATATTACGTTTGTTCATTAACAACAGGTAAGTAGGATGCATCAGCGGCGTTGGCTTTTTTGAGACTCTTTTGACCGGACCTTCCGTACCGATGGCGGGTGCTTTTTTCGGGATATTTTGACGGGGTACTTGGTGAATATTTGCGTTGGTTTGTGCGAGCCTTAAACCTTCGTATAAAAACGCTCTAAATAGGTAGGTATGTATGCGAAAATAAGGAACATTTTTCAAAATTACGTTATAGAGAACAATATTTTATATATAAAATTGAGCTGTGTTAACTAAACGACATTTTTATAATTTGAGATAATTCCGACTCAAATTTTATCAATACAATAAGAAATAAAAGTGAAAATGGCTTGGGTGGCTTTTAGTTACTCTTTGATTAGTGATTGTTCTTATAAGATTGTAATATATATCTATATTCAGTATTCCGTATTAACGCATAACCGAGAAAATTGAGATTAAAAAAAATACAAGGTTAGTTTAATATAATATTTAATATAAGAGATAACAATATGCTTCATGAATATTTATGATTGGTAAATTATGCCGAAAGGTAAGTTTTAAGTAGGAAAGGTGGCATTTTAATGAAAACCATTGACGTTTAATTTCAATCAGTGAGAGCCGTTTTATCGAGGCTATTTGACCGGGCCATTTGTTTGTGGAAGCGAAATGTTTTCGTGGGGCTCATAAACTGGATCCTGTTTTATTTATTATACATTTAATTAAATGAATACAAAATAAAGACGGAATACCGACTATGGATACATTATATTATCTTATAAAAACAATCACTAATCAAAGAGTAAATAAAAGCCATTCGAGCCATTTTCACTCGTATTTCTTATTTTATTGATTAAATTTAAGTCGGAATTATCTGAAATAATAACAATATCGTTTAGTTAACACGGCTAAATTTTATATAAAAAATATTGTTATCTATAACGTTATTTTGAAAAATGTTCCTTATTTTTGCATACATACCTACCTATTTAGAGCGTTTTTATACGAAAGTTTAAGCACGTGTGTCTTTGTGTCAAATTTAACTTTATAATTATTAAAATTTTATGAAATGCATTGACGAACTCTAATATGCTATACTGATTTTTGAAAACGGCGAATTTTATTAGGTACCTAATTGAAAATGTTTGAATTTTATTCATTGTAAAAGATTTATATATTTGTACTTATTGTCTACGCTTATAATAGCGATTTAGCCATATAATACCAATTTTTTCAATGATTGTCTATGCTCAAAAGGTGTCGCTTAGATGCTTTCAAGTATTGTAAAAAAATCTGCCGTTTCTCTGCGGTGTACTCTCGGTAAATTGAGCCCGATTTTCATTAAATGTCATTTGCCTTTCTGATTGTTGTTTGCTTAGATAGAACCAACGAACGGGTTAGCTGTCAAACCGAGCTGATACTGCGCATGCTTTTTGACATTAATGAACAGTATTTAGACAGGCAACCATGAATAGAGTAACGACCGCTCACCGATTCCAAATTGACAAAATAAACTTTTACTTATGCGATGACGCTCATTTTTGACTATACGGATTGGTTAATAGACAAAATTGGCGTACATGGAGTCCAATCTAGGTGAGACCCTACAGACTCGATTACATCAAATAAATGCACTGCTTTTTTGCGATTCACATTCTGGTGAAATCATCGAACTTAATTTATTAAAAAATGAAGCATAAATGAAGCACGTTACATATATCATACAACAAGTACGTATATACAATGCAGTCTGCATGATGTGGTAGATATCTACGATCGGAGAATACTGTCATTTTATTCAAAATAAATTAAAATGCAACCCTTTTCTCCCATAAAAAATACGCATTTTTTCCAAAATGACCCTCCAATACTATTTTTATGTGTTGCGAACACGCAACATGGTTAAATTATCATAAATCAAAGTTCAACAAATGAATGATCAATGTAAGATAGTTCCCAAGTTACAATCAGTGATGGTCCAATCAGGGCTCGAAATAGACCGGGGCGCTGTTGTGGTTCATAAAATTCTAAAAGATACCGTTCCAGCTCGTGGTTTCATTAAAAATTGCGTTCCATTTCGTGTTATTGAAATAGTTTTGCATGTATTTAGTTTTTAAAGTTCCTTGTTGTTAAAATTTTATATTAACGAAGTTACGTTTTGCCGGGCGCGCAAGAATAAAATCTATGTATAGGTATATCATAAATTATTTCTTCCCAACCAAAGTTAACGACACCAGTGCCATGTAGTAAGGTAGCCGCCGACAGTCAAAGAGTGGCAAATGTAAAATACATTGGAAGTTTCGTTCACATTTTCGTAGGTACTGAATATTGTAATAACACTATTATAAGGTAAATTGTGAAGTAAGTAGCTTCTTTAAGGATAAATTTGCTACGTACTTTAACAATCAATCGTTTTAAGAATTCAATGATAACTAATAAGAACTGATTAAATAATATTTAAATGTCATTACCACATTTTAGGTTATTGTACACGTACCTAAAATGGAAGTGATTCACGCTGAAATTTTGTTGTTAAGATCTGGTTACCGGACGGATCCATTCAAAATGACAGACGAGGCGTTTGTGAAACGATTCCGATTATCGAAACCATTGGCAGGTCATTTCCAGGTTGGAAAATCTAATGTCAACGCGCTAGTTGGGGTTGATCATGTCATGTGAGCATAATCAAAAATATAATGCAAACTCTTACACGATCATAAATATCCATTCAGTATTTCTGTTGCATTATTGGATACCGTTCGAAGCACTATACCTCCTTTGAAGATAATGTTGCGTTTTGCTTCTTGTTTGCGTACTGCTTCATTTTGCCCTTCAGGTGTTGAGTCTTCACAATTGAATAGGCACGTCAATGCGGTTTAATTTTGTCGCTGCGCTAATGGAAACACCCTTAAGCCCGCTCCGGGTCAGGCGAGTAGTTAAGTCGAGTGGCGAATAATTTAGTAACTAAACGTGTACGAACAGACAAATTAAGTCGGGTATTTTAGTAAAATCATTTAGTCTAGTCAATCTATCTTGTTGTAATTTTTCAGTCGAGTAGCGAATCCTACCACCTCTCACTAAATACCAAACAAGTGATGATATCGAATCGAACTCTATGCATACAACATTTGTGTGGAATCATGGGAAAATACGACCAAAATCGATTTATTGTTCGCAAACGTTTACTAAGGAATAATAGGTATCGGTTACTACGCTATAATAAACCGACCTTATTCTACTGAACTCTTACTGTGTAAATGTCTAAAATATTAATATGAACATCTCACGAATTATATAAATGCGGAAGAATATCAATTTTTCCTAATCCTAAAATTATTAAAATGTTCATAGGTAACGCAATAATATTATGTAGAGAACATACCATAGGTACGGAATATAATAAATGACATCGTTTTTAGGCTAGGTCCTCCTGGACAGTTATTACAATGACAAATCGTGAGAAGTGATTTAACGTTTCCGACCAAACCACTTCTGACGGTCAGAAAATGTTTTGAAGTTAGCTAGCACAGTGAACTAAACGTTAAATCTAAAACAATTCCGGTTTACTTATAACGCATGCGCAGTGCGCCAGTTTTGACCTGTCAAACCCTTTAGCTGGAACGCCTGAATTTATGTTGTCGTGTAGCATGGTAGATAATTTAGTAGAATTTGAGGCTTACAACATTAATCTGTTACAATAAGTTTTGAAAATAGAATAATTCGTCTATTCTCACCCCATTTCACGTATTTTACGACTGCAAGTAGTTTTTTTATAGACAATAGGCTTACCTTGTATTACCTACCTAAAAAGGACTCACGGGCCATTAATTTTATTCACCATACCTACAATTAATCGCAATTTTAGATAATCGCATTAATTATTGCTTTACATTCGAATAATTATGATGTATAAATCATCATAAATGAATGCTCATGATTTGACGAAAGATTTATAAACCTAGGTACACATAAATTCTTTTAATCATATAATCACATAATCATAATATCAGTGTGAGCGAATTAATAATGGAGAAATGAGTTTTAGAGTTGCATTTTAAATTCCAACCTTCTATATTAGACAGCACACACTATAACTACTTACAATTGGCCTGTAATCTGAATTCGAACAACCCGGTTGAGGGTATTCATCGTCATATAATAGGTGTGTTATATCTTCAATAATCTCGCGCTTGACGACAGCTGGTTGATCATCTGTCTCAGATTTTATATTAGAGAGGTCCGCCATATTAAGGTACTGAAAGAAGCATTACTACATTTTGTAAACACGGTGACAACAGTTTCGGTTCACGTAATCACCATATTACATTGTATAATATTTATATTTAACACGAATTAGTAGATAACCTAACCTAACCTATAATCTCACAGATGTATCGTAGCTGCCAAATTGCTTAATCTAGTATTCTTTTGAAACCAAGTTTAATGTCATCGAATGACCTTACATAGATTGTAAATAAGCAACATATTATTATAATAGTATACTAATCGTTATTATTCTCAATCTAAAGTGATTGTAAAAGAATTTAGTTTCCAAAAACTAACCTCGAAATTGCAACTTGAAATGTCCGCATTCTCTTGCGTAACATGAGTGCAAGGGTCCGAGTTGATTGGACGGCTCGTCAGCGTGTCAAACAAAGGCTTGTCTTCTATATCGGAGTGTCCTCCATCACATTCTTGCTTTACATCCATGTTAAGTGTATATATTCCAGAAGCAACGTGTTACGTGACAGTGCGTGACAGACAGGATCCTTTCAAGGTAATGTTAGAATAGTGTTGCCGACATACTGAAAAGTATTTCCGGGAGCACTAGCTTTATAATAAAAATACGCACTTAACATGGTGACACAACTTAATAATATGTTTAAGTATTTTGATGTCTAAACAAAACAATGGTATGAAAATGATCGTCAGCATTTCCTCCATCATAACGAGAACAGCGCATCTCGGTATATAATAACAAATTAATCCAATTGTTTTTTTTTTTTTTCTCCTATGATAGCAACATTGACGATATCTTTTTCGTGACGGCTCCTCTCTCTGCTAATTTCCAGCGACAGGACATACGTTTTAGTTACGATAAAAGTTCAACGTTTAGTCGGTGTTCTTGACATTAGCATACGTACATTTTTGTTTTTCAGATAAATGCTACATGGAATATTATTAACTGTTTTTCCGCAACACCTATATACAACAGAACAGAAAGTTGTCAAGTTGTCTCTAGCACATTGCATACGATTGTTGATAAGCAAACATGGAAGTCAAGAGAGAATGTGATGGAGACCAATCTGGTACGGAAGACAAGTTTGACACGCGCACCTATATAAAGCAGGAGAACACAGACGATTTCAGTTGCGATTTTGAGGTTAGTTTTTATTTATTAAGTCCTTTCCTGCAATTTTTTATAATTATTTTAGCTGAATACATACGATAAGTTTATATTTTTTACAAATTCTTACGAACGTACGAGGATTTCAAACTTTCTTTCAAAAACCTTTTGACCTACATTTAGACAGCTACCTACCCCAAGTATATAAGTATTGTTATAAAATAGCAAAATTGTGTTTTTCTATGATTACAAAAATGTATAACGTCTCTTTCAGATTCCGGCAACGCGTCTCGCTGAAATTAATCCGGAGATTGACCTCCAGCTGGTTGACGTTAAACGCGAGTTCGTTGCAGACGCAAAACACCCATTCCATGATGAAGATCCAACACCTGGATGTTCGCATTCAGATAACGGACCAGTACAGCAGGTAATTGTATATTATGCAATATTTTCTTGGGTTGGCTATGGATCCTATCACAGCTTTGTGACAAAAATTCCATAGGTAGGTACATATCGTCCCCTTATTGCAGAACTAGCCTAACTGATTTTTAGACATTTTACAGGAGAGCACTTTTAAACTTTATTTTGTCATTAATTTGAAAACTGTATATATAAAAAAATTGATTTAAATATATGATAATGCATTGGTTAAATGCTTTGTTTATGTGGGAAAAAAAAACCAAAAAGTATATTCCGTCACATATTTTATGCAGATAGGCTACTTTTGCACTACAGTATTTGAAATCAGCACTATCTTATTTCAGTTAAGCTTGTTCTGCATAAATATTAGGATATGGTTGTACTACAATAATTTAGATCAGAACTATCTTAATTGAGTTAAGGTATTTGAACGCGATCATAAGGCAATAAAAAATGGTACCTTAAGCGCATTAAGAAGTAAGGCTAAATTTGTATAGCACTACAAAATAAAAATTAAATCTCACGACATAGTTTTTATATTCACAAAATCTACCAAACACTTCAATGAACATAGGTACTTATAATATACTATAGTTATTAATGAAAGTTAAAGTTCAAGAAGTTATATAAATGAAAAGGCAATAAAACCTATTACTCATAAGCATTATTTTTAATTTAATCACTGTCGGTTTCATCCCTATTCACTTATTGTGGTGAGGTGATCAGTCCTGTATAGAAATAATGGTAGTCAACAGGGATTATTTTCTCCCGGCAAAGATACATTAGGTCACAATGTTTTAGTTTAGCTATTGGTATGACCTAACTTCTTACTGGCATCAATTTGAAGTCAGTTATCTTTTGAAATAGTGGTCTACGGCTACGCTCAGCTGTATTAACTGGTGCAGGCGAATCTTCAAAGTTGTACTCGATTTGGAGTGTGTGTAGATTTTCTGGCATTACTGAGATTCGTTTTATCTTTTGCCAAGAAAATTTGATTCCACGTTCATCCTTATCCCAATTTTTGGTTGTTGATTTCAAGCAATGTAGGCGTAGGGTCTCTTCCTACATGCTGATCGTGCTATTGAATACCACTAGCTCGGTGTATATACTGGTATTTTCTTGGCAGCCCTTTCAATAACACTATGAATCGAATCAACTTCATTCTGCGTGTGA
The DNA here is from genome assembly GCF_057557595.1 of Rhyacophila brunnea. Taxonomy (NCBI): domain Eukaryota; kingdom Metazoa; phylum Arthropoda; class Insecta; order Trichoptera; family Rhyacophilidae; genus Rhyacophila; species Rhyacophila brunnea. The sequence continues at coordinate 35,968,803 of NW_028232785.1, forward strand.
CCTTTTTCTGAAAAGATATGTGTTATTTTACAAGAGAAATTGGCCGCACAGAACATGTACATACAGTACATGAAATGGATACAATTTTTTCCAGCACGATTATCTGAAAAAAATATGAATTCTTTTATCCCTTCCGATACCTGTTGTTTGATGAAATCAAAGACACAGCTTCCAAATTTCACACACTCCTCTCATTCCAATTGATTCATGCCACATAAAACAATGACCTTGTTGTGATCCTAGATCATAAATGCTGAGATTGTATGTGGCATACTTTCGTTTATGTTTATAGTATAGTTGTGCGGCTTCTGCTCTGGGATTTGTAAGACTTGTTGTTGCGCAATAGGAACGTTTTATTTAAGTTTGCCTGCTCCTTGACATTTATTTTAACTTTCGGGTAATTTCTTTATTTTTTAGATGAGTATCATATTCTGCTTTCATAATATCTTTTTCTTCATTACTGCTCTGCTCATATTTCAAGAAAAAGTCACACTGGTCCTTCTTCGGAGTAAAGAATAATTAAATTCATTACAAAATATGCCTCTATATGTAGGTACATTGAAGCAATGGCTACTGTCAAGCTTTTTTCTTCGTAGTCCTTTTTATATAGGTCAAACATCTTTGTTATATTTAATGCTGCATCCAAGTACTGCTTCGAGGTCTTTTTTCGGCAATAATGGCTGCTTACTGTAGAAAAGCTGTTAATGTGATCCCTCACGTTTTGTTTCATGTGGTCGCTTACCGCAAATATCCTCTGCGACCCTCTGCTGTCATCAGCAACCGTGCTTGAATTAAGGTGGTATGAATTTTTTGCAGCAGTCTTAACCATTTGATAACATATGCTCAATGAGTTTAAAAACAATTGGCATATTTTAATCTTGTTAAGATCTTCTGAAAGAAAATTTGAGTTGTCAGTCATTTTACAATGACTTCTTTCTCTACCTTCACTTATATCAATTTTAGTTCTTTTTTTTTATTAATTAATTTATATATAATAATAAATAATTAATATATAATTAACTGATGAAATATTGCAACCCTCTGTTCTTGGGTAATTTTTATAGAACAATCAAATTTGCATGTTTGAGGAGAGGGTTCCTTCATTTGACGCTCACATATTACATTGTTTTTCCAGTTTATAAATTCGTTTCCAGAATTTCACTGCTTTTTTATTACATTTCTGCGCCACAGAGCTTCATTACGATGTCTTTTCCTAGTCTTTTTTTCCCTGCTTGACTTGAGTTAATCACCTCTAGGACAGGTGCTGAAAGTCGATTTACAATATTACCACTACCATTTGATGAGTTTTCATGACTGTGTGATGATAGTGAATGCTGTGGTGGTTCATAGTCTGATCCACTGTCGGTAGAAAATGGGTCCACTTTCCCATCATTATCAAAGGAATCAGATGTCGAAAGAACCTCTTGATCATCCATAAAATTATTGCAAACCTTGTCGACGATTACAGAGTCTGAAAATATATACATCATTGAGCTAATGTGCGGGATAGAAGCAAATTGCAGTTCTTATTTCAGTCAAGAAAGTGTTTATTTTTGTTGTAAAAGTGAACAATAAAACTCATAATTACCTCGTTGTTCTAATGTAAAGTGGGCCACTGTGGCACTGATTTCTCCTTCGTTATTTGGAGTCAGCGGGATCAATCGATTTGGTGTTGATTGAACTCCAGTCATGCCACTGATTTCGGCAGAAAACGTGTTAACTATCTCATCATCATCAACCGAATTAGATGTGGAAGGAGCCACTAGATGGGTCCATAGAATAATTGCAATACTTGTCGGTAATTACAGCATCAGCATAATTACGTTATCAGTTGACATTGACAGCGAACTAGTACAAATAAATCCTAACTGCAATAGAAAGAGGCGATATTGCCAACGTGTAGATGTACTTTTGCGTGCAGAACTAGCTTAACGTCAGTTAGGCTAATTTAGTTCCAAAATATTTTTAAGATTGAATTTAGGCTTGGAATGATCTAAGCTGATAACTTTTTTTATATTGATAATTCAGATACGCCTGTTCTGACTCCAAATAGAGAATCAAAAAAGGAATTTTTCTGTCAAATAAAAAAAAAATCGCAAAAAATCAGTTAGGCTAGTTCTGCAATAAGGGGACGATATTATCCTCGTCTCGGTTATACACCCTTCGTACAACTATTTCACTAACCTATTTATCTGGTTTAGTGTGAGTGGGAATGTGGAATGAATTTTAACAGTTTATACCTACTTGTGCGTACTTAAAAATTACTTTCGATATTTCATCCATACATAATATTGTGAACAGTATCAGCGCCATTTTACGATACAAAGCCTGAGCATAATATTTTTATATACAAGCATTTCTCAAACGAGTGATCCCACTGTTCAGCTGTCGAAATTAGATCCCAGATTGTCTTTCAAAACAAAATAATTATGAGATCTTTCTCGTTTCGTATGGAATTATTATAAAAATCAAATTTATATAAATTAATTTATATCAGTGTGTTTGTTATAATTATATATTCCTGTTATTCATCAGTTATCAAAGTCAAACTATTTCTTCATGCAAAAAACGGTGGTAACATCGATTTCCGAAAAATGTCTTATGTAGCATTGAGCTATACATTACGTTTGCGGAAGGTGTTAATGTTAGTGTACCTAGTAATTATGATGTACCCCATCTATCAAAATCAACCCAATCCCATTTTCAAGACAGCTGCAAACCAGCAGACAATAGATAAGGGATGGGCATACATGAGGTCAACGAGAACCTCATTCTTGATTTTCATGAATACATAAAGTCCCACACCATTCGCGCTGAGATTATCGAGTAGGTTTATAGAAAGTGTTAAATGACATTACAATAACTAATTTGTTACTGATAGAAAACGCGTTTTATAAAATGATATCAGTATCTATTAATAATTATGATTATGTCAAGCTTTTTAAGATTTTGCTTGATTTAAATTGAATTAATGTCGGGACATTTAATCGATCGATCACTCCGCGCAACGCCGACTCAAGTACAAGCCTAAGCATTCGGAAACTTGCTGAGAACGAGTGGTCTTACCTCTTCTGCGACCCCACTGCTGACTAATCATTATTTTATAGCACTGATGGTAAACCTATGGCACGCGAATGTTTTATGTTGAAGAGAAAAAAATATTACCTCATATAATAATAAAAAAAAAAACAAAAAAGTGATACAAATAAAAATATTAGTACTTATAAATACACTATTAAAAAATAATGACGACATAGCAATGCCTTTTTCTACAAATTTTAATATTATTTTTACCAGTGGTATTTACCAATCGATGCGCAAACGGAACCGACGAAACTCGTGCATAAATGACAGATGGTATTGTATAAAAAAATAATAGGCAAATACTCTTCAAGAATTTATGTTAACGTCAATATATAATTGAACATATCGCTCATTATGCTTTATGCGTGACACGTAATATTATCGCACTCACTTCATCAGGCTGCGGAGGAAGCCGCTCCTCGAACTTCTGATTTTGATCGATTTACAATGCTTGAGACCACTGTAGCGAAAGAATGCCTCATCTGATCGCGGCAATTCTGGTGTCATTTTGTGTGTAAAGATCCAAGCTAAATAATACAGTAACAAACAATTTAATTGGTACCAACAAAAATGCCTTCCCCAAATAAGAAAAAAAACTTGGTGGAGCTAGTAGTAGTAATTCTGACAGACAGTGAAAATGGAAAACCGTTCTGTTATAAGAAATCTATAAAAGAAGTAAGGTTAAAATGCCCCCACGACCTTTTTGAAAATTTTGAAAACAAGCAAAAATAATATATTCAAAGAATAAAAGATATGCATTCATTTAGAAACACAGTGAAAGATAGATTTTCTCATTGTAATATTTTAACCTTTTTAATAGAATTCTTTAAAACTACTTACATTTTACATTTTTTTCCTATAAAATCCTCGGTTACTCTCTTACTTACTTATTACTTATATCTCTTTCTTATAATGAACTGTTATTTGAAAGTCTCATAATTTAAATTTATTAATACTTTTAAAAATTGTATTTTTTAGATTATCACTAGAAGCACTGTCCCGGCCAATGTTGCGAGTCTCTTATCGTCCTGGGACGTGGCTGAAGCACAAGCGACTAGCGAATACATACAAATTGAGGAACAAGACATCAAGAAAGAACTCAAAGTATATATTGAAAGGTACAAAGATGTCCCCTGTCGCAGTACGCGTGATATTTTTCAATCGAATAATATGGTAAACACAGAATTATTAGTGGCTGTTATACTACTGGAAAAAAAATCGTTTCATAAACAAAATTTTGTGTGCAGTATCTGTTTTGATTTTTTTTCATCGTTCGACCTAATGTTGCTTCACAAAGCGATACACAAAACCACAATAGCGAAAACTATAGATTCCGTTGCAAAGCTGGTTAAAAGTGACGATGGTCATTTTTCAAGATTTCGTCCTGGTCATGTCGTGAAATCACTCAAAATGACTTATTCTAATGAAAAACTATTTAAGTGCGATAATTGCAATTACTCATGCAGATTTTCAGGTAACATGAAAACACACAAAATGACTCATTCTGGTGAAAAGCCACTCAACTGTGATATATGCAACTACTCATGCAGACAGTCTGGTGGCATGAAAACACACAAAATGACTCATTCTGGTGAAAAACCATTTAAATGTGATAAGTGCAATTATTCATGCACGACGTCTGGTGGCATAAAAACACATAAAATGACTCATTCTGGTGAAAAGCCATTTAAATGTGATATATGCAATTACTCATGTACAACGTCTAGTCACGTGAAATTGCATAAAATGACCCATTCCAGTGAAAAACCTTTTAAATGTGATAAGTGTAATTACTCATGCAGACAATTAAGTCACTTGAAATCACACAAAATGACACATTCTGGTGAAAAGCCATTTAAATGTGATAAGTGCAATTACTCATGCAGACAGTCAGGTAAAATAAAAAGACACACAATGACTCATTCTGGTAAAAGCCATTTAAAAGTGATAAGTGCAACTATTCATGCAAACGATCAGTTTACATGAAAATACACAAAATGACTCATTCTTGTGATAAACCATTTAAATGTGATAATTGCAATTACTCATGCAGACTGTAAGATAACATAAAAAGACACGAAATGAGTCATTCTGGCGAATAGCCGTCTAAATGTGATATATTCTTTTTTTATGCACGACGTTTGGTAGCATGAAAATGCACAAAGAGACTTAAAATGGTGAAAAGCTACTTAAATTATAATTACTCGTGCATCAAATCTGGTAACATAAAATTGCATAAAAAGACACATTCTAGTGAAAAACCATTGAAATGTGATTCAAAAATCTCATCATCATATCTCTCAAATCATATATAGTCAGGTGTTATGAAAAAACACAGAATGACTCATTTTGGTGATAAGCTATTTAAATGTGATTTATGTAATAATTACCCAAGGATTAGAATTGGTAGCATGAAATTGCATAAAAGGAATCATTCTAGTGAAAAGGCTATTTTTAATAAGATGAAATTACATGAAAAGACCCATTCCGGTGAAAAGCCATTACTTTTAAATTCTTATACGCATGCAAATTGTCTGTAAAAGACACTAAAATAATGGACACTAGCTGTGCTTTTTAGTGAACTGTAAACTGTGAAGGAAAGATTCGGATTCTGGGAGGGGCGGATATGTCTAGGATGCCAGTCACTGACCTTTTATGCTATTGAGACTGGCTCCTTGGTCTGGTTGTCAATCTTGGTCGTATTATCAGTCTCGCTCGGTATTGTTCATTGGGTCATCCGGTGCGACATTATATTATGTAACCCTAAGTAATATTATTTTAAACCATGCAATAATAATTATTGTCCCTGTGCTAAATACATTTTTAAATAATTCAAACCCACTTGCTCTGAGAAATTTCGTTTGTGTCATTTTGGATTTGTGTAAGTGGACGTTAGGTCTTAGTGACAAAAATTGAAGTGTATCAAACTCCACTACCGTAAGCTAGTTGTTTTTTTTAACCCATATCCAATCCTAATAGGAACACATGGGCCTCCAACAGATATTGTTTTTACGTGAAATGGATGTCAGCCACTTGCTCAACCTATTAAGTCCATACTCTGCCCCTACACAAATCGAAAAACAACGAAATTCAAGATTTGAACCTGGACCTACGACGCTATAAGCCGACGCAAATAGTTTTGTTTGGGCGATCCGACAATATTGTGCACACTTTTTCATTTAATTTATTTGTTTTCGTTGAATTAGATATCACACATGTTTGTTAATTTTTTTAAATACTCGTATTTATGCCCTGCCCAAACCAAAATATAATCGATAAAAATATTATACTACCTATAAAATATCTTATTGTATGTATGATTAAATGGCATAATTTTAGATAATTTATAGATAGATGAGTATTCTTTGGCAAAGTTTATTCTGTTATGGTTTGGTTTCACAAGGTTTAAGGCGATAGACATTTTTTTTGATAATTTACAATTTTAACAGTATTAATTAATAAATATGTATCTGAAAACATTGAAAAATAACTATTTTATATTTTAAGTCTAAAGTAAACTTACAATTGTTATATAATGTGAATTTGTCAAAGGTCCCCATCTTATTATTAGGTTGGTAATACTCGTATTAAGGTATTATTAAAATTAATTTTATAAGGTTTTCTATGTTGGCCTTTAGAGATTTTTGGCAAATGCATAGTTTTAATACTTTTTATATTTATTTAAAAAAAAACATCGTTTTTTATAAAAAATTTAATGTGTGCAAGCTTCGTATTTTTGCGCTAGGTGCCTTTTCAAATCTATTCTGTACACAAGATTGCTATCGAGGGTAATTTTTCATTTTCATATCGATGTATAAGCACGTTTTGTAACAATTACAATAAGTTAGCTTTCTAAAAAGTTAAAACTGTCTATCCCGCTATGCAATTTAATACAGAGAGGTGCTGTTAAAACATAGCACGTATTGTAACAATTACATCCGATTTCTTGAATTGTTACAATAAGTCCTAATACTTCGATACAAAAAAATGAAAAACTACCCTCGATAGGTGCCGATAGCGGTGGATATCAGTCGTGTGTGTAGAATAGATGCGCTGGTAGGTAAAGACATAATTTAATCGTTATACGTGTGACGTCAATAAATACAGCAAATTGTGCAACTGTCATCGTATTTTCGTTTATACCTGTAAAATATTGTTGTTATTTAATGTTCTATGCACGCTCCTCTTAATTATTAAGAGTTTGCCGTGTTATGGTAATAATAGTTGTGTCCACAGAGATTGGACTTGGTTCTGTCTAAATAAAATGTCAGCCGACGGAAGTTTTTGTTTTAAATGAGTTGAATGAGAATGATTTGTAGTCCTTTGAAAAGTGGAAGGTACCAACCTGCTGAGTATGACGATACCTTGGCTAAATACTGTATTTCGTGACAATGTGTATTATATTTTATATATAAATAAAGAAAAAGGGAAACTTATTTGGTTTTAATCGTTTTTTTCGAAACGGAACAACAGACATTGATCCGAAATGCCGCCTCGATTCCTTCAAAGGAAGATGACGACGAAAACTTCGAAAGAACAATAAGGCTGTTCAATGCAGCTAAAGCTCCGGGACACGACAGCTTCACGGCGGATATCTGTCTCAATTCATTCTTAACTGTTCCTAGCATAGTTGTCGCTCTTTATAATGCTTGTTTTCGAATTGGTTGTTTTTTGAAAATCTGGAAGGTAGCTAAAGTGATGGTTATTCTGAAACCGGGAATGGACGACTACGCTAATGTCTCTTCATATCGGCCCATCGGATAGCTGCCCGTGTTCGGCAAAGTAGTCGAAAAATTATTTATTAATCGAGATTCCTGGAAACTTCAGACTAAACACCTGCTCAGCGAATACCAGTACGGTTTCACTTCTCAAAAGAGTACTGAAGACGCGTTTCATGCAGCGATGGTCAGCTCGTAGTGGCGGTATCACTTGACATCGAAGCCGCGTTTGACAACGCATGGTGGCCATATCTTCTTCAACAGTAGAAATCTAAAAATTGTCCCGCTAACATTTTCAGGTTCAGCAAAAACTATCTATCTGACCGAGAAGTTTTCGTTGAATATGCTGGAGCATCTGCTACCAAAGAGACATCAAAGGGATGCATACAAGGTTCGTCTTGCGGCCCTGTCCTGTGGAATATAGTTATCGACGATCTTCTCTCAATGCCGTTTCCTAAAGGTGTACACGCATAGGCCTTTGCTGATGATGTATTGCTGATTGTGGAATCCAAAGAACTTGGTTCTCTAGAAACCATGACTAACAGCGTGTTGGAGAGCGTCGAGGCCCGTGGAAGAAAGGTCAAACTGTCTTTCTCCGCGGAGAAAACGAAGGCCTTATTCTTTACTAGGAGGCGCGTCTCTCCGCTTTCGCTGGTGATGAAAAGGCAACCTCTATCTTTTTCTAGGGATTTTAAACATTTAGGGGTGTAATCGACGACAAACTAAATTGGTCGAAGCACGCGGACAGCATCTGCAAAAGAGCAGCGGTGACTTCGCTCAAACTAGCAAGAATGGCCAAACCCACATGTGGTGTATCTTTTGAAGCTCTTAGAATTCTCTACATTTATGCTATTGAGCCTATGATCACGTATGCGGCCAGCATATGGTATGAAGCTGCCAAACGGAAAAACATAGCAACGAAACTCAATACGGTTCAGCGTGAACTAGCAATACGAATATGCAGAGCTTAGCGCACGGCTTCACTAAATTCAATGCAAGCTCTAGCAGGATTTATGCCTCTAGATTTACGTTTAAAACAAGTCGCTCTCACTTACATAGCAAAGAAGGGCGAGTGGGCCTTGCAGATTTTCTGCCAGACGATAGGCTTTACGAAAAACCGGTGGACTATAGAAGGCTGCCACACCCGGCTAGACTATTTTCTGTAGTGGTTTCTTATCCTGCAACGTTGGAAAGCAACGACTGCAATAACATGCCGATTTTCACGGATGGGAGCAAAATTTATGGCGGTACTGGTGCAGGGTTTGTGGCATACATTAATGGCGGTGAGATAGCGGCTTGTTAGTACCGCCTTGCTAGCTATTGTACGGTAATGCAGGCCGAACTCTATGCCATCCAACGCGCTCTGGGGTAGGCAATCTCAGATCCAATACAACGAAAACTCACCGAAAACCATAATATTTGTATTTATTCGGACTCCAAAAGCTCAATCCAAGCAATTGGTGGTCCCTTATCTACTAATCCGATTGTCTTTTCTATTCACAGCGAGTCCGCAATACTGAGACGGCGCCACCCTGAGGTGCACTTAAAGAGGATAAGGGGGATAGAAGGAAATGAAAGAGCCGACAAATTGGCTCGGCATGGTGCTTCTGAACCCAAGACCGCGATAGCTTATGACAAATTTCTTCTGGGATACGCGAAAAATACAATTTGAGATATGGTGAAAAACGAAAGGAACTCACGATACATAAACTCATCGACAGGGGAGTTGACCCGAAAGTTTTTACCATCGATTCCAGCAGCACGAGACGCCAGGGTGCATAAGGGGCTGTGTTTTGAGATTACTCAGATTCTTACATGTCACGGAGTCATGCGAGCATACCTGCCCCGGTTTAAAATAACATCTGATGGAAATTGTCTAAGCGACGACGAAAGCGACCAGGACGTCCTACATTTACTCCTAGATTGTCAAAGTTTTACCAAGGAGCGGCACAACTTGAACATTTTATAACAGATGGCAGATGCGGACATTCGAGACCTTCCGGAGACCAAGACAAACGAGATGCACTTTTTAATTTTTGTATTGATGTAATAAAAAGGATGAAAACAATAAATGGCGACATGTAACGATGATTCATGCCTTTCAGATCCAGTGAATGCAATCATATAAGATAGGATATGTATATACTCAGAATACCAGTCCTATGCGACATTTGTTTTGCCACGGGAAAAAACTCGGCTACAAATCGCAGTCTTCAGTTCCCAATGAATACGACAAAATATTCATCAGAATCACCATCGCCTTGCGATACAAAGAAATTTACAGGGTTTTGCAAGGCGGTTTCATAGGCCCTGGCCGAAATCAAATTATCAATACCTGATGCGGGTAGAAGAATAGTTTTCAATAAGACATGTTCTGTCAGCCGGCGCAATTTTCATTTGACTACCATCAAGAAGAGTAGTTTGCGTGCCAAATTCCTTAAGAAACTCGATAGTAAATGAAAGGTATCCATAAAGGCATCTAGAAAAAAATGTTACTCCCGATAATGTACATAAAAATTAATTATATAATATTCCTATATATATATTATTTGTTAATTTAATAAAACGCAATTTTTTTTAGTGTTTCATCAACTTCCGCCTCACAGAGACAATTCGTTGATAATGTCTTACTGAAGCAGACGAAACGGGTCCAGATTTATTAAAAAGTTAAAGTAAAACAAGTACTTATAATTTTGCGATTTATTAAATCAATTATACAATGCAGTTCCACCATTTATTGACAGTAAACACATTAAAAGAAATTCCAATATGTAATTGACATAATTCATTATTTTTAAATTGTTTTCCTTTGTTAGCTAGACATGACACTGCGCCTTCAAGAATACATGTCGCTCTTAAGTCTCATAGCATAATTCCAAGCCACACTAACATTTCGTAGGTCTCCAGTGTGCACTCTATAGATAGATGGTATTTAACTACTTTCCAGGAAGCCAGAATCTTTTTGGCTGGAAGCAGGTTGAAATTTTTTCACGAAACCCAGTAAAGCTACCTCCAGCCTTCTCGGTACCTAGTTTTTTTGCTGTCACGTGCATTCTCCAAACACTATGAATCGAGCGGGCTTAAGGGTGCACCTGTGGGCATTTAGTGCTCCGCTCTTTAGGTACCACTGTAGGATGCCATTTGTCCAGCGGTTGTCCACTCACTGATAGACATCTCTAGTCTATTACCATTTCATCTGTTTAGCGAACTCGATCACATCGCGTATTTTTGTCTGCTTCTTCTCCATTAGTTTTTTTGCAATCTTTACCGTTGTGTCCAAGAAGCACCTTTTCATGTCTAGTTGCGCAAGCTATCCATTTTTATGAAATTTTACCTTTTATTAAGAGTTCATGTTTCAGACACTAACGTGAGCGTTGGTAGCACGCATGGGTTGAACTCTTTACGGAGACACAATGTGAGGTAGGTCACTTACACAAGACAACACTTACACTTATCAAAAGATACTATTCAGGAATGCGAAAAGTATCACCTGCATTATATGAATAATATTGTTTTAAAAGGGTTATTCACCGGCATGTCTCATTTTATGTTTTATAAGACTACTAAGTTGCGAGCATCTATATGAACATACATTGCATTTTTAAGGTTTTTTACTAGTATGTGTCATTTTATGTGTTTTAAGATTACCAGATGTTGAGGATCTAAATGAACATTCATTGCATTTGTAAGGTTTTTCACCAGTATGTGTCATTTTATGTGTTTTAAGATAACTGGATGTCGAGCATCTATATGAACATACATTGCATTTATAAGGTTTTTCACCAGTATGTGTCATTTTATGTGTTTTAAGATTACGAGATGTCGAGGATCTATATGAACATACATTGCATTTATAAGGTTTTTCACCAGTATGTGTCATTTTATGTCTTTTAAGATTATGAAATGTCGAGGATCTATATGAACATAGTTGGCATTTATAAGGTTTTTCGCCAGTAATTATCTTTGAATGTACTTTGACATTACTATGTTGCGAGACTAATATGCTATGATTTTGATCAGGAATCACGTCTATGTGTACCATTTTGTGAGTTTTTAGAGCATTACCGCATCCGAAAACTGCGTTACAAATACAGCAAATCAAATTAAGTGGGAAATGGTTTACTCTTCTAAGAATAAGTCGAATTTCCTTCGGAGCACCTCGTTCTAAGATTTCTTGTTTAATGCTATTCTCATCTATCGTCACTTCTGAATACTGTATCGCTCTATCCTGGATGCCATCGTCTGAGGATTGTTGACTCTCATCTGTATCGTGATGCCTCGTGAAATATCCCTTGGTAGAAACCTAGAAAAATCGTAATAATCAATATCAATATTATCAATTATGAGTTATAATGTTCAATTTGTTTTTTTGACGCTTTTGTTTTTCAGCACTTTCAGACATTGGTAAAGAGCGAAGTGAGAGTGAAATATTGTTACGGAAAGATCCATAAGTGGGTCAAAACAATGCACTTCTATGTATGTATACATCATCTTCGAGAACAATAATTATATCGTGTTCTGTTTTAGTGTCGTTTGAGAGTGTGCACAGTGCCTGCCATAATGAAAAGCAAAGCTAGAAAATTATATTCAAAATTCATCAAGCAACCTCGATCATTGACAGTATTTTAATATTTCATACATCAGAATTCCACATGATTTAATAGATTATTAACGACAGGTGCTATTCGGTATTGGAGAAAATGTGCCCAATCATTCCCAGTAGAAACCTTTACTGTTGGTTTCAATATTTCGTGAATTTGGAACATGATTATTAAAAATATTATCACTATTTCTAATGTGCAAATAAATTAATAACGTTTGGCTTGCCCACTTTTGCGACCAAATTTCCACTAAATTTTATCTGTCTAGTCTGCAGCAAATGAGGGTAAGGGTACAATGACTTATCCACACTAAAAATATACGCTGCATGCAAGGAAAGGTAAAGCAAGAATATCTTACTTTAGAGATGTCATTAACCTTTCTGTTTGTTGTGATTTCACAACTATTTTTTTTTGCTTAGATATAACTTACGAAAAAGTTAACTGTCAAACCGAACTGTGATACTGCGCATACTTTTTGACATTTATGAACAATATTTAGACAGGCAAACATGAATAGAGTGACGATCGAGCACCGATTCCAAATTGTCAACACAATGTTTGATTAAACGGATTGGTTAATAGACAAAATTGGCGTATATGGAGTAAATCAAGATTTGGCAATACATTGATTTTGAGAAATTGACCTTTCAACTGGCATTCAGGATTGTGCGATTTGACATCACTGGATTATTTCCTGTGAGACTTCGTGAAGTCACTGTTATTAGCTGATAAACCAGCAACATTTATCGTATTGGAGGCCTCCATTTTCCGTAACAATTCGAGCAGTGCTCGAATATATTTAGTCCAAATTGGGCGCCCCGAATTTGCTTCATTGAGAATAGCTGTGGTGGCCACATGCCCGAAATCATTTACAAATGTTAATGCCATGAAGATATCGATTTTTCTCAAAAAAAATATTTAAATTTAACTTTTACAATTTTATTTAAAGTTCCATTGACCTTAAAAAAAACAACATTTGTAATTAAACATACCTGGTCTGATGGCTTGTCTCGTAGATAAGAGCAGCCAGGTTGAGTTAATTCATCATTACCTTGGTTGATTGCATTCTCAACAAAATCTTCTTTGATGATGACTCCCTCATCATTATTCTCATACTTAATATTCATCAGACCATTGTCACACTTCTGAAAATAATATTATAAATATTATGTAATAGTTTCATCATTACAATTAGCCTGAAGGGTCCCCCATAGCTCTTTCTTCAATAATTGGTCGCCAATGTATGACTTAATTTGGCAGGTGAATGTATAATCACCGAACGACATTCCAATGTTATGGGTAATCCGACAAAATAGAGCACTTTTGCGGTCATACATGTTTGTTTTAGTTCAATTAAGAGTACATATTACAGATGGCTGGGTTAGTATTTTAAAATGCAGTTTAGTTAAATGAAAACCAAAACGTAGATACGAACGAAGAAGATTTGTGTGTACTATATTTATGTTGGATATTAGCAACCTATGTACACTCTTTGCCGCTGGATGATACCCATTTTGTATTACAAATAAAAAAAATATATACTTAAGTAAAGGATATAGATACGTATCAGATGACAATATACAATACATTATATACTTAACAACAATAATCAAATGAGCATGTACATTATATGAGTAACCTGTGAATGACTGTTAAATATCGACGCATCAAACTTTTCATACAAGTGACTGCTTTGGTCGCATGGAAAAGCCACTTCATCGAAAGTCAGCAACGCATCGTGCATACGTTTATGGTACTTCAAAATGTGCGCAGATGAAAAAAAATTATAACACACGTTGCAAACAAAATTTCTAACAAAAATGAAGCTCTGTTCAACCTCAGACGGACTTCTTTCGCAGAAGCAAGCACTATTATCTTTTTGGTGTCCATTTCTTGCACATCAATTTCACCAAACGACTGTGCAGACTGTCTCACAAAAATATCAGGTGCTATGATACATTCCATGTCGCATTTTACTCGACCATAAATGTCCATTCAGTATTTTTGTTGCATTATTGGACAAGGTTCGAAGCACTATACCTCCTTTGAAGATATTTTGCTTCTTGTTTGCGTACTGCTTCGTTCAACAATTTCCCTCGATTGAATAGGCACGTCAATGACATTTGATTGTTTTGCTACGCTCATGGAGACACCCTTAGCCGATTCACTGATGACCTACTATTTACTAATTAATTTACCACATTTAAATATCATGACAATTATATCTAATGGCCAACTAATGCAAACGAGCCGTCGCGTTGTTAGCAGTAAATAAGAACACAATCACTGCTGACCTTATCCTTTTAATAACCACATTTAAATAACACGTTAATTATATCGAATGGCCAAGTACGCAAAACGCGCCAGTTGCGGTGTTAGCACTAAATGAGTTAAGGCCGGTTCGGATCAGGAGAGAAGTTTAGTCGAGTGGCGGAAATTTAGTAACTAAACGTGTTCGAACAGACAAATTGAGTCAGTACTTTAGTAAAATCATTTAGTCGAGTCAATCCGTCCTGTTGTAATTTTTCGGTCGACTAGCGACACCACCATCTTTCACTAAAAACCAAACAAGTGATGATATCGAATCGAACTCTATTTATAGAAAATTTGGGTGGAATTATGAGACAATACGACCAAATCGGGTTATTGTTCGCATATGGTTACTAATGAGTAATAGGTATCGGTTACTACGCTATAATATGACTACCAAATTCTACTGAACTCCTACTGTGTAAATGTCTAAAATATTAATATGAACATCTCACGATATACGTATGCAGAAGAATATCAATTTTTCTTAATCGTAAATGTCGAGAAAATAACATAGGTACGGAATATAATAAATGGCTCATTTTTAGGTTGGGGCCTGTCTGGACAGTTATTAGTACTTTGACAGATCGTGACGTTTCAGACCACTTCTGATGGTCAGAAAATGGTTTAAGTTTTCTGGTACAGTGAACTAAACGATAAATCTTAAACTATTCCAGTTTACTTATAACGCATGCGCAGTGCGCCAGTTTTGACCTATCAAACTGTTTACGAACGCCTAAATTTATGTTGTCATGCAGAATGGTAGATAATTTAGTAAAATTTGATGCTTGCAACGTAAATTTGTTAAAATAAGTTTTGAAAAAAGAATTGGTCTATTCTCATCCCATTTCACGTATTTTACGACTGCAAGTCGTTTTTTATAGACAATAGGCTTACCTTGTATTAAGGTATAAAAAAACTATATGACGATCGGGCACATAATATATGCTAAGAGCGATTTAGTGTATATGATCAAATCTATGCCTTTCGACATATTATTATACATACATAGTATATGACAGCTATGACATCGTATTTACTCTGTGACACCCTGTGACACAGGACGCCAACATAAGAAACGGGTTTTTCGACAAACATATGACCGATCGTCATATAGTGTATTTGAAGCATTAGGCTCAACAAGACAAAAAAGATCATGGGCGATTAATTTTATTCACCATACAATTGATCACATTTTTAGATAATCGCATTAATCATTGCTTTACATTCGAATGATTGCGATGTATAAACCATCATATTTAAATATACTTACGTGATTTAACAAAAGATATATATACCTATTCAATACTGTCTCAAAATATCTGTTTTAGAAATCGCCAATAACTCGAATCTACTCCGAAATCAATAATTGAAACAAGTTTGACCGAATTATAATACAATAGTTCCTTATGAAGTTTCAAAGACGCAAAAAAATCGAACCTTCAATATAATACGGCATCAATGGAAGAAAACGGCACATTTACCGACGCACAATTGAACGTACCTGTTGTATTGGCCTGTAATCTGAATTAGAACAACCCGGTTGAGGGTATGCATCATCATATAATGGGTGTGTTATATCTTCAATAATCTCGCGCTTGACGACAGCTGGTTGATCATCTGTCTCAGATTTTATATTAGAGAGGTCTGCCATATTAAGGTACTGAAAGAAGCATTATTACATTTTGTAAACACGGTGAAAACAGTTTCGGGTCTCGTAATCACCATAATATAACATTGTATAATATTTATATTTAACAAGAATTAGTAGATAAACAAACCTAACCTATAATATCACAAATATATCGTAGCTGTCAAATTGTATAAACATCTAATTTTTTGAAACAATGTTTAATGTCACCTATGTTCCTACATTGTTTGTAAAAAAGCCACAGTTTATAATATTAAACTAACCGTTGTTATTTTCAATGTAAATTGTTTGTAAAAGATTTCACTTTCTAAAAACTAACCTCGAAATTGCAACTTGAAACGTCCGCATTCTCTTGCGTTACATGAGTGCGAGGGTCCGGGTTGTTTGGATGGATAGTCAGCGTCTCAAACAAAGGCTTGCCTTCTATATCGGAGTGTTCTCCATCACATTCTTGCTTTACATCCATGTTAAGTGTAAATATGGCAGGAACAACGTGACAGACAGGATACATTCAGGTTAATGTTAGAAAGGTGTTGCCACAATACTGAAAAGTGCTTACCGTCGAAACTAATATTAATTTATAATAGATAAAACACTAACTTGACACGGTGACACTTCAATAATAATTATAAGTATTTATGTTTTGTTGTCAAAACAACAATGGAGCGAAAATTATAACCAGCATTTCCCCAATCATAACGAGATCAGCGCATCTAGGTATTCAAATGGCAAAATGCGCATCTGCATTTTTTCTATTTTTAAGTTTTCTTCCACAGACGTTGTTAAAATAAATACAATATTAATCATCAACGCGGCAAAAGAACATACCTATCTTTCAGTGCAATACAAACAAAATGCCACCCGTATTTTGAGCCAGGCACACGGACATTGGGTGTGATTTACACCATACACGGATAGACAAGGCAAAGTCAAAAGACATTGCCTTTTAACAATGTCGTGTTCGTTATACTTACTAGTACCTACTTAAGCCTTGACTGATTGGGTAGACAATAAAGTATCCCTACTTTATTGTATTAATTGATTTATTATAGGTATAGGTTTAAAATAACAGTGTATGTATTGAGATATACCATGTCCTGTGGCTAGCTCAGGATGTAGGTAGGACCCGGGATTCACAAAAATTAAAAATGTCTTTCTTTGTTGAACACGTGGCTTTATATTTTCAACAGTTATTTTCACAAAGAAACTTATGTTTAACAGTACCTATCCAAATTAATGTTATATTGTTATGTTCCTTATATTAATTATATCGCTTATATTCTAATTATTATTAAGTATCTGAATTCATTTTATTGTTAAGTTTTTAGCGCGGGAATTCGCGAACTCAATACCACGTCCTCTCGCGACTATGTACCCATTTTTTCTTTTGTACTCTTTCAACATTGAGCAGTGATGCCATCTTTTCTTTTTACATAGGTACCTACTACCGAATATTAAGTTTCTTTTGCTTTCGTTTATTTTATTCGGCACAATCACATTCTTCCATGACATAGGTACTATTATTATAATTAGATAAACAATAATTCTTACGTGCTAAGTACGTGTTGAACATTTTGACAGTTAATCAAGGAATTTTGGACGTACGTACGTACGCCCATTGTTGACTAGGTGGTCAGGTGACATGTTTACACCTAATAATTACGTAGGTAATTAAGACTATCTAATATAATATTGGGAGAGTCCCAATAGTCATGGGTGTAACAGTATACCTACCTAGGTAGGTACGCTGTTAGTGTGTATTTGCCATTGGTGAATACGTGTAGTGCTTGAAAATATCGAAAGGCAAAACCCGAGTGGTAAAAAACTACCTACCTACCAAATAGAATAGTAGAAAACTTAAATCTAATAAAACACAGCTTATTGTTTAATCGCTTCCACGGTATAGACTTTTCAGTATTTCGGCCTTATATAATAAATAATTACGTATTGCGGCAACACTTCTCTTAAATTAATGTAGGTACCTACCTTGAATGGATTCTGTTTGTCACGTTCTTCCTGACATATTTTCCATTAAAATGGACGTAAAGCGAGAATGTGATGGAGAACAATCTGATACAGAAGGCAAGCCTTTGTTTGATTCACAGACTAGCTACCCAATCAGCCCGGAAGTTCGCACTGATATAAAGCAGGAGAATGCCGACGTTTTAAGTTGCAATTTCGAGGTTAGTTTTTGAAAACTGATTTCTTTTACAATCCATCTGTATTGTGACTGCCAACGATTAATATATTATTATAATATGTTGCTTTTTTATAAACTCCGCAGAGACATACAATGATATTAAACGTTGATTTAAAAAATAAATCGATTAAGTATACATTTTGACAGCTACTACTTGTTGGGAAAATGGGAAATTCAGAAAAATAAAAATCAATTTTTTGTAAATTTTGTTTAATACCATTTAAATTGAATGAAAATGGTGACAATGTAATTTTAAAATATAAAACATAAGTATCGTAAAAAATAGCATAAACTACCAACAAGAAGATGAAGGATGAATAAATACAAATAATGCAAAAATTATATGAAGTATGTAACATCATAATAATATAATATAATATAATACATACAATTAACATGGTAATTTAAATAAAAAAACCTAAAACTTCTGAACAAAAAAGGTGCATACAATATATTAGCAAAAAATACAAGGAGAATATAAAGAATATAATTAACATGGTAATTTAAATAAGAAAACCACAAACTTCTGAACAAAACATAGGTGCATACAATATACTAGCAAAAAATACATAGAGAAATATAAAAACATAATTAACACGCTAATTTTAATAATAAAATCACAAACTTCTGAACAAAACATAGATGGATACAATATATTAGCAAAAAATACAAGAAGAATATAAAGAATATAATTAACATGGTAATTTAAATAAGAAAACCACAAACTTCTGAACAAAACATAGGTGCATACAATATATTAGCAAAAAATACATGGAGAAATATAAAAAACACAATTAACATGCTAATTTAGATAATAACATCACAAACTTCTGAACAAAACATAGATGGATACAATATATCAGCAAAAAATACAAGGAGAATATAAATAAAATAATTAACATGGTAATTTAAATAAGAAAACCACAAACTTCTGAACAAAACATAGTGTACGTCCTAAGTGGCAGCGCTCAGCGAAGCGTTGAGCGTTTTGCGCAACTTAAACGTATAACCGTGTGTGTAAATGTTCGTAGACAATGTCTTTTGGTTATACATTTATACGGTTATACGTTTGAGTTGCGCAAAACGCTCAATACTGCGCCGAACGCTGCCACTCAGGACGTACAAATAGGTGCATACAATATATTAGCAAAAAATACATGGAGAAATATAAAAAACACAATTAACATAGTAATTTAAATAAGAAAACCACAAACTTCTGAATAAAAAAGGTGCATACAATATATTAGCAAAAAATACATGGAGAAATATAAAAAACACATTTAACATGGTAATTTAAATAAGAAAACCACAAACTTCTGAACAAAACATATGTGCATACAGAATACTAGCAAAAGATACAAGGGAAAATATAAAGAACACAATTAATTATTTATTAATACCAGAATCCTTAAAACACAAATTTTTAAACGTAGAACATAATATTAAGACGAATATAATTTTATTAAAATGGATAAAACAGTAAATGTTCTAATAGAAACTCAATTATTTTTCTGGTTACGCAGTAACGCTGTATAAAAGTTTCTATCTATTATTGGCATAAACTTTTGCATAGCTCTTAAGGAATCTATTTTATTTTTAGGAAGTTGACGGATTTGTTTTATAGCTTTTGGGCGCTGAAGATTATTTTGAGGAAGAATTACTATAGATGAGTTGCTTGCTTTAACGTGGCGGCTCGGCCTATCTAATAATTTAATGTTAATTTTAATAGGTAAATCAGTATCAGTGTGAGATGTTCTATATTCTACTTCAAATCGCGACTAGGTGTATCTTAACGCTGCAACTTTTGTGTAAGGAATGAGTTTATAATTGTAAAATTTAGCACATGCACCGAAGTCCTTGAAATCGGTTTCTTCCATTTGTAGTACAGTAAATGGATTTTTGCGGCTTACTTTTAAAAGTATTCTAATAAACGAAAGCGGCGAATAAAATTCGGAAGCCGTCATAGCATTTTCTATCTGACTGTGGGCATTGTCAATTACCTGAATACAAGAATGCCCTGGCGTGGAGTATTTCATGGTGATTTGTGAAATTTGTGGATTACTCTTTAAAAAATCTAGCACTGCATACGACATCATAGAATTTCTATTCTGTGGCACGCATGAGTCACTCCACATAATTAAACTTGTAATTAGAGGATTATCAGCGATGACCCGATCCAAAATCCTTCTCACAGCACTAGCAATATCATTATTTGTCCGGCCTGATCGTATTTCATTCCAAATTGCACAATAGACTTTTTTGTAGTAGATAAATGCGCAGTCATATTGTAAACATTTAATTTTGAGTGATAAAAGAAGCTACTTATATCTGCCCTGGGACATGTTATCACATTTTCTAAATCAAAACAAAGTACGGGTATATCACTGTTTCGTCTGTCTTTCCCACGTTCTTCGCGCATTCCTGTCTTCAATACTGAATGTATTTTATATATCTCTTCATGCTCAGTCGTAAGAATTCCATTCGTTTTAGCTACTTTATAATGCTCGCAGGTGTCGCATCTATCTGATTTTGGGATGTGGAAATCAAGATTGAACTCTGTACTAAAAATTTATTTATACATCGACATCATAACCGGAATGGAGTCAGTCTCTTTGCATTTGCTAAGATATAGATCATACATCTTTGATAATGACAGCGATAAATCTATATATTGTCTTTTAGTAGAAGCTCTGCAATAGTGAGATTCAACTATCGGGAAGGAGTTAATATGTTCTCTTACTTGATTTTTTAATACAGCAGGCACAAATGTTTTTACGTGTTTTCCTCTACCATCAGGCGTTGGAATACTGAAGTCATTTTCTACATTTGAATGAACATTATAAATTGGTTTTAGAGAGATGCTCAACGTCGACAAATAAAATGTTTTGCATACCTGAAATAGTTAATTTTCCACCATTAAATTATATTTAAATGTAAACTTCCTCCGTGATACTTGGTTTTTCTTGTTTTTAACAGTGCGACGTTTAATAACACTTCTTTCAGTTGTTTTTAAAAAGAAATGATATTTTTCATTTTGATTTAATGTATCTTTGTGTATATTCTGTTGCTCTTCTAAACATATATATATTTACTGCATTTGAATGTACAAGAATTTTGAGACAATCTTTTCTGGTTAAAACACATTTCTTGGGTACAAACTTTCCGTGTCTTGATGTGTAAGCTCGGCTTGATTGGCATTTTAATTTTAGTACCTATATTGCGTGTCCAATTCTCGGGGTGAGCGATACGTTTTCTAACTAACACCTAGATGTTAGTGGTTCACTTTCAAACAGCCCATCGTCTTTATCTGCGGTGGTTGAGGGAATGTAATGTAATAATAAATGTCCTTCTATTAAATCATTCACCTCAGTTCAAGAAGAAACTGCAAGTCTGTAAGAGTAGGAAAATGCAACATTAGTAATACTATAAGTAGGTGTGTAATTTAGTTAAATTGTAAAATATTAATACGTCATTGATTTGTCTGACATCGTTGACAGATTTTTCTACTTACTGTTGATATATAATAATATCACTTTGAGGGCTTAACATTTGATGGTATTCCTGGGAATTTTCAGCAATCGGAATGCTTGAATACATCATATCCATTTCTTCAACTCCTCAACTGATATTTGATACGTCTAAAAGGTTTATACTATCGCTTCCGGGAAGACTTCCAAACCTGAAACAATAAATAACACAAAATCAATAAATGAAAACAAAGAGCCTAAAAATAATCTTAATATTGAGACATTCTTATTAACAAAATGTATAAAGAAATTGTACAAGAGATTCACAATATAAAAATATTGAATAAGGTGTTGTAATTAACAGTTTGTAAACATTTTACTATAACGAATGTAATGAAATTCTTAAAATAACCATATAATTAAAGCTTACTTACGTTTCATAATATAAATCATCCATTATTGACTCCACAAATACTGTTGCTGTTAAATGTCACGAAACAATTTTTTTAGGTTATGTATTTCAATGCTGTAGAAGTTTATGTACAATACTCCTGGTTTATAGTTAAATACACTGCAGGAATCTGAAAAATGAATTTTAAATATTATACAACACGATTTTACTCTTATAATTTCTATTAAAACCAATTTATCAACTATAAATGTAATGATAGTTCGCGCGTCGCGAAACGTCAACACACATGGAACTCTGTAGAACGACAGATCTTTCTAGATTATGGTACAACTCTGTATTGTCCGGCAACTTCATCTTGGCTACGTGGCAAATCTGTGAACTACGTACAGCTAATCGAACTTCCGGTTTCAAATTAGGAACGCCCCCAAATTTTTCATTACATTTTTGACACTTCGTATTGGACGCATCTATCAATTTACGTAATTTTAAGCTTTTTATATTCAAAAGATGTCTAACACAATACGAAATGATGTTCGAATTATTATCAGTAAACTTTTGATTTATTGCGAAGAAGAAAAAGAGTCGTAATTAAAAGGTGAGCCTATACAATACTTTCAACAAGCCCATTTTACGGGTTCCTGTCATGTCAGGTATGTCAAAATTCAGTGTTGTAATACTAGAAATATTTCCCCAAATACTGGAAATTATGTTTGTATATTATAAAGTTATGTGTATCGTAATCTATTTTATTAATATTTTTAGACTTATAATAATTAAGTATACATGATCATTATTAATGAATTGTCCTATTTTTTCCTAATTTTTAAACCGATAAGTAGGTACATATTGTTTTAAAATTTATGTAAGGTGGATATAATTTAATTTATAGAAAATTATTTTCACAGTATGTGTTTCTACAACAATTTTACTAAAAATACGATATAAAGACATCATTTTGTAAATTATAAAACATGTGATTGGGTCATCAATATAATATTGAATATGTTATATCTTTCACTTCTACTTTTTTACTCATAATTTCTGTTCTAGTTATTTAATTAATAAATACCTGCAGCAATATTATCAGTTAATGTGGGTTCAATGAAACATTTCCTTCCAAATTCAATAATTACGCTGTAATAATTAACCTAATATAATAGTAATAATTAAGAGGTGAAATTATTTGAAAAAAAAATTCTATTGATATTTATTGAACAAAAATTAGACTTATAAATTAATGTACTTATAAACTTACTGAGAATAGAATTGATATAAACTTAAAACCTAATTTCGCGGGATATGTTTTCTCAAAAAATGACAACACTGTGAAATATTCTATACGCGATAAGAGCGACTTCCTGTTGTTGCCTAAATAATGTTGTCGTACAGTTGTAACACAGATTTTTTGTAAAGTGCACATAGAACTTGGTAGTATTGGGTTTTATTGAAAAAATATAAAAACATATCGACTTCATATTAATACAGCACGTAGATAATGTTACTTGGAAGACTACCTTATTGTTACTTTGTTTGGCCAAAAATCGACACTTAGAACCCTGTAGTTCTCCAGTCGCAAATGATGTAAATAACTCTTTACTAGAATGAGTCTTTTAATGCCATTTCATGCTACAAGATCTAACGCATGAGTAATTATTACATAAATCACATATCAATAGCTTATCACCAAAATTAGTCATTTTGTGTTTTTTCATGTTACTTGAACGTCTGCATGAGTATATGAATTTATCACATTTTAATGGCTTTTCACCAGAATGAGCCATTTTGTGTGTTGACATGTGATTTGATTGTCTGCACGAGTAATTGCACTAATCACATTTAAATGGCTTTTCACAAGAATGGCTCATTTAATTTCTTTTGATTTTACTTGACGGTCTGCATGAGTATTTGTATTTATCACAGTTAAATGGCTTTTCACCAGAATGATTCATTTTGTGTATTTTCATGCTACCAGACTGTCTGCATGAATAATTGCATTTATCACAGTTAAATGGCTTTTCACCAGAATGAGTCATTTTGTGTGTTTTCATGCTACCAGACTGTCTGCATGAATATTTGCATTTATCACAGTTAAATGGCTTTTCACCAGAATGAGTCATTTTGTGGTTTTTCATGGTACCTGAATGTCTGCATGAGTATTTGCACTTATCACATTTAAATGGTTTTTCACCAGAATGAGTCATTTTGTGTGTTTTCATGTGATCTGATCGTTTGCATGAATAATTGCACTTTTCACATTGAATTGGCTTTTCTCCAGAATGAGTCATTTTGTGTGTTTTCATGTGATTTGATTGTCTGCATGAGTAATTGCACTTATCACATTTAAATGGCTCTTCACCGGAATGAGTCATTTTATGTGTTTTCATGTGACTTGATTGTCTGCATGAGTAATTGCACTTATCACATTTAAAAGGTTTTTCACTGGAATGTGTCCTTTCATGCATTTTTATTTGACTAGACGTTGTGCATGAGGAATTGCATTTATCCCCGTTGAATCGCTTTTCACCCAAATGAGTCATTTTGTGTGTTTTCATGCTACGAGACTGTCTGCATGAGTAATTGCATTTATCACATTTAAATGGCTTTTCACCAGAATGAGTCATTTTATGTATTTTCATGCTACCAGACGTCGTGCATGAGTAATTGCATTTATCACAGTTAAATGGCTTTTCACCAGAATGAGTCATTTTGTGGGTTTTCATGGTACCTGAATGTCTGCATGAGTATTTGCACTTATCACATTTAAATGGTTTTTCACCAGAATGAGTCATTTTGTGTGTTTTCATAGTACCTGAATGTCTGCATGAGAATTTGCACTTATCACATTTAAATGGCTTTTCACCAGAATGAGTCATTTTGTGGTTTTTCATGGCACCTGAATGTCTGCATGAGTATTTGCACTTATCACATTTAAATGGCTTTTCCTCAGAATGAGTCATTTTATGTGCTTTCATGTGACTTGATTGCCTGCATGAGTAATTGCATTTATCACATTTAAAAGGTTTTTCACTGGAATGTGTCCTTTCATGCATTTTTATTTGACCAGACGTTGTGCATGAAGAATTGCATTTATTCCCGTTAAATGGCTTTTCACCAAAATGAGTCATTTTGTGTGTTTTCATGCTACGAGACTGTCTGCATGAGTAATTGGATTTATCACATTTAAATGGCTTTTCACCAGAATGAGTCATTTTATGTATTTTCATGCTACGAGACGTCGTGCATGCGTAATTGCAATTATCACAGTTAAAAGGCTTTTCACCAGAATGAGTCATTTTGTGGGTTTTCATGGTACCTGAATGTCTGGATGAGTATTTGCACTTATCACATTTAAATGGTTTTTCACCAGAATGAGTCATTTTGTGTGTTTTCATAGTACCTGACTGTCTGCATGAGTAATTGCATTTATCACATTTAAATGGCTTTTCACCAGAAAGCCTTGCAACGGAATCGGTTGTTTTCGCAATTGTGGGTTTGTGTATCGCTTTGTGAAGCAACATTAGGTCAAACGATGAAAAAAAATCAAAACAGATACTGCACACAATATTTTTTTTATGAAACCATTTTTTTTCCAGTTGTATAACAGCCACTAATAATTCTGTGTTTACCATATTCGATTGAAAAATATCACGTTTACTATTGCGACAGGCGACATCTTTGTACCTTTCAACATATTCCTTAAGTTCTTTCTTAATATCTTGTTCCTCAATGTGTAGGTCTTCCCTAGACGCTTGTGCTTCAGTCACGTCCCAGGACGATATGAGGCTCGCAACATTGGCCGGTACAGTGCTTCTAGGGATAATCTAAAAAATATATTTGAAAGTATTAATAAATTATGAGATTTTAAATTAAGAGTTCATTATAAGTATGAGATCGAGGTAGAAATATTATACCTAGACACGGTGTTGGTGAACCTCTTTACGTAGGCACGAGTGCCAAAATTTTTCAAATATAATCTATCGACTGTCTGACGTGCCGAGCAGTTTTTTATAGAGAAAAAATGAAAAAGTAGTATTTAAGAATTCTATTAAAAAAGGTTTAAATATTACAATGAGAGATTCTATCTTTCACTGTGTTTCTTGACGAAGGCATAATTTTTATTCTTTTAATATATTATTTTTGCTTGTTTTCAAATTTTTCAAAAAGGTCGTGGGAGTATTTTAACCAAGCTTCTTTAACAGATTTCATATAACTGAACGGTTTTCCATTTTCACTGTCTGTCAGAATTACTACTACTCGCTCCACCAAGTTTTTGTATCTTATTTGGTACAGGCATTTTTGTTACCAATTAAATTGTTTGTTACTGTATTACTTAGCTTAGTTCTTTACACACAATTTGGCACCAGAATTGCCGCTATCAGAGGAAGCATTCTCTCGCTACAGTGGTCTCAAATACAAATCGATCAAAATTAGAAGTTCGCGCAGCGGCTTCCTCCGCCGCCCGATGAGGTTAGTATGACACGATTTTCATTTATTTTCTTTCGCGAACCGATTATAAACGCAATGAGTTGATTTAATATATCTGGATTATTTCACTCTAAAACTTCGTGAAGTCACGCGTATCCTGATAAATCCAATGGAAGCCAATATTGTTCGCCGCATACGACCAGCAGTGCTCGAATAAGTGACATCCAAATAGAGTGACCAGAATTTTTTGCGTTGAGCACAACTGCGATGACTTTATTAATATTAATGCAATGTAGATATCGATCTTTCGAATATAAAAAGAAAATGTTTAAACGTTGTGTTATTAGTGAACCTGTAAATGAACGTACCTGGTCTACTGGGCTGTATTGTCAATCCGAGGAGCCGGGTTGGGGATTCTCATTATTGATTTGGCGAATTTCATCGCCAACAAATTCTTGTTTGATGATTACAGCTTCATTATCATTCTCCGACCTTAAATTGATCAGGCTGTCTTCACACCCCTGAAAATAAAAACATTATTAATAATATTATGTAACAGCATCGCCATTAGGATCAGCCATAGTCAATCCATTTCTGGATAAGACCTGCCACAGCTGTATCCTCTGCTTTCAGTGGCCACCAAGTGGATGTATACTCACCGAAAGACATACCGTCTACATTAAGTACTTTAATCTGCCGTTTTAACATATTGCATAACATATCGCACACTGAGATATATAGGGTCGTAACTGCAAATAACATGATCTTGAGTAATTTGAGTTTGAATGTAAAATAACTAACTCCAATTTAATTAATTGCAGTAGACCGCAGAAAATTGTACCATGTTAGAATAATTTTGTGTACTTTACCCTACTGTAGTTCCTAAATATATAAATATTTTTTTAAAATTATATTGTGAATTTTTGCAGTTGCGGCCATATATTTTGAGAATTGACGAACAAACTTGCAAATGCGGCTTCATAGTTTTAATAGAAAAAAACAAAATGCAACTTTTTCATATATAATTTATTAAAATAAGTGTTTTATATAAAAAATCTTTTATTAAAGAAATAAAAAATAATAAAATAATATAAAACATAGAGAAATAAAGGAGAACAATAAAAATAACTTAATCATCAGTAGGATTTGAAATATAATTTATTTCAATATCTGACGATTAAAAAAAAGTCGGTGTGTGTACTTATGTACGCACGATAGAAGAAGAACAAAACGTGTGATAACCTAGATTCTTCGACTAGCTCTTAATTATCTTGTTAAATTACATACGTAAGAAAACGGGCCGGTTATTGAAGCGCCGTTGGTTTATTTCTAAAAATTTTAACTTATATTACTAAATTATGTCATTATTTATCGTTGTTATTATTTTTAAAGTACCAATTGTCACTCTGACGTTTAATATTTTGTTTAGGTAAGGAATTGCAAATCGCCGACAATAATAGATTCGCTGCCTAGGCAACGGAACAATTCTAAACTATAATATTATAATGTATAATCGTCACAATTGCATTATCATACCGTGGCGTAAAGGTAGTGCGTTCGGCTGATAACCGAACAAGCGGTTGTTCGAATCCAATCGAGTGCGTTTTTTTTCTTGCGAAAAAATAAATTATGTGTTCAATTTTGGGTAATTTTGCAGTTGCAACCCTATAGATCTCAGAATGCGATATGTATTTACCTTACCATATTAAACATACATAGTTTTGAAAACACTCATGAGAAAATATAGCCAACAGAGAATTTTTTTTTCGAAAAAAAGTAAGAAACAAAACTGCGTCTTTTGGGTATCGCGCACTAATGCATTACCACTATCCTACGACTGCCATGCTTAATTACGACAAATTTTAATTATTGGCCTTTTTAATACCTGCTCATAAGCGCTTTCCAAAACTAAAAAAATCCATAAACACAAAAATGTCGATCTCAGCCATGAGTGTACGACCAAGAAGAAGAGCAAAGCATAGTCTTTGCCGCGTTATGCCGGCTCTTACTCCTCCATCTTATCCACCTCTTATCTTCAGATTGGTGGAATGCGACTTTTTAATTTAAAAAGACAAAGTTGCATGCTTGGGCTGCGAGTCATACCAACACCAACGAATTGGTCATTCCTTTGCCGACGACTAGGCCACATCCAGCTGTCTATGTGAGAATCATGGATTTTTGGAATTCGATATAGGAACGCATACGAATAGAAGAAGAAGAAGATGGTTGCACTTATTGAGAAACCAACTCACAAAAGTTTTGTCGCAATAGGATGAATGGTATAGGAACGCATACGAATAGAAGAAGAAGAAGAAAAACAAGTTTATTTGTACTAATTCAGAAACCTTCGCGGGTGTGCGCACAACAACTCACGAAAGTTTCACCACAATCGGACGAATGGTATAGGAACGCATACGGGACAGACGGACAAACAAACAAACATTCATTTTATATAGATATTACATTCTAATAAAGCCAGTTTAAATATAAAAGGTGTTTATATAAAGTTGTTCTATAACAGTACCTACACAATACATAATAACAACGTGAACTCTATAGGCACAAAGAACTGCCACAGGAAGAAGAATAACTGATCTACCACACTCTCGCGCTCGATCCTCTTCGTGTTTATTCGGGAGATTGTAGAGCAACCTAGTAAGGCCATCCTCTCACGTGGATACTCATAAAAGACGAGACTGAAACTCCAGTATCCAGCTAATGTATTTCAATGCCGGCTTGCTGACGGCTAGACTGGAATCTCTCAGATTCTAATACTCCGCAACTGAAACCGAGGAGATGCGACATGCTAGTCTCCCAGTTTCCAGTCACCTATTAAACAATGGTACTAATATCTGTAGATTCGATAAAAAATCATTCAAATTGGTACTATTTAACTGAAATACACAAGCAATAACAAGTCAAGACGTAAAAATTTAGAGATAGGCGAACCGATTTTTAATTTAAAACATGTGGCTGATGTTGAGAAATACTCCTGCCTGTATAATTACTGGCTGCCAGAATATTCCCGTAAAGATATTACGGAAAACGCTTAGGATTAAGTACCTAGGAGAGTCAATGGGTTTGACAGTTTGACAGTTTGAGGTTATGAGATTATTGGATTTCGGTAGCCCGGTGTGCGAAGCATGTCACTGGCCAGTTTATGAATTCCATCAGCAACCAGTTTGTTGGATTTTAATTTCTACGTGAGAGGATGGCCTTAGTCTAAGATCAGGTAATTCAACCTTGCCGGGTTGGGTAAATACTCTAACTAAAAAAACTAAAAGCGTCTTTTAAATCAAAGTCTTATTACCTACT
Organism: Rhyacophila brunnea; assembly: GCF_057557595.1. NCBI lineage: Eukaryota > Metazoa > Arthropoda > Insecta > Trichoptera > Rhyacophilidae > Rhyacophila > Rhyacophila brunnea. The sequence continues at coordinate 35,998,986 of NW_028232785.1, forward strand.
CAACTGATGATGGTTAATACGATGCACTGTGCTAATCAACAGCAGATTATTTTACTAAGACTTCGGCAACATAGGTAGGTACTATGCTTGTCTACTAAAACACTCTGCCACATTGCACGCTACGTGCTTAGGTACAAATTCATTTGACATTCGGGAGCGCTCAAGTCAACAACTTTATGTCGCTCTCAAAACTAACCAGAAAACTACTTCTCACAGTGAATTAAGTTTAAAATTTCGGATTTGCGAAAGATTTGCATGCGTACCTACTGTCAATTATTCATCCCACGCCTCATTATTCATAACCTCAAAATATACAGTGTTTGTTGTTTGTCATACTGAAGAAACATCCGCCATCTTCCAAATCACTAGTGACACAATAAAAATAACCAACACGTTTGTTCGCCGGGAAACTCACGAGGTGGCTAATAATCACGTAGCGAGGCGCGAAGCGTCCAGTGTGGCCATTGCGATGGTATAGTGCACGTCTGTTCGCTAGGATATGTCACCTAGCACGTAGTTACCAAGCAAGGCGCCTGCCTATCTGGCCTTAACCTAAAGCATTCACGCTAACCTAACTATAATCTAGTATATAGAAATTTGAATTAAATTTGTTTGCCGTCGGCTTCCACTAAACAGACAAGAACCGTGATGACTTTTGCAATACTTATTTCGTAAAATCGAATGAAAAAGCTCTGTATAATTACATAGTTTTGGTTCCGTCCGATATTAAAACAATATTGTCTACACTCGGTTGTTCACTTTGTAGATTAGTCGTGCTTAGTTACTGCGCATTTGAAACAGAATTTTGAATACCCTCGCCTAAACAAATTAGAAATCTACTTACCTCTTTTAAGTGGATACTATCGTGGTCCTCGATGTTTACCTGTTTGACTGACACGTCAAATCGACCCTTGCTGTTGAAGTGATTTACGTCAATTGATAGGTATGCACCGTCGCTGATTTCCTCCGCCGTTTCGTCATGTGATAATTCACCGGGTTTTTCTTCCATTTTATGCGGTATTTGATATTAAATCTGTCAATAGTTCACGACCTCCGGCTAACGTGTTTAACTGGAAAATATAAAATGGCAACTACCATAGACATCAGGACTTCGATGAAAAAAAAAATGTCTATGCTCTCTAAAGAAAATAAATAGAGATTCGACAAGTCCATTTACCTGGATCACCCAATGTTAAAACTCCAACTTTTTTTGGGTGCATTTGTTTGTGCATCGTTAGTGCACGTTTGTGCACGATTTTTTTTCGTTTGTGCACATATAATAACAGAAAAATTCCAATTTCAAATTGGGTGTTCCAGCTAAACGTTTGGTCTCTAATGACTTGATACTTGAACCAATAAATTAGCCTTAAAATTTTTTTGTTAAATGCATCTGATTAGGTATATTTATGTCAACTTTAAACACGATTTTTTAAATTTTTATCTCTTATATTAAGCTAGTAATTTAATTTTGAGCGGCCGTCAAGTTTAAAAACCAAACATTTTTTTTCCACATTTTTTAATTACACACCTTTGAGTATTTTAATTACATGATTTTTCATGAAGTTTTTATTGTTTTTTCATTTAAATTACGCGAAAAATTTGCATTTTTCCATTTTCACTAAGTACCCCGTGAAAATATCCCGAACAAAAAAGACCGCATCCGTTTGGAAAATCCAGTCAAAAGAGTCAAAACGGTGTAATGCTCACTAAATTTGTCCGTTTATACTACCTAAAACTTAAAATTACTACCTTTAAATTGATATTTTGATTACACAAAAGTGTCAAAATTACAAAAACATTCAACATTCTTAACATTTATCTTTTTATTTATGATTTTGAATAGATCAATGTCAGTTGCATACGGGAAAAGCAGTAATTAATAATTATTCTTACCTACTGTTTTTTAACAATATGATCCGTAATATTATTTTATATAGTATATGCATACCTAATTGTATTCTAATAACGTAACGTTATTAGAATACAATTAGGTATGCATATTTTTGAAAAATGCAATATATTTTTATGCAACGATATTTTCTTCAAAAGATAGTATTGGAATGACATTTATATTTATTTTGTATATAGGAGTTACCTTGCAGGCACTTATTTCTTCCTCATAATATTTGCATAGGTATTATGATTTTTTTCTTTTTCTCTGTTTCTCCAGATGGTGCAACGTATGCTTGTAGTTCTGGTAGGTACCTATTATGTTAAGAGAGAAGTGTTAGACAAAAACTTCATATTATGCTCTTCAGAATCGATATCAAATGAAGTTTTGTAGGTACTTTAAAAAGTTATTGCCTCTGACGGCTTCGACAATTGTTTCACGCAAGGAAATGGTTTTCTTCTGAATGTGTGAGTTTATGAGTTCTTAAACAACGTACCGATCTACATGTCTGTTTACATTTATATTTAAATTCATCACGTTTATGAGTTTTTAAATTACATATTTGTTTACATTTAAAATGAAATAGATCACACGCAAATGGTTTTTCTCCTGTTTCGTTTTATGAACTTTAAGATAATGTTGTGCCGAGGCTCCGTATAGGTAGTCAATTTATTTTAAAGGTTATTCACCATTAAGTATCTTTACATGTGTTTGAAGATTACTCCGTCGCGAGCATCCATATGAACATAGATTTTTCACGAGTATGTTCTATATATGTATATATTCATTTCATGTGTTTTAAGACAACTAAGTCGCACGCATTTATATGAATATACATCGCATTTTAAAGGTTTTTCACCAGAATTGGTCATTTGTTTGTTTTAAGATGACTAAGTTGCGAGCATCTATATGAGCATACATTGCATTTATAAGGTTTTTCACCAGTCACCAAAAATGCCGGCGCAGCTTAAGAGTTGGCCTATTGCGTCGAGGGTCTCAGGTTCTAATTCTCGCTCTGGCAAGTACGCATACTATTCGCGAGAATCTATATGAACATACAGTGCATTTATTAGATTTTCTTCAGAATGCGTCATTGTGTCTTTTTAAAATTTAATTCGCGAGCATCTATATGAACACAAATCGCATTTTTGAGGGTGTGCACCAGTATCAATTTTCATTCAACATATTTTAAGACTACAAGGTGTTTTCAAATGACATATTTGATTACATTTCAAATCACAATCATCACACGCAACTGGTTTTTCTCCTGAATAACATAACATTAAGCGTTACTTTGGCATTTATCGTCAAATGCACTGAAAAATTTATACTTCAAGGTTCGTTATATTATGGGAGGATGTGTACAAGCGCATCTGTCATATAATTAAATTGACAAACACATAAATTGCTCTTGCTGTTCTAACAAATAACATTTT